>NC_069685.1:30635735-31885735 GCF_023699985.2 Odocoileus virginianus | reverse complement strand
TCCCTTGCAAATCCTCTCAGTGTGGAGCAGGGAGCACCCAGACAGGGACAGATGGTGCAGAACCCTTTTGTTTAAAAATATGGAAATGCGTTTTCTTTCATTTGCTTAAGGTGGTCCCTCTCTTTTAACTGGTACTATTCCCCCTGTTGCATCGTCCGGGAGAGACCCGAAGATACTCTTAGGTCTGGTCAGCCTGGCCTGAGCGGTTTTTTATATCTAATAGTTGGAGGTGAGTTTTCTGTGTTTGGCAGAATTACAGTAAGGATCCCTCTTACCTTTTTGGTGTCTTCTGAGCTTAGGCAGAGTGCATCCGAGGACATTTGTTTAAAAGTCTTGCAAGATCACTTTGCAGAGGCTCCCTTCTTTTTTCACAGTAAGCATCAGATTCGTAGACCTCAGGGTGCTTCACATGCACCGGGGAGTGGAGGGAGAATGCCCTGCTCTCAGTGCCACCTGCTGCTTTGCACTGACTTCTTGGGCCAGGAAGCGTAGTGAAGGGTGACCCACTTGGGTTTCCAGAGCCGGAAGGATGCTGTGGCTCGGGGCCTCACACGTGGTTCAGCTTCCACAGCTGTCATTTAGAGGATGTTCAACATCAACCTGTGGAAAAGTGCACATGTTTGCAGTATCTTAGAAAAGTGGAAGGCGCTGCCTACAGAGCCCTTGAACTTGCTGACATGTCACCAGATGGATTTTCTGATCATCCTGACAACAGAGAGGACTACATTTTTATCCGGTCTTGCAGCGCACTTGGAAACATTAGAACCAACCCACCTTAGTCTAAAATGAGGTCAACCAACTGTCCACGTGGGCTTACTCTGGTGGCTTAGCGTAAAGAACACACCTGCCAATGCAGGAGATCTGGGTTCGATCCCTGGTCCAGGAAGATTCCCTAGAGAAGGAAATGGCAACCCATTCCAGAATTCTTGCTGGGAGAGCCCATGATCAGAAGAGCCTGGCGGGCCACAGTCTGTGCTGTGCTCAGTTGATCAGTTGTTTCTGACACTTTTCGACCCCGTGGACTGTAGCTGCCAGGCTCCTCTGTCTATGGAATTCTCCAGGCAAGAATACTGGAGTGGGTTGCTATGCCCTTCTTCAGGGGATCTTCCTGACACAGAGCTCGAACCTGGGTCTCCTGCATTGCAGGTGGATTCTTTACCATCTTTACCATCTGAGCTACCAGCAAAGCCCAGGATACAGTCTGTGGGGTGGCAACAGAGTCGGAGGTGACTTAGTGACTAAGCAACAACAGCAGAAAGTGTCCACATATATGACCTCTTTCTGGTTCCAGCTTTGGTTTAAAAGGTAGCAGTTGGGGTCCTGCTGGACTTTTCTATCTATGGTAATACAAATCAATTAAAGGAAGTTTTGAATGGATAGCTGGCAAAAAAATCAGATAATTTTCCATTTCAGCACAGATTACACAGGAAGCAGATTATTGGCTTGCGGTTTTGAAGGTAGGATGAAACCGACACATTAGAAAATAGATTATTGAAGTATTTTAATCTTGAGGTGCTTATAAATCTTGAGCATCTTAATACATTTATATAAAGAGAAAGATGTCTGTTTGGTCTGTAATTCTGATGCAAACATTTGACTATGTGAAATGCTCAGAAGTCAGCTGTCTTTTACCTGCCATATGACTGCACAATCTTTGCCCTCCAGTTTTTCTGACACTCTCTAAGAGTACAGACAACATATATACAACACCTGGACCTGTGAATAATTAAATTACTATCTAGGTCACCATCAAGAGGCTTTCTAAGTGGCCAAGTGCAAGGATCTTCTGTTTCTTATCCAGATATCAAAACCCCAAGTCCATGAACTGATCCTTCACTGTGAATTCCTGCTTCATTTCTACTTCAGCCATTTTAGAGCAGTAAAGAGCCAGAATAAGGTGTCAGCCAGCAGTATAGCTTACACTTTATATTTTTTGAAGAAAAACCTATCTAAACTGGTTTCAGGCTATCTTGTTAGAAATTAATTAAAACTGTGGGGTGGGGCAATGTTTTTACATGCCTGAGCATTGCACAGTAAACAAATTTGTTTAGAATTTCAAAAGTTAAAAGAGAGCTTTGCTTGGAGTTTTAAAATTTTCCAGGTTTTTCTTCCAAATGGTGAGAAATAGAGTAAAATATTATTATTCCATGGGCAGGTGTGAGCTTGAGCATGTTAAGTTTCTTGGCTTTCTTTTGGTTTTACATAATGAGCCTTTTGTTGGACTTCATTACAGTGATGGTCTCCCTCTCTGATTCTGATTAAAGCATGAAACCCCACATACTCACTGATATTTGTCATTTCGTTTTGGTTGGTAAGTGAATTTTGGTGATGAAACTGTGAAGCCACAAGTTCCCCAAAGCACTGGAATGCAGTTAAAAGGAAACTGCCCCATGGGACAAAGAGTTTTGATTTAAGTTGAACCTGTGGCTTCATGCTCACTCATGT
Organism: Odocoileus virginianus; assembly: GCF_023699985.2. Classification (NCBI taxonomy): domain Eukaryota; kingdom Metazoa; phylum Chordata; class Mammalia; order Artiodactyla; family Cervidae; genus Odocoileus; species Odocoileus virginianus. The sequence goes on along the minus strand of NC_069685.1, from coordinate 31,883,290 downwards.
AAATGGTGCCCATTCTTCTAGATTGGGGATTCTCAGGATGTTCTTAAGTCCAATGTGTTGTATTGTGCCACAGTCAAAGGTCAGAGAATGAGACTATGTATTCCCATAGGGAAATGAACTTCAGCAACTGACCCTATTTATAGGAGAGGATTTGGCCAGCTGGGACATGAATTCAGAGGCTTTAGTTATGAATCAACTCCTGTGAGACTATCATGATCGGGTTGAAGGTGTTCCAGTTGAACTGTTACCTTTAGTTTCTGCATCACTTGGGTTTGTCCGAAGTGAAAGTGCTTATGGTGACCTTCCGTCCCAGACAGAGGATTGTTTAGAAGTGTGCACCAAAATTTCTATTTGGGTGTAGACTTAGCTTAGGAAAGTTCTTCAAGTCATAGCTGTTTCCCACTGCAAGCAGGATACATTCCCAGATACCAGTGGTATAAGATTGGTGTTGTGTCCTTACCTGATCTCTGCAATGATTGACAGTATTAACTGCTTCCTGTTTGAGAAGCTCGCTTCTTGGTGATAGAACTCTCTGGGACTTTTCTCCTATCTCCCTGGCCTCTCTAGTCTCACTTGCAGACTCTTTTCCCATACTGTGCTCTTGTGTGGGTTCTGTCTTTGGTTCTCATTTCTTCTGTGTATTCTCCTTGGTGAGATTTCTAGGAGACCTTTCTTAAACACACCGTGTGTCCTCCGGCCTCAGGGCCTTTGCACATGTGGTTCTCTCCACTTAGAATGTTCTTTCCCTGGATTGGGGATACCTGGCTTATTTCTTTATTTGATTCTCTACTGAAATGTCACCTTTCAAATGAAGCATCCCTGGTTAACCGTAGAAAATAGCTGGTACCCAGTCAGGGTCAGACCAGGATAAGGCAGGCAAGCAAGGTGTCCAGGGCATACAAGGAGGCAGGTTCAGGGTCACACCTGAGAAAGTGTGCCTCCTTACACATTTCCCTGGGGATCTTGCTTGCCTCACCTGTCCTACCTGTACTCAATCTCTCTCTAGTCTCTTTCTCTTTCTTCAATTATAACATATATATCACTGATAATTGTCTTGTCTCTCCACTCTTGACCCACTCACACCATTAAAATGTAGGCCATGTTGGAGCAGGACCCTTGTCTAGTCTTGTTTTTTGCTGTGTCTTCAGAGCCCAGAACAGAGCTCAGGATGTAGTAAGTATTTGTCATTTATCTATTTTTAAATGAATATAGTGTATAAATGCCTCCTACTCATATTATTGAGACTCTCCAGTGCACAAAAACTAGGTTTGTAAATGAACCTCTCCCTTTGGACATCCCACAAGCTTTTCAAACTCACTGTGTCCAAAACTGCACTTATTACCTTTCACTCCCAAGCCTACCTCCCACTTCAATTTTCTCCTCTGATGAAATAGGACCTCCATCCAGCTCAGATGAAAATGCTAGAGATGTGGTAACTCGGGACTATCAAGTTCACTCCCTACATAGCTCCTCCCTTCCTCCATTTCCCTCCCTGCTGCCCGGCTTTAGTTTAGCCTCTCCTCCCTTCCTCCCGGAAAAGCTGCCAATCCCTTTCCAGCTGAACTCCTAGCAAATAGTGCGTCCTCTGCTTAAAACTTCTGGCACACCGCTGTAATGTGCTCTCTAAACCACATACCTGATCATGCCCCTTCCTTATCTTCAGATCCTTCCCTGCAGCCTTAGAGGTTTAGAGGTAAAATTCGGATTTCATAGAAAGAGAGGTGATGGGTCAGCTGACTCCGGCCTGGATCCCGAGAGTCTCTTGGCTGTGCCCTCCCTGCCTTCCTGCTCCTGTGATCTTACCCTCTCTCCCCGACACGATGCACACACTTGGTGCTCCAATCTCAGAGTACTTGGAATTTTGGAGTAATCTACCCTCCTAAATGCTGCTGTACCATTGCAAGGCTCACCTCTACCTATCCATTCATCCTAGGTGGAAAGGGCAATTCGAACTTTCTTCCGTCTGTCAGGTTATTTTGTAATTTTCTGTTTGCTTACCCTGCTCCCCATCCTACTGTGAGCACCTTAAGGGCTGGAACTGGGTCTTTCATTTTTGCACACCCAGCATAGAGTTGGCCCTTCATGCTGTTTGTTGAATGAATGTATTTGTGTGTGTGTTCAGTCGCCAAGTTGAGTCCGACTCTTTTTGACCCCATGGACTGTAGCCCCACCAGTCTCCTCCATCTATGGGATTTTCCCAATACTGGAGTGGGTTGCCATTTCCTCTATCAATTCACTTAAAGGTTATTTTTTATGTGGGGTAAGGTATAGGTCACAGTGACTCTTCCTTTACTTGATATCTGTTTATTCCAACATTATTTTCGAAAAATCCTTCCTTACTCCCTTGTGTGAGGAGCTTACTTTGTCATATATTACATTCTTAAAAATAGTTGGATGTAATTTCAGTTTTCCATTGTGTCATCTTGATTTACGCATCCATTCCTGCATCAGTAACACACCAGCTTAGACTTCTTCAGCCACTTTTTTACCAGAATGTGTGTGTGTGTGTGTGTGTGTGTGTGTGTGTGTGTGCTCAGTTGTGTCCAGCTGTCTGCAGCCCCATGGACTATAATTCGCCAGGCTCCTCTGTCCGTGGAATTTTCTAGGCAAGAATACTGGAGTGGGTTGCCATTTCCTCCTTCATTTACCAGAATATTCTCAGTGTTTTGTCCCTGAATTCTGTCATGAGGAAGTAGAGTGATCAGCTTAAAAATGTGGCTATACCTTGACACTAGTATTTGACATGATGTTTTTCTTATCTGGTTACGTTCTGTTATTATTATCTGATTACTCTTAAACTAGCAACTAACCAACTTCATGATGAGAATATAATGAGGAAGAGTTCTGTTTTTTCAAAATGAATTTTTCTATGTATTTTTCTATTTTCCTATGTACATTTTGGTATCGAGTGTTTTATTGATTTTTTAATACAAAAATCCAGTGAGAGTTTTAATTGGAATAGTTATCTGAAAATTCATTTTGAAAAAACAGAACTCTTCCTCATTATATTCTCATCATGAAGTTGGTTAGTTGCTAGTTTAAGAGTAATCAGATAATAACAACAAGAAGTAACCAGATAAGAAAAACATCATGTCAAAAACTAGTGTCAAGGTATAGCCACATTTTTAAACTGATCACTCTACTTCCTCATGACAGAATTCAAGGACTCATTTCATTATATGCTCTTCCTTTCCCAGTAAAAGATGACCTGTCCAACAAGCTAACTTACTTGTCTTTTAAAACTCCCTTATAGAGATAGGCAGTATCTTTCATATACCATTTCAGTGTTAGATGGAATATTATGAGTGGAATATTTTTCCCTTTGTCTGATCCTAGTATTTGAAAACAAATTCATCCTATTTTCGTGAGAAACAGCTGGCTACTATACCATTTCCACAGACTTTCCTTATACTTTCAACTGGTAACAGGGAAATATATCTTTAGCTCAGTTTGTCTGAAAATTTATTTTGTGGGACCTTCTAAACATCCATAAATTTTACACAAACCAGTCGAGCATTTTGCATGATTAATCTTCTGTTGTTTATCTAATGTGGGATGCTGCACACTACCCCGATCTCTGATTATAAAGAGAGGGCCATAACCTTGGGGGAGTCTGGGCTTAGCGTTCACTGTGTCATCAGCCTTTCTCATCCCCATGTTTGTATTATGGGATTAAAATCATCGTCATTTTGTTTTTGGCCTTGTTCAAGTCTCTAGTGTCTTTTTTTCCCCTTTTTTACTGGCAATAGAGTCTAAACTTTCTAATTTAAGCGAAGGGGTTTATGAGCCCCTGGGGCAAAGATTTCATTCCATAGCCCTGAAGTTGGAAGCAGGGAGATGATTTGGTTCATTAATTCCTCTTCTGTTTCTTTCCAGTTCTCTAGCCCCTGATCCCTATCTGCTGGGGGAGTAGTTAATAATTTTTACTTCTATCCTCTGGCTTTCAATTAATAAGTACTCAGGTGATCTGATTTAAGGCATGCGTTAAGGTTGTTTAGCCGCTTCCATGGGCCCTTAGCTACATTGTATTTCAGGTAAAGTCATTAATAGTGTATAAGGATGACAAAACGTGTTTTACATTATCATGAAATTATTTAGTTTTTAAAGCTGGTAAATTTTATAAAAATTGATATGCTTTTAAAAGGTTACCTAGAACCATAGCCATGGAAGTTTATTCTGACTCCAACCAACGTCCGTGCTTTTTTTAAACTGCTGGAGACAGCTGAGTTTCAAGCCACTGTCGATCAAAAACAAACAACAAACAAACAAACCCAACTCACGCAGTTGGACCATGGTTCTCTTGCTTTTCCTCCATTCCTCTGGCAGGAGAAAACAGCCTCCTATGCAGAAACATGAACAGAGCAGGTCAGTTTTTGAACAGAAAACAACTTTTTAAAACAACAAATGCACTCAGGGTGCATGCCCTGGCCTGCTGAGGTCCAGTCCAGCACACGTGCAGAATTTGTAGGAGACAAAAGGTAACAAAATATGTTTGTCTTCTACAGAAATGACTTTGGAAAGCTCTATTCTTATTTCAGGGATGCTGCTATTACTGAAGATTCTTGGGCTTTGTTTTTGGAGCACTCCTTTAGGAAATGCTTTTAAACTATCTAACCCCATGTGTTTCCCCAGTCTGCCTGTTTATTGTCAGCCCTGCACCCTGTGTCCTAAATGTCCTTACTGTCTCTTAATCTTGACTAGGGAAACATTTTCTCACTAGTTTTATGCCCAGTTATTATACTTCTAAAATTAATTTTTGTATGGTTGCTAAAATTATCTTTTTTCCCCCTGACCATATCCTTTAGTATGTCATGACATTCAAGGCTTTCCACAGTCTGGTCGTGTTCTACTTTTCTAGCCTTTTCTTCTCTCTGTCCCCTCCACAAATCTTAAACCCAGCCAGTTATTAAAATTTAGACTGACCTCCCATCTACATTTGCTTGGCACAGTCTAGGTTATGCATCTGTCCTGGGGTCCTGTCTCGTTTAACCTTTTTAGCACTTTCAAAGGTGTCCTGGTTTGGATAACAAATTATATGGTCACTCCTTTGTATTTTTAAACAAATTTATTGAGACATAATTACATACCATTAAGTTTACCTGCTAAAGTGTACAATTCGGTGTACACGTACAGAGTTGTGAGACCATTACTTTGATGCAATTTTAGAATATTTTTATCACCTCCAAAGGAAATGTTGAACCCATTAGCAGTGATTTCTCATCTTACCCCCATTCTCCCCACCTCACCTCCCAGCCTTAGGCAACCGCTAGTCTACTTTTTCCTTCTACACATTTGCCTATTCTGAATATTTAACATACATAGTATTTTACAATATGTGTTTTGTGTGTGTATGTGGGGGATTTCCTTCACTTAGCATAATGTTTTTGGTGTAGTATGTAGCATGTGTCAGTATTTCATTCATTTCTATGACCAAATATTGTTTCACTGAAGACGCTATATGACACTTTATTTATCCATATATTATTTGAAGGACATTTGGGTTGCTTCCAGTTTTTGGTTACTATGAATAATGCTGCTATGAACATTAGTGTAAGCTTTGGTTGGATATATGTTTTAATTTCTCTTGAGTATATACCTAGGGTTGGAATTGCTTGGTCATATGCTATCTATATGTATAGCAGTTTGAGGAATCGCCAGACTTTTCCAGAGTGCCTGTTGCTCCATTTTACATTCCCACCAGTGATGTGTGAAGATTCCAGTTTCTCCACATCCTCCCTGACATTTGTTGTTGTGTCTTTTTTACTGTAGCCATCTTACATGTGAAGTGATGCCTCACTGTGACTTTGATTTACATTTCCTTAAAAAGTAATGATGTTGAGTATCTCTTCATATGCTCATTAGACATATGTTTACTTTCTTTAGAGAAATGTTTATTCACATTTTTTGCCTATTTTTAAATTTGATCATTTGTTTTTTAATTGGGGCTTCCCTGGTGGCTCAGAGGTAAAGAATCTGCCTGCAATGCAGGGAGAACTGGGTTTGATCTCTTGGTCAGGAAGATCCCCTGGAGAAGGGAATGGCTACCCAGTCTAGTATTCTTGCCTGGAGAATTCCACAAACTAGGAGCCTGGTGGGTTACAGGCTTCATGGTCTCATAATTATTGGGTTGTAAGAATTCTTTATGTAGTTTAAGTCCCTTATCAGATATATGATTTGCAAATTTTTCTTTCGCTCTGTGGGTTGCCTTTTCATTTTCTTGATGGTGTCCTTTAAAATTCAAATGCTTTTCATTTTGGGTTAGTCTGACTTAACAATCTTCTCTTTGACAGTGTGTGCTCTTGGTATCATATCTAAGAAATCATTGCCTAACCCAATATCACAGAAATTTATTGCTGAATTTTCTTCCAAGAATTTTGTAATTTTAGAACTTTCATTTAAATATGTGATTCACTTTGAGTTAGTTATTGTGTGTGATGTAAAGTTAGGAGTCCAAATTCATATTTTGCTTGTGGATTTTCAGTTGTTTTAGACCATTTGTTGAACAGACAATTCTTCTTCCATTAAATTGTCTTGACCTCCTACCTCTATGCATTTTAATAGTTTATTTATATTATTGCCTTGACTTAGAATTGTTTTATGTTATTCTTCTCTTCCTGTTGACTTCTTAATAATTAACTGCTTCAAGATTTTATATATGTGAGTATATATATATATATATACATATATATATATATATATATATACATATGTATATACACACATACATATATGCACGTCTTCTTTATCCATTCTTCCATTGTTAGGTTGTTTCTGTATCTTGGCTATTGTCAATTATGCTAATGATGCTACAGTAGACATAGGGGTGCATGTATCTTTTCAAATTAGTGTTTTTGTATTCTTTGAATGCGCTTCCCTGGTGGCTCAATGGTAAAGATATCTGTCTGCCAGTGCGGGAGATGCAGGTTCAAACCCTGGTCCAGGAAGATCCCCAGGAGAAGGAAATGCAGCCCACTCTAGTATTCTTGCCAACAGAACCCCATGGACAGAGGAGCCTGGTAGGCCACAGTCCACAGGGGTGCAAAGAGTCAAACACAACTTAGCGACCGAGCAACAACAAATTCATTGGATAAAAATACCCAGAAGTGGGTTAGCTGGATCGTATGGTAATTCTAATTTTTGAGGAATCTCCATACTTTTCCCCACTGGGCTCTAATCAGTGATAGCATTTATTAAAGAATTTCTCCAGATTCTCTCACTAAGGAGGACAATTTGTAACACCAGGGTAGGAGTTATGACTGAGGGATATTGCAGAGCATTCTGTAACTCACCTCATATGGCGCTTCCCTCCCTACTCTTTGGCCCGTGAACCCAGGTTTAGTGTCAGGGTTCCATGTGGGAGACCAGAAGCTGAGGCAACATCTCTCGAAGGTCACAGTTAGAAAACCAAACCACCAGTAGAAAAGCACATTCTTTTGGGCCTGTTCCTTGTTTATTAGCAGAGCTTGGTTGCTCACACTTGGCTGTCATTATTTAGGTTACTTTGAAGGACAGGAGGAGCAGAAGTCTGAGGAGATTTGTGCTAACAGACTTTGTATCCTGTATGGATGTCATATATATATATAAATTACACTGCTCTTTTGCAGGCTTCTATGGTCTCCTGGTCCACAGCTCTAAAGGCAAACCTAAAGAGCTAATGGTCAGGAAAATCAGGCTCAGCTCTAAGCCTGTGCTTAACCAGGACTTGTAGTATAAGGCAACCAGTGCTGAGACAGTAGAATTCCATTGTGACCTATTGTCCGGAGATGAGAAAACACCCATGTTACTGGGTTCCAGCATCACAATGAGAGAGCTCACTTTACACTCCTGCAGCCCCTGGGGATGTGATTTAATCTGCAATATTACCGAATCCCTGGAAAAGTCAGTTGTGGTTCTCATATGGACTTTTACTATATTTATTCCAAATAAAAGCAACAAAAATTCATATGACTTTTATAGGTTGTCAAAAGAAGAGCTAGTCAAGTGTCAGCGTTGTATAATCACATTCTTCTCAAAGTATGTATGTGGCGTTTGAACACTGGAAAGGCAGCGTTACAATGAGGGGGGTGGAGGGGGAGTTTGTTGTTTTGGAATGAGTGAGTGGAGGCCAGATCATAAATGGCAATGAAAACTTTCAGCTCAGAGATGTGCAGATGGGCTTTCTGCTGAAATGACTAACAGCTCTTGTCAGATCAGCAAGTAGTAACCACAAAACACATGTTCTGTGTGTTTAAATTCACATTTATTAAGTTAAATAATTGCTAATTTACATAACAAAAATTTAATTCTCATATTTTTCAGAATTGATACAAGACTTAACATAGTCAAGAACTATAGTCAGTTGAGTAACGTATATCTTTATTAAAATTAAATATCAAATGCTAATCATTATCCAGAGGTGGAAAGGATACTTGTACAATTATCAAAATGTTTAGGATTCTCCTGTTCTGATTTACATAAGTTAGAATATCCAAGTTGATTAAAAGTGTGTAGTACATAAAAGAAAGCCTGGATGATTTTCACAAATCTTGCTATTTATCCAAGTATGGCATGCTTAGCAAACCCCGATCAGGGAACAAGTTCTCATGTAACAAAAATAAAAGTAAACCATAAAGCAATTCATACATTTCCTGTTTACTGAGAGAATAATTTTCTATTTGTTTAGTCATATCAAGAAGATCTCGTTAGGCATATACATACATAGGAAGAAAGACATATCCTGCACATTGTTACTTTGTGAACTTCCATTATTTACCAGCTGTCCAATATTATTTCACGTTTCTTGAAGTTGTTCTGGAGAGCCAGTGAGGAATGGTCTCTCAGTAAATGTATGAAGTTTCCTGCGAGAGATAGGACCTGAGGCTAGATGATCCAGTCTCAAATGTTGGGGTGGAGCTTGTTCAAAACATAGATGTCTGGCCCTACAGCATCTGTATTTTGACCAAGCTCACCTAAATGATTCTTTGTGCATCTGTTGTGAATTACTGATATAGGTGATCTATAAGATCTTTTTCAACTTTAAAGTCATATGATCTTGCAAAACAGCAAATAAAATGATCCCTCAGTATTCGCAGCAGGGGATGGAGTGGGGGGAATTGGTACCAGGACCACCCCCTAGCTCCCTCACTGCCAATCCTGCCCCCCACCAAAAAAAATTCCCAGGTGCTTGAGTCCCTCTTATAAAATGCCCTAGAACAGTTGGCCCTCTGCATCGGGGCTCGGCATCTACAGGATCATCCATGGTTGGTTGAATCCAAGTATGTGGAATCTATGAATATGGTGGGCCATGGCTGGGGGTGGGGGTGTGTGTGGAGGGGCGCCCAGCTGTATGTGCCCTGAAATATCTCGAGATATAGAAGCTCAATCCAAAAAAATAACACTTATTTTGAAAGTCTCTTATAAAGGAAACCAACATTTTGCCCTTCTCCTCTCTGCTGACTTAGTGTCCCTTTCACAGTCTTGAGTCCTACTTACATGTAATTCACATGACCCACAGTTTAAGGGCATATAGGGTAAGCTTCATAAAGTGGATCAATTTAGGGCTCAACTGCCCTCCCCTCCAATGTGTCAACCCACCACCTGGAAAGTGTTAGTGTTAGTTGCTTTGTCATGTCTGGCTCATCACAACTCCGTGGACTGTAGCCCACTAGGCTCCTCTGTGGAATTCTCCAGGCAGGAATACTGGAGTGGGTTGCCATTCCCTTCTCCAGGGGATCTTCCCCACCCAAGGATTGAACCCCGGTCTCCTGCATTGCGGGCAGATTCTCTATCATCTGAGCCACCACCACCACCTGGAAAGGGATAAGGCTAATCCACTGAGAGCTGTTCAGAAGGTTTTTGTGAAACAAAGCAAAAGTGCTCCTTGCTTTTGAAAGTGTTGTTTTCCCCATGCTTAAGACCTTGCTATGGTCATAGCAAACTGCAGAGGATTCAAATCAGAGACCTTAGGAGGCTGAAGGGCCAGGCCTGAGCAAGCCCAGACTATTCTGCCAAAGCCCACACGGAAGGAGATACCTTTCCTCTGCTCCTTTCCAGAGCGCTAGAACCTGTTTTCCATATTAGTGGAAATTAAATCCATAAGACAGGGCAGTGTAAAATAAAACTCCGGGAGGGAGGGTCAACTTAAAATAATACCCATTTTCTAATTTAACCTTTTATTGCCTGGGCAATAAGGATATAATCCCAGTGAAACAAACAGTGCATCTGGAGTGAAATTCTTTCATGAACCTTGGAGAAGAGAACCTTCCATTTTTAAATGTTGAATATGTCTTTGCCACAGAGGTAAGACTTGCATAGCCTTGCTATTAAGGAACAACATTGCTGTTAGTTTTTAAATTATTGACATGCAGTAATTGTAGGTGGACTTGCTGGCAGAGGTTGAGAAATAGCTGATTCTGAACAGATCCCACTTAGCATCACATTGCTCACATCCTGTAAAATAATTAGTTCCCTGGTTTCACTGGTAGAATTTTACAATATTATACTTGGTTCTAATTCCTCCTCATCACAACTTATCATTCACTTCTTACTGCAATCATCTTAAGATGTTAGGGAATCTCTTATAGCAGAAGTCTTTATGTGGAAAGTCAAGTTTCCAGAAAACAAAATCATGTGTGTATATATGTGCACACACATAATTTAGAGAGAAGGAGAGAGAAATGAGGCTGAAGGTTGTTGCTAAGAGAGGATTATGCTAGGCTAAGTTTATCATCTTTATTTCTGCACTCATGTCATCAACAAGTTGTAGTGATTCGACTTAAAAGAACACTCATTATAGAAAGGAAACAAGTCTAGCCTGTGGCTGCTTAGCTCATGAATAACACAAACAGGATAATTTCAAACTGATGAAAGAAGACTGTATATAATAAGGATGCTAGACCATATGAAAGAAACATGGGAAGTTCTCACTCCAGTCTACCTAAAACATTACCTTTTTCTTTATTCTTGTATTATGGGACATGAGTCTTAGAATGAATGTGCTGGTGCGTTAAGTAGAGTAGAATTTCATAAATTTAAGAAAGAAGAACTTTGATATGAATAGTAAGACCTACTTTAAAACTTTTAATATAAAAAATAGATAAGACTGACTATAAAATGCTTTAATTATTGCCAAGCAGACATGAGCCAGAACATATTGGACTTAATCTGGGGGCTTTTTGACCCTGATAGTCCTCCACCCTCCTGCATCTGCCAGGTGAGTGGATTACTGATGGGAGTGTGTCATACCCACACTTGGGTGGGGCAGGAAACAAGACTTGGAACTACTGACCCAGACTGGAAGGTCTTAAACATCTTCCAGACAGTCTTATTTGTACCATTCACTTTCTTTCTACTGTGCTACAAAGGAAAACCTCAACTGGCTGCTGAATTGAAATGGTTATAAATGCTTGCAATTATAGATAATGGAGTTTCAGTGTAAAATTTCATTTTTGTTTTCAAAGCGTACATGTGCATATCATATAATGTAGAAAATGTAGAAAAGTGATATAAAAGAAAATATATTTCACCCATAATCTCATCACCTAGAGTCATTGTAGTCATTTTGGGTGTACATCTTTGGCAGCTAGTCTGAGACTAACTGTCCCAGTTTGTCCAGGACTCAGGAGAGTATCCTGGATATGGGATGTCTTGAGCTAAAACTAAGAAAGTCCTGGGCATAGCAAGATGAGTTGGTTGCCTCTGTGTGTGTGTGTGTGTGTGTGTGTGTGTGCGTGTGCGTGCGTGTTTGGTTCCTCAGTCGTGTCCAGCTCTTTGAGACCCTATGGACTGTAGCCTGCCAGGCTCCTCTGTCCATGGAGTTTTCTAGAATTTTCTAGAAATGTCCATGGAATTTTCTAGAATTTTCTAGAAATGTCCATGGAATTTTGTAGAATACTGGAGTGGGTGCCATTTCCTCCTCCAGGGGATATAGTATTCTCCAAATTGAGAGTAACACAAGAATTGCTTGGTTAGTCCTGTCATCTCAGGCAATCAATGAAAAAGAAACAGAATAAACTAGTTGTTTTGGCTACTAAATTTTGGAGTGGTTTGGTTCTATCTATCTATCCACCCATCTATCATCTATCTAAAATTATTCACAGAGCTCTGTAACAGGATTTTAAAAATAACAGTGTATTGTGAATATTTCCATGTTTTAAAATTGTTCTCTGTGGCATCAGTTTTAATGGCTGCATGGAATTCCATTGAAGGGGCAACCACAATCTATTTAGCAATTTCCATATCACTGGACATTTCTGTTGCTTCCTATTTTTTACTCTGGCAAATAGCACTAACCCAAACATCCTTGTAGTTAAATGTTGGCATACAAACTCCATGGCCACTTTTTAAAGATTCTTAGAAACATAATATCAAAAGATATTATTGTGAAGGCTTTTGATGAATATTTCCAAGTTCCCTTCTTAAATGTGCTAATTTGCAGACCCACTGACCATATATGAGGATGTTCATTTTGCAAACATTGGCTTTGTCACAGCAAAATAAGCTCCCAAACTCTGTCAACTTGACAAGTTAATAGGACTTTCTTATATTCTACACTTCATCTCAGACACACCGGAGTGAGATACCTCTAGTCAGTTTAAAACTATGCCATGAGAATATGTGCTGTGCGGCAGTCCTGATATTTACATAAATCATTACTTAAGCACTCAACATCATCAAATATTTATTTAACTTCCACCGCGGGTTAAGAATTGCAACCATGAGCCTGGGTGCAACTTAGAATCTAGGTGAGAGAACAAATACACAGTTCATTATCTTTGCCTTGGGAATATTTTTAGTAATGTATTTCTTTTTCTTTCCTTTCCATAGCTTTATAGAATCAAATTATGGGAAGAGAGTCCTGCAGTTTGGAAAATTAAGCAATTTACAGCGTGAAATATAAAATAACTTTCGTGAAAGAGCATAGTACCTATAGGACCTATGTATGTGTTAACAAAAGGTGAAAGATTGAATTTCTGTGTAACCACCAAACAACTCAGGAAATAGAGCATTGCCAACACCTGAACCCCCATCCCACCCCTCCTGTGTGTCCTCATGGAATTGCAATCCTCTTCCTGCAACCAAAGGGCAGCCGCCATTGTAACTCCATGGTGATCATTTCCTTTCTTTCTTTTTCCTGCTCTTCCACTGTTTAGTTTGCCTGCTTTCAACTTTGTATCAAGAATATCACAATGAATTATTCTTCTGATTTTCTGTCTTTGCTCAACATTATGTAAGAGTCATCTGTTTTATTGTCAGTAGTTGCATAATATTCCACAGTATAAATATGCCATAAATTTTAATCCATTGTCCCATTAATGGATTTGGATTGTTACCAATTTGAGGCTTTTGAGCCAGTCGAGGATTCATGATGAAACCATGAAGCAGATGCTGGGAGGTAATAGACTTCAGATTAGACACATGGATAAATCTAATTTTTGAAAGATAGTACTTCCTTTGTGATGAATTTTTCTCTTCCAGTGATTTCAGCTTTGATGACTTACTTAATGTATAGTTTTGATTGTGAATCGTGTGAATTTGATTCTCTTTAGTCATAGCTGTTTAATGAGGGTTTTTGCCTGCCTGCCTATGGCACTGTGTCGGTGCAGGGAACAGTCACATGGATGGACACTGATGCAGACTGCCCGTGCTCCACTCCAGCTGCAGTTGCTGTTCTTTGTGAAAAACCTGGAGTCCCTGGAAAATCTACGAGTTCAGAATTAGGATGGTGTTAAAGGAACTGACCTGGGAAAAGAAAGATCCACCAAGTTAGAGATTTATTTAGACTGGAAAACATTATATTTTAAGGAAGCAGCTGGCTCTTGGACGGTTGGGGCATCGTCAGCATGTAGATAAAAAGGGATATTTTTTTCCTGACTCAACATGAGTTCAAATCTGTTTCCACCACGTAGAGGTTATCTGATAATGAGTGATTTTACTCACCTGAGAATTCTTCCTCTTTTGTAGAGCCACGATGATAAAAGTTTTAAAAAATTTAGACATACTCACACACTATTTCACTCCCATGCTTCTAATAACAATTTTGCTCAAGTTACTGTATAAATTTTACCACTGAATTACAAATGTGAAAGATCAATTTGACCATATTTTTAAACTTGAAATAGGTGATTTTACCATATGAAGTATACAGAACTGCTTTCGGCTTTGTTCTGACTAATATATTGGAAGAATATCTTTCTTACACCTTTTTGGAAAAACAGTGTAGACTTATTTTTGAAAAAGCGTTATGGAAAAAAGTGTACGTGGAAAAATCTCACAAGTACCTGAAACAAAAATATACTTTTCTGATGATTAGAGCAGCCATCAAATTGGTATATTGATGTTAATTGAGGCTTGACATAATCATACTATATTCTGACTGAAGTGCATTTATTTTTCTTCATTGGTTTGTAATTTTAATCTGTTTGGCTGTGGCCTAGACCAAGCAGACTTTACTTATTAAGGTATATGTGCAATCTAATAAAGCAATATTGGATATACTAGAAAAAAAATTAAAGAGTGACTACAAGTGGTTACCTCAGATATACAGATGACACCATGCTTATGGCAGAAAGTGAAGAAGAACTAAAGACCTCTTGATGAAAATGAAAGAGGACTGAAAAAGTTGGCTTACAACTCAACATTCAGAAAACTAAGATCATGGCATCTGGTCCCATCACTTCATGGCAAATAGATGGGGAAATAATGGAAACAGGGACAGACTTTATTTTGGGGGGGCTCCAAAATCACTGCAGATGGTGACTGTAGCCATGAAATTCAAAGACACTTGCCCCTTGGAAGAAAAGTTATGACCAACCTAGACAGCATGTTGAAAAGCAGAGACATTACTTTGCCAACAAAGGTCCATCTAGTCAAAACTGTGGTCTTTCCAGTAGTCATGTATGGATGTGAGAGTTGGACTATAAAGAAAGCTGAGCGCTGAAGAATTGATGCTTTTGAACTGTGATAGTGGAGAAGACTCTTGAGAGTCCCTTGGACTGCAAGGAGATCCAACCAGTCCATCCTAAAGGAGATCAGTCCTGGGTGTTCATTGGAAGGACTGATGCTGAAGCTGAAATTCCAATACTTTGGCCACCTGATGCAAAGAACTGACTTATTGGAAAAAACCCTGATGCTGGGAAAGATTGAAAGTGGGAGGAGAAGGGGATGATAGAGGATGAAATGGATGGATGGCATCACTGACTCGATGGACATGAGTTTGAGTAGGCTCCAGGAGTTGGTGATGGACAGGGAAGCCTGGCATGTTGCAGTCCATGGGGTCACAAAGAATCAGACACGACTGAGTGACTGAACTGAACAATGATTAAGATGTAGTATTAATATTTCTGACCTGAAATATAGCCTGTTAATAGTATTCAGCTATTGGCCTTTAAAAATAACTTTCAAGACATAAGGAATTGTAGATATAAAAATGACATAATTTAGGCTTAAATTCTTCTCATGAGGCATTTGAAAGTACCTTTAAATCTGTCACACTGAAAAGACTATTGCTTTGTGCCTTTTATTTTCATCTTCTTAAGTTGAATATTATACTTATCATTAGGAACTTCAATAATTCAATGGGCAGATTCCCCACCAGAAAATGTAGGATTAAAATATAGCACTAAATACAGATGAAACTTTCTCTATAAGAGATAGTATCCATTTTTGTTGTACTTGTTTCTTTCCCTGTCTTAAAAATAATTCACATTTGTATAATACACTTAAAACTAATGCAAAGTTAGTGTGGTAATGGGAACATATGAAATATCTCAGATTTAATCAGTTATATATCAACAAGGTTTTTTCTTTTCCCCTCTTTTTGTGAAATAATTAATATCTGATTAAATGTGTGTTCACTCCTCTTTAGTTGTTTGGAAGGGTTTGAGAAGGATAGGCATTACTCTACATTAACTATTTGATATAATTTCCCTGTGAAGCTGTTTGATTTTGGATTTTGGATTTTTGGGAGTTTTTTGACCACTAATTCAGTGTAACTACTAGTAATTAGTATGTTCAGCTTTCTATTTTTTTTCTGATTCAGTCCTGAAAGATTTTTTTTAGAAATTTATTTCTTCTAGGATGTCCAATTTGCTGGCATATTCTAGGTAGTCTCTTATGATAGTTTGCATTTCTGTGATATCAGTTGAAGCTTTCATTTCTAATTTTATTTGAGCCCTCTATCTTTTTATTTATTTATTTATTTTTCCATTTATTTTTATTAGTTGGAGGCTAATTACTTTACATCATTGCAGTGGTTTTTGTCATACATTGAAATGAATTAGCCATGGATTTACATGTATTCCCCATCCCGGTCCCCCCTTCCACCTCCCTTTCCATCTGATCCCTCTGGGTCTTCCCAGTGCACCAGGCCCGAGCACTTGTCTCATGCACCCAACCTGGGCTGGTGATCTGTTTCACCCATCTGTTTCACCCTAGATAATATACATGTTTCGATGCTGTTCTCTTGAAACATCCCACCCTCGCTTTCTCCCAGAGTCCACAAGTCTGTTCTATACATCTGAGTCTCTTTTTCTGTTTTGCATATAGGGTTATCGTTACCATCTTTCTAAATTCCATATATATGTGTTAGTGTACTGTAATGGTCTTTATCTTTGAGCCCTCTATCTTTTTAAATTGATGAGTCTGCCTATTTTTGTTTACATTTTGTCAATTTTGTTTACCTTTTTAAAGAATTAACTCTTAGTTTCATTGGTCTTTCCTGTTTAATTTATTTCTTCTCTGATCTGTATTATTTCCATTCCTCTACTAATTTTGCAATTTTGCTTTTGTTTTTCTTTTTTCTCTAGTTCCTTTAGGTGTAAAGTTAGGTTGCTTATTTGAAAATTTTCATTTCCAGAGGGAAGCTGGTGTCACTATAAACTTCCCTCTTAAAACTGCTTTGCTGCATCACATAGGTTCTGGATTATCATGTTTCTTTTCCAAGGTTAGGGAGTTTTTCAGCTACTCTTTCATAAAATATGTTTTCTACCCCTTCTCCTTCTGGGACCCCTATAATGTAAACATTCGTACATTCAACATTCGTACATTCTGATATTGTCTCCGAGGTCTCTTAAACCATCTTCAGTTTTAAAAAGTTATTTTTCTTTTTGCTCTTTTAATTAGGTGATTTCCACTAATTTTGTCTTCCAGGTCACTTATGCATTCTTTTGTGTCATCTAATTTGCTGTTAATTCCCTCAATTTGTGTATTTCTATTTTACATATTGTATCCTTCAACTCTGATTTTTAAAAATGTTTCCTCTTTGTACCTTCATTCTTCTCCCAAGTTCAGTGAGCATCTTTATGATCATTGGTTTAAAATTTTTATCAGATAAATTACTTTGTTTTATTAGAGTATTTTTTTTTTCCTGGAGTTTTATCTTCTTCTTTTGTTTGGAGCAGATTCCTCTGTCTTCTCATTTTGTCTGACTTTGTGTTTGTTTCTGTGAATTAAGCAAAACAGTTCCCTCTTCTGGTCTTGGGAAGGAAGACCCTGTGTCTTGGGAAGGAAGACTCTGTGTCTTGGGAAGGAACACCCTGTGTCTTGGGAAGGAAGACCCTGTGTCTTGGGAAGGAAGACCCTGTATGCTTGGTGATTTCAGTGGGAAGCTTGAACTGGAGTGAGCAAGAAAGTGGGGGGAATCTCTTTTCTCTTTTCCTTTTCAAAATTTTTTTCTTGAGTTGTGTAACATTAATTCAAGGGCTTTTCCAATGGCTCAGATAGTAAAGAATTCACTGCAACACAGGAGATGCAGGAAACCTGGGTTCGATCCCTGGGTTGGAAAGATACCCTGGAGGAGGGCACGCAACCCACTTCCGTATTCTTGCCTGGAGAATTCCATGGACGAAGGAGCCTGGTGGGCTATGATCCGTGGGGTTGTACAGAGTCGGACACAACTGAAGTGACTGAGCAGAGCGCAGCATTGATTCTACAAGTTGAGAATTCCTATTGCTCTGAGTTTCCTTGAACACCTAAATTATGAATTATATAAGAATTTGGGAGCTCCCATGTCACTAAAGAAGCTCTTATCTCTGAATTCCCCATGAAAACCAAGAAGTTATTCAACAGTTCAAAACAGGTCAAACACCATAGTTGATACCATGTTAGGGCAGCATACCCTGTACATGGAGATGCACAGACTCACTTAATATGCCAGAGTCAGAAATGGACCACACTTTCAGAATGCTGAGTGCTGTTCAGATGTATGATGGGGTGGGGGGCGGTGTTCAGTATGAGGGGAACACATGTATACCTGTGGCTGATTCATGTTGATGTCTGGCAAAAACCATCACAATAAAGTAATGTAAAGTAATTATCCTCCAATGAATAAATAATAAAAAAAGATGTGAATGTGGATGTATGTCTGTATAGGAGAAACAGCAGAAACTGGGTGGGTCAGCGGGTGTTTACTCAGACTCTCAAACTATTGATCTTATGTCCCTTTAAATTATGGAAGAAATTTCAGTATTTTAGTTCTGGTCCTGTTTTAATTTAGTTTCTTCTGGCTTCCATTCACCTTTAGCCATCTGCTCATGTCACCACTGGGGGGATTAGAGGAACATGGGCTTTTAAATCAGGATGCAGATAGCATTTTCACCGTATTTTTGTGGTTAGGTAGTTGGTTTTTTCTTTTAACTCTCTTTTTCAAAGATAGGGATAGCAAAGAACAATTTCTAAATTTTATCACATTCAATTTCCAATACTGTTCGGGATTCTTGATGGAAAATTTGTCACATGGGATCTATGTCCAATGAACTTGGCAGGAAGATTGACATGAATTAGCAACTGTTCCCTTGAGACTCGCTAAACTTACTTCAGATGGTTTCCATTATGTGGGGTGTGCCACTAACAGCCCTTGTAAAATGAGGATAGCGGTGTCTGTCTTATTGGAGGCTTAAAGGACGTAATGTATGTAGAACACTTCGCACAAGGCCTCAAACGAAAAACATTTGTTACTAATATATTTGGAACCTAATAATATATCTTCACTATTGGTAAGGGTAGGCAGGACTTGTGAAATAACTCTTAGATAAATAGCTGATAAAACTAGTTTAAAAGCGAGACAGAAGACGTGCAGCTGGACAGCCATGCTGTTGTTTTGCTGCACTCTCTTTGGTCCAAGGGTGACCTCAGTGGGCTTATTCTTGCTTGTGGGTCTCCCAGATGTGCACCAGCAGCTGGGTCTCTGTGCCATTTTATTCCTCCCTTTCAGTGCTGTTGTTATGTGGCCTTGCAATCAGGCAGGGGTATTTGACAATCCCACTGGTTGATGAATCTCCTATGTGTGTGTGTAGTGTGCAAATGTGCATGTTGGTATGTGAACTTAGTCTTTATTACGCCTGTATCCCCTCATCCAGAGCAATGTGCTGACTCCTAAAAAAAGGCCAGTGATACCTGAAACGGGCTCCAGCAGAGTGTATTTATGTGTGCAGTAAGCCCAAGGTCCTGAGTGGTGTGCTCATGAATGTTAGACCATGTTTATAGCTTGAAATGCAGAAGTTTTACAGATGGACATTTTTTCATGTGCCTTAGACTCCCAGGGAAGCATAAACTTTTTCTGTAAAGGACTGGATAATAAATACTTCTGACTTTGTGGACTACGTACCGTTTCTGTCACATATTCTTTCTTCCCTCCCTCTCTCCCTTCCTTCCTTCCTCCCTCCCTTCAACCCGCTCTTCCTTGCTTCCTTCTTTCTTTGGTAAAAAACAATGCTTCAAATATGTAAAAATCATTCATGAGGGTGGTGGGGAATAGGGAGGTGTCAGGTGAGAAGTCGTGTATAAGACTGAGGCCAGAGGCCCGCAGGCTGTTACATGCCTACCTTTTTCCTGCATGACATCAAAGTAGGACATCCTGAAAACCTGTGATCTTGTAGGCTTTGGGGAATCAGACTGATTGATGTCCTCTTCTTGAGTCATTCTTTTGCTGATGGTTAAGCTGAATTGGTTAAGTCACCACCACCCCTTCTTTGCAGCCACATCATTATAGAGTACCCTTGAGGTGATGGTAAATTTCTCTACTGGACTGAGCAGTTTATCATTAGTGAGTGTCATGAGTGTTGTGGTAAAAATTTGTGAAGTCCTTTGAGGTGAAAGGCAAAATCATAAATATTAATTATAGCCATTGTTCTGATGCAATGAGGATTATTGGAGGCACAGAAGTCTCTAAATCTACCTATTAAACTACATTCCAGCTCTTCAGTTCTTGAACGAAGAGGTTAAATTATACTAGAGAAGAAGTCCACGGGATTCTGCAATGGTCTGAAATCTAATAAAAGGTTGATTTTTCATATATGATACTAGTTTAGAAATGCCTTCCAAAACCTTTCAGAGTCATTTTGATGAGAAAAAAATTTCAATAAAGAAACATTTTAAGCTATTAGTACTTTTCATCAGGAATGCAGTAACGGAGTCAAGCTATTGGTGCAAAGCCCCAGACAGAACCCCATCTACAGGGTGAAATTTTTAAGGAGGAATAAAACACACTTATGGCCTTTAGAAATAGTTATGAAATAGGAGAAGAAAGCTTGAATAAACACATTTTTCATATTTTATGTGTGTTACTATGGAGAAAAATAATTAGAAAGTTATTGAGTATTTCATTTAGATCAAAATGTTTCCACTGTGCACTGCTGTACTAGCCCCAAAGCCATAAACTATGCTAGTGGAAGTGATTATTTACCATCCTTATAAATGTCATCTTTTAAAGTCCCAGTGTTTGAAAAAGAAACGGGACAATGTGTCACCACGTTAAAGGAAACTTATCTAGAAATAAAGGGACATGGTCAAACTCACAGTAAATCTGTGGGTGATTGGTTTAATTTGTACATAGACCTGTAAAAAAAGGGGACCCAAAAGCTTGATTTTTAGTGTAATATTTCTTATTCTAAAATAAAAATTATAAAATAAGGAAAGTGATTTTAAACAATCATATATCCTAATATTCAGGGGAAAAAAAGCCACTATTAAAATGTTATCTTTATTTATCTACCTATTTTGAAAATAATGAGCTGATATCGTGAATTTTTTTTTAATTGACAGGTTGTTGATTAGCAATGTTTCAGGTATACAGAAAAGTGATTTAGTTTTATATACATGTAGATATATTCTCATTAAAGGTTATTAAAAGGTTGAATATAATTCCCTGTGCTCTACAGTAGGCCTTGTTGTTTATCTATTTTATCAATATTGTTTTATAACTAGTTTTTTCATTTAATATACCAGATCATCTTTGCATGCCATCTATTCATTTAATTTTTATAGAGTTACACTTTGGCAAGACAATTTTAATGGCCACACAATTTTGAGACTGTGGTTTGCTTAACCCATCCTGTTGGACATATAGGTGCATTGGCCAGAATGCCTTGGGTAGCAGTGACAAAAACTGATATCAAAAATGTTTATCCAAAAAGGGGAATTTGCCATCTCTTGGTATACGGAAAAAAGGGGTGGGATTGTCCTCAGAGTCCTTTGGGTCCAGAACTGGAAGTGTAAGGACTGTCTTTCCATTTTTCTGCCTCAAGTCTTGGCTTCTTTGATACAGCCACGCATTCTCTGTCACTTCAGATGGCCCCTTGAATGGAGATGACCATTAGTAGCTCCAGAGTTACAGGACAGTCCCTGGGGAAAGCTTAGCAATGCCAAAGGAGAAAGAGCTCTTTCTCTCTGATTGGGGAGAGAAAGGTTGGGGAGTCTTGAAAAGAAAGGCTCCCCTTTGGGCAGGTGCTCACTCCTGGACCAATTGTTAGAGCTAGCAGGCATCTCTCCAGTGGCCCTTGGTCACGGACCTCCTTGTGGTCAATGGGACAGGTGGGATTTATAGATCTATTCAAATGGGGAAGGTACAGTGTTTCCTCATATGAAGTTTGGGGAGGTTGATCCCAGGAGACAGAAAGATATGGTGCTATCAGGATAAATATAAGCCTGGTCTATGTGAAGGGTATACCCCTAGTGTGTGCTGAGGTATCTATTATAAGCAGTTGAACTCGTGCCTCTAGAGACACATGTCAACACTACTGAGATAAGGTCCACATACACTCTGTCACAGATCACTCATTTCAGTTAAACCTATGGTGAGCAAGGGCAATGGTGAAGGGTGGCCACTGCACTGTTCTCCATCTTCCTAGGAAAAGAATTGAGTTCGTTCTTTTTATCCTGCTGGAGAAGGGAATGACTACTTACTCCAATATTCTTGCCTGGATAATCCCATGGAGAGAGGAGCCTGGTGGGCTACAGTCCATGGGGTTGTAAAGAGTTGGACTTCTGTTAAGTGACTAACACTTTCACTTTCCATTATGTAGGCTGTTACCAGTTCATGCAATTAAATGCTTGTGTTTTAGATAAATATTAAGCAAAAATTTAAAAATACAGGTCAAGTTGGTTTCTTTGGATCTCTGTTGCATTTTTCTCAACAACTTCAGAGGATTAGAACAGATTATAATTCAGTTCAGTTCAGTTGCTCAGTCAATGTCCAACTCTTTGTGACCCCATGGACTGCAGAACACAAGGCTTCCTTGTCCATCACCAACTCCTGGAGCTTACTCAAATTCATACCCACTGAGTCGGTGATGCCATCCAACCATCTCATCCTCTGTTGTCCCCTTCTCCTCCTGCCTTCAATCTTTCCCAGCATCAGTGTCTTTTCAAATGGGTCAGTTCTTTGCATCAGGTGGCCAAAGTATTGGAGCTTCAGCTTCAGCATCAGTCCTTCCAGTGAACACCCAGGACTGATCTCCTTTAGGATGGACTGGTTGGATCTCCTTACTGTCCAAGGGACTCTCAAGAGTCTTGTCCAATACCACAATTCAAAAGCATCAGTTCTTCAGTGCTCAGCTTTCTTTATAGTCCAACTCTTACATCCATACATGACTACTGGAAAAACCATAGCTTTGACTAGACAGACCTATGTTAGCAAAGTAATGTCTCTGCTTTTTAATATGCTGTCTAGGTTGGTCATAACTTTTCTTCCAAGGAGCAAGCGTCTTTGAATTTCATGGCTGCAGTCACCATCTGCAGTGATTTTGGAGCCCCCCAAAATAAAGTCTGTCCCTGTTTCCATTGTTTCCCCATCTATTTGCCATGAAGTGATGGGACCAGATGCCGTGATCTTAGTTTTTTGAATGCTGAGTTTTAAGCCAACTTTTTCACTCTCCTCTTTCACTTTCATCAAGAGGCTCTTTAGTTCTTCACTTTCTGTCATAAGGGTGGTGTCATCTGCATATCTGAGGTTATTGGCATTTCTCCCAGCAATCTTGATTCCAGATTATGCTTCATCCAGTCCAGAATTTCTCATGATGTACTCTGCATAGAAGTTAAATAAGCAGGGTGACAATATACAGTCTTGAAGTACTACTTTCCCAATTTGGAACCAGTCTGTTGTTCATGTCCAGTTCTAACTGTTGGTTCTTGACCTGCATACAGATTTCTCAGGAGGCAGGTCAGGTGGTCTGGTATTCCCATCTCTTCAAGAATTTTCCACAGTTTGTTGTGATCCATACAGTCAAAGGCTTTGGCATAGTCAACGAAGCAGAAGTAGATGTTTTTCTGGAACTCTCAGCTTTTTGATGATCCAATGGATGTTGGCAATTTGATCTCTGGTTCCTCTGCCTTTTCTAAATCCAGCTTGAACATCTGGAAGTTCATGGTTCACGTACTGTTGAAGCCTGTCTTAAAGAATTTTGAGCAATACTTTGCTGGCGTGTGAGATGAGTGCAATTGTATGGTAGTTTGAGCATTCTTTGGCATTGCTATTCTTTGGGATTGGAATGAAAACTAACCTTTTCCAGTCCTGTGGCCACTGCTGGGTTTTCCAAAATTGCTGGCATATTGAGTGCAGCACTTTTAGGATTTGAAATAGCTCAAATGGAATTCCATCACCTCCACTAGCTTTGCTCATAGTGTTGCTTCCTAAGGCCTCTGTGACTTCATGTTCCAGTATGTCTGGTTCTAGGTGAGTGATAACACCATCATGGTTATCTGGGTCATGAAGATCTTTTTTGTATAGTTCTTCTGTGTATTCTTGCCACCTGTTCTTAACACCTTCTGCTACTGTTAGGTCCATACCATTTCTGTCCTTTATCCTGTCCATCTTTGCATGAAATGTTGCCTTGGTCTCTCTAATTTTCTTGAAGAGATCTCTACTCTTTCCCATTCTGTTGTTTTCCTCTATTTCTTTGCATTGATCACTGAGGAAGGCTTTCTTATCTCTCCTTGCTATTCTTTGGAACTCTGCATTCAAATGGGTATATCCTGCATTCCATATAACCCTGCATTCCTTTTCTCCTTTGCCTTTAGAGTCTCTTCTTTTCACAGCTATTTGTAAGCCCTCCTCAGACAACTGTTTTGGCTTTTTGCATTTCTTTTTCTTGTGGATGGTCTTGATCAGTGCCTTCTTTACAATGTCATGAACTTCCATCCATAGTTCTTTAGGCACTGTGTCTATCAGATCTAATCCCTGTTTGTCACTTCTACTGTATAATCATAAGGGATTTGATTTAGGTCATATGTGAATGGTCTAGTGTTTTTCCCTACTTTCTTCAATTTAAGTCTGAATTTGGCAATAAGGAGTTCATGATCTGAGCCACAGTCAGTTCCCGGTCTTGTTTTTGCTGACTGTATAGAGCTTCTCCATCTTTGGCTGCAAAGAATATAATCAATCTGATTTTGGTATTGACCATCTGGTGATGTCCATGTGTAGAGTCTTCTCTTGTGTTGTTAGAAGATGGTGTTTGCTATGACCAGTGCGTTCTCTTGGCAAAAGTCTATTACCCTTTGCCCTCCTTCATTCTGTACTCCAAGGCCAAATTTGCCTGTTACTCCAGGTATTTCTTGACTTCCTACTTTTGCATTCCAGTCTCCTATAATGAAAAGGACATCTTTTTGGGGTGTTAGTTCTAAAAGGTCTTGTAGGTCTTCATAGAACCATTCAACTTCAACTTCTTCAGCATTACTGGTTGGGGCATAGACTTGGATTACTGTGATATTGAATGGTTTGCCTTGGAAACGAATGGAGATCATTTTGTCATTTTTGAGATTGGATCCAAGTACTGCATTTCAGATTCTTTTGTTGATTATGATGGCTACTCCATTTCTTCTAAGGGATTCTTACCCACCATAGTAGGTATAAAGGTCGTCTGAGTTAAATTCATCCATTCTAGTCCATTTTAGTTGGCTGATTCCTAAAATGTCAGTGTTCACTCTTGCTGTCTCCTGTTTGACCACTTCCAATTTGCCTTGATTCATGGACCTAGCATTCCAGGTTCCTATGCAATATTGTTCTTTACAGCATCGGACTTTACTTCCATCGTCAGTCACATCCACAACTAGATGTTGTTTTTGCTTTGGCTCTGTCTCCTCATTCTTTCTGGGGTTATTTCTCCACTGATCTCCAGTAGCATGTTGGGCACCTACCGACCTGGGGAGTTCACCTTTCAGTGTCCTATCTTTTTGCCTTTTCATGCTGTTCATGGGGTTCTCAAGGCAAGAATACTGAAGTGGTTTGCCAGTATTAGATTGATAATACAGTATGAAAACTGAAGAACTGTAGTGCCCAAGCTATTCTGTTTCAGACCTTAATACTGAGTGTTCTAGCTTCCAAGTACTTGGCTATGTGTGCTCTTCCTTTTCTTTAATACATTGGTTTCAATTTCACCAACTCCTGTTTCCTGAATGAGAACTTGCTGCATTGAGAAGTTCATTATCTGAATTACAACTTGCTATAACCATTGCACATACAAGCCAGTAACACTTTAAGTTGTCCTGGAGTCTGAGCAAGACTCCTTTCATTTGTTCTCTCAAGAGAACCAAGTTGTGTGTTGATGAAATGTATTGTGCATTACTTGCTGTCATCTTAACCACATTATTAAATGAAATCTCTTTGAAGATAGTGCAAAAGTCTATGAGGAAATTGGGTAAGACCCAGAAAACAAAAAAAAAGCTGTCGTTGTTGTTCAGTCCCTAAGTTGTGTCCGATTCTTTGTGACCCCATGATGGACAGGGAGGCCTGGCGTGCTGCGGTTCGTGGGGTCACAAAGATTCGGACACGACTGAGCGACTGAACTGACTGAACTGACTGAACTGCATCACACTAGACTCCTCTGTCCTCTACTACCTCCCTGAGTTTGCTCAAATTCATGTCCATTAAGCTAGTGATGCTATCTAAAAAAAGTTATATCTTAGAGAAGAGGCTGCATGTCATAATGACTGCCTTATAGACTCCTCACCTTCTCCTGAGTCCAAAAAGGCACCACAGACTGACTCCTGCCACTTGCCACAAACCTTCAAGCAGTAGCCATGTCAAAATAGTTATCTTGTTTATTTTGCTGAGTCTTAGTTGAACTTTTATGTATTTTTAACATGTTGCCTCATTGTTTATTTAGCTTACAGTGCATGTTTGTGGCAGCCCAGAAGGAAAAACATAACTCATATCTGATTCTGTACTGTATCATTAAGTACTGCATACAAATATACCCACTAATGAGTTCATTAAGTGTTAAATAATTAGATAATTGATGTTTTTAAATGTTCTGCAGCATGCAGGAATCCTTGATGCATTGTTATGTAGATGTCTAAGAGTGTTTCAGTGATGTTTGGGAAAATTAGTTGGGATTTTCAGAGACACTGGGAACATATTATTTTTCACATTAAAAATAATGGATTTATAGTCTTGGTCATCCAAAAATTAGCTAGCCCATTTTGGGGAAAGGATTAACCTTACTCTGCAACATATTTTTCAGAGTCGGCTAATGAGGCATTCCTGTCTAAACTAATTAAAATTGGATGTTATTTGGATAAACCCACAGCAAAAGCCTCGTAACTGAAGTATAGTGCATATGGCATGCGGCCTCACACCCCATCATTCTTTCTCATATAGTATCTAATCCAAAGGAATTTAATGATTTCACTTTTAAATAAATTATTTGAGGGTAAAGCCAACATGCTATTCATCTTTGCACGTGAAGGGGGTCAGAAAATGCCACTCTAAAATATGCCATTTAGGCATAAGGACTATTTTGAGCTTAAGGCAATTAAGAAACAGCAAAGGTAGGAATAGCTCTCTGGCCTTCCTCTTTCTGACTAAAAGCAGTGCATAATTTCACTTTTGTGAAAATAATTTCCATTTGTAAAGAAAATCTCACTTGTATTTTCCTGCTTCATAAATCTCTGGAAATAACCCTTATCACTTCAGATAATTTGAGTCTGCTTATCAAACCTTTTAAAACAACACTTATTTATCACACATTTCCTCATCTTCTTTCTAAAATATAGAAAGGCCAGAAGCACAAATCAACCAGCTTCTCCTTTTTTTCTGTCTGGCCCCTTTATCCCACTTTATCACCCTTTGTTAAAATGGTATATATAAGACCCTGGGTGTAACTAACTCTTTGGGGTTTTCACTTCTTTTCTGTGAGGCCCCTGTGTGTACATGAAATAAACCTTCTTCTCCCATGAATATGTCTTTAGTCAGTTTACTTCTCAGACTCCAGTCATTGAACCTCAGCGAGTATAGGAAAGGATTTTGTTTCCTTTTCCATACACAGTTTTCAGTGTTCTACATGTAGCAGATGCCCAATATATTATTTTTAAAGAGATAAAATGTGTTTCACTCAATGTTAATACCAGCTATGTCTCCACAACTCTAAGTGGAAATCTGCAACCTCTTATGTTGATTTTAGCAAACAAATGGTCAAGTTAGATGATTCAGACACTGCAAGTGAATTAGGTTTTGAAATTTTGTTGCCATATCTGGGACACTACCTGAAACTATCAGTTGCTGCTGCTGCTGCTGCGTCGCATCAGTCGTGTCTGACTCTGTGACCCCATAGACGGCAGCCCACCAGGCTCCCCCATCCCTGGGATTCTCCAGGCAAGAACACTGGAGTGGGTTGCCATTTTCTTCTCCAGTGCATGAAAGTGAAAAGTGAAAATGAAGTCGCTCAGTCGTGTCTGACTCTTCGCGACCCTATGGACTACAGCCTACCAGGCTCCTCTGTCCATGGGATTTTCCAGGCAAGACCACCAGTACTCATAGGGAGTTCAGGAAAGTGGGGTCTTGGCTTTACTCAAGGAATGAAATTGGGTCATTTGTAGAGATGTAGATGGACCTAGAGTCTGTCATACAGAGAGAACTAAGTCAGAAAGAGAAAAACAAATATTGTATATTAATGCAAGTATGTGGAGTCTAGAAAAATGATACAGATGAGCCTATTTCCAGGGCTGGAATATAGATGCAGACGTAGAGAATGTACACATGGACACAGTGTGGGAAAGGGGAGGGTGGGACATAGGATTGACATGCACCCTGCATGTATAAATAGATAGCCAGTGGGAATCTGCTCTAAAGAACAGGACGTCCATCTCGGTGCTCTGTGATGACCTAGAGGGGTGGGATGGGAAGGTACAGGGAGGTCCAAGAAGGAGAGGATGGATACATGTATACATACAGTCGATCCACCTCAGTGTACAGCAGAAATCAACACAGCATCATAAGGCAATTATACTTCAATAAAAAAAGTCACAAGATAGAGAATCACCCATCCTTGATTAGTAGTGAAATGTGATTAGTTTTAGTGATGTTTATGCAAACACTGGGCTTCCCTGGTGGCTCAAATGGTAAGGAATCTGTCTGCAATGCAGGAGACCCAGGTTCAGGCCCTGGATTGGGAAAATACCCTGGAAAAGGGCATGGCAACCCACTCCAGTATTCTTACCTGGAGAATTTCATGGACAGAGGAGCCTGGCAGATAACAGTCCATGGTGTCTCAAAGAGTTGGACACGACTGAGCAACTTTCACTTTCACACTAACATTGTGAATGGGTTTTAGAAATGTTTATATTTATATTGGTAATCAAAAGAGGTGCTTCCCAAAAGTTAAGAAAATGAGTGAGACCAAAACATTAGATAAGGGGTTGGAGGTAGGTAATGGTGGGAAAGTGACTGGAACTCAGAGCGGGGAGGGAGCACTTGGAGCTTGAAAGAACCTGAGCTTGGAGACAGTGTACAGAAGCCATGGAGTGGGGGCAGTACCGGTAATAAGTCTGGAATTCTTTCCCTGAAAAATGGAAAAATGAATGGGACCCAGGGAAACCACAGAGGGTTTTTAGAAAAATTTTATTGGCATATAGTTGATTTACAATGTTGTGTTACTTCAAGTGTACAGCAAAGTGAATCAGTTATACACACACATATATTCACTCTTTTTTAGCTTCTTTTCCAATATAGGTCACTACAGAGTATTGAATAAGGTTCCCTGTGCTGTATAGTTGGTTATATATTTTATACATAGCAGTGTGTCTGTGTGAATCCCAATCTATCCCTCTCCCCCTTACCCCTGGGTGCTTTGCTTTGGGTGGTTTCAATTGATATCAAGGAGTAGGCCTGGAATTGAGGTACAAAGAGTTACCCCTCACTCCCAATCCCCTCCAGAGGCCATGAGGATGGAGAGAACCAGCCTCAGCCCTTGGGAAGTAGATTTTTGAAAGTGAACTTGAGTCATTACTATCCTGATTTGTGTCCATCTAAGTCCTGGAAATTATCCAGCTTGTGCCCTGTGAGGTCACCTCAGTGGTCAGAATTTTCTCTAAGCAATGATCATATGTGTTATAAGTTCAGTTCAGTTCAGTTCAGTCGCTCAGTCGTGTCCGACTGTTTGTGACCGCATGAACCGCAGCAAGCCAGGCCTCCCTGTACATCACCAACTCCCGGGGTTCACCCAAACCCATGTCCATCGAGTCAGTGATGCCATCCAACCATCTCATCCTCTGTCTTCCCCTTCTCCTCCTGTCCTCAGTCTTTCCCAGCATCAGGTACTATAGGAATAAGAATATCCGAGGAGTATGATCTATGGAGGAGAAGCCTTCAGTTCTTGTAGGTAATAATGGCATTGTTGTTTAGTGGCTAAGTCGTATCCAACTCTTTGGTGACCCAATGGATAATATATGTCTAAAATCTCATTTTGGGTAAGGGTACAATTTTTCATAAACAAAGAGTGCGTGTGTGCTTAGTCACTCAGTCCTGTCCAATTCTTTTGCAACCCCATGGACTACAATGCACCAGGTTCCTCTGTCCATGGGATTTCCCAGGCAAGAACACTGGAGTGGGTTGCCATTTCTTTCTCCAGGGGATCTTCCCAACCCAGGGACTGAACCTGCCTCTCCTGCATTGGTAGGCAGGTTGTTTGCCATTGAGCCACCGGGGAAGCCCTGTTTAATATCGTGTGTGTGTGTGCTATGCTTAGCTGTGTTTGACTCTTCGAGACCCTTTGGACCCTAGTCTGCCAGGCTCCTCTGTCCATGGGATTTTCCAGGCAAGAACACTGGAGTGGGTTGCCATGTATTCTCCAGTTGATCTTCCCAACCCAGGGATTGAACCTGTGTCTCCTGCATTGTCAGGCAGATTCTTTACCACTGAGCTACCAGGGAAGCCCAATAATGACATAAAGTTATGTAAAAGTGGACCTTCAGAAGATAAGGGCTTCCTCACAGAGGCTTTGAGAACTATGCTATAGGTTCTATTGTTCAGATAATAAAACTGTCAATTCCAGGGGTGGAGCAGGGGAGGGCGGGAAGAAAGCTAAATTTACCTTGTTGAGCAAGGGAGATGGAACATTGGAACACAGTTTAGTTGAAGATTGCTTGAGCAGGACTTACATATACATTTCTGAGTGAGTACAGAGGGTTTTGATTAGTCCTAAGAGAAGAGAGAAACCTTTTTATTAACTCTAACAGAATCAGGGAGTAATGTCGATTGGCTGTTGGACCAAAGCTGGGCTCCTGTAACCTACTCAATTTAAAGTTGTTTCATTTTGGTCATATAATCCCTGATAGGATTTCAAAAAGCCAGGATTCTCAAGGGCATGATTTTTGAAGAATAAAGTTTCTTAGTACTATGTCCCTGATTCTCACCAGCAGATGCAGTTTTACAGCTTTGAGCATATTCAGTCACACCAGGAAAGAGTTTAAATTATGTGGTCTAACTATGTTTACTGATCAAATTGACTGGAAAATATCTGAATCTCTTATTTTGTGTTATGAAGACGAATCTTTTAGCAAAAGCTAACATTCTTTTGTGCATTAAGAATGGGGAATATATAGTGGGTTGTGTATCCTAAAAGTAAAAGCTGTCAGTTATGGTGTCTGGGCCACGGGGATTCCAAAGTATGTTAGAACATTCCATTCCATTTCAGGAACATTCATGAAGCACATGATAATCATATCATGCCTATGATTGTTATGGGCGTGTGTGCCTGGTGTTCTATACTTGTGATCCTTCCTTTCAACAGCTCTGCCAGAAGGTCAGGGTGTCACTATTACCATTTCACAAATGAAAAAATCTGGGGCTTAGATAACCTGTCTAAGGTCATCCAAGTGGCAAATGACTGAACATGTTTAACAAAGGTCTGTCTGTATCCAGATTCCGTGATCAAACCACATATCTCTCTCTCGCCATGTGAATCGATTACCAGTGAGTGCTGAGACTCCCACAGCATGATTATGAGGAGAGCATTTTTAAGGAATAATTTTATTTATGTATCTGTTTTTGGCTGCAGCGAGATGGAGCCCCTCTCTAATTGCAGTGCATGGGCTTCTCATTGCGGTAAGCTCTCTTGTTGTGGAGTGCAGGCCCCAGGTCCTCTGGCTTCCGTCGTTGAGGCTCCAGAGCTCTAGAGTTCAGGCTCAGTAGTGGTGGTGCATGGGCTAGGCTGCTCCGAGGCACATGGAATCATCCTGGATCAGGGGTGGATTGCATGCCCTGCATTGGCAGGTGGATTCTTTCCCACTAAGCTAGCAGGAAAGGCCCTGAGGAGTGTGCATTTCTGCAAGGACAAGTAATTCACCAAGAAACTATCACTGCTCATCTCAGGCCTCCATTAGCATGCTTACTGTATCTTCATTATCCCAGAGATAGCTCACAGGACAAGTTCATTTCAGCTAATCAACAGGCCACCCTATTACCGTGCGTGCTTTGGGCTGGGAAGGCACTGGAATGGGAATGCTCTTCAGAATCCACCTGTGGACAGCGTGAAATGTTAGAAAAATGTTTCCTCTAAGAGTTGTGATTTTTTACTCTGATTTTTATTTCCTTCTTTTCTATGTTCAAGTCCATCAGCGCTTCCAGTATGGATAAGAATCACCAATTGTAAAAATTCATACCAAGATTTTAGTGCTAAGAGCATCACTAAACACTTTTTCTTTTCAAAAGAAAAAATAAGAGAAGACAATGGCTAACCCAGAAAGAGCAGCCATTCGCATCACAGATATTTTTCTTTTTTTAAATACTCATTTATTTATTTGGCTGCACCAGGTCTTCGTTGTGGCGTGAGAACTCTTAGTTGCAGCATGTGGGATCTAGTTCCCCGACCAGGGGAACAAACCCAGTCCTGCTGCATTGGGAGCTCCGAGTCCCAGCTATTGGACCAGCAGAGAAGTCCCAGCTGCACAGGTCTTTATGCATTTATTAGTCATCAGTATCTAATTCTTTAATGTACTTGGTACTATGGATGGATGGTAGGATGTGCTTCTACATGTCATTTGGGCATGTGGATTATTTTGAGGTAAAAGTACTAAAAAACAGCAGGTGCAGCCAGGGCTCTCTGGTCTTCCTTTTTCTTCCCCAGAGCAGGAGATAAAATGCCCACGTTGAGGGTACCAGGAGGAGAGGAACATTCTTATCACCAGAGACAGGGGAGTGGAGGCGAGATAACTGTACAAACAGACCCTGTTAAAATAACTCTGATCTTCCTTTGCTTTCTGCATATATGTTAGTTGTTTTTCCATAATTGCCTCTTTGTTCAGCCTAGTATATATGCACTTTGGTTTTGCCACTTCTTGGGGTCTTCATTTCGTTATGAAGCCTCCTGTGTCCTGCAAAACTTGTATTAAATAAGTCTGTATGCTTTTCTCTAGCTAATGTATCTTATGTTGATTTAATTCTCAGGCCCAGACAGGGATTGAAAGAGGGTAGGAGTAAAATTCCTACTTCTCACCCTTCAACACTCCCCCACCCCACCGTATCCCCGCCCCCCCCCACCCCCCCCACACACAGTGCCTATGCTTAACCCTACCTAGTGAGACTGAGTAAAATCCACTTCCTGGCCTCAGCGAGCCTGTTTCCATCACTGGATACAGACGAGTGAACACGAGCTTGGCAGAGGCATCACTGGAGTCAAGCCCAATGCCCAGAATGCAGATGGAGGTGGCAGGGATGGTGGTGGGGGGTGGGGGCCGGCAGCGGTGTTACAGGGAAGGCATAACTTCCTTTTGTCTAGCCATCACATTTTTAGAAGACGCGTTATTTAAACCACAAGTGCATGTGCTAAATTGCTTCAGTTGTGTCTGACTCTTTGCAATGCTATGGACTGTAGCCCACCAGGCTCCTCTGTCCATGGGATTCTCCAGGCAAGAGTAATGGAGTGGGCTGCCATACCCTCCTCCAGGGAATCTTCCCAACCCAGGGATCTAACCTATGTCTCTTATGCCTCCTGCATTGGCCAGCAGGTTCTTTATCACTAGTGCCACCTGGGAAGCCCTTGAACCATAAGATGTGAGGGTAAATAGCTCTCAGAGCTTTCAGCTGCATTATTGAGGTGCTAAGTTGTGTCTGACTCTTGCGATCTCACGGACTGTAGCCTGCCAGGCTTCTCTGTCCATGGGATTTCCCAGGCAAGAACACTGGTGTGGGGTGCCATTTCCTCCTCCAGGGGATCTTCCTGACCTAGGGATTGAACCCATGTCTCCTGTATTGGTAGGCAGTTTCTTTCCCGCTGAGCCGTTCAGCTACATTAGGCAACCTCAATTCAGGCAGGCTGGTGAAACAGCGTGTCTGTGTGATCTTTGATGCCCATGTCCTTGCGTGCAGGAAGGGGATGGTGTTGTCCTTGTAAACATCAAGAGAATCATGAGCACTGGAGTGGAGGTTTCCAGAGGTCCCTATGCATCCCAGAATATGGATGTGATGGTCGTAGTGGTTTCTTTACAAGGAACTCTCCAATAAATTAGGATTTGAGGTTAAGGTGAAATTGCTTCTGGCTTCAGAACAGTCATGTTAATGACCCCTGTGGAATTTGGGGGATGTGAAAACGACTTTTGTCAAGTTGTCAATTCCACCTTTTGTGAGGGAACATTGATTGCAGTCCACAGTGTCCACACCTTCTGAAGGTGTTTATATAGTTTTAATTATTTTGATGGTGTTTCGCTTCATTATTTAGTAGATGGCTTTTAATTTCTTTGAACATAGTTAGAAAGTCTTATTAGTATGTAATCTCTTGCATTGTGCAGAGATTCTAAGGATGCAGGGCTCAATCCAAGTGTCAGATTTTGTCATTTTCAGGGCCAGGAGCCAGATCTGCATCAAACATCTTGTAACTATCCAAGGGTCTTTCCTTTGAGTTAAATCCTCTCTTCTCCCCAAATTTTGGCAAATATTGTTGTTGTTCAGTTGGTCAGTCATGTCTGATTCTTTGCAACCTGCGGACTGCAGCATGCCAGGCTTCCCTGCCCTTCACCATCTCCTGAAGTTTGCACAAACTCTTGTCCATCGAGTTGGTGATGCCATCTAACTTTGTCATCCTCTGCCACCCCCTTCTCCTCCTGCCCTCAATCTTTCCCAGCATCAGGGTCTTGTCCAATGAGTTGGGGCTCTTCCCATCAGGTGACCAAAATATTGGAGCTGCAGCTTCAGCATCAGTCCTTGCAGTGAATAATCAGGGTTGACTTCCTTTAGAATTGACTGGTTTGATCTCCTTGCAGTCCAAGGGGCTCTCAAGAGTTTCTCCAGCACCACAATTCAAAAGCATCAATTCTTTGGTGCTCAGCCTTTTTTATGGTCTAGCTCTCACATCCGTACATGACTACTAGAAAAACCACTTTGTGAATAAATGTTTGTGTAATTTGGCCATTATAACATTAGCTGATTAAGATCCGTAGCTAAACAACATAGGATTATAATTGCTTTTTTTTTAAAAAAAAAATCATAGAACCAAAGAGAGAAGTCAGAAGGAACATGTGGTGAAGGGAAAACCAGGAAAAGGAAATCTACTGAGCGATTCTAGAAAGCATTGGCCAACTCTTGATAAGGAACCAAGTCTAGGGGGCAAACTTTGCCTGTTTTATGATTTTGCCTCAGGTGAGCCTTTTAAGGCTCCTAGGGAAGAAGATTTTATTTGGCTACTGAGCAAGGTCCTAAAGTTACAATAAAGAGCCACAAATTAAATGCTGGGATAGTCAGAAAGTAAATTTTTTGAGGAGTATTACCATCCATTCTGGCTCAGATGATAAAGAATCCACCTGCAAGGCAGTAGACCTGAATTCAATCCCTGGGTTGAGAAGATCCCCTGAAGAAGGGAATGGCTGGTTACTCACTCCAGTATTCTTGCTTGGAGAATTCCATGGACAGAGGAGCCTGGTAGGCTACAGTCCATGGGGTCGCAAAGAGTCAGACACGACTGAGCAACTAACACACACACACACATACACAGACACACAATCTGTTCTAAAATGTTTTTAATACTAAAAAATGATGAAACAATGCATTTATTGAATAGAATGAATACCTTTAATTTTCTTAAAAAAAAAAAACTGTGTAGATCAATTTCTCTTAGGGAAATAACTGAACTGTATTGAATTCCTAGTGCAAAAAGTGTTCAGTCTCACTTTTTATCTTTTGTCCAGCCAGAAACTACTCCTAACATAAAACAGTGGTTCTCACACTTGGCAGTTGCTCTGAGCACCATGGAGAATTTAGTATAAATTCTCAGGTACTATCCTAGACCTACTCTAGCAACATCCAGACGTGGGACCCCAGAACACTGTTATTTTTAAAAGTTGTCCAGGAAGTCATAAAACAAACAGAGGTTTAAACCTTCCAGTCTTATCTCAGCCGTACTGCATAGCTCATGCTGCATACACTGCATGTAATGGTTTAAGGTAATAATGACCTTGTTGGAGGCCATTTCCTGTTGATTAATGACCAGCTAGAAGAAGTTGTCTCTAGGATCTTTCAATTCAGACTGCCAATAATTACCCAAGGAAAGGTACGCCTGCAGTTCAAATTGTAAAGTTTTCTTCCACGAGGAACCTTGCACTCTTGGGTTGCCTTAATTGCATTCCTTTCCTAATTCATCTCTCAAATGCCAGAGTTGCTCCAAAACAGGGAAAAAACCAAAACAAACAAAGCAAAACAAAACAAAACAAGAGGATCAAAGTGTATGTCTCTGCTGGAACAAACAGCAGCAGAGGCAGGGGAGAAGATTTAGCTCTTGGGTGGATTTTGCTGAAATGTTCTATTTGTGAGCAGTGATTTGTACCAGGTAATGTGAACTAGGTCGCCCTCAAGTCTCTTTACAGATTACATCCCATTTCCTTTACCGCGCTGCTAAGTAATTCTTAGGGAATTATTCCTCATCAAACTTCTCTCCGCTAACAGTGATCAGCCACACATGCTTCCACTTTATGGACCGCTGGACAGCCGGTGGCTTCATAAAGCTGCCTGCCTTTCCAACTGTTCAGACTGAAGCTGCAGGCTTTCCACCCACCGCTTTCCCGTGAGGTAAAGAGAATGTTCATACCTCAGGTCTTGTTACCAAGCAACAGAGTCCCATTTGCCAATTGCCACCATTTCCTTCTCACAGTATTACAGGCCTTATTATTAACATTTAGTTCAGAGAAATTGCTGTCATTATGTGAAGTAACTTCCTTTAGAGGTTATTCATTAACCTTAGGTATTTTACTGTGTAATTATAATTGTCAAGTGCCGCAGGCTTGGAAAACCTTTGAACTCCTCAAGGTATGAGGCCATGGCAGAGAGGATAGTATCTGATTTTTTTCCCTCCCTTTTCTAGTTGTTTTAATCTTGAAGGTGTCTTATTTTCCTTGTGGAGGTGTCTGCCTTCCTAGAGGGTAAGCTTCCAGATTGCTGACCATAAGCTCAGAAGATAGAGATGGAAGCACTGGCCAGGGAGAGTCTGATTTCCTCAAATGCTGCAGACTACAGGGAAATGGCATCCTCTTAAGGAAAAAATCGCGGGGGTATTCATAAGACCCCCATGGTTGGCACATAATCTGGTGTGAACGTGGGACTCCGCGAAGACGTCGCACAATACCTGGAATGTGTATTGTGCACAACCTTGTGCTGACACAACAGAAAACCGTCATCCTATTGCTCACTCAATGGCTCCATAAAACCAATTTTTCACTCCCGGGCTTTGCAGCGCCCAGGTGCGATTTCCCTAACATGCCTATGACACAGGCATCCTCACTAGCCATCGCTTACACAATTACCCGTGTGATTTTCTCCATCCCGGCGTAGTTGCCATCGTCTTCGGTCCCCACCCAGTACAACTTCGGGTAAGCATCTCACTTGTATTTGCAGGAGCACGTGGGGCGGGTAGCACCCCCTTTCTCTCTTTGTCTCAAGACAAACAAAGGTAACTGGCGTGTTTCTTCCCCGAGCCACAGGCGCCTGCATCACGGGTGCCCTAAAAAAGAAAAGGAGACGTGTTCCCTCCTCCCAGGTTTCTGGTTTCTCCACCCAGTCTCCCCACCGTCCTCCACTCCCCGCACCCCAGCCCTTCCGGCCTCCGCCCAGACCGGGAGAAGCGGGCCTGACATTCCAGGTAACCCGATTCCCCAGACGGGAGGGGGAGGGGCGGGCTCCCCCCACTGCTGGGAAGGCGGCCACGTGACCGCGCCTGCCGCCTGGGGAAGGCGCCCGGGTGCCCAAGACTAGGGGACAGGTGAGCCCCGAGTGCTGATCCGAACCTGAATCTCAAGGACGTAGG
This sequence comes from Odocoileus virginianus, assembly GCF_023699985.2. Taxonomy (NCBI): domain Eukaryota; kingdom Metazoa; phylum Chordata; class Mammalia; order Artiodactyla; family Cervidae; genus Odocoileus; species Odocoileus virginianus. The sequence continues at coordinate 31,845,539 of NC_069685.1, read as the reverse complement.
CATCCTAAAAAAGGGTCCTTGCTTCTTGCCTCCGACAGCCTGCCCTTTGATCGTGACCCCTGAACAGGCACGGCCGGCCGTGGTGTTTTCTGGCGTGAACCGAGCTGCAGACAAAAGCAGCGCGATCTCCGGGAGGAGAGCCCGGACAGGCTGCACTGGAGCCGCCGCACAAGTCTGGACGCAGAGGTGCGCGCGGGAGCAGGGCTGCGCGCCCTGGCAGGAGCCCGAGCTGCAGGCCTCGGCTGGGAAGCGTCCCTCCGTCATTTCCCCTGCCTCCGCCGTCCCCAGCTTGCCCTTGACAGCTCTCTTCTTTGATCTGTAAAACAGGAGGGAATAGGGGATACTTTGATATTCTTTAAAAGGCCCTGGGATTTGCTGCTTTCTCCCCAAATGAAGGGCTGCTGGAGAGTTTCTGGAAGGAACGTGCTCTCACATGTAATCTAATGAGCTTGGCCTCTTCTTCCAGTGCCCATTAATCAATCAACCAACACTGAATGCGTCTAAGTGTGGATTCTGTGTGCAGCCGGGAAGTAAGGGCATGGTCTCTGCTTTTAAGGTATTTATGGTTTAGCTGGGGAGCTGGGGATATACCTGAGAGTAAAACGTGAAAATAGCTAACACTTGCTGAGTACTAACCAGGTACCAGTTTCTTTTATTCCTCAAAAACCCCATCAAATAGGTACTGTAATATCATCCCCATTTTATAGAGGTTTTAGCCAGAGCCCAGGTCACAGGGCATGCGCAGTCAGGCTGTGTGCATCAGGTCTGGCCTGCTTCAGGGGAGGGAGCTGCTTGTGCAGGCCAAGTCTGTTGAACATCCAGTGATGATGAGTGGTCAGCGCCTTTGACCTGATCCTCTCCGCTCTGGTTCGGAGGCTGTCCTTGCCCTCTCTCTCTGGAGAGCAGGAAATGTGCCCCGAGGAAACTTTTTAGCCACCAGTGCCCTTTGGGACCCTTCACACTATTCTGTTTCTTCTCCTTCCTCTCTCTTTTCCTGCTCAACAATCACAGTCCGGTTCATTTTTCCCTAGGTAACATTAACCTTATACATATGTCTTAGTCCCCTGTGATTATATTATCCAAATAGAGAGAAGGGACCTAATTCAAAACGAATAAATGTACAAAGCATGCCAAGCAGAACTTCACCTTAGTGCCGTGGGACTCGGTGATGTCTTGGGTTCCTTCCTCTGACTTTGAATGATTCCTTCCCTCTCTGTTTTGTGTGGAGCAGTGACCTTCCTTAAACACAGCCAGGTAGACTCAGTATAGCATATTCAACTCAATTTGCCCCTCATGATGAGTAAAGGACTGAACAGAATGTGGTTTTCTCAGGAAAGCCAACATCCTGATAATTTTTAATAGTATAAAACCCTGGCCAATGGGATTTTATGAGTATCATGGGGAGCCACATCCTTTGGCCTGGTATATAATCCCACATCTCTGGGCACTGGGTTCATTACAGTAGCTCCCTTGGGCATGGGTCTGAGTGGAAACATGATGTTCAGAAAATTCCAGATTGATCCTCCAGCCCAATCAGTGGGGATTGAGAAGGCCCGGAAATCCTTGGTTAGTATAATTCCTTCTTCCTTTAACCAGAAATAATAGGTATCTGAAAACTTGGTACACTTAGTTTTGCTTTTATTGAGGATCTTGGGCCTACCCGGTGGCTCAGTGATAAAGAACTCGTCTGCCAATTCAGGAGACTCAGGTTCGATCCCTGGGTGGGGAAGATCCCCTGGAGAAGGGAATGGTTACCCACTCCAGTATTCTACCCACTCCAGTATTCTTGCCTGGGAAATTCCATGGACAGAAGAGCCTGGTGGGCTGCAATCCATGGGGTTGCAAAGAGTCAGACATGACTTAGTGACCAAACAACAACAATGAAAAGAGCAGAGTACATGTCCGGAAATCTGGGTTCTCGTTTTGGACCAGTGACTAGCCAGCCTGGGACCTGTCACCCACTTCCATCCACTTGCGCCTGTTTCCTCACCTTTAAAAAAATAAAAGCTTGGACCAGGCCAGTGGTTTTCAAATCAGAGCAGCTCTGCTTTTTTCTTATATATTATTGGAGTTGTGTGAAAGGAAAATGCAAATAGAGACTCATGGATAACAGCTGTTATGAACCCGCTGCTCTGGAGATTTGCTGAGGTCTTCAGCTCTAATGTTCTACAGTTCTCTTGAAGGCCCTTGGTAAAGGCCATGCTCCTTGGGAATCACAGCCATTTAGTTTTGCTGGATTATAAGCTGCATGAAGAAAAGAAGTTGGAAGACAAGATTGGAAATGAAGTTTCACTTCAGATTTGGGATTGCCATGGGTGCTTGGCCAAGGAGGCTGGATGTTGCTTCATTGGAATTTGGGGGCCACCAATGATTTTTTTTTTTATTATTAGTTGGAGGCTAATTACTTTACAATATTGTAGTGGTTTCTGTCATACATTGACATGAATCAGCCATGGATTTACATGTGTTCCCCATCCTGATCCCCCCTCCCACCTCCCTCTCCGCCCGATCCCTCTGGGTCTTCCCACTGCACCAGGTCCGAGCACTTGTCTCATGCATCCAACCTGGGCTGGTGATCTGTTTCACCCTAGATAATATACATGTTTCGATGCTGTTCTCTTGAAACATCCCACCCTCGCCTTCTCCCACAGAGTCCAAAAGTCTGTTCTATACATCTGTGTCTCTTTTTCTGCTTTGCATATAGGGTTATCGTTACCATCTTTCTAAATTCCATATATATGTGTTAGTATACTGTAATGGTCTTTATCTTTCTGGCTTACCTCACTCTGTATAATGGGCTCCAGTTTCATCCATCTCATTAGAACTGATTCAAATGAATTCTTTTTAATGGCTGAGTAATATTCCATGGTGTATATGTACCACAGCTTCCTCATCCATTCGTCTGCTGATGGGCATCTAGGTTGCTTCCATGTCCTGGCTATTATAAACAGTGCTGCGATGAACATTGGGGTGCACGTGTCTCTTTCAGATCTGGTTTCCTTGGTGTGTATGCCCAGGAGTGGGATTGCTGGGTCATATGGCAGTTCTATTTCCAGTTTTTTAAGAAATCTCCACACTGTTTTCCATAGTGGCTGTACTAATTTGCATTCCCACCAACAGTGTAAGAGGGTTCCCTTTTCTCCACACCCTCTCCAGCATTTATTGCTTGTCGACTTTTGGATAGCAGCCATCCTGACTGGAGTGTAATGGTACCTCAATTGTGGTTTTGATTTGCATTTCTCTGATAATGAGTGATGTTGAGCATCTTTTCATGTGTTTTTTAGCCATCTGTATGTCTTCCTTGGAGAAATGTCTGTTTAGTTCTTTGGCCCATTTTTTGATTGGGTCATTTATTTTTCTGGAATTGAGCTGCAAGAGTTGCTTGTATATTTTTAAGATTAATCCTTTGTCTGTTGCTTCATTTGCTATTATTTTCTCCCAATCTGAGGGCTGTCTTTTCACCTTGCTTATAGTTTCCTTTGTTGTGCAAAAGCTTTTAAGTTTCATTAGGTCCCATTTGTTTATTTTTGCTTTTGTTTCTAATATTCTGGGATGTGGGTCATAGAGGATCCTGCTGTGATTTATGTCGGAGAGTGTTTTGCCTATGTTCTCCTCTAGGAGTTTTATAGCAAAATTTTGTCAGTTTTGTTTTGCATGGAGCTTGAGTAACAGAGGCCTGAAAAATAGTAGCTGGACTTCCCTGGTGGCTCAGATGGTAAAGAATCTGCCTGCATTGTAGGAGATTGGGGTTGATCCCTGGTTGGGACAATCCCCTGGAGAAGGGAATGGCTGCTCCACTCCAGTATTCTTGCCTGGAGAATCCCATGGACAGAGGAGCCTGGTGGGCTACAGTCCATGAGGTCACAAAGAGTCAGACACGACTGAACGACTAATACACAAGCACAGAAGAGTTATTTCCTTATATAAGAGGCTTCGGAGATGGACAGTTTGGGGCAGGCATGCAAGCTCCATGCAGCATCAGGGTCCCAGACCCCTCCTAATGTTTGGATTTTCTGTTTTAGTGAAGCAGGTTTTCATTCTTACAGTTACCTCATGGCCCAGGATGGCTTCTGGACTCCATGCACCATGCTTGCGTTGCAGGCTAGAAAGAGCAGTAAAAGGGGAAAGGGGCATGCATCCCAGCTCTCAGCTCACTTTAATCAGCCCTCTCAGCAGTCGCTCATGACCTGTTTTTTTACATCTCATTGGCCAGAACTGAATTTCATTGCCACACCTGGTTTCGTGGAGGCTAAGAAAGGTACACTGTATTCTGGACAGGGAGGTGATTAGCTGAAAGCTTGGTTTCTGTTATGAAGAGAGAAGGGAAAATGGATATCAGAAGGCAGCTGATGCGTGGTCTTGCTACAGAATGATCAGAGCTGTGCCCTGGATTCAGAGTAGCTGGGCAGTAACTGGGAAGCTGTGAGCTAGCTGGAGGGAATGAGGCTGTGAACTGGAGTGACCCTGGGAAGGTGGGATGGGGAGCAAGGAGAAGCTCACGCAGGGGCGGGCCAACAGGACTCTCCAGGTTTGATGGGATTTCATCAGCTGGGTGTGAGGACCTGGAAGGATGCAAAGAACACACCCAGTGTGAGAACCATGTGAAACAGATGCTGGTGATGCCCGTGACTAGAATAAGGAAGTCGGAAGGGGAGTTTTAGGGAGGGAGGCCATGGATTAGATTTTGGACAGGTTGAGTGCACCAGGTCTGGAGCTTGAGCGAATTTATATTGTACATTGCCAAGTAAATATGAAGACCACCTGCTTTTTAAAATCCTAATAGATAAGACATCCTAATATCTCAGATGCTTTCTTAAGCTTCACATGTTGTTATTTAGGGATGTTCTGTTAATCATGATGGGGTTACTTCTCTGCTGAACCTGAGCTCCATAGAGGTTCTTTTCCATTAGGTTTAAGGATCCCAAGGGCTTCCCTAGTGCCTCAGATGGTAAAGAATCTGCCTGCTAAGGCAGGAGACACAGGTTTGGTCCCTGGGTCGGGAAGATCCCCTGGAAAAGGAAATGGCAATTCATTGCAGTATTCTTGCCTAGGAGAGCCCATGGACAGAGGAGCGTGGTGGGCTATAGTCCTTGGGGTTGCAGAGTGACTAAATAACAACTAAGGATCCTGAGAGTTAGGACAAGAATGGTGTTTGGGGCAAATGCACACTCCTTAGAAGAGCTTCTACCAGAATGCCCGTGTGTTCTTCCACCCTAGGGAGCACAAAACACAAAACTCTTTCGTTGTCATCTAGAAGCATGTCTTAGTAGTTGATGCCTTTATTGCCTTTTTGTTCTGAGCCTCCACCTGACCCCACCTGACCTTCCCTGTTTCAGGCCCCCTGTTAGGTGGCACAGGCTCAGTGGGGGCTGCCCTTGAATTTTAGGAAGAATATATGGAAAGAACCATATGCAGCGTTTCTGAGTCTTTTAAGCTTACATTGAAAATGTAAAGGATGAGGGCCCAAATGGGATGCGGAGTGGGAACAGACAGCAACGTTAGGTGGTGGGACTTCCCTGGTGATCCAGTGACTAGGACTCTGTGCTCCCAATGCAGGGGGACCAGGCTGGATCCCTGGTCAGGGAACTAGATCCTACAACTTAGAGTTTGTATACCACAACTAAAGATTCGTCATATACCACAACTGCAAATTGCATGCGGCGATTAAGATCTGGCACAGCCAAATAAATAATTAAAATAAATATTTGAAAAAATAGTAAAAGTGATCGAGAAACTAACAATGAAGACAAGGGGTTGTGAGCTCAGGCAGCGGAATTTAAATCCGCTGGAGAAATATGGGGCTATTTATGGATAAATGTGGATATATTTATGGGGATAGCTCTTAGTGGGACTTGCCTAGGTAAAAGCAACTCCTTAAGAGAGACAGATGATCCCTAGTTGTCCTCACATAGCTTGGTTGCGTCCGACTCTGTAACCCCGTGAACTGCAGCACACCAAACTTCCCTGTCGTTCACTTTCTCCTGGAGTTTGCTCAAAGTCTCTAGTGGCCTTAGGAGAAGCATGCTTAAGGAGAGGAGAGAGGGTAATCCATCCAGCCTGCCTGTCAAATAGAGTGCTAGTTACTAGTATGCTTGGTTATATAAGCCTAGACTTTGGATATCCCTCCCTTCACAGTTTTGGAGGCATTGTTCTGTTGTCTTCTGGGTTAGAGTTATGAGGAGTGTGATAGCAGTTTTGACCACCAGTCCTTTATTTGTGACCTTTCTTTCTTTACAGAAGCTTTTAGGATCGTCTCAATTTGACACTGAAATGCTTTGCAGTAAGTCTTTTATTCAGTGTACTTACTTTTTATTTTTGTGTGCTCAGTCGTGTCTGACTCTTTTCGACCCTGTGAACTGTAGCCCACGAGGCTCCTCTGTTCGTGGGATTTCCCAGGAAAGAATACTGGAGTGGGCTGCTGTTTTCTCCTCCAGGGAGCTTTCTGACCCAGAGATCCAGCCCACGTCTTCTGTGTCTCCTGCATTGGCACGTAGATTCTTTACCTCTGAGCCATCTGGGAAATCCATATTATTGAGTGTGCTGCTTCCCTAATAGGCCCTCATGTGCGTTCTTCGGATATGGGGCATTTTCTTGCAGTATTTATTTGATACTTTCTTTGTGATACATTCTCTGTTCTCTCTTTCTGGAAATCCTATTAGTCACAAGATGGATCGCCTGGACATCTCTTCTCTCCTGTTTTTCATCCCTTCGTTTTATATTTTGTGGATCTTTGCACTGCCTTCTTTCTAGGGCAGTTGTTTTTTCTATCGTCATCAAAAGGTGGTCATGGTCCAGTGAAGGGAGTTGGGGTGGGAAGGCTTTTTGGCACCGGGACTTTATCTAGTGAGGAAGTGCTCTGAATTTTCCTCTCCCTAGCTGCTAGTCATCACGCACATGGCTCTAGTCTTCCATGTTGTTTGGCACAGCTGAAATTCGTTGGTTCCTTGGATTTCTGAATGGAGATGAAGGCCCTCTTTGCAGACTCAGTTCTTCTAGCTTGTTGTGTCTCTGTGGCTTAGAACCAGTGTTCATGCCTTTGGTCCTTGATGTGACACGTGAAGAAGTGGATGGTCACAAGTGGGTCACCTCTTGCTATTAGTATACATGGAATGCAGGTTCTGATGATTGAGTTGTATGACTCCAGGCAGCCAACTATCCGTGTTGCTTGAATGAAAATGCTTTTCTGAAAGAAGTTTGGATTAACTTGAGTTTTAGAATATTTTCACCCAAACATCATGGTTGGCATGATACAGTTTTAAGGATGCTTATGTGTTTATTGAATTTTTGAGCAGAATTTGAGCATTTAACAGAGTAAGCCCAAATGACCTAGTTCTAATTTTTGTCTTATAAAGACTTTGTCTTACAGATACTCGCGTCTTGCTGGAGCTTGAAATGAAATGTCCTTTCCCCACGCTCAGCCCCTTACGAAACCCTCTTCCCTTTAGATTCTGAACTACTTCTCCACCATCTCGGTTCTTCCATTTTCCAGACTGCCTCTTGCTACCTTCCATGCCTCTCTGTTTTCACCTTTCCCAACTCTTCTTCTTCCTCTCATTCTCTAAGTTGGTGGTTTGCAAAGTGTGGTTTATGAAGCTGCAGCACCAGAATCACCTGGGACCTGACCAGACCAAATGGATCAGAACTGCTGAGGGTAAGCTGGGGATGGTTGGGGCGTCTGCTGGTTGGTCAAGTGTTCCTGGGGCTTTTCGTGTACACCTGAGTTCAAGACACGCTGCTCTAATTCCCAATGCCCACCAGACTCAGTTCCTGACACTGCTTTCCCTCTGTGGCCTGTTCTCACGAAGGGTTCATACACTGGCAGGCTTCACCCTCCTGGGAGGCCCCAGGGGCTCCTCTCTAGGTGTGACCTCTTATCTCACCTCAAGCCTTCTGTTTCCAGTTACTCATGGGGCTCTCCCCTGTGCTGGGTGTGACTGCTCAGGCCATCTGTGGGCCCGACTTCCCCAAGTGCAAGGTGTTTTTCTCCCAGGTCATTTTGTAGAGGAGGACACAGAGCCCGAGGGCCATCTACATGGTGAGATGCACTTTGTTAGAGTGAATCATCATAAATGCGTGTTGCATGCATGGATGAGAGAACAGGTCACCAGTACACACCATCTTTATAGGCTTTATGTGAGGTCTGGGTGTGTTGTTCTTCTCAAATTACTTCTAGAACCCCTGGGAGGTAGAAGGAGTGGGAACTAATGGTAGTGTTCAGCTTTAACAATCCCAGTACAGAAGCTGTGGGAACCTCCCTGGGCTATGCCAGGGCCAGCCAGGAGTGCCCTATAAAGGAGATTTTACCAGCAGCATTGTGCGCGGTGGGGTGGGTGGGGGGGTGGGGGGGACAGTGCAGTGTTCATTGACTGTGGGTTATTGCAGAACTGGGTCAGTCAGAGGTCAGGGAGCCAGGGAAGGGGACGCTGTGGGCTTAGAGATGGAGCAAGCAGTTCTACCCATTCCTGCGAGATCTTTTGAGAGAACACAGGACTTCAGAAAACACATTGCGGGGAGTTTTCTTTACAACATTATCAGAGGCGTAGATGACTGCACTCTTCAGACTCTGCATAGGAAGCAACGCAAGTGTCATAGGAGAAAGCCCCATTGTGAGAAAGCAGTTGGAATTACTGCACGTGAGGAGAGTTAGGTCACTGCTGGCCTAACTGGCGGTGATTTGCATCCATTTTGGTGCTTGAGAGAGGAATGTTTGATCTGACAGAAAGTGGCCTTAGAGGCGGCCCCTCCTGCGCCTCGCAGGTTGCTGATGGGTCCCCGGGGGATTTACCACTTCCTCCAAGGAGCTCCCAGTGCAGCCGGAATAGAGGCTTGTTTCTCCAGCTGTTTAACCTTCAGCTTTATCTGTCTTGTTGACCTCTTAGTTTCGTAATGAGTCAGTTTCTTTGCCGGTGCAAAATTTGGTTTTCTTAGAAATAGAACAGAGCTAGAAAGAGGCCAGTGTTTTGGTTGTTTTCTCCAAAGAAGCAGCAGCTGGGGACCGGGCACCCCAGACGCTTCTTGTGCCCTGACAGCCCCCGCTGTGAAGTCTAGTGGGCAGTGAAAGATGTCTTCCTTGTCGGAGGTGGAAATACCTGCAGGGTTTACCAGCACATTACTTCTCGATGCCCTGGGAGCCCAGATAATTTGTTTAGCAACTGGCCTGGCCGGTCAGTACCCCTTCCCCACCATCCACTCTTGCTCCCCGCCCCCCCACATTACCGGACTTACTGGTGGGGCTGATGGAGCTGTTTTGGAACTAAACAAGGATTAAGCATTTTGTGAAAAACGGTGCCAGTCTTTTCCTCGATGGGACCTGAGCCTGTAACGCAGTCCAACAAAACGAAAGCGAACAAGCCAAAAAAAACTTTTTTGAGAAACAACACAGGCAGTAGGAAATCATACTGGTCAGGGCTTGTTTTCCTGGCTCGGGGCCTCATTCCAACCTGTTGCAATCAGCTCTCCTGCGTGTCTGTAGGGACACCCTGATGCAGGGGCCCCTCGGAGGAAAGGAACTTTTACATTTCTGTTTGACTGGGCTCCTTGCCAGGGGCGAAGTTCAAAGTGCAGTTTCCAGTAATTTGCTGGGACTTCTCTGTGGGTTTGATAGGCCAGGACAGAAGCCTGCAAGCTGAAGTAATATTTCCTGATTTCTGTCATTTCTTAAGACGAGAAGGAAGGTTTGCGGAGGGACTGGGGCTTGGCGGGCTTTTATTGAGCGTAGATGAGGCCTTGGCTGCCTCCTGTCTTCTCCGGCCTTTCTCCCCCTCTTGTCTGGGGCCCTGGGCAGCTTGGCACTGGGCTGGCATCCCTCGGGCTCCCTCCTCAAGCAAACACGAGTGCCTATTCGGTGCAACCCTCCCTTGATTTACTGCCTGCTGGCGTTGTTCGGAGCCATAAAGTTGTCGCGTAATGGCAACATGTTCTTGTTTTCTCATATCTGTCGGATGAAAGTGAACGTTTTTATAATCCTCCCCTCCTCACTACATTGAGTTCCCCTGCGTTAAACATGTGGGCTTGATTAAAGGGGAGAAAGAGCTACAAAGAGAAGTTAGACTTTACACTCCTTCCCTCCACCACCCCCTTCTCGGCACGTTGAGGGCGGGGACCCATCTTTCTGTCATTTCATCTTTGTGTCTCCCGCCTGTGTCTGGCAGAGGACTTGGCACGTCATAATTCTGAATGAATCTTTATTCAATGAAGGGGTGTGGGGAGCAGGGTGTGGGGAGCAGTGGAATCTCATTTCAAAGAAGTGTTCGGTAGGACAATGTAATTTCTGTGTCAGGTAGAGGCTCATAGGATTGATGTTTTATTGATTTGATTACAACTCACTTTCTACAACAAGCAATTGTCTTCCAGAAATGTTTGCTCTGGTCCCTGTTTCAGTCACTGTTTATTTGGAAAGGACCCAGCTGAGCACGGAGTTTGTTAGGAGCAGAGGAGAGAGACTGAGTGGGCAGTAGTGGGAGTCTGAGTTGAACTCTTCAAGATTCTTTAGGGATTTCCCTGGCGGTCCAGTGGTTAATACTTCGCTTTCCAGTGTGAATGGGTGCGGGTTTGATACCTGGTCAGGGAGCTGAGATCCAGCCAAAACACCAAAACATGAAACAGTAGCAATATTGAAACATTCAATAAAGACTTAAAAAAAAAAGATTCTTTAGGCCTTGCACCAAGTGATCATCACCTTTCAGCCATCCTCCCAGTACTTCAAACACCCTTAAATCTGCAACAGCAAAACCCCAGGAATACACATGGGGGTGAGGGGGACAAAAGGGCTTAGAAATCCGTGGGGATTACTTCCTTCTTTCCCCACAGAGTTCCTCCCCACCCTCTTAGTTCTGCTACATCATACTTCTTTTTATTTGCTAATTCGCCTCAGAAAACCTAAGTCTATGGGCTGCTTTTCCTCTGGTCTGGAAACTTGAATTATAGCAATTTAACGTTATAACATAATTCCACTGCAGTAAAGCAATTTGGGGCCGGCAGTGATGATGGAGTGAATGTTGGTGGATATGGGGAGCCGAGAATTGATTATCATGGAATTTTTTCTGTATTCGTTTAAGAAACATTAATATAAAGCCATGTTAGTGTGAAATCTTATTTAAGTATTTTAATTAGAGCATTGGTGCTAGGTAAAACCATCTAAATATGCATCTATGTGATGCTAAAAGAACTAGTTAAAAGTTTAAAAGAAAGTGGAAGTGGGATGGGAAGAGGGGAGGGAGGTTCAGGAGAGAGAGGGGAAATATATATATATATATATATATATATATATATATGGCTCATTTGCATTGTTATATGGCAGAAACCAACACAACATTGTAAAGCAGTTATCCTCCAATTAAAGATATATATTTAAAAAAAGATGGGAGGCAGTTTAGTTGTGTGGACTTGTATTTTGCAAATAATGAGTTTGTGTAGTAGTCCCCCTATTTACTGAATTGATTTTTTTAACTTACATGAATGATTGTTTGTTTTTTGTATGTGGAATAAAAAGAGTCTCAAATATTTCAGTTGTCTTTGACTATAATTAAAAAAAAAAAAAACACAAACTTGTGGCACATTGTCTAGAAACCCAGGATCTGTAGGCAGGTCTGAGGGAAATGGAGAACCAACAACAAAATAAGCTTAAAAATTCCCCTTGCCAAACGTCTTCTCACACCATGTAGGGAGATTGGGTAATTTAGAATGAGGTCAAGACAATTTTCTTATCATCAGACAGCTTCTTAAGGCAGGGCATGGATTACCCAACAGGTATCTATTACCCATCTCTGTTGAAAAACAGAGAGATACCTGCAGAAGGCACTAGCTTTAAAGTTGAATTGAAGCATATCTTACTTCCTCTCAGTTACTGTGTGTGCTGGAGTTTGAGGGATGTGATTAAGTGCATCATCCTCGGTCTGTAGCATTTATGGAGATACTATTGGCAGTTTCCCCTACTCACGAGGTATCCTGAAAGCCCATGACGCTCCCATGATAATCCTGGCCAGGCCCAAAGCTCTGAAATTCCATCTTGTGTGTGGGGACCATTGGCTTCTGCTGCAAATAAAGTGCCCAGCACCTCAGGGTGATTCTGTGGTTCTTCACACATCGTGATGGACACAGCCTGTAATTCTTGTTAAGTGATCAACATTTGGTTCCCTGTGAAAAAAATAGACCTGCACACAAATCACCTGAAAGACTGATGGTAATGACAAGAGAGCAGCTACAAAAATAAAAGTTCTTAGCCAGAAAATGGTTTAATACAATTTTTGGTCCTGTATTTTTAACATCATTAATCTCTTAAGAAGCCTAAAGAGTCACAGACTTCTCAAATGGACTTTCCTACATGTTACGGAGAATGCTGTATGCCATGGTGATATTTAATAATTTAGAATTGGCATGTTAACTGCTTGCTATTGTAGATTTGGTTTTTCATTTTTGCTGTGCTTATGATGTCTTAGACTATATCTTTTTAGGTTATCATGCCGTTAGAGTTAATAAATGTTTTATTACTTGTTTTTGGACAAGCACTGTCCTAGGCCCATAACATTTAAATGAACAATATTGAAATGAGTGACATAAATTATATATAAATGAGTAAGTATGCCTTGATCAGAAAGACTTAGAAATTCATGTAGAAAAGCATTCTGTGCTGCAAGAGAGGGGCGGCTATAGTGATGCATTGGATGTGGGTGGTGTTTCTTTGGCTCTTTCATTGAGATTGTTCTGCTAGGTTAAGTCTAGGCCACTCCTAGGTAGCTCTTTCTTTTCACTCTTATATCCGCCTTTTTTTTTCCCCCTTCGAGAGTCATTTCTTCCAATTCAGTTCTTGCAGAGTCAATATAAAAACTGGGTAGGAAGGAGGAAGGAACTAAAATGTCATTCATGTCTTCTTTGTTTTACGTATGTCATTACATTATCTCATTTAATTCTCATAACATCCTTTGAAGTATTACTAACACCCCGTTTTGTAGATGAGGCTCAGAAGTGTTAAACAACTTGCTTGAAGTCACACAGCAAGAAGGTCAAAGGATTTCCAAGTAAGTTTGTGCAGTTCCAAGGATAGAGCTCCTCGACTCCCCCCCAATAGCAGCCTCCAGCCAGGAGGAATTTAGCTTGCTTGTTTTGGGTAGAGGGGCTTCCCTGGTGGCTCAGATGGTAAAGAATCTGCCTGCAATGTGGGAGACCCAGGTTTGATCCCTGGGTTGAGAAGATTCGCTGGAGAAGGGCATGGCAACCCACTCCAGGATTCTTGCCTGGAGAATCCCATGGACAGAGGAGCCCAGGGGGCTATAGTCCATGGTGTCACAAAGAGTCGGACATGACGGAGCCAGACCATTTCATGGCCTTGCCCCGCTTCCCCTAAAGGTCTCATCACATCATTCCATTTCTAGTGAGTTTCCCTGATACACTGAAAGATAGGGTTGAATTGAGGAACATATCTACTGCCTAAGGCAATAGATTTCTTTTTTTCCCTATGTCTATGAGTGTTAGAATTTGTGTCACGCTTGTAGTAAATGCACTTCCAGAAAAGCTACTCTTTTAATGCATGTCACCTTATTCTTTATTTTCAAAATAATCCTGGACATTTTAGCCCCAAAGCTATACATTGAGGGTATAATTTTAAATTTATCACTATGCTATCCTTGGGAAAACTTTCAACTCAATTTTTTTCCACCTTGAATATGTCTAATACCACCATTACCTACTAACTGCAGATTGAAATAGCAAGTCATTATGATGTCTGAATTAACATCCAAAACATACTGGTTCTGTTCCAGGGTTCCCATATCTATTATTGTTGAAACATATAACTTTTAAAACTCAAATGGTTTTCCCAAGCCAATTCTCTAATCACAGACATAAATTTCACTCCATTAAGGAAAGGAAACCAGGCACTATGACTAAAGTTAGGAATATGATCAAATTTCAAGGAAGAAAAAAAAAGATTAGGCTTGGAATTCTTTCCATTTCTTTTGCTTGTGGAACATGGTTAAAATAAAACCCTGCTTTTCTGCACAGATAGAGCTCGTAGCCCTTTAAACCAGGGGCTGGATTTAGGTATGGAGGCTGCCGTGCCCTCTCTCTGATTTGTCAGGGCGTTTTGCAGAAAGGATAAGTCTGAGTGCTGCTCGCTCCTCCCTGGAATGGTGGAGAGGTTGGGGACTGCTGAGAGCCACTATGCCACGCTCTCCTTTCTGCATCTCTGATTGGAAGTCATCTTCCTTCTGGTTGGAAGTTGTTCAGTTGCAGTTTCTTCCATGAAATACCTGTTGCATATTTATGAGTCCTTTAAATAATAGCAGTGCCCTAGAACTTACGATAACCAGATAGGCCTACAAATGAGGAAAGGAGATGTGGTGAGAAAGTCTAGCTTCCCAGGCTATGGATAGTGCATTCAGTGGTAATTTTTGATGGCTACTTCTGAAGTGCTTCAGCCGCTTAAGGTTGCTTCCCCCTCTCCAATTTATTTATTTTTAATTGAAGGACAATTGCTTTACAATAATTTGGCAGAAAAAGAAAAATCTTTAAGAACTTTCCTTAGTGAGTCAAAAAGGAAGACAAAAAAAGTTTCTTTCTTTCTTTTTTTTTTAACTCTATTTCTGTTGTTAGAAATGAGACTTATTAGGAATAAGCCTTTTAGCAGAGTAGCAATAATTATTAAAGTTAAAAAAAGCATAGATCTTTCAACCCACCAATCTTACATTTGGTGATCTGTTTCATGTAAGCAATACCTGTAATATCACCAAGTGGTTCTCTATCGCATTCCCCTCTTTTAATTCTATGCATATGACTCACAGATATTATCTCCTATTTTTCTCTTGTTCCTTTGTTCATGCATTCATTCATCGTCTTCTCCCACAAGAATGTGAGCTCTATGGAAACTAGAACTGTGTCCATCTCCCTCACCACTGGAACTGTAGCATCTGGGATAGTCTCTGGCACAGGGTAGATCCTCATTACATATTTGTTGGGTAAAGAAATAAAATACTCATGGATCAGGATATATGGCCAAGGATATTTATTGAAGTATTATTATAGTGGCAAAAAACTGGAATCAAGAGAGTGCCCATTAGTGATGGGCTGGTTGGGGGGCGGGTCACCATGCCTGGCTCAGTCATATGGTGTGGGGTTCATGTTAATAGCATGAGTGTAGCATCAGGCTGCCTGGGCTTTAATCCCTATTTTCATCTTAAATGTATGATGAACAGGCTCAGGAACGGTGCTAAGCTTCTCTGTCTCCCTTTTCTCATCCATAAAATGAAGACAACTGTGATACCAATCTCAGAAGATTTTTGTGAGTAAAATAAAATTGGCAACATAATATGGAAATAGTCCCTGGCACATAGTAAGTATTCAATAACTATTATTCTTATCTCATGATATATTAAAAAGAATAAGTTAAATATCACTTAATAGAGGAAATTTCATAATGCACTGTTTAGTGGGAAAAATATGATGCAGAGAAACATTTTTGATGGCTGCTACTTTTATAAATTTATCAGTGATACCTATATAATTTATGTAATATGTGTATAAGAGAATAAAATTGTGGAGGATATACACTAGGTATATAAAGCTAGGTGTCAGAAGGACAGGATTGAGAGAAAGGAGAGAGAAGAAGGAAAATTGAAAGATAACAAAATGACTAAATAGGTACGTAAACAACACACTATAGATAATCATGGTTAAATTACAAAATATGTGTGTTTATGTTTTATAGTTGAGGTGCTTGAAAAATGAGTCTCTAAATATTAATGATGGTTGTCTCAGAAGGATAGGGACTCTGGGTGATTTCTTTCTTATTCTTTGATTCATTTCAAGTTTTGACAATAAGTGTGTATTTATATCACCAGGATATACAAGGAAATACAAGGAAAAACAAGAAAATATCTTTACCATAACAGAAAAAGTTAAAAAAGCAATGCTTTTCTATTTTCATAACTCTCTATTAAAGGAAGAGAGATGGCATTTGAGTGGATGAATCTCTCTTCTTCTAGACGTTTCAGAGCCTAAGAAATTGTCAGTATTCAATTTAGAAGGAGCAGGTGGCCATGCCATCTGAGTACAAGATGGGTTCAGTTTTCAGCAAATCACATGCCTGCTACCTCAGTCCTCTCCTGTTTTGGAAAGGTGAAAGCAAATCTGAGGGATTATATGAACCTAAGGTGTTGTAAACACTGGCAAATGCACCACAAAATTCTTGAAAATGAGAGAGAAGGGAATCACAAATGCCCGTATCTGCAACTAATTCAGCCATAGGAGGCCCTTTGGATCCCAAATCTAGAAATTTTCTTAAACTACTGCTTTAATCATGTAAAAGCTTTGTTCAAAATCCTTGTTACCTTTGTATCACTTATAAAGGAGAAATCCTTTAGGCTGGTCTCAAAGAGTCTGGCTATCTGTCTGCCATTATTTCTTTACTCCCCGCTCCCTGGTTGAGTCCATGTGGTCATCCCAGGGTCCACTCAGAATCTGTCCTTCCCTTTGTTCATGCCCTTCTTGCTTCTTTTCCCTTTTCTGAATCTCACTCATCCCTTAAGCCTTGGCTCAGGTCCATCGTCTCTAAGCCAAAGATTTTGAATTATCTTGGTTGCTAGAGACGTCTCTGCTTTTCCCCACCCCTGTTTTTCTGCAGGTGTTGTTACCTTCTGCCCCAGTCACTGCTCACAGGTGACCTGTAACCATAACTCATTATCCAGCCTCATGTGCAAATGTTTCTCCTTCTTCAACTGGGAAACTTCCCAAGGATGAGGCTTGTGCCTTTTTCTTCCATGTATTTCCATAGTTCCTACTGTGTTAACTTGGGTATAATTGCATACAATGAATATTTGCTGTGATATATATATATATATATATATATATACCTATATATATATAGGTATTTTCTGAAAACCAAAGGTATGTAGTCATCCTATAATTAATGTTTGTGGTGGACCCTTATGTAGAAACCCATGTGTTTGCATATAAGCAAATCTTATTTATCTTATCTATCTGGACAAGAATACTGGCTTAAATATAGGACAAAATTTTAAGAGCCTTTCAAATCTTCAGAAAAGTGTGTGCATCAGTGATTTGAGTCTATATTTGCCATAAACAGAATAACTGAAAAATGAAACTGAATAAGGGATGTTTCATTTTTGAGAACTGAAAACAGTGGAACGTTCATAAGGATAATAGCTAACACTTATGTGGCTTTTATTATGAGCTAGTTTGTCTAAATACTTTTCATATATTTACTCATTTAATCCTTAAAACAACTCTGTGAGTTAGGCGCATTACTTTGAGCCCCATTTTACAGAGGATGAAACACAATTAATCAAGCTCCTACTTGTACTGAGTTTCTTTAAGCTGTTTAATTGAAATATAAATAGCTTTATGATTTTTGACTTGTAAATTTACTTATGTGACTACATCTGTACAAAGGAGAAAGCCCACACACTCAAATACTTTGTAGATGACATGACTATGATTCTTCTTAAGGAGAGATTTAAAAGTTGGTTTAAAGAAAAATTAGTAACCGTACCCCAGGGAGTAACTCTACCCCAGGGAGAGTTTTGTGAAACAGGCATCTTCTGAGGTAGCTGTTTACATTTTATCTGAGAATTTGGTCACTGCTTTTCTTTAGGACTGTTTTTAAAAGTCAGTGTGTGCTTCCTAACGGAGATGCAATCTCCCTTTAATAGCTGCAAGTGATTTTCAACCAAAGACAGCCTTATTATCTACCTCATTGAAATCTTCTTGGCTGTGTCTTATGATTTTACTCTCAGAGGTTGAAGATTTTCTGTGTCAGTGAAGGGACTCAATCCTAAAGGAAATCAATCCTGAATTGGAAGGACTGATGCTGAAGCTGAAGATCCAGTACTTTGGCCACCTGATATGAAGAGCCGACTCATTGGAAAAGACCCTGATGCTGGGAAAGACTGCAGGCAGGAGGAGAAGGGGACGACAGAGGACGAGATGGTTGGATGGCATCACCGATTCAAAGCACATGAATTTGAGCAAACTCCAGGAGATTGTGAAGGACAGGGAAGACTGG
Source organism: Odocoileus virginianus (assembly GCF_023699985.2). Classification (NCBI taxonomy): domain Eukaryota; kingdom Metazoa; phylum Chordata; class Mammalia; order Artiodactyla; family Cervidae; genus Odocoileus; species Odocoileus virginianus. The sequence goes on along the minus strand of NC_069685.1, from coordinate 31,827,523 downwards.
TGTGCTGCAGTCCACACGGGGTTGCAAGTTGGACACGACTGAGCGACTGACCAACAACAACAAAAGGGACTCACAAGAATTTTCTAATAAGTCTCCAAAGGGAGCTTCAAGGCAAGAGTTCCAGAAATGCTGGCGACATCTTGTTACCCAGTTCTGGGACCATCAAACCACTATCCACGTTTACACAGCTATCCAGGGACAGAGACGAGATGACTAGACTACTGGTTTTCTGCTAAACCACCCACCACTAGAGGGCTCAGTGCGGGACTGGGGGCTGGCCCTGGGCGTGGTGCTAGGAGATGAAGACCAGTCAGGTGGGAGTGGAGGGTAGCATTGGCAGCATTGGCCTGAGACCTCTTCTTCTTCGGGAGCAGCAGATAGAGTGTCAGAATGGTGAAAACTGGAAGACTGGTCAGTCTTTGTAGTCTGTCTAGTTGTTATGTGGAGGAAAGGAGATTGTTGGATGTATGCTATGCTCCTCAGTAAGAAGAAGAAATAACAGTTTCTCATGAGCCAGTCTTAACCGTTTCAGTTCAGTTGCTCAGTCGTGTTCAACTCTTTGTGACCCCATGAATCCCAGCAAGCCAGGCCTCCCTGTCCAACACCAACTCCTGGAGTTTACTCAAATGCATGTCCATCGAGTCGGTGATGCCATCCAGCCATCTCGTCCTCTGTCATCCTCTTCTCCTCCTGCCCCCAATCCTTCCCAGCATCAGGGTCTTTTCCATGAGTCAACTCTTCACATGAGGTGGCCAAAATAGTGGAGTTTCGGCTTCAGCACTGTGGAAAATTCTGAAAGAGATGGGAATACCAGACCACCTGACCTGACTCTTGAGAAACCTATATGCAGGTCAGGAAGCAACAGTTAGAACTGGACAGGGAACAACAGACTGGTTCCAAATAGGAAAAGGTATACGTCAAGGCTGTATATTGTCACCCTGCTTATTTAACTTAACTGTTTAGTGGCCCAGAAGCTCTAATAAGCCAAGATTTCATTTAGTTTTGAGGATCCTAAAAATGGTAATAGCTAACAGGTGTTTACTGTATATCAGGAATTATTCTAGATGCTTTATATGCATTACATCACTTGGTCCTCATAACAGGCCATTTGTATTGGATTGGTCAAAAAGTTTGGCTGGGTTTGTCTGCAGATCTTATGGAAAAACCCAAATGAACTTATTGGCCAACCCAATATCATCCATAATTTACAAATGGGGAAGGTGAGTTACAGAGAGGCTCCACAACTTGCTGTAATTTGCCCGAGATTACATCTCTATTAAGTAGCTGCATTGGGATTCAAACCCAGGCAGTGTGGCTTCAAAGCCTCATCAATTAAAAAAAAATTGATTATGGAAAATTTCAATTATACACAAAACTAGAACTATGCAATGAACTTCTGTTTACCATCTCCCAGCTGCGGCAACCATTAACTCATGGCCAGTTTTGTTCTATCTATGTCTCAGCATTCTTAGTGGTCTCCCAGCCCCCTTTCTGGATTATTTTCAAGAAAACACAGATATCCTATCATCCACAAATACCTTAGTAAGTACTGCTAAAAAAATAATAGCTTAAAAAGCCACACTCTTTTTCATAAGATGCACATTATCTCTATTTCTGTGATGTTAACAGTCTGGAAAATGATTGTCTAGATCTGTGATATTCTTTAATTTCTTCTTCAATTATTTACTGTAATATTTTCCCTATACCAGCAATTTGATTAGCCTGGTGTATAGTTTGCACGAGAAAGACCAGATAGATGCTAAATTCACAAACACCCTCTTTCTATATATATTTCTCTGTTTCTCTCTCTTTTTTTAAACTAGTTTCTGTGAGTTGGTTTTTAACATCAGCCAGAGTTGATCACTTAATTTGTTTAAATTATCTTAGTGAACTTATGGATGTTTGAACATATTTGGTACTTATGCAAAATACTGATGTATTTTTCTTATCAGTGCTGAAAATTGTCCAATTTGGGTCAGTGGGAGCCTCTTCAAGTTTGGCTTATGAGTCCTTCAGTCATCTTCAGCCGCTCCATTGTTTTCTGGTATGACGATGTTCTAGACTTATCTTGTGTGTATTTCTTGCCCTGAGTCTGGAGCTGGCATTCCTTTATGGCAAACAGTTATATTTAGAGACCACACCCTGATTATGAGGGGTGCTTATTGCTTCCCTTCGTTCTTTCTGTCTTCCTTCCTTCCTCTCTCTCCCTCCCACCTTTCCTCCTTTTCTTTCTTTTCAAAGAGAAACTAAATAATGAGTGCTTACCAATAATTAATTGTTTTCTCTTTCTTTATAAGTTTATATGTAACTATAATGAATACTATTTCAGAATAACAATAAAAATATTATTGAAATATAATTACCAAAACCAGTTTGAATTTATTGTGTGATTCTTTTCATCTTTAGAGTGTATAACACTAGGGATGGACAGGCAAATTGTTGTCTTTGAAAGTCACTTGAATTGTTTTCTGTACAATCTAAAAGCTTGCTTGGTGGCTGTTTCATTCTGCTTTAGAGCTGTAGTTATGCTGAATTTCACTTAATGTTGTTTTAAAGTCACCTAAAACAAGATCTATTCAGAGAAGTCTGGCTTCCATTTTTGTTTCCTTCTCCACCATAAGTAATTTTTTAAAAAAATTTCATTGTCTATCATTTAATTTTTTTATAGGAGCCAGTATATGTAGATGTTGGTATCTCCTCCATCTTCACTTTCCTAGATAAATGCCAGCTTGAGATACACAGTTTCCTCCATCTTGGTCTTTATTGCTTTATACCATTTATCTCAGTCACTCAGCATTTGTGCAGACACTTGTCATCCCTTGAGAACTGCATAGTTTATTCAGCCATTTCCCAAGTGGTGGACAGTCTCACTTACAGGTCTGTCCATATATGGGTCAAAGTCTAAAGATATTTAAATGGGGGAAAAATGTCCCATTCCAGCAAGGGGGCAAATGTAGATAAAATGTGTTCTATGACTTGCTTCACTCTCCTGGTATCACATAGGTATGAGGTAAGAGAATCTTCCTTGTTCAAGAACACTGCACTCAGGGAAGTGATGGTAGAATCAGGGTCATGTGGTTTCTTAACTCTCCATGTGGTTCCTAGTCCTGGAGATCCAAATTGGTGCAGTTCTTTTCTGTTAACTTTACATACTTCTACATATTTACATATGTAAATCATAAATATGATTGGAGCAGCTACTGACTTTTGGGAGATCATATGCACATAGGACATAGACATTACTAATGTGCTGTTTTTGGCCTCCCCATTTTTTTCTGTCTTTGTCTTTTAAAGAATAAATCTACCCTTGTGTATTCAAATATCACTTCTATGCAAGTGACCATTTCAGCTCAAGTATTTCTCCACAGACTTCCAACCTAAGGAGTCTAGAATTAAATATGTCCTCTTGGATATCTTGCATAGGATGTGAAAACATCTGCTCTATTGTCTCTATTTTCAATGATGTAGTATTTTTTCCAGATTTAGTGCCACTGGTTGTATATCTCTATTTAAACTTTATACTACCTAATTATTTTGTAAAATGAAATGCTTCCAATTCTGTTTATTTATTGGGTGCATTAGGTCTTCACTGTGGCATGCGGGGACTTCTCTAGTCACAGCATGGGCTTAGTTACCCCTCGGCAGGTGGGATCTTCGTTCCCTGACCCGGGATTGAAACCCACCTCCCCCTGCATTGGAAGGTGAATTCCTAACCTCTGTACCACCAAGGAAGTACCTATACTACCTAATTTGACAAATCATTTAGATTAGATGTTGATTTACCTGGGATCCTGTGGAAACTTGGACATGACAGTCGACTCCAAAAGAGACTCCTTGAGGGTCTTCTCTGGCAGTCCAGTGGTTAAGACGCTGGGCTTCCAGTACAGGGGATGCAGGTTCTATCCCTGGTTAGGGAACTAAGAGCCCTGTATATTTGGCCAAAAGAAACAAACAAAAGAGAAATCCTTGAGAGGAATCTGTAACAGCAGCGATTTGTCCCTGGCACTTTCCCATGGATCAGTGGGTTAGATAAACCTGTGAACAGGTAGCAGTCAAATGTGACTAGAAAAAACACTGAATGTGTGGAATACAGCGCTTGGAAAAATGGTTCTAAAAACTGAAGTGAAGAGCTTCGATTAAACAAAGGAGACTGATTAAATGCCGTGCCTGGTCTTAGGACAGAGAGTGACCTGAGGTAAGAGGAGTTGAAACCACATCCCAGCAGAAACCCTGAGGTGTTCAGTGTGACCACCAGAAGGAGTGAGGTCCACAGTGAGAAGTCATGGCGACCCTCCGGGCCCCCACAGGCTCTCCTGAGAAGGATTAGACTGTCTGTCTGGGAAGCCTCTGGGAAGCATTTCCAGGTCCTGGAGATGATAGACGTGTGTCATATGGGGTTCCATGGGGAAGCATTGCCCTGAGTGTGCACTGAGGGGTTTACTGTAGGAATTAAACCTTACACAATTGTGGGAGGACCTGGGAAAGGGAGGTCCAGAAAGAGGAGTTGGAGGATCAGAGAAGGAGTCACTCCCTTAAGAAATGAGAGAAGCACTGGCCCAGGGGGCAAGTCAGAGCTTGCGGGGAGACAGGGAGTGAAGCCGTGTGCTGCTCAAGTGGGTCTGTGAGGGGGAGCCAGTGGAAAGCTTCCTTGGGAAGCTGCTGCCTTGGGTTAACTGCAGAGGGTTGTCGGTAGTGGGACGCTGGTGGCTGGTGGGTCTCATGATTGGGAAAAAGAACTAAATGTGGCGTAGAGGGGAGTGAGTACCCCAGGAACCTGCCAGTCTCCTGGGTGCCCTTCTGTCACCACTGAAGGCTGCATTTGTGTCTCTCAGATCCGCCTGAGGGATTCTTTGGGTGACTTCAACCCAGAACCCTGGTGGGAAGGGAATCCAGGCAAGTGTAGCTGCCAATCTAACCATGTTGACCATGGCCTTCTCAGCACAATAGAGGTAGGTGTTTGCTCAATGAGAGAAAGAAATAAAGGGATGATTTAAAATCTGTCCAAGTGTGGGATCCGTCTAGAGACAGTGTGGAAATGCCCAAGCCGAAGGGCTCTGTGGAAGGATCTATGTGCTGGGAGTGTGGTTTGTATGGTGGTTAATGAGCACGCCACATGTCACCATCACATCACATCTACCCACTCACCTATGGCGGACGTGTGTGTCATGCATGCTCAGTTGTGTCTGACTCTGTGTGACCCTGTGGATTGAAGCCCACCAGGCTCCTTTATCCATGAGATTCTCCAGGCAAGAACACTGGAGCCGATAGCTATTTCCTCCTCCAGGGATCTTCCCGGCCCAAGATTCGAACCCACATCTTCTGCACCTCCTGCATTGACAGGCGGGTTCTGATCTGTGCTCTGTACTTTTTGTTGCTCCTTCGTTTCCATTTTCTGTGAACTGTTAGTTAGATTTAGACGTTGGTCTCATTCCAGTTAGATACTACCACTTTTTTTTTTTCTTTTTAGCAAGAATAATTCAGAAGCTGTGTCTGGGGCACAGTGTTGTCTCTCTGTTGTGATGTTAGCAGTCACCCATGATCAGCCCTTCCTTTGGGGAAAGCCAGATCTCCTACCCTCTTAGTGTTTCCTCTTCCATACATAGTAACCAAACCATCACAATCCTGGTCAGAACAGGCATAGCCTAGAGAAAAAGGATTTTGTACACGCGTTGTTAGGTCTACCTACTCCTGCATTCCCACACCCCTATCCTTGTCAAGAGTTTTTTCTGTGCTGTTGCCTGAGAAGGCCTGGGTGAACATCTTAGCACCGTTGGATGCTGGCCTGAGGAGGGCAGGTAAGGGGAAGTGCAGGATCTGCAATAAGCAAGTACAGCGTAAACATTCACCACCGGGAGAATCAGCTTACTTTCCTGTATGCTTTATTTTCATACTGTGTTTTTGTACTGTGCCTGCTGGGGGATAAAACCAAATCCTTCCATTTAAACTTCCTGGCAAAGCAGGGTTGGGAGGGGTGCAGGGCAGCCGAAAAGGGGGTTGGGGAGCAGCTAGGGCCCAGAATTAAGGGATCTTAAATGAAGGCATTTGCTTTCATTGGCCCTGGTGCCAGCCCAGCCTGGGGACCTAGGTGAAGCGTCTTTGATGCTCTCACTTTATGGAAGTCCATAAATACAATTTGGTGGAGATCATACAGGACTAAACTAGTTTGGGAGCTAAATCACCTGTAATGTCTTGACAGAGATTTTCTTCAGCCGAGATGGAACAACCTCCTTTGCTGAGGTGGAAGAACCAGGTATTATAGAGTCTTAAACTGTTTACACTTTGGAAAGCATTTTTATTGCCTTCACAAGTTAAAAGGTCCTGTATTTTTTTTTCGGATTATTTCCTATGGTTTTGGAGTTATCCTCTGAAAGACGGCTGGATTCTGCTGCTTTATAGTTTCTCCGAAACAGAACTTCCCGAGGCAGTTAGAGGGACTGACTTTTGACTTACAGGTATGGGGCATGGAAGAAGCCTAGAGCTGTCTTTTAGGGAAACATTGAAATACTCCAGAGAAAGAAAAAAATTCCGCTCAAAGCCACCAGGGAATCCCAAAGACAGTTTTGCACACCGGAAACTCTTGGGATTTTTCATTCTATTATTTTGTACGTATGATACTGCTTTTTTTTTTTTTTTTTTTTTTTGGTATATAAAAATGGTTATTGGCTGTTTCAAATGGTTCAGCTTCTCTAATTTAAAGCTAGTTCAGCAACCATCCTTGGCGTTAATGGATACAGGCTCTTATGAATGTGAAATTAAGAGGGAGTGGAGTTAAGTAAAACTTGTTCCTCAAATGGGTGAGGAAGTACACTCTACTGGGAAGGGAAATTAGAATATCCTAATTTAAATCACAACCCTATGTATGGTCTTCTAATACTCCCTCACTGAGAGTGTTGCACTGCACACAGGTTCCTTAAGTTTCTCAGGATATTAATTGGGAGGTGACTTGTCCCTTTGTGCTTGAATATTTCTGTGCAACCAGGAGAAGATCTGATTCCACAGAGTACCTTGACAGTGCTGAAGGAAGCAGTAAAATTGAGGCTGGTTCTCTGCCTGGTGGTGGTGCTTAGAATTTTGAGCCTGGGTTGGGGTCACTACTGAGCAGACTTGGGTATGTGATTTTATTATTTTTTTCAGAGAAATGAGGGCAGGGATGCATAAATCATACATAATTTTAAGAGACTAGGTATTACTTTTTAAAAGACCAATTTATGATGCAAAATCTAACTTCTTAATGAGTTGGATGTTTGAATCAGCTGACCAATGCTTTCCTGTTTGAGGATCTGACTTCAGTCAGTTCAGTTCAGTCGCTCAGTCGTGTCCGACTATTTGCAACCCCATGAAACGCGGCTCGCCAGGCCTGCCTGTCCATCACCAACTCCCGGAGTTTACTCAAACTCATGTCCATCGAGTCGGTGATGCCATCCAGCCATCTCATCCTCTGTCGTCCCCTTCTCCTGCCCCCAACCCCTCCCAGCATCAAGGTCTTTCCCAGTGAGTCAACTCTTCCCATGAGGTGGACAAAGATCTGACTTAGAAATATGATACATACAGTTGAAGGTTCATTGGATGGTTTTGAAAGTGCTATTTTCTTCCAGCTACACTATTCCCTGGGATCAGTTTTCTCCACTAAAAACAAATACTCGTCAAGTAGACAGTCTAATTTAATTACCCCCCAAGTGAATTTGAGAAGGCCACTTTCACACACAGTGTCAACGAAACACCACTACATTTTTAATTTTCTCCCCCCTTTATATTTAAGGTACTCCTCTTTTTATATTGTTTGACCACCAAACTGTTTCATTCCAACATACTATACATGTTACGATTCTCAAAGGTTTCAGATTTACCAGATGGTAAATTCCTTGAGGGCAAGGGTTTTGCTTCAGAAAAGCAGCTGTGCCCTGAAAGAGGCTTGCATTTTGAGGAAGAGAGGCCTGGATTCAAACCGTGGCTACTTTCAACCATAATTTGTGCATATGTGACCTGGGAGAGTCTTTTAATTACTCTGACCCTCAATTTCTTAATCTGTAAACATGTGAGTAATAATATTAATACATAACTCCAGGGTTTCATGGGGATTGAGTGATGTAGCTACAAAAGAACTTTGGGCTGAATACCTTGTGCCACGAGAAAACAATTATTGTACATTAACGAATATCTATATATATAATCTAGAAAAATGGTACAGATGAACCTATTGGCAGGGCAGGAACAGAGACGCAGATGTAAAGAATGGACTTGTGGACCCAGGGGGAGAAGGTGAGGGTGGGACGAATTGGGAAGGTATAATTGACATATACACACCTCTGTGTGTAAAATAACTAGTGGGAGGCTGCTGCATAGTGGGAGCAGCTCAGCTTGATGCTCTGTGATGAGCTAGAGGGTGGGATGGGAGTTACGTGGGAGGGGGACTCAAGAGGGATGGGGTATATGTATATATAGAGCTGATTAATGTTACTCTACAGCAGAAGCTAACACAACAATGTGAAACATTGTAAAGCAGTTATACTTCAATTAAATGAAAAAAGAAACAAATGCAAAAACAAAATATTGACCTCTTTGCCTTGTCTTGTCTTCATCTTCTTTGTAAGTCATCACATATAACAAACCCTCAGGACACAGTGGGTAATTGGTTGCATTTTAGAGCGGCCCTTTCCTTGATGATGTAGCATGTGATCCCTTAGTTGGTGGCAGATTATCCCGACATCATATTGTAGGATGGGTTGCCTTGGGGAAGCCGTCTTGTGAATCAGTGCCTGTCAATATTTTGTATGTAATAGCTACCATGGGGAAGAAAAAAGCTCATTTATTTTTCTGAGAAGAGCTGTAATTGTTATATTGTCATTGTTGGCAAGCTTTATGAGCTTAAAAGTTATAGTGGTCCTTGCTAGGACTCCCTCTGCCCACTCAGCAGTTGAGTGGCTCAGCAGTGGATCACCAGTGCCAACCATCTCATGTGGATTTTGGTTAGTTTACATCAAAGGATGGCCCTTTGTCATGTAGTTTTCATACGAGGGTTATTTTATGGGCTTGTAGTACTTTATGCATTGAGCTCACCACTCAGTGCCAGCACACATTTATTATTTGTTTGTTTTTTATATTTTTGAGTTTTAAGAAGTTTTTTTTTAAAATATATGTTCTGTATACTATCTCTTTATCAGATGTATGATTTGCAAGCATTCTCTCCAGTTGCTAGCATACTTTTAAATGGTTAGAACCAATGAAATCTTTTTGAAATAAATCTGGCTTGTGCAATATTTGGCAACTTCTCTTTGAGTAATAGGTGGTTGAAATTTTGATTAAGTTTACTTTTACTTACCTTTGGATTCTTTGCTCAAACTTTATAAAGCTAAGAAGTTAAAAAAAAATTTTAAAGCCTCTGTGAAGATAAAAAATGCAAGATAATATGTGCTTACAATTGTTTTACCAAGGTTTCAGAAGAAATAAAAACAAAACAGAGCAACCAAGAAGTTTCTTTGTCAAAGATCTGGAAAATACAACTTTTGGATAGATTTTTGGGAGACCTGTTTTGCATTAAAATACCAAATAAAACAAAATGATGGATTGTTTTGGCACCATTTAGGTTGGGCTTATGTGATGAGAACTGTACATAAAAGACAGCCAGTTATTGTCATAGTTGACAGATTTTTGGGTACCGTCTACTTGTTCAGTATAGTAAACTCCCAGGGGTGAGGAGTTTTTCCAAAATTCTTATGCCAGGGACTATGCAAACTTTGACTGTAACAGCCTGACATTATCTTCCCAGTTCTACAGTTATCTATAAGTTGTAGTCTTGCCTGGCACACCAGACTAGTTCCTGTGACTTTCTGTATTGATATTATCATTATTGACATGGTTTCATTTTATTTTTTCCAAGTTGTAACTTGCCTTAAGTAGTGGTCAGATTTTAACAGGAGGTGGGTGCTGAGGTTTTCACGTGAAGCAAATTGCACAGGCAAGAGAATGAGGCAGAGCATGTCCTATGAATAGTTAGGTGATCTGTTTGATTGGAGTATAGGTGATCTCTAGGGGGTTTCTGAGAAAGAATACTGGAAAGGTATTTTGGGGGACATATTTGGAAGGCTTTGAGTGCCAGAATAAGGAATTAGTGCTTCATTCACATAATTTTTGGCAATGTGGATCAATTTTACTCTGATGAAACACATGTTGGAAAACTCCTAAAGAGGCCAGTGATCTAGAGGAGAGGTGATGAGGTTTGAGCTGGGTGGAAGTGATGACAGTAAACACAGGGAGACAGATTGCCTTAATTCTGCCACATTACACTTAATGCACATGTAACATGGGGATGCATACGCCACTGAATGAAACTAACTTTGTGCCTGTTAATAGAAATGATGGAAGCCTGACATTAAGTCTAAGGTTAAATTAGGAATAAATATGTTCAATAAATATCCATGTGTGTTTGGTTGCTGGGAGGAGAGGTTGCCATCATAAATTTACATACCTGGGTGGAGATTAAACTGAAAGGTGATTATTGAAGTCAGTCAAAACCTAATGCACTGCATTTCAGCACTTCACAGTTTTAAACATTATTTCCCTCTTTAGTTTCATTGCATCTTTAGGATAGTTTGGTAGGGCCTTCATTTTTTTCTAGGGTCTTCATTTTAAAGATACTGAGCTATAAAGAGGGTAAATGCTTTGCTCAGAAAAAAACAGGAGGAAGAAACCAGACTGTGAATCCATGTTCCCAGGAATGCCCATTTCCCACCATTTTTTTCTTCTGCCTCAGCAGCAGTCATTGATGACCCATCAATTTGTAACTTAATGAATTTGTTTGTGAATGTGGGCCATTTATTATTTTTTATCAAAATAGTGTCAACAAGCCCCCAGACTTCTTTGTTGTCTACTTCAGCTTCTAAGTGCAGTGTGAGAATTTCATCATGAATCACTTGCTCATGGCCCTTGGCACTGAGTGAAGGATAGAATGTAGGCATGTTTGGATTAAACATTTTTGAATGAACCCCCATAGCACTTCCAGCAATAGGTCAAAACCTTTAAGCACTGAATAAATGTTGTTGATGAGCAACGTTCCTGGGAATAAGAAAGATGCTTAGGAATGTGCCTTAAATGGAACGTTAAATGATCCCCTAGTGGCTCCAGATTCACTGTGTTTTTCTAAGTGCCTCATTTATAGCCAGGCCCCGGGGGAGACCTTAGCTTCTTGAGTTTTATTGTTGGTAATATTTGATATATTATTTGAAGTAAATTGAAAGCATTCCTTGAAATGCTTCTTTCTAGTCTCTTCCATCTCTTTACACAAAATATAATTCTCAGTTGACTTTTCAGATTAATTCCCGGCTTTCAACTGAACTTATAGAAACAAGGCATAAGGTTTATCGATGTGCTGCCTATAGGAAACATCTGATAAGTACTTGATTTTGATGATGAGATTCTGGACATCTATTCTGAGCCTAGGCCAGTGTCTGATGCCATCATGGAGGGTTTGGGGAAGGAGTGAGTGCTTTTAATGTGGGAGTTATGTTAGGATTTGTGACCAGAGGGAGGACTGTGACACTTTTAAAACATGTCTGCAAATTCACTGAGAGGAGGGGGCTTGTCCCCTGTCTTTGTATCTGGATGGACTTAACTGCTTTGAGAAAGAAGTGATGCTGTGAGACTGCAATGATTTAAGAGGAGGCAGCTTTGGCTTTGTTCACTGCAGCACTTGCTCTGGAACCCTGGATGGCCAAGCAACAGGTGACCACTCTGCCACTATCATCCTGGAGTTGTTTCTCATAAGTGTTCTGGTCGAGAGTTACTGCTGAGTTCAGCCTTTCAGCCATCGCTGTTGAGATGCAAGTCATAGAAGTGAATCTGTTGTGAACCTTCAGATAAGCCCAGCTGCTAGTTGGGCACCAAATAATTACCTACAACGATATACATGTAACAGAAGAATCACCCAGCTGAGCCCTTCCCAAATTATAGACCCACAAAATGGTGAGAAAGAATAAAATGATTGTTCTATTTTATTTCACAGGCTTTATTTCATTCAGGAGATACATACTGAATAACTTCTACATGCCCAAATCTGTGTTGGGTACAGATGTAGGATACAAAGATACAGACAGTCTTTGTCTTCCAGGAAACAAGCTTGCTTGTGAGGCAATTGGTGACGAGTTAAAGAGTAAATAAGAAGTTAAATACCACTAGAAAAAATTTGTGATATGATGAGTGCTAAGTTCCAAGGTAGTTTGTTATGCAGAAGTGAATAAATGGAGCAGAATTTGGTATCAGAAGTGAGAAGAATCTAGAGAATGTCTACCTGCCTAAGGAAGTCTAGGGATTAAGTGGTTAAATAGTTATATGTGCTGCCCAGGCACAATGGGAAATTTACATGCTGACCTGAAATCACCTGAAAGAATATGTATGTATGTGTGTGTAGTTATATAGTATTTAAGACCAATCCCAGAGTGAATCATTATATAAATGAATCATCTTCCTCATTCCTTGCCCTATAGAAGATGATTTTCTAAATTCTTGCTACTCATAGTATGGTCTGAGCCTTGGTATTACTTGGAAGTTTGTTAGAAATGCAGAATCTAAGGCTCTTCCCTAGATTCTCAATCAGAATCTGCATTTAACAAGATCCCAGGCAATTCCTGTGAACATTAAAGTTGGAGGAACATGAATCTAAGCTGTACTGCTTACTATCGCTACCACATCTGTTATTATCACTGCCACTAAAACCCAAAGGAGAACAGCCACTTTTTGCACCATGGACAAGCAATTTATGTACACTGTGGCACATAATTTTATTCTCAGAATAACAATGCAACATAGATATTAACCTCCCTATTACATACAAGCAGAAGCCAAGGATTAAAGACTTCAAGGACATGCTTACTTAAAGCTGCACAGCTAGTGACTGAAAGTGACAGGAGTGGAACCCAGGCCTCTCTGTTTCCAAAGCATGGACACAGTCAAGCCCAAGGGTTCAGACATGGCTTACTTGGAAGGTGATCCCAGGAGCCACTTGCCCAAAAGTGGGAAAGTGAGACAAGAGGGAAGAAGTGAGAAGGGTTCATTACTGAGCCAGTTATGACTCTGGATGACTGGATCTTAATCCCTGAGGAGCTCTAGGAAATGATTTAGAACATATAATATCTTAGGGTTATTCCACCTGAACAATGAGGGAGTTGGGGTGTCTATAGTTATCCATAGAGGTCTCCTTCTGGAGATGCAATTCCCTGGTGTTTCTGAGGAGCCAAACTAAGTAGGCTTAGGTGATGACTGAAAGCTCTTAGGGGAAGAAATATAGCTGCTGGTGATCAGCAGACACCCAAGATGAGGGTGGAAGCAGGTGGCTGGGGTTTCAATAGTAACTGCTGCCCCATGCTTGCCTGTATCTTGGAAAGGTTCCTCAGAAATACATTTTCCTCTTAATTTTTATTTATTGGACCAACTATTGTTACAGAATTAAAGGAAATACACCCCAAGTTCTTATTCTTAGGGCACTGGTATGTTTTTCAGGCCTTAAAAGAAAATATCACATCGTCATTTTACCTTAACAATAAGAAGTTTTCATCTCACTGTCTGGCAGTGTTCATCTATATCCACATACATTGTGAAATTCTGGTTGTTAAGCGCAGTGTATCCTTACCACTTTCTACGTGGCTCCTTAGTCTTTAAAAGGGTAATTACACATGAGTACAAAACATTCCATTGTGTGGCTACCTCAGTACATAGAACAAGTCCTCTATTGCTGTGTATTTAGGCCAAGAAATATATCTTAAGTAGCACAAATATAGGACTAGATACTTTTTCCCAGCGTGTGAATACAGCTCCATTTAATTCGTGGTGACTGAGGTGCTTCCACGGGCTGTATTTCATTCAGGAAATATGTATTGAGTAACTTCTACATGCCCAGCTCTGTGTTAGGTATAGCGGTAAAATCCAAAGACACAGACAGTCTTTGTCCTCCAGGAGACAAGCTTACTTGTGAGGCAATCGGTGAGAAGTTAAATAGCAAACAGGAAGTTAAATACCATTAGAAGAAATGCAATGTGCTAATGCGGGCTAAACCTGGGCCATGTTTTAATGAGCTTAGGAGGGTGGGTTATACCAAGGGTCACTGAGTTTGATCTTATTATCTTTCAAGTCTGTTAGGCATGGGCAGAAAATCCATATTGGTTCTAATGAGACTTGTGAATGAAAAGGATCTTGGACCCTTGAATGCTTATTCAGCACACATGTTTATTGGGAATGAGTGAGGAAGGTGTGAAAGTATATGATGTGGTCTTACAGGTTGCTAAGGGCCCCAGAACTCCCTGTAGATTTGTTTTAACACATTGCTGTGGTTTGAGCCAAGGGCCATTGGAGTCCAGAGCTATGCCCTTGACTCCTATGCTATGCTACCTGCTAAAACAATGAGGGTAGACTACTAATGAATGCTTTATACAGGGACGTGAGAATTGGTAAAGAGGTTCTTAGAATATAATGCTCATTATGACTCTAAGTATCAAAAACTGATTTTAACTGATTTAAGTAGGAAAGCAATTTCTTAAAAAGATACTGAATGGCTGACAGATTTTCCAAAAGGACTCTAGGCTTGGAGGGCATATATCCAGGAACAATGCCCCAAATCATAGTGTGAAACAGACCCAGTGAAGACACTTCTTTGCTGCTGGCCACACCACTGGCCCCACTGAGGTGGGTCCTGTTATTTGAGCCCCTACTCTGGCTGCCTCTGGCTGGGGCAGCCGTGCATGGTCCATATGCATGCTGCATGCTACCTGCTTCTTCCTGACATAGCACTCAATGGCGATTCCAAGTCAGGACAGGCGATTCAACTGGCAGAGCCTATGTTATGATGTGGGCTTTCCAGGTAGCACAGTGGTAAAGAATCCACCTGAAATTGCAGGAGATGCAGGTTAGATCCCTGGGTTGGAAAGATCCCCTGGAGACGGAAATTGCAACCCACTCTAGTATTCTTGCCTGAAGAATCCAATAGACAGAGGAGCCTGGTGGGCTATAGTCCATGGGATTTCAAAGAGTCGAACATGAGTTCATGACTAAACAACAAACAATGCCATGATGTTCTTTCTGGGGAGACTCAGAAAGCAAATACATTGCACTTTTACCTTCTATGATGAGCAAGGGACATCAGATGTTGGGAGACCCAAGAATGACAAATTCCACAGTTGCCCTTTTGTTTCCTTCATATTGTTCTCTTTTCTCTCTTTGGTTAAGCAGAATTTATCCATGCTTTAAGGTTCAGCTTTTATCCCACTTCCTCTATGAAATTTTCTCTGACTCCTCTAGTTTTGGTTTTATTCATCTTCTGAAATTCTGCATTAGTTACAGCCAGAATGAGCTGTGAAAACCTAATATGAAAATTTAACTTCATATCACTAGACCTGAACCTCATTGCCCCGATGAATTGTTGTAAGTAGAATAGTATTTGATGGCCCCTTTGAATCATTAGTAGAGAAATAGCTAATCTGTGTAGATAGCTTCCTCTCCTTCTACCCAACTTACTCCCCTTGTTCTGTTTTTGGTCTTTAATAATCAACACTGTTTGATGTTTCTGTGAATATTTTGTGTAATTTTCTTGTCTCCTTAACTAGGAGGCATTCCCACTGAGGGTAGCAACTGTATCTAGTAATTCCTCTGTGATGTCCAAAAGATAGTGCAAGCAGTATGCACTCATTGATTGGTTGGCGAGAAATATGCTTGAAAAATGCAACATTTTGTAGCATATGTGGGTCTTTTGATCCAGTAGGTATTCACTCTATGTCAGAATACCTCATTTCTAGAAATAGTAGTAAAATTTCCTCCCCTTCCTGTAAAACTTTCCCTTCAACTAGGGATTGACAGTGGAATATTTTATTACAGGGTTGAAGATCCTTTCAGAACAGCAAGTCCATGGCCCTGATGTAAAGACTCCCCTACATGTGTCTGCACAGAAAGGTTGAGTGTATAGTCCTTTACTATTGCTTTTCAACAGTCTGGTTTCAACAGAATGAGGGGTGAGCTTTCAGTACTGAGTGGCTTACCCTTCAGGCTTGTCTTGGTAGAGATATAGATATTCTAAGAATTGATTTCTATGAGAGAAGTTATTTGAAAAACTAATACCCAATTGTTCAGCAAAAATGTGCATAATGTATATTTTCTCTTATATTCTTTAGTCCTTTAATGGCAAATAATTTTTTAAAGTGATTTGGGTGGTGTGGTTATCCCTTAGATCTAATCTCCCTGTATTCTCTACTTAAGTAATTTCCAAGTAGAAATTTAGATTCACCACTACCAGCTTTTCTATTACATTATTCTAAGCATCTTGTTGACCTGTCTAGAGAGGGAAAGGTACAACCTGTATCATTTGTAGATTTAAATCTCATAAGTTCTTTTCCAGTGTGGAGATTTCTTAAAAAACTGGAAATAGAACTGCCATATGACCCAGCAATCCCACTCCTGGGCATATACACTGAGGAAACCAGATCTGAAAGAGACACGTGCACCCCAATGTTCATCGCAGCACTGTTTATCATAGCCAGGACATGGAAGCAACTTAGATGCCCATCAGCAGACGAATGGATAAGGAAGCTGTGGTACATATACACCATGGAATATTACTCAGCCATTAAAAAGAATTCATTTGAATCAGTTCTAATGAGATGGATGAAACTGGAGCCCATTATACAGAGTGAGGTAAGCCAGAAAGATAAAGACCATTACAGTATACTAACACATATATATGGAATTTAGAAAGATGGTAACGATAACCCTATATGCAAAACAGAAAAAGAGACACAGATGTACAGAACAGACTTTTGGACTCTGTGGGAGAAGGCGAGGGTGGGATGTTTCGAGAGAACAGCATTGAAACATGTATATTATCTATAGTGAAACAGATCACCAGCCCAGGTTGGATGCGTGAGACAAGTGCTTGGGCCTGATGCACTGGGAAGACCCATAGGGTTTGGGTAGAGAGGAAGATGGGAGAGGGGATCGGGATGGGGAATACATGTAACTCCATGGCTGATTCATGTCAATGTATGACAAAACCCACTACAATGTTGTAAAGTAATTAGCCTCCAGCTAATAAAAATAAATGAAAAAAAAAACCTCATAAGTTCTTTTCAAGAGAACTTTTTTTTTCTATATGAGATTTCAATGTATTTAGAAATAGTAAAGAGTTATGGGGAAAATATTTGCAACTCACATATCTGATGAAAGGCTAATATCCAAACTATAAAAAGGACTCTCAAAACTCAATAATAAGAAAACAAACAACCCTCCAAAAATGAACAGTATTTTAATAGACATTTCACCAGAGATGTATGGATAGCACATGAACACATTAAAAGATATCAGTGTTATTTGTTTCTTCTTGTTGTTTAGTTGCTAAGTCCTGTCTAACTCTTTGTGACCCCATGGACTGTAGTCTGCCAGGCTCCTCTGTCCATGGGATTTCCCAGGCAAGAATACTGGAATGGGTTGCCATTTCTTTCTTCAGGGATCTTCCTGACCCAGGGACCCAGGGATCAAAACCAGGTCTCCTGCATTGCAAGTGATTCTTTACCGTCTGAACCACCAGGGGAGCCCATTAGTCTCTAGGGGAATGCAGGTTAAGACCACAACAAGATACTTCTGCATACCTATATGGTGAAAATCAAAAGAAACGGTATCAAGTGTTGATGGCAATGTGGAGAAACTGGAATTCCTATATAGCTGGTGGGAGTGTGAAATGAAATTGCCACTTTGACAAATAGCCAGGCAGTTTCTTATAAAGTAAAATAGACCCTTACTATACAACCCAACAATCCTATTTCTAACTATTTATCCAAATGAAATAAAAGTATGTTCATGCAACAACCTTAACATGAATGCTTATAGCTGCTATATTTACAGTTGCCTCAAATGAGAAACAACCCAATGTCCCTCAGCTGATGAATGGGTAAAAAAATCTGTAGAATTTCCATCAGTGGAATACTCTTCAGCAATAAAAGGAATGAACTGCCCCCGTGAAAACATGGCAGAGTCTCAGATGCATTATGCTAAGTGAGAGAAGCCATACTCAGAAGGCTGTGTTCAGTATGGTTGCATTTGTTGGTGTGCAGGACCTCTGTAAAGACACAGAAAGCAGTGGTTTCCAGGAGCTGGAGTGAGGGGAGGGGTTGACTGTATGAGGAACAGGAGAGTTTTGGGGGTAATGGAGCTACTCTGTACTTTGGTTGTGGTGGGTGCGCGACTGTATTTGTCAAAACTCACAGAACCATCCACCAAAAAGCGTGACATTTACATGTGTTGTTGTTGATCAGGCGCTAAGTTGTATCTGACTCTTTGTGACCCCATTAAGCCTGCAGCACTTCCTTGTCCTTTACTATCTCCCAGAGTCTGCTCAGACTCATGTCCTTTGAGTTGGTGATGCCATCCAACCATCTCATCCTTTACTGCCCCCTTCTCCTCTTGCCCTCAATCTTTCCCAGCATCAGGGTCTTTTCCCGAGAGCTGGCTCTTCGCATCAGGTAGCTGAAGTATTGGACTTAAGCATCAGTCCTTCCAATGAATATTCAGGGTTGATTTCCTTTAGGATTTACCTATGTAAATTATACCTTTTTCAGAACTGAAAAATTATTTAGGTTCATCCCAGGACTGAGATGAAGAGATTGGCAAGATCAGTCTGGCTGAAGGCGATTGGACGGACACAGCTAAATAGAAGACAAGTAGACCATGATTTTTAAAACAGAAGTATAACAGGGTGCTAAGGTAGTATGCAGAAGATTGCTATAAACTCTAATAGTGTCTGTGTGTGCACTCATCTTTGAGGATGAGAGTTTGTAAGCGGGGAAGGTCTCCCAGAGGAAGCCATATGTGACAGATGGGGAAAAGGTTTCCCACTGAGACGGGTTGAATGAGGAAGAGGGAGCAAGGTCAGGTACATCCGAATCCCAGTGACTTATGTAAACAGGGTATATGAGGAGTGATCCAAAAAATAAAGGGAAAGGCAAGTGTGAGTTTTTAATACAGAAACCAGTTATATTTTGTTTATGCAAAGGAGAAGAAAAACAAACATTATTGGAAACATGCAAGCTGTGTTGTCTCTCGGCTACAGCTGCTAACCATACAGGCTTTCCCGGCAGAGAGCAGGTTATGCATCCTGTAACTATGAGGACACACCCTACGTTAGCCCCCAGGCAGAGAGATAATAATAGTATGCACGCTGGCAGCCTACACTCTGGAAGGGTTTACGAGGAGGAAGTCCGCAATTACATATTTCTGGGCAAACATTAACCAAGATTGAAACCCAGATTTGAAGAAAAATAACAGGCTGGAAATCTTCAGACATCTTCTGTAGCTGTTCTGTGGATTGAAAACAGTAGTCAGACACTGCTGACACTTAAAGATAAGGTAAAATATGGAGAAGACAGTACAGAGGACCTGATAAGAAGCCCTTATCACACCTGCCCACAGCATGTGTTCTAGAACACACAGAGCATTGTCCACATCTGAATGGTGAGAAGCTGTTCCCATTCATTACGACAAAGCCAAAGCCACAACGTCGGATCTATTGTTCACCTCATAGTGGTGACCGAATCTATTTATCTGTGTGGTTTAAGAGCCCACCGCCGTGCATTGAAAAACCTCTTCTTGGCAACATATCGCGAAGAGCATCTCAATCACTGTTCCTACCATCTGAACAATTTTGGTTCTGCGCTGTGGTTTTGTAATTTCCATTTTAAAAACTTCTTTGCCTGAGCCATGATGTGCCCAGTCTAGGCTGGGCATACTTTAAATGAAACTGTTAAGCTAAAATTAGCTTGACATCAAGATGGTGCGTGTTCATTTTCCTTGTATTTATAGCTGACCACAGTCATTATACAGAAGGCATCTAGTCTTTACTGTGCACTCTAGGGAACAGGAGGAGCTGTGGCCATAACCAAAAAAGGAACTAGGAATTTTTCCAAAGACAGATGGCCATAACTACTGCCTGAACAGTGCCTGCATTTTTTGTGAGGCCAGCAGTGTGGGGTGTGGGCGGGGGGAAGGCCTTCTCCTGACACAGATGTACTCTTCAGTTCTTCTGCAATTAATCAAGAGTGATGGGACCTTTTCTAAAACTTTCGCTTGGGGGCCCAGAATTTATCTTGTATCACCACAGAGGAAGCATATGTAGCAAAACTTCTTCCTCTTTGAGTTTCTTCACCAAGAAACTTACTAATGGACCTATCCAAGAGGTGAAGCTAAAGTAACCCAATGTGATGCAGAGAAAAGAGTTTTTGACCAGAGACAGAAGATATGAATTTTAGTTCAGTTTCTCGCTCTAGCTAGTTATGTGGTTTGGGCTTTAATATGACAGATTCACAGGGTTGGATGAAGATTCTTTCAGTTCAAAATTCTGATATTCCCAACTCTTGAGAAAAGGAAGAGAATTTTCACCATTCGCATTGAAAGTTAAATGGTATAACTGCAGAGGAAAAGAAGAAAACCTTCTATTAAGCCTGAATCCTTGACCTTGTCTCACTCGACTTTGATATTCTCAGCAATATGTTTTTGTTTGTTTTATGTTGTTCTGATTATTTCACTATCAGTTATCATTCATCTGACTGGGACAGTTTAGTTAAGGTGTGTGAATATGTGTACTGTGTTCCAACAAAATTTTATTGAGAAAAACAGGTGGTGGCCTCAATTTGGGAGCTATCATTTTCTGAATGCTGGTCTAAATTATTGGGATCATCTGCACCATTATCAACATCAATAACCAAGATTTTTGTGCCTCTATTATGCAATTTTTTGTAGAGTTAGGGTCAGCGTAGAAGTTGAGAAGGAACCTGAGCACCTGTGGACCACAGCTTAGTATCAATTCACGCATCAGAAAAAAAAACAGTTTTTAAAAGAGAAAACTAATAATGAAGATCAAAACAGATTCTCTTTCGATTCTGCAGGCATACCTTCAGTTGTACCTAACATTTTTTAAGCATCCGTAGGGATTGATACTTTTAAAATTACTATGCATCTCTTCCTTTCGTTTATTACTCTATGCCTATCCAAAATTGTGGCATTAAAATCAAACTTCTAAGTACTTCTGAATATTCAAGCTCTTTTGGAGTTACCCAGTTGGTCCTATAGAATGTTTAGAAATTGAAGATGTCAAGTGACAAACATGCCAAGCTAAGCCACAACTCTTATGGTTGATATGTGTTGAAATGAGCAAATGTTTGTAAAAAATGAAGATATGTATATTAACTTTTTTCCTCTAGCATTATGGGATTGACCCAACCCAAGATAAGGTAAGATTAATTTTATCAGATCCATTTTCCATGTTTCTGCCTTCAAGTCTGAACATCGAGTTTTCCTGGTGATCATAGATGAAATAAACCTCTCATTGTTTTAGACAATTCAGGAGATGGGTGGACCCGTCATCCTAGTATAACTGCTTATTTTTATCTTTGCTTTTGACTCCAGGTGTCCTTCATAATAGAAGTCTAAAAAAACATGTGGTTCATGGATTTGATTATTTTCAACATTTTGGCTGCTAGTTAAGTTCTAATTTTAGGAGTGATAGACTAACACATAGGGTAAGATTCTAGGGATCATGAAAGAACCTATTGTACAATATTATCTCTTTTTTTAGTATTTGAAAACTCACTTTCTTTGACTTTGGACTTATTAAAATACATGTATTTTATGTGCTACAGGGATATTACTGGCTATTAATGTCTCATCACAAATGTGTTTGTATTATGGTGTATGGAGTGAATCCTAAGGGAATGAAGCCCCAGAGAGGTGCTTTTCAAAAGAAGGAGAGTGGTGATTTATTCCCTCTTTTACAATATAATCTTATATCTTAATTTAATTAATCTATAATCTTATATCTTAATTTACTATATAATCACTCCAGTTCAGTAACACTGAAAATACAGTCCTCTTTTGGAATCTGCAGTAAATTCAATGTATAATCTCTAGAATATGCTGAGCAATTGCAAAAAAAAAACCTGCCTCATTTTCTGTGTAATCTTGATGCCGAAGAATAACTGACTGACTTGCATCCACTGGATAAAAGTTCTTTCTTATGGCTAATCAGAATGTACTAAACAGTAGAAATGTTTGAAAGGGTATATGAATTTTCTTAGACTTTTTGATGTATCTCATTTAAAGATTAAACAGTTTTACAGTAAGAGATCATGTCAGTAGTTTTGAGGTCTGATTCACCTGTTTGTCTCTTAGCTCTTAAACTTTTCTGTACTGAGAAAACTGATATGACAACTAAGAGGAAGAAATTGAAATTGTTATACTGGCAAAGCTTGGGACATGTATAAATTGGTGTTCTCAAGGGAGGATTCCTCTATGAAGAGTCTTAACCAGACCACATTAACTTTCCCTGAAAGTCAAGAGAATGGCCCCTGGGGAACCCCGAATATAGTCAGTCAACCAAGCAAAACGTTGATTCTTTGAAGAGAAAGCCCCAAAATTTGCCTATGCCAAATTCTGTGGGAAAGGGTCTACTAGATTTTGGGTGAAAGATTTTAGGAGGTATCATCAAGTTGGTAGGTTTGTAGGAAGCTTTTTTTTTTAATTTCAGAAAATTCTTTAGAACAAAGTGATACAGATAAAGATTCTCAAGGAAGGAGACTCAGAGATACTTTTCTGTTGTCAAGGAGGGTTCTCCCTGGAGCAAGGTAGAGAACTACCAATATTCTGTGAACATTATATGGAAGTTGTAGTGCAGGCCGAGCAAAGTGGTTTCATGGAAACTGTGCCAAGGATTCTGGGAATGTTTGGCCTCATCAATAAAGAACAGTTTGGTGAATTAGTGAGTGATGTCTGCTGTGGGTGTGCGAGGAGGAAATAATTGTGCACACAGTAAATTTGCTTGAGGTACAGTCTTGTGGCAAGCATTTTGATCTTGTAGATGGGGAAAAAATTCTTTCCTTTACCCTTTTAAATTTAGGGAATGGGGCATGTGAATTAAACTGACAGAAGACCGGTTAACAGGAGGAAAGTTCTATTTTGCATGCACATGGGAGCTTCACAGAAAAGAAGTGAAAACCCAAAGAAATGGTTAGGCTTGAGAGCTTATACATCATTTAAGAAAGGGGAATAAATTGTGGAGAAGTAGTAAGATGACATTTACTTCTGCTTTGTTGACTATGCCAAAGCCTTTGACTGTGTGTATTACAACAAACTATGGAAAATTCTTGAAGAGATGGGAATACCAGACCACCTGACCTGCCTCCTGAGAAATCTGTATGCAGGTCAAGAACCAACAGTTAGAACTATACATGGGACAACAGTCTGGTTCCAAATTGGGAAAGGAGTACGTCAAAGCTGTGTATTGTCAGTCTGCATATTTAACTTATATGCAGAGTACATCATGAAAAATGCTGGACTGGATGAAGCACAAGCTGGAATCAAGATTGCTGGGAGAAGTATCAATAACCTCAGATATGCAGATGACACCACCCTTATGGCAGAAAGCAAAGAAGTAAAGAGCCTCTTGATGAAAATGAAAGAGGAGAGTGAAAAAGTTGGCTTAAAACTTAACATTCAGAAAACTAAGATCACGGCATCTGGCTTCATCACTTCATGGCAAATAGATGGGGAAACAGTGAAAACAGGGACAGACTTTATTTTGTTGGGCTCCAAGATCACTGTAGCTGGTGACCGCAGCCATGAAATTCAAAGACGCTTGCTCCTTGGAAGAAAAGTTCTGACCAACCTAGACAACATATTAAAAAGCAGAGACATTACTTTGCCAATAAAGGTCCATCTAGTCAAAGTTTTGGTTTTTCCAGTGGTCATGTATGGATGTAAGAGTTGGACTATAAAGAAAGCTGAGCACCAAAGAATTGATGCTTTTGAACTGTGGTATTGGAGAAGACTCTTGAGAGTCCCTTGGACAGCAAGGAGATCCAACCAGTCCATCCTAAAGGAAACCGTTCCTGAATATTCACTGGAAGGACTGATGTTGAAGTTGAAACTCCAATACTTTGGCCACCTGATGTGCAGAGCTGACTCATTTGAAAAGACCCTAATGCTGGGAAAGATTGAAGGTGGGAGGAGAAGGGGATGACAGAGGATGAGATGAGGCATGAGTTGGATGGCATCACTGACTCAATGGACATGAGTTTGAGTGAACTCTGGGAGTTGGTGATGGACAGGGAGGCCTGGCATGATGCAGTCCATGGGGTCACGAACAGTCAGACATGACTGAGTGACTGAACTGAACTGAACTGAATAAGATATAGGAAATGGGATTTGGACTTCTAAGGGTGGTAAATTGTAAGATGGTAAATATCTGGGGGAAACTAATGGAAGATAAGGTTTATTTTAATAAGGTTTGTCATGCAGACTCAAAGGGTGCTGTCCCCAGTGATTGAGTCATTCTCTACTTCCTGGTACAGGGAAGGGGAAGGAGGACACCTTTACAAAGGGAAATTGATGCTCTTCTTTTAGGAAGTAAGGGGGAAGGTGGAGAGTTCCTTCTTGTCTGTTGTTTCTTGTGTTCAGCTCAAAATAATCCTTATGGAAAGGGAGCTATGATGGGTGGCATATTCTGATCCTCTTTAATCTCTAATTTCTTTATCTGAAATAAAGATGATGTCACCTTAAGAACTATTGTGAGAACTGAATGAGATGGTCTCTCTGAACGCACTTTGAGAACTGTATAGCATTGGACAAATGTAAGGGTTTATTCCTGTATTTTAAGATGCATTTTTTTTCTCCTCAAATTGAAATGTCAGTTTCATGTAAATTCACAGTGAAATTGACCCAACTGAAGGAAATGGAATGGAGATGAGAAAAAAAATCTTTATATATCTTTCCAAAAATGTCCTGTCAATAAACAGCTACAGAAAGATAGGAATGGAACTAATTATGTGCAAACATCCCTTGACTCCTTTACTTCCCATCTGAATTTAATTCTAAAAAAAGAGACCCCGATGGATTCCTGCCTTCAGGTATAATTACTTCAAAATTGACCGACATTTAAAGCACACATGACACTTTTTAGCTTTAATTAGAGTAAATTGGTGGAATTTATTTGACCGGTAGTTTTGGGGATGGTTGGAGGCTGAGAATATGCTTAGCATATTATTTCCTGCTGATGCTGATTTAGCCTCTATCAGAGAATTCTATATTTAGGATAAAATCATTTAAGAAATGTAGCCCAGTGATTGTCATGACCATGAAGTAATCAATCCAGTCAGTGAGAGATGCTCTGCGGGAAAAAAAAATGCCACTGACAACAGCAGAAACCAAAAATCCACAGAAATTTTACCTAAACAACCTTGAAGATTTTTTGATTTAATAATGTAACAATTCTTTTGCTTTGCTGTGACATTTTTTGACATTGATAATAGGAACACCAAAAAGAAATATAATATGTGAGAAATGTTTTAGACCAACTCCAGAAAGTATGAATAAATACATATTCATTCATCTGAATGTCTCATGATGGTTTTAAATTTCTCCATATTTGTGGCTATTTCTTCTTTCTAATATTGTTAACTTTCTTTTTTGGGGGGTTAGGCCAGCTAATGGTTTGTGACTTCATAAATTATTTCAAAGAATCAATTATTGGATTTATTTATGGTCTTTTTTTATAATGGTCTTTTATATAATTTTTATAATGGTCTTTTTCTTTTAATATTATAATATTAAGCAATTTAGTTTTCATAATTCATTTTTTCTTCCTTTTTATACTTCCTAATTTTATTTTGTTGTTCTTTTCTAAGGTATTGACTTGAACGCTTAATTTGTTTTCCTTCTTTCTTATTTAACAGTGTGTTTATGATTGTGGTTTAGGCCCTAACTCTTTTAGGTTGTTAAGTATTTTTAAATACATAATGTATTTCATTATTATTTTGTAGATATTTCAAAATTTTAGTTTTGCTTTTTTCTTTGACCCAAATATTGATTCAGTAATTTCTTAATTTTCATTCTTCTTTCTATCCTTCTCTTCTTTTTCTCCTCTTCTTCCTCTTTATTTATGGTTTAATATCACTGGAGGTCACAGTCAGATAATGTGTTCTTTGCCATTTCTAGTTTTCTTTTTGGTTTGCTTATGGTCAGAATTTTATAAATATCCCATTAACTTCTAGTAAAGTAGGTATATTTAAAAAAAAATCAGGATAGTAATTTCTATGTTTATTATGTTCATGTTCATCCATTATCCAATTGACATACAACATGCTTAATTATTTTCTGTCTTATTGATTTTCCATGGACTACAATTATGATTTCAAGCCCCGCAATCTTATGTTTGTCTATGTTTCGTTTCATTTCTTATGGTCTGTATATTATGAATTTAAAATAATTATTTTGTGCATCTGAACTATTAGACTCTCATTGTAGTCTGTATTCTTTTTTTATTTTTATAGTCTATATTCTCTATCATAAAGTTCCCTCTTCAATTTGCTTAACATATTTGCTTGAATTTAATCGTACCTAACATTGATACAGTGACCAACATTTATGATTGTATTACAAGTGCAATAATTATAAATTAGATGAACAAAGAAAGCTATAGCTCTTTTATTTTTCACATCTGAGTGATTTTACTTCATAAGCCATTTACCCTGCTAGAAAGGAAGAAAATTGAAACTTTGCTAATTAATGGTATCCCCTCTCCTTGTTTATTCATGATCTTTTGGGTAAATGCTCAGGTTTCTCGGATGCCCCTCTCCTCTCCCTGCATCTTCTTGAGCTGGCATCTAGGTATAAAAGGCTGTTTTATGTAGTGTGGCAGGATCTATCAGCAGTCTCTGGATCTTTAATGGTCTCTGTTGCAGGGGTCTTTTGAGCCTAGGACTGGTCCTCTCTGGGCTTTTGGGTGTGCTGGCATTGGGTTGAGAAATTTTCACATTCTGTGGCTTCTACTTTTTCTGGTACTCCATCCCTATTATTCCAACCTTGTTGCTCCACCAGCCTGTCTGTTCTGTGTGCCCTACTGGGGTCCTTGCAAGCTGTGCATTATGTGTAGTAGCTCAGTCGTGTCTGATTTTTTGCGACCCCATGAACTGTAGTCCACCAGGCTCCTCTGTCCATGGGATTCTCCAGGCAAGAATCCTGGAGTGGGTTCCCATGTCATGTTGGCATGGCATTAAGCGGTGAGGAGGGTTCTCCTAGAGGCCTGCAGTCTTCTGTAGATCCTGGCAGGGGAAGGTGGCTGCTGGCCCTGATGTTTACTTCTTTCCTCGTACTTGTTAGCATGCTTTTGATAGCCTTGTCCCTTTTTCTGTCCATTTCAGAAATTTTGACTGTTCAGAGTTGCTTTGTGCTTTAACTCAGAAATAAATCTCAAGCACAGTTTAAAAAAAAGCCCAGTGTTATTTGAACATCTTTTTCCCTTAATAAGTATATTTACCTCAATGACCTGTGTTGTTGAGCCATCAGCACATCCTGTTGATTTTATCTTCAAAACCTATCCCAGCTCCATCTACGTTGTCTCCACCACTACCATCCTAATATAAGTTATCTTCCTTTCTGTTTGTTTTGTTTGGGTCTGAAGCAAGAGCCTCCAAATTTATCTTCCTGATTCTAATCTACATCGCAGCCAGAGTGATTATTTAAAAATATGAATGAGATCATGTGAGCTTGCAAGACTCAACACAGGCAACTCTTCCCACTTGAAATCAAATTCCACTTCTCTGCCTGATTCTACGTGGGCTCTATTCTCCAGCCAACACCTGCCTCTGCAGCATCCTCTCCTACCCTGTTCCCCCTTGCTGATCATACTCCAGCCAAACCACACTGACATTCTTCTGCTCTGAAATTAGACAAGCTCCTTCCTGCCTCAGGCTCTAGGGCTAGTTTTCCCTGTCTGTGGAATGTTCTTCCTCCATGACTTCTTAAGGCTGGCTCCTTCCTGGTCTTGCTTTCAATTGTCACATCCTTAGAGTGTCCTTTGACCATCTAACACAAGTAATCTTCCAATGGCATTTTTATCCTACTTCCCTTTTCATGTTCTTCACTGTGTATTTACTATCTGATGACTTTTATTGATATATTTCTTTATCAGTCTCAAGCAGTGAGATGCAGGCTGTGTAAGAGTAGGAATATATCTGTCAGTTATCACTAGTGATAATAATAATGTCAGCAAAGTAATATAGTGTTTATTATGATTCTTCAGTTTAGTCCTGTCCTGAGCTCTTTCCATGTTATTAGGGCTTTAATTGTCATTATAATCTCTTAGGTTGGTACTGTTGTTATCCTCACTTTGTAGTTGAAAGAACAGAGGCACAGAGAATTTCAGTGACTGATCCAAGGTCACATGGCTATTAAATGCTTAAGTCAGGATTTGAACACTCCTATGTAACAAGTCACAGGAGCTGAAGATTCGAATAAGGCAGAGACACTCCTCTTGAATATTCAATAGCTGGGAATATAGGCAAGTGAAAGAAAAATCACAACAAAGTCAAACAAAGTTTATATTCCAGGCATCAAAGGTGAGGCTAGGAAAGCATAAATGTGGGGCATCTTATTTATATTAAACTTGTTTTACAAAAATACATTAGAAAAATCTGGAACACCTTCATTAGTATGTTTGTGGGCCATTTACATTTGCTTCCATAGGTATATGGCATTGTTATGGGCTTCCCAGATGGCGCTAGTGGTAAAGAATCCACCTACCAACCCAGGAGATGACATTTGAGCCTTGGGTCAGGAAGAGCCGCTGGAGTAGGAGATGGCAACCCACTCCAGTATTCTTGCCTGGAAAATCCCATGGACAGAGGAGCCTGGAGTGCTACAGTCCTTAGGGTCACAAACAGTAGGACACAGTTGAGCACACAGCAGAGACAGAATCGTTACTGTAGAAAGTAGAAACGGGTGGGTAGCAAAATGAAACCGTTTCCAATACAAAACTTCCTCTGAAACAGAAGTCTGTTAGACTGGATTCTTTTTCCAAAATGATTAGTGGTTTTGATACAGTGGTTTCCTATTCCCTTACCCTGGCTAAGAGAGAGGTGTTTTCAAAGATGAAAGGTGATTTTAGGGAACTGGAAGAAGGTGAGCCCAACCATCAGGAGAAACCATTATCTGCTTGCTTTGAAGAAATCCTTTTGAAATATTGAAACATAATTAATGTCAGTGTTTGGGAGTATGTGAAAGTTTTGCCAAGATAACCTGGTGCAATGCTAATGGCTAGAAATGACAGTTTGATCACAGGTATGCCAAGTAGCCATCCCATGCCTCACTGGGTTTAGCAGTAAAATAAGATTAACTATACAGATCAAGCAATAAATTAGACTACGATTACCACCAATAATGGCCAGCCTTCATTTCATGCCAGGAACAAGGTTGAGGGCCTTGCAGTTTATTTTAGCTTCACCACAAACCTGGTGAGGTAGGTATTATTAGCCAACCCAGGGATTGAACTCAGGTCTCTTATGTTTCCTCTTTGGTAGATGGGTTCTTTATCCCTTTAATTGTCATTATAATCTCTTAGGTTGGTACTGTTGTTATCCTCACTTTATAGTTGAAAGAACTGAGGCACATAGAATTTCAGTGACTGATCCAAGATCACATGGTTATTAAATGATTAAGTTGGGATTTGAACACCGCTATGTACTAGTCACAGGAGCTGAAGATTCGAATAAGGCAGAGACACTCCTCTTGAATATTCAATAGCTGAAAATATAGGCAAGTGAAAGAAAAATCACAACAAAGTCTAATGAATTTTATATCATTAGAGAGCGCTACCTAGGAAGCCCCACTTGGCATACAGACCTGGTGAGGTAGGTATTATTATTATCCCTGGTTTGCGATGAGGAAATTGAGGCCCAGAGAGGTTAAGCCATTTGCCTAAAATCACACAGCAACAAAGTTGGAATCTGAACCCAACCATAGAGTTGTGTGACTAAAACAAGCAAACGATTACTGCCATGAGTTGGTTACTATTGGCCTAGTGTTGTGCTAGGTACTTTCGTGCGATTAACCCTTTGAACGAATGGAGTGTTGTGCTCACACTACAGGTAAAGAGACTGAGACTCATACGATTAGGGAGTTTTCCCAAGGTGATGTAAAATCAGGCCCGTGTGACTCCAAAGTCTGCCCCAACTGTAAACCAGAACTTGAAGTGCTGTTTCTTTCTTCATCGTTGTTGTCACTACCCCAGGTACTTTCCTTGTATTCTTTATGCTATTATGATACACAGTTCAACAACGTGCACAATATAAAGCCTGCCAACGTTTTCTGAGTCCAGATTAGGTGCTGAGCACTGTAGTCAAAAATCGTTTTCCTTTAATTGCCTCCTTCGGTCCTCCCAGCAACCAGATATCACAAGTACTCTTATTAGCCTCATTTGATACCATGTTATATATGAAGCCACTGAGGGTGAGAGAGATACTCTCAGCCGCTGTTTTCCGAGGAGTCTGGTGATGCAATTGTCCTGCCGGAAAATGGAGTGTTTTAAAGCCTCATTGCCTTCCCCTGCACTGGGAATAAATGAACTGGCTTCAGAATTCTTTTAGTTTCTTGAGCATTAAAAAAAACCCCAAACCATCCTGTTGTAAAATTTGTTTTTTGTTTTTTTGGAAGCAGGGCGGTTTGGAGTTACATTCTTTGTGGTGTGTTTCTTGAAAAGTTCTGTGGGGCTAATCTGGTTAATTCTGGCTGCTTCCTCTTCCCCTGTCTTTCTCTGACTCTGTGTTCTGTTCTCCTGCCTACCAAGGGAACAAGTGGAGGGGGCAGGGTGCTGAGGCTCGGGAAGCTCATTTGCATACTTCTTGTCACAAAGGCCGACCACATCCTGCTTAAGACAATGTGCTGTCTGATAAACAGACTGCATCCCCCAGTGTCTGCCTGGAGCTCCGCCAGCCTGTGGTCCGCCTTTGTCCCAAGGTGCTGTTTATTCTGCCTGGAAGTCCAAGGACAGGACAAACCCGCTAAATGAACCTTTTATTCCTCCCATTCTCTGGCAGGAATTCCTTGGGTCAAAAACATTTATTAATATTAGATTAAGGGAGAGGCATCAGAGCTCTCCAAAAGAAGCTTTCCTCACACTGTGGAAAACCTGTAATATAAAAGGTTTTTATCTTCCTTTCTGGCTGTGAATTCTTTGGGGATCGGGGAAACTAGGGAACTTGGAAAATATAGTGCAAGGGCGCTAGAAAGATCAAGGTTTGCCAAGATTTTCTGTTAATAAATACTTCTTTACACATCTGTTTTCTGTGTGTTCCCTTTCTCTTTCCCTTCTCCCTCCCAACCCAACAACACACAGACAAGAGGAAGTGGGCTTTTAAACAGTTAGCTGTGCCTGGAGCACAGGCTAAGAATCTAGACAAATGAGTCCTACTTTCTTCATTCTCCCTACACTTTTGTAAATTACGAAAAAAAAGATTCTGGAGATGCAGTCTCATTTATAGTAGCAAAGTTATGAAATCTATGCTAG
This sequence comes from Odocoileus virginianus, assembly GCF_023699985.2. NCBI lineage: Eukaryota > Metazoa > Chordata > Mammalia > Artiodactyla > Cervidae > Odocoileus > Odocoileus virginianus. The sequence continues at coordinate 31,796,169 of NC_069685.1, read as the reverse complement.
CCTCTATTGGTTTTTCTTTCTAATGCCCCTCAATACAATTCAACATTTCCTGCTTTGCTGAAAGTATTTTCAAATCTAAATGTGGTACATTTTAAGGTAGATTTTAACCAGCAATTTTTTTTTTTTTTGGTGACTGTTATCACTGAAAGGAAGGTACTCTGTGATACACAAATTGTTTTAATATTTTTAATCTGTAATTCCTGTAAACAGACTTTGTCTTAAGGGAATAGAATAGGCAGCAATTTCCATTCTGCATTTATGGTGACCTCTTAAATATATTACAGCCACTCATCTGCAGCTATGCCCATATGTGTAGTGAAGGTTTTCAGTAAAGTATTGATGGAGGTATTCATGGGGGATGTTACTGGAGATGATGTTACAAAATGGTTTGAAAAAGATGCCAGGTGGTGTTTTGAAGGATTACCAAAATTTCTGATAAGGCCTCTGAAGAGATTTTTGGCAGCTGAAGAACAATAATGTTACAGAGATTGATTATTTTGTACTTTAGAAGCTAAATACTTGCATGTGGTGAGTTTCAAGGTTGACTGTGAAGATGAAAATTAGACCTATATAGAAAACCTTGTGAAGAATAGTCTATGGGGGAGATGGGTTTTCTGAACAATGTCAGCTTTTATAGATTAGGAAAGATCACTAAACTTTAGTGAATGGATTTTCATTTTTTTCCAACACACCAGTCCTCAAGATTCAGGGTCAGCCACAGTGGGGAATTTATTTACCAAGGATGGTAAGCTGATTCCTACTCCAAAGAGGCAGCTGTTAAAAAGATCAGCCTTGATCAAGGCGGTCTATGATAGCGCCATGAGTTTTTGAATGAACGTTTTCCCACTGATTGGCTCGGTGATTTTGGGCAAATTTCTTAACCTCTTTGAGCCTCAATGTCATCATCTGTAAAACAGAGATACTAATACCTACTTTGTGGTATTTGGTTGTGAGCAGTAGATGTTTATAGTATAAGAAGATCTGAGAGCTCAGAGCTCAGCAAACACCATTTGTTTCCCCTCCTATCTCCCTTCCCTGCTATCCTTATTTTGCACTTGCTTCATACATACTTGATGGCTTCCCTGATCACTCAGTAGGTAAAGAATCTGCCTGCAATGCAGGGGACACAGGAGACACAGATTCGATCCCTGGGTTGGGAAGATCCCCTGGAGAAGGGAAATGGGCACCCCACTCCAGTATTCTTGCCTGGAGAAGTTCATGGACAGAGGAGCCTAGTGGGCTACAGTCCATGGAGTCGCAGAGAGTCAGACATGAGTGAAGGGCCTGAGCACACACGCATGCAACACGTACTTGCGGTTGTATGTTCACTTCTCTGAGCCTCATTTCTAAAATAAGGATTTAATATTTATAGGTTTCTCCTGATTCTGAAGTTGTATAGTATCGTGAAATATGAAAATAAATATTTATAATCCACTCTCAGGAGTGTTAGTTAATCAACAGAGACATGGTTTTTGCCTGCTGAGACATGCACCTGTCAGATGGTGCTGAGATGGTCTCTCCTTTGTTCTGTTCAGTAGCATCTTCTTATTGAATTTCACAGAATCTTGGAGCTTGGCCAAGACTCTCTTTGGGGTTGTTGAGGATTCATGCTGGGGGATGGTGAACTCTTGGTTGGTAGAATGGTTGCATATTCTACACTCCTTCTCTAGTTTCTGGTTTTGTTCTGGAAGACCTTTATCATCACAGAGCTGAGGAGGCCCCTGAAGGCAAGAAATAGGTTGTTTATTCTCTAACCCAGGTGTAATCCTGGTAATCTACAGACTGCCCAGTAGGCAGTCGGTGCCCAGTCAGAGTTTTGAAGTGAATGAATCAAGTTCACCTTCCCAAGTCAGAGGCTGTGCCATGACATATGCCAAATACAATACATGATTGTATTTATTATGATATGAATCAGGTGCATGTCAAGTAGCCATTTTCTTCCTAGACTTTGAAAAAGTAGACACAAGAAGGCTGTCCATTACCTGGCTTCTTTACTGTTTCTCCCAGCCTCTGTTTGCCTGTATCCTCAACCCTCCGGTACTCTGATGACATGCCACACACACCACGACCTGATATTTGAAAGGACTGTAGGCATTTAGAATGCGTGCATTCTATTCCTTCAGTATCCAGTACCAGAGTGTGTTTTCCTCCACACGAGGTCTCACATCCTGCCTTAGTTGTAGCTCAGTGGTTCTTGTAGGATCCTGTGGGATGATGTTCTTGGTGGCTCCCAGACAGAAAGTGTAAGTTGCTCCATCGTGTCCAACTCTTTGCGACTCCACGGACTGCAGCCTGCCAGACTCCTCGGTCCATAGGATTCCCCAGGCAAGAATGCTGGAGTGAGTTGCCATTTCCTTCTCCAGGGGAGTCTTCCTGACCCAGGGATTGAAGCTGCATCTCCTGCGTTGTGGGCAGATTTTTTATTGTCTGAGCCACCTGGCTTCTGGGTTGCCCTGGAAGACCCAATTATTTCTTGATTATCTAAGCAACAAGGTTATTATCTGGAGATTTTAATGTTCTTTAGCATCTCTACCAGAGGGTGGGAGAGGCAAAGCGAAAAATGCTGAAACTCAAGCCAGTGCATTTTGCTACTTGGTTATAGTTCTGGTAAATGACTGGACCAAAGGAGAAGAAAATTGAAGTTGTACAGTTTCCATAGCCGTTTGGCCCATTTCCCAAAGGTTTTGCTGGCCAGCAGGGTTTGAGGCTAGGAAGTGGCTGGGGTGTGGTTTCAGAGCTGAACGTTGCCTCTCTCATCAGAAAAGATGAGATAAAACCTATAGGTCATTCCTATGTTTGAAAAGTGGTTGACCAGATGTACACATATGGTTACTGCTGAAAAAACTGCGGGGTTTGTATGCCAATAGTGTGGCTATGTAAGGTAGAAGGTGGCATGAGGTTTCCTTGTGGTTGTTTTCATCTCAGGTTCTTTGACATTTGGGGCATGGGACAAAAGTATATAGTTTTGGTTTGGCATTCTATGACTATCCAGCTGGGTTATTTTTTTCTTTCCTCCTCTTTTATGGGGTTGTTTAAGGTTTAGCTTTTCTTTTTTTAACCACAGAATCTGATTTGATTGTGGTATTTTAAAAATTATTTTTTTGTACATGTGCCCGGAGCATTTGGGTTATTGGTAAACTTTAAAAAATACCGCAGTGCATGTAAACATATATAATTTAAGAACCAGTCATGACCGAGGCCTATGACATCCTTTGGAAAATTCTTCCTGGGGAGCAATTCTAATTAGCAGGATATTTTATGGTTTCCTTGTTGCATGCTTTATTAATAATAATGCTATTAGATAGAATCTTTTTTCTTCCTAGAATTTAAGATTTTCCTATTCTCTTTCTCAGTAACCAATTCTAATGCAATTATCTTTAATAAAAAATATGGTAAGCTTACAATAACAAACAACATGATAGAGATAAGAACAATGGGATTCTTAAAAAGTAGGAATATTGCAGATGTTCTTTTATAATAAACTCAGTGAAAATGAATTACAGGGAAACCTCATTAAACTGCAATTGATGTATTCAAAAGAATCTTACAATTTAAAGAATATGCTTTTACCCCAATTAACTAGATCCCCTCGCTGCTGCTGTTGTTATTTTAAAATAAGGATATTGGGTAACTTGCTTGGCAATACAGAACGATTTAATTTTTCCTATCATTTAAATTCCAGGTTAAGTTTAATTTTTTTTAAGTAGCAAGGAGACAAATGTCTGAGTGAAATGATGATAAAATTTACCGCCTATTTCTAACTGTGCTGTGGACCACAGGGAACAAGAATGGTCAGGCTGTGAAATTTTGGTATTCAAAGGAAATGGTGACCTGATTCTTCATTCTTGAACATGTCAGAGTCTAGGGAAGAAAAGGTTGTTGTGTTTAGGAGAGATGAAGTTGCCTGCTCAGTTCCAAGATCCAAGATGCACACAGTCAATCTCTGAGAGCAGGCACTGTAGCTGCTGGTTTCCTTTTTAAACTTTGGGCATGGGAGTGTATTTGATGTTTATTTTTTGTTTTATTTTCTCTGGCAGGGGAATTTGTGTTATAAAATGATGTTTATTAGCAAAACTATTCACCTTGGTGTCAACAGATGGCTTCAAAATACTACGTTAATATACTGAACCACTACTTCCGTTAAGTCATCTGGCATCTCCCAGTTGACTGCAGATAAGTCAGAACTCCTAAGGATGGCATGGAAGGACTTGTATAATCTGTCCCCAGACTGCTTTTTCAGAATCCCCTCTCCAGCTCTCCTTTATCTGGACCTGGATCCAGTGTTGTCAAATGGTCTTTCTACGCCTCTACCTGGGCCTCAAGCTGTTTCTCCTGCCTTTTCACTGCTTCATAAACTTGATCATTCTGAGTCCAGTTCAGATTCTGGTTATTTTTTAGAGGTACCCCTATTAGCTCTGAGATCAAGAGATCATTCCTGCTTAGGCCACCTCTTGTTAAACCCATTGTTTGGCCATAATCATTTACTCTAAGGCATGGTGAAGAGAACAGGTTTGCCTGTGACCTGAACAGGTTTTACTTACTGTCTGTGTGACCTTTGGCAGGTCACTTAATATATGAGACTCCGTTTCCTTAAATATAAAATGCGTCGTGGTATGGAACTATCCCCATCTGACTTGCCATGGGCAAGCTTCTTTTCTTCTTTATGGCTCAGTTCCCAAAGTTGTAACATGGAGATAATGAGTAACTCACAGAATTGGTGTGACGATTAACTGTGTATTAATCAGGATGAGTTAGGTTTTGTTGGCGGAAAAACCAAACCCAAGCCTTTCTGTTTTAAAAGCCGCCACAGCTTATTTCTTGCTCACCCTCCGTGTCCATCTCAGGTTGGCAGGAACTCTGCTCTCCAGTGTTCATATTCGGAGACCTTGGCTGTGAGAGCCTCCATTAAATGGGATAACGCAGTGACTGTGGCAGGAGGAAGAGGGTAGAGTCAGTTGTGCATTGGATCTTAAAGCTGCTACTTCCAAGTGATGTGCATTTCATTAGCCAGAGCCACGCGCGTGTCATGGGAAACTTTAAAGGGAGGAACAATCCCACCGAGTGCATAGAAGAACAAGGCCCGGAATCACCAGGGAATGGTACTGATGACTGTCTGACTTTGTGTCATGGGGCTGTTTTCTTATGGTTCATTTCATGTTTTACCTGCCCTTCTATGACATAGGTTCCTTGGCTTCAGAATGATGTCTGAGTTTGCTGCCCTCCTTTCCCTACAATGGGCTTCCCTGGGGGTTCAGATGGTAAAGCTTCTGCCTGCAATGCAGGAGACCTGGGTTTGATCCCTGGGTTGGGAAGATCCCCTGGAGAAGGAAATGGCAACCCACTCCAGTACCCTTGCCTGGAAAAATCCATGGACGGAGGAGCCTGGTAGGCTACAGTCCTTGGGATCTCAAAGAGTAGGACGTGACTGAGCAACTTCACTTTCCTTACAATGGTCAGCATAGATTCTGAGGACATGTGTCACTGAAGAGGTGATTGGAGGATAACCCAGGTGGGTTTTGGGTTTTCCCCAGTGCTGGGGGAAAGCTTAGGTCTAAAGTCCCAGGATTTGCTTTTGTATGAAGCAAAGTCTTAGGGAGCATTTGAAAGTAAAGAAAAAAAAGTAAAATTGTTTGTCACTCAGTTGTGTCTGACTCTTTGCAACCCCATGGACTGTAGCATGCCAGGCTCCTGTCCATGGAATTTTCCAGGCAAGAATACTGGGGTGGGTTGCCATTTGCTTCTCCAGGCGCTCTTCCCAACCCAAGGATCGAATCCTGGTATCCTGAGATCTGAGCCTAATGCAAAACCTCATGGCCTCCTGCTAGCTTTCTTCCTGAGCCCATATGGAAATCCAGGCTGTGGACTTGGTGCATCAAAGCTTCTCCTTCTTTTTCTAAAGGAGCACAGTCAAAGGCCAGGATTCATTTTGGATTAGTCTTAAGCAATAATATGTTAAATGGATTAGGAAGAGGTAAATCTATTGTGTCCGAACTTGGGCTTGTTCAGCCTCAGAAACACACCTGAATTCAGCTTCTCTAAATCTGCAGGAAGGGCTGGACAAGAGCTTTGGCGTTGAGAGATGAAATTTTCAGGCAACGATCACCTGCTGGATTGTCTGAAGTCATATTATCAATATCTTACTTGCTTTCTTTCTTTTGTAATTATGTGAGATGTTTATATTTGTTATGGAAAAGTTAGCAAATATAGACAGACCATGGAAAAAAATCACCATAAAAGGGAAAATTACCCCAAAGAAAACATTTTATTTCTCATCTTGAGTTAATATTGTTTAAACAAAACACCATATACTCTTTCATTGCTGTAGTGGATGTTTCTTGCAACACTGATCAATTAACATACTGTGTTATAGTTTCTGTCACTACACTGTAAATTTACAGACAGTAAATTTACATCATAAGCTTGGCCTGATGTTTTCAAAGAAATTCCTTTTTATTAAACAAATTTTAAACAATACATAACAACTGTCTTTCTCTGACTTAGAATTACACATCCCAGATGCAAGCATGGCTTTTAGAAAGTCACAAAAACAATCTTTAAGTAAACAAAATGAAGTGGGCCACGAGGAAGCGGTCCCATGAGTCTATGACTTGACGTGTATCGGGGAAGAGTGAGGCCTCATGAAAAATCAAGATGCTCCGAAAGAAATGGGCACAGGGGAGTCTTGTCTCTTGCTGGGGCCCTTGACAGGGTGCCAAGGTTGGAAAATGAGAGTAATGTTACTGCCGCCAGAGCCATGGAGAAGGCTGAGAAATGGGAGTCTGTGTTCTAAGCATCCACTGCCTTTGGTCTATTTGATCAGGAACCTCAAACTGTCCAAGAGCTGGCTGGCTGCAGGGAGAAGGACGTGCTGGTGGGCATTTCCTCCGATCTGACCCCGCGCTGCTCTCCTTCTGTGGCCAACCTTAGTTGAGGACTGCTGCTGCTGCTGCTGAGTCGCTTCAGTCGTGTCCGACTCTGTGCGACCCCATAGACGGCAGCCCACCAGGCTCCCCCGTCTCCAGGCAAGAACACTGGAGTGGGTTGCCATTTCCTTCTCCAATGCATGAAAGTGAAAAGTGAAAGTGAAGTTGCTCAGTTGTGTCCAACTCTTCGCGACCCCATGGACTGCAGCCTAGCAGGCTCCTCCGTCCATGGGATTTTCCAGGCAAGAGTACTGGAGTGGGCTGCCATTGCCTTCTCCACAAGTGGGTAAATGGTGTGATGTCTTTGGTGGACTGCCTGCCTGTTTCTCAGGGGCTCTTCCCCACTCCAGGCCAGTGCGGAGGTGCCTCCAGTTTCTCCCTTTATCTCTTCAAGAGGCCATGGTTGGGGGCTGGATTGGGGATATTACTCTCACTACATATACATCACACCTTGAGACTGATGAAGTCGACACAAAAACGGCATATGAAACGAAATGTAAGCTGAGGGACCTGGCAGAGAGGAAACAAATATTTGTTTAATAAAGGGGTCCCCACCCTCTGGGATCTAATACCTGATGATGAGGTGGGGCTGATGCAATAATAATAGAAATAAAGTATACAATAAATGTAATGTGCTTGAGTCATCCCGCCGCCACCCGACCCTGGTCTGTGGAAAATTGTCTTCCATGAAACCAGTCCCTGGTGCCAAAATGGTTGGGGACCACTGGTTTAATGCATTAGAAGATGGTGTTATTATTATTATTATTAACTCCATCTTATATACAAGGAAATTGAGGCAAGTAGAGGTTAAGACTCTTACCCTAAATGACATGAAAATGATGTCTAAGTTTCCTTGAAGCTCAATATTACATGGTGAATGACCTACATTTTTTTCCTACAAATTCAAATAATGCTATTTCCTGCCTTTCTCTCCTCCAAGGCTTGTATTTTCACCTCCACGTCGACTGTCTCCCCATTGTCCTGTGAATAAACCTGAAGTGTTAGTATCTGGGCCCTTTTGTTAATATCTTCTCCTTTCTAATTCTCACTCCTTTTTATTTGCTTAAATTCTCTTTTTATTAGCCCTCCCTGGTCCATCTCATCCACAGAGATCTCTGCTACATGAAAAACTCCTCTGGCATTTGTTAGCTATAGTACTTCTTTAGGGCTTACTGAATGCCTAGTAGTGGAAGTTATCTCTGTGTAAGTTTATGTGTTAAACTCCACTCTGCACTGTAAATTCCTACAAGGCAGAATAACCTTGAGTATAGTAAGCTTCTGTAAACACTAGTGCTTTATCTCATACTTTATGATGTACTTTTCCTTCTCTATAAATACATGTAGTATACTGTAGATTCCATAACCTCCAAAAGGAATGGTCAAATGACTAACGTTATTATTCATATTGACATAGTCCATGCAGGAAGCAACCAGAGGAGATGCTAAACTGAAAACCTGAAGCTTGGGAAATATTTATCCTAACTTCATGTTATTTAGTATTTCTTTAATAACTAAAGGATTTATGAATTCAATGGCATATACCAAGTTTTAGAAGGGCTTCCCTAGAAGCTCAGATGGCAAATAATCTGCCTTCAATGCAAGAGACCCAGGTTTGATTCCTGGGTTGGGAAGATCTCCAGGAGAAGAGCATGGCATCCCACCCCAGTATTCTTGCCTGGAGAATTCCATGGACAGAGGAACCCGGAGGGCTACAGTCCACGGGGTCACAAAGAGTTGGACACGACTGAGCACACACGCATGCAATAAGTCTTATAAACTCCTATATCCTTTATTTTGTGCCATGTGCTGAAACATCAGTGAATTGGCATCATGGGCCAGAAAACCAAGCAACATACACTGTTCTATTTCCTCGAAATCAGTCTTCTCCCCCGGAGTTGAGCTCCTATTGAATAGTAATTCTATGTCCATTTCATCAAAGCCTTCTTCAATCTCTTTTTAGAGTCAAAAATAAAGATCTGGATAAAACCCAACTATCTGTAACTTAATCCTGTTGATTTCAAAACCCTTAGCACAAAAGGAAAATAAGACCCAATAACTTTAAGGCACATGCATTCTGCATATGTTTCCTCCAAAGATACAGGGTCTTGGGTCTTAAAGGGCTTAAGCTTGAAGTTTGCAACTTTGATAATAAAGGCTGTTTTGTGTTTCAACAGCATCTGATGTTTAAAGACTAATCTGTCTCTAAATCCATCCTGAGGAGAGCCCAGATGTGGTAAATAGAGATGATTCAACCAACTTTATGGGGAAGGATTGGAATTTTGCCTCAAATCCTACCCTTTGGAGACAAGAAGCTCTAGTTTGGCAACATACATTGACAAAAAAATAAGTGAATAATTTTGAAATCTCCATTTCCCTTTGGTTTGTAAAGACAGTCTTGTGCGTGTGTGTGTGTGTGCGCGCGCGCCCGTGCGCATGTGAGCGCTCAGTTGCTCAGTTTTGTCCAACTCCTTGCAACAGTCTTAATGTTAGTTAATTGCCAGCAGGTAGATGATTAAAAGGTGCTGCGAGAATTTGAATTCATGGATGAAAGGCAGCAGGAGGGAGAAACAGAGCCTGAAAAGCATAAATGGCTGGGGTTTTCTGGCCTTCTTCCTGCAGACACACCAGTTCACAGGATAACCATCGTCACAGCCCTTTACATTAACATAATACTTTACCACCTGCTTTCACAGATTTTTATTCCTGCTTGATCAGAGGGTGCCTGCTTTGTTCTGAGAGCCTTATCTTGAAATAAATCATTTACTAGATGAGGATTAAAGCAGGCCTTTTGGATGAAAAAAATGCATTACTTATTTTTGAGCAATGATTTCAAGAATCCTTTTGAAAAAACTATTGCTGTTGCTTTATATTAGAAATCTAAACTTAATCCCATTTGATTCATTCTTGATTTTATTTTCCAGAGGTTCTAAATCGTGTTTGTAAATCCCTCAGGCTCCATTTCCTCCTTGTAAGAGGAAAAACGTTTAGGTGTCTGTCAGCAGTTACGAACCTTCTGCCACGATTCTCAGTATATTGGGAAAATCAATTTTCTGAAATTAAAACGAGGCAGTAATAATGATAATGTTAATAAAATGTAGGAGTTCTGATTCAATACAACAGAAGAGAGGAGATTAAAGTCCTTTGATGTCTGCTGTGAAGAGAGATCCCAGAAATGGGTCTCACTTTTAAAATGCATTATTCCTCAAGTGTCCTTGATTTATTTATTTTTTTAATTTAGAGGTTGGGTCTAAGGCTTATTGCCACTAAACTAGTTGCTTCCTGTGTGATCAAATCCCCAAGAATCTAGGAGAAAAGAAAAGACAATTTCATGTCAGAGAAATTATTTTTTGAGCTCCTGGGAAGAGAAAGGAAAAAAAAAGGATAATCATTGTTTACTGATTGCTGTAGTAATATTTGCTTTTTAAAATTAAAAATAAACTTACTAGGGGAAGGCTTTTTTCCTCTTTAAAGAAACAAGAAGAAAGAAAAAAAGAAAGAACGAAAGCAGAGGCAGCTTTGCAAGGCTGCTAGTGCCTGAGTAGAATTGCTAACTGGTTTCCCTCTCTCTGTGCTGGGCTGTCTGTATTCACTCTATCACAAGCTTGAAGCCAGACCTCATTTGACTGAGCCAAAAAATGGTCCTTTTGTTGCTGTTTTTTTCCCTAGTGTCATCTCTCATGGTTGCCGGAGCAACCAGTGTGTATCCTTTCAGCATAGGTTACTGGGCCCCAGGAAGGAAGTGCTTCGGAGCTGGCCTGCTATTTTTATAGAACCGTTACATAATACAATCCATTAAAGCTTCCTCTTGGTGTTTTATTGCACAAAGGGGAAATTAAGTTTGATGACTCCTAAATGTTCGATGGAGGATGTCAGGTGACTCGGATTGTTTGGCTCAGGCCACATAGCAACAATATTCCTATATGCAATTTAAGGAGAGCTGATATACAATCACACCCTTGGCAATGATTGCCCGCCTGCGGATCACTGGAGGAAACTGAGCTCTCAGCTGCTCAAGGGTGCAAGTTTTGTTGAAGTGCACAATGCTCCCTCTCTGGTAGGGTGGCAGTGGACAATGAAACACTATTCACACTGAAGGGCAATGGGAATTTTAAAGGTGTAACACATATGCTTTTAATAGGCAGGATGATTATTGGAAAAGAGAATTGGATTGAAAGGCAGAGGACCAGGGTTCTCTTCCCAGAGCTGCCAGTGCAGCCTTGTGTGGATCCCATGCACATTGCTGTTCTGCCGGGGTTGGATATGCCTACCACTGGGTCCCAGGGTTGGGGGGGGGGGTGGTGCCTCAGGAGAGGGAAGGCACAATAGCCATCTGACTTTTTCTTGGAGACCACCAAGGGCCATAGGGCTTCTCAGATGGCTCAGGGGTAAAGAGGCTGCCTGCTAACGGAGGAGACATGAGTTTGATCCCTGGGTCAGGAAGATCCGCTGGAGAAGGAAATGGCAACCCACTCCAGTATTCTGGCCTGGAGAATCCCATGGACAGAGGAGCCTGGTGGGCCACAGTCCACGGGGTCACAAAGAGTGAGACACAACTGAGTGATCACACAACAATTGAGGGCCACAGAGGCTTTTTGCATTTACAGTGTGACCGCAGGAATTCTTTAATTTCTCCAGAACTAGTAGGGTATGCAAGCTCTTCATTCCCCCCTCCCTCACCCCAGATCTTCCGTATGGATTACAGCTGACCACCAGTCTGAATTACCGAAGGTGCAAGTATACAGTGGGATCAGCAAATCTATCCTGGTCTTTCTATTCTTGGAGGAGGAATGAACCCTTTGACACCTGGGAGTGATTTATGGCCACAAGTGACCTGAGATTGGGGTTCCTAGGACTCGAGAGGATCTGAGCTGGCCAGTTTCCTATCTTTTCACTGTCTTCCTTTGCAGCTTAATTCACTCCCATCACTTTAACTAAAACGTAAGGCCTCTGCTCTTAAACTGCTGTCTCTAGCCTGCTTTCCTTCCGGGCTCATCTGTCTTGCATTCCCAGCTGCCTGATGGAGATCTTTTTCTGGGCGTCTCACTTTACCCCAAGCTCATCATAGCTAACGTGAGACACAAGGCTTCTGTTGCCCAAACATGGACCCTTGGTGCCCTCCTGGTTTCCATGAAGAGCTGGTTTCAGAGAATGGGAAAGGGTGCAATCATCTGCTCCAGTCTTTCCATAATTAGGTGAAGCAGATGAGGCTGAAGAGGTTAGGTGGTTGGTGCAAGGTCATCCAGAGAGTTGAGAACAGAGGGAAGAGCGCTGCTGGACTGCTACTCCCTTCCACCCAGGCTTGATGTCTCCAGGAATTTTGAACCCTCCTTCCTCACCAGGTTTTAGCAACCCTTCTCTCATGATCTGTCATAATCAAGCTCCGGGAGATGGTAAAGGACAGGAAAGTCTGGCATGCTGCAGTTCATGGGGTTGCAAAAAGTCATATGCTACTGAGTGACTGAACAACAATAATGCTCACCAGGTTTTAGCAATCCTTCTCTCATGATCTTTCATAATCTGGTCTTTATTTCCCATTTTCACTCCTGCCATAATAACTGAGGTTTCTATTTACCTCTTTTTGTTTGTTATTTGGTCGCTATGTCCTACTGTTTGCAACCCCATGGACTTTAGCTCACCAGGCTCCTCTGTCCATGGGATTTTTCAGGCAAAAATACTGGAGTGGGTAGCCATTCCCTTCTCCAGGGGACCTTCCCAAGCCAAGGACTGAACCCACGTCTCCTGTGTCTCCTGCATTGCAGGCGGATTCTTGACCTGCTGAGCCATCGGGGAAGTCCTCTTATTTACTTCAAACCTAAGACTGTTTTAGTTTCCTAATTAGTTGCTGCCTTTAACCTCTATCCCTTGAGTCAATATTTTATATGACCTTTGGATAAATCTCACAGCTTTATCATGTCATGTTATTATGCAGACTTTGCTGCTTATTGATATTCGGGACTGAGTTTAATTCTCCATAGACCTTCTCACCCCCAACTCGCCTTTATCATCCATTTCAATCACTAGAAACTCTCTCTTCTGTTGAGATTTACTTTATTTGCCATCATTCCCTCCCGCCCCGGCCCCCGACCCCCCCCCCCCATCAGAGATTCATGTTATTGCTTTAGATAGGAAGGTATCTTTTATTAAAATTAATTAGTTAATTTTTGGTTGCACGGAGTGTTCACTGCTGCAAACAGGCTTTCTCTAGTTGTGGCCACTGCGGGCTACTCTCTCGTTGTGACGGCCGTGCTTCTCATTGCCGTGGCTTCTCTTGTTGCGGAGCTGGGCTCCAGGGCGTGGGGGCTTCAGCGATTGCAGTGTGTGTGCTCAGTAGCTGGGGCTCCTGGGTTCTAGAGCACAGGCTTAGTAGCCACAGCACCTGGGCCCTGTTGCTCTTGGGCATTGTGGGATCCTCCCGGACCAGGGATCGAACCTGTGTCTGCCGCATTGGCAGGCAGATTCCCCGCCACTGTGCCATCAGGGAAGTCCCCACAGGATGATTTCTGATGAGCTATTCCCAATTCTATTCTCTAGGGCTTCTGGAAAATTGAAAAGGTTATGGAGCTGATAGAATTGTAACGAGTATTTTGTGCAAGACTTCAGTCACTCATTCAGAACATTTTGTTGAGTATTTCTGTTATGCTCAAGCAGTAGCCAAGAAAGCTACAGTCCCTGCTGTGTGGAGCTTATTAAGTATAGGAGGCAGGTGTTACATAAAAATTACATAGCCATTAAATACATGATTACACAAGGAACCAATTTATCACAAAGGTTTTAAGGCCTCTGAAACCTAAGTGTGAGAGCAGGAGAGCAAAGAGCGGGAGGGATTGGAGGTGAGGGCAGGACAGTTTGGGGCTGAATATACTGAGAGGCAGAGGAGAGTTTCCTGAGGATGTGACAGGAGGGCCTGGACACCAAGGGAGCGGTAAGGGCGAAGGAGGGTCTCTCCAGGCTGAGGGGACGGAGTGGGGAAGGCCTGGAGAAGCAAGCATCTAGAGGTTTTGCAGCCCCTGTGAAAAGGCTAGAAGGCTGTGCTCTGAGACTCGAGGGACAGTATTCCCTGCATACAAAATATACTATGTTGTATCTATTATACTGTATACTGTATATACAGAAAGTTTTGGGAAGCCCCCCGGGACAGCACCCTATTTCTTTGTAGACTTTACAGTCTATAGAAAGTCAAATTTCTTTTGTTTTTAGGGGAATCCTACACTGTGGTAAAATTTCTACTTAGAAAAGCACACAAATAATTGTGCATTAATAGCAGTGTTTCTTTGTTTTAAAGATACAGTGATTTAGGGTACTGGGGAGTGGTTTGAGCTTTCCTCAAACCACTGATTTCAGCAGTAAAGTTACATCTATTATGGTTTCTTATCCTAGGAATTTGACCTTATTTTTCCTGTGGGAAGAAGTTTCTTTAAAAGTGTAAACTCCATTTCATTAAATAGATGGTTCACGCTGGAACAGTGATCTCAGGGAACTTCCGATTGTTTAACTTACATTCATTAAAATAAGAAAACACGGCCCCTTAGATAAGGTGATGAAAGCAAATTTTTATTTCTATCAATTTAATTGAGTAATGGATGTATGGCATATAGGAAAGGGAGGAGTTTAAAATTTGATATAATTTAAAATTCTTTTTCTTGAAAACTTTGACCTAAAAAAGCTACTCTGTGTGGAGGGGGAACATAATAGAGTTGGAATGCTGTACGTGACTCTGTTCTATTAATGTAAACAGGAAGGATGGAGAACATTTTGATTTTTTCTTTCCCTTTGGCAAGCTCTCAGGCCAGCTTCCTATGGGTGGAAATGGGCAATAAATAGCAGGGTATGCAGTGGCCTCTTTCTAGGCCTCCTGGTTACTAGTGCTGGCAAGGACTTCACTCCCCTGTTCTTTCTTCTTATTTTTAGAGTGTTGATTTTTTTTTTTTTTCCTTTCTCAGGGTTGAGGGTAAGGCAAAGGCCTGTTATTATCAGGGAGTGAGGTGAACCACAGAGGCTGGTTTCCCAAGAATCTGCATCCAGCTGCCAACCTGGTGGGTGAGAGTCATCAAGTTTAGTACCACGGGTGGTTTTCCTGTGAAAGTGAGACTTCCTTTAAAGCAGTGTGCGCACGCACACACGCACGCTCACCCACACACACACACAAATGCTATGCATCCCCTCACCCCTCCATCTGTCAGTCTGAGAAAATGTACCTCTTGTCCGTATTCTCTTCTGCAAAGATTAATGAACCGTGAGCACGATACTAAGAAATTCCTGAAGATGAGAAATCATTATGTTTTTTCTCATGTTTTATGGTGATCCACCAAATAGTTTCCTGTGGCTTTGACTAAAGGACAGAGTTTCCCCTTCTACTAATGAGAAGAAGTCATCTTGGGTTTTAAAAAGGCTTTGGAATTCCTAAAACAGAAATGGTTGCAATACTGAACATTTTGGCCAGACTAAGGTATTTGGTGCTAGGGTAGGGGTGGCTAAAGGGGAGAAAGGAAAAGAATAATGTTAGTTTTTTAGTTGATGACAATCAACCTTTAACACTCTTCAGGTGTAACAAAGTCACACATATAATGTTGCTATCAAGAGATGCCAAAAAATATGATGAGTTACAACTCTTTGTTCTCACTGGAGGAAAACAGAACTTTATCTTGGGGTACTTCTGCATTTGGGGGAGGCACTTTATCTTCAGGCAAACTGGACAGAACCCATGTCAAATTTTTTTTTTTTCAAATTAAAATGCAAGGGTCCTTTTTAAATGAGCTTGGAACCTGTAACTGAGTACACACCTAAGTACCCTACGAATATTGTTGTTCAATGTCTGATGTGTCTGACTCTTTGCGACTTCATGGACTGAACACACCAGGCTTTCCTGTCTTTCACTATCTCCCAGAGTCTGCTCAAACTCATATTCATTGAGTTGGTGATGATATCTAACTATCTCATCCTCTGTCACCCCCTTCTCCTCCTGCCCTCAATCTTTCCCAGCATCAGGGTCTTTTCTAGTGAGTCCGCTCTTCACATCAGATGTCCAAAAGATTGGAGCTTCAGCTTCAGCCTCAGTCCTTCTAGTGAATATTCAGGGTTGATTTCCTTTAAGATTGACTGATTTGATCTCCTTGTTGTTCAAGGGATTGTCAAGAGTCTTCTCCTGCACCACCATTCAAAAGCATCAATTTTTCAGTGCTCTGCCATCTTTATGGTCCAAATCTCATATCTGTACATGACTATTGGAAAAACCATAGTTCTGATTAGATGGACCTTTGTTGTCAAAGAGATGTCTCTGCTTTTTAAAAATACGCTATCTAGGTTTATCATAGTTATCTTTCCAAGGAGCAAGCATCTTTTAGTTTCATGGCTGCAGTCATGAGTAACTATGAATGTTAGTTATTATTATTAGGATCAATTTCATGAATCATTTAAAATACTTTCAAGCCATTGTGTTATAAAGTCTACCTTTAAAAACTAGTAAACTATTATAAGTTCACCTCATTCATCCAATATGCTTATTAAATGTCTACAGTGTGCAAAACAGTGCTAAGTCTTTTGTAAATAGAAGTATATTTATATAAATATAAATAAGAAATAATCTTTTCCCTCTAAGAGTCTGTGTGTATATGTGTGTATATGTGTATGGCAGAATGTAAGTAACATGAAATGGGGGTTAAAAAATGGTAGAAGTAAAGTTTGGTGATATGATATATCTTGCTGTGTGTCTATTCTTCCTGTTACTGGCACATCATTTCTATTTATGAGTTTGTCTCCCAGCAACTTCACTTTATTTTTACAACTTCCAATGATTTCTTAAACTCCTGGTCTCCCTCTAAGAGAGGTTAATTCCACTACATCCAGGAAAACTGCTAAGACCATTAGCTGCCCCCCTTCCTACCCCCATTGGAACAGTCTGCTGTTTTCTTTTTACATGCACGTAAGAGCAAGATTCTCTAGTGGACTTTAATGTTTATAATATTTCTGAGAACATGATTGTCTGGGGATAAGGGCAGATTTTTCTTACTGAAAACTTACATCAAATTTTTTTCTTAAAGGTTCTCCACCACAGAGTTACAAAGAGCAGAAATATCCCTCCTTCTGTGGCATCTTTGTTCATCTACCAGTATTTCCACCCATTCTAGGGCAGTGATTTCTCATTAGTTGGGGGTTATGTAAGTAGATACTGAGTATTTACCCTTTTACCTTGAGTACTGTCTCATGTTCTGTTACCTATGTTTTCTTTTTCTTGCTGTTAAAAATACCCATGTCTCTTTTGTTTTCAAGTACCAAGTAGTTTTCTCATATTTTAAATTTATAATGTCATCTCACTAAGAAAGAAAAAGGCACCTTTATTTCCCTCTCAAGAGTAAGCTCATGGAATGCATATATACATTTTGTACCCAAACATTTCTTTACTGTTCACCCTCCACACACCCAGCCCTTACTATCTGCCATTTGGCAGGAATCCCTTTTAGCATGGCCATCTTTTGCCTGTACCCAAAGTGTTTTTTGGTTCTGATTTTGTCTTTCAAAATATTAATCACATCTGAGCCAACATTGGTGGTAGCTGAGTTTCTTATTTACCCTCACATGTTACTGATTTCTTTCTCTCTTCTCACCATGAGGCTCCCTGGCAGGCCTATGAAATGCAACCTCTGATGTGTCTTCAAGTTTTCTGCCATGCCTAGGTGACTTGTAAGTTCATACATGGAGCTCTTACTGTAACAGACACAAGTCCAAAGAAACACACTGTTATCAGAAATCTCACTATTTTGATATCTCAAAACTTTTGGTTGCAATGATGCAACCAAAGTAGATAAAAAAATGGTCAAATAACTATTTCATATGAGTTAACATCATAGTTATGTCCCTGGGCTTCCTAGGTGGCTCAGCGGGTAAAGAATCCAGCTGTAATGCAGGAGATGCAGGTTCGATCCCTGGGTCGGGAAGATCCTCTGGAGGAGGGCTTGGCAACTCACTCCAGTATTCCTGCCTGAAGAATCCCATGGACAGAGGAGCCTGGCGGGCTACAGTCCGTGGGGTTGTAAAGAATCAGACACGACTGAAGCCACTGAACACACACACAATAGTTAGGTCCCCAGACTGAAGTTATTGCTTTCTCCAAACCTTCATTTTCTCCAGCCAGCCTCTTACTCCAAGTTCTGGATGGTTGGTTGCCAAGTTAGTTACGTTGGAGACAAGAGTAGCTACATCCTCTTGTCTCTGCCTCTCTTGTTTCTCCTCCATTTCCCCTTATAGCTATTCTCTTGTGTTTTCTCCCTAACCATGTTATCGCTGGAGTGCCATAAGGAAGCTTGCATATCCCTTTGTAGAATCTGATCTATGCCCAGGAGCACTGATTCTTAGGTAACATGGGTTTGTTTGGGCTTTCCAGGTGGCTCTAGTGGGAAAGAGTTTGCCTGCCAACGCAGGAGACGTGAGAGTCCCAGGTTCGCTCCCTTGGTCGGGAAGATCCCCTGGAGGAGGGCAGGGGCAACCCACTCCAGTATTCTTGCCTGGAGAATCCCATGGACAGACAAACCTGGCAGGCTCCAGTTCATAGGGTTGCATAGAATCGGACATGCCTGAAGCGACTTGGCATGCAGGCATGCTTGTGTTTATTTATCATCACTTCTTTGGAGGGTCTTTTGTATCTCTTGTTTGAACTTAAAAAAATACTTGTGATTAGATATAAGGTTCTTTCTTGCACAATTTTTCATCATATAGCTCCTACTCTTCCCTGGGTCTGTTATTTTAGTTTAATAAACCACAGTTAAATTTCAGTAAGCTTCGATTTTCTCACCTGTAAATTGGGACTAATAATATTAATAGTCTCATAACGTAGTTGTTGAAAGGAACTTAATACATATAGATGACTTAGAACAGTACCTGGGATGTAGTAAGCCCTTATTAAAGGTTAATTATGCTGGAAAAAAAAAAAACCTGAGAAGATTCATTATCATGTGATGGGGTCAAAGTTCTTTTGTTGTTTTCTTTATTTTTGTTAAACCAAAACCAAATCACACTGAGAATCCGCAGCTTTTTAAGGAATCATGTTTAATTCTGGGTCTGTAATAAAGTTTTTGGTTCATTCTTACTTGTCTTGATTCAATTTCACCCTCCTTAACTACAGTGCTTTTTACTGATGGTTAAAAAAAAGTTAAAAAAATATTAAAAAAATTATGTACTCTTTAGGAAGTATTTAATATCAAGTATTCCATTAAAGGGTTGCTATGAAGAAAATCTTTCGGTAAAGGTGATTCTCAAACTTTAGTTCAGTGAAATGGCCCAAGAAACATAGCCAGGGGATTTGTGCTGCGGTAATAATCTTTGAAGTCTAGTCGCCTGCCTTTAATTTTGCAGTAAGCGCCTAATCTCATTAGATTTCATACACTCAGTGTTTGCATTTGCACAAAAGCTGTCCAAACAAAGCCAAAATGTTGACACCACCGTCCTCTGATGGCATTTAGAATGAATATATTAAACACACTTGCACTAGCCTTGCATTAAGCTAAGAAATAAATTTTGAACTTTGAACTCAGCAGGATAAAAAAGCTTTACTTGATAGCTGAGCAATTGTGTGGTAGCATGGTATGGGGAATTCATTGTGTTGTTCGGAGAATCCAAACTGGCAAACACTCTCTACATACAGTAGGCACCGCACAAGTAAAGAATTAAAAGTAAGGAACAGTCTTCAGATCCTGTTGTTAGGGACCTAAATGGAAAGTAAAGTGGGCTGGTGGATTTGCTTTGAAATTCACTGAATAAACTTTGATTAAATTCACTTCAGAGAAGGACTCAAAATGAAAGACTGTCTTTTTAGTTAGTGTGCGAGAGTATGTCTTTATTCCATTCACCTTGCTAATTTACACATTTAGAAATTCTCTTTGAAAATCTGGCAATCTTATCTTTTTATTGAAGGTTTGGAAGCTGACGATTATAAAGAGAGCTCAAATAATAAGAACTGTTTGTCCCTTTTCAGAGAATGAAGATAGCAGCAAGGCTGGAATTGAGAATTAACTAAATCTAATGGCTGGGGGTTTTTAATAGTTTCTAACGAGATAGTACCTAAAAGAAATAGATTTCCCCATAGAAATGCATAAATGTTTATAAACCTACATACCTGGAGCATGGCCATCAATTAAAAGTGGGTACCAGCAACCTTGGATCAAGGAAAATAGTTATTGTAAAGTCCACATACACAAATGTGTGCATGTTCCTTACTGAGAATCTCACAGTTGTCAGTCCAATTGCTTTCACTCTTACTTGGCATGTTGTTTTGTCTTGGGTGTTTGCTTTTGGCTTATATTAAGGGAATTTGGGGCTTCGCTTGTGGCTCAGCTGGTAAAGAATCTGCCTGCAATGCAGGAGACTGGGTTCAATCCCTGGGTTGGGAAGATCCCCTGGAGAAGGGAAAGGCTACCCACTCCAGTATTCTGGCCTGGAGAGTTCCATGGACTGTATAGTCCATGAGGTCACAAAGAATCGGACACAACTAAGAGACTTTAACTTTCAAGGGACTTTTAAAAGAAACACTATTCAAAATATATTACACTAGTGATTTTCAGAGCACCATTGAAGACATTATCTGTTATATCTGTTACATCCTTATTATCAACACCATGGAAGAAAGTGTCTTTGGTCTTCATGTCAAGAGTGGTAGTATTTTTTTTTTTTTTAATAGCTGGCTTGTTTTTACTTTCTGATCATTGTGAACCTGTAACTAACCGATCACCTTTCCATCCACGCTTTGGCTTCCAGGAAGCTTAGAGGTCTACTTGCTCCCTAGTCCCAGGCATTAAAGGGCAGCAGAGTATGCAGTCTGTGAGTACATGACTCTTGGCTTTATTATTTGCCTATTCTTATTTTCCTTTTGTTCAAATTCATTCAATAATCATTATCTTTTTCACCCCCCAAGTTATGCAAAGCCACAAATCCTTTGTAGAAAGGGATATACATATACACATTCATAAATTCTTAGATTCATATATTCACAAATTCCTGGTTATATGGTTTCCCAAATGACAGCAAATTAGAAGCTGGAAATTAGGAGGTGAGGGATGATTGCCAGAGAAAGGACAGTAGGAATGTCAACTGATAATCTGTTGAGGACACGAGGAAACTGTCAGAAGAGACAAGTGTGGGAGCTCAAAAACATAGCTCCCCAAGACTGTGCTAGAAAGGGCTGGAATAACCCACGTGTCTCTCTAATCCAATAATTGGTAATAGTTTCAATTCTGCACATGTTGTTAAAAAGTAACATCATTAATAAGATAAGATTATATTATATTCCACATACTTTGTCTAATAAGGCAGTGTTCTAAAGGCAGTGTTACTGCCTTTAGAAAGATGTACCTAAAAAAACTGGGTCTCTTCCAAGGACCAAATTTCAGTTGAGAAAATTAACTCAGCCAAAAACCTCTTCTTCTCAGTGGGTTGAATTAAGGTGTTCTTAAGAAATTACTAGGGTTTCCCAGGTGGCTCACTGGTAAAGAATCTGCCTGCCAATGCAGAAGATGTAGGTTTGATCCCTGAGTCCCCTGGAGAAGGAAATGGCAAACCATTCCAATATTCTTGCCTGGGAAATCCCATGGACAGAGGGGCCTGGTGGGCTACAGTCTACAGGTCACAAAAGAGTTGGACATGACTTAGGGATTGAGACAATAGCAACAATAAAATCACCACATGCAAAACAACTGTTTCATGACCAGGTTTAAAATTAGCACTTCATTTCTGAACAAACCACTGTAATAGCATATTCAAGAAACTGGTCTGCACTATGGCATCACCTGAACTGACCTGCCATCAAGGACAGCTTGGGCTAATCAAGAGTGAAAATAGGAGGATGATTCATCACCCATGAAGGGGAAGTTTAGTTCCAAGGGCTCAGTGGGAATTTGATTTAGATGGAAGCTGGATAATAGCAAGCTAATGTCTCTTTGGCTCAGTCACCTTTTCTTTTCACAAGATGCCAGAAGTTCCTTAGCTCCCTGGCCTGCAGGAAAGGGGTGAGGTGGAGTGTGTTGCAGTGAGAGACAAAGATATTTAATTCTCCTTGTAAATGAACAAAGGCAATAGAGCTATTACCTGAGCTAGCATGGCACAGTGTTTAAAAGGATGGACTCCTGCAGCAGAATTCCTGGGTTAAATCTTGGCTCTACTTGTTACTTGCTACATGGTCTTAGATTTACTTAACTTCTCTGTGACTATAAAATTTTGTGTCTCTGGCTTCAAAATGAGACTAATGAAATCCCATACTGCAAAGGATTGTTGTGAGATTTGCTGTAAGTGAAGTGCTTAAAACAGTATTGGACTATGTTCAATATATTTTGTGTTATATAAATTCAGATATTAAAATGACTGTTAATTATTAAATAATCCTAAATATTGCCATTGAATTCAGAAGAAGGCGGAAATTTATTTCATTTCTAAGGTAGAATAAATTTCCCCTTTCTCATAACATGACATTAATTTTTCTCTTCACAGTACATTTGCAAATGTTGTGAATGTCTTTATTTTATTCTGTTTATATGCCACTGAAAACACTAAAAAGACAGTGGAGTGTGGAGACATGGATTTGACTTTTGGCAGAAATAGTTTTTGAGGCTATTAATAATTCCATGTAGCAAACCACAGATCTCATTTTTTAAAAGGTTCATTTTAAATGTGGCTTTAATCTCATTTACAAGTTTACAGAACCACATTACAAAAATTTGTCTGTGCTTCACTCAGTTCAGTCACATGAACAAAATATTCCACTGCTATGGAATAAACTATATGGTGTATTTCCATGCAGTCTCTTTGTGTGTATGGGAGTGTGTGGGTATGCATATGTGTTAGTAACAGTGATTCTCAAAAAATTTTTTCCTGCCATACTTAACAGACTTTACCTAAACATGCTCAAAATATTTCTATAAGCATTTCCTAACATGTTGACTGTATTCTACCTCTTCACTGAAGTAGACATAAAATCATTTGTAAATCTTAACATGTTAATTGATTACTTGCTAGTCAGTATCAACCAGATGCGCAAGTTTGTATTCTGTCTTTTCACTTATTTATTTTCACTTCAATATTATTTATTTTAGAAATTGTTGTTTTGAAGGTATTTCAAGCATACACACACACACACTCACACTAAAGAGAAACGTATAATGAACCCTGCATACCTCTCATCCAGATTAAAGAATTATCCACTTTTGTCACACTTGCTTCATCTCTATTTTCTCTTTCTCTCAGGTGGAAGCATTTTAAAACAAATCCCAGACACTGATATTTTGCCATTTTGTCCATAAACATTTCAACATGGGTCCCTAAAATAAGCAATTTTTCATGTAACCACAACAACTTTATAAAAATTAACAAAACTAACATTTAATACAGGCCATATTCAGATTTTCCCCAAATACTCAGGTCATTCTAAATTGGTTTCTTGGCTTCAGGATCTAACAAAATCCATATATTACATATGGTTGAGTGTTTCTTAAATTTTCAAATCTAAAGCTGTGTCATCTAACATGGTAGCCACCAACCACAAGTGGCTTTTTAGATTTAAATTAATTAAGTGATGTTAAGAAATTCAGATCGTAAGTCCCTCTGGCCACCTTTCAGTGTTCAATAGTCACGCATATCTAGTGATTACTATATAAGAACATTGCCATCTTTGCAGAAAGCTCTGTTGGACAGCAGGCTCTGGAAGAATAACCTTGACTCTGCTTACACCCAAAGACTTCCCTGGTAGCTCAGTGAGTAAAGAATCCACCTGCAATGCAGGAGACCCGGTTTCAGT
Organism: Odocoileus virginianus; assembly: GCF_023699985.2. Classification (NCBI taxonomy): domain Eukaryota; kingdom Metazoa; phylum Chordata; class Mammalia; order Artiodactyla; family Cervidae; genus Odocoileus; species Odocoileus virginianus. The sequence continues at coordinate 31,772,475 of NC_069685.1, read as the reverse complement.
CCCTGAGTGAGGAAGATCCTCTGGAGAAGGAAATGGCAACCCACCCAATATTCTTGCCTGAAAAGTCCCATGGACAAAGGAATCTAGTGGGATACAGTGCATGGGGTTGCAAGAGTTGAACATGACTTAGCAGCTAAACGACCACCACCTGCCTACCCCCAGATCACTGAATTACTGAAGAAACTTGGTCAGTTGTCAATAATTTTGAACTACCTGCTTATGGACAGTTTACCTTCTCAGCTGGGTATTTTCTGTAAATTGGAAATCTTGTCTAAAAACCTGATTAAAGTTCAACAATTTGGGGTTGGGGGTCAGGAGTATTTCATACTTACTTCATAAGTACTTCAATGTTCTGTATACTTTAATAACCATGATTTTATGATCACTTTTTTTTTCATTGAGTATATACACAATAATATTACACTTAAGTTGTCTTTTATTATTGCATATTTAATGTTTTCATTTTGAACTTTATTTACAGTATTGTGTTAACTATCTCTATGAATAGAGATTTTTCTAATCCTAAGGTATTTCTTTAAGATACATGACCAAGAAAGGAAATTCTATATTAAAACTAGTAATAGTTTTAAGATTCTTGATATATATTATTTAATTATTTTTCAAAAGAATTGTCCTAACTGATGCTGCCCCCAGTAATATGTGGGTGCTAGTTTTACTACATCTTCACCATCATTGAGTATTATCATGGAAATGATTATAGTTATTTTTTTAAAAAATTGTGCCCTGCAATTTGAATCTGTTTTTTTCTCTAGTCCTTCTTATTCCCTCATGTCTTGGGCAGGCTCACAGCAAAGAAACCCTTCTTCCAACCCAGTACAGTTTTTAACATCTTAGATTTGAAAGCAAGATACATCAGGAGACTTTGCCCTGGGCCCTTCCTGCCTAGATCCTTTGGGCTAATAATCCCTTTTCTCTCTTTATGATTCATTCTGAGCAGGCTTAGTGGTTAATCTCCTATTTCCAGTTTTATGCTCTGTTCCTCCCCCTCGCCTAGATCTGAAGCATCCTTTCCTTCAACAATTCAAATGTCTTGGCTATTCATTTTCCCCTTTGGTTCAGAAAGCTTTAGTTGTCGATTCTATTCCCTTGTCAGCAACAATTTTTATTCTTACTGGCTTAGTCAGGCTGTCTGCCCTGGCTTTCTTTATAAGTGTTTTTGTGTAGAATTTTTGCCTCCTAGGAAGCCCACTGTAGCATAACATAATTAAGTGACAATATATGAGGTGCCAGGGCTTTACAAGCAGTTAATGACTGGTCGGAAGATTTATAAAGCAAGAAGTGAAATCAAAGGGAACCAAACGCTCAAGCTCTCTCTAAATAAAAAAATAAAAAATTAATGTGGTTTAAATTGTTGTTTAACAGATATTTGAAAAGAACTATGTGAAGACATGCATATTAAGAAATCTTGAAATGCCATTGTGCATCCACTAACACAATTCCATCTGTGCCTTGTCTTTCTTTTTCAGCCTCCCATATTTGCCTGCCTCCCGTAACCTTCTTCTTTAGCATTTGTTTTCCAGTCTACTGACCTCTGGCCCTTCTTTGATTCTTCATTGCTCCCTCTTACATTTTCAGTAAAAATAAAACAAGTGTGACTGAGGTCAGAATCTGACTCTTTATATAAAGCTGTATATATATACATGCAAGATGAGAACAAGTACAGAAAATGTCTATCATGGGAAAGTTAAAATTACAATGAGAAACTTAACTTTGGAATTTCCTGCCTGATCTGTCTCTTCAGTTCATGTTTTAATTCAATGTCCTTATTTGGCTCTAAATGAAAAGTTAGAGCTAAGATAGAAAAGAACAAATCAACAAACAAACAAAAAATACCTACATGTAACTTATTACAGCTGTGATGAAGACCACACAACAGCACATAACTCTCAGAGGGTTGTACTGTGTTTACAAAATCTTTATAACGCTCAGACTGTATGACCAAACACTTATAAAAATTCTGCTACACATGGACAAAGTGATTTTTGGATTCCTGAGAGCTGTATCCTGTGACGCCCTTTTCAAATCTTATTTTCTATTTTTTCAGGACCTCAGAAATAAATATATGGGAAGAGAACATTATACACAGAAACAAATATCAATTCAAGAAAATATCCCCAGCCTACTCCAAATAAACTTAAAGTGGTTGAACATGTTATACTAGGTTGAAGAAAAGGGTTTCATGGTTATACAATCATCTATTTTCTTCTAAAGGCATCACCTGACACAAAATTATTAGTTGTAAATGCCTGATGAGTGAATATAGAATCTGGGCTATTGGAAGAGGTACAACTCATTTATACTATTCTAGCATTCATCTTTTTGTATTTTTGATGATGAAATTTTAATCAACTCAGAAATGAAACTAAGTTTTTGAGAAAATTTCACATTTTCTTTTAGAAGGTTAGGAAAGCCAAGCCTTTGACTGTTGGATGAGGGAATTGGGGTCTGTGACTTTCAAAACTGTGATTAATTGTGTTTAGTCTTTAGGCCTGTTCTTGGCATAACCTCCGAGGCTTTTATTGCTCTAAGGCTGTTTTAAGATGGCATCCCAGCAGGCTCCATTTACCTTTCCTTCCCAAAAGCTCCTGAGGATATGTTGTGAAGGACCAGTAAGCCTGACTGCTAAGGACAGATGTGGGTCATTCTGCTGTTATCTTTGCAGATGTTTCTGCAGAAAGAGGCACTCTGTTGCTAACTCTACTAGTGATTACTAAAAAACAAAAACAAAAAAACCCACCAAAATCTGACTTTTCTAATGTGTAAGTGGAGACACATCTGACCTTGGCGCAAGGTCTTACCTCATACTAAGTGAGGATTTAGCTAGAGCCAAAAACATTCGTGTCTTTAGAGGGAGTTACCTTATTACAGACTACATGTTCTCCTTCTCACCATCGACGTTCTGTGTCCTGAAGAAGTTGGGACAATCCTCTAGAAGCAGAAACACCTTCTAGCTAGTGTTGAGGATGCTGACTCTTTCCTAGTATGAAACAGTCTGTGTTTTTGTTTTTCAGGTATTGAGTCATGGTAGTTTCCTCCTATTAAAACACTGCCTGGGACTTCCCTGGTGGTCCAATGGTTAAGACTGCCCTGCTTCCACTATAGGGGGCGTGGGTTCAATCCCCGATGGGGAAAGATCCCTCATGCCTTGCAGTGCAGCCAAAAAAAAAAAAAAAGCAAACAGCATAAAAACCATTGCCTCATCAGTAGCATACGGACAGCTGAGAACTGCCCCCTGCCCCCTAGACTGGATTGGATGGGGCAAGGGCAGGAGATCAGTGGGCGAGTGTTATGAGGGCACAGCCAAGGCCGAGGGCTGCCTAGACGTCACCTCCTTGGGAAATCCGAGACTCAGATGGGCATGAGCTCCGTGATGTTCGGGCATTCCAGGGGCAAGCATGGTCAAGGTATCCGCCTCTCTATCTTTATTCCCTGTTGAATACCCGGGGTGGGGGTGTGGTCTCAGCTGCACCAGGACACGAGCGGGGAGTCGACTTCCGTCCGCACCCCTTCTGCGCACCGCCGGCACCTGATAACCTCTCAGCGGCTCCTTTGCACTTTTGCTTATGGCCTTCCTTAGCGAGCTTGTTTCCCCAGCTTCCCTGGGAGTTAGGCGCACATTTCTTCTCTTTTTAGATTCCCTGCACCCCGCCAAAGACTTGTCTGGGGTTTTCATGACCCCCTCTCCTGGGCACACAGCATCGATGTTTTCTGTCCTAGAGATTCACCGGTGCCCTTCACTCACCGATCTTCAGATTCACACCTCCGACTCCTCTCTTCCACCCCCCAGCAGTTACATCAGCTGTTCCAGTTTTCTTTATAAATTATATATCATTTTAATTGTTTCATACAATTCTCATTGTATGTAAGCTCCATGGAAGCATATAATAGCTTTTTAATTTATTCCTGAATCCCCAGAAGTACAGTTTACGTACAAAAAAATTGTTGACTGAATTCCTGAATGGATCTTCAATTGTTGAGCTTAATAGTTTTTTCCTCTTTTATTGTACTTTGTGTGGACATCTTTGCAGCTTTCTCTTAGTACCCAGTTTAGCTAAGTGTAAACTCCTAGAAAGAATTGGTAAATTAAAATATGTGCATATTGAAAAAAATTGATGTGTATTAAGAAATTTCCTTCAAAAAGTTTACATCAAATTATACTTAAATTAATACTATTTGGAAATGCTAATCTTTCTGGTTTCTTGGCAATATTGGGTGCACCCTTTCAAAATTTTACCAATGTGTTACTTGGAAAAAAAAAAAGAATCTGATTATTTTCATTTTGGTTGATGTATTTTTGGTATTCTTAATTCAGAATAAATTAGATTCTGAATTAGATTCTGGGTGAACTGGGATCGTATCATTCACTACAGAATATAAATACAAGGGGGGAACTTCATTATTGCATATTAGTTAAAGAGATAATAAAAATAAAACAATTACTCCTCCCAAAATAGAACTTCACCACATCAGTTCTGGAGATTGCCCCCAAGTGATCCTATACTTCTGTTTATCTATGAGTTTTCGAAAAGCTTTTGTAGAGCTTTATTCACTTAATCCTTCATGTTTAAAAAAAAAACAACTAATAAATAATAAAGATACATGTGTTTTACTGTAAGAAAGCTCTGTATATGAGCACCTTCACGCTTCAATTTTGGAGAAAGAGAATAATTATCTTATAAAGAGTTCCTACACCTAGTAACATGGATCTTAAGGGAAAGAAGAAGTTTATAGACAATGTTTTAATTGTAATGGATATAATGAGGTGAGCCTGGCCTTTGTGCTGAGTGTGGGAGCTCTCCTTCCTGGATAGTAAAAAAAAAACATAATTTGTTTTGTAATGGGACAGAGGCATTGTAAGGCATCCTCTTGAGTCTTGCTCTGCAGATTTATGTACTTTGGGCTAATAAATGTGTCCTTATAAACCAACAGATGATTTCCATTTTCTGTGCCTGTAGCTCATGAAGCGAAGTCCTCTGTCTCTAGCTGTATGAACTTTCAAACCTTTGAAGCAGATGCTAACCTACCCCTTTCCTCTCTGTGACTTGCTGTTCTCTCTAAAAGTGTAAGAAGTAGCCGCTTCAGCTAGCGTGGTAGGTATATATGTTTGTGTCTGTAAGATTTAGGTTGGAAAAACTGAAGAGTCCAAGTCAAAAAGATAGCATTTCAACCACATTTTATGGATTAAATGGTTTCTATAATGACTAGACTGCAAACACCTAAACACTGTTGTGATGTTGGTTGCCTATAAACAGTCAGACATTTTCCTGGTTTTATTTGACCAAGAAATAGTTCAGCATTCAATAAACTTGCACCAACACCTGTTCATATATTGTCAAATTAATAGTTCTTGAAAGAAAGAGCAGGTCATGTAGCTCTCATTTACCTTTTTTGGTTTGTACATGGATTTTCATAGCCTGAAGTGGGAATACTGTGAACTAGGATTATCTCTTCAGGCTTAGGTGTAAACACTAGAGCTTACTATAATAACTTGGATCATGCACCATCCTAGGAGCAGGGGTTATTTCCTTGAGACACTCAAGTGGATGGATCAGTTGCCAAGCAACTGGCATTCTTATGGGGCCAGACTGGGGAACAAAAGGGTGCCAGGTGGTCATACAGAGAAGGGAAATGACAAAGACACATGGAAAAATAAAGCCTCCATCTGGGAACTGTAGTGCATAACCATTTAGAAATTTGGAATATGTTCCCCCTTAATAATTCATTTCAACAGCTATTAATCAATGGTTATGTCTTTAATATCTATGCCTATCTCTCCATCCATCCATTTATCCATCCTGGCAGACTGATTCTGAGATTACAAATTACAAGTAGTCAGTTGACTTGTATATCTTTTTATTAACTACTTTGCCAGTAATTATTCTTCATAATTATTTTTCGTTCATTCACATAATTTCCCCTGTTCTTTTCCGCCCTCTATGTCTTTTACATTTTCACTTTTCATCTCCTTGTCACAGGCCTTCTCTTTCTTTTTTCTCAGGACTGATTTTATGGATGAGACCATTGCTTCACTGCTAATGGATACTTAGATACTTAACTAAGGTGGAAATACAGATTCCTGTAGAAGATTGTCAGAGCAACCTCACATCTCCACACTGTATGAAACTTCTTTTCTAGACACCTATGTGCTGAAACTTTGCATCCTACTGTCCGAGTGGAAAACAATGTTAACAGTCCAAAATGTCAGGAGTTACCATGTGCAATCATATAAGAAATCAGCTTTATATATTTTTAAATGTAAGTCACTTCTATTTGTTCAAATACACTATAAAAGCAAACTTTTTCTCATTTTAGAAACTGAGATTAAGGAAAAGTTATAAGTCCTTTTCTTTGTCAGATTTGCCAGGATTATATCACATTGCACTCCTCAGGCTTTACCTTTTTTTGTTGTTCTTTTTAAATAAGTTAGGGCCACTACATCAGGAATTCAGTTGTCCTCAAGAATTTCAGGGAAAAAAAAGTACAGTCTAGTTTGGAGACTCATTTGAAGGAAGAAAGAAGCTATTAGTTATTTAGTGCTTGTCGTATGCCTGGCATTGTGCTAGTCATTTCTTGATAGACTTAAAAACTTAATCTATAAAAATCTTTGTATTATGGGTATTATTATTCACATTACAAAATATGTAATTAAGGTATGAAGAGGTTAAATAACTTGCACAAGACCACTCAGCTCCCGAAAACCAGGGTTTCTGCTATGCTCCTGAGGAAGTGTTTCCTCTTGAGATGGTAGTAAACCAATAAAACACATTTAATGGGATGATATAGTGTGGGTGCTTGTTGGATTGGTAGTCCTTCTAAGGTGGAGTGTGTGTGTGGGAGGGGGTGAGCAGGGGCGTGTCTGTAGCTGTTGGAAGGGGAGACGGGAATGTTCTGGACTGTTGAGATCCTATCTCACTTCTTCTTTGGTCTTGGTCATCTGTTTACACTAAACTTAGCATGCCCTATTTTAACTTTTCCTTTCCACTAGACTTTAAAATTTTTTTTAAAAAAGTATTTGGCTGCACCAGGTCTTAGTTGTGGCATGTGGGATATAGTTCCCTTATCAGGGGTGGAACCCAGGCTCTCTGCATTGGGAGCTTGGAGTCTTAGCCCCGGGACCAACAGGCAGGTCCTAGACTATTGTCCTTTTTATCCCTTTTAGCTTTTATTGCCCTTTGGCCATTGTCTGCCCATTTAACTCCGGTAATGGGTATGGTTTCTGTTTCACCAGCTCCTCTTGCTGTTTGCTATCTTCATCTGTGTACCACCCTCCCTGGCCTGCCTGTGTGTTGGCTGTGAACAAGCCACGTCTGCAGCTCTCTTCAGAAGACTGCCATGAAACCCCCACTTCTGGAGAGCCAGAAGTGCCCAGAAGTTTACACTGACCCTCTTACTCCTGCTAAGCAGTGATTGACTGATGGGATATGAAAGACCAGCTCCCTCTCCTCCCAGCTGGACAACCCACTCTTGGCATTTTCGCCTGGGATTTTGCCTGCAATGACACATTTCCTCCACATCTTCCTTTTATTCATTCTACTTCTCCCAATCCCTTTGCAGTTCTTCCTAAGGGCACTTTTTAATTTTTTTTAAACAATTTTTAAAGGCTCTTTTCCATTTACAGTTATTATAACATATTGGCTACATTCCCTGTGTTTTACAAAATATCTTTGAACTTGTCTTACACCCAATTGTTTGTACTTCTCACTCCTCATCGCTTTATTGTCGCCTCTCCCTACTGGTTGTTCTCTATACCTGTGAGTCTGCTTCTTTTATGTTATATTCACTAGTTTATTGTAATTTTTAGATCCCACATTTAAGTGATATCTATATTTGTCTTTCTCTTTCTGACTTACCTCACTTGGTATGATAATCTCTAACTCTATCCTTGTTGCTGCCAGTGGCAATATTCATTTTTTTTTATGACTAATATTCCAATTCCATGTTAATATAATGGAATGTTACTCAGTCATAAAAGAGAATGAAATATTGCTGTTTGAAGCAACAGGAATGGACCTAGAGATTATCATATATGATATCTATATAATGGAATATCCATAATATATGTATATGTATATATATGCATACACACTGTATCTTCTTTTTGTTTCTATTTTTTGGCTATGCTCTGTGGCATGTAGGGTCTCAATTACCTGACTAGGGATCAAACACATGTCCCAAGCAGTGGAAGCATGATCTCTTCACCACCAGATTACCAGGGAAGTCCACACCACATCTTCTTTATCCATTTTTCTGTAGATGGACATTTTGGTTGTTTTCACGTCTTGGCTATTGTAAATAGTGCTGCTTTGAATGTTGGGTTGTATGTATGTTTTCAAATTAGTGTTTTTGTTTTTTTCATATGTACATACCCAGGAGTGGAATCTGAGGCACCTTCTTACTAGGCTATTTGCTTATGAATGTTTGTTTCAGATTCTGGAGAATACACACATTTTAATGAGCTGATGGCTAGAGGAACTGATCTGAATGACATGGTTCTTGGGAAAACTGAACACTCTCATGGTTTCTCTGTTAGAGTGTGTGGGAGAATAGAGGTCAGGTGGTCAATGAAGTTCTGGCTTGGACCCATGTCAGATTGGGTCCAGTGGGCCTCTGAACTCACCTGGTAGTCATTTTCCAATTTCCTGACTGAATAATCAGGGTGGACATATTTAGCGTCTGGCAGAATACTCACATTAGCTCCCTAACCTGTGGAGTAAGAGCTATTGAAACAGGAAAGACCAAGTGGAGGTCACTCAGGTCAAGATGCTAAATCAAAAATAATTCGGTCCCCCAACTCCTGTGTGAATGGCAGTGATTAGCACCATCCTCAAAGACTTCAAACCCACCTAGATGGTCAACCCTGTTATAGCCCCATGTAATACATCATTTTACTTCTCACATAAATCAGATGAGTCATGGCAGGTGACCATGGACTAGCAGAAATGTAACTTAGTGGTATTCCCAATGTGGCTGGTCTGCTGCATGAGGTACTTTTACTAGAACAAATTACCATGGCCTCTCATTTGTGGTATGAGGCTATTGAACAGGCAAGTGTGTTCTTTTCAATACCTGTTATGAATGAAGATCAGAAGCAGTTCAACAGAGTAGATAACAGGATATATTCACAGACTTTCCCTGGGACCAAGTTAACTCTCCTGTAGCTTGAAGGGACCTTGATCTTCTGATCACTCCACAAAATATTAATATCACTTTGGTCCACTATATTTGTGACAGCATGTTAATCATGCATAAGCAAGAAATGACAAGTACTTTGAATGCCCTGGTAAGACCCATGTACTCCAGAGACTGAGAGAAACTCTACAGAGATTCAGGAGCCTGTTATACCAGTGCAAGTCTTAAGGCTCCACTAGTCTGGGACATGCTAGATCTTGACTTCACAGCAAACAAACTACAGCATTGGGCCCATGTTCATGGAATTCATTGGTCTTACCATGTTCTTTGCCATCTTGTAGCAGTTGGTTTGAAAGAATGATGAAATGGCCTTTTGAAGACTCTATTCCAGCATGAGCTAGGTGACAATACTTTTCAGGGCTGGGGCAAGGTACCCTGGAAGGCCATAAAGCTCTGAATCAGTGTCCAGTATATGCTACTGTTTCTCTAGTAGCAAGACTCGTGGGTCCAGGAATCAACGAGTGGAAATGGGGGTGGTACCACTTCCTATTATACCCAGTGACCTACTAGCAAAATTTTTGCTTCCCGTGTCTGCAACTTTATCTCTGCTGGCCTAGAGTGCTTAGTCCTTGAGGGAGGAATGCTTCTAGCAGAAGACACAACAATGATTCCACTGAACTGTAAGTTAAGACTGCTGCCCAGCCACTCTGGGCTCCTGATGCCTCTAAATCAACTGGCAAAGGAGTTACTGTTCTGGCTAGGGGGATCGATCCTGGTTACCCAAAGAAATTGGATGACCACTCCACAGTGAAGGTGAAGAAGAGTGTGTCTGGGATACAGGGGTCCCTTAGGACTTCTCTCAGTGATCACATCATGCCTAGTGATTAAGGTCAATGGAAAACTACAGCAACCCGACCCAGGCAGGACTACCAATAGCCCAGATCCTTCAGGAATGACGGCTTGAGTCACCCGACTTGGTAAAGAACTATGATCAGCTCAGGTGGTTGCTGAAATCAAAAGGAATACAGCATGGATAGTGGAAGAAGGCAGTTATAAATACCAGCTGCAAGCTTTGTTTTCTTTCCTCTCTTATTCCTTTATTATGTAATATGAGATGTATCAATTTAAGATCACAGTATTTATAAGTATTGTTCATTTTACATCATAACACTTCAGTTACAGGATGTCAAGGAAATATTAAACATTACTCAAGGACTTCATGTCTTTTTCTAGCAAAGAGTTTAGTACGTTCTTGCTTGTATGCAGGAATGTGCAACTTGTCAGCAGGAGAAACCTCTAATGGAATATGATGTGAGCCCCTAATATAATACTATCCTTCAAGGAGACCAACCAAACCCTTACTGGCAAGTTATTTACATTGGACATTTAGTGTCATGGAGAGAGCAGTGATTTGTCATGATTAGGATTTGCATATATTTCCAGGTGTGATATTCTTTCCTGTTTGCAATTTACTTAGCTTTTCTGTTGTCTAAGGGCTCAGAGAGTATCTGATTTATCAATATGATATTTGGCATGACATTTCTTTGAACCAAGGGGCCCCACCATACAGCAAAGGAGGTGTAGTAAAGGATAAATGACCATGGGGCCCCATCCTACCACACACTACACCATCCATCACCCACAGCTGTGGCATGATAAAGCTTTGGACTCGTCTCTTATACATACAACTAAGGCATCAGCTTTGAAATGATACTTTGTGAGTCTGAACCTCTGCCTTTCAGGATGCAGTATGTACTTTGTAATGGTTAATTTTATGTGTCAGTTTGCCTAGTTCATGGTTCCAGATATTTAGTCAAACATTTTTCTGAATTTTTTGTGAGGATGTTTTTGAATGAGATGAAAATTTAAATTGGTAGTGTTTTGAGTAAAGCAGATTGTTTTCCGTAACATGGGAAACATTGTTTTCCTTCAATCAGCTGAAGGCCTGGGTAGAACAACTCAGCTTTTTGAAAGATTCCAAATCAGTGGACTAAGTTAGACCCATCCTGTCTGAGTGGCCATGTTCTTTTTTTCGGTCACAGAGCCCTTTAAAAATCTGATGAAAGTGTTAGATGTTCACACTAGTAAATTGTATAGATGAGCCATACATAGTTTATTTTGCGTATAAACTCCAGGATGGACTCTAAAGGAAATCCTTCATTTATCTGTCATGCTAAAAACCCTCTTCTATATCTTCCTTCAGTAAAGAAGGATCTTGGTTTTGTTGTGGAAGCCAAAATGCTCATGAGAAAGCAACAGACGAAATTAGTTAACAATGTAGGATCAAGCTTTGGACTAAGACATAAGCCTCCCCGCAAGTCACCCTATTCAATCTTCCAGAAGACTGAGAGATTTAACATGTACCAGAAATATTTTATTTGACTTTTAAGTAGTCACTGAGAGCCCCAAACAGCGTGAGGTTTACCATCGATGGAATGCTTCCAGTTTGTTTAGTTTCAGAGCTGTTTCCTTATCGAGCAAATCCCTTCTTAAATGTTATTCAGGGGAGGGGTTCTTAAACACCCATTATCTGAAGATACTCCTTGATCTCTATTGTAATAACCTCTTAATTTTCTTTTTATCATATTTGACACTAACAGCTGTATTGCTGGTTGATATACTTGTGTTTATTGACTGTCTCCCCATAGAATTTAAGCTCTGTCAAGGCAAGGACCTTGTTTATCTTGCATATCACTGCATCTCTAGGGTATCATACAGAGCCGCACATAAATTAGGGGCTGAGAAATATTTGTTAAATGAAGGAATATTATGTTTGTAGGACTCATGGTTAAATAATTATCCTGAGAGAGTCCTTAGGAAGAGATCCGGGCCATTAGTTGTGTTTGTAACCAGTTCTTTTCTTGATGATGAAGAAGATTGTTGTGATGATGAAGATGATAACATCATATGCTTTTCCTGCTGCTGTAGGGTAACTGAAGTGGGTTGACCAGTGGGTAGACATGCTGAAGTGCAGCTTCAAACAGTGTCCTTTAATCTATGACTGCTGGGAAGACCAGCCACAGATAATCCTGTCTGGGGGCCAGGATCTCAAGGGAGCAAACTATGTGCAAAGTCAGTTCTTTTTTTTTTTTGACCACACCATGTGGCATGCAGGATCTCTGTTCCTTTACTGGGGATTGAACCCATGCCACCTGCAGTGGAAATGTGAAGTGCTAACTACTGGACCACCAGGGAAGTCCCACAAAGTCAGTTCTTAAAGAAAGAAAGGCCAAGTCACCAATGGCAACAGGAACTGCAATCAGTGGTCACAGTTGCTACCATTGGATGGACTGGCATCTATTCCAGGCTCAAAGCCCTGCTATCTTCTCCCAGGCTCTCCAACTTGTCTTTACAACTGACCCACCTTGGAAAGCAGCTCTGCCAAAGGGGAAGACCATGTCATCCATACTCATTTCTAGCTCTAGCTTATCAAGAAAGACATACAGAGACATTTATTGCAATTATCATTAATACCTTTTCCTGCATACTTCAACATTTATTTTATAGAAGTTGAAGTTTGTATCATGTAAACAATCTTTTCACATGTCCAGCATTATATGGTGAATCTCAGTTTGTTATTTGTTGGCATGTTCATCTTGAGCGTTAGGAAATATGCATATTTCCTGCTATTTACAATTTTAAACAGAACCAAACTCGAATTAAAAAAAAATGTAGACACGTTTGTGAAGTCTGCCCTACACTTTTGTAAGCAAATAAACATCAGTACCCTTATGAACACTCATACACAAAGACAAGGAAAAAAAGAAAGGAATTCAGCCCAAAACTTCTCACTGCGTTTCACTGTGACTTGATACTGTTTTCCCTGGTCCACATCTAGAACTGGTAAGTAGTGGCTAATTGCATCAGAGGCTAAGCTTGTGACTTTTATTTCCTACTTTCTCTAGAACCAAGATATCCAAAGGGCGTGTTTGAAACGACTTCTGTTTTCATGATTTCTAGTCCAGTGTCTCAGTCACAGAGTATGGAGGAGTTTGGGTCCACTCCAAAAAGTGACTTCAAGGCTGAGAACCTCAAACCATGAGCTCCCATTTATATGTAGTTATTTCTGTGGAAGAGGAGGCAAGTTCTTAAGATACTCTTGTTTGTGAGATACACACAAGTATTTCTAGGACGTTTTTATAGCCAGCTTATACAGTAATTAGCTTCAGCATTGGAGTATTCTAGAAATTACTAAGCCATGTTTACTACCTAAGCCATGGTTAAATTTGGTGTTAAGTGCGGCTGGTATCCACTGCACAGTTAAAAATAAAAAGTGGGCACCGAGAGAGGACTTGCTCTGCCCTTTCTTCACCCACCACGTTTTCTTTTCCTCTTCCTCCGCCCCAGAGCTCTAGGAATGGACTCTATCTTCCCATGCTCAACAGAGCTTCATTTGTAGTGATGTGATGGTGAACCCACAGTCTGTATTCACTCACAGAGTGAAGTGAATCAGAAAGAGACAAACAACTATTGTGTATTAGCACATATATATGGAATTGAGAAGAATGATACAGATGAACCTGTTTGTGGGACAGGAATAGAGACAAAGGTGTAGAGAATGACTTGTGGATGCAGCGGGGGAAGGAGAGGGGAGAATGAATGGAGAGAGTGGGTTTGACATATATACAGTGCCGCTGCGCTGAGCTTAGTCACCCAGTCACGTCCAACTCTCTGTGACCCCATGGACTGTAGCCCACCAGGCTCTTCTGTCCATGGGGATTCTCCAGGCAAGAATACTGGAGTGGGTTGCCGTGCCCTCCTCCAGGGAATCTTCCCAATCCAGGGATCGAACTTAGGTCTCCCACATTGCAGGTGGATTCTTTACCATCTGAGCCACCAGGGAAGCCCAGGAATACTGGAGTGGGTAGCTTTTCCCTTCTCCAGGGGATCTTCCTGACCCAGGAATGGAACTGGGGTCTCCTGCATTGCAGGCGGATTCTTTACCAGCTGAGCTACCAGGGAAGCCCATATATACACTAGCCTGTATAAAATCGATAGCTAATGGGAAGCTACTGTATGAGACAGGGAGCTCAGCCCAGCTCTGTGATGACCTAGAGGGGTGGGATGAAGGGTGGGCTAGGAGGGAGACTCAAGGGGATATATATATACTTATAGCTGATTCACGTTGATGTACGTTAGAAACCAACACAACATTGGGAAGCGATTATACTTCAATGAAAAAAATAAGTAAAAATAAAATTCATTCAGAGTATAAAATTGTAGTAGGAATTTGGGGTTTGGTTTTCTTTTAGGTTTAACTAGACTTACTAGGTTCAGCGTACTTTGTAATAGATCCCTGGAAATCACAGGATCCAGAGGGCAAATTCCCCTGGGGGCAAGTGGCCTTGAGAGCTGATCATTGTGGCTTGCCTGCTTGCTCCCTCCCTTCTGCTCAGGTATTAGTTGCTTAGACAATGGAGTTTGTGCCTGCTTCCTGGGTCCCTTGCTTTATTTTCAGTGATGCACAGTCCCCAGCTCGGCCTGTCAGAACTTGATAGCTCTGTAAACATTGAAATCTCTGTTGCCATAACAGCAGGAAAAATAATATGGGATCCTGCATATAAATATAGTGAAGGCCTTGGGGAATAGGAGCATTCTAAATGCCTTGAAGCTCTGTCACGGCATAATCTCTTATAAATAAATGTCAGCGTCGTCCCTGAATGCAGACTGGATTTTTGCTGGCCCTGGTGCTCAGGCTTCTAGACAATAGTTATGCTAAGGGATTATCTTTTAACATAGTGCAGTTATCTCCTTTGTTTGTTTTCTTTTTTCATTATTCTCATAAGCCAGGGGAAATGAAAAGCATCTTATTTCAGGCAAAAGGGCCTGTGAATGATTAACTCTGGTTCCATGCACTGGGACTCTGCATAGCAACCCTTTGGCTTACGACTAGTCAAAAGCTCAAGGCGGTAACAGCAACAGCCTAGGGACCTGAGACCAACACTCTCAATCGAAGGTGGTGAGGAACGGATTAGGTGTAAGCACTATGTTATGAGGAGACTTCTCTGTAGCTGGCTTATTTAATTTTGCATTGGTTTTATTGGACTTTTCTTGGTGGAGATGGGTGTTGCTGACCTTTCCTTTCACATGCACTCATGATTTTGGAGCACACTAGAGTCTCCAAGTAAAACTTGGCTATGAGTACGGCCTAATCTGGTTTATGCCTCCATAGTGTATGTGTTTTCTCCCTAGTACTGTACAAAACTGGCTGACACTGGCTAAATGTTACATTAAAGAATGGAATTAACAGCTTCATCATGACCTTGAGTTTTAATTTTAGCCTAACAAAAATTTTGTTGGTAAATTTTGGCTCTCTTAGAATTAGATGTAGCACAAAGTATTAGGAGAATGAAAGAGAAGCAGATGGTCTGATGACATGGTTCCAATGAAAAGGACATGAGTATACAAAGGACCCACACTGTGCAAATATAGGGGTGAAATCAAAACCAATTTCGTATCTTTTTATGGACATTTGGTGTTTAAACATTTATGTAACGGGGTCTATTTTCGTGGAAAACAAGACCTGAGTTAAAAGAGTCACAAGAAAATGAAGTGTAAGCTATGGACCAAAGAAACATTGGAAAATTTAGGAAAATGCAGCATCGTTATAGTAGAGCCAAAATATTTAGGACACTTAAATTTAGGCTGCAAGTCAATCCAGATGTTTATTTATTAACGTTAATAATGTTTCCAGTCTTGTTTTAGAACACCAAATCCCAGGGGTTCTGCTTCTGAGTTTAAAGACAAAATGCATGGTCTTTATTCTTTTCCAGCTCTGTTTGAATTTCAGAGGTTTTCTACATCTATGATTTTCCTGTAAAAGTGTTTGCAAAATCTTGAGCAGCTCCTGATGCCTAGCAGAAGGTCTGAGTGAAACACAGGTCTTGCAGAGCTTTCCCCTTTCTGCATTTCTCTTTTTGCTTCCATGGCAATAAAGAGAGAAACTTGGCATCAGAATATAATCTGTTGCTGCCTGTTTCTCATCTGAAGTCATAAACCTCTGCCATCCCACCCAAGACTAGAATTTCAGCTGGCATGAAGCAGCTGTCTGCTTACAGGTTTTTTCCGGTAGTAACCAAAGACAAAACTATTTTAATTGAAGGCCTTAGGCGGTTCTCCAAACCCTCACAATCTCTGGGTCATCCCCAAGAGGAAACCGCTGAGGAAAAGGTGCAAGTTACCTTCTTTCTTATCGTTTTTGGACATACTGTGTGTTTATGAAGTTTGAGAACATTTTTACCACTCTGATTTCTCTGGGTTGAATGCCTTGGAAAGGAGGGCTGGGGATGTCACCAGCTCAAAAGCCCTAGGGCTCTGGCGCACAAGCTAAGTCAGCCAAGAGTGGACTGTGGTCTCGGTGAGGGGAGTGGAGTGGTCTGTTCAGAACAGCGTCCGCTGCTCAACTGCCCCCAAAGTTACCACGTGGAAATGTGAAGAGTCGCCAGATATTCTGATTTGTCACTGGAAGTTCCCAGATCCTGATTCTTGTGTAAATTCTGCAGAGCTTTAAAAGTTGGCTTTTTTATTTTTCTAACTTTTATTTGTAATATTATCATTTGGGTTTTATTTTAAGTTAATTTTTATTGGAGTACAGTTGCTTTATAATCTCATGTTAGTTCCTACTGTACAGCAAAATGAATCAGCTGTGCATATATATATATATCCTCTCTTTTTGGGATTTCCTTCCCATTTAGGTCACCACAGAGCGCTGAGTAGAGAAACCATAATTTAGAAAGACTCATGCACCTCAGTGTTTATTGCAGCACAGTTTCCAATAGCTCAGACACGGAAGTAACCTAATATCCATCGGCAGAGGAATGCATAAAGAAGATGTGGTACATATATGCAATGGAATGTTATTCAGCCTTAAAAAGGAACAAAATGTGGTTATTTGTAGAGACATGGATGGACCTAAATGATGGCAATTTTTAATTTGAATTGAAGTCAAACAGTGTGAAGATCAATAAAAGCATGGCTCTCAAATATTTGGGTCTGCTAGGATCCAAACCCCAGGCTTTACCCAGGATTTACTGTGGGTAGGCTTGGCATTTCTCAGCTTCTTAGGTTCTAAAACTGTCAGGTGGCATCCTATTTACACATTTTACTTTTTATTCTAGAAAGTTTGGCAGGAAGAGAAGAACACAGGTTTGGAGCCAGGGAAGTATAGATTTTACTAGTTCCAGATTTACTAAATTGTGACCTGCAGTAGCTTAATGAATCTCTGGAAGTCTCTTTTGTAATCTGTGGAAATGAAAACCTATTTTACAGGGTATTTGAACGAGTGAATTTACCACTAGATACAACATGCTTAGCCTGGTCCAGAGAGCTGTCCTTTGCATTGGTGTTTTTATGCTGATCAACACCAGTAGGTAATCCTCTTGGAAGACACAGCAGCCTCACCCCAATGAGTTTCACTCAGGATAGGCAGAAGAGCCTCTTTGAAGATGTACTATGCTCTGTAATACAGAGAAATCGGAGCAAGAGTCATTTCTCAGGCCTTCACAAAGTTTAGAATTTTAAAACTAGGAGAAACCTTGGGGAAACAAGCTAATAGTTAACAATGATTAAAAATATCAACTTTACCTTACACACCAATATTTTAAACCATACAAATTAATGCTGAATGCTGTCACTGATATGTAGTTAAGAGCATTCTATTTATGAAAAAAATAAAAACAAAGACCATATCTGGAACCATGTTGTGAAGTAAAATAATGTAGGTTAACTTTTTTTCCTCCCAATTTCTGTGGGATTATTTATTTGGAGATAAATGGATGAATGCCACTTATATTAATAATATTCCTTCTTTTGTATCCAGGCGGGTCTGCTATTAGGGAGATTTCTTTTCTGCTAACTGTAGGTCCGTGATCTGTGGATGATGGTGGCAAGGGGTCATTCAGATAGGGTGCACTGACCTGGAGTTTGAGAAGATAACTGGCGTCTTCTCACTTTTTGTTCAAAATTAGGTGCAAGTTAAAGTTTCAGCTTTTAAAGGAAGAGGTTTCCTTCCTTCCTTTTCCTGGACCAGCTGCAAGTAATAACAGAAAACAAAGCATTCAGTCTGATGAACAGTTCAGTGTAAAAATAAAACAGGGTAGTCTTGTAAGACGCTTCAGTGTATCTGATGTCTTTTACATGACTTACCCTCTTGCTTGATAAGAGCTCTTTAACAGCGTGATAGGGAGGGATGTGGTTGTGTGAAGGATTTTTGAAGTGTTCACTGATGAGCTATTGATTCATTTCCTCACAAAACTCTTTTATTCCTACAACATAATGAATGGCACATGGTGCTGGTCCTGTAGGAGTCTCCAAGACTCTTGCTGACACTTCAGGGTTGTAGAAAATAATAATAATATTGCCATCTATTAAATACTTTGAGATAGGAACTTCTTGGACATTAAGGTGCTTCATGGATAGTGTGTAAAATTCTCATCACTCTTTATGTGGGTCTTTATCTGCCCTTTTGGGGGTAATTTTTTATTTTTTAAAATCACTTTTATTTATTTATTTAAAATTTTTGCCACACCCTGCAGTATTTGGGATCTTAGTTCCCCAACCAGGGATCAAACTCACACCCCTCTGCATCAGAAAGCAGAGTCTTAACCACTGGGCCACTGGGCAAGTCCTTTTACCTGCATTTTATAGAGGGGTCAATGGAGTCTCAAGCACATGGGGCTTCCCTTGGGTCACATAGATGATTAGATGAGACTAGGATTAAACCAGATTTGTTGTTCTAGGCCTTCCTACCCCATATATTTTAGGGAGTAACTCGCTCAACTTGTGGGGAATGTAAGTTACCTAGAAATCATCAGCAATGTCAGAATCCCCAGCCATCCAACAGCCAAGCTCAAAACAAAACAAGATTACCTGACACATTGCAGACATTGTTAATGAGATCCCTGGTTATTTCTTAAAAGGGAAAGGCCCTCCCTCTTTTGCTTTCTACATTTACAGCGGAGAAAGATATTGATAAAAATAGGTGTGAAAAGGAGTAGAATAATGAGAAACTGGGCCTGACAAAAACAAAGAACACAGGTCTCCATTTTGCTTTCTCTCTCATAAAGCCAGGTTCTTAAAAATGAGGGCTGGTAAGTCTGACTGTGGAAAATGTCAGGGGCTCCCTGTGTCTGACATTCCCTGATGTTTGTGGTTGTGTGCTCCATGTTGTGTGAGACCTTTAGGTCTTTGGAGACTTTCTTCTCTTTCAATCTCTCTGGAGACAAGAGAAGAATACTCATATTCCCCCCAATACATATGCATTCATGGTTCAGCCATCCCAAGGAATAAGTCCAAGGTCCAGGCTTTCCTGGTGTCTCAGACACTAAAGAATCTGCCTACAATGCAGGAGACCTGGGTTCGATCCCTCAGTCGGGAAGATCCCCTGGGGAAGGAAATGACAACCCACTCCAGTATTCTTGCCTGGAGAATTCCACGGACTAAAGGAGCCCGGCGCATTACAGTCCATGGGATTGCAAAGAATCAGACACGACTGAGCAACTAAAAACACATGCACACACAAGTCCAAGGTCCATCCTGGATGCAGAAAGAAATCCTCACACATCCCAGGAAATACACTCAGGTGACAAAGCACAGTATAAATGTGGAGCATGAACATTCCCCCTCCACCCTTTCTTTTCCTTTAGCAAAGGGTAGTAGGTCATTTACTCACATCTAAAACATGAATTACTTTGGAACGTCAGGATGGGACTTGAAAGGAGTGGGAAAAGAACATGTGAAGTGCATTTCTTGGAAGAGAGGCAGCACAAGGGCAAAGTAGTCACAGGAGGAGCATCTTAGCACTGATGTTAGTTCACAGAGATGGAGCACCTTCACTGTGGCCGCTGATGCCACTCTCTTAGGCATTACTTTCTTCAGTGGCTGCAAGGTGCTCCGGAGTGTGAATCCCTGAGAGGAGGGAGAGGCAGAGCCTTTTCATCTTACAAATGATCCGCAGGTAGTTCTGATGCACAAGCCAGCCAGGCAGTAGACTTTGACCCTTTAGGTAACTCCGTCCAGGGTTCCAGGGTTGGTTTATTTTTCTTTATTCCTGACAAATATGTGTGACTACAGTATATTTACACCAAGTGCCCAGGTCACAGTAATTAAAGTATAGCAAAGGGATTCTCAAGAAAAATTGCATCAAATATACTTTCCTTCAAAACACTGGGATTTATTGAACTAGATGAGATAAAATGGAAATATGATCTTTAAAAACACGTGTGTGTGTGTGTGTGCCCGCGTGCACACTCAGTCACTCAGTGGTGTCTGACTCTTTAGGACCCCTATGGACTATAGTCTGCCAGGCTCCTCTGTCCATGGGATTTTTCAGGTGAGAATACTGGAGTGGGTTGCCTTTTCTTCCTCCAGGAGGAATCTTGGATCTTCCCCACCCAGGGATGGAACTCGTGTCTTCTGCAGTTGACAGGTGGATTCTTTACCACTGACCCATCAGGGAAGCCTTAAAGAGCACATGTAATTAAGGTCAAAACAGTATTAGTACAGATTCCTGCTCAGAATTCAGGAGTGGGATTGGTTGAAAGTTCAGGATGCTAATGTGTCTGTTTTGACCTTGATGACTTTCACCCAAGAGGCTAAGGAGTCTGGCATCAGAGTTGCAAATAAGCATGAAGGTTTTAGGACAAATAAAAATTTGAGGAAGAAGGAAAAATCGAAGTGAGAAAGAGAGAGGAATTGCCAGTATGAGCTGATGGAAAGTGAATTTATCTCTTTTGAAAAGAACATAAGTCAGAAGGGAGCCGGGGTGAACTAATAAATGTGGATGCTCCTAAATATATATGATCTGAGAAGGACAGTTATGACCTAAGGCTGAGCAGCAAGTGACCTTTAACTCAAGGCAGAAAAGGACCCAACAATTCCAGGGGAATGGCAAGCCCCGTAGTAGGGAGTGAACATAGAAGAAGCCAGTGGAGAATGTGAGCCCCAAGGATCAGGGCTTAGGAGAGTTGCCTGTGACAAGAAAATGGTGGGAACACAAGGAGGGCTTGGAAGAGACTAATGCTGTCAGTCTCTGCCAAGCCGAGTCACACGGAACTCTACACTTGTGACTTCACTCATCTGGATATAGTTTGTATGCTAACAGTCCTTTTTATTGTAGTAAAAATAGTTGCGCACTTGAAAGGGCTATGCGTGCTGGATCCTAGTGGGAGTGCTGGTTGTGGTGAATGGCCAGAGTGAAAGGGAAAAGGCATGGTTTTTTCTAGGAGAAAACTACCCCCCATAAATAGATGTTGTTTGGTGGCTGACTGGAATTTCTACAAGACAAGGAGTATCTGAGAACCATCTATTGGGGAGACTGCCTGCAGGCTGGATTGGCAGTTCAAGAGCCCAGGGGACAGAATTATGGGAAGATAAGAGGGTATGTCAGGGCTTCCCAGGTGGTGCTAGTGGTAAAGAGCCCACCTGTCAATGCAGGAGATGCAAGAGACGTGGGTTTGATCCCTGTGTTGGGGAGATCCCCTGGAGAAGGGCATTGCAACAACCCACTCCAGTATTCTTGCTTAGAGAATCCCATGGACGGAGGAGCCTGGCGGACTATAGTCCATGGGGTCACAAAGAGTCAGACACGACTGAAGCTACTTAGCACACATGCATGCAAGAAGGCAGGTCAGTGAAACCTAGGGGAAGATGCTTGAGAGGTGGGGGATCATCCCTAATGGAAGGTTGATTATAAACAGAAATCAAGAAAAGGAGCATGAGGGAAACAGAATTTGGAGGGAGGGAAACTGAATGTAGGGCTTCGTGTTCAGAAGCACATGAAAGGCTAATCAAAGCCTCCTTGAAAAGATAACTCAGGAAGATGCTGGTTGAGACAGTGGAGGTGAGCTGCTCTGACACTGGTTTGACTTTAAGTGAAGTGGTAGCCCTGGGGCCAAACGGCTAAAGACCCCTGGCTCACTACCTGTCACATCTCTGAGTGAAATATCAGTTTGGACTTAGGGAAGGCGGGAAATGGGACTAAGTTAGAAGTCTACAGAGAAGAGCCGTTGGGGGCATAAAATAAAATAGTACATGAGAGCCCCTTGTGGAACTTCTGAATACTCAAGACTGTTGCCAACTAGGGATGATCTTTCAACTCAGATTTCCTCATAAAATAGAAAGGTTATGTGCATGTTAGTTATCTGCCTCTATTGGACTGTGGCTAGGGTGGAGGAGGAGATAATACATAGGAATACCAGAAAGTGGTAAAAGGCCATAACCCTAGGGATGTAATCCCTGGAAGAGAGATTTTTTCCCTTACTGACCGTGAGATGACCATGCTGATTAAGTCAGATTAAGTGCAGAGGAAGAACAGAGAAGCCTTTTCTGTGGAGTTGAGGGCTTCCCAGTTGGCACTAGTGGTAAAGAATTCACCTGCCAATGCAGGAGATGCAAGAGAAGTGGGTGTGATCCGTGGGTCAGGAAGATCCCCTGAAGGAGGAAATGGTAACCCACTCCAGTAGTCTTGCCTGAAAAATTCCATGGACAGTGGAGCCTGGTGAACTGTAGTCCATGGTGCCGCAAAAAGCTGGACTGCGACTTAGTGTGTGCATACGTGCACACAAACACATACACACACACAGGTCTTGACAACAAGAATGTTTTAAATGAATTGGTTAAAGAGCGTAAGAAATTGTGTAATCAGTAAAGAAAGAGAATGTGTGCATCTGGTTAGTTTAATCTAAGGGTATAACATAAAAATATTTTTTAAAATTAGGTCAGAATTTCCAGAAGTAATATTTGAATACCATGGGGGTTTCCAGTAAAAGGAAGAATTTGCGTTGAAAACACCAACTTCACAAAGTGTAGAAAAATTGTTTAGGACTCTTCATTGTTACAGGTAGGTACACTCTGTTAAAGATGGTATATCCTGAGCAAGAAGAGTTTATGGAGGTTTGAATCAAGAAGACACTATATCTTGTTCATAAGATGTGCTCAATATGCATTTATTGAGTAGACAAAATGGTATATGTTGAGTAATTAAACAAATTGGTGAATGAAGATCCAGTTGCATGTTCCATTTGGGAAATTCTCCAAGATGGGTTAACTGCTCTTCCATTGTCATGTAATCCCCTATCTTATCCTACTGTATACTGTATCTTATCCTACTGTATCCTACTGTAAGCTGTAAGTTACTTGAGAGTAGGAGTTAATTCTTATTCTTCGGACTAACTCTGGCTCTGACCACAGTACCCTGTACATAGTAGATATTCAAGAATTAGCTGTATTATAAACAAATGACTTTATTTACTGGAGCACTTGCTTAAGCCAAACATAAAATGTGTTATCTATGAGAGAGCAAAAGAGGTACTTTAAAAAATGCTTCAATAATATTAGAAAGTCTATTAAAGAGATATAAATGACAGAAGAACAATTTGGACAGTGTTGTTACCATAATTTGAACATGTGCTTAGGCTAGAAAATGGCTTATAACAATGCAGAGTGAACAACTCCTTTCTTGGAAATGAAGGACTAAAGAATTGAGGGTGGAGATGAGATTTTACTGAAAACCTGGAGAATGTCCTCCCCGCCATGCCCAAATCATTTAGACTGTAGATTAAATTTAGATTATTTCTTGAAAAAAAATTTCAGAGGAAATACAGCATCTATCTCCCCCTACTGGTGTTATATTAAGAGTGATGGCTACATTTTTTTTTTTCTTTTAACGTAGAAACATTTTAATTAAGATGAAAATTTTCATTTGTTGTTTGGAAAAAAAAT
This sequence comes from Odocoileus virginianus, assembly GCF_023699985.2. Lineage (NCBI taxonomy): Eukaryota > Metazoa > Chordata > Mammalia > Artiodactyla > Cervidae > Odocoileus > Odocoileus virginianus. Next base: position 31,748,607 of record NC_069685.1, on the reverse strand, counting down.
GTTATATTTGATATAGAATTTAAGCATCCTACATTGGTTTGTGTTGCAGTGAGCTTTACCAAGATTTGGGGTACAAATTGGAGTATAGATGGTCTCAACACAGATGGGGATTGGTTAAATATTTCTGCTAGTTCATATGTAATTAACAAACTTTATATGACAGTGGATTATCATTGGCTGACACAATGAAAAATTTAAGATTTGAATTATTGAAAATTTCAAACATACAAGGGTAGAGAGAAAAGCATAATGAGCTTCTATGTACCCATTGTTCAGCTCCAGCAAAGTCACGGCTAATCTTGTTTTAGTTAGCACGTCCCCCAGGTCCCACATCCAGCTCATCTGAAGCCAGGTCCAAGCACTCTGTCACTTCATCTATAAGTGCTTCAGGGTGTATCTAAAAGGTAAGGTTGCTTAAAATATCCCTGTTTTTAAGCCTGGCCAAAATTAGCAAATAGTTCCTTAATATCAGGAAGTATCCAGTCAGTGTTCAAATTTCCACAATTGTTTTAAAATTTGTCATGATTTATTTTACAGCCTGTTTGAATCAGGCTTTTAATATGAGCTATGAATTGTAATTTTGTTTGGTATGTTCCTTACATTTCATGGAATTTATGAGATTTAAGTTGCGTCCTCTGTCAGTTTTTTGAGTGTTATTTTTGTTGAGAAAAGTGCTTCGTTTGTTCTGAGCAGTGTTTCACAATCTGGAATTTGCCGACTGGATCCCCATAATGTTGTGTAACATAGTCCTCTGTCTCTTGTATTTCCTGTAAATACAGGAAATTGGTAGTTAGATCCAGAGGTTTCATTTTATTCTTTTTTTTTTTTTTTGGCAAGGTGCTGTTCTGTACTTCTGTCCCTCAGTGTTTGGTAGCAGTTGAAGTTCATTGTCTAGAGCAGACTTTATACAATAGCATTTGCCAACAGAAATTCCTGTGGTGACAGAAGTGTTTTGTATCAGTATGTATATATTCTGTATCTGCATTAAATGTTCCATAGCTGTCCTATATCTTAATATGCTAACCATCAGCCACATGTAGCTCTTAAATATGAATAATGTGATTGAGAAACTGAATTTTTAATTTTTAAAAATTTAATTACTGAAATTTAAATGTGAGTAGCCACATGTCTAGTGACTACTAGACCCATTCGTTGTTATGTAGTCATAATTTGCATTTTGGTTTATTGTATTCTTGTTGAGGCTCAAATTGGTCCATCTTTGGCCAGAGAGGGTTTATTCAAACTGTCTCCTGAGAACTCTTGCTCTGATCCTACAAGTCTCTGATAGTTCTCTTGTTTTCTGGTGTGTGATAAGGTATTTCGTAATCATTGTGTAAATGTCCTGCCTCATATCTGAAATTTGCCATTTCCCAAGATGCTCTGGTTCCATTTACTGGTCAGTGGTATTTTGGAATCATATAATCTGGGTACTAGGGTGATCACTGCTATTTGGTCTGTCATTATTTCTAGCCTTTATAAAAACAATAGTTAGAAATCGAGCTTAAAAAAAAACCTACATTGTGAATTCATTGTGATGCATGCAATTTAAAATCAGTACTATGATACTGCCTCTGATTTTTTGTTTTTAAGAAATGTTGAAAATCTAGTTTCTTCTCAATGATACCAGCATAACTACCAGATTCCTTTACTCCACAATACACACATAATAATTTGAGGATAACAATACCTACTTACCAGCAATGAAGTTATTATAGTGAAAAGGTATATTTATCTTTGGGTTCATTTTTTCATGTTTATTTATCCCTAGAGTCTCCCTCATTGATGATATATTATTGTGTTTCAGGGTTATTTGAAATATTGATAGTTTCTTGTGTGGTTTTGCCAGAAAAAATAGATGCAGATTTCTAGTTATTTATTTCCCTTTATTTTTTAGGGATTTTTTTAAACTATAGTTTCATTTTATAATTATGTTAAGTATTTATGTGGTCCTAGAGAGTCATAGCCACAAAACACAGTAAATCAAAAAAATCTAGCTTCTTACTCCATCTTCTGAACCCTATTCCCTTTCTTCTTCTCATCAGTTTTTCTTTTTTAAAAATTGTAATTTAAACATTCACTTATTATTTCAGAGACATGAATATATTTATATCTACCCTTTCTCAGATGAACAATAATATACTGTATGTACTTTTCTCCTTTTTAAAAAATTTTACTTAATAATGTATTCCGGAAATCACTGACTAATAATATGCAGAGATAAACCTCATTGCTTTCTGTAGCTGCATAGTATTCCTTTGAATCGATGGTCCATATCTATTCAGTAAGTCCTCTGCTGATGGACATTTAGTTTGTGGAACGCTTTCTAAGAACATTTAAAATATTGGGGGAGAATGGATACATGTATATCGATGGCTGAGTCCCTTTACTGTTCGCTTGAAACTATCACAATATTGTTAATCAGCTACACCCCAATGCAAAATGGTTTTGGTGTTAAAAAAAATTAAAAAAAAGAAAGAACATTTAAAATAATTACAGCAAGAGCATAAACACATGCATTATCTTTCTCTGTAATTTTTCAGTATTCACTAGGCTCTATAGATATTCATAAAGGGTAACATGAAATTATTCAACCATTCATCAGTAAAAAACTTGAAATTATATTTGTGAACTAAGATAAATATCAGGGTGAAATTAAGTTAAATTTACAGAAAGTTGCAGGTATCGCCAAATAAAATATTTTAGTTTTAATTTCTTATCTCTTTAGGGGACTGATGACTATTTTTCTATCTTCAGACTTCTTAGGATAGACCTTAGTAAGGTTGAAAAAGTAGGGAGGATTGAACTTGAGAGCTATGCATGATACAAGAATCATCTTTTAGGAGGTGAAATGGTAATTATTTTCAAAGAAAATTTTGTTTTACCTTCCACTCTTTACCTATAAGGGAATTTGTGTTATAGTAATGAAATACCAGATAACTATTATTCCATTATTTGGATTTGTGGTTGAACAAGAGGTTGGAAGATAGCTATTGACAATAATTCAGCCACTTTGTTATTCAACTACCTCTTTCATCATGTACTTTCAGATAATTCAGAAGGTAAAAAGCAAATGGCAACTTAATAAGCATCAATAAATCCATAAATAAAAAGATACAGTGTCTTATTTAGGACATGTTCACTTTTTCTCTTTTGCTGGGACAAGATGTGGGGTTTCAATTCTATCTACTCTAACACTGTTCCCCTTAACTCTCCCTCAAATCTATTTAGAGATGAAGGTTTCTGTAGGTTCTTATACATGCTTGTTTGTTCACCAGAAGCTATTATAATTTTGATCATAATGCTTTACTGCTTGCAATTCCAACAGGAGTTGATTTTGTTTATGCAATAAGTAACTACTAATTCAAGCTGCTTTCTTTAACTTGAACTGTACATCAGGGCAGTTGTACCTACGGTGAAAAAAGTGAAAGTGGAAATGCTGGTTGCTTCATCATGTCTGACTCTTTGTGACCCCAAGGACTGTAGCCCACCAGGCTCCTTTGTCCATGAGATTCTCCAGGCAAGAATACTGGAGTGGGTAGCCATTCCCTTCTCCAGGAGAGCTTCCTGACCCAGGGGTTGAACCTGTGTCTCCTGCATTGCAGGCAGATTCTTTGCCATGTGAGCCAACAGGGAAACTCTATACCTGTGGTAGATGAATTAAAAGCAGGAGATGCCAGTGGGCAGGCTGCCCACTCAGTATTCTTGGGCTTCCCTTGTGGCTCAGCTGGTAAAGAATCTGCCTGCAATGAGGGAGACCTGGGCTCAGTCCCTGGGTTGGGAAGATCCCCTGGAGAAGGGAAAGGCTTCTCTGGTATTCTGGCCTAGAGAATTCCATGGACTGTATAGACCATGGGGTTGCAAAGAGTCGGACACGACTGAGTGACTTTCACATTCACATCACATCACATATATACATATATGCAGTGTTCTCAAGTGCTCTATTTCTCACGTCTCACAAACCCCCATGTTCCCCATCCTTCCAGTGCCAACAGGACCCTTCCCTCGTTAGGCCTTAGAGTTCACGCCTCACTGGCTTTCAAGGGGCCCAGTTTCCCAGGGATGGCCTGTGAGACAGGCCTATGAGGGCAGGAAAGCCAGCTCTGGACAGAAGCAAAACCAGGGAAATCAGGTATTTCTAAGGAAGTCAAGGTAGGGTTTGCCTTTTATGAAAGGCCAGAAATTCAACTTATGATATGCTTGAAACAATTTGTGCCTTTCTTAGCATTCTATTCTCAGCATACTGTAAGAAAAAAATTATAAAACAACAAGAACCCTAACTCAATAAAGTTGAGAGACCAGAACAAGGGACTCTCACACCCTGTGATAATAGCAGAGCCCAGCAAGAAGAAGCTAGACTCCTCTTCTTTCTTGGCGAGGACTCAGCCAATGAAAAGCCATGGACTCGATTTTACTATAACCCTCCCAACTTCCTTTTCTTCCCCATGAAAGCATTCTCCTGTCCTTGCCATGTGGGGACTTGCACGTGGCTTGCTATGGTTGCAGACCCTGAATTTCAATTCTCTGCTGATCCCAAATAAACCCATCTTGCTGAAGCTATATTAACAGTCTCTTTATTTATAAGAAGTAGGTGGAAACCGAGGTGTCTCAGTCTGCATTTTCTGACACTCAAAGATTTGGCTATGAAATGGAATGGCCAGACTAAACATGGCCCAGTCATACCACAAGGGCAAGAAAACCAAACCCTAGCTTCTGGATTTGTCAGTATTTTATTAATAATTTTTTTTTTTTCACATATTACCATCCTGCCTGTAGAGATAATTTTCCTGCTTTGAGCTTTTTTAGTATTAGGCTGCTTATGAAATTTGTTGTTTAAAATAAAGTGTACATCTATAACCTATTAAAACTACTTGCTGGCCAGTGATTTCAATAATTTATCATGTATGCATTGGATATTTTTCCTGTTATTTTATTTTTAGGCATTGTTAGAGTCTTGAAGGGCTAGATTTAAGCTAAAGTGAGTGAGGTATTCATCTCAGGCACAGAATTTAAGGGAGTTGCAAAAACTTTAGTAATAAAGATAAATGCTATGTTAAAAAAATCAGAATTAGTCCAAAAAAACCCTTGATAAAGACTGCATGGGAATTTTAAATAAAGGCAGAATTTGATCTTGCATTTGAACAATTTTGCCTCACTCACCTCATCCTAATCCTGGCCCCAATTCCAATAAAACTTTATTTAAAAAGTAGGCAGGTATTCTCTGGGGCACAGTTTGTTCATTAAAAAAAAAATCACATTAAACTGTTTTATCTTGATTATTGCATTTTTGGGGCACTCACTTACATTTTACCTCCTAGTCCCTGTTTTTGAGCTAGACTTGGAGTTGATTAAATCTCAGTCTATTACTTTTACAAGTAAAGCTAATGTGAAGGCCACAGAGGTGACATGACAAGACTAAAGTCAGACAAGGATAACAGGGTTGAGCTCTATCATGGTTTTGTATAATCTCTCTCTCCAGTTAAATCTCTTGAGTATAAGATTCTTGACTCCTATTTCTTGTTTATTATATAGTTCTATGTGGCAAATAGTCTCTCTCACCACTATACTTGCTGTTGTCTTGCTATATGATTTCTATCAGTTATCTGTGTGACTTTAAAAAAGATACTTACTTTTTATTGTCTTAATCTGTGTCTTCACAACACTCAATTCTGGGTCAATTCAGTGAAAAAGAAAATGAAGAAAAGATAAATGAAGAGAAAACAAAACTTTCTCCTGAAGCCAGAAAAACATTTGCATGCCACTACATGGATGAAATTGTTGCTGTTGTTGTTGAGTCGCTCAGTCATATCTGACTCTTTTTGACCCCATGGACTGCAGCACACCACGCTTCACTGTCCTTCACTATCTACAGAGTTGCTCAAACTCTTGTCCACTGAGTCAATGATGCCATCCAATCATCTCATCCTCTGTCACCCCCTTCTCTTGTCCTCAGTCTTTCCCAGCATCAGGGTCTTTTCCAATGAGTCAGTTTTTCACATCAGGTGGCCAAAGGATTTTAGCTTCAGCTTCATCATCAGTCCTTCAAATGAATATTCAAGGTTGATTTCCTTTAGGATTGGTTGGTTTGACTCCCTTGCTGTCCAAGGGACTCTCAAGAATCTTTAACACCACAGTTCGAAATAGTTTTTAAGTGTTTGAATTTTCCTATTAACTGGTTTGTGGTGGTGTGCAGATACAGGCAAAATTTGATAATGTTCAAGAAAAAGTAATATCAAGTAGGTGTTGATAGAATTAATCAATAATTGCATGGTCTCTGCAAAGGATATCTTGCTTTGGAACTGGTCATTATTAGACCAGGTGGTTAGTGCTTCACCATTTTCTCCAAAGGTGGGAAAGAGGTAAGAATTTTTAGTCTAGTAGCAATCACATAAAACAGCAGGGGTGTCATGGTGCTGGTGGGCAGGGAACAGAGGAGCTGGAGGGAAGGAGAGCACAGTCATCTAATTTGACTTTTTTGGTTAAAACTAGGAGAGATTTTGGAGAAGGCAATGGCAACCCACTCCAGCACTCTTCGCTGGAAAATCCCATTGACGGAGGAGCCTGGTAGGCTGCAGTCCATGGGGTTGCTAAGAGTCGGACACGACTGAGCGACTTGACTTTCACTTTTCACTTTCATGCATTGGGGAAGGAAATGGCAGCCCACTCCAGTGTTCTTGCCTGGAGAATCCTGGGGCGGGAGAGCCTGGTGGGCTGCCGTCTACGGGGTTGTACAGAGTTGGACACGACTGACGGGACTTAGCAGCAGCAGCAGCAGCAGGAGAGATTTGTGGGTTTCACATCAATCAACTTTCATTATTCTGGTTCCCATCATCTTTGATTCACATGATTTCAGTTTCTTTGCAAATGTCTTTGGTTCGAGCTTTATGATCATGAAATAGAGCAATTGAAAAATGTTGATAAAAAGTTTTGGAAGCATTCACTGAATTTTGCAGAAATTTACCAGCAGCTATTTTTAGTGTGAAAAATGGTACTTCTCCATAATAAATGTGGGTTAGGAAGTTTATGTCATTATTATGTAGCCACTTAGAGAAATAAGACCACAATATTTGCAGAAAATAGAACTTATTGGAAAACTAGATGAAGTGAAGTAAGTATATATATTCTTTAAGGTATGGAGGCATATTTTATTGTGTGGAAAATAGAATTTGTCTAAACTATTGGAGAGGTAGCTATTTTGCATGCCAATCATTGACATTTGATATTAGATTTTAAAAATAGTGACTTTAAAAGGTTTAGAATATTTTTGAAGCCTGGGCATAATTTTCATAGTTATATGAAATAGAATAAAATAGGAAAGGTATTGGGAGATGGCATTGACTTTTAAAAAATAAATAAAAAGTGTATTTTCTTGTGGAATCATATTTATATGGATAGCATAAAATTAATCTTCTGACTTAAGCTGTCTGCCAATCCATTATAGATAATAAATTCATAATTGAGTTCATTTCATGCATTGTATATACTAACTCATTCAAAGAAAATGAGCTATCATCATCATCCAGAAGTATTTATGGGGTGACTATAATTTCACAGCCCTGGCTTTTACAGTGTTAGTAGACAGACTTTCTACTTCTAGGAATCTTAAACTGAAAAAAAAAAAAAAAGAAAATCAGAAGAAGAATAAGTAGACAAAAAGAATCATGCAAGACCATACAGGACACAATAGAAACTAGACAATCAGTTTTTCACAGTTCATTAATAAATGCCTATTGAAGGGAAAAAAAGCAAGGAAATGTATCTAGTGCCCACTATTGCCAGACACTGTCATAAATACTTTAATTATATTCTCTCAGTTAGGGTCAAATGGAAGGCATGAGGCAGAGGCATCTGACAGAAACATGTCCATACAAAAGAGGACACTGGCTTTCATTCGGGGGAATGGTGCAAGAAATAGAGAGTAGGTCAACTGGACAGAAGTGGAAGATTTTTAAAAGGCAGTTTCGGAAAGTTGGCTAAATTGAGTACCCTTTATGGTAGAGGACCCTTTAGAATAAGCTAAGGCATGCTTGGTTTTTCATGTAGGTAATGGAAACCTGAAATGTTTTTGAGCAGAGTGACCGAACCAAGAGCTGTGAGCAAAGAGCACATGGAACATGAAAAACAGTGGGGTTTCTTGATCAAACAGTGAGAGGTAGAGCTGGCTCAGCTGTGAAGGTGACCTTCTTTTAAGGCTGTATGTTACCAGGTTTTCCAGGGTCGATCCGAATAGTAGTGATTTTATTGACTTAATTATCAATGGTTCAGAACCATATTTTCTCAGTTTGCTGCCCGTCTAAACGTATCTGAGAAAATTGGTATAAACAATCTTATTTACAAAGCAGAAATAGAGACATGGATGCAGAGAATCTTGATAAAAGTGAAAGAGGAGAGCGAAAAAGCTGACTTAAAACTCAACATTAAAAAACTAAGATCATGTCATCTGGTCCTGTCACTTCATGGCAAATAGATGGAGAAACAATGGAAACAGCGACAGACTTTATTTTCTTGGGCTCCAAAATCACTGCAGACGGTGACTGCAGCCGTGAAATTAAAATACGCTTGTTCCTTGGAAGAAAAGCTATGACCAACCTAGACGGCATATTAAAAATCAGAGACATTACTTTACCAATAAAGGTCTGTATAATCAAAGCTATGGTTTTTCCATTAGTCATGTATGGATGTGAGAATTGGAGCATAAAGAAATGGATGCTTTTGAACTGTGATGGTGGAGAAGACTCTTGAGGGTCCCGTGGACTGCAAGAGGATTAAACCAATCAATCCTAAAGGCAATCAGTCCTCAATATTCATTGGAAGGACTGATGATGAAGCTGAAGCTCCAATACTTTGGCCACCTGATGTGAAGAGCCCACTTACTGGAAAAGACCCTGATGCTGGGAAAGATTGAAGGCAAGAGGAGAAGTGGGGCACAGAGGATGAGATGGTTGAGTGGCATCACTGACTTGATGGACCTGAGTTTGAGCAAGCTCCTAGAGATAGTGATGCACAGGGAAGCCTGGCATGCTGCAGTCCATGGGGTTGCAAAGAGTCGTACGTGACTCAACTGAACTGAACTGAAAGCAGAGAAGAAACGTGATACCAAGGGGGAAGGGGAAGAAGCGGATGAACTGGGAGGTTGGGATTGACATATATACACTACAATGTATAAAATAGATAACTAATGAGAACCTACTGAATATCACAGGGAACTGTGGTGAGCTTAATGGGAAGGTAATCCAAAAAAGAGGGGATGTATGTATACATATACCTGATGCACTTTGCTGTACAATAGAAACTACTCCAACATTGTAAAACAACTCTACTACAATAAAAGTTCAAAAAATAAAAGCATCTGATTGTGTGAAATCAATATTGAGTAAACAAGATGTTAAATTTTTAGAATATGTTGATGTTTAGTGAGAGTTTGTGATGACGTTTGAGGAAAAGTAAAGAAGAGTGTTCCTCATGTCTTCTTCCTATTAAAAATAATTTCTTGAAGAGAGTAGGATTTTAGGTCATTGAAGTGTGGCAGGGTGAACACGTGCAACAACTTTGCAAGAGTCAAGCTATTTGTTGGCTCCCTCCGTTTCCAGTCCACCTGAGCCCTTTATAAGCCCTTGCAATCACACCACACCTCCACCCTCTTGAAGATCTCCAACACACTCTTTTTTCTCTTTCTTTATTCTTCTTAACCGCCCCCCGCCCCCCCCAGAAGCATTTCTTACTCTTGTTCACCTCCTCCATCTCTCCAGCCACATTTTTCTGTCTCTCTGTATCAACTTCATCATCTCACCTCCTAACAGGGGTCTCAGTCATCAGCCCTCAGCCATTCCCCTGTCATTAACATTTTTGAGGGATAAATAGTTCTAGAACTTTGAGAATCCTTAAATTTGCAAAGATTTCTAAACTACACTACTTTCTCCATGAAGTATAACTGTGGGACTGACCTGGCCTTTGCTGAAACAGGTTGATGACTGCCTCTTATTTCCATTTGGAGTACAGGTCTTGGCTTCAGTGTCACCCATTCAGGTAGGTTTGCTCTGAGCTGCAGGACAATGGCAGGCTCCTTTGTGAAATGGTCCTGAGGCACCTAGCACTCTTGTTTTTGAAAAGGCATCTTTTCGGTAAATTGATTATTTGTAATTCATTGAATTACAATTGAATTATGTCTTAAGTATTGACAGCTGTACCCATAAGACTTATTAGTCCAGTCATGTATTAGGAACTTGAAGAATACTTTTTGTTGGTTAATTGATTGAATGATTATAGGCCTACTCATTTCAAGTTCAACAATATGTACTTTACCTCATATTTCATCTAGGGAGCATAATGTTTTTTTGACTGTACCATGCGCATGCGGGATTTTAGTTCCCTGACCAGGGATCAAGCCTGCATCCCCTGTAGTGGACGTGCAGAGCCTTAACCACTGGACCAGCAGGGAAGCCCCAGGAACATCATTTTTAAAGATATACTTGCTTTTGGTTTGTTTTCTTGTTCACACCTCTAGTTGACTTTCTCTTCTTAAAAAAAAAAAACAAAACACAACATTATGCACCTTACTTTTGGTGGAGAAGAAATGTAGAACAATAAAGTTCTGCTGAGGTATGTATGCTAGGCTTGAGGTGAGGCTCACAGACCAGTTAATCTTCCAATCTTGGCAAAATTTGAAATCACCATGTATCTTGGGCCTTCAGATTTATTCACAGATGCTCAAAACTACAATTTTAAGTATAGTCTTTTTCACAATAAATATATCCTAGTCACATTTTCTCCTTTGGGGAAGTCAGTGGCTACAGACTTCATTTGGTGCGTCTCTTAACTTCTACCTCTAATTCAGTCCTTTCATGTGAGTTCTGTCCTATATCTAATTGCAACCGGAAATCTACTCTGACTTGCCATATTTAGCACCTAAGGGTCATATTATAATATAAACATGGTAAAGGGAGATGAGAGAACTGGGCCTTCCAGCTGGTGCTGCCGTTAACCCTTGAAGGGAACTTGAGCAGGCTTTCCGGAGAAACCCAGAAGACTCCCCAAACATAGTTCTAACTAACCTGCTGAAAGAATTCTGAACTCTGCTTAGTATTTTGGCCTGCTTTGTGGTTCTATCCCTACCAGTCCAACATGGTAATAAAACAAAATGTGGATGAAACTTTGGTTCCTGCTGAACCAAGCAAAACTGAGATAATTCTCATATTTACAAAAGTTGGTGCTGCTGCCAGAAACATTCATAACATGTTTCTCTTCAACTCAGACCTCTTGAGAGACTAGCCTAGTTCAAGCCATATTAATTGAACATGAATAAAGGAAAAACGAATCCCAACAGCTCTCTTTTCTAAGCCCACAAAAGAAACAGTGACTGGATTTCTCTAGAGAAGGATAAGGAACCTCCCAGATGTGCCCAGAAATTGGGTGGAGTTTAGCGACAGCTAGGAGCTTAAGCGGTCATTTGAGGAATTTTCATTCAAAATGTGGCTTGAGCTTACTAAGGCATCCCTTATAGGAACAGAACTCTGAAGAGAGCTTCAAACACAAAGGCAAAGATAGTACCACACTGGGCAGCAGAATAACTGTTTTCTTGGTTAAGTACACAGAACAGAGAGATTTATGCTGTAGGCAAGTTTCTTCTTTTCATGCTTGGGGGGAAAATCAATATTCCATATTCATGGTCTCTGACATAACGCTTTGCTAGGGTGGTCAAAAGGGATTTATATGATTTGTTGCAAAATATCCTGATGTTATTTTTATAAGGATCAACCAGAGTGGGGATGGGATTCTTAAGTGCCACCTGGTTTTCACACTTTTGGCAAAGTAAAATTTAATTGAGTTTTCAAAGACAGGAAAATATTCTGTTGCTGGGAAATATAGCATAAAGGATTTCTGCAAGCTTCCTCTGGGTTTTTCTTGCAAGCTTTAAATGAGAATTTTCTGCCAATTTTCTGGCAGAAGCAGAGGAGACATAGCAGTTTTGCTGGTGGTTTTGATTATGGATTGTCTATATGGCATCAATAAAAATAACTAGACCTAGGTCTGATGGGCACTGAACCTGCTTAAGTGCTAATAAAATTATAAGAGACGGGAATAAATCTTAAATTTTGAATATTTTTTCTTATAATACATATGGAAAGATGATTTCTCAGTGTTTTAATGTGTTAAAAGTACAATAACTGGAGAAGAATATGTTCTCTTCAAAGTGCCAATAAAAATGCAAAATGTCATTTTCCAGTGCAATTCGGCCTGAAATCAACCTGTTTCATGGTAATTATGGGCTCTGGCACCAGAATATAGCAGAGCTTTAGAAAGATTGAATGAGTGATTGAGTCCAGCCTCTTAAATATGAAACATATGAAATTATTTGTGGAGAGTGAAAACCAGAGAGCGTTGTCTCCCTCCTTACTCTGAACTATGCATAAAGCTTCACTAATGCCCTGTGGTGGTCATATCACAATGAGGGAGTGGGTGAGAAACATAATTTTCAGGTCGGTAGAAGTAGTGTAGGAACAGCCTCTTATGCAGTAGAAGGGAAGTTTCATACAAAGGCATAAACTGTGAGAAAGAGATGATGATGCCCAAAGTGGGCGAAAAGTGCCTTTCCTTGGCAAGAGTCTGGCACATCACGATGAAAGGAAAACCATGTATGTTTCTCAGGAGCATTGTGGTGTCAGGAGTAGGGCCCCAGCAATGCATTATCCTATGCTTCATGGCAGTGTGGCAGGAGGGGGCTGCTCAGACCAAGAGAAAGTGGGAGCATTTCACATTGTCCTCCTTTTTTCCAGGGTGATAAGCTCCTTGTGATCCAGGTGTCCTGGCATAGGGGTTGCCTTTGATTGGTTTTATTCTATAAAGTAGAAGAAGAATTAAAGTACTTAAATCTTAAAGTGTTTGGGTGTCCTGTATAACAGGCCCAAATAGAATAGTGGACAAAATCTTCCTGAGTTTTATTTTTTCATCAAAGTTATGATGTTTAATGCTGGAGAAGGAAATGGCAACCCATTTCAGTATTCTTGCCTGGGAAATCCCATGGACAGAGAAGTCTGGTGGGCTACAGTCCATAGGGACGCAAAGAGTCTGACATGACTGAGCAACTCAGCACACACACATGATGCTTAAAGAGTTCATTTTTCTATGAATTTTGTTACACAAAACCATTGGCTTCTGGACTTCCCCCCAGTTTTTCTCTCCTCAGAGGTCATTGTTCATTGTTTTCAATAAAGTAAACTGATTCTTTGTATTTTTCCCACATCTTCAAATGATACGTTTCTAATGCTGCTTCTTAATATTGAAGGTTTTGATCTTGTTTATTACTTACGTCTAAGAGTAAGAAGACTTTAGCACTCTCTTGCAAACCCCCAGCACACACACAGACACACACAGACACACAGACACACAGGCACACTTGGGTCCTGTATTTTTTTTTTTTTTTCAATATAGTTATAGAAAATATTGCTTTGGTCAATGTCAGGAGTTTATGTTCTTAGGAATATGTAACTGCTATTTCTAACTGAGCCATGCAGTATTTTTTTTTTATTACATTCTGTTTCACAACTTTCTGTTTTCTTTGGAGTTAACAATTGTGTTGGTTTTTCTGACTACTTGATTGGTTTTCTGTGTTCTTATCAACTGCAAACTCGAGACATTTTTCTAATCCCTCTTTCTATATCATCTAACATGTGAATTATTCTGTGGAGTTCATCTTCTTGGCCAACATCTCTGGATCTATGGCACTGCACTTATTTGCACTTGCTTACCATCATACGGTGGGTTTCCTGGATGGCTCCATGGGTGAAGAATCCACGTACAATGCAGGAGACACAGGAGATGTGGGTTTGATCCCTGGGTTTCCAAGATTCCCTGGAGGAAGAAATGGCAACCCACTCCATTCTTGCCTGAAAAATCCCATGGACAGAGGAGCCTGGTGGGCTACAGTCTATAGGGTTGTAAAGAGGCACAACTCTGAGAGACTTAGCACAGAGCAAGTGCTATCCTAGTAGCAAACACCATGCTACTGTGAATTCTCTGCTTCTTTATGACATTAAACCTATTGTTTCCTGGAAACCTTATCTTCCTCTTTGTTGGTTTACTTTCTTGTTTGGGTTAAAACCCTTTTCAGTACCTATTCAAAAAGGATGCCCAAAAGGTACATGTTTTGAGGCCCTGTATGTTTGAAAACATTTTTATTCCATCATCATACTTGAGAGTTTAGTATAGACCTCTATGTGCTATGTACTAAGTTGCTTCAGTCGTGTCTGACTCTTTGCGACCCTACAAACTGTAGCCCACCAGACTCTTCTGTTCATGGGATTCTCTAGGCAAAAATACTGGAGTGGGTTGCCATTTCCATCTCCAGGGGATCTTCCTGACTCAAGAATTGAACACGGGTTTCCCCTTTTCATAAATTTGATGCCATTGTTCCATTTTCTTTTTGCTTCCAATGTTACAGTAGAGAATTCTGAAGCTATTATAACTCCAGAATTCTTTGTTTTTGACAAGTCTTGCCCTCTCTTCTGCCAAATCTTTGTCCTCAGTACGCTAAAATTTTATATCATATGTATTCATATGTGTCTGTTTCATATGTTTTGCCAGGCACCCAGAAGAGTATTTCAATCTGAAGAATCACGTCCTTTCTAGTTTGGTTAACTTCCTTTGTTCTCTACGTCTGAAACTCTATGAGTTGAATGGTGATTCTCTTGGACTGCTCCTGTGATTTTCTTATCTCTCTTTTTAATTTCTGTCTGTCTCTCTCTCCTCACCTGCCCCCTCTTCTTATTTAGTTTTAAAATTTTGGGGCCTTGCTGTGTGACATTCGGGTTCCCTGACTAGGGGTTGAATCCCTGACCCCTGCATCATTGGGAGTGTGGAACCTTAATCACTGGATTGCCAGGGAAGTCCCTCTTTTGCTTATTTTTTAAAATTTATTTTTCTAAGAGATTTTCTCAATTCTATATTCTAACATAGCTATTGGGATTTTCATTTAGACTATTAGATTTTAAAATATTCCCCAAGATCTTTTAGATTCTGTGGATGTACCTGTTTAAACTGATACCAGTTTTCTATTCTCATTCTTATCATTTTAAGCGTGAGTTCATCTCTGAACTGAAAAACTGACTTAATAAGAGACCAAACTTGGAATAATACCATAACCATTAAAGATAAACCAGTAGCTAAAAATCTTTCTACAAATGAATCTCAGGGACACACTTTTTTTCTCCTTTCAGTTTTACTGAGATATAATTGACAGGCAACATTGTTATAGTTTTAAGGTATATAGAATAATGATTGGATTTACATGCATCATGTAGCGATCATCACAGTAAGTTTAGTGAATGTCTATGTCATATAGATACAAAATTAAAGAAATAGAAAAAAAATTTCCTTATGATGAGAACTCATGTTTTATTCTGAACAACTTTCACAGATGACTCATAGCAGTGTTAATTATATATATCATGTTGTACATTACATCCCTAGTATTTTTGTATAAATGGAAGTTTGTGCCTTTTGACTGTTTTAATTCAATTCCCCTTTGCCTCTAGAAACCACAAATCTGATCTCTTTTTAAATGAGTTTGTTCATTTTTGAAGTATAATTGATCCACAACACTGAAATATCAGAAAGAAATTAGGGAAATAATCCCACTTAGAATCACATCAGAAAGAAGAAAATACCTAGAAATAAATCTTAGGAGATATACGACCTGTACTCAGAAAACTATAAGATACTGATGAAAGAAATTGTAGAGAACACAAATAGATGGAAAGTTACACTGTGCTCAAGGATTAGAAAATTTAATATTAAAATGACTATGTTACTTATAGTAATGTACAGATTCCATGCAATCCTTATCAAAATACACCAAGATAATTTTTCATAGAACTAGAACAAAGACTTATAAAATTTCTATGGAAACACAAAAGACTCCAAATAGTCAAAACAGCCTTGAAAAGAAGAACGAGGCTGGAGATATCACAATCCCTGATTTCAAACCATATTACAGAGCTACAATAATCAAAACAGAATGATACTGGCACTAAAATAGACACATAGATCAATGAAACAGAATAGACAGTTCAGAGATGAACTCACACTTAAAATGATAGGAATGAGAATAGAAAACTGCTATTATTTGAAAAGATTTAATTGTGTATTTAGAAAATTCCCAAGAATCCACATCTGAATTTAAGTTTATATGAAAGTATTTCAAGATTGCTGCATATAAAATCAATTTAAAGATACACTGCTTTTAAATAAATCAATGATAAACATTTGATAAATAAAATTTTTAAATGTCATTTATAATTATGTGAAAGTATCAAGTACCTAGAAATAAGCTGTACAGTCTTTGTGCAATATCTTCATGGAAATTTTATAAAATTATAAATTTTATAACAGAAAAACTCTCAATAAAATGAGACATTTATCATGCTCAAGATTGGAAGAATCAAGCTTCCAATAGGTTTCTTTTTTTTTTTGGAATTTGACAGGCTGATTTTAATATTTTTGTACAAGTGTCAAGGTCTAGAATAGCCAAGATATTTTTGATGAAGAATAATGTGCAGTGACTGCCCTGCTATATACCAAACTTACCATAGTAGTTAAATCAGTTTGGCCACATAAATAAGCAGATCAATGGAACAAAGAGAGCTCAGAAACACACATCTATGGATTCTTGATTTATGCTAACAGTGGATTGGCTCCTATTTTTTTTCATAACTGTGTTGCGATGGTTGGTTATAAAAATGAAAAAAAAAAAAAAAAGAAATATTACCTCATACCATCACAAAAATCCATTCCAGGTAGATTAAAGTTTTTAGGAGAAAAGGTGGGATAATTCTCACTCTTTTACTCTCTTTTTCTCATTTTCTTTCTGAATTCTGTGTACAGAATTCTGGGTTGGTGGTCTTTTCTTTCATAATTTTGAATCTGTTCTATTGTTTCTGTTAAGAATTCAGCTTTCATTCTAATTGTTATTTGCAGGTACTGTTTTTTATTTTTTCTTTACTTGCTTTAAATTTTTCTAGGCCTAGGATAATGTTAGCTTACTCCTAAAAGTGTTTATTCTTCTTCTAACCATTTGTGGCCAGTAGCACTCCAGGATCACCTCAATTCAATTTGTAAATTAAAATTGTCTAAAATTACTTTCTATGAGGCCCTGTTTACTTCTGATCCACCCTAATTCTCCAGATGTAGTCCTTCAACAGTGCAATCAACAAGAGGGAGGTTCACTGGAATCCATACCTATTTATCACTAAGAACATTTAAAAGAAGATTGTGTTCATTTATTTATTTGGCTGCATCACATCTTCATCGTGTCACGTGGGGTCTCTTGTTGGGGGCTCGGCTGTTCTCATTGTGGCACACAGCCTCAGTGTATGTGGTGCTCGGGCTTAGTTGCTCCATGGCATGTAGGACCTTAGTTCCCTGAACAGGGATCGAATTTGCATTCTCTGCATTTTGTAAGGCAGATTCTTAACCCCTGGACCACCAGGGATGTTCTGATCACTAAGCTTTTGGATCTCTCTTCTCAGCCATTCATACTGTCAAAAATAGTCCTGTCTCTACATTCTGATTGCTTGTTTTAAGTATATCATGCTATGGCTGTTGTTTATTGTTGTATACTTTACAGGTAAGTCTACAAAACATTTTTTCTCAATTATGTCATTCAAGCATATTAATTTGTGATATTTTCTTGTCTGTGTGATATCCCACCTTTTAGTATTTCATTAACTCTTCCCTGATAGTCAAACATTTGCAATTTTAGATTCTTTGTGTCTCACTAAAATAAACTATACTACTTCAAACTTTTAGTTTAAAAAATTCACATATCTCTTTACTATTTTCTTGGATAGACTCTTAGAAACAAAATCACTGAATATTTTAGGGATCATGAACACATTGTCAGTTTGCATTCCAGGCAGATTTTAGTAATTTGTGTCCCAGGTCAGCATTGCCTGGGAGTGCCAGCCCCACCACACATATAGCAGCATTTAAACATTTGAAAAGGTTTGACCAATCTAAATGGCCAATCTAAGAGGCCCAAAGGCCTCTCATTTCACTCTATTTGGCTTTTCTTTGATTATTAATGAGGTTGAACCCTTTTTCATAAGTTTATTGCTATTTGAATTTCCTTTTCTGTGGATTTTCTTTATGTCCTTTGCTCTTTTTGTTTGGTTTCATTTCTATTATGATGTTTGTGTTTTTCATCTTCTCATTTTCTAATGGGGAATATAGTTACCAGATGGTTTACTAATAGCACATCCTCCCTCCCTTACTGGATACTCACATTGCATTAAATGGCAGGATACCAGCTATGGGGAAAAAATGGACTATTTTCACTTCCACTGCATATGGTCCTAGGACATTTTTTGTGTGTGTTAGAGTATTTTCTAATTATGCTGTACTACCTAAGTCATAGGAAGGAGTTTGGATTTTAAGGAGACTTTGAATTTTTAAGGAGAGCTGTAGGAGGTGCCCATTAGTCATACTGAGTCTTTGCATCATTAAAAACCTTCAATTGTTATTCATGTTCTTTGAATGTCCTCTGAACTACTTAGCACATGACCCCAGCCCCCCTTTCCTGTCCCTCTGTATCAACCTCTCTCTTGCTCACTGTGACTCAATAGCACATACCTTCACTGAATTCTTAAAGCATACCTCTTTTCAAGCTCACAACCCTTGTACATACAATTCCTGCTGCCTGCATTTTTACTCACCTCTCTTTTTTACTTACTCTTTGCCCAGCTAGGGGCTTCCCTGGTGGCTCAGATGGTAAAGAATCTGCCTGTAATGCAGGAGACCCAGTTTTGATCCCTGGGTCAGGAAGATCCCCTGGAGAAGGGAATGGTTATCCACTACACTATTGCCTGGAACATTTTATGGGCAGAGGAGCCTGGCAGGCAGGCGATAGTCCATGGGATTGCCAAGGGTCTATTTTTATTATTATAATTATTTTTTGCCTAAGTAACTCCTCATATCAAGTTTCAAATTAAGCATCACTTCCTCTCCTGCCTCCTTTTCTCTTCCTCTTGTCTATGTTTTACTGATCACATATTCATTGATGATATTGTTTTTTGATGTACACCTCTCTCCGCTCAAACTGTTTGTTGGCTATATCAGAGAGGGGCTGCTTTGGTTTTGTTCTCCAGAATATCTGTTATTTTGAATGGCATCACATTTTAGGCATCAAATAAGTGGATAGTTGCACTTCTGACTGACTAGCTGATTGAGTTAAAAAGTTAACTAGCTGATCTGGTTAAAGTTCCCAGTTACAGTTCCCAGTATATCTCAAATCATTGTTCTTACCATTAAGAAATTAGTCTTTTTTATGCACAAAATAAAATATTGGGAAATATTTTAAACTTTTCCTTTTACCTTGTACTCCTCTTGGTAACATGCATTAGAGATGTAAATTTTGAGATTTATATATATCTATATATATATACATATATATATATATACACACACACACTTTACTCTTGAGGATTAGATTCAGGTCTCTCCTACATTAAGAAATTATTTTGTTAAAGGCTATCACCAATATGTTTACTTTCTTTCTCTCCTTCTTCTCTTTTTTTTACTAGCAAAAAGATCTGTGCAGAGATACACATATCACTCTTGGATGAAATCTCTTTCAGACTAGAAATTGTACTTTTCCACTTTTCTTAGACCAAAAAAGAAAGAAGAAGTCTGAAGAAAAGGCATGGAATACAGTAAAATGATGTTTGACCAGGAAGAAAGGAATAAAATTTCAGGTTTATTTCATCTGTCTGGGTACACTTACCAGAAATCTGAATTCAACATAAACTTGAGAATTTGGAGCTCTAACTGTGTCAGTTGTTTGGCTTGAAATCTCAGTGTCCTCCTAAACTCAATGAAATCATGATGCCAGAAAGTCCTTGGTAAAACATTGATTAAGGAATCCAAAGGTTTAAGAGTGTTTATCATGTGTGACCTACTCATTCACTTCCCGACTACATATCCTAGGAGAGCCCAGAGTACACTGTCTATACCAAACAGTTGAGAAATAGTGTGATAAGGGCACATAACTGGAGCAGTTATGCACCAGCCTTATAGTGACTGCTGTCCAGGAAGGAAGGTGTGAGATGCCGCCACTGAAACGGTTCAACTGATTGAAATGGTTCAATGGGAATGAAGGAAGGAATCATTGTGCTAGAGGCTATGAGGCAGTGTGTGGGTTGGAATGGCTAATGAGATGGTTTGATCTGGAGGGTTTTTGGCAATCACTAATTCTGGTACCTATAGTACTGGAGTAGATGAACAGCATAGTGAAGTCCAATCTGAATTATATAACCGCAAGTAGCCTAGGTTTGGGGAACAGTACTTCACCATAATCAATGGTCATAGCTCCTCACCTATTTCCATACCTGTAATAGTCTGCCCCGAACCATTTTATTCCGAGTCTCTGCAAATGAAAAGAGAGCCAGATATTCTTGAGGCATATGCCTTGATTTTTTTGTATGTGCAAAATTGTTTGTTGTCTTTATCAAATGACAGTTTGTCTGGGTGGCAAATCTTAGGATGATCTGATGATTTTCTGGATGTAGCTACCTTCTAGATATGGAATAGCTACATCTTTGCCATCTTCTGCTGTGAATGAGGGAGAAAACAATGGCACCCCACTCCAGTACTCTTGCCTGGAAAATCCCACGGATGGAGGAGCCTGGTGGGCTGCAGTCCATGGGGTCGCTAAGAGTCAGACACAACTGAGTGACTTCACTTTCACTTTTCACTTTCCTGCATTGGAGAAGGAAATGACAACCCACTCCAGTGTTCTGGCCTGGAGAATCCCAGGGACGGGGGAGCCTGGTGGGCTGCCGTCTATGGGGTCACACAGAGTCGGACACGACTGATGTGACTTAGCAGCAGCAGCAACAGCAGCTATAAATGAGTATCTTTTAGCTGTATCTTGCTTTTGAGAAATACACCCAGATTGACATTCTCTCCTTTAAAGTCACATGGTATTTTTATCTGGCTTCCCAATGCCTGCTTTTATTTTTTTCTTTAAATTTTACTAGTTGCTATTTCCTAACGGACCAGTTTTTCTTGGGACATATTGTATGTACCCTTTAGCATCTTGATCCAAATTCTCTTTTATTTCAGAAAGGTTTCTTGAATTATATATATATGTGTGATTCCATTATTTTAGTTTTTTTTTTTCTTGGGGTTGTGAAACCTTTATTTTTGCCATTAAATCACTTTTTCCTAATCATCTTTATCTCTCTAGATCCATTTTTTGGGGGTTGATTTCCTCTTTTTATCCTCTATGTCCCTAGTGTACTTTAGCAATGTCTATTTTCCTTTGCACATCTTCTGATTTCACCTTCATTTTTGTGATAATCTTATTTTTTCCTGTATTCCTTGCTTGAGCTCTAAGCTCATGTTTCACTTCCTCTAGCAGTCTCACTGCTTTTTGAGTTCATGCATCTCGTATCTACAGTTTTGTATTCTAGCATCATAGATGCTATGACCTCCTTGAGGTTTCCAGATTAATGGTGAAAATGTTTAGCACACTATTTATCTCCTCAGTGCCAATTTTTTCTGGAGACTGGTCTGTATCTGTCATTTGTATTTCCTGCTTCTTTTCTCCTTTTCTGTGAAGTATGTCTGAGTCGATACTGTGAATGTTCTTTCCTGATAAACTGTCTTGGAATGAAGTGAGTTTTCCTGGGGCCAGCTATCTGTAGGAGGCTCCCCTGGAGGCGAGGTCAGGGCTGGTTTCAGGACGACTAAGCTTGTGTTATAACTCAGGTTCTTGTGTATGACTGTGGTTAGTCTTTGCTTTTCTTAGAGAGATAGGAAGCTATTTGTGGAGGTCCTTTGAGTGTGTGTATGTTTGCCTCTATGGTTCAGTTTCCCTTCTTTTCTTGCTCTTTGCAAATATAGCCTGTTTGTGTGGCCTCTTATTGATCCCCATCTACTTTGCTTTTTGGAACCAAACCACAGAGTAATTCTAGAGACCAGATACAACATATTCTCCCAACTCCTGTCAAAAAAATGGAATTTAGGTTTTTCATGGATGAATATGCTTCTCACCACTGGAAAGTCTACTTAGTGGGCTCTTTCTGTGACCCTAGGATCCTCTCAGCATGCCTCCTCACCTTCTCTTGCTCCACCACCACAAGTATTTTGTGATTTGGGCTTTAGCTATCTCCAAGAGGTACTAAAAATGGATTTTGTATTTTGGATATCATTCTTTTAAAAATCACTTTTGTGTCTTAGCTGAGTTTATCTATTAATCAGTGATAGTCACTGAGCATTCACTATGTGCCAGGTGCCGGAACGTGGGGGATTTAAAGACAAATTCCTTGTTTTGGAGGACTTTTTAATATAGTGCGGCACTAGAAATAAACGTTAACGATGATTGAAGGGGGAAAAAAATCACACCAGAAAAGGTAGAGTATGTTAAGTGTCAAAGCTGAGGTTCAAAGCGATGGTTTAGATGAACTTGGGAAACAGGAAAGGGTGTCAGTCTATAACAACACCTGGAAGCTAGGGGCTCAGGACTCAGCATGTGGTCAGTAGTCAAAAATAGTTAATGGATCTACAAGATTACTTTTCAATGGAAAGACCAGGGATCTCTAAAAAGCCTGATTTTGGTACAATTTTAGGAGGAAGCTGTACACATTAAGATATTCTGGTTCATATAATCATTGCTCATTCTTTCTTTAGCTAGATTTGGTCATCTGTCTCACAGATGACATTCTTTTCATTAACCCTGAGATAGACTTTGGAGAACGGGTCTAATGTTGACAGATGCATACAGAGGAAAGAATGGTCTGCATAAAACAAAGGACAGGGTCAAAACTACATGAATCAGAAATCAGGGAACCAAAGGAAATAAGTCTGGAAAAGTTGTGTGGGGCTATATTATTAAGCATCTAGGATGCCAACCCAAAATACCGTTTAGTTTTTGGATAGAGGGATTCTGTTTCAAATAGGATCAAAGAAAACCAGATAAATTTCCCCTGAAATTCCCCATTTTCTACACCTGTCTTGAAAGATAGAGTATGACATATAATTATGTCAATGTATTTTACCAATACAAAATTTTACCAATTTTACCAGAAAATTGACAATGTGAAGTTTAGTTTTATGAGGTACTAACTTTCTAATAGATAGAAATGAACTATTTAGTCGTTAATTGTTGCTGCGTGCTGTGCTAAGTCACTTCAGTCATGTCTGACTCTTTGTGATCCTATGGTCTGTGGCCTGCCAGGCTCCTCTGTCCATAGAATTCTCCAGACAAGAATACTGAAGTGGGTTGCCATGCCCTCCTCCGGGGATCTTTGCTTTGCTACCCAGGAATTGAACCTGTGGCTCTTATGTATCCTATATTGGCAGGCAGGTTCTTTACTAGTAGTGTCCCCGGGAGGCCCTGTAATTGTTGGCAATCAGTGTTATTTATTCTTTTATTCTTTCCGTTTTCTTATTTAACTATCAATGATTGTAAATATTACTTGACTGATTTTACAATAATAACCTTTATTGTAATACTCTCTTCTTTCTTTCCTCCCTCTACACTTCCTTTCACTCTTCTTTTCTTTCCTCTGCTCAATTGATTAGCAATCAATCAGTTATTCATGTGGGCGGAGCCTAGCAATGATTATTTTTTTCAATGAGGTGTGTTAATTTTTACCAATTTTGGCACAATGCTATATTTTCATACCATATGGTCTTTGAAATATTTATAATACTTTCTTTTGGTAAAAAAGATTTGTTTACAGATGTCAGAAAATCAAACATCACTCTTGGCTCATATAATCATAATCATCACCAATACCACCAGAGTAACAGTAACTTTTGGGTTCAATCAATGAATCAGTTTTATAATCTATTAGACTTGTCTTCTGACCTTCACTATCATGGCTTTTATGCATTTGTGAAAGAAGTAGAGAATGAGAGCTTAGTAGTTTACATGCTGTAAAAAATTAAGAGGACATGATTTAGGATTAAAGGAGGTAGTGATTTAATTTTGGAGTTGCTGAGCCGAGCTCTGGTGGTCTGGAGAACTCTGGGGGAAATCCAGACATTGCAGTGACATATTTGGGTTGGAATATTTTGTGACTGCAATAGCATATGCACTTATGGAAGACTTTTCATTTCAGGATGTTGCCTCATGCGACCTTAGGACATGATGGTTCTCCCAAGGCTCTAAATTTGACCGGAAGTTTTCTGTTTAACTAAACCTTGAAAATGGTTCCCTTTCACAACATTATTTAAAGGGTCATGTAAAATTACATGGTTTGCTAAAAATATAAACAGGATATAAATGTATGGTCGTTTGGCCAGTAAAATCTATTCTGTCTTTAAACAACTTGAATTAAGGTAAATATCCTTTATAATCATTTTCTTGGGGCTATAAATATGGCATATATGTCTCTGTTGTCTTTGCTTCCACTGATGAACTTGAAATAACAGTAACTGGGCCTTTTTGAGACTCTTAGAGACTTCTGTGTCTTTTACCTGTTTGTTAAAACTGCATACCTTGGAAATTTTCAAGGATTCAGTCAGGTGTTAGTAGTTAGGATTCAATTCAGTTCAGTTCAGTCACTCAGTCGAGTCTGACTTTTTGCGACCCCGTGAATCGCAGCACGCCAGGCCTCCCTGTCCATCACCAACTCCCGGAGTTTACTCAAATTCATGTTCATTGAGTTGGTGATGCCATCCAGCCATCTCATCCTCTGTCATATCCTTCTCCTCCTGCACCCAATCTCTCCCAGCATCAGGGTCTTTTCCAATGAGTCAACGTTTTGCATGAGGTGGCCAAAGTATTGGAGCTTCAGCTTCAGCATCAGTCCTTCCAATGAACACCCAGGACTGATCTCCTTTAGGATGGACTGGTTAGATCTCCTTGCAGTCCAAAGGACTCTCAAGAATCTTCTCCAACACCACAGTTCAAAAGCATCAATTCTTCGGCACTCAGCTTTCTTCACAGTCCAACTCTCACATCCATACATGACCACTGGAAAAACCATAGCCTTGACTAGACAGACCTTCGTTGGCGAAGTAATGTCTCTGTTTTTTAATATGCTATCTAGGTTGGTCATAACTTTCCTTCCGAGGAGTAAGCATCTTTTAATGTCATGGCTGCAATCACCATCTGCAGTGATTTTGGAGCCCCCCAAAATAAAGTCTGACACTGTTTCCTGTTTCCCCATCTGTTTGCCATGAAGTGATGGGACCAGATGCCATGATCTTAGTTCTCTGAATGGTGAGCTTTAAGCCAACTTTTTCACTCTCCTCTTTCACATTCATCAAGAGGCTTTTTAGTTCCTCTTCACTTTCTGCCATAAGGGTGGTGTCATCTGCATATCTGAGGTTATTGGTATTTCTTCCGGCAATCTTGATTCCAGCTTATGCTTCTTCCAGCCCAGCATTTCTCATGATGTACTCTGCATAGAAGTTAAATAAGCAGGGTGACAATATACAGCCCTGACGTACTCCTTTTCCTATCTGGAACCAGTCTGTTGTTCCATGTCCAGTTCTAACTGTTGCTTCCTGACCTGCATACAGGTTTCTCAAGAGGCAGGTCAGGTGGTCTGGTGTATCCATCTCTTTCAGAATTTTCCACAGTTTATTGGATTAATACATTCCAAAGTGTGAAAATTTGTACTTGTGGTCTTTGATCTCTTGAATCCTTGATACCGAGCCACCACTGATTATCTTTGTACACTGTACGTTTGCTTGTACTTTTTTTTTTTTTACTTTTAGGCACCGCTAATAAATAATATATGGCATTTTCATGACCATGTGTTACTTGGCCCTGTCCAGAGTAACCTGCAGAAACTCTTGCTATGTGATAAATATAATCAAATACCATGAACGTATCTTACTAACCTCTGTCCTCTTTAAAACCATGCAATAAATCATATGACTTGCTAAGATCTTTACATCTCATCCTACACTGTCACTTAAATCCCTGTTCAATAATGGATTTAAATAACATGGCAATTCTAAACATTAAAAAATTAAGTAGACATTTTGATTATTTGTTTGAATCATGGGAGCTGCACATTGACCGTGAGTATTCATCCTTTGTACCAAGATCCTAATTTGACATGATGGCATGTTTTAATTTTGTTTGGATTTACTGTCAAACCCTAAAAACATTAGTAAATGGTACCCGTACTTTTAAATCATAAAAAGAAACCTAGATTTGTTTGCAGTTTTTTAATCTGTTGTTAATATACTTGAAAGAACACAGCCCTGTCTAATAAACACATCAAACTAATGGTTACCAGAGCAGTTCAGAAGAGTGTTTGTTGTTTGGTGTTTAGATTTCAGTCAGAATTAATCAACAATGGATGGGGCCTGCTGTATTTATTAGCAACTCAAATCCGTGTGATTTAATGCCAGGTTCCTTTGACTCATTCCAGCGAATTCTGGCAAGGTTACAACACTGATACATACTTACATCCTCGGGTCTTAAAAAGAAAAGGAAAAATAGAGCCTAAAATCAGACCACAGGATTGGCAAGAATTTCCCGAGAGCCATTTTGAATTTGGCCCTATACAGAGGGCCTGTGAAAAGGAAGCAATTGATTCAAGAACAGTAGAGCTTTTTTTTTTTTTTTCCCGAAGAAGCCTTCAGCTGTGCAGATGGCTGGCTGGCATAATCCAGTCGGCTTTTGTCTTTTATTTTACATATTAGGCCACTTTCTTCTCACACTCTATATTGCTTTTATTTTCTCACTTTAAGCCTCCACATTTCTGGGGCAAAGGAGAGGTTGCAGGGGCTTAGTGGGGGTGACTGCAGGGTATGCACACTACATCCCACAGATTTATGAGTTGCTAGTACTTTGCTGGCAAAGCTGTCTGCTTGTCACAGTCAGCATCAGGGTGTTCTTTGTACAAAAGTGTCAACTTTTGAATGAAGCCCCTGGAAACAGATGTAAAGATTAATCTTGAGACTGCATGCATTTTTGTTTTTTCTTTCTAAGGCTCTGAAAACGTGCCACCTTGTGCAATAGTCCTGGTTCTAGACATTTTTTTTTTCTCAGTGTGATGTTATTTCTCAATTACAAAGGCTTACATTCTTTACTGTTCATGTTCAAAAATTCCACAGTCCTTAGCCACCCCTTCTGCTTCCTGTGTCTGGGGGCTGCCTTTCGAGAGCAAATTATTTGTGGGAAGACATTATTTATCTAGAAACTCTTCAGTACAAACTTGATCGGGTCATCGTTACTCTGGGGACTGTCTGTCTCCTTTAGAAGGTAATATTTGCCAGTGCTCCCTCCTACCACTTCCTATTGGAAGATAGTCGACTTTTGGCCTGATAAAAAATTTAGCTTTGAATGAGGCCTTGCTGTCGGGATGGGCATCATCCTTACATGTCTGTCTCCCAAAAATGTTCTGTCTTGATCTAGGTCATATTGTCTTTTTTCCAACACTTGGAGGTGATTTCTGAAGAAATGAACACATGCCAAAATGAGCATGTGTTCAAGTGTTTCCATGTTAAATGTTAGGATAGATCTCAAAGTGTTCTGAAACAAATCTGTATTAAAAAAAAAAAACAACCCAGAGAATGTTAATTACATACCTCCACTGTCGAATGACATTTCCTTTCAGCAAATAGAAGACTTTGTGGGAATAGTATGGGCCCCTTCCCCTCCCCCGCCACCCCAATTGTCACTGTTCCACACACAGAATAAATATCACAGGATTCACTACTTTGGAATGACTTGACTATCCTTGTTTTCCCTCCTTAAAAAGTTGTCTCTTCCATATATATGGGAAACATATGCAAAGAGTTCTTCCTTTCTTATCGTTAAACAATGTGTATAATGCATTTCAGCTGAAGATTAAAAAAACCTCTGGTTCTTTGAACATTTGCATACAATCAGCAAATGTCCTAACACAGATGATTTTTTTTTTCACTTTTGTAATCTTTCTCTATATACTCAGCACCTTCTTTGGGGAGGGACATTTATTTTGGTACCTTTATACTTGATATTCTTACGGTACCTCTTTAAGATTATGTGTCTCAAGGGCATTGCTTGTCAAGAGAAACATGGCTATCCAGGGGAAAATGTTTAAGACCAAATACAGATTTTTGATGAAAGATGTTAGAGGAAATGTGTTTGTAGCCCAGTTTATTCCTTGAAACATTAAGAAACAACAAGGCAAAACAAATAAGAAACCCTGTGTTTGATGAAATCAGGCACAGGCAAACTAGATGGCAAAGTATAGGTGCCAACAACAGTGAAGTTAGGAGTGAACTGAGATGGCTTCAGTCTGTTGGAATGGACATCTCTGATCTCTGGTGGTAAACATAGCACTTTATAGGCTGGGGGCCCAGTTCTGAAAGGCCCAACCAAGGATTTTCCCCTGAAATCCCTGGAATCCCAGAATTTGGCGGTTTGGCTACAGGGAGGTCAGTGAATTCAGGTGTACACAGCTGAAGAGGAGCAGGGTCATGGTTAAACAGATTTACTGTTTTATCAGACATGCCATTTGATTGGGCTTCCCAGGTGGCCCCGTGGTAAAGAATGCACCAATGCGGGAGACTCGGGGTCGATCCCTGGGTCAAGAAGATCCCCTGGAGAAGGGAGTGGCTACCCACTCCAGTATTTTTGCCTGGATACTCCCATGGACAGTGGAGCCTGGTGGGCTACAGTCCTTGGGTTCACAAAGAATCAGACATGACTTAGCAACTGATCAACAACAGCAACCATTTTATCAGAAGCAGGCTGACCACTAGGAAAAGGGAAGATGTTAGAAGGTCAATAAAGTTTATAGGAAATTACAGGCAGCTGAAGACATGTATGCTGTGCTGGAGCCAGTTCATGTCTGCTCTCTAGAGCCAATTAGTAAATTTTTGAAATTTTGCAAGTCAATTGTTATACATAGTCACTACTAAAAATTAAATTATAAATGTACAATACATTATATTTAAAAAGTAATAAGTACCCAAAATTTGTCACTCCTTAATTACTATAATTTACTATTATCTTTGTTCATAAGGTTGTTTACATTGATTGTAGCTGGTTGGTGAGAAGATTATATAAGTGTCCTACTGTGTATTTCTTCCTAACCCTGTGGCCAGAGATATCACAGGTATGATGGTTTGAAATTAGCCATGGTGGGAGTAATTATACCATGAAAATCTGCAAATGCTACAGATCAGCCCTTGATTTATAGCCTTATTTATTATTTAGTCTTAAAATGATGGAAAACATTTTAATCATGCTGATTAACTTTAACAGTGTTACGTCTCTAGCACCAAAAATTGAGCCTGTATTTGTCTAGTGTTTGAATCTGTTACCTGGTTCAACAAATAAGTTGCTCAAGTCCTTGACAAAGGAGTGAAGTTGCCAGATGCATGTCTTTGCTGTTTCACTTTCATTTGAATTATTAACATAAGGGAAAATGTCATCCAACATTCATGTTGAACCACACTTGTTTATGAGTCACCACCATGGGTTGGGTGAAAGTTTGGCAAACTCAATGAAAGCATTCTGGGAGAATCAGTTGATCTTGAGAAATGATATTAAAGCTCTCTATACACTGTTTGGAACTGAGTAGAGAAATGCTACCATTTTATTTTTGCAAAGCTACCACACTTTGAAACAAAATCCTGAAAAAGAGATTTCACATCTTGGTTGCTAAACTGGAAATAACCCAAAGTAAAGTTAAACACCACTGGAATATTATGCAGCCATTAAAAGGGAATGTATAGCTATCTTTATGCAGATATGGAAAAAGCTTCAAATATTTTATTAAATAAAAAAGGAAGATTCAGAACAGTGTAAATAATATATGTCCATTTGAATAAAAATCTGTACAGATTTTTGATGGAACATTTGATGAAGAAATTGTTGATGGTGGTAAGTGACATTAAGAGTGGGAGAAGCTATCAGTTTTCATTGTATCCCCCTTTGAATACTATTTTTACTTTATTACTTTCATTAAATCATTCATCTTATTCTTAACAACAAACTAGAATTTGCATAGTCAGTAAATTTTTCTGCTACTCCTCTTAGATTATACAACTGGCCTAGAATTGCAAACATGACATTACTTTTACCAATGTGTTTTCACAACATAGCATATCAAGTAAAGTTTTTCCTTTCATTCTTTATTAGTTGGAATTTCCAACTGGAATCACTGCTTGATATTCTATGGAAAATTTAATCCTTCAACCAGGTCATGAGATTTTAAGTGCAATAACAGCTTTATCAGATATTTTCATTATTTTAAAGAAATATGAAGAATTCAATTTTCATCATATATTTCTAGTTTTCTTTTTAACTACTTAAAGAAAGTAACTATTGTACTGTACTCTGGAACAAAACAGCATCAAAAGGTCTTGCTCTTTTTTTTTTTTAACTTGTTAAACTTTAACTTGTTAACCCTTAACAAGTTAGAATTCTTGACCTTCCTTCAACATTTCAATAACATGAAGTTTCTTAAAATCTTAGTTATCTGGCAGCTATACATTTATGTTAACATTTTAGGCTGGTGTGTTTGTTCAGTCTAATAGGTACTATGTGCATCAGGAAAAATTTATAAAGGAGGTTTGGTTCTCCTGCAGAAACCCATGGAAACAGATGACCTGTGCTAATAACAGCATCTTCAGGGAGATGATATTGCTTTTCATGAAGAAAGAATGTTTTGAACTGTTGTACTGGAATTTCAGTGCCTGCAATGTTGAATGTGTACTATGAACTGTTGGATTAAGTGGTGTACGAGCTATAGGAATTCTAGTAGAAAGAAAAGACCAAGAAGTTATTGTAAAAATCTTAAGTGGATGGCAAAGTTTCGTTGTTAGTTAAGGACTTTGGATTCACATGTAGCCAAAGTGGTCCTAGGTCTGATGTCTATTTTCATGTATTTTCAAAGAGTTGGATATGTGATATCTGGATATTAAAATTTTTCTTACCTTGCTATATTTTTCTAGCTGACACCAGCTCTAGAACTCAGGTATGTATTATTTGGGGGTCACAAATGACCTTTGGAGCATTTATAAAAGTGGTAAGAAAAATGGAAGAATCCTCTTAGTTTTAGTCTGGGGATGCTTCCGAGGTCCAGGACTCTTTTCCAGCATTCTTGAGCCCTGGCTAATGAAGTGCTAATGAAGTGTTAGTACTGGCTACTAGACCAGGGCATCCAAGAGATAGGAGAGTAAACACTCTTTGAAGTGTGTGCCTAATCCTTTGAAAGTGTGCTTCTGCTGGGAAGATAAGTACTTTTCCTGTCTTAGAGATCCTTGGTTTGATGTCCTATACCTTATGGTACAGATACATTTACTCTTTTTAGGTAGAAACTTTTGAAAGAAACTGCATTAGAGAGGTAGATCTAGGGCTTGGGTGTCTAGTGTTTGATCTGGCTAACAGTGCCTCATATGGGAAACCTCTAAATAATTGTTAACTGGTTTTGGTGGCTTTTCTAATTCTATATTTCCAAGAGACAAATAAAAATGTAAGGCTTGTCAGACCTGGGGAATATAAGCCCAAATGTCACTCTATAAACTTTTTTGCTGTTTGACTTCACCTCACTCTCCTTTCCCCTCTTTGGTACTTTAATCAAATGAGTCAGAATTGTCTCTTACTGTCTTTTTTGTCCCCAGTTTCCAGTACAGTAGTTTCTAAACATAAGTACTGAATCTGATTAATTACTACATATGAATGAACTGGTTTATTACATGGACTAAAAGCCTGAAGAAGATGCTCTACTACTTGATTCTTAAAGCCAAAAAGATTCTCAACTTGGCAGAAAGCTATATATAAGGAAGCTGTACATAGGACAATATAGTACTTTTTACCCTTTAAGTATTTAGATCTTGTACATATTTTGTTAGGTTTATAACTAAGCACTTCATTTTCTAGGGGGGTTGGTAAATGGAATTTTATTTTAAATTTGAAATTCCATTGTTTACTGCTATTATACAAGAAAGTGATTGACTTTAATGTATTAACTTTATATCCTTCAACCTTTCTATAGTTTCTTCTTTGTTCCAAGAGTTTTTCTGTCAATTCTTTCAGACTTTCTACATTAATAGTCATGTCATCTGAGGACAAAGACAGTTAATGTCTTTCTTCCAAATTTTTCATTTCCTCTTCTTGTCTTATTTCATTAGCTGTAACTTCCAGTATAAAGATGAAAGGAGTGGCAAGAAGGGTCTTCCATGACTTATTTCTGATCATAGTGGGAAGCTTCCAGTTTCTCTGCTAAATATAATGCTAGCTGTAGGTTTTTTGTAGATGTTCTTTATATCAACTTGAGGACATTCACTTCTTTATTTTTCTTTTTAAAAAAATTTATTTTAATTGGAGGCTAATTACTTTACAACATTGTAGTGGCTTTTGCCATACACTGACATGAATCAGCCATGGGTGTACATGTGTTCCCCCACCTTTACCCCCCTCCCACCTCCCTCCCCATCCCACCCCTCAGGGTCGTCCCAGTGCACCGGCCCTGAGCACCCTCTCTCAGGCATCGAACGTGGACTGGCGATCTATTTCACTTACGGTAATATACATGTTTCAATGCTATTCTCTCAAATCATCTCACCCTCGCCTTCTCCCACAGAGTCCAAAAGTCTCTTCTTTATCTCCGTGTCTCTTTTGCTGTCTCGCATATAGGGTCATTGTTACCATCTTTTTAAATT
Organism: Odocoileus virginianus; assembly: GCF_023699985.2. Taxonomy (NCBI): domain Eukaryota; kingdom Metazoa; phylum Chordata; class Mammalia; order Artiodactyla; family Cervidae; genus Odocoileus; species Odocoileus virginianus. Next base: position 31,715,988 of record NC_069685.1, on the reverse strand, counting down.
TCATATATATGCATTAATATACTGTATTATTTTTCTTTCTGACTTACTTCACTCTGTGTAATAGGCTCCAGTTTCATCCAGCTCACTAGAACTGATTCAAATGCATTCTTTTTAATGGCCAAGTAATATTCCATTGTGTATATGTATCACAGCTTTCTTATCCATTCATCTGTCAATGCACATCTAGGTTGCTTCCGTGTCCTGGCTATTGTAAACAGTGCTGTGATGAACTTTGAGGTACACATGACTCTTTCAATTCTGGTTTCCTTGGTGTGTATGCCCAGGAGTGGGATTGCTGGGTCATATGGCAGTTCTATGTCCAGTTTTTTAAGGAATCTCCACACTGTTCTCCATAGTGGCTGTACTAGTTTGCTTTCCCACCAACAGTATAAGAGGGTTCCCTTTTCTCCTCTCCCTCTCTAGCATTTATTGTTTGTAGATTTTTGGATAGCAGCCATTCTGACAGTTGTGAGATGGTACCTCATTGTGGTTTTGATTTGTATTCCTCTGATAATGAGTGATGTTGAGCATCTTTTCATGTGTTTGTTAGCCATCTGTATGTCTTCTTTGCAGAAATGTCTGTTTAGTTCTTTGCCCCATTTTTTGATTGGCTCATTTATTTTTCTGGAATTGAGCTGCAGGAGCTGCTTATATATTTTTGAGATTAATTCTTTGCCAGTTGCTCCATTTGCTATTATTTTCTTCCATCCTGAAGGCTGGAGGACATTCACTTCTATCCATAGTGTACTGAAGGTTTTATCATGAATGGGTGTTGAATTTTTGTCAATTGCACTATCTGTTTATATGATTATGTGATCTTGCTTTTTTTAGCTTGTTGATGTGATTGCTTATATTAACTGGTTTTTGGATGTTGTACCAGCTTTGCATACCTGGGATAAATCCCAGTTGGTCACAATGTGTAATTCTTTTTACACGTTATTAAATTCAATTTGCTAGTATTTGATGAGTTTTGTATCCATGTTCAAAAGAGATATTGGTCTGTGGTTTTCTTGCAATGTCTTTGTCTGTTTTTGGTATTAATGTAATGCTGACCTCATAAAATGAGTTAGGAACTATTCCCTTTGCTTATGTTTCCTGGGAGAGATTAAAAAGTACTGGTTGCTGCTGCTGCTGCTGCTAAGTCCCTTCAGTCACCAGGCTCCCCCGTCCCTGGGATTCTCCAGGCAAGAACACTGGAGTGGGTTACCATTTCCTTCTCCAATGTGTGAAAGTGAAAGTGAAGTTGCTCAGTCGTGTCTGACTCTTAGCGACCCCATGGACCGCAGCTTACCAGGCTCCTCCGTCCATGGGATTTTCCAGGCAAGAGTACTGGAGTGGGGTGCCATTGCCTTCTCCGAGAGTACTGGTATGTTGGTGCAAATGTAATTGTGGCTTCTGATGGTGAATTTTAAATCATTGTAACTAGGCTCAAACACATCTTTATTGAGTAAATAGGAACCATTACAATCAACACATTTTTGCCAAAGAAAAATAAGTTTGTTTATTCCCGTAGCATAAAAATTTGTGCCTCGGGATTCAATAATCTCTTGCAAAGCGTTTTTTGCCTCTTGCTGTTTATGGAAGTGTTTTCCATGCAAAAAGTTGTCAAGATGCTTGAAGAAGTGGTAGTCCATTGGTGAGAGGTCAGGTGAATATGGCAGATGAGGCAAAACTCCATTGTCCAATTTGTTCAACTTTTGAAATGCTAGTTGTGTGATGTATGGTTAGACATTTGTCATGGTGAAGTATTGGGCCCTTTCTGTTGACCAATGCCAGCTGCAGTCATTGCAGTTTTTGGTGCATCTCATTGATTTGCTGAGCATACTTCTCAGATGTAATGGTTTCTCTCGGATTCAGAAAGCTATAGTGGATCAGACAGGCAGCAGACCACCAAACAGTGACCATAACCTGTTTTTGGTGCAAGTGTGGTGTTGGGAAGTGCTTTGTAGCTTATTCACAGTCCAACTGTGTCACCAGTTGTCATATAAAATCCACTTTTTGTCACACATCATAATCTGATTGAGAAATGGTTCATTGTTGTTGTGTAGAATAAGAGAAGACACTTCAAAACGATGATTTTTTTTTTTTTTTTGGTTGGCTCATAAGGCACTGATTTACCAAGCTTTTTCACCTTTCTAGTTTGCTTCAAATGCCGAAGGACCATAGAATGGTCGACGGTAAGTCTTACTCGGCAACTTCTCCTGTAGTTATAAGAGGATCAGCTTCGATGATCTTCTCAATTGATTGTTCTCAACTTCCAGTGGCTCACTACTGCGCTCCTCATCGTCATGGGTCTTGTCTCCCGTGCAAAACTTCTCAAACCACTGCTGCTCTGTATATTCGATAGCAGTTCCTGGACCAGATGTGTTGTTGATGTTGTGAGTTTTTGCATTGTTGAAATCTGCCATTTGATATTGGAATACAGTATTTGGGCCTGGCGCTTTCTCTTTTGTAAGGTTATTAATTATTGATTCAATTTATTTAATAGCTATAGACCTATTCAGATTGTCTATTTCCTCTTATGGAAGTATGGCAGGTCGTGCCTTTTAAGAAATTGATTCGCTTCAACTAGGTTACCAAATTTACAGGCAAAGAGTTGTTCATGGTATTTATTTACTAGCCTTTTAATATCCATAGGATCTGTAATGATGCCCCCCTTTCATTTTTGGTATTAATAATTTTTGTTTTCTCTCTTTTTTCTTAGTTATTCTGATTAGAGGCTTATCAACTTTGTCTTTTCAAAGAAACAGATTTTAGTTTCACTAATTTTCTCTGTTGATTTCCTATTTTCAATTTCATTCATTTCAGCTCTAATTTTTATTGTTTCCTTTTTTCCCTACTTAATATAGATTTAATTTGCTTTACTTTTTCTTGTTTCCTAAAGTTGAAGCTTAGTTTATTGATTTTAGATCTTTATTCTTTTCTTCAATTTCCTTCTAAATACAGTTTTAACAGTATCCCACATTTTGATAAGTTGTATTTTCATTTAGTTAAAAATATTTTTAAATTTTCTTGATATTTCTTCCTTGATGTCTGTACTATTTAGGAGTATGTTGTGTAATTCCAAGTATTTGGAGATTTTCCAGCTGTGTTTCTGTTAAATTTTTAGTATAAGCCATAACCAATCTGGATTCTTTTCTCTACTTCCCCATGTACTTTTGTGTGGGAAATAAAATATCACCATACAATTTTTCAGGTATCTTTTGAATGAATCCATCTGAACTACCCATGGATACCTCATAGTTAACAAGCTTTAATCAACTCATTTTCTTCCACCTCAAATATAATACCTCTATTATGCTTAATATATACCTTACTGGCTATTCCGTATGCCCTTCTCTAAATCAGAAATCTAGACAGCCTCCCAAGTTCTTCTTTGGAGCAAGAAGGCCCACACATGCAATTGATAATCAATATTTATCAGTTAAACATTTGATGAATTTTTAAAATCCCTTTCTTTCAATTTCAATTTTCACTAAGTTTAAGTCCCCCACATCTCTTACTTGAAATACTGGAGTAGTCTCCTAATTCATCTTCCTGCTTTTAGCTTGATTTCTCCCATCCGTCTTGCACTGATTTGCCAGAGTACTTATGTATATATGTAATTAATTCAACATTAATTATAGCACTAACATAATATTAAATAGAGATAACATAAATATCCATCTCTTTACTACATGTATACAAATAAATGTAATATACATATGTATATACATTCATTTTGTTTAACCTTCTTCAATAGCTTAATATTCCACCTCATGCCTAGAGGTTAAAGTATGAATCCCTTTATAGGACATATTTAACTCTTTTAAATTTGACTCTGTGAACTCTGGCTCTTGCCTTCATTCCAAGAAATTTGGTTACTGTTCCGTAGGAAAAGGGCAAGCCTTCTTCCAGATGCTCCTCAGAGGTCACCTTCTTGTGACGTCTCCCTGGACTATTTCTGTCTCCCCCTCCTCCATTTAAATGCTCTCTCCCTCGTTTGTCCACAGCACCTTTCCCCACTTCAGTGCCTCTCTCATTTCACTTGTTTTACTTATTAGAAGTGCATTCCTTAAAGCTAAGGGGTGTATTTTGTCTATCTCTATTTCTGCTAGCCCAGAGACTTGCCTATAGTGTGTTTGTGCCCTCACTTGCCCAGTTGTGTTCAGCTCTTTTTGGCCCCAATGAACTGTAGCCTGCCAGGCTCCTCTGTCCATGGAGTTTTCCAGGCAAGAATATTGGAGTTGGGTACTCGTAAATGTTTGTTGAATGAAGGTTGAATGTGGTAGAACTTTGTAAGAATTAGGTGAAGGCCTTTTCTGAGTATATGCCTAGGAGAGGGATTACTGGGTCATATGCTAGCTGTATTTTTAGATTTGTAAGGAATCTCCATACTATTCTGCATAGTGGCTATACTAATTTACATTCCCACCACCACTGTAGGAGGTTTTCTTTTTCTCCGTACCGTCTTCAGTATTTCTTATTTGGAGATTTTTTTGATGATGGCCTTTCTGACTGGTGTGACTTCTCATTGTAGTCTTGATTTGAATTTATATAATGATTAGTAATGTGAGCATCTTTTCATGTGCTTATTAGCCATCTGTATGTCTTCTTTGGAGAAATGTCTATAATTTGAAAAGATACGTGCACCCCCGTATTCATTACAGCACTATTTACAATAGCCAGGACATGGAAGCAACATAAATGTTCATCAACAGAGGAATGGATAAAGAAGGTGTGGTACATATATATAGTAGAATATTACTAAGCCATAAAAAGATCAAAATATTGCCACGTGCAGCAACATAGATGGATTTAGAGATTGTCATACTGAGTGAAGTAAGTCAGACAGAAAAAGATAAATATCATATGTTATCTCTTCTATATGAAATCTAAAAAAAAAGGGGATACAAATGAACTTATTTACAAAACAGAAGTAAAGTCATAGATACAGAAGTTAAGTCATTGATACAGAGAACAAGCTTATGGTTACCAAGGGATAAGGGGGTAAATTGGGAGATTACACGTTACTATATACAAAATAGGTAACTAATAAGAACATGCTGTATGGTACAGGGAACTCTACACTCTGTAACAGCCTATATGGGAAAAGAATCTAAAAAAAGAGTGGATATCTGTGTATGTATAACTGATCCACTCTACTGTATGCCTGAAACAAGTGCATCATTGTAAATCAATGTCTTTATAAGTCAATAAAAATTTTAAAAAAGAGAATATATTAAAGATTTCCTCATGGGTTAATTAAATTTGAGCCAAAAGAAGGGAGAGTGTAGATTGTTACAATGAGTGGAAATAAGCTAGAAAGAAGTTCCAGTCTCAGCCAGGTCCCTGGGGACACATAGTTGATGTCTGTCAGTGAATATTTTTTAAAGCCCGATGTATATAAATCTTTATTATATTTCTCAGGGATTTCCTTTCGAGCTGTAAACACTCAGGTATTGTTATTCCAAAAAAGAAAAAAAAAGAATGCCAATTTGTATTCTAGTTGTTTGAAACTGTGATCTCACTTTACTTCATTCAGTACTTTTTGATCTTTCAGTTAGCTGGATCTCAAAGTATCAATGAAACCTTTCCTTGATGATGTGAACAACTCCTACTCTTTTCCTGCCCCTTCACCATTCCCTCTGCCTTTTGTTTTTCCTCTGGTCGGTGCTCCAGGAGTATTTCCTTGTCTATGTAGGTCTATGTAGGTTTGCATCCACCTCCTCTGGACTCTATGAATCCCCAGAGGACAGTCAAGCTCTCATTTCCTAAGTTTTCTACCATAGGGCCTAGTAAAGTGACTAGCATAATATAGATGCTCAGTAAGTACTGAGTAAATATATAATTTAGTAATGACAGTGGCCTAATCAAGTTTTTGTAGGTGGACAATTAGTGACTTCAAAAACAATTCAGTGACTTCCCTGGCAGCCCAGTGATGAAGACTTTGCCTTCCAATGCAGGGGGTACGAGTTTGATCCCTGGTTGGGAAGCTAAGATCCCACACACCTCATGACTGAAAAAACAAACTGTAAAAGCAGAAGCAGTGTTACAGGAAATTCAGTAAAGACCTTAAAAACAAATACTCCATATAAATTAAAAAAATCTTAAAAAAATAAAAGCAATCAGGAATATCTTTGTTTGGAAAGATTTGAGGAGGTAATGTTGTTTAGACATTATATCCTCTAAAGACTCAATTTCCTATGGCACCCATGCAAGGTGAGGAGGACAGAGTTCTGTGCAGTTTAGCCACTTGAGGGAAATCACAGATGGAAAGGGGAAGGGAACCAGTGTTTGGAGGGGGCAGTGGAACAAGATAGGAAGTCCTCAAATGTGGCCGCCCGCTTGTACTCCTGGAAAGAACAGGGCTATGGAGGAGAGGTGGGCAGAAGGCAACGAACTCAACTCGCCAGTCACTCGGAGCTAGCCACAGTGTTTGTGTAGGAAGGGTGATTTCTGATAAAAATAGAGGAGGACTTTTTAAGTTCCAGCACTTTAAAAGCAACTGTGGGAAGTTTGAATCACAGGGTGGTTCTTTCTTTTCTGGAAGAAGAAAAAGACACTTCAGTTTTAAATTCAGGGGGTTGAAACGATTGTGTCATTTCAGTGACAGGAGAGCATGTCAACAAGTGGACTTGTTTTCATTGTGGGAAAGATGACTTGAAATTTGAAATTAAAAAAAGCAAATAATTTCTGTCGTGGGTTTTCTTCCTCCACGGGAAAACTTAGAGCTTTGCTGCATTTAGAAATAGAAAGTAAAAATATCAGGTGTCATATTCACCACTGTTTTAGAAATAGAAATCTTATTATGTGGGCTGAATTTCTTAATATGGTTGAGATACACCGAAAAGAGAACAAAGGTTATCCATGGGAGAGGTAAATATAAGTATCCATTAATCATTTAATGATATCATCAGCCACCAACAAGTACTAACAGTGATAATAAAGGTATTATTCATTAAAAGGATTACTATCATTAAAAGGATTAATACAGACATTATTGCTGTTCTTGTTCATCACTAAGTTGTGTCTGAATCCTTGTGACCCCATGAATTGTAGCATGCCAGGCTTCCCTGTCCTTCACTATCTCCCTGAGTTTACTCAAACTAATGTCCACTGAATCAGTGATGCCATCCAACCATCTCATCCTCTGTTGCCCTCTTCTCCTCTTGCCCTCAATCTTTCCTAGCATCAGGGTCCTTCCCAATGAGTTGGTTCTTTGCATCAGGTGGCCAAAGTATTGCAGCTTCAGCTTCAGCATCAGTCCTTCCAATGAATAGTCAGGGTTGATTTCCTTTAGGATTGACTAGTTTGATCTCCTTGCTATCATAGATATTCAGTTCAGTTCAGTCGCTCAGTTGTGTCCGAGTCTTTGTGACCCCATGAACCTCAGCACGCCAGCCCTCCCTGTCCATCACCAGCTCCCAGAGTCCACCCAAATCCATGTCCATTGAGTCAGTGATGCCATCCAGCCATCTCATCTTCTGTTGTCCCCTTCCCCTACTGCCCTCAATCTTTCCCAGCATCAGGGTCTTTTTAAATGAGTCAGCGTTTCACATCAGGTGGCCAAAGTATTGTAGTTTCAGCTTCAACATAGGTCCTTCCAATGAACACCCAGGACTGATCTCCTTTAGAATGGACTGGTTGGATCTCCTTGTAGTCCAAGGGACTCTCAAGAGTCTTCTCCAACACCACTGTTCAAAAGCATCAATTTTTCGGCACTCAGCTTTCTTTATAGTCCAACTGTTACATCCATACAAGGTTACTGAAAAAACCATAGCCTTGACTAGACAGACCTTTGTTGGCAAAGTAATATCTCTGCTTTTTAATATGCTGTCTAGGTTGGTCATAGCTTTCCTTCCAAGGAGTAAGCATCTTTTAATTTCATGGCTGCAGTCACCATCTGCAGTGATTTTGGAGCCCCCAAAAATAAAGTCAGCCACTGTTTCCACTGTTTTCCCATCTATTTGCCATGAAGTAATGGGACCAGATGCTATGATCTTAGTTTTCTGAATGTTGAGCTTTAAGCCAACTTTTTCACTCTTCTCTTTCATTTTCGTCAAGAGGCTCTTTAGTTCTTCTTCACTTTCTCCCATAAGGGTGGTGTCATCTGCATATCTGAGGTTATTGATATTTCTCCCGGCAATCTTGATTCCAGCTTGTGCTTCCTCCAGCCCAGCATTTTTTCATGATGTACTCTGAATGTAAGTTAAATAAGCAGGGTGATGATATACAGCCTTGACGTACTTGTTTCCCCACTCGGAACCAGTCTGTTGTTCCATGTCCAGTTCTAACTGTTATAGACATTCAGTTCAGTTCAGTTCAGTTATAGACATTAGAAGTGTAAAAATGATAATTTAGGAACTTTTCTTAAGGTCAACATTATTGCATATTTGAAATAAAATAGTTGGTGTAATATAGCACTATTTATGACATTGTCCTTTTATAGAGAAATCAGACCAGATGAACTCTGCTCAAATATGATTAACATTCAGAAACATGAAGCTGTAGAGATTATCAGCTTTGAATGAAGAGTATTGAATAAATAAACTCCTGGTCAGGGTAATTGGTTATTCTCTCTATTTAGCTAATTGCAGATAAAGCTAATTAGGTATTTATTTTACTGACTAGAGATCTTCTCCAAAGTGATTTTTCCACTTGCTCTATCATAACTTTAGGCAAATTCTTTTCTTTTGTACCAGATTTCACATGCATGCCATTTTTTTTTCAGATGAGAGACTATGTCTATGAACATAAAGAAGAAAGAAGTGTATAACTTCTTTCTAGATTTGCAAAATTTTTTTCCCCCTGTGGAATTTTTGTTTACAAACCAAGATGGTTTGTTATTAGTAACAAGTTATGTACACTTCATAGCTGATGGTAGTGTGTATGTTTGGAGAATGGTGGAAAGCAGCACAGATGTCAATGTTTTTTATCATAGATATTCTGAAAAGAATTAAAATTAGCATTTTTCTTTTTCATAGGATGTTTAGGGAAGCCTTTTGGGGATTATTATTTGGGGTCAAATTGCTTCCGTGAATCCATGGTTTCTACCTGGAGTTTTTCTCCTTGGTAGAGCAACCCCTTTCCACTTAGGGGGCCTGCATTCTGACCCCTGGTTCCAACTTCAGTCCTGCCATTTATTTCCAGAACGACTTTCATTTAGTGACTCTGCTACTCAGCCTTTCTGAGCCTCAGTCTCCTCATTCATAAAATGGGGCAAATAGCAGTAAGGCTGTTTAAAGATTTAATGAGATGCAATTAAGACCCTTAGCAGGGTACCCTGAGTAGCTCATTGTAACATTCACTTGGAGACGCTTGAGTATTGTAGCTGGAGTTTGTGTTTCTACTCTTGTGTTCAGTCATCCTTCTTCTTATGTTTTTCTTTTTCTCAGATCAGCCTGTCACTCAACTTTCCCAAGTGCACTTGTTTCTCCTTTTCTGGTTAATTTATTTTTTTATACATGGCTATAGAGCATAGCCTATAAAATAGTGGGGCTGGTTTCATGTGATGATTTTGGAATAGATCTCATAATAATTACACCTCCTACAATATGTACATAAATCACTTATTTAAGCATGAAAACATTATTTTATGTGTGGAACAAACTCTCTTACCATAATTTAAATGTTCATCTATATGTTCCTGAATATTCACCATCTCATACCTGCACATTTTGACACATGCCTGCTCCTATATATTCTTGTTTAATCATTTTTTTCTCTGGTTTCTAGCTCTTAATATATTTTCTCCTTGTATTGTATTAGAATTAATATTTCTTCTAATATTGCTTGTTTGTGATGCTCATTAATTTTTATCCTGTGTCCCCAACACCCTTCAATCCAGTGAGGTACAAAGGGAAGAGTGTTAACATTATTGAGAGATGGCGGCAGGAAGAGAAAGAACAAACTGGTACCTCTCCTCCCCTCCCCTCCTGCCCACACTTTCTGAGGTGATGGATTGAAGACTGTCCTGCGTGCTGGTGACAGGGGAGAGACAATGAAGGGACTGGAGGAGTTTTATTTTCCAGGTGCTTCCCAATTTTTGTTCAGTTGCTAAATTGTGTCCGACCCTTTGCGACCCCATGGACTGCAGCATGCCGGGCTTCCCTGTCCTTCGCCATCTCCCAGAACTTGCTCAAACTCATGTCCGTTGAGTCAATGATGCCATCCAATCATCTCATCCTCTGTTGTCCCCTTCTCCTCCTCCCTTCAATCTTTCCTAGCATCGCGGTCTTTTCCAGTGAGTTGACTCTCCACATCAGCTGGCCCAAGTATTAGAGCTTCAGCTTTCCAATACCCACTGGATAATGTCAAAGCTCCTCAGTGTGGGTCACATGTTCTCTGAGGCCTGGGTCCTTACACCCTCTTCAACCTTAACTTTTAAAATGTATACCTGCTATATTTTAAATTTATACCTTGGTACCCTGGTTTGCAGTTGCCCGCATATCCCACCCTACTTAGAAACTATGTATCTTTTTTCACACTCTTTGTGACTTGTTATGTTCCCCTGTTCTTCACCTTGCTGACTGCACATCTCCAGCCCATCTTTCAAAGCTCAGTCTAGGGATTGTCTCCTCCAGGAAGCCTCCCTGAACAGCCTTTCCCTCCTTCATATTGGACCAAGTGCCTGCCTTTTGCACAGATGCCTCTGCACACTGGAAATGACTGCCATTATGTCCTCCCTTACTTTGGAATGATCTGTTCATGGGTCTCTTTCCTCTGCTGGACTAAAGTCTATGACCGCTGGAACCGGTCATTCATTTGCACATTAATTTGTCTCCCCACCGTGTAGCTTAGTGCTTGGTGCAGTGTACCCAAGCCAGAGTTATTAATGTGCATAGAACTTTTAACACTGACCTCACTGGGGCCTGGGGGAATGAAGACAGTGATGTGCTAACGCATACTTCCTTTCATGGGGCTGCCTGACTGTTGCCTCAGCATTGGAATTCCTTCCAAACAACCGAACTGGCTGGATAACTCAATCCTTCTGATCTGTGGTGTTATTCCAGCAGTGACTGTTTTTCTAACTTCGAATTCATATCTTTACATTATTTGTAGACTTTCTTCTTTATGTTGTAACATAGCTTGTTTGCCGACAACATGTATTTCCCATTTAGTCATTTCTTTTCCAGGATGCTTATGAAGATGAAGGACTTTCTAAACACAAGAGACAATTGGCTATGAAATACCTGAAAGAAAATGATCCACGAGGCAGAATTTCTCCTAGAAGAAGCCCGTAGGCACATGATGGCATGCCTCTCAGTACAAACAGAAACAAGCAATTACCTGAACTGCTTCCTGTGGGAAACTCAGCACCCTACCACCCAGGGTGATGACTCCTGTGATTTTTTTTGGAGGGGTTGCATCATTGTAAGGAAATTCATTCATATGTTTCTCAACAAATGCACATTTTATTTTCATCTAGACATACTGTGTGTCTTTGTTTGAATTTATTTTCGTCTTTCTACTTTGCTTCTTTTGTTTTTTAAAAATAAATGTGAAGTATGCAATTTGAAAGGCAATACAAAAAACTGTGTGGTGGTTGTCACAGGCTTGTTAACTGGGGAGCGAATCGTGGCTTCAAGAAACATCTGGAATGTTTGGGATGTGGCGGTTGCCTGCATTGTCTTCTGGGCTTCATCATTATCAGTGACTTCTAGAATTTAATTGATTCAGGATATATTTAAATTTCAGATAGTTATTGTTGTTGGTCTGGTTCAAATAATATTAAATAAATATACGCTTGTTTTTTTCTCTTTGTATTACAATAGTTCTTCCTTTCTTATATTAAACTAGCATTTTCAAGGATATTATAAGAATGGAACCTTGGAATAAATCATGTTTGGAAATATTAGTGAGACTAATATTAATTGGTAATATTGCTAATTGGTAATAGGTCTTACCAATTCATCAAGTGAAATAATGGTATGTCTAGTCCTAGCAGATAAAAATCTACTGTGTGAATTGGTAACTCATTATAATTTTTAGAGTATTAAGTGTCCTGATTTTGTATTTTCCACTTTATATAGATAAAATACTAGTCATTCTTTTGTAGTTTGTATACCCTGGAAGTTCATATTACAATTTTGACGTTAGCTTCTTCATGTAAGAGAATTATTTTTGTCAAAAACATCACTTGAATTAAAAATCCTTAAGTTGTACTTTTCCCTGAAAATTGGTAATATTTTTTATTTTAGTCATTGTTGTTGTTCAATCACTCAGTTGTTTCGACTCTATTATTTTAGTAATGGCAGTTCAGTCAATAGTTTCATGAAATTTGAAGTTTAAGAAAGAATTGCTAACTTCAAAAGGTAGATGTATGTAAAATTTTAAATACATGGATTAGAGACAAATTATAAAATGTTATTTTTCCATCCTGAAGTAACTAAGATTTTAATAGAAAGTCTCTGTTTCATTTCATAAATAATTTTTTTTCCAGGTAGTTACAGAAAACATATTGTCCTAATGCTAAGAACCAAACACTTTAAGAGGTTTGTGATTATTATTATTCTCTAGTATATAGTTTGTTTCTCATCCCTTTTTGATGTTTGACAGTGGAAATAAGGTGTTTCTTTGAATATGAATATGTTAATCATCTACACCCCAATACAAAATATAAAGCTTAAAAAAAGAGAGACAATGTTTTACTTGAAGAGTTAGTGTCTAATACAGATGGGGTGTCCGAAAACAGCCACTTTGAATTTAAAATTGAAGATTGTTGGATTGGCATTTCTGTCCCCTTTGGTTGAGTATCTGAAAGCAGTTCCACATTTCTTCATCAGGAAGTCAGGCTGACTTGTGATGAAAGATGATGAAGACAAATCCTAAACAGGGCTTCCTGTTTGTTTAAACCTCCAACCCAAGAGAAAATCGCTTCCAGTTTCCCTGTACAATCATGGTAATATATTTTCTTTTTAGATTGTTAGCAGACTGTTTAGTTTGTACTTGGCATTTCAATCATAGTGAAAGAGGTGAAACCCAAAAGACTCAATGAATTCTCGTTATAAATCTAAAATTGGATGACCTTTACAATTAACCTCTGCTTCTTGTCCCTATCTCATTCCTAACATAGTATTCAAATTCATATATATTGATTATCTGCTCTATGGACAAGTTTGAAATAGCTACTTAGAAGTATATAAAAGAAGCTAAAGCTTCTGTCCTCAGAGCTCACACTTATAAAAACAATCATGTTAGGATATAGATATAAATTTAAATTTAAAGATGGTAACTCCTCTGAAAGAATGATTAGATTATTCTCCTTGTAAGATGAGTGCTTGTGCAAAGTGAGATTTTCAGTTTTGTGAATGATCTTTTGAAAACAAAACAGTAGGAAAGAAAATCAGTTGGGGAAGAGTATAAATGTATTTTGGAGGAAGACTTAGTTGTTTTTCTTAGAATCCTGGGACATCCAAATCACATTTAGGCAGGGGGTTAAAAAATAGGAAATTGACCTTAGCATTATTTATACAGGGAAAATTTGATTTAAAGTTAGCTAAAGATCATTATTATATCTTAGGAACATATTTGACTGTTACTAATTTTTTCTAATATTCTTTACATTATAAACTTTATGATTGGTATTAAACATTTTTTTTAAAAAGGGAGGAATGGCAAGATTTGACACCTAGAACAATTGATTATTAGAAGATGAAATCATGCTAAAATAGTAATGTAAGTTCTGTGAATAATACAAATGGTCATGATACTCTTAATGTGAATTACCCTAACTCATGCTAATTGCTGGGCTTCCCTGGTGCCCTAGATGGTAAAGAATCCACCTGCAATGCAGGAGACCTGGGTTTGATCCCTGGGTGGGGAAGATCTCCTGGAGAAGGGAATGGCTACCTATTCCAGTATTCTGGCCTGGAGAATTCCATGGCCTAAGGGAGCCTGGTGGGCTACAGTCCTTGGGGTCACAAAGACTCAGATACAACTGAGTGACTAACACTTACTTAGTGTGAAAGTGTTAGCCTTTCAGTCATGTCTGACTCTTTGATATTCTATGGAGTGTAGCTGGCTCCTTTGTCCATGGGATTCTCCAGGCAAGAATACTGGAGTGGATTGCCATTCCCTTCTCCAGGGGATACATACTAATAGCTAATACATACTAATAGAATATGCTGACAAAGTTCTGTCTAGTCAAAGCTATGATTTTTCCAGTATTCATCTATGGATGCAAGAGCTGGACCATAATGAAAGCTGAGAGCCGAAGAATTGATGCTTTTGAACTATGGTGTTGGAGAAAACTCCTTTGGGCTGCAAGGAGATCAAACCAGCCCATCCTAAAGGAAATCAGCCCTGACTATTCACTGGAAGGACTGATGCTGAAGCTGAGGCTCCAATACTTTGGTCAACTGATGCGAAGAACTGACTTACTGGAAAAGACCTTGATGCTGGGAAAAGATTGAAGTCAGAAAGAGAAGGGGGCGACAGAGGATGAGATGGTTGGATGGCATCACTGACTCAATGGACATGAGTTTGAGCAAGCTCCAGGACTTGGTGATGGACAGGGAAGCCTGGCGTGCTGCAGTCCATGGGGTTGGACAGGACTGAGTGACTGACTGAACTGAACTGAATTGAACATCGACTTCACTTTATTTTGCTAAATACTATACCTGCATTTTCTCATTTACCCCTGGGAATGACTCTATAGTATAAGTCAGATGCATTTTAGAAGAAGAAATTGAGACAAAGGTTATGCATTTTTTCCATTATCAGCCTCATTATCTATGTGTTAAACTTCTGCTCAAGGACATTTTGATTTCGTCCTTATTTTACAAATTTTCATCTGATTTCATTTCTTTTTCCTTTCCAAAAAGAGGACAGAAACGCCAACCTGACAATCTCCAACTTTAAATTCAAAGTGACTATTTTCAAACATCCCATCTCCATCAGACCCTAATTCTTCAAGTAATTAGAAATAATCATCTAATTTACTCCCTTGATTTCTTCGGTCCCCTTTCACTGTTTCATAACACATCCCTGATCTGTCATGGATTTTCTCATTCGACAGATGGTTCACCAAATATTTCCATTTATATTGTACTCAAAGTCAAATGTACAGATGATAGCATTTTTCACTTTTACAGTCTAATGTAGACATGAATATGTTGGGTACATGTGTTTTGTTTGATTAGAAATTTAAGTAAATATCAACTGAAGTCTGACATAATTTTTATCCTTCAAGGGGGCAAGAAAGATATGAAGAAATAAGACATTTATTGCTCAAAGCATTTGTCTGTAAATACACACACACACACACACACACACACACACACACACACACACCTGTTTTTCTTGGGAAACAAATCATAGAGGTTCTCTCCATAAAGGGTGGGCAGCATGTTTGGTCATATTGTAAAGAAGACCAGGAAATTCTATATACCACAAGTTGTCTGTTAAAACAAAAGGGTTCCATGTTCTTTTACATCAACTTGTGTCAATGTCTGACTTCTGTTGTGGCAGAAATCATCTGAATTCTTAGCTTATAGAGACGTACATATATTCTATCAGAAAAATCTCTTTAGAACATGGCACCGTTTTTACAGTTTGGAGTACTGATGTAACCTGGTCATTAGTCAGTTACTCAGACTTTTAAAACTAAGATGTTCTATAGGAAAGCCATTGATACTTAACGATGTTCTTTATTTTCAGATGGAACCATGACCAGGATGAAGGGCAGGCTGCCATTGAAGCAAATGTGCCGAGTTACAATTTCACCGGGAAATTATGCTTTGCAAGGTGGTCGCACAGGTAATTCAAAACATGAATTGCCCTGATCAGACAAAAGAAAATCTCAAAATGTATCTTAAAAAATTGCTCTAATTATTTCCTAGTGCTTCTAAAGCCTTGTTATTTTAATAATTACATAACAATTTGGCATATGTGAATTCTCTGACAAGGTCCAGGATCTCAAATTGTAAAAATACTTTTGCTCAGACTCCCCCATGAAACAGATTGGCAGAACAAGTATTTTCACATCACGCCTGACCCTGGCCACTTAGTCATTAATGACTTTGCTCACTATGGAATTCTGAGCCTAATGATTTTCCTCTTGACAATCCGAATAATATACCTAAAGAGGTTAAAAAAAGAAGCACAAGAATTTTTTTTTACAAGAATATTTTAAAATTGAACAGTAAGCAATATTTAATGCCATATGTTTGTTACAAACAATGCAGCAGAAGGTTTTTTTTTTTTTCTTTATTAACCTATATTCTGTTGTCTTTCCTGGACAGTATATGAGTTAAGGATGGGGCAGGACCCCATGTATGGGATTATAAAACATAGGCATGATGTTATTGGGGCTTCCCAGGTGGTACTACTAGTAAAGAATCTGCCTACCAATGCAGAAGATGCAAGAGACATGGGTTCGATCCCTGGGTTGGGAAAATCCCCTGGAGTAGGAAATGGCACCCCACTCCAGTATTCCATGGGCAGAGGAGCCTGGTGAGCTACAGTCCATGGGGCTGCAAAGTGTAGGACAACTGAGCAACTAAATACACACATGATGTTATTAGAATATGGCTAAGCTCTTACTGGGCTTCCCTTGTGGCTCAGCTGGTAACAAATCTGCCTGCAATACAGGAGACCTGGGTTCGATCCCTGGTTTGGGAAGATCCCCTGGAGGAGTGAAAGGCTACCCACTCCAGTATTCTGGCCTGGAGAATTCCAAGGACTGTATAACCCATGGGGTCGCAAAGAGTCAGACATGACTGAGCAACTTTCACTCACTCAAGCTCTTACTAATTTTTCGTATTCTAGGGTCCACATACATTTTGGTTGAAAAAAATAATCCTACTGCCAAAATGGTTTAAAAAATTACTATAATAAATGAATATTTGATACCATGGAAAGTGTCCATTTTATATAATCTGAAAAAAAAGCTTATTATAAAACTAGAAGTTAAAATTATTTCTGTAAAAGAGAAAAAAAAAACGTGAAGCAAAACAAAGGAAAAAGAAAAAGCTAAAAGGCTGTCTGTATTTACAAGATTTTTTTGTGTGTAGGTTAAAAACTGAAAAAATAGACACACAAAAATGTGAGTAATATGTTTGTACTGCTCCATTTGGCAAGTTCTTAAAGGTTACAGGAAGAGAGTGTATTATTGCTTAAGATGATGAGAATTTATATTAAAAAATAAATCCAGCCTGCGAGCAGGAAGGGGAAATTGCCTCATTAATTACCTGGTTATCTTATCAGGGCTCTCACTCTTTGGTTTTTTGGAATGCAGAGCAGCCTTCATGAGCATTGCTCAGAGCGGCTGGGGCAGCAGTTCTCCAGGCTGAGGGATTTTACACTCTTTGTTCACTCTGCATTTATATTTTATGCAGCAAGCAGCTGCCTGGGTGGGTTTGGTGTCAGAGTGAGAGACCCATTCTTTCAGTGGGGGTCCATCCAGGAAGGAGGGGGCCTGGCTTCCTCCCTCTGCACTTTCAGTTAGCTCCCTGGGGCCAGCTTCCATCCTTAGGATTAGGGCAGTGCCTGACTCCATCCTATGCCCTCAGGCAAGTTCTTGAATCCAGAGAAACTGAAGGGGAATGTAGGAATGTGGATGAGATGAAATTGGCTGAAACCATTTTCCTCAAAAGATCATTCTGAATGCTGTGAGTTCTAAATGTTCAAGGGCCCTTCCTTCTGTCCAAAGAGCTACACACTGGTTCCCTCTCAGGGGTAGATTTTATTCTCTTTGTTTATCCTTAGCGGAAATAAGCATGTAGAAATTTATAATTCTGGTAAAAAGTCCACAGAATCTGTATTTAAAAAGAGAAGCAAATAATGCTAAAATGCAGTTCCTTGTAAGTAATTTAACATATTTCTATTCCTTTGAACTTGAAGAAAGTAAATTATTGTGTGGAGAATTTTTTCCCCTAATTTTTCTGCATATTTGAACCTTAGTTTCATCATTATTTCTCCTGAAATCTCTGTGTTCAAATATAATTACTGTTTCTTGATTTTTCAAGTTCATGATATTTGCAGACACAATTTGCATAACTTCTGAATGATGCAACTGGTAGCCCAAACTAATATAATAAATTATGACAATTATTTTGATGTCTTGTAAGTCTTCCCTTGATCTTAAAGGATGAGGCTTTAGATCATTTAGGTTAATGGCCAGAAAGGAAAATAATCTGTATATCACAATAAAAATAATCAGCATGATAATAAAAATAGCAACAATATCATATATCATAATAATAGTAATAACAATAATACTACTACTAAAATACTCCAAATTTTGTGTTCTTTGAATAACATATAAGAGAGGATTACTATGTTTCTAATTCTACCCTTCCATTTGAGTTTCATAAAAACATATTTCTCATGAATTTTTATGATGTTGATTTAGCCTAATGATGATTTGGGCTACCTATGCCAATATTTTAACACAAAATGACAAATGTGATCAGATCTCACCCATAGGCATTATATAGGATCACCTGCACTTTCCAAGATGTTTGTGCTTTAGAAAACCGACGTAAAATTGATGTTAGACAATCCTGGTATGATTGATTTGTGGTCCATTTAGTAAAATCTATACTGGATGAACTGTTTACACTGGATGTCTCCTTGATGTTGCTGACCAATAAAGTAGGAGGGATCACCTGACAATAAATGTTATATATTTTGTATAACCATCTTACATGATTTCACATGTATTACCTCATTGCAATCACCTGTGACATGGATGGAGCCAAAATTACCTAGTTTTATACAGATTAGTAAAATGAAACCTAAATGAATTAGGCAGTTTGACTAAGATCAGCATCCTAGGAGTTATGTAGAGCTGGGATTCGGACAAGGTTATTAGACTTCAATCCAGAGCACTGTGGTACCTGGCTTCCTCTCACTGAGCTGATGGGGTTCTGTCTGCCTCCCCTGTCCTGTTCTCATTAGCTGTGATGTTACCTGCAGCCCCTGTCCAGCACTGTGCCCTTCTCTTCTCTGTCCAATAGTCTCAAATTTGATAGGAGGTGTTTTTTTTTTTAATTGAAGTTTAGTTGATTTATAATGTGCTAGTTTCAGGTGTAGAGAACAGTAATTCAATTATTCATCCATCCATATATATGTTATATATATATTATATATTATATATATATGTATATATATAATATATCTATTCTTTTTTGGAGTCTTTTCCATTATAGAAGGAAATGGCAACCCACTCCAGTATTCTTGCCTGGAAAATCCCATGGACAGAGGAACCTGGTAGGCTATAGTCCATGGGGTTGCAAAGAGTCTGGCACAACTGAATGACTTCACTTTCTTTCACTTTCCGTTAAAGGTTATTACAAGATATTGAATATAGTTCACTGTGCTATACAGTAGGTCCTTGTTGTTTTCCTATTATATAGGTAGTAGTATGTATCTGTTCATCTCAAACTCATTTTTCCCTCTTCCCCTTTCCCGTTTGGTAACCATAAGGTGTTTTTATTTTTCCTGTGTCTTTTGAAAGTGAAAGTGAAGTTGCTCAGTCGTGTCCGACTCTTTGTGACCCATGGACTGTAGCCTCCCAGGCTCCTCCGTTCATGGGATTTTCCAGGCAAGAGTATTGGAGTGGGTTGCCATTTCCTTCTCCAGGGGATCTTCCCGACTCAGGGATTGAACCCGGGTCTCCCGCATTGCATGCGGACGCTTTACCCTCTAAGCCCCCAAGGAAACCCAATGGGAGCCTATAAGAAGCTTCTCCCCGTGACTAAGTTCAGAACCCATTCTTTTCTGAGCCCTTTCTTCTTCAACTAGGAAGCAGATCCAGATGCTAAAGCAGGACTGGGCAGCAGACCAAGTGCTCTTTCTGCCCCACCACATTAGTTGACATCAGTGAGGCAAAGAGAAAAAGAATGTTAGTTAAAAATACAGCTGATTACAGCTCCATCTTCCCTAAAGAAGGGAAACACTTACTGACAGGAGGTTGTGACTTTTCATCTAGAAAATGTCCTTGTTGTGTCCTTTGAATGAACATGGCCAGCCCTCCATCCCCGTCTCCCCTGATGGTGCTGGTGCTGGGAGGTTTGGGCAATAAAGCATCTGGAAAGGGGTTGCTGAGATCTGCCAGCCACTGAGGATGGAGTGGATGGGTGGTAGAGTACTTGTAAGTCATGTTGTCCTTGTTTAGTTACTAAGTCATGTCTGACTCTTTTGCGGCCCCTTGGACTGTGGCCAGCCAGGCTCCTCTGTCCATGGGATTTCCCAGGCGAGAATACTGGAATGGGTTGCCATTTCCTTCTCCAGGGGATCTTCCCAACCCAGGGATCAAACTTGGATCTCCTGCATTGGCAGATGGATTCCTTACCGTTGAGCCACCCAGGAGCCTTGCAAGTCATAATAGGAATGAAGTTAAAGCACTGTGATGCCCCCTTCCTTATTAGAGCTTAAGCTTTATTAAAATTCTTCCACATATACATTCCAGTACTTTCAGTGAGTGGTGTCTGGTGGGGAGAGGCATGGAGATGGTACAGTGGCTGACATCTGAGCCTTCATTGGAAAAATAGAAGTAATAGCAGTTAGAAGTTGTAGTAAAACTGAGATTTCGATGGAAACAAGAACACTGATGTAAACCATAGGGCATAAGACACACAGATCTGCAGAGATTATGTAAAGATCAACAGCCTTCCTCTTCGATGTGAATTTGCCAGTTGGTGGAAATCTCAAAAGTTATGCGGACTTCTTGCTTACAGAAAGAAAAGGCAAAAGTCATTATTGATTCTTCTCAAGAAACTTGAGAAGAGGCCACGCCGGTCAGTTATCTTGGGAAGGCTCTAGGATTTCTAGAACTATTGAAGCTAAGACTGTAAACATCAACTGATTGAACCCTCCTCAACCTTCTTCTCCTTCTTACCCTCTTTACAATAAAGGAATCTAAACTCAGACACCTTATCCATGTACCCAAGGCTAGACGGCACGTGAGCGGTCACAGATGCAGGACTACAATCTGACTGAAGAGTCAGGGCCAGAAGCCCTGGGTTCTGGTTCCTACTTCATTGTCTTGTTTTTCTGACCTTCTTGAACCTCAGTTACAACTCTGTAAATCAAAGTCAAGTTGGAGGACCAGATACATTTATGTAGGATTTGAAAACTGTCAAAGAATGTTAAAACATTTATTGGTTTGTTTTAGGAAGTTAGGTATGGTGCCAACAATTATATGGAGAGGATTATCTTGGCTTTCCTGAAAAAGTCTGAGAACTGTAGCCATGATGTCACTGTTCCCTGTGTACACACAGGTGTGGATCGAGGCAAGGGGACAGGCAGTGACTTTTATAGGGTACCTTCTGGGATGGTGATCTTTTGTCTTCTTGGTAGAGCGTCTAAATAATATGTATATATGTATATATATGTATATATATATAAATTCTTTTTTTCTGCAAGAATTAAATCTAAGTATTCTCAGAAGGAAGTTAGGAGTACTTGATTTACTTCTTAGTAAATCAAGAAGTTTAATCATACCATCTATAGAAACTACATAAACATGTATTATGTTTATTTTTTTTCCGGAACATCTTTAGTCTTTATGGAATTTGTTACAGTATTGATTCTGTTTTATGTTTTGGTTTTTTGGCCATGAAAGATGCGAGATCTTAGCTCCCCAAGGCGGGATTGAACCATACCCTTATAACTAGCCCCAGCCTGCCCCGACCCTCACCCTCACATTGGAAAGTCAAAGTGTTAGTCACTCAGTCGTGTCTAACTCTTTGCAACCCCATGGACTGTATCCCACCTGAATCCTCTGTCCATGGGATTCTTTAGGCAAGAATACTGGAGTGGGTTGCCATTCCTTTTTCCAGGGGATCTTCCCAATCTAGGGATTGAACCAGGGTCTCCTGCATTGCAGGCATATTGTTTACCATCTGAGCCAGCAGGGAACCCATTGGTAGGCACAGTCTTAACCAGTGGATCGCCAGGGAAGTCTCCAACAGTGTTTTTAAAGGGTCAAGGTCCAGGGGACCCTTGGTGGAATGAGTCATGATGAAAAGCACGGATGATGTAGGCTCCCAGGCCATGGCACCGTGACTGCCTCCTACTGGGGGTGGGGGTGGGGAAGGAGAGGACGGTTAGGGAATATCAGCCAATATGGTATCATTCAGGGAGAAAATGACTAGATTCACTTTCGTCTTCCCTAAGTAGTTTTGTATTTAGTGGGGAAAAAAAAAAAAGAAAGTTAAAGACATTATTTATTATGATCATTCTTCAGATTTTATCTTAGATTTTTGGTTTCCAAAACTCTTCTAAAGTAGTCAGTCTTTTTAAGCCTGAGTGTTTTAACAGAAGGAAAGGTTTTTTTTTGTTTTGTTTTTTTCTGTGAGAGGGATACTCCCTACACATGTTTGCCTCTAGGGCTTGAAAAGAAAGGAATCTGTTTTACACCCCACAGCACAGCCTCCCCTGGCTCCCTTCCGCTCAGCCGGTGTAGGGAGAAGGATCTACTCCTTTAATCTCAGAGGTAAAAAAATACCAAAGCAGATGACTTTGGCAGGTTTGCTGGAGGCTGGCGGCAGGTTGGCTTCCAGAGTTCAGCCTGACAGGAAGCTGGGGGCTGCTGCTCTGTCTGGTCATTAGGAAGGACCGGGGTTGTTGATTAGTCCTTGTGGTGCTGAAGAATGTACACTTATCTGGCTCAGGAGCCAGAGAGGTCCCAGAACATCCTAGACATTTGGTCATCAGCCTCTTCAAACCCCCATCAACTCAGGAAGTTAGAAAGAACTTAAAAACCAATCAAACATTTTACCAAGGACCTGAGTTGTTTCTGTCATTTCCCATTTGCTTTTCCAACAGTCTTTCAATGGTCTAATAAAATGCTCAGTCACAGATATGAGGGTGTCGAGAAGTATAATTGCATGTTCCACACAAACCTTAGCCTCCCTTGTCCGGCAGAAAATCAGGAAATGAATTATATTTTGATTCAACCTTCTCAATAAAATGAATAATATTAAGAAAATATCAATGACTTCTTGGAGTTCTCAGAAAGGTGAAGAAAAGCTGTGAGAGTGTTATTTTGCAACGATAGGGAGAACAGTTGGGTAGGGGTGGTGCTATAGGCCTCTGGGTTTTGGGAAGGAACAACAGGACATCAACACAGAAATAAGGGTCAGGATACCAGCCTCCTGCACTAGCTGCCACTTCCTTCTGCTGTCTGCTCAGTTGTGCTCCTCAGACACACAATAATCACGCCAGCGGGTCCAGGGATCGAATGACGGCACTGCTGAAGGATTAAGAGCAATTCTATCCTCTTGGCTTGGACTTTGGAATTTTCATTAAAATGACCTTGGGTGTGGTGAGAAAGGAATTCAGGCATCAGGGATCAACTCTTATGCATCTTACCTGGGAAAACAACTACAGGGCCCCTTTCAGAAAGAGTCTTCTCTCTGGGCCTCAAGCAGAGCTGTCATACTTGTTTTTCTAAGTGTTTCTCACATGGGATTAGCCTCCAGATATGTGAAAAGTGAGGAGTTGAAGAATCTTAGGTAGGCATAAAGAGGGACAAAAACAAACTCCTCACTTCTGCTGGTGGCAGGCCGGATCTCTCGTATTTTCCAGGCCCTGTAATGGTTGACTTGTCTGGAGACTGATTTTCTACCTCCTCTCTGGATCCCTTGGCTTTTGATGGCAGAACTGGTGATCCATCTACGTTTCATGACCCATTCTTGTGAAGAGCCCAGTCTACACCTGTTTCAGGAAGTGGACACCTCCCAGGGCCCAAAAGGGAGCTTTTGTCTAACACTCGGAAATGAATTGTTTGAAGAGGCAAATGTGTTGACAACGCAACCGACACTTCATTGGGAAGGGGCACCGGGCAGAGAGTAGTAGGGTAAGGGAACCCAGGAGAACTACTCTGCCATGTGGCTTTATGGTGATGGGGTTAGTTTCTGGGTTGTCTCTGGCCAATCATTCTGACTCAGGGTCCTTCCTGGTGGCCCACGCTTTGCTCAGCCAAGATGGATGTCAGTGAAAAGGATTCTGGGAGGTGGTAGGACACACGGTGTCTCCTTTTGACCTTTCCCTAACTCTTCCCATTGGTGGTGACTTATTAGTTTCGTGTTCCTTACCGGGCCTCCCGATAAGCATAACTCACACAAATGGTTACCATGGTGCCTGCCTGGCCGGTGTGGGCAGTTTCAGTCAGTATGTTTCCCCTGACACACCTAGGGACTCCACTGGTCTTGCAGAGGCATTTCAGCAGATGTGGGTGCTTGGCTGCCGGCCTGAGACTTAGCATGGTAAATTAGAGAAAAGGTAGAGGCCTCAGGAATTAAATGATACACCAAATGGGAGGACTTCGGGGAAAGAAAGCACACTGGAGATGACTAACAAAAGTTAGTGAAAAGATAATGAATTTTCTCAGAGTGGCTCATGAGTCATGAGCTGGTGGGGTAAGATAAGCTGCAGGGGGCTAAATCACAGCTGAATCAGTAAAAGAACAACCATCTTTTGTAGAATGTTTATACATTTTTGCACATTTAAATTTCCACTTAAATTTTTTAAGGCTGTAATTGGCTCTATAAATTAAAATAAGTTTGTGCTTTTCATGAAATACACAATATGCTTTCCTTATTCTTATTACAAGCATTTTATAATTTTGCATAAATCTCTATTTTCTCTGAACATTTTGCTTTCAGTAAAATGCTTTCCAACTCTGCTTAGTATATTACCAGTGGATTAGTAGAACTGCTTTTTATTGACTAGTAAAACTTATTGCCTATGCTTTTTACCTTAGGTTTTTCAAATTAAATAATAATTGTTTACTTATAAAATAAATAATAGGTCCTCTTATAGGGTCAGTAAGGAAATCAGCAGACTTAGGCTGGGGAGTAGTGATGACTAGAAATTGGATTAGGGCTAGTCAGTAGAGGTCTGCTAGACAGAACTACAAGGAAGGTTTGCTGGGTTTTGTTCATGCCCACTGTCTTAGTCAGCTCAGGCTGCCATCACAAAATTCCACAGACGGGGAGACTTCAATGACAGAAATTTATTTTTCTCAGTTCTAGAGGCCAAAAGTCTAAGGTCAAGGTTCTGGTTGATTTGTTTACCAATGAGAGCTCTCTTCTGGCTCACAGATGGCTGCTTTCTCACCATGCCCTCATTTGTCCTTTCTGTAGTATACGTGCAGGGCGGGGGTTGGGGGGGAGGGAATTGGTCTTTTTTTCTGTTCTTATAAAGCTGCTAATCTTATCAGATCAGGGCCACACCCTTATAATCTTATTTAACCTTAATTACCTTCTAAAGGGCCTATTCCAAATATAGTCACATAGGACTTTAGGGCTTTAATATGAATTTGGGGGAGATACAATTCAGTACATAGCACTCACCAAAGGGTGTAGATTTTGACATCTGCCCTTATCTAGGATCTACCATGCTCCTTCTTAAACCAATGGGGCCCAGCTTGATCATGTGAAAAATTTTCTTTTCCCATCAATGGCTGGGGTGGTGAGAGTGTGGGATCTGGTCCTATACTGGTCATCTGAGTGCCAGCACTTAAATTTGACCCTTGAGATGATAGATAATTATGAGCTGTAGATGCATAGCTAATCACTGTCATCATCATCATCATCATCATCATCATCATCTACCTATGTGTTAAATTCTATGCTAGATGAAAATATATATTATCTATAATATTTTCTGATTTGGGAGACCAAGGAAATGAAAGTTCCTCAGATGATTGAAGCTCTAGCTCAAGAATTTTGAGGCCAGATTTTCAGTTGTGTGCTTCAGAGAACTAGAAAAAGTATTTCGTAGAGTATGATGAGAGAGAAGAAAGCAAATTATAGAGACAGGGGGAAATGGCCAGAGAGTTGAGGGCATTCTGAGCCACAGCCTCAATTTTTCCCATGGTTTTATGAGACACCATTTTCCTTATATTAAAATTTCCTTTTTTGGTTTAAGCTACTTAGATGTTTAAGACTTAAAGGAGTCTGAGCTAATATACATTAATTAAGCCAAGTCTTTTTGTACAGAAAAAGTTATAAAGAAAGAGTAAAGTGATGGTCAAATGGTTAATAAGAGGATAAGAATAAGAGAAAAAATGGCTTACCATTCCATTTTTACCTAGAGCATTTTCCCAATCTGTGTTGGGATGAAATAATTGTATCACCAATTGCATACCAAGTTAGGAAGAAACAGGCCTACACCAAATGGCCTTTGACATAGGTAACACAGGAGTATAGTGGGGAAAGGATGATCTTTTCAATAAATGGTGCTGCCTTAACTGGATATCCATATGGCAAAAATGTATCAAACACAATATATACAGAAAATGATTCCAGATGGACTATAAATCTAAACGTAAAAGATAAAATAATAAAACATTAGAGGAAAAAAAATGTGAACATCTTTCTGACTTTGTAGCAGTCAAAATTATTAAGGCAGGAATCAAAAACCCTAACATGAAAGAAAATAGTATACAAGAGAGTATAATACAAGTAAGAACTATTTATTCAAAGACATGATTAGAGATTGAAAGAGTTCTTGTAGTACATGTATCTGTCAAAGGACTTATATGAAAGGAAATCTCATAAATTAGAAAGAGTACAACTCAACTTGAGTGGGGGCAAAAACATCACAAAAAAGACTAGTGAAGTATACACTCAGTCAGTTCAGTTCAGTTCAGTCACTCAGTTGTGTCCGACTCATTGCGACCCCATGAATCACAGCACACCAGGCCTCCCTGTCCATCACCAACTCCTGGAGTTTACTCAAACCCATGTCCATTGAGTCGGTGATGCCATCCAGCCATCTCATCCTCTGTTGTCCCCTTCTCCTCCTGCACCCAATCCCTCCCAGCATCAGGGTCTTTTCCATGAGTCAACGCTTTGCATGAGGTGGCCAAAGTACTGGAGCTTCAGCTTCAGCATCAGTCCTTCTGATGAACACCCAGGGCTGATCTCCTTTAGGATGGATTGGTTAGATCTCCTTGCAGTCCAAGGGACTCTCAAGAGTCTTCTCCAATACCACGGTTCAAAAGCATCAATTTTTCGGTGCTCAGCTTTCCTCACAATCCAACTCTCACATCCATACATGACCACTGGAAAAACCATAGCCTTCACCAGACAGACCTTTGTTGGCAAAGTAGTGTCTCTGCTTTTTAATATGCTATCTAGGTTGGTCATAACTTTCCTTCCAAGGAGTAAGCATCTTTTAATTTCATGGCTGCAATCACCATCTGCAGTGATTTTGGAGTCCCCAAAAATAAAGTCTGACACTGTTTACACTGTCTCCCCATCTGTTTGCCATGAAGTGATGGGACCAGATGCCATGATCTTAGTTCTCTGAATGGTGAGCTTTAAGCCAACTTTTTTCACTTTCCTCTTTCATTTTCATCAAGAGGTTTTTTAGTTCCTCTTCACTTTCTGCCATAAGGGTGGTATCATCTGCATATCTGAGGTTATTGATATTTCTCCCGGCAATCTTGATTCCAGCTTGTGCTTCTTCCAGTCTAGCGTTTCTCATGATGTACTTTGCATATAAGTTAAATACGCAGGGTGACAATATACAGCCTTGACGTACTCCTTTTCCTATTTGGAACCAGTCTGTTGTTCCATGTCCAGTTCTAACTGTTGCTTCCTGACCTGCATATAGGTTTCTCAAGAGGCAGCTCAGGTGGTCTGGTATTCCCATCTCTTTCAGAATTTTCCACAGTTTATTGTGATCCACACAGTCGAAGGCTTTGGAGTAGTCAATAAAGCAGAAATAGGTGTCTTTCTGGAATTCTCTTGCTTTTTCAATGATCCAGCAGATGTTGGCAGTTTGATCTCTGGTTTCTCTGCCTTTTCTAAAACCAGCTTGAACATCTGGAAGTTCTCAGTCCACGTATTGCTGAAGCCTGGCTTGGAGAATTTTGAGCATTACAAAGTATACACTAAGCATATGAAAATGTGTGAAATGTGAAAGTCACTCAGTCGTATCCAACTCTTTGTGATCCCGTGGGTCACATGGAATTCTCCAGGCCAGAATACTGGAATGGGTATCTGTTCCCTTCTCCAGGGGAACCTTCCCAACCCAGGGATCAAACCCAGGTCTCCCTCATTGCAGGTGGGTTCTTTACAAGATGAACCACCAGGAAAGCCTTAAATATATGACAAGGTATTCAAGTGTATTAAATATAAGGAGATTTAAAGTAAAACCATGATGGGCTACCACTACAGTGGCTAGATGAAAATGATGGAGAAAATCCAGCGTTGATGAGGGAACTGGATATCTTATCCACTTCAAACTGAAGAATAGATTTGGTATAAACTGCTGCGCAGTGTTCACTAAAGATAAGCTTATACCTATCTCATGAACTGGTAATTCCTTTCTAGATATATACCCAAGAAAAATGCATTCATATGATCACCAAAAGATATGTGCTAACAAATGATTGCAGTCTAGTCACAGGCAAAATTTAGTTAGAAAACTGATGTCCATCACCAGTAACATGAATAAGTAACTTGTGTTATATTCAAATCATAGGTTACTAGGTAGAATGAGTGGTATACACTATACAGAGCTATACAGGTGAGTTGTATAGTGTTGAATGAAGTCATAAAAGAATTTTAATTGAATGATTTATAAAGTATGAAAATAGGTAAAACCAATCTATGGTCTTAGAAGTCAGACTTGTGATATAGTTTGGAGAGAAATAGGCACTGGGGAGAAGCATGGGGTTAATGAAGATTTTGTGATACTAGTAATGATTTGAAAGCTACTTGCAGATCTTGTTTTTAATTAAAAAGTCACATATACTTTTTAAAAAAGGCATGAAAGAAGAAAAATGAATCAATCATATTTCTTTACTTAAAGGAAATGATTGATTGAAATCCAAGTGTTATTTTAGTTATTCTTTGTAAAAGTTTTCAAAAAAATAGTTGCAATCATATTGCAAAAGCAGTTTAAAATCATCTATATTTTCACTTAATATTGTATTCTGACACTTTTTCATATTATTACACTCTTACAGATATAATTTTTAAATAGCAGAACTCATTGCCCTTAAGGGAATTAAACACGGTTCTTAATATTTTCTTGCATTTGTTTGATTTTGATAACTTTGATAAATTGATTCCAATTACTTATAAAATAGGAAGTTGTCATTCAAAAGCCCTGTGAAAAATTTCTTCAATCTATGTGAAATAGTTAATGTCTTGAGTATAAATTTTGTGCCACTAATAGAAAAAAAAATAAAGAAATACAGGGTGCCTTCTGCAACAGTCTGCTACTACTGTTCTAGGGGAACAGACTGACTTCCTTCTTTCGTATGCTCCCTGTCACTGCAGAGGTTAAGGAAAAATTACATTATAATTTCTAGATGGAAGTTATGTTACATTTCCAATCACCCTTCTGTTCGTCATTTTTTTTTTTGGTCTTAAGTCTCAATACCCTATTCCATTATGATTCTTGTCTCAGCTATCGCCCAGGGTCAGGGCTTGAGCCAGCCTAGAGGGGTGCTTAGGGTACAAAAGTTAAGGAGGCATCCTTTCTCTGGGCCATGGTAACGCAGGGTCAACACCTGAGACTGAGTGTCTCTACATTTTGTGCTTTCTGTACCTCCTGCCATGATCTCCCCTATTTAGAGATGTGAAATCCCTGGGAAGCAAGACGATGTTAACCTGACCCCTGATCATGAATAATTGTCTGAACTTAGACTTTTGCTACTGAAAGTGTGGATTGTGAATCAGCAGTACCACCTGGGAGATTGTTAGAAATACAGAATCTGGGGCCCCATTTCAAACTCACAAAACGAAAATCTGCATTTTAGGAAGATATTGGTAATTCCCATACGTGTTATATTTTGAAAAGCATTGCTCTCAGGAATTGTCACTGTGACAGAAGTTGCTGTCACAGACAGATGTCTTGGGTATGTGGATATCCCTCACCCTTTTTGGGTGGTAGCAATTGTGATGGGCTTCCCTGAAGGTTCAGACAGTAAAAAATCTGCCTGCAGTGCAGAAGACCTGGGTTTGATCCCTCGTTTGGGAAGATCCTCTGGAGAAGGGAATGGCAACCCACTCCAGTATTCTGGCCTGGAGAATCCCATGGACAGAGATGCCTGGCGGGCTGCAGTCCATGGGATCACAAAGAGTCACACAACTGAGCAACTAACACTTGGACTTTCACTTCAATTGTGGTAGAAGAGGGGGTCCAAAGAGTTTAGAATATTTGCACATTTTCTATGGGCTCATGTAAGTCCTTTGGAACCCAGCTTTGGAAATGACTCCATTTACCAAGGTGATTTTATTCTTTCTTCAAATATTTCATTTTTCTGCCCCCACAAAGTGGACAGTGATATATAGAATGCTTATCAATGATATGTAAAAAGCTTATTTTCACCTGTAATTTCCAGTCACAATGAGGATAGATTCCCTTTCACCACCAGAATGAATTATGTATTCTTACACTTACGTGTAAGAAGCACACAATTGTGCATATAAAAAAACATTTAGAGAGTCAAGGTAGAATAGGTGTTGCTGATTTCCAAATGAGATTTAATTAGCTCCAATGTCAGGGGTTTTATCTTTCCCTTTCTCTTGTTCTCATGTATATTTCTAGTAAAATAAATAGTATAGATTGAGTTATAGTGTTAATCCCATCTCTTACAATGTTGATTATATTGGGTTGCTTCATCCACTTTATAGATGGCAGATGGGAAGATGTTCACTTCCTTGTATCATTTTTTTAATTTCCATTTATTTGTGAAGCAGATGCTTTCATAGTTATTTTCTTTGGTGTTTTAGGTAAGAATGGAGTTGAGCTTTGACCCCAGTGGTGGTGAAGTAGCTTGTATCAGACTTACTATCCTACAGAAAACAATCATAAACTCTACACAAAAGAAAAAAGAAAAGCATCTCATTATTTGAAAATACTAAAGAGTCACCCAATGCAAGCAGAAATCAAAGGGAATTTTATCCCCTGAAAGAAGGGCAAGTCACTGAAAGAGATCTACATGTTGTGCGTTTTTTGTTGCCTGTTCCTGAGTGCACAACCCAGGCTATAGAATATTGTCTAGGCAACTCGAGATTATTTAAGCAGTAAGGTATACTCTCATTGGCTTGAAGTGTAACAGGATAGAATTTAGGTCTGTAAAAATGACAAGAAATTTTAAGAGGAGATTTTGTAAATACTATGTTTATAAAATTTCATAGAAAGTTATTGATCTGTACTTCATTCTACCCGTATCCTCCTAGATAATTGTCTCAGGTTGTATATAATATAGCTTTCTCTCTTCTTGCTGTCAATTCCTTGATATTTGCAACTCTCTTTGCTTGAGTTCCAACCTGAAGTATGAATGGGAGTCACATACCATTTTTATGAAAATAAAGAAGATAAATTTACCTAAAAACCTTGCCTGCCAGATAGTGTCAAAATTGAAAAATGTGTAAGACTACAGTGTTGCTAATATCCAAGATTATGAAATTCACAATTACTGTGAATGTCTGGGAGTCCTGTGTTGATCAACTGACATTTTTTGGATGAGGAGTAAAATATAAACATAATTAATAAATTACTATACATTTAGTTCATGCAATTTTTCTTTTTTTTCATGATTTTTTTTTCATTTATTTTTATTAGTTGGGGGCTAATTACTTTACAATATTGTAGTGGTTTTTGCCATACATTAACATGAATCAGCCATGGATTTACATGTGTTCCCCATCCTGATCCCCCTTCCCACCTCCCTCCCCATCCCATCCCTCTGGGTCTTCCCAGTGCACCAGCCCCGAACACCTGTCTCATGCATCCAACCTGGGCTGGTGATCTGTTTCACACTTGATAATAATATACATGTTTCAGTGCTATTCTCTCAAATCATCCCACCCTTGCCTTCTCCCACAGAGTCCAAAAGTCTGTTCTATACATCTGTGTCTCTTTTTCTGTCCTACATATAGGGTTATCATTACCATCTTTTTAAAATTCCATATATATGTGTTAGTATACTGTATTGGTGTTTATCTTTCTGGCTTACTTCACTCTGTATAATGGGCTCCAGTTTCATCCATCTCATTAGAACTGATTCAAATGTATTCTTTTTAATGGCTGAGTAATATTCCATTGTGTATATGTACCACAGCTTTCTTATCCATTCATCTGCTGATGGGCATCTAGGTTGCTTCCATATCCTGGCTATTATAAACAGTGCTGCGATGAACATTGGAGTACACGTGTCTCTTTCAGATCTGGTTTCCTTGTTGTGTATGCCCAGGAGTGGGATTGCTGGGTCATATGGCAGTTCTATTTCCAGTTTTTTAAGGAATCTCCACACTGTTCTCCATAGTGGCTATACTAGTTTGCATTCCCACCAGCAATGTAAGAGGGTTCCCTTTTCTCTGCACCCTCTCCAGCATTTATTGCTTGTATACTTTTGGATAGCAGCCATCCTGACTGGAGTGTAATGGTACCTCGTTGTGGTTTTGATTTGCATTTCTCTGATAATGAGTGATGTTGAGCATCTTTTCATGTGTTTGTGTATAAATTTTAAAAAAGAAAATGTTCCTCCAGTATTGTTGATTTCAATTCTCTAATGTCACACGTGGCTCAGAGATATGACATGCAGATATGTACTAATGCTTACAGGTTGCCTACTGTGCAATTGTTATGTTGACAGTTACAGCAAGGAGGAAAGGGGATTGACATGAACAGAAGCAGAGTATTAAGGAGCACAAACAAGTGATACAGCTCAGCTAAGAGTCTGAAAAATTTTTCCCAGAGGCTTTGATAAATGCACTGTGTTGAAGTCAATCAGGTGAGGAGAAAGAGGAAGGACAGAGTGCTTTAGTTGGAAGAGCCAGCATGGCCTTGGGTGGCCAAAAGCCCAGTGTCTCTTAGATTCCCTACCTTTCCACTCTTTTTATTTTCTTATTTTTACTTTATTTTCTTTTGATAAGAACATTTAATGTAAGATCTATCCTCTTAGCAAAAGTTTCAGCGTGTAAAAGAGTATTTTTAATTACAGGGGGTAATGTACAGCAGTTTTTGAGAATTTCTTCATTCTGCATGATTGAGTCTCCTATCTATTAAAAAATTTTTTTATTGACATATAGTTGATTTACAATGTTGTGTTAGTTTCAGATATACTGTAAAGTAAATCAGTTATACATGTACATATATCCTTTTTTTTAAAGATTTTTTTCCCATGTAGAGCATTATATGGGAATTCTCCTACTGAATTCCCTGTACTATTCAGTAGGTCCTTATTTGTTATATATTTTATATATAGTAATGTGTATATGTCAATCCCAGTCTCCCAATTTATCCCTCCCTACCCAATTACCCCATGGTATCTCCTTTCTATTTTTAACTTCATTTCTTTTCTTCCTAGTATCTCCCAGGTTCCATGTATAGGCACCTTAACCATCTCATTGATCCTTTGTTTTGAAGTGCTTTTGGGGGTATCTGGCCCTTAACATTTTTTCTTCTTGGATCTGTTTTACTACTTGGCCTCTGGCTCCATGTATTGATACTTGCTACCCATCCTAGCAGTGAAGTCCTGACTCAAAGAGCCAGTCTGCTTAGGGAGAGTCAGGAGGTAAGCCTGGAGAAATAGTCACCATTGCGGTTCATAAAGTCCCTAGATATTATGCTACCATGTTTGAAAGTTATTGACAGGTTTATGGGAACAAGTGAAGTACTTGTAACATTATTGGGTTTATGCTATGTGGAGATGATTATAGGAAGGTTGGAGTTGAGGGGTCAAGTATGATGGCAGAAAAAATAAGCATGAGGCTATTATAATTTTCTAGATGAGAAGTGCTGAAGGAAGGCCTGAACTAAGGCTGCAGCAGTTGGGAATAGAGGGAAAAGGATGGATGTTAGATTTTTTTTAGGTAGAACAGAGGGAG
The DNA here is from genome assembly GCF_023699985.2 of Odocoileus virginianus. Classification (NCBI taxonomy): domain Eukaryota; kingdom Metazoa; phylum Chordata; class Mammalia; order Artiodactyla; family Cervidae; genus Odocoileus; species Odocoileus virginianus. Next base: position 31,682,194 of record NC_069685.1, on the reverse strand, counting down.
CCTAATCACTGATTACTACCACAGAAGGAATATTTCAATTTGTTTGATGAGTTTAGAGTGACCATTTTGTTTCTGTTCTTTCATTCTTGGTCAGTTACAAAAGGTTTACATTCTAAGTCTCTAGCAGTGATGAAACTAAAAGAGCCTAGCAAAAATCTTGGCATACCCTTTAGTAAATGTTAGCTGTGCAACTGAAGAGGTAGGATAGTCTAATATTTTTATCACATACTTGGCTACCTTTGGGAATAATCCCATTTCCTGTCAATTGCAGCCAGAAGATTGTCCAGTTTTAAGAACTTCAGATAGCCTAGATTCTGTTGTATGAAGCTCTTTGTATGACTACATGGAAGATCATATTTCATCTTTGAGAAGCACTAAATCTGGAAGAGATGTTCTGAATCTTTCTCATCTATGTTTTCTTTATGAATAGCTGTTATGTTGTTAGAATTGCTTCTCAACTTTCCTGAATGGGAAAGAGGCAAGATGCTTGATTAGTACAAAGGACATGCATTCTTTTGTCCAAGGTGAACTTGACTCAGGTGCTTATTACTTAGTTCAATACCTCTACCTCTCTGTTTTGTTTTCTCCATGTTAAAAATAATGAGTCTCCATTCAGAGGAGTTTGGTACATGTTTCTTAGGAAGCATTTTCATTTGGGAGAGTAGTTTTAAAAGTAAAATACTGGACTCCTGTAGTTGTCCTGATATACTTTTATTAAATTGTTAATGGTTTAAAAAAAAGACTTTTTGTTCTATGGTCAGTCACATTGCTAAAAACAAAGCCGAAGAAAAACCCCATAGGCACAGAGCCAGCTTTGAAAGTGGGAACCCACTGCAAACCCACTGACGATGCTCTGCAGGTGGATACCACATGGGGGGATGAAAGAATGTGATTGTGAGGGCCCTGTTGACAGCTCCATGTCCATAATCTATTCCCCTTAAATTTGATCTGTGCATCTGGTCCATATTTATGCATGCATTTTTTTTTTAACTGCAGGAGCTTAGAGTTCTTTAAGTAGGTCAAGAGTGTCTGTGCTACAGAATCTCCTGTTGGGGAGAGACAGTGAGGTGGTGTGAATGGCTGGCAAGCACTGATGGCCTTGAATTCTGCAGTGTGCTGGAAGAGTATTGGGGGTGCTTGAGGAGCTCCACTTCCGAGAAGAGGATTACTGAGAATGATACATATTATACATACTATATGCTTTTGAACTGTGGTGCTGGAGAAGACTCTTGAGAGTCCCTTGGACAGCAAGGAGATCAAACCAGTCAATCCTAAAAGAAATCAACCCTGAATATTCATTGGAAGGACTGATGCTAAAACTGAAACTCTAATACTTTGGCCACCAGATTCATAGAGCCAACTCATTGGAAAAGACCCTGATGCTGGGAAAGATTGAAGGCAAGAGGAGAAGGGGGGGCAGAGTATAAAATGGTTGGATGGCATCACTGACTCAATGGACATGAGTTTGAGCAAACTCAGGGAAATAAGGAAGGGCAGGGAAGCCTGGTGTGCTTCAGTTCATGGGGTTGCAAAGAGTCAGACATGACTTAGCGACTGAACAACAACAATACATACTCCAAAAAGGTTAAGGCATGACCCACTTTCTAGAAGCTGTAAAAGTCAAGGAAAGTTTCACTGATTCAGACTTGATTCAGGACACGGGCTGAAAACCACACTATTAGTCCTGAGCCGAAGGTCCTCCACTATGACTGCCTGTAACAACCCAAGAAGAAGTAAGTGGAGACACATGAACTGGATAGCTGTTGCTTGCAGAGTGGAATAAGCTCTAATCAAGGACACATTTTAGCGTGAGAGTCTTAGTCTGTATAATTCATGTCTCAACAAGTGCATCATGATAGTAACTTCTCAAGAGCATGACAATTATGGACTTGTCCATGTTTTCATCTTCCTTATGGTGAAGAAGCCCCTTAGGAGAGCTGCTACATTACTTATATTTCATAGTAGGAATTATGGTTTAGAGTGTTATGGCAGATGTGGCTTGGGTTTAGATAGTGTGACCCAGAGCAAAAGGAGTTCATAATAGTTCTTCAAGTCAGGTTGGACCACCATCTGAATTTCAAGGAAGTGATTGGATTGTTTCAACAGTTTTTAAGTTCCTTTCCTCACACTGAGTCCTTTCAACATCCTCCTGTCATCATCCAGTTACACTGATGGGGGTCTGCTTTGTGTTAGAATATGTCATGAGTCTCTATCTTTTCTTAGTCTGTGTTTTCTTTCAGTGACAAGCTCTCTAAAGTTGTAGTTCAGGATTCTTTAAACTGTTTGTCACTCAGTTCTGCCATTTTGTGGCTATTGACCTCAGGCAATTTACTAATGTCTTTTGTGCCTTAATTTTCTCATCTGAGACATGGGGAAAATAAATGCCTTGTCATTCTATTTTGAGGATTACATGAGCAAATATATGCAATGCCCTTAGAATAGCACCTAAACATATTGCTATATAGGTATTACCTCTTGCTTCTCCTTCTCCTGTTGAACTGAAAAGCTATGTTGCAATTTTGTATCAACAAATTTGTTGTGGCTCTTCTGTGATTTCACCAAGGTTTTAGTTTTGCTACCTTGGAACAGCCAAGCCCAAGAGCAGATATCATTTCAAGCTGTTAATTCAGTTCAATTCAGTTCAGTCACTCTGTTGTGTCCAACTCTTTGCAACCCCATGGACTGCAGCACACCAGGCTTCCCTGTCCAATACCAACTCTTGGAGCTTACTCAAACTCATGTCCATCAAGTCGGTGATGCCATCCAGACATCATCTTCTGTTGTCCCCTTCTCCTCCGTCCTTCAATCTTCCCCAGCATCAGGGTCTTTTCAATGAGTCAGTTCTTCACATCAGTGACCAAAGTATTGGAGTTTCATCATCAGTACTCCCAATAAATATTTAGGACTGATTTCCTTTAGGATTGACTGGTTGGACTAATAGGGTTTTATTAGTCATCTGCCATCTGTGCTACAGAACATGAGATACTTGGAACTATCTTGAAATAAGATTTACACTTATGTACCCAGTGATTCCAGGTGAACACATGAAGACGACTGTGTTGATGTAGCCAAGTCTGCTGGTTTCTGGAACTTGAAGGTTGCCTGGTAGTCTTGATTGGTGATTTCCTACCTTATGGAGTCAAGTCTCACTCAGACTTGAGGGCATATCAGTGCCCTGTGAGCACCACCACAGCTAAGCCCGGGGTGAAATTGGGAGTGAAAAGTGTGTCCCTGGCATTGTGAGAAAGGGACTGGCACCCCTCTGGTCACCCTGGAGGCCATAAGCAAACACCTCCAAAGTGCCTGATAGTCCCTGGGCTGCCACTAGAGGGAGCAGTATGGACATAGCTATGAGTTGTGCTCAGACTGTGTGACAGTGATTCTTAATCTAAGGCTGGATTTGGAAGCTCTTTGAGGAACGTCCAATCATTCCCCAGTCATTCCTGTGAAGAACAGGAATGATTAGGGAACCTAGGATGGAAAATTCCTCAAGAGAAATAATAGCGATAGCAGCTACCATTTATTGAGCGCTTATTAAGAGGCAGGTATGATTGAATCCTCACAATTCCCAGTGAAGGGCTCTATTGTTGATGAGGAAATGGAGGAACTTGATCAGAGGCACACAGACTTTCTGTGGAGGAGCTGGTGTCTAATCCAAACTTTTGTGACTCTGTAGGGGCTGCCCTGGGCTGGTGGCCCAGATGGTAAAGAGTTCGCCTGCAATGCAGGAGACCTGGGTTCAATCCCTGGGTCAGGAAGATCCCTTGGAGAAGGGCATGGTTACCCACTTCAGTATTCTTGCCTGGAAAATCCCGTGGACAGAGGAGCTTGGTGGGCTACACTCCATGGGGTTGCAACGAGTTGGACACAATTGAGCAACTAACACTTTCATGTGAATCCAAAGACTTCTTTGCTTGTGTATTAAATCTTAACCCTGGTATGTAAAGCAAGGAAGGACTACAGTTGTTCCTGAAGAAGAGCAACAAATAACAGCAAGCTGGCTGTTGGGAAGGGCTTCAAAATCCGTACAACTCTGGAATGTGTCAGCCTTTCTATTCCTGGTGATTTAAGCAACAGGCCTGGGTTAGTTGCCTCTCTCCACTTCCGGTCTTTCCTGGTGGCTCAGATGGTAAAGAGCCTGCCTGCAATGCGGGAGACCTGAGTTCAGTCCCTGGGTGGGGAAGATCCCCTAGAGAAGGAAACGGCAATCCACTCCGGTGTTCTTGCCTGGGAAGTCCCATGGACAGAGGAGACTGGCAGGCTACAGTCTATGGGGTCACAAAGAGTTAAACATGACTGAGTGACTAACACTTGGGTTACCAACTCTGACGCTGAATCTGTGGTCACAGAATGGGTTTCTGTGGAAACATCCATCTGCAAAAAAGGTCTTTGCCGGGAGAAATAAGTTAAACCAAAAACCTTAAAGAGTTGAGCTCCCTCATCTTATCGCTGCGTTTTCATAGACCTGGCAGCAAGGGGAGTGCCTGTGCTGATGGTCACCTCTCTAGGCCTGAGGTTGTAGCCCGTACATTCACCTGAGGACCCTTGATTGAGGGCAGCGTCGTGTCCACTTTGGGATCTTAAAGACCATTCCTTTGGGGAGTTTCAGGGTTGAGAACCCCAGAACTGTTTCTCTGTGTTGCCTACCGTGAAGCCTCTGGAAAGGCTGGAGTAGGGCTCAGGCAAAGAAAAGGATTTCCTCACTCAATTTCTGATGCAGATAATGTTGTTATACTGAGCAGGCGTATCTCTTTTGGGTCAAGTTTCTATCAAGATACTTATCCATTTTGACTGAAACCATTCGGCTCGGTTAAGACTCCTAGCAACCTCTCTTAGACCCACAGCCCCCAGTTCAGTACCAATGGTGTGCTCTGACTTGAAGTAAAATAAGGCTCTATAAAGGACATGAATAGGCACTTCACAAAGCTAGAATGAACTTTGTCTTTTTAATCAGATGGCAATGATTGAAGAGAATAACACTCATTGTTGATAGAAGTGTGGGGAAATGGTCACTCGTATATTGACGGTGCGGGTTGTAATAGCAGAACTTTTTTTGGAGGTTATTTTTGTAGTGTCTATTAAAAATGTTCATTCCCTATTGCTCAGTTATTCCACTTCTAGAAATTAACTTTTTATTTCTTTTCCTTTACTTGTTCCTGATTTTAATGGGAATACTTCTGATGTTTCATCATTCAGTATAACTTTTGCTGATTTTTTTTTGTATTTTTTACTGGATACTCATATCTCTTTAAGGAAATGTTCTTCCATTATAAATACCTATTATGAATCAAATTTGAACTTCATTTAATGTCTTTCCAATATTTTTTGAGGTGGTCATACTTTTCTCCCCCTAAATCTATTAAAGTAATGAGTTTTGTTGATAGAATTTCTAGACAAATCATTCTAGCACTTCTGGGGTAAACTAAACTTAGTATAGCATATCATTTTTATTCATTACTGGATTTGGCTTGCTAATATTTGTTTCAGCATTTTGCATCAATATTCACACCTGGGATTAGCATGTCACATTCCTTCTTTGTATGTCCTTTAGTTTTGGAATCAAGAGTGTAACAGTTTCATAAAATGAGTTGAAAATTTTTGTTTCTTAATTACTTTTGAAAGAGTTTGTGTGATATTGGAATTATTTGTTTCTTGAATGTTTTGAAAGAACTTACTCATAAAATACAGATCTCAGTTATTTTATTTTTCCTTCATGGAAAATTTTTACCTATTATTTTTTAATTTTCATTTTTTGCTTAATTTATTTAATGTGATAGGACTATTTAGGTTTTTTCTTTAAACATAAAGCAATTCTGGTAAAATATGCTTTTCCATGAATTTGTTTATTTTAAGTAACAGGCTTTTTTTCTTAGTATTTTATGTATTTTCTGCTGTACACAATAATGTTGTCCACTTTTCATTCTTAATGATGATTATATGGGGTTCTCTCTCTCCTTTCTCTATTTCTATCTCTCATTTTTATCTTGTTTAGTATTACCAAATAATTTTCACACTTCAGAACTTCCCTACTGTTTGTGGGTCCCATTGTGAAAGTATGAATGGAGAACCACATATCATATGTCTAAATATTTTTAAATTGTAAGTTAAAGTAATAGATTGTTAAGTAAAATATGTTCTATCCTCCTACTTTGACAAATGTACCTTCAGAATGGCTGGGTAAGTACATTGAAATTTAGAATTCTTGGAACCTTTAAAGTTCTGTGCAGAAATATGGCAGCACAGGATTTGGCCCCTGGCTTTCCCATCCCCAGCTCCATTAAAAGTTGTTTATAAACTAAAAGACATAAGTAAGAAATGTTTAAATTTGTTGTTCAGTTGGTAAGTTGTGTCTGATTCTGTGACCTCATGGGCTGCAGCACGCCAGGTTTCCCTTTACTTCACTGTCTCCTGGAGTTTGTTCAAACTCATGTCCATTGAGTCGGTGATGCCATCCAACCATCTCATCCTCTGCCCTCCCCTTCTCCTCCTGCCTTCAGTCCTTCCCAGCATCAGGGTCTTTTCCAGTGAGTCAGCTCTTTGCATCAGGTGGCCAAAGTGTTGGAGCTTCAGCTTCATCATCAGTCCTTCCAATGAATATTCAGGGTTGATTTCCTTTAGGATTGACTGGTTTGAATTTATGATACATCTATATTGTAGAAATTTATTAGTCTGTCTTAAAAAGATGAGTCAAATCTATAAATACTGACCTGGAAATACATTCATGACATATTATATGAATAACCATACTGAAGACTGATATGTATTGCATAATCCCATTTTGTTAAAAACAGAATTCTATAGGGAGTGTATATGTAAAATTATGAAAGATATACATAGGTGAAAATGGAGGAAAATATCACACTGTTCATATTAGTTTCTTCTGGAGAGCAGATTTTAAATGATAAAGGGGATTTATACTATTCACATTTTAAGTCGAAAATTCTGGATGGGGAAAGTAGGAGACACATACATTTATTCAGTGATTCAAACATTTGGATTTTTGCAATGGGCATGTATAACTAACATAATCAGAAGGAAATTCAAGATTTTATACATACATTTATATTTATATCTGCATAGTATAGATAGGTGTTTGCATATATATATATGAATAATATATGACTTTGTTATTCTAAGTCACTGAATCTCCTCAGAGGTGATAAATTTGCAGATAGTTTCCTAGAATGCATAGAGAGAGAAGGGAGATGTACTTCAGTGGTAATAGTGTCTCCTGCATTGTACATCTTCCCTTTATGTCCGTGGAAACACAACTTTTCAAGTTAGATGAGAAAAAGGGATATTTTAGCTTGATTACATTATAAGACTGTCCTGGAAGGAGCTATCCCTGGAGTGGTAGGGCCATGTAGCACTAGAAGCAAATATATTAACCAGATAGGTTCTTTAGGGCAAAAGCATGAAAAGAAGACACCCTAAGGCACTCTTTGGAAAATGACCACCCATCAAAGACACAATCTCTCATACAAACTTGCATAAGAATGGCAAAATAAATTATCCATTATTTTATTTTCTCCTTTTTGTTTGAAAATATTTCGCTTCATTTCAAATTTCCCAAAGCAGTCTTTGAGCATGTACCGAAGGCCAGGCATGTTGCCGCGTGCTCGTATGTGGAAGCAAACACATTGAAAGCCCTGGCTGCAAGGGGGTTCAGTCGGGGAGGTCATGGGAAACAAGCCAGGACAATATAGTGTGGACAGTACCCTGAGAGCTGTGTCCAGGTCCTGTGGAAGCACTGCTGTAGGTAGTCCACACCGTGGGGCTGGGCTCAGTCCCCATTCAGACATCAGCTAGTGACCTAGAATTCCCCACCAGTGGCACCTCCCCAGAGCCCATGTGAATGGTGCTTTCTGGAATTGGGTAATCAGAGGGCCTGGACTGTAAGCCATCTAGAACAGGTACTAAATGAGTACTAAAAATGAATAGAAAATCATCAGGTTAAGGGACTGCATGGAGGGAAGGACATTCTACATGAGCGACTGCATGCATGTTTCCATGAATCAAAGAAAGCTCTAATCAGTGCATGAAGGTTCTCATGTGTGGTATTGAATGGGCTTAGATTTTGACCTCACAGTGAAGGGAAGATTTTTGTTGTTGTTCTTTAGTTGCTAGGTCTAGGCCAACTCTTTTGCAACCCCATGAACCTAGCCCAGCAGGCTCCTCTGTCCATGGGATTTTGCAGGCAAGAATACTGGAGTGGGTTGCCATTTCCCTCTGCAGGGCATCTTCCCGACCCAGGGATCAAACCCACATCTGCATTGAAGGCAGATTCTTCACCACCGAGCTGACGGGGAAGACCGAAGGGAAGATTGTGAGGGATATTTAGTGTGGGAGCGACCAGAATCCAATTTACATTTTAGGAGACTGGATGGTGTAATTGGTGAGAAATAAATATTTATGCTATTGCTTAGCTACCGTGAAATTATGAGACTTCAAGGGAACACACGTGTGTTACAGAGGAGAGGAAGGAGGTGGGCAGAACCAAGAAGACTTACCCTCAGACTTAGCTTAATGTGACTTCTTCAAAGCCTGAGGTAGTTTTCCTTACTTCATACCATACTTCTACCTCAGTAAATTTATAACAATCTATAACATGAACACATTTGTGTGGGAGTTTATTTAACCTCTGTTTTGTCACTGTGATAGGAATTTATTCATTTTGCTCACTATCCTAGCCAAGTATGTTGCATTGTGTTAAAAATAGGGGAGATGCAAATATAGAGAGTTTTTGAGTGAATGAATGTATGAATAAAAGAAGAGGCAAGCATTCTCAGATTTCTAGCTTGAGAATCTGGGTAAATGCTGGGCCATTTGCTACAAACGATGCCTTATAACCTTATGAGACACGAAGTTCTGAACATGTTGAGTTTTAATAGTGGGTGCAACTTCTAGCAGGCATTGTAAAAGGGGAACTGAAAGTTATGGGGAAGAGTTAAGCCAAAGACATTGGTCTAATACCCATTGGGATATGAGCATGGTTAATAGTACAAGCTAAAGAATTGATGCTTTTGAACTGTGGTGTTGGAGAAAACTCTTGAGAGTCCCTAGGACTACAAGGAGATCAATCCTAAAGGAAATCCTAAAGGAAATCCAGTCAATCCTAAAGGAAATCAATCCTGAATATTCACTGGAAGGACTGATGCTGAAGCTAAAGCTCCAATACTTTGGCCACCTGATGTGAAGGACTGACTCCTTGGAAAAGACCCTGATGCTGGGAAAGATTGAAGGCAGGAGGAGAAGGGGGCAACAGAGAATGAGACGGTTGGATGGTATCACCAACTCGATGGACATGAGTTTGGGTAAACTCCGGGAGTTGGTGATGGACAGGAAGGCCTGGTGTGCTGCAGTCCATTGGGTTGCAAAGAGTTGGACACGACTGGGTGACTGAACTGAACTGAATAATATGGGAGGAAGAGGGCTGGCCGAGGGAGGGCAAGGAGCTGGGATGAAGAGAAGAGAGGGCTGCCTGGACAGGAATCTTGGGGATCATGAACATTTAAAAGGCAGGCAAGGAGATGCCTTAAGGGAAATCTGGAAGGTGCTTCCTGGGAAGTGGAAGAATAAGTAATGTTACCAGATAGAAGAAAGCATGGTAGTTGAACAAGGCCAAGAAGTTTGCTGAGATATGAACCAAAAACTGTTCGTTAGATTTGTCAACTCAGGTTATGGAAAGAACAGTTCTAATGGTGTGAACAAAAGCCAGATTATCCTGGGTTGAGGTGGCATGTAGGGCAAGGAAATGATGAGTATAGATGGCTTTTTCTGGACACTCCTTTGCGAGATCATAGGAACTATGGGTATGTAGTGTGAGAATATGTATGTTGAGAGCAGAGTACATCTTGAAGGTTTTACAGCTAAATTTTGTAGGGGTTTCCCAGATGGCTCAGTGGTAAAGGGTCCACCTACCAGTGCAGGAGATATGGGTTAGATCCCTGGGTCAGGAAGATCCCCTGGAGAAGGAAATGGTAACTCACTCCAGTATTCTTGCCTGGGAAATCCCATGGACAGAGGAGCCTGGCAGTCTCCTGCAGTTCATAGGGTCACAAAGAGCCAGACATGACTGAGCACATACTCATAACTCATAAGTCTCAAAAACTGGGGTAGAAGGAGATTATGAAGTGCTGCTCTCAATGTTATATCCAGCTTAGGACCTCACTGTTTATAAAAAAAACTTGGGAATGGTTCTGAGGAGAAGCACACAGATGGTTATTTGGTCATAAAATAAGACCTTGAAAATATTAAGTGGGACAGCTATCTTAAATAGGAGGAGTGCTGTTACTCAGAAGAGGGATTATTTGTATGTTCTCTCCCCGAGGAGAGAACATGCAAAAGGGCTTTGGCTGCAACCTGAGGAATTTAATTTAGAAATCACAGTGATGTGACATTGTGATTAAATGTTCCAACAGGTTAGAGAAGTTGCAGTGATATCTCTTCTTAGAGGTCTCAGAAATTTGACGTTAAATGGTTTTGAAATAAGACCTTGAGGAAGAAACATTGGTGATTGTGATTGAATCATTTCTGAGAAGAGTTGGCTGAGGGTTCCAGTAGCCGGAGGACTGACTCGTATGTACCTTCCTACAGCTGCAGGGTAAGACTCTTGCCAGCTTTGTCGAGCTGACTAGATGCAAAGCGATGATTTGTTATCCCCCTGAGCGCCCTCTCAGCATCTCAGGCCCTGAGCCTGCTCGCAGTGCTTCCTATGGGCTTCAGGTTCAGATCTCTATAAACTTGAAGCATCCATCTGGTGTTGGCTGAGTCTAGAATTCTGGAATGTAAGATAATTTGGACAAAAGCAACAGCTAAGTGGAAATCTCAGAGTACTATAAGTCCTCGTGAAGTTTGGAAGCCTAAAACCCTCATTTTTCCCCCCTCAAATGGAGCTGAATGAATGACAGCTCATTGTGGGTGGTATGTGTGGTTTATATATTATTAGTCATCTTGCACTGCTATGAGACCCAGGCCACTCCCACCACCAGTTATGTTTTTTTGGTGGGAAAAGAATATAAACCAACCACACTATCTTCACCCAATCTTCTGTTTATTTCTCTTAAAAATGTATCCTTATGGAGGAAAAATTTTGTTACTTTTTTAAAGAAAGGATTTCATAAATTATCTTTACAATGACATTGACATCATATTTTAAACCTTTCATTGGTATTATGATTTTTGTGTCTATAAATATTTGTGTGAAAAATGTATTGACATAAAGGTTATTAAAGTCAAAACAAGAAAAGAAGAGAAACTTCTACTTAATGTGTGTTTTGGTATCATGATGGTCCCCAAGTTTAAAATTACAGTCAGCTTAGAAAGAATGTTGATTTTTCTTTTACCTAATATAAATTGTTATTTAACCAGTAATAAACAAGATAAGTAGCTATTTCCACAGCTAATTATGTTTATGTGTTTATCTTTGCATATGTTTTCTATTCCATTTCCCTTTTTAGAATGATTGGATGTGCTTAAATCAGTTACCTTAGAACCTAAAACAGTTGACCAATGGCCAGAGTAAAAATATAGGATGCCACTGAATAGAATAAGTAGCTATTAGTGTAGATTAATTGGTTCATGTTATATTCACTTAGCTCATTCATTTCCTCATTTATTTATTCATTTAAAGGCTACTCTGTGCCAGGAATCTTGCTTTGCACTGGGGATAAACAACACATATCCCATGCATTCCAGAAGTTTGCAGTCTGTTCAAGGGAAACAGACATATGAAAAAAAATGACAATTATTGAGTTAGAACTCTTTGGGTGACATGTGACAGAGACCCACCTTGTTAATTTAATAAAAATGGCTATACATTGGCCTACAGAGTCCAGTGAAGTTCTGAACAAAGCATGAAAGACAGGAATGCAGCCAGATTTTGGGGATGACTGGCAGTGGTAACTTCTCCAAGCATTGGATTTCTCTCTTCTGTGTTTTTCTTCACAGTGACACCCTCATTGTCCCTCATTGCAGGCCAGATTCATTCCCTATGGTGGTATCTCACTTCTGCAACTCTTGGCCATCCACTCTCTGCTTTCCTCCAAGAAGACAGATCAATTAACTTTCACAGCTTCAGTTCAGTTCAGTTGCTCAGTTGTGTCTGACTCTTTGTGATTCCATGGACTAAAGTACGCCAGGCTTCCCTGTCCATCACCAACTCCCAGAGCTTGCTCAAACTCATGTCCATTGAGTCTGTGATGCCATCCAACCATCTCATCCTCTGTTGTCCCGTTCTCCTCATGCCTTCAATCTTTCCCAGCATCAGGATCTTTTCCAATGAGTTCAAAGCTTTGGTGTAAAAAAAAAAATTATTGAAAAGTTCTCTGATCATCCTGACTTAGACCATGGGCCCAATTCTAGATCAGTCAAGTGAGGCCTTTGGGAGAGAGTCAGGTAAAAATGTGGCAGCTCTGGAAATAGATACATGGATTAAGATGGAGAGGACAATTGTGGAAGAAGAGTTAGCTCCAGAATGCCAAACTGTATGTATCCTGGTTATTATAAGTGCTGTTATAGAAATCTGATCAGATATCAGTGAGGACATAAAATGGGGCTTATTCTACTCAGGGGAATCAGTCAGCTTTTATCTATGATCCATGAAAATGTGATCCTTGAGCTTGGCTTTGAAACACATCTATTTATTTTTTAAGCATTTTATAAGGTTTGGGTTTGGACAGTGGACATGGGTATAGTTGGTGAAGAAGAAAGTCTGGAGAGACAGGTTGGGGCCAGAACATTGAAAGTCATATATTTCATGTTCTGTCCTGTATACAAATACTAAGTGATATTTTTTTAAAAAGAAACATCTAAAAGTTCCTTTAGAATGTTTTCCAGCTGAGAGAACAGTACCATACATCTCACTGTTTTTCTTCTCAACATGAATATAAAAGATAATTTTCTTAAAACTGGCATTTGGAAGAAGACTTATGCATGTGTACTTAAAAGAAGTATATGTGGAACTTTATAGATTTTTAATAAGGTATATTAGTGTATAAGCTTTGTAATGTTGGTGAGTACTGTGAAAGATACTAGAAATGTGGTCTTGATAGTAGTTTCTGACCTTTTGGGGAGAGAGGTGAAGGACTGAAAGAATGGACTAGAAGGTTGGGAAAGTGGGAAAAGCAAGTTAGATTTAGAGGGGAATTGGAAAAAATGGGCAGAAGATTAAGATCCAGCATTAAACTGGAAATGGAAGCCACTTTCAGGAAGAAGTGGTTCTAGGAACACAAAAAATGGTTCCACATGTAGGTAGAAATTTTAGTAGTAACAGTAAGGTATATCAATATAAGCCTATACAGTAATTTTAGAATCCTATTTTTTGAATCAATTGAGCTTGAGAACTGGAATTGATAATCAATGGTATTCAAAATTTTATTTTGGCCATACCACATGGCATGTGGGATCTTAGTTCCCCAACCAGGGATTGAACTAGCTCCCCCTGCCTTGGAAGGTCAGAGTCTTACCCATGGGATCTTCAGGGAAGTCCCTGAATTATTTCATTCTTACTAAGCTTTTAGAGTTGGGGTTTGCAAATATTAATAACTGTCCAATTAGGCAGCAATAATGAAAACAGGAGGTTTGACTTTTATGTCTTTCAGTGTGGCTGCCTCAGTGGTAAGCACACAGGAAAAGTGACCTTTTGATTGATTTCTAGCAATTTGGTGAGTATATCTTACAGGGCACAGTAGGTGTGTACTTAGCTAAGATGCATTCAAAGTGACTTCTCAACTGGAAAACTAAATTTAAATAACCAGGATTTTCTCTAAATAATGGACTGATTTCTTACCTTTACAATCAGTGCAGTGAACCAAGACCAATAACATAGTGTGTGATTTGTTTCTGATTTGGGGAGGATTTGCTTAAAGTGGAACAGATTTCAGAATGACAAAACAAGTTTCCCTGGCAAGTTTGGTATCAAGCTTTTGTTTTGTTATACTTGATTATGTACTTTGGCTGCATAAACCAAACATATGTTCCAATCCAATTTAGTCTCTGTTCAGAGTGATTCTCCTTATTTGTCCAAAAGTTTCAGAACTTTTTTTTGCCCTCACTCTGAGCATTCAGTCCCTCATGTAGTTCAGGAACAACAGGCTCCCCAGGGATCTGGGTTTGACTCATGACTTTTATAGTTAAAAAACAAGACATGCTATTTTAGCCATTTTCAGTGGTGGCAAGTTGGATGCCAGATGTTTAGAAGGATAAAGTATCCTACTCTTGGGCTTTGCAGGTGGCTCAGTGGTAAAGAACCCACCTGCAAAGCTGAAGACTTCAGTTTGATCCCTGGTCTGGGAGGATCCCCTGGAGAAGGAAATGGCAACCTACTCCAGTATTCTTGCCTTGGAAATCCCGTGGACAGAGGAGCCTGGTGGGCTACAGTCCATGGATCAAATATGAAGTGACTAAACAACAGCAACAATCCTACTCTTAGGGGAACCACATTGATGACTTTCTAACACTGATGAAAGAAAAGTCGCTCAGACTCCTGTATGCTATAGTTGAAGCAAAATGCTTCTTGTTCATTGTCTATGCTTCCAAAAATCATCTTATCTCTAATGTGAGAGTCTTTAGAATATTCAGTGTTTTCCCAAAGAGAAAAATGGGATTAAAACCTCAGGTTATAAGTTTATGGAAATGGAAAAATGATCCAATTTTTCCCTTCTGCTGTAGGGAAAAACCCTGTTCTTCCTCCTATGCTTCTATTCCTGGTGTGTCTCTTTTTTCACTCACAAAACATTTCACCCCTGACATCTCTGTTCACCAACTGTGTGGAGGTTTTTTTCCCCACAGCGAGCAATTGTGACACCAGCTGGGTGTCTTAGAACTTAAGTAGATTCTAATATAATCTATCTGGAGACTGTCAGATTCTGCAAGCCAAGGGCTCAGTCCCACAAGATCTACTTACTCCTTCCCTCCATCAGATGCCAGTCACAAACTCAAGTAGTCATCTGTTCTTCTGACCAATTCGCTATAAGATGGGAGGTTCCAATGACCCCTTCCTTGGGTTGGACGAATTTGCTAGAGTGGCTCACAGAACTCAGGGAAACACGCGTACCAGTTTATTAAAAGATATGATAAGAGATACAGAGAAACAGCCAGATGAAGAGATATACAGGGTGCAGTCCCAGAGGGTCCTGAGCATAGGAGCTTCTGCCCCTGTGGAGTTAGGGTACATTGCCCTTCCAGGGTGATGTGTAGACCGACCTGGAAGCTCTCTGAACTCTGTGTATTTGGAATTTTCTGGATGCTTCACATAGGCATAATTGAGTATTAACGCTATTTTCAGTCCTTCTCTCTTCTCAAGAGAATGAGGACAGGGTTGAGAATTCTAAGCTTCTGATTGTGGTTTAGTATTTCCTGTGAGCACCACCCCCTCTAGGAGCCAGCCAGGAGATCCCCTCCCACCCAGAGTTGGCTCATTAAACAGAAGACACTTCTTCCCCCAGCAAATTCAGGAACCCTGTAAGGAACAAAGGTCAAAGATCAAATATTAGAACAAAAGATGCTCCCAGCCTCTTTATCACTTAAGAAATTACAAAAGTTTTAGGAGCTGAGTGCCAGGAACTGGGGACATAGACCATTATATATATTTTATATTATCTCACACATTTAATACAGCTCATGTGTTCAAATGTTTGACATAGTGACATTGTAAGCTAAAAATAATTTTCACAAAAGAGAATTGCATTTATGCTTATTTTATAAAACTGTTTCAGAGAATCATACCATTAAGGCAACAATTTTTTGGCATGAATTCCTTCTGCACTTGTTAAATGGTTTTCTCAATACTCCCGCTGGTTTTCTGAATCATGAGATTCCCAATTATTTGATGTTTGTGGAACATGAAGTTGAGTATATTTAGACTTGACAGAAGTCATCCAACAAGTGAGTCACAAGTGAGAAATATCCAATACAAATATACGATTTCCCCTAAATTCTGATTAAGAAAAAAAGAAACGTGTTTACCCTTTTTTGCAAATGTTTTAACAAAGGGTCATAATGCCATGCTAATTGAATATGAGTTGGACAAGTTGGACAGACAGTTTCTAGAAATTCTTTGGTTTAAGTCTTTCATTTTCAGATGAGAAAATCAGAACTAGAGAGTTGACCTACTCATCTTTCCAGGGACATCAGCTACTTGTGTCCCAGAGCAGCCCTGTTACAGCTCATCACCAGAACTCACAACCACGACTACTGTAATCTCTGCACGGGGTGTTGTCATGTTGCTGTAACTATGTGTGTGATTCAGTCATATCAGTTGTGTCCAACTCTGCAACCCCATGGATTGTAGCCCTCTGCAAGCTTCTCTGTCCATGGGATTTTTCCAGGCAAGAATACTGGAGTGGGGTGCCATGCCCTCCTCCAGGGAATTTTCCCCAACCAGGGATTGAACCCATGTCTCTGACATCTTATGCACTGACAGGTAGGTTCTTTACCACTAGTGCCACATGGGAAGCCCACCAGACAACATGCTAGTGTCTTATTTGATCCTTATAATAATCCAACAAATTCCTTAATACTATCATCTCAGTTTAATAGGAAAAGAGAGAGAGAAAAAGGAGAGTTAGAGGGTGAATTCATTTCCTCAACTGAGCGACGAAAGAGCTTTGTACCCTTGTCTCCCTGACTTCAAGACCCAGTCTCTTTTCAACCACTTCACCATTAAATCATGGTGCTATGGTAAACCAGTTGCCAAGTATGGAAGGTTTAAAGCAAGTGAGTGACAAGATCAATGCAGAAATTTTGGTGGAAAAAAAATCTAAACTGGGTGTGAGATTCTGGAGGGAAGACACTATATTCATGTCTGCTGGAGTTCCTTTGAGTAGAAAATGGAAACATCTGCTTGTTAAATGCCTTCCCTGATGCCTGTCCTCAGAGTCTTTCTCATTCTCTTCCCTGCTGTGAAGCCAGGTTTAGGAGGAGATGGAAGAGATAAGCAGATGAATAAAAATAAGCAGAGCAGATAATGTTGGCTGATTCATTCTATAAATAGTTATTGAGTAAATATATGTGCCAGATAGTCTTCCTCTTTCTAGCCTCATAAAGCTTACACTTTTCAAAGTAGTAGCTCATATGAGTGAACATGTTTGGGGATTACTGATTAATATTTAGATGTATTTAGAACATTTTTTTCCAATAAGTTTCTAATGCTAAGTTCCAAGGCTGAGCATTTGATTCTAGAAGATATCAATGCTGATCTCTGAACTCATAGTTGATCAGTGGCCTTGCAATACAGAAATGGCTGTTCTCAAAAAAGTGTTTTCAAAGTTCTCTGAAGCTCTGTGAACACTTCAGTTTTTGTGTGTGTTGTAATTATTTGCAGAAAAAAACCCATCCTATGGATGGTTAAAAACTCCACAGTATAGACTGGGTGAGAAAAGTGAAATAGGATGTGGTATGAGAGAAACTGGCAAAACAAGGGAGAAGAAAAAAACTCCCTAGTTTTTCTTCTGCTTGGAAATAAATATGCGGGAAACTGTTATGTCAATGGCAGCCTTTGATTCTCTTTTTTGCTTTTTTTTTTTTTTAAAGCTATGGAGATACTTAAAAAAACAAAAACAAATTGCATCTGGAAACATTTCTAGCTAAGGCACTGTAAAAAATGTGTTGGATGATAAATTGGGAGGAGAGTTGGTTTAAAGTAACACTAAAACTCAAAATGAGATAGTTTATGTCTCTGTTGTATGTCTGGAGAAAAGAAGTTCAATGCTATTAGCAAGACTGTGCTCCCTGAAGTCTTCAGGGATCTAGCTGCCTCCTAGCTTAATGTTTCATCACCTGTGACCTCTCTTCATAAGGTCACCCTATGGTCTAAGAATGCTGCTTAAGCTCCAGCCATCTTGCCACTCTTCAGGTAGCAGGTAGAAGGAGAAAAAAGGGAAGTGCACCCTCTCCCTTTAGGGATATTTATCATAAGATCCACCCATTACTTCTATTAAGATCCCTCAGGCAAGAATTTAAACAAATGACTATACCTAAATGCAAAGTGGCTGGGAAAAAGAGTCTAGGTGGCCAAATGCCCAAGTAGCTCAGGAATTCTATGACTACAGAAAACAAAAGGTTAGCAAGGGATAACTATACCCATTTCTGTCACAAGATGACTCTTGCTCTTTTCTCTGACCCAGGTTCCACATAGCTATAATTTTAAATCCACAATGAGCACACTTTCAATGAAATCTGTTCTTTCCCAATTGCTTCTGAAATGTAAAAGTGAAGTCGTTCAGTCGTGTCTGACTCTTTGAGATCCCATGGACTGTAGCCTACCAGGCTCCTCTGTGCATGGGATTTTCCAGGCAAGAGTAGTGGAGTTGGGTTGCTATTTCCTTCTCCAGGGGATCTTCCCAACCCAGGGATCGAACCCAGGTCTCCTGCATTGTAGGTAGATGCTCACTAGGGAAGTCTGACATGTGAAAAACACCTTTTCATGCCCTGAGATACAGTGTGGGCTGTGGCTGGTATTAGGAGAAAAACAATGCCAAATGGATTTGCAGCAGCCTCTAGACCCCACTTGGGCTTCCCAGGTAGCTCAGTGGTAAAGAATCTGCCTGCCAATGCAGGAGACATGGGTTCAATTCCTGGGTTGGGAATATCTCTTGGAGTAGAAAATGGCAACCTACACCAGTATTTTTGCCTGGAGAATTCCATGGAGAGTGGAGCCTGGCAAGCTATCATTCATGGGGTTGCAAAGAGTCAGACACAGCTGAGCACACATGAGGTGGGTCCCACTAAAATTTCTCAGAAACATTAGCATCATCTCTGCATGACCCCTCTTTTCAGTAGGATGCCTTTAAAGTTGCAAAACAATTCATGTTCCTTCAGGCACCTGGAACCCTGGTGTGCCGTTGCCAGACTCAGTTCAGGTTGAGAAACAGTGGGGACCTGGGACCGAAACTCCTGCTGCCTGACCTCTGGAGGATTGTCCTTTTTGGAGTTTTAATAGGTGTCATCAGCCCAGCAGGGGAGACTCTTGGCAAACTCGAGGTTTTCTCCTTCCAGAAGCTCACTGATCCTGCTTCTGTGAAAGGGCCAAATTTGTCAGTGGGAAAAGAATTTTAAGAAGTATCATGAAGTAAACTATTTTGCCATGCTCTGGATATTGACCCTTACTAATAAAGCTTCTTACATTTTCAAACACGGCACTGAATCCTCTCTTTAAATAATTAGTGAGTAGGGAGACAAGAGGAGTTCACTTAGCTCTTTGAAAGGGAAAAGTCGAGTAGACTTAAGGTACATTGGGAAAAAGTGAGTCAAATGGAATTGCATTCATGTTTGCAGAGTTAAATACTGGGATTATTTTTTTCAAAGATTTTTATATGTGGCTGTCTACATAGAGGAGATTTATTCTTAGGCCTCTTTCAAGTTAGATATTTGTTACCACTAGAGAGGAAACCTGTTCTTCAATTATTTTCTTTCTCAGTCTCTTCCCTCATCCACTTCAAAATGATCCAAACCTTCCACTCATTGAGTGCAGGACAGCACAGAGCAGAAGGAGGAAAAAATGATAGAAACTCAGTGAAGGCCATCAGGAAGTTCTGCCAAGAAACATTTTGAAAATGTTAATAGTGCTTAGATGTCAATAGCATTTTTATCTTGAAGTCACCCAGCTACTCTGTGGAGTTTAAATTATCTATCTGAAAGTGGCGATTCAGAGTTTAATTGTCTACTCGTAATACATAGAAATATTTGGATGGACCAAGTTCATTCGTGGATGTTGGTCAGTTTTCTGAGCTCTAAAAAGTGTTGCTCATTATACCATGTGGAGCCTGTGTTTTTCATCCTTTCCAGCCAGAGTTATATCGGTTTCCAAATTCAGAACTGTGACAACATTCCAGCAAAAGTTGTTTTTACGGTCTTTGACCGAGGAGAAAAGAAAACGTATTGGGTAAAGTATGGGAGAATTCTTCTTCTCCTAAATTTCCTCCCACCAGAAAGAAACAAAATGAAAAAAAAAAAAAAGGAATCAGAAAACAAATGGGTGTCTGGGAATCCAAAGGATACATTTCCTCATAATGTACCTGTCTCAGGGAAAACTTGCAGGGGAAATGTTTGCCTGTTCCTCAAATGTCATAGCTTTCCTTTGGTCTCTCTCAGAAGATCTGATTTCTCAGCCATACAAGGTATTCCTGGTTGTTTCTAGTATTTTCTGTGGACAAGAATCATCTGGTACATAATCCGTGGCTGGGCCAGAGGCTGAGCGCAGCTGGCCACAGCTGTGCTGGGGTAGCCTGAGAACCGAGCTGTTCATAGAAGGTGGTTTAAGTAGGCATTTGCAAGCAGACCAGACAGCGGGCTCTGTGCCAGCCTCAGCTGGTGGTGGGGGGTCAACCTTCTGCGGGAATAACACTGGTCATTGGTGGTCACAGATATGGAGCTGAACAGAAAGTGGGGCCTTTGCTACGCTGAAGGCTGCTGTCACAGCTGACTGTCCACCTCTGTGGGGTCAAGTCACAGGCCTTGTAGAATGAAAGGCCGTGCCCTTTTCATTCCCATCTTTTCAGGCTTTTTTTCACCATGAATTCATCTCTGGAGAAGTCTTAGCAGTGGCACTGCATTTTCTTTAAAATCTAAGTGTGTATTTATAGGGACTCTTTAAATAATTTGTGTGTGATGAATTCTGAAAAACATGTCTTGTTCAGGGAGTGCTGGTCCTCAGAGTGTGCAAATTTGTGCCAAATTGTCACTCCAGGGCAGCAGTAGGCCAGCAAGTAGGAAGAGGAACAGGACGAAGAATCATGAATTGGTGGGAGGGGCTTGGTTGAGTTTTAGACAGACAAGGGAAGGAGTTGGGACTCAGAGAGTAAGATACCCCTGGATATCATAGATTAGAATGAGCAAAGGTCAAACCCAGAGAAAAAGTATCAATAGCAAGAATTTTTCATTCCTGAGATATCAAAATAGATGGTGTTCAGGCTTTAGGAGGTGTTGGGGGTATAGCACACAGAGGAAATGCTGAGACAGACTTTTGGCAAAACAGAGGCTCTTTCACTTTTTCCTTTTATGTACTTCTGACTACATGTGGGTGCTTGTTGCCAAAGGGAGACTCGTGGGCTGTCCCCTCCTGATTAAGCAATGCCAGAGGTAGTCAACCTTATGGGAATCACTAACACACATGTATCTGAAGTTAGTCATGGCTTTGTGACCATCACTTATTTTGAAAATTCTCTGCCAAGTGAAGTTACTTTGGAAACAAAACTCCTTTCTCAATATAAGCAGGGGACAATTGAAAATCATTTTACAAATTCAAAGAAATAGTTAAATTGTTACCCTATTCACTGCTTCTTGGGGGGGGGGGCGTTGAATAAGAAAGCTTCATGGTAAAAATGAAGGACCTAAATGTTGGAGGACTTTCCATGAACTTTAATGTCTTCTGTGGTATGGTAACATAGCATTTTCCTGAGACAGCTGAATAAATCTTACAGAATTGGTATGTGAAATAAAAAAGTAACAGGATATTGTAGTTAAGGAAAAAAAGCCATGAAGATAAAGGCTGTTTAAGGTTGAAATTTCTTGGTGGCATTAATGAAGATGGTGCAGTGTCAGCAAAATCTCACACCAAATGGGGAGATCTGGGCTGCGCTATTTGTGTGCATTGGAGGGATGGAGGCCAGCCGCTTTCTTTTCTTCCATGCATGTGTTTGTCCATATTTTCAGGGCTATTGGCAAATGAGTACAATGCACATGAGCTGAAACTTGCTCTGTGGTTCTGGGGGTCTAAGGAAAGGGATGCCAACCCAGGTACAGCTTTCAGCCTCTTTCCCGTTTAGGTTAAGGCCAACAGAAGTAAGAGCCAAGGCTACCACTCCTCTATTAAGGGCTGCCTGGAGGGTTGAGGGCCTCAGGTAGCTCAGCCCAGAATCTCCTCTCTGTGTCCCTCATGCATATGCATGTATTTAGATGATGTGGGCTGGCCCCTGCGGTCCACTGTCAGCAATATTTTTATGCTTCACCGTACTTTATCCTCCATCTCCACCCAAAGAACAATTTAACCTTCCTTTTCAGTTCCTGCTACAAATGATTGGAGGGTTTCTTGCATTTTAATAAATGAGTACTGACTGAGTGCTTTTGTGTACGTTGTATCAAACTTGAAGCTGTGGCAATAGCAAGAGTTTATTTCTTGTGTTTTTAATTCAAGTATAGTTGATTTACAATGCTGTGTTAGTTTCAGATGTATAGCAAAGTACACACACATATATATATATATATATACACTTTCAGTTCAGTTCAGTTCAGTGGCTCAGTCGTGTCCAACTTTTTGCAACCCCCATGGACTGCAGCATGCCAGTCTTCCCTGTCCATCACCTACTCCCAGAACTTGCTCAAACTCACGTCTGTTGAGTCGGTGATGCCATCCAACAATCTCATCCTCTGTCATCCCTTTCTCCTCCTGCCTTCAATCTTTTGCAACATCAGGGTCTTTTCCAAGAAGTCAGTTCTTTGCATCAGGTGACCAAAGCATTGGTGTTTCAGCTTCAGCATCAGTCCTTTCAATGAATATTCAGGACTGATTGCCTTTAGAATGGATTGGTTTGAACTCCTTGCAGTCTAAGGGACTCTCGTGAGTATTCTCTACCACCACAGTTTAAAAGCATCAATTCTTCAGTGCTCAGCTTTCTGTATGGTCCAACTCTCACATCCATACATGACTACTGGAAAAACCATAGTTTTGACTAGACAGACCTTTGTCGGCACAGTAATGTCTTTGCTTTTCAATATGCTGTCTAGGTTGGTCATAGCATTTATTACAAAGAGCAAGTGTCTTTTAATTTCATGGCTGCAGTCACCATCTGCAGTGATTTTGGAGCCCCCCAAAATAAAGTCTGTCACTGTTTCCATTGTTTCTTCAACTATTTGCCATGAAGTGATAGGACCAAATGCCATGATCTTCGTTTTTTAAATGTTGAGTTTTAAGCCAGCTTTTTCACTCCTTTCTTTCAACTGCATCAAGAGGCTCTTCAGTTCCTCTTCACTTTCTGCCATAAGCATGGTGTCATCTGCATATCTGAGGTTATTGATATTTCTCCTGGCAATCTTGATTCCAGCTTGTGCTTCATCCAGTCTGGCATCTAGACTGATGTACTCTGCATAAAAGTTAAATAAGCAGGGTGACAATATACAACATTGACATACTCCTTTCCCAATTTTGAACCAGTCTGTTCCATGTCTGGTTCTAACTGTTGCTTCTTGACCTACATACAGATTTCTCAGGAGACAGATAAGGTGGTCTGGTATTCCCATCTCTAAGAATTTTCCACAATTTGTTGTGATCTACACATACAAAGGCTTTGATGTAATCAATAAGGCAGAAGTATATATTCTTCTGGAATTCTCTTGCTTTTTTGATGATCTAGCAGATGTTGGCAATTTGATCACTGGTTCCTCTGCCCTTTCTAAATCCAGCTTGAACATCTGGAAGTTCACGGTTTATGTACTGTTGAAGCCTGGCTTGGAGAAGTTTGATCATTACATTGCTAGCATGTGAGATAAAGGCAGAGTGACAGTAAAAGTATTAGTCACTCAGTTGTGTCCGACTCTTTGTGGCCCCATGGACTGTAGCCTGCTAGGCTCCTCTGTCCATGGAATTCTCCAGGTAAGAATACTGGAATGGGTTGCCTTTCCCTTCTCCAGGAGATCTTCCTGACCCAGGGATTGAACCTGGGTCTCCCGCATTACAGGCAGATTCTTTAGTGTATGAACTGCCAGGTAAGTCCCATACAAATATTAGGAAGAGTTTAAAAGACATTATCCTTGCCCAGTGAGTGCCCACTGAGTGTTCCTATACATAACACTTGAATAGGGTGGGGAGGAGGAGTGCTTGTGGTAGAGCTAGAGTTAGGGAAATTACAACGACAAGTTGTGTGAGAACCAAACATTATACAGATCAGTTTTTCATGGGTTCCAGTACCTGTGTTTTGCTATAAACCTTTCCTGGTATTTTTGTAAACCTTAGGAATGCAGGCATGAGTTGACATACACACTTACTCCTTTCCCACAGTTGTGTTTTCTTAATTTCATGAGGACATCAAAGTTAGTAGGAAAAGGCCAATGAGGAAATTTTGTTGTGTGTGGGGAGAACCCACACATAATATTTGCATTTCAGATGAGAAAACCCAAAGGGAACAAAGGTACCTGATACACAGGATGCTGGCAAAATATTTTACCAGGATGTGGTTTTGACCAGGTTGCTATTTCTGCTGGGATAGAATGTGCTTTACTTTTAAAAAATTATCTCTTGATCTCTCTTAAACACTCTCCATTATGGCCCCTTTTTCTGTTCATTGAAAACTTATGTAGAATTATACACTACCTGCTATTCTGCATTCATTCTAGGCTAGCTTGCAGAACTTCAGGGAGAAGACATGCAATTCTTCAACCAGGCTTAGCAGTTTTGATCACAGGAATTCTTTTTCTTTGCCCCCCCTGTGAGTCTGAAGGCTAGAACCCTGACTGTTGGCACATGACTAGCTTTCATGGCCAAAATAGTCCCTACAAATGAGAGAAATGTGTTTCTGAGTTCTATTCCTTACTTTGGAATAACTTGACAATTTTTTTCAATCTAGGTGATGTGGTGACTTATATGTAGTGCCAGTACATTCATTTTCACCTCTCATCCTCATTTTTCTACCTGCCTAAGTATGAAAGGAACATAATAAAATGATAAGTTAGTGGCTATAGATAACAAGATTCTCTCTGTGTATCTTTGCCATGGGAAGGCCTGCTAAAGAATTAGGCTTGGTGTTTTTTTGTCATTTGGAGCAATTATGTTGAATGGTCCTTGCTTTAGTTTTGGCTTTGTAATGAAATGCATAGCCAAGGCGTCAATACAGCAGCTATGTGGAGTCTAGGTCTCATTCTGCCATAATGACTATACCATGGGGTGAATGTGGAAACCAGAAATTTCAGTTTCGAAGTCTGAAAGCAGCAGAGGACAGATGAAGGTAACAGAACAAAACTTACTTCCAACCTTGACTGTTTCTGCCCGTACATTCTTGTCTCGTTACTTCACATGGACCAGATGGGAAACAAGGTGCTCTGCAGATCCCCTCAGGAGTCCTGCTGATCAGAAGAGCGGAGTCCTGCTTACACACCATAGGTAACCACACATCACCTGTTCAAGACTTGGTGGCCAGGTTCAGCTCTTAGATTACAGCAGTTCCTCAAACTTACGTGTCTGCATATCCTTGGGGATTCTGTGGGGTCTAAGATGGTGCCAGCTATTTCTCATATTTAATAAGATCCCAGGAGATGCTAATGCTGCTGGTCTGTGGACCACACTTGGGTTCCAAGGCCCTAGGCCATGAGGCTAAAGTGGCCTAGATGTCAGTTCTGATAGCAATACCAACAGGTCAATATATCTCTAATCCATGAATTGACTGCGCTCTGAGCCTTAGTTAACCTCCTTTTAAATATTTGCTGTTGGTCAGGAAGAGAATTGAGTGTTGACCGAAGAATGGCAGACCTAGGGCTGGAGGGTGTATGGAATGGTCTCAGGATACTGGGGGAGCCCTCATGCCCCCGTTCCCCCCTGATTGCTTAAGCTCTACTTGTTAGAGGGCCATTTGTGTTAACAAATAGTGCCTTTAAAATGCTAGATCTCAGTATGAATTCGTTTTACTAGCTGGTTTATTTCCAACTGGAAATTGCTGATGGGAGAGATGGATCATTGAGGGAAACCTGGGATAAGAATAGACGTTTAAAGATTTGTACAGTCTTTAACACTCTTGTGTGTTTCCTTAGTGCTGTGCTATGCTAAGTTGCTTCATTCATGTCTGATTCTGTGTGACTCTATGGATTGCAGCCTGTCAGGCTCTTCTGTCTGGAGTGGGTTGAAATTCCTCATCAGGGGATCTTCCCAACCCAGGGATTGAACCCACATCTCTAATGTCTCCTGCATTGGTGGTGGGTTCTTTACCACTAGTGCCACCTGGGAAGCCTGTGTTTCCTTATTTCCTTTCTTTCACCTTACTGCCAGACTTCACTTTATTTCTGATACTTACAGTCACCAAATTTTGGGTATTTTGTTCCCCCTTTGTTGTTGTTCAGTTGCTCAATTGTGTCCAACTCTTTGCAACCCCACAGACTGCAATGCCAGACTTGTCTGTCTCACCATCTCCTGGAGCTTGCACAAACTTACGTCCATTGAGTTGGTAATGCCATCCAACCATCTCGTCCTGTGTCATCCTCTTCTCCTCCTGCCTTCAGTCTTCCCAGCATCAGTCTAGGTTAAAAAACAAAACAGAAACTCTGAAGGAACCATTCTCCACCTTGTTTTTGTTTTGTTTTTTTTTTTCCAGATGTATTTCTCCAGGTTTGGCTACAAAGAAAAGATTTCTTACAGAGTTTATACCTGCTAGGAAATCAGGATATTCCAGAAATCTCACAGTGTCCAGGCCAGTTTTCTTTCCAATTTTGGGGTGAAGCATTCTCTTTTCAAATTTCAAAAGTCAGTTATCAGATTTGTGCATTTATACTGGTTTTATATCAATGGTACCAGTGTGACTGGAATGCTTGAAAAGAATGCTGTTCCCTAGAAACTTTTGAAAGAAAAACACTTAAAAATATTTTGACCATTGTATGTTTGGGATTTTTAGCCTCAGTGGCTCTCGTGTACTTAGTGGGCATGGAATTATTCCAATTGCATCATAATTTTCCACTTCAAATTAAGTTGATTTTTTTCTTTAAACAACAAATTGTGAGAATGAGAATCTTGGGAGGGACAGTAGGGAAATGACAGGTGCTATGAGTCTCTTAACTTATGTTTAATAATTATAATTACATTAGTGCATAACTCCCTTAGGGTCAAAGATTAGGCAATCTAATGGAATAAGATTTAGGAAATCAGGGCCCTGATGAATACAGTAAGTCCCCTACACATGAATGAGTTCCCTTCTGAGAGTGCGTTTGTAAGCCCAACAAAATAAGCCTAGGTACCCAACTAACACAATCAGCTATATAGTACTGTGCTGTAATAGACTGATAATACTTTTCACATAAATGATACATAAAAAAAAGCAAACACAAACATTTAAAATATTACAGTGCAGTACCATGAAAAGCGCAGAAGTACAGTACAATAGCTGGCATACAGGGGCCAGTAGCAATACCAGCCACATTACCACTGCTTATATGCTCGCCTCTGAACATCCTGGACTTGAAATAAGGATACAGTACTACTCTACTCTGCAGCTCTATACAGTGAAGTTCACAAAAGCCCAACCACCTGTAGAGAACGCACACACATGACAATGTATGCCAGACACATGAACTGACTTATGTGCTTAGACATGCAAATGCATATTTGCATCTTTGAAAGTTTACAACTTGAAGGTTTGTATGTAGGGGTCTTACTGTGCAGGATTTGAATCTCTACAATTTAATTACATCAACTGTGTCATAAAACATTAATGCTTAAAAAAAATTAATGCTTGGTGAACATGATCCATAATCCTTAGTTCAGTTCAGTTGCTCAGTCATGTCCGACTCTTTGCAACCCCATGGACTGCAGCACACCAGGCTTCCCTGTCCATCACTAACTCCTGGAACTTGCTCAAACTCATGTCCATGGAGTTGGTTATGCCAACTCCCAACCTGGGGACCCAGCAAAGGGACTGAGAACCCTGAGGGAATTTGACTTTGGAGGCCATTGGGATTTGTTTACAGAACTTCCACAGATCTGGGGAAATAGACTCTTGGGAGGGCACAAACAAAACTTGTGTGCACCAGGAGACACAAGAAAGGAGCAATGTCCCCACAATAGACTGAATCAGGTGCCTATGAGTGTCCAGGAGTCTCCAGTGGAGGGGTATGTAGACAGTTTGACCTCAGGCTAAACAATAGGGAGGGAACACAGTCCCACACATCAACAGAAAATTTGATTAAAGATTTACTGAGCATGGCTCTGCCCATCAGAACAAGACCCAGTTTCCCCCACAGTCAGTCTCTCCCATCAGGCAGCTTCCATAAACCTCTTATCCTTATCCGTCAGAAGGCTCACAGAATGAAAACCATGATCACAGAAAACTAGCCAAACTGATCACATGGACCACAGCCTTGTTTAACTCAATGAAACTATGAGCCATGCCATGTAGGGCCACCCAACATGGACGGGTCATGGTGGAGAGTTCTGACAAAATGCGGTCTACTGGAGAAGGGGATGGCAAACCACTTCAGTATTCTTGCTTTGAGAACCCCATGGATGGTATGAAAAGAAAAAGAGATAATCCTTAGTAGCTGTGTTTTAATAAATAGTGATTTCAAAGTAACAGGTACTGTTTATTGAAGATAAACTATAGGGCTAACACTCCTCTAGGTACATTACAATCTTAGCTCATTTAGACTTTGTTGATTACCTTTTCCTGGTAAAATGATGATAACAATGGCCGTTGGTTATATGTCGTGTTTTATGACACTTTATCTACATATTTTAATTAACCTAGTCAGTATTTCATGAAATAATTCTAATTTCCTGTTTCAAAATTTTGCTGAGATTTCATAGATGATTGTGTATATGTGAGTGTGTGTGTGCATACGCTCAGTCGTGTTTGACTCTTTGCAACCCCATGGGCTGTAGTCTGCCAGGCTTCTCTGTCCATGGGATTCTCCAGGCAAGAACACTGGTGTGGGTTGCCATTTCTTACTCCAGGTATCTTGCCAATCCAAGGTTTTAACCCGTGTCTCCCGCATCGGCAGGAGGATTTTTTTAGTCCTGTGCCATCTGGGATGCCCATAGAGAATATTGACTGTGAACCAAAATTTTGTATCTCGGGTGGAGAGAAAGTGGAGAGAGCATTTTTTCCTACCAATTCCAGCTGTGAAGAGTGAGACAGGGGTGTCTGTGTGGAGCTGCTGGACTGAAGATTTTCATCTACAGACCAGGTGTTTGAATTTCCTTCCATGATTTCTCTGTGTCTGCTCTGCCTATGGACTTAAGTTTCCCTCTCTATTGTAATACCTTTTTTCTTTCATCTTGTCTTTTTAAATTTAAGTCATGTTGGTTTAGATCTTCTGGTAGTTGGCTTATCTTGATGCTGACTTTGGCCAGCTTTTAAGAACTCTCCTAATATTGAAGGCAAATGCGGTTACCATTTAGATGATAAATGGAAGACTGTTTCACATAAGGAGGCCTGGTAGATACGTTATTGAAAATTTAATAAAATTACCTGTAATCATATTGGCAAGGTAATTCCTTAGGGCAATCTGCTCATTTATTAAAATGATTTTTTAAAATATATTGAACCAGATGATGGTTTTCTAGTAGCATTTCACCCGTATTGGCCTTTTTTTTTTTTAACTCTAAGTTATATTTTTTATTACCTCCTGTGTATCCCATCCCATTATCAGCTTATGATAGGATCCCCCAGAGTAAAGGTTTTTTTTTTTTTTTTAAATTAAATCACTCTGTTCAACTTTCTATGCCATTTATGAGTTATCCTTCTACACATAAGTGGCAGGGTGGCATTGCTTATGGGCTACCTCTGTCCTCATGAGATGCCTGAACCTTCTCTTCCAATTTTTTTCTTACCGTTTTTCTTTCATTAGGATAATACCAAGAATTGCAAGCACTCTGGTAGGCTTACGATCTGGTGCCATTTAAACCAACTATCTGTCCATCATTCATTTATTTCACGGGTTGAAAAGAACCAGATTATGCTTTAATAAAAATGATACGAAATGCTATGTGGCATCCTAGAGATCTTGGAATAGTAAACAGGCATTAGTGGAGAAACTGGTGATTTGAATAAAGTCTGTGGTTTGGCTAATAGTATTGTACGTATGTCCATCTTCAGTACTGACAAATGTAACACGGTTCTGCCAATGTTAACATTCAGCTAAACTGGATGAGGTTATAAAGGAATTCTCTCTACTCTCTTTGTAATTTATCTGCACATCTATAATTATTCCAAAATAAAACATTAAAAAAATTCCAGCCCCTAAATTATATGCCTTTTCTTTCTTCTTTTTGTTCTTTTATTTACTTATTTCTTTTTGACTGTGCTAGGTCCTCACTGCTGCATGCTTCTCTGGTTTCTTTTCCTCGCAGAGAGCGGGGTCTCCTCTCTAGTTGCAGCGCTCGGGCATCTCACTGCCGTGGCTTCTCTTGTTGCAGAGCATGGGCTCTAGGATGCATAGGCTTCAGTAGCTGCAGCGCTCGGGCTCAATAGTTGCAGTTCCCGGCTCTAGGGCACAGTTTCAATAGTTGTGGCACACAGGTTTAGTTGCTCTGCCTCATGTGGGATCTTCCTGGACCAGGGTTGAAATCCATGTCTCCTGAATTGGTAGGTAGATTCTTTACCACTGAGCCACCAGGAAAGCGCCTGCATGCCTTTTCTCTACCTTCAAAATAAGAAATTTTCTTGTATGTTTTGAACACAACACAACATTTTAACATCCTTGGAATTTTATTTCACATTTTTTTCTGTCATGTGTTACAAGAGAATATTCACCAAGGACACTCATTAAATACAGGAGTAGCTTACATGGATCTAATGATAGTCTTGCAGAAAATACCCATGAAAGTTTTCCCCCTACCTTTGGATTATGTCAGCTAAACATTTGCAACATCTTGGCATTTCTTACCCTAGTTTTCTTTTGTGTGATAGTCCAACATCTCAGAAAATATATTAAAGAATTGAACACAGGTAACAGATAAAAAGATATGGGTTGCATATGGAGAAAATTTTAGAAAATATTATAAATGTGTGAAAGCGTGGCTTGCAGAGGAAGAACCCTAGTCAGTGTGATCCCTAGTAACTGACAATATTGCTGGGTTTAGGTAATGTGCTCCCAGCATCTGCATCCCTGGTACATGCCGAGGGGTTAGGAAATTTTGGAACTGTGTAAACTGAGGTTCACAATTTTACTTTGTTCTCATACAAAAAAAAAAAAATGTGTTTCCTGCTTGGCTCAAGATGATAATTATGGAACTTCACATTTTAACAAACCGATGAGTTAGATATTTATTTGGTGAGGAGATTTTGAGGTCTTCAAGGCACACCCCCTAGGTGATCTCTCATTCCAGATGGAGCCTTTATGGAAGATACCGAGTGACAGGTATAGAGAGACCAAGCACTGGTGTTTGTCCGTGGGAGAGACATCTCTTTCCACATTGTGGAGAGTTGTGCCTAGACACACAAAGGTAGGAAGACTCAGACATAACCGCCCATAACACTGTCACTAGTTACAGGGGAAGGGGGTGTTCTCCAGCCAGGCAGTCCTGGATGCAGCTGCTACTGTGTTAGGAACTCACCCAATGACAGCCATACATATCAAATCTTTACTGTCACGTACTCTATTTCATATGACATAGAATTTTATATTCATACAAAAAATATAAACTAGAATGACTGACAAGAGCAGTTATGATATCTGTAATTAACATTGGTCATTCTTCAATTGTGAACAAAGGCTTCTGAGTCAATAAGAACTGGACTTTTATCCTGGCTCTACCATTTGCTCTCTCTAGGACCATGGGCAAGTGGCTTATCCCTCTGTATTTCAGATTCCTTGCTATATAAATTGGAGATAAAAATAATGTCTATTTTATAGGATCGTTTTGTGGGCTTCTGAGAGTAAAGTGCCACAGTCAGCACATAAGACCCCGTGAGAACTGATTACATGTTCACCCACCCCACTCGCTCCAAGCTTTCTCTAGTGTAACTGAGGAACAAAAGGCCTCCCTATGCACATGAACACATGTGTGTGCACAGATAGACAGTGTCCCCAACCTCTGGCCACACATGGAGTTTCTATTCCACTTCTGATCTTCTCTAAGACCATATTTGTTCTCCTCCTCCTCTGACTTCCTTCCTCCTTCATTGCCAATACCTTCTTTTTCTCCTTTTTCCTTCTTCCTCTTCCCCCTCCTTTCTCCTTCCCAACATTTTTCTTCTCTCCTCCTCCCTGGTCTCCTCCTCTCTTACTCCCATTTCTCTCCCCAAGGATTTCAGACTTCTTAACAACAGGTACGATGGGGAATGTTCACATGTACAAAGGAGTTAGGATCAAACCTCAGTGTTGAATTGCATTGTTGAGAATCCCAGACCTTTCTTTTTCTATAAAAGCTGCCTAATGCTGCATAAGAAGCAAACTTGGCCCTGGAGCGGTCCACTGACTGTAAGGTACACAAAAGTAAACAGAACTCTCCTTCCCTCCAAGCAAAGTGGTCATTCAAAAGAGGAAGATGTCTAAAGGGGAAAACAATATATATATATCAGTTATGTCTGACTCTTTGCAACCCCATGGACTGTAGCCCACCAGGCTCCTCTGTCCATGGGGATTCTCCAGGCAAGAATGTTGGAGTGGGTAGCCATTTCCTTCTCTAGGGAACTTTCCAACCCGGGAATCAAACTGGGGTCTTTTGCATTGGAGGTGAATTCTTTACCAGCTGAAATACCTGGGAAGCCATATATATATATATATCTATATCTATATATATATATATATATATGTATATACATGGCTTATAGATTAATAACTTTATGTATATATTATATATATATCAGCTTATACATATATATAAGGATATACAACTTAATCACTTTGCTGTACACCTGAAGCTAACATAGCATTGCAAATTATACTTCAATTTAAAAAACAGTTAAAAAACAAAGGAAGAGGATGTCATGTCACTACTACCTAAGTAAAGACCACACCACGCCTTCTATGGCCACTTGCTGGACTATTTTCAGAAACAGTACAGTAGTTGATAACCTTGATCAGGTTTTTATTTTTATTTTCCCACATTGCTAACGGCATCCTAATCTCAGTCTTAGGGGAATGAGGCAAGTTTCCTGAAATATTCTTCAGTTCAGTTCAGTCACTCAGTCGTGTCCAACTCCTTGCAACCCCATGAATCGCAGCACACCAGGCCTCCCTGTCCATCACCAACTCCCGGAGTTTACTCAAACTCATGTCCATCGAGTTGGTGATGCCATCCAGCCGTCTCATCCTCTGTCGTCCCCTTCTCCTCCTGCCCCCAATCCCTCCCAGCATCAGGGTCTTTTCCAATGAGTCAACGCTTTGCATGAGGTGGCCAAAGTACTGGAGTTTCAGCTTCAGCGTCAGTCCTTCCAATGAACACCCAGGACTAATCTCCTTTAGGATGGACTGGTTGGATCTCCTTGTGGTCCAAGGGCTCTCAAGAGTCTTCTCCAACACCACAGTTCAAAAGCATCAATTCTTTGGCGCTCAGCTTTCTTTATAGTCCAACTCTCACATTCATACATGACCACTGAAAAAATCATAGCCTTGACTAGACAGACCTTTGTTGGCAAATATTCTTATCCTCTGATTATTCTTAAGACTTCCATGATCCTCATTTCATTTTTAAGTTAATTTTTGATTATAAAACAAATATCCCTCCCTCCCAATCTCCAAAACTAAACCATAAAAGAGATTACAGGGTTAGGACAAGGTCAGTTAGAGGGGAATTCCCTTTTCACTTTCACCCCATTTATAGAGGGGGAGAGAGCTCAGTGAAAGGGGTCTCATTATGGGGTGACCAGCTGACGCACATCTGAAGGCACTTTAAGGACTACGCAGCCTTAACTTCTGCAGGGCTTTTAAAATCCCTGATGTATTCTGAACTCATAAAACTCTGACATTTACTTACTAGAAAAAAAGTTTTAGTTCAGAAAAACTCAACTTATTCTCCAATATCTATCATTGATTACAGCCTGAACTCTGGTTAGAAGTTGTTGCTCCAATAGTGGATAGCTTTCAGATCTTCAGGGAGCAGATACCAGATGCTTGATAAGGGCTGACTAATGATGCCTGCTTCTTGGTGCATATGTTAAAATTTTAAAATATTTTCAAGTGTTAGGTGCAATATTGCTCTTTAAGATCTGTACAGATAACACAAATAGAGATTCAGACCATTCAGACGAGTAAAAATATAGACTACGTACACTGGTATAATTGTAGTTGATCTTGTAACCAAGAAAAGATATGAATGCTTTCAATATGTTGGTGAGCACAGAGGAAGAAAGTGCCTGTTTAGCAGAGGAAGGGAAAGTAGTGAACTATGAGGAAGGGTGTGCTTCCAATGCTAAGATGTGGAGAAGTGAGTCAGCTCTGATAGCCCAGGGGATGTTGGCTTGGATTGTGACTTGGAGAGAATGAGGACTCTATCTAAACTGAAAGGGGACTGCTGATAGGAAGGAAAGGAACTACCTTTTGTTTGCTAATATCATTGGTCAGGCCTTTTGATGAATATGGAGAATGGATGCCTAGATCAGCTTCAAATGAGAGTCTGTTGCCCATCCCCTGGGAGAGCTGGTCACATGCAGCCCTCCAGGGTTTCCTCAGCTGCACAGAGTCACCTTAAGGTCACCCTCGTGATCAAGCATCAGGTATAAAATCCAGCCATTTTCGCCTTACCTGGGGAAATTCCAATGGCTCACTTTAGCTCTAAAGCTCCCCGTGGGGTCAGCTGGAGCTGTTGTCAGGTCTGCATCAAAGCTCAAACTTCCCTTTGCCCATTCCTTTTTTTATCCTCCTTCCCCAGATGCTGATCCTAAAAGCACTCTCTAATATATGTTCTAGAGTCTAACTTCATCTCCGAGTCTGCCTCTGGGACAACTGACCTGTGACACGCTTTCAATATGCTCTGTTGGTCAATCTTCATAATAACTCCCCAAGGGTGGTTTTTTAGCTCTCTTATAAAGGTGAGACCGAGGTGAAATACCTCACCAGAAGTCACACATGCTTGGCATCCACATGTTGTTCTGTTTAACCACATTATTCATACTCTTTTCAGTGTATCATGAAAAATGAAAATGAAAGTTGCTCAGCTGTGTCTGGCTCTTTGTGACTCCATGGACTATACAGTCCATGGAATTCTCCAAGCCAGAATACTGGAGTGGGTTGCCATGCCCTCCTCCAGGGGATCTTCCCAACCCAGGGATCGAACCCAGGTCTCCCTCATTGCAGGCGATTCTTTATCAGCTGAGCCACAAATCATGTTGCCTCCTAAAAGGATTAGCTGCAGACACACAGCTTCAGGCATGTACGGTAAAGATTGGATAATTACTTGTGTGCCCTCATTCAGTCAACAGTTATTTATTAAATACTCACCAGTGTACCAGAAATTTTACAGTTAGAAGGAAAAAAAACATAAAGCATGAGATGGATGTCCTATTTCCGTAAAGGGTTTGTAGACACTGGACAGGATCTGGTGTCTGCTCTATAATGCCAGTCTACAAGTCAACTTGGACAGTATCTTTGAAGATCAGCCTTTCTCAGCTTTATTTTCTTTTGGAATTATAACATTTAATTAGAGATTAAAGGAACTAATGGCATAAGAAGGTGAAACAAACAACTGTTGTTTTTGAAAGAATCTATAAAAACTGATGCTAAAAAGTTGCTGCCAAAATAATTGTAACCAAGACAGCTATAAAATGCTGGAAGATGTATACACTTAGGAAAGTTATATACTTATATTGTTTCTCAAATATATTTAAGTTTTCATTTTAAAAAGCAAAAATGGAAATCTTAGATGATGCGTTTTGATTATGATTCATTCGGGGGAAAAAAGAATGGATTTGTACTTAAAAAAATCTTGGCCCAACATCAATAGATTGGCAAATGAATATTCATTTATATGTTTTGAGTTAGAACAAAATATTTAAGGTATGTATGCATTTTTTTTTTTTATGATTCCCTGCTTTAACCAACTTTTTCTGTTGGCCAAAGTTACTGTTAAACTGAGGTTCTCCACATGTTTATTAAGAACATGTATCCCCCGCAAATAGTATATCTCATAAAGAATATATCAATAAAAGTTTGTTATATGAGTGAATCACCCAAAAATGTATGAGATGAAAATCACTGTGTGAAATATGTAAGTACCACATGTAGATTTGTGTACTTTGCTTCTTTGGGGTCAATATTCAACCTTTGTTCTTCTGGAAGAAAAATCATATCCAGTCGTTCTTTGTTAGTGCCAACTGAATGAATTTTGCTTTTTTACTTCTGTTGTATTGTCTTTTTTTAGTGAGACATTTAAAATAGTTATACAATAAGGTAACACATTTGGAAAGACCAACTTAGCTAAAATAACAGCTAAAACTTCCTAATTATAAGCTAATGTTGATCAGAACCAAAGCAAAAACCAATTCTTAATTTTATATAAAACTATGACTATTTAACTTTTCCTGTAAATATACTTACCCTTAATCTATAGTTAGCTGCCACTTTACTCTCTCTTTCACCTTGGACTTTTCTCCCAAATCTCTGAGTAGTTAACAACCTTCATTTCTGTTGTGGGCTTGTTAGACTTTTCTACACGTAATATCTACTTTACTACATGTAATATCTACTTTTAGAACTGCTCTATTTTTAACATGCAGCCACATAAAGACAATATCCTATCTTGGCTTTCCCTAGGCTTGTATTGATTTTCCACACACAGTGGAGTGAGAAAGTAAACATGAAGGCACAGAACTGTATCTGTCTTGGTGACCAAAAGGCTCGGGTTAAGATCTTTGGTTGGAATTCCTTCCTAGATCTAAAATTCTGGAATTTAGCTTTGTTTGGTAAGAAAAGCAAGAATGGCTCTGGTAGCAAGAGATAATTGTATTGTACAAAGATAGATTTTTAAAACAAAATAGAGTAAATAAAAGTATAAACTTTGACTATGTTTTTATAATTTAAATCAGGATAAAACTAATCAAATTTCAAGAAACAAAATCATTTAGGAATGTATTGTTACTATCCCACCAACATCAATGTTGGTATCCTTATTTATCATTTTAAAGTAAAGTAGAAAACCACCTTCATTCATCCTGAATCTTTTCCAAGGTAAAAACTTTTCATGGTTTATGGTTTCATCTTGGTTGGTAACAGAAGAGCTAGGGGTGTCAAAATAATTCAATTTGAAAAACAAAAACAGTTCCAGAGGTAATTTCATTGGGCAAATATTGAGTAAAGTTTTTTTCTTTAGGAATTATTAGTCTTTATATAGTAATATGTATTGTAAATTTCCAAGAGAGTAAGGGATGTTGTACATAGTGTTTTATAAACCTATGGAAGGCTCATATAGTAAATATCTTGAAAGATAAATTGATGTGTCTTGGTGACTGATTAAATACAAGAAGTAAGAAGGAATGAAACAAAGGTAAAAGATGTTGAAGCTGGGAAATTAAAAAAAAAAACTCGAGATTTTTTTTTTTTAGTTTCCCAGCTTCAACATCTTTTTTTTTTGGTGGAGAGGGAGGTGGGAGGGGGGACCGGGATGGGGAATACATGTAAATCCATGGCTAATTCATTTCAATGTATGACAAAAACCACTGCAATGTTGTAAAGTAATTAGCCTCCAATTAATAGAAATAAATGGAAAAAAAAATCTCTTTGCTATTTCATTGCAATCATTTGTCAAATTTCTACTACATGACAGGTACTACAGATGAGGGACTGGGACTTAGAAATTTAAGTAATTTGTCAAGGGTCATATAGATAATATGTGGTTGTCACAATAGTGCAATCACAGTGTACTGAAATGATTGATGGAGAGACACCAAACATAAGTGAAAGGATGTGAAGTTCCTTTCATCACAAAGGATGTGGAAGCTTATGGTACCAATTACACAAAGCAGGAGGCAACACACTGCCCTCCCAGATGAAGGTACAGGTGCAGCTCGTACGTGCTACGCAGTGTGATGATTCTGCCAGATGAGCTTTGCTTTTTTTGTAAATCCATCTGACCATCTGCAAGTTACTGGTACAAAATAACGCCTCCACATTTAGTGCTTGCTGTGGAACCAGTGACTAAAAGGTCAATTTCTCAGAAATGGCATCTCTTAGAAGGCCCAGGCTATAGATGTTCCTGAGGTTCAGTATTTTTTTTTAAATATTTATTTATTTATTTGGCAGTGCTGGGGCTCTTGGATCTTCATTACAGCATGCGGAATCTTTAGTTGTGGCACGCGAACTCTTAGTTGCAGCATGTAGGATCTAGTTCCCTGACCAAGGTTTGAACTCAGGGCCCCTGCATTGAGAGTGTGGAGTCTTAGCCACTGGACCACCAGGAAAGTTCCTCATTCTTACACATAGTAACTGGTAGAGCCAGGATTTCACTTCAGGTCTACTTGTTTCAAAGCCTCAGTTTTCTCCCTATACTTGACTCTTAATTTTGTTTACTGATGAAAGAGTGGGGAAGCCATGGGAACGCAGCTCCCAGTGTTTCCTGTCCATACAGAGGCCACGAAAAACACACTGTCATTCTCGGGTCTGTCTTGATTTGGTCCCTTTGTCATTTCCTGTTGCTGCTGCTGTTATTTTCTCTGCCTCTTGGAAATCGTATAAGGCTATTTCTGCTATCACTCACATCTTCATCTGAAGACTTCTTTTTTTATGCTGTTTAACCGATGCCCTTTATTCAGTGACAAAGCCTGTCTTCACGGCTCCTGTCTTCAGTCAGCACTCTGACGTGTGTGAAGCAGTGTCATCCCCTGTAGTGTTAGGATATTTACCTTTCCTTTTCCTTTTTTAAACCACACACAGGTTATTACAGAGTTTTAAAATAAATATTCCTTTTTCTTCTGCTGAGAAACTTGGACACGCCTTACTGGGAAGTGGAAGGCTTTGGTAGACATTCAAAATTATCCAAAATCTTCTCTCCATTAATGTCTTTTATTATGAGAATTTTCCTAATTATTTAAATTGCAGTTTCCTTTTTCCTTATAAAAAAATCTATCAATCTCCTACTGGATGCTGGGCACTATGCTAGCAACATCAAGATAAATAAGAAAATGTCCTGATCTCTGTGAGTTCAATGTCTCAGAGATAGATGCATAAAAATAAATAACTGATGCAATATGAAAAATTCAATGCTAAAAGAATGTTAAAAGTACCTGGGGAATAAGGAAGAGCTAGATAAAGGGCATAGCATTCAATCTGGGGGTTTGGGAAGTGAGAAGGAATTCACTAGCTGGAAAAGAGAACCAAGGGCCAACTAGGCAAAGTGAGCTATACATGCAGATACATGGGGTTGTGAAACATACATGGTGCATTGGAGGAATAAATTGACTGTTTTTTTTTTTTTTAACAAAAATTAGAGTATAATTGCTTTACAATGTTGTGGTAGTTTTTACTGTACATTGAAGTGAATCAGCTATATGTGTACATATATCCCCTTTCTCTTGGGCCTCCATCCCATCGTCCCCCATCCCTCTCATCAAGATTATCACAGAGCACCGAGCCAAGCCTCCTGTTAGCTATCTGTTGTATACGTGATAGTGTGTATATATCAATGCTGCTCTCTCAGTTCTTCCCACCCTCCCCTTTCCCTGCTGCTTCCAAATGTCCATTCTCTACATCTGTGTCTCTGTTCTTGCTCTGGAAACAGGTTCATCTGTACCATTTTTCTTGGTGCTCAATATCAAAAAAACAAAGAACACAACCAAAAAATGGGCAGAAGACCTAAACAGACATCTCTCCAAATAAGAGATACAGGTGGCCAAGTGAAAGTGAAAGTGTTAGTCGCTCAGTTATGTCCTACTGTTTGCCATCTCATGGACTGTAGCCCTCCAGACTCCTCTCTCCATGGAATTCTCCAGGCAAGAATACTGGTGTGGGTAGCTGTTTCCTTCTCCAGGGGGTCTTCCCAATCCAGGGATCGAACCCAGGTTTCCTGCATCGTGGGCAGATTCTTTGGAGCCACCACGGAAGCCTGAGAGGGATGGCCAAGAGGCACAGTGAACAGATGCTCAACATCACTAATTATTAGAGAAATGCAAGTCAGAACTACAATGAGGTATCACCTCACACAGGTCAGAATGGCCTTCATCAAAAAATCTACAGATGATAAATCCTAGAGAGGGTGTGGAGAAAAGGAGTCCCTTTAGCTCTGTTGGTGGGAATGTAAATAGATAAACTGATTTCTGAAATTCATGAAACACAGAATGTATGGAGAAGAACAGAAAGAAGGGATCATAGATCAGCCTTATATGCCATGCTAAAGAGTTGGGGCTTAAGATTATAGGCCATGGAAACCCCCTATTCCATGTTCAGTCTTTGTACTAATAACCTTGACTGCTCCAAGATCTTCCCTTAATTTTTGCTCAGTGGTAAGGCTAGGCAACTTAGCAGCCAAGGCAGTTTCAGATTTCAAGGGAAAAAAAAAAAAAAGGAATTTCCTTACCTTTCAATATTAGAAAAATTCCCAGCCTCTACCAAGAAAGCCAGGAGTGACTGTGGTAACATTTGTCAGGCCAGACCGGTTTCCCTACCAATTACACTGCAGTTTTCAGAACCAGTATGACTTCTATACATGGAATACTGGTTTGGTGAAGATGAGAGTTGTTTTTTTTTTTACTGAAGCCTTTTTCTAAGTGAGCCTCTCTAGGTGACCTTTGAAAGCAGTTTGTTTCATGTGCATTTGAAACATTACTATGATCCTTGGGCTTCCCCAAATCATTAAGTGTCTGAGTGTAACACTGGTCCTGCTCAGAACTTAGGTACATTTTCTGGAAAGGTCGATCATTGTCTTTTCAAATGAATGAATAAACATTTCTGTGATTTTTTTCCCCAAATTTTATCTTGATAGTGTCTTTATAAATTCATTTTATTGCCTGTCTTGCTCACATCCTTTTTTAGGAAAACTTGTCATGCCATAGTCCTGGGAAAGCAACAGGACCCTGTGACCTTCACTGAGTTCCCAGTTGTTGCATGAACATTTGACCCAAGGACAACCAATTCCTTTGCTCATCAGTGATAAAGCAAACATCTTTTTTTTTTTTTTTTGATTTTTTTTAAGAGAACTTGAATCTGTAGACAGTAATGCAGATGTTGATTTTTCCCACCCACTCTTATGTTGGAATAATCTTAGATTTCCTCTATCCTAGCCCTTTTAGACAACTGAGAACACACACACACTCCCACTGTGTTTTTCTGATGTCTATTCATTAATTTAGCAGTTGTTTTTTATTTCCAGTGTGTATAGTACTGAGTTCATTGTCACAAACCCTAATCCTCTAAGGCATGGTGTGGAGAATTTCTAAATAACCTTGATACGATGTCTATACCCATTTTTTTTCAGGGTGGTAGCATAAGAACAGATTAAACACTTACCATATCAATTTATATTCACCATGTTTTTAATATGATGACTCTCTATTGTCTGCCTTAAATCGGCATGATTATTAGCTTTGCATTATGACAAAATAAATGGTGTAGTGGGCTTTCTGCCAGGTGGAAGGGGTATATGTAACACACACACACACACACACACACACACACACACATGCTTGCGTGGACACTATACAGTCTGATTTTTTAAAAGGACAAAATAATAATGACTACAGGAGTTGAAATAAGCACAGCTTGGAGGTATTGCTTAATTTATTTTTCTTACAATGTCTATATATTTATGTAATTCCAAGAAATTAAGTGAACCACAAAGTTGTTAATACCTTGAGGGCTTTTATGTAAACCAGGAATCACATAGGAGGGAGTCAATTCAGTCTTTTCTTGGTGTTCAAATATATCAATCACTGCAGCTGAAATGATTATCTAGCAATTTACACCAGTTGTTCCCATGGGGGCGTCTGCTCCTTCCTTACTTAAGGCAGCAACTGCTTGTTCTTTGTAGCACTGAAGGCGAAGCATAAGGGCGCCTTATGACACAGAGGAGTGATTTTTATCTTTGCTAAATGGAAGCAAATGATGGAGTGTTCCACTGAGCAAAGCTCAGGGTTAGTTGCTTCTGGTTTTTTTTGTTTTGTTTTGTTTTCTCTGAGATTGCATTTGGGGCATTTTAACCTCAACTTTCCAAACCATTTTCTGTTTTGGATTTATGAGTTCTTTTCCTATCCTTCGGAGATTCCACTCATAGGAACATGCCGGTCCCTCACAGTCACATTGAGTTACGGTGAGACCGGCAGACAGGCTCTGTGACCTCACCCCGCCACACCGCGAGCTCGCGGTGTAGACTGCACCAATCGCGTGAGACGGCCTACAAGACCACATAATAGGGGGGATTAGACGAGAACAAAAATCTCTTTGCTTTATTTATAGTATCATTGTGGAAGGATGAAAGCTGTAAGTCAGCTTTGCCTGGGTGTGGACTTGCAATAATCCACTCAAAACTTTGATTGTTCCCTTGACTTTGCCTTGTAAAAGTTTCTGTGGCTCCTGTGGATTATTACTTCATAATGCTTGGACAAACATCAATTAACATACATCAAAACGTTCCCATTTGTGTCCCTCTCTGAATGGAGGAGACCCAAAAGACACAACGCGTTAGAAACACTTGCCTTGGAGGTTACAGGAGGCCTGGCTGCGTGGGGGACACAGGTGTGCTGTTCTGAATGTGTTGAAAATACTGCATTTCCTATGGAGCTTGGAGTAATTATCAAGCCAGACCTCTAAAGAACAGCTTATTGGAAACCTTAGCTATTATAAGAGCTATTTTTTTAAACCCAGGAAATCGGTTGTTGAAAATCAGATGAAGCCAGTGAATCTGGCTGTAGAAGTTGGAGATGGCAGAAGTTATATTAGTTTTCATAGTCACTTGAGAACTTTTAAATTTTTCTCAGAGAGTTTAAGATAGCATTTCTTTCAAACAATGTGCATAATAGAAATATACTTAATGTTAATGTTTGAAAATATTTATGTAATAGTCAATGTCCAAGAAAAATATTCCTGTGTTATATTAGAGTTTTAAATATATTACTGTCTGGTTTACTCTTGTAGGGATTTTTTTCTACTCATAATGTCAATACTACATGTGACTAGAGCAAAGTCATGGATAAACTATTGTTTTTGTCGTTACTTATACAAAATTGACAACAGATTTTTGTCCACTGTGATAGCATTACATGAATGTCAGCTCCAAATCTTTCTCAATGTATGTTTATCTGATAATAATGAATATATTTATCTGGAATGTCCTCAGGATGTATTCATGTTGATAATAAATATTGTAAATGATTCGAAAATGTACAATGGAATAAATCAAGAATAACCTTATTTTCAGATTATTTTATGTGTTATTACATAATACCAAAGGGCTTCCGAGGTGGCTCAGTGGTAAAGAATCTGCCTGCCAATGCAGGAGACACGGGTTAGATCCCTGGGTTGGGAAGATCACCTGGAGAAGGCAACGACAACCTACTCTAGTATTCTTGTCTGGGAAATCCCATGAACAGAGGAGCCTGGCGGGCTATAGCCCACGGGGTTGCAGAGAGTCAGACAGGACTTAGTGACTAAACAACAACAAAGACTTCCTTTTTGGGGAATTTCATTAACAGGCTTCAATAATCCTACCAGGTCAATTTGCTGTAATTCACAAATCCATGTGGTTAGAGTGGTATTAGGTCTACTCATTTTCTTAGACTGTCTTATAAATCAAACTGATGAGTTCTTTTTCGCATTCATCTCTTTTATTTGTTTTAGCAAAAATTGTAGTAATGGTCTTGTGTTAAGGGGATAAAAAATACAACTGAGTTCTGCTCAGTAAGAAATAAGAAAACTCTCCTTAGAACTTTCTGAAACACTAGAGTCATTTACTTGGTCTGCTAAGCTAGGTAAATGGTCAGTTTGTCCACCTGGGAGCAGAAATCTTGGTTCTCTGGGAGGGACAGAGCCCTAAAAAGAGCTACCTTTGGTTTATGTTAAAGGAAAGGTGGCTCTGACCTTGAAGACACACCTGATTGTGAGGTGGAATGACATAATATCAGCAACTTTCACATTCATTCTTTCACACCTTTGACATTCTTTATCCCCCAGAACGGTAACCCATGTACTTCCTTCATCGTAGGCTGGCCGATGGGGATACATGATTCAGGCAGAGACTTCTCCTGGGACTGTGTGTGCACCCTCTGTGTCCTTTCCACACAGATACATCCTGAGACTAGACTTCTGCTTCTCTATTTGGTACATAATTGCAACCACAGGTAATCTCTTTCCATATGATCCTTTAAATCAATTAGCTTCTATCACCTGTGTGGATGGGCTCCTATTTCATACAATCATTCGCTCATCTTTGTGTTGAGTACGACTGACCTTTAAGAGATAGGCAACCAAATAGGCAAGAACTTGTCTTCTGATTTTGCTTCTGTTGACTGTGCAAACTTGTTTTGCTTGCTCATTTAATTCTGCTGGAACACTATACCTTTTTGGAGCTCCAACAGAGTGCCCCAAAGGAAGAAAATTTGGCATGGAGGGAAAAACATGGGCTTTGAAGTCACTGCCGTGTCTATCACAAGCTTGTTAGTGACAAGAAGGATTTGTGACAATGCATGATGTGTCCAGTGCCATTGGGGCATTTGTTGGAAGCCTAGTAATCAGTAGTTGTTATGCAAAAAGTCCCATTTCTCCCATTTCAATTCTCTGATCTTGCAGTTTTAGTTCCTTTTGATCTTGATCTCCCATTTACCTTATTTGACTGTGGGTGTAGAAGGAGCAGAGTGGGAAGAGAATAATAAGGATGAGGAAAAACATGGAAGTCCAGTGAGATAGTGGCCAATTCATAGCCATTTATTTGTAATTAAGATTCTTTTAAGACTTTTCACACTAAGGAAGTACATTTAGTTTAGCCTTAACAGGC
This sequence comes from Odocoileus virginianus, assembly GCF_023699985.2. Lineage (NCBI taxonomy): Eukaryota > Metazoa > Chordata > Mammalia > Artiodactyla > Cervidae > Odocoileus > Odocoileus virginianus. The sequence continues at coordinate 31,637,652 of NC_069685.1, read as the reverse complement.
AATTATGTTTCTTGTGCATGCATTACTCTATTGCATGGATAAGAGGTCACTTTATCATAAGCTTAGGTGAAACTTTCTTATGCTGCTTGGAGGAGGGAGCCTTGACCTGGTTAAATTTAAAGTTTAATCTATTTTTATCGAAAACTATTTATTAAAAAAGATATTATACTTCCAAGGCCTTTTCCCATCAACTTGCTGTTTTTTGGTTGCCTATCACATGGCTGTATCATTTTTAGATACTAAATGAAAAGCATGTGTAACAGAGCATATAAATGCACTTCTGTCCATGTTACCATGGGTAACGTCCAATATGAAATATGGGTTTTCTTGAAGCAGAACACACTACTTTAATTATTATGTGCAGTTTGGAAGCATGAATATTTATACAATTAGAAACTTGGAAGCATTGCACAAATTCTTTAGAATTGGACTCTGACAGAGGCATTTTTTTCCCCCCGAATATGTTCTATAAATGCAGACCAAAGATGAAATACTGTGGCAAACTTAAATTCATTGGTTCTAGAAAAAAATGCTACAGATTTGGTCACATGAAATAAAATTGTTTGTTAGCACTGAGCCCCAAAGTTGCTTGAACTGTTTTTTTTTTTTTACTGTGTGTCTATTTTTAATTGACTGATGGTAAATGCTTTTGTTATTCATAACTTTTTGTTCTCTTTGGTGTGATGAAAATGAACTTGCACACAGTATCTATGTGGCTTATTAGAATATTTGAACAGTGCATTTAAGATTGTAAATCAGGTCTTATAATTCCTTCTTAATTGATTTTTTTTTTCATATTTTTCACTTTGGGTTCTAATTTTTTAGGGCAAAGATAGATCTTCTCATATATTTTCCAAAATTAATTTGGCTTATATGGAAATGAATAAAACCTATTCTCTTCACTTAAAATGCGCATGCACATACATACATAAGCACACACAATTAAAATTCAAAACATAACTCATTCTTAGAATTTTTAGGACGTGGGATGACTCTGTCTTGTCTTCATAAAGAATTGTGACTCTGCTAAGGGTTTTATTTTAAAGTTTCCTAGATAAAAGTATTGTTGAGAGGTGTTTATCTATTTCTCTCTCTCTCTCTCTCTTTTTTTTTTTTTTTGGCTGCTCAGCTTGAATCTGGGCCCTTGGCAGAGACAGCACAGAATCCTGAACACTGGACCGCCAGAAATTCCCTAGTTGAGAGTTTTGATTCTCTGCTAGTTTGATATGTTGTTTATTTATTGATGTTAAAATAAATTTACTTGAGTTCTTGTAATATAAGTTGCTGAGCTTTGTATGGACTGTTGCACCATGCTTTTAGATTTCGAATGAATCTTAATAGTAATTCTGTATTTGACTGAGTACCAGATTGATAGTATTATTTAATAGGAAAAAGAGCTCATGCCAGATCCTGAGCTTTGTGAAGTTTACTAAACACTCTTTTGTACACTATGTGAATAAAACCCCAAATCACTGGTCCTTAAGGAAAGTCTGAGATGATGAATCAGCAAAGGAAAATAATCGTTCTGCTTGAAAATATTATTTAAGTTTATCAGTGATTACAAATACTGAGATCAGATAAGATGCTGTAATTGCCACTCATCTTCATTTTGTTTGAGCTTTTCTGTAGTTGCTTCCTTACTTTCCAGTATCATCAAAGGGAAAAGAGCCTGTGGTTCGGTGAGAAAGTTCATGCAATAAGTTGACTATCATGTGCGGTTCAATGAACACCAATGAGTCTATGTTGTTTCAAGGATATATCAGTCTAAGTCTGTGAGAGATGTTGCAATCTCCTCTCCATCTTCGCTCACCCGCCTTTAAGCAGAACTGCAACTGCTGACGACCTTAAAAAGACAGGAAAAGGAATTCAGGTTTAAGCCAACAGGGGACAACACAAGCTGGCATCTGTGCCCTTAAAAATGTTGTCTTCTGAGTGTATATCCTCAATATTATGGAAAATATGTGTTATCTACATCAAACTTTTTTGCTTTTGACTTAAGACATTAGGGAAATCTGAGACCCTTTAAGGTTTCCAGTTTTAAGCACATGCTTTGAAAAGATTTCAGAAACAATAGATTCAAATAGTTGCTCCAGAGGGTGAGGGCTGCTGCATGGGAGAGTCTTCATGAAGCTTCTGTAGTCAGAGAGATTTTTTTATAAGAAGGACTTTTAAGGGGAGCTATGAGTAAAAAGATAGAAAAGGGTCAGTCCTGAGAGGTGTGAAGCCTGCTGAAACCTGTGGCCGTGCATCAGTATAGGGAACTGGAGTGGGAGGGAGAATGAGTCCTTCCTTAGACTGAACTTGAAGCCTTCCTCCCTTACCTATGCTCCTGGGAATGTACAACAGCTGCTCACCATCCAGAACATTCCAATATTTAATCTGCCAACTTTTTCTGTGGGTGAAATAATCCTGATTCCTTTAGGCTTTCATCATGGTATCTGTTTTTTTGGCTCTTTAATCATTTTCAGAGTTTTTCCTCCAACTTTCCTCATCACAATTATGACTGGAAGCTCCAGAGGGAGACTCCTCCAGTGGGTGTAATGGGAACATGACTAAAACCACTTTTAAAGCATTCACCATTGGCAAGGCTAAATCACTCTATTGTCTTCCTTTGTTTCTTATATGGTCTACTTACAGTAACTGGGTTTAGGGAGGCATTGCCTGAGCAAAGGGGAGCCTATATTTTTCTAGTTGTCCAGTCTTATGGTCAAAATTATGGTATTCTACTTGTTTTGTGGACTTGTGTGATGCTAAGTTACTGCAGTCATGTCCAACTCTTTGGCACCCTGTGGATTGTAGCCCACCAGGCTCCTCTGTCCATGGGATTCTCCAGGCAAGAATACTGGAGTGGGTGCCATGCCCCCTCCTCCAGGGGATTTTCCCAACCCAGGGATTGAACTGACATCTCTTACACAGCCCTCATTGAAAGGCAGATTCTTTACTACTAGTGCCACCTGGGAAGCCCCCTACTTGTTTTGGTTGGAATTAAAATTATAGTAGTGACTTTTGTTAGCGATAATATTCATTTATGTATTCATTCATTCATGTACTCAAGAAATACTTTGAATCATTTTTGAACTCTTAGCACATGGAAAGCTGTATTCTAGGTGGCACAGTTAAAACGGTGAACAAAAATACATGTAGTCTCTGCTATGACTATGTCTTTATCTTCAAAATAGAGAAATTAATGAATAATTATATAAGGGATTTTATATTTAAAAATTGAAGAATGTGATATAAAGGGAAGAGCAAGACTGTATGTGAATGGAAAATCAGGAAACCTACTTGAGAAGAGATAAGGCTTCTCCAAAAAGCACTTGACCTGAAATCTGTGTCAAGAGCTACATTCTTTGTGGAGGGAATACTGCGTTCAAAGTATTTTATATTTGTCGTGTAGTCAACAGAATTGAATTTCCTTAAATTTGTGCTGACTCCTTGAAACCCTTTTAGTTGACGTTGCCTGTTTCCCTTCACCTTATTGTAAGGAGTCCCTCACTTGAGAGTTTCTGCTATATGCTGATCAAGGGGTCAGATAAGGGATCAGATAAGAGATTTGGATCTTTTCTGATTGAATAACATTTTGTACTGCTTTATACCATCTTGAATTTCAGAACTGAGTGAATTGATTTGTAGAATGAAATGGAGAAATCAAGATAAGCTTACATATTAGACAATCTAGTGGTGTGTGCTCAGCCGTGTCTGAATTTTAGCTGCCCCATGGACTGTAGTCCACCAGGCTCTTCTGTCCATGGACCCTTCCAGGCAAGAATACTGGAGTGGGGTGCCATTTCTTTCTCCAGGGGATCTTCCTCACCCAGGGATCAAACCCACATCTCTTGCGTCTCCTATAGAGGCAGGCAGATTCTTTACCTCTACCTGGAAAGCCAATTTATCTAGCTCAGGTGAATCTAAGTGTGGCTGAAACTTTAGCTCTGTATGCTTTGTCTAGTGTCTTTTAACAGATACTTCTGGGACTTGGACATATATAGCTCATCAAAAGAATTACTTTAAAAATTCATTCTAAGTTTTTAGAGCTCTGCCTTGGCGTTCTTGAATCAGAAATAGCATTTAGCTTTCACCTTGAATTGCAAACTTCCATTTCGTTTCACTTACTGAACCCTGTATACCTGTGTAGACATACATTATGAAAACGCTGCCCTTTTTTCTGTTTGTGGAGAATGGAAGCTGAGCTTCCCAGGAGTCCCCAAATTCTAAGAAAACTTCATTGAAAAGGACAGCCTCCTTGTAAAATGGCGAGATAGCCATATTTCCTGTTTCTGGCCTTCCTGCATTATCCCAGAGGATCTATAGTTCTGCTTTGACCTTTAATGGGTTTCCCTGGTGGCCCAGGGGTAAAGGATCTACCTGCAATGCAGGAGTGGCAGGAGACGCGAGTTCAATCCTTGGGTCAGAAAGATCCCCTGGGAAAGAAAAGGGCAAACCACTCCAGTATACTTGCCTGGAGAATCCCATGGACAGGGGAGCCTGGCGGGCTATAGTCCATAGAGTTGCAAAGAGTTGGACATGACTGAAGCAACTTAGCACACACATTTGACCTCTAATATCTGCCTGATTGATCAAGACTCTTCCAGTTTCTTACTTTTTGTTGATTTCCATAGGTCCTAAAATTTGACTTTATTCACCCTGACTATTGACTATTGGTTACATAACTTGATTTGAGCCCGAACTAACCATCACTGTGCGGCTATTCTTTGGGTAGAGGGTGACCATTGCAGTCTCCGGTGCCTTGGAATCAGAGTGATCACTTGAGATACATCATCTGTAGGGAGAATAGGCATGAACACAGTAGGAACAGACAAGGGTTAGAGTATCTTTGCACCTGCTGTTTCTTAAGTGTCTTTTTGTTCAAAATAATCAAAGTGGTATCAAAGTGGCATTTTTTGGTGTGACATATCCTGGTTTTCCTCAAGATATTAATATATCTCTCTATATCTGTGTGAATCATTTAATGCTTTGAGTTAGAAACTTCTAATAATATTTCCTTTTGAGAGAACTTTTGTACATCATATACAAAAAGCTGACAAAGTGAAGTCAAACACTTTTAGAGGTGTAACTATATATAATTTAGCAAACTTACCCTAAAAGCTTGTTTTGTGGCAGAATACCCCCAAATCTTTTGTATATTTATGGATACATTCTTTTACAATTTAGCATTTATTGAGAATCTAGGGTGTGTCAGGCACCATGCTATGAATATTGTGAGGAAAATAGCATGGTTCCTGTCTTTGAGGAGCTACATTCCATTGTAGGTACAGTAAGAAAAATTATAATACAGTATCATATATGCTGCAGTAGTTGTGAACCAGCTGTGAACTGTGGGAATTAAATTTAAGCATTTTCATTGAAATCATGGGTCAGAAATGGCATCCTGAAAACAAATCTGTGTCACATCGTATGTACAGTACTAGACATATTCCAATGTTAATATCAAAATTTAATCATGTAAGTTGACATGAAGTTCTCCTCTGTGTAGCTGCTAAAACGGAAGTTGCTAGTATTCTTGCAGCTCTTTTAAAAATCATCAAACTGTCTTATTTAACAAAAGACTATGATTATATATATATTGTTATCAGCTGCCAGTAAAGACTTCTGTTTGTATCATGTTTCCAAGGAAGTTCGTCTTGTTTCTAAATCTGTTTTGAGGACAAATTATGTGAATGGAATTCATTAAGCCCTCATTTTGCCCCTTCTGCCTACTATTCAAGCAATATCTGGATTCCCTTTTCTAGTCATCAATGAAATTCAGGATCTTTTGGCTTTCTAATCTTGTCTCATTAACTTCCCCCATTACACACAAATTCTCCACGAAACTCTACATTAAGACCAAATTAAGAAGGGAGACATATATTTTAATATTTGATTAAATATGGTTAACATTTATCATATGATATTTCTATTGGTGGGGTCTTTCCAGTAGCTCAAACAGTAGAGGATCTGTCTGCAATGCAGGAGTCCTGGGTTTGATCCCTGGGTCAGGAAGATCCTCTGGAGGAGGGAATGACAATCCACTCCAGTGTTCTTGCCTGGAGAATCCCATGGACAGAGGAGCCTGGTGGGCTACAGTTCATGGGATGGCAAAGAGTCGGGCATGATTGAACAACTAACACTACACTATTTCTATTGCTTTTATTATTTCTTATGCTAAAATTTTTAACACTTTCAAACCTTACCAGTATGATAAAGTCCTTGAAGGAAAGTATCATATAACTTTGTATGCACAGTAGCTGCTCAGGTATTATTGAGTACAGGGATACAAGTGCATTTTATTAAAAATATATCCTCTTAGAAGACTTTCTAAACAAATTACATCAGGATAGTGTGAAATTGTGACAGAATATTGGAGGGGGTGCTCCTCCAGTGGCTCTTCATGTATTAATTTACTTAATTCTCATAACAGAGAGGTAGGTATTAGTCTTGTAAGGTTTTCTCTACAAGGTCTCTAAAATACATGTTTCCCACTCTACTTGGAATTCAACTTGATTCTAAATATTAAGAAAAATTGAAAGTAAGCCAAAAAGATAACAACGTGACTTTCATTATTAAGCTATGGCATGGCCTCACACACTCACCCAAAAGTCATCTATTGTAAGAATGTAATTTTCCTTGATTTGATGTTTACCTGTATCTGTGAGAACGTTTTACAGGTGTAAGCGTAAATATTAGCTTGTAGAGAATAAAGAAGATGGACGCTTATTTTTTTCCAATAGTAATGCAACAGTTTTAGCCCTGGAAAGAAGATAATCCAATGTTTATGATGTCCAGCTTTTAAGCAAAATAAATTATTTTGTTGTTATTGCTGTAATTTAGCAATCTCATTCCAGGGTATTTTCTTTCATCAATTCTACATACATTTGTTAGTATGTGTTAGAATAATGAACCAGAAAGGTAGACTGCCTTTTGTATCCTGCTTATTTCCTTATTGGGCTTCCCTCACAGCTCAGTTGGTAAAGAATCTGCCTGTGATGCAGGAGACCCTGGTTGGATTCCTGCATCAGGAAGATCTGCTGGAGAAGGGATAGGCTACCCACTCCAGTATTCTTGGGCTTCCCTTATAGCTCAGCTGGTAAAGAATCCACATGCAAGGCGGGAGACCTAGGTTCAATCCCTGGGTTGGGAAGATCCCCTGGAGAACAGAAAGGCTATCCACTCCAGTATTCTGGCCTGGAGAATCCCATGGACCGTAGTCCATGGGGTTGCAAAGAGTCAGACACTGAGCAACTTTCACTTTCATTTCACTTCTATTTCCTTATTAATAAGTTCAGCAAACCTTTGTGAATCTGTATGAGAATTATATTGTCTTAAGATATTGAAGATTATACCTTTGGCAACAATCTTCTTACCTCTTTTGTGAGTTATTATAACTGTTTATCAAAAGTTTTCCTTCCCTGTAATCATTTCTGTAACTGCCTATCAACCTTGCATTTCACGTTTAAACCACCTCTACAGCAAGATAAAATCGCTTGCCATCAGACGTGCCCAGACTCAGTGTGGCCCTCAAGGCCCTTTTTGTTACTTTAATAGGGCTGTCACAGCAAACTACCACCAACTGGGTGGATTAAGACAACAGAAGTTTATTGCTTCACAGTTCTGGAGGACAGGAGTCTAAAATCAAGGTGTCAGTAAGGCCAAGCTCCCCCTTTGAGTTTTAGTGGAGAATCTGTTTGTTGTCCTATCTAGCTTCTAGTAGATGGTGGCATTTCTTGGTTTCTCATTCAAGATTTCTGTTTTCACATCAGTCTTGCTAGTGCCTCTTCTCTGAGCCTGCTCCTCTATGTCAGATATCTTTCTACTTCACTCTTAGAAAGATATTTGTCAGTGGGTGTAAGGCTCACCTGGATCATCCAGTATGATCTTATCTCAAGGTCCTTAACTTAATTACATTTGCCAAGATTCCCCCCCGCCCCGCCAACAGGTTGCATTCACAAGTTCTGGGACTTACTATATAACATATCTTTTGGAGGGTGCCATTCACCCCATTTATACGATCTGTATCCAGCCCCAGCTCAGCTATCCATCCTTACCTGCCAGTGCTTCTCAACGGTATTTCTATTTCTTGATTCCTCCCACTTCCCCTAGCCCATGAACTCTGCTCATTGCAACTCATTGTTTTTGTTGTTTCTTTGGCTTCTCTACCTAGCATGTCCTCCCTTTTCTTTTCTTTTTTTTTAAATCATTTATTTATTTACTTATTTAATTTCTTACAGGGCTGGGTCTTCCTTGCTGCTGGGCTTTTCTCTAGTTGTGAGGAGTGGGGGCTACTCTTTAGTTTTGGTTCACCAGCTTCTCGTTGCTGTGGCTTGTCTTGTTGTGGGAGCACAGGCTCTAGGGCAGGTGGGCTTCAGTAGTTGTGGCTCCTGGATTCCAGAGCACAGGCTTCAGTAGTTGTGTACCTGGGCTTAGTTGTTCCTTGGCAGGTAGGATCTTCCTGGATTAGGGATCAAACCCATGTCTCCTGCATTGGCAGGCAGATTCTTTACCACTGAGCCACCAGGGAAGCCTTCCCTTTCTTTTTTACATGACTGCTTTGCAAGCTTCCTTCCAGCCAACTTCCCACCCACGCCCATCCCAGCCCATCTGCTGTCTTCCTTCTGCGCTCACATTGTACCATAAGTATGTATCTATTGCTTACTGGATTTTAGTGCCTTTTGTCCCTCTGTATATGTTTGTGTCCCCTACAGATTTTTTTTTTTTTTTTTTTTCTTTTGTAAAATGTATGGACTCTGTCATCTTTGACTTTCCACAAGTTCACATAAATAACAGCTAGCACTAAGGGTGGACTTCTCCAGGGGATCACCAGATGGTCAACACCAAAATCAGATTGATTATATTCTTTGCAGCCAAAGATGGAGAAGCTCTATACAGTCAGCAAAAACAAGACCAGGAGCTGATTGTGGCTCATATTGTGAACTGCTTATTGCAAATTCAGACTTAAATTGAAGAAAGTAGGGAAAACAACTAGACCATTCAGGTATGACCTAAATCAAATTCCTTATGATTATACAGTGGAAGTGACAAACAGATTCAAGGGATTAGATCTGATAGATAGAGTGCCTGAAGAACTATGGACAGAGGTTCATGACATTGTACAGGAGGCAGTGATCAAGACCATCCCCAGGAAAAGAAATGCAAAAAGGCCAAATGGTTGTCTGAGGAGGCCTTACAAATAGCTGTGAATAGAATAGAAGTGAGAGGCAAAGGAGAAAAGGAAAGATATACCCATTTGAATGCAGAGTTCCAAAGAATAGCAAGGAGAGATAAGAAAGCCTTCCTCAGCGATCAATGCAAAGAAATAGAGGAAAACAATAGAATGGGAAAGTCTAGAGATCTCTTCAAGAAAATTAGAGATACCAAAAGAACATTTCCTGCAAAGATGGGCTCAATAAAGGACAAAAATGGTATGGACCTAACAGAAGCAGAAGACATTAAGAAGAGGTGGCAAGAATACACAGAAGAACTATACAAAAAAGATCTTTAAAAAATTAATTTATTTATTTTAATTGGAGGCTAATTAATATTGTAGTGGTTTTTGCCATACATTGACATGAATCAGCCATGGGTGTACATGTACAAAAAAGATCTTCACGCCCCAGAATCATGATGGTGTGATCACTCACCTAGAGCCAGATATCCTGGAATGCAAAGTCAAGTGGGCCTTAGGAAGCATCACTATGAACAAAGGTAGTGCAGGTGATGGAATTCCAGTTGAACTATTTCAAATCCTGAAAGATGATGCTGTGAAAGTGCTGCACTCAGTATGTCAGCAAATTTGGAAAACTCAACAGTGGAAAACTCACAGGCCTGGAAAAGGTCAGTTTTCATTCCAATCCCACAGAACGGCAATGCCAAAGAATGCTAAAACTACTACACAATTTCACTCATCTCACACGCTAGTAAAGTAATGCTCAAAATTCTCCAAGCCAGGCTTAAACAGTATGAGAACCATAAACTTCCAGAAGTTCAAGCTGGATTTAGAAAAGGCAGAGGAACCAGAGATCAAATTGCCAACATCCATTGGATCATCAAAAAAGAAAAATTGTTCCAGAAGAATGTCTACTTCTGCTTCTGCCAGAGCCTTTGATTGTGTGGACCACAACAAACTCTGGAAAATTCTGAAAGAGATGGGAATATCAGAACACCTGACCTGCCTCTTGAGAAATCTGTATGCAGGTCAGGAGGCAATAATTAGAACTGGACATGGAACTACAGACTGGTTCCAAATCAGGAAAGGAGTACATCAAGGCTGTATATTTTTGCCCTACTTATTTGACTTATATGCAAAGTACATCATGAGAAACACTGGGCTGGAGGAAGCACAAGCTGAAATCAAGACTGCCGGGAGAAATATCAATAACCTCAGATATGTGGATGACACCACCCTTACGAAAGAAAGTGAAGAAGAACTAAAGAGCCTCTTGATGAAAGTGAAAGAAAGTGAAAAAGTTGGCTTGAAACTCAACATTCAGAAAACTAAGGTCATGGCATCTGGTCCCATCACTTCTTGAGAAATAGACTGAGAAACAGTGGAAACAATGACAAACTTTATTTTGGGGGGCTTCAAAATCACCACAGATGGTGACTACAGCCATGAAATGAAAAGATGCTTGCTCCTGGGAAGAAAAGTTATTACCAACCGAGACAGCATATTAAAAAGCAGAGACATCACTTTGCCAACAAAGGTCCGTCTGGTCAAGGCTATGGTTTTTCCAGTAGTCACGTATGGATGTGAGAATTGGACTGTAAAGAAAGCTGAGCACCAAAGAATTGATGCTTTTGAACTGTGGTGTTGGAGAAGACTCTTGAGAGTCCCTTGGACTGCAAGGAGATTCAACCAGTCCATCCTAAAGGAGATCAGTCCTGGGTGTTCACTGGAAGGACTGATGCTGAAGCTGAAACTCCAATACTTTGGCCACCTGATGTGAAGAACTGACTAATTGGAAAAGACCCTGATGCTGGGCAAGATTGAAGGCAGAAGGAGAAGGGGATGACAGAGGATGAGATGGTTGGATGGCATCACTGACTCAATGGACATGAGTTTGAGTGAACTCCAGAAGTTGGTGATGGACAGGGAGGCCTGGCGTGCTTCAGCTCATAGGGTCACAAAGAGTTGGACACTACTGAGCGACGGAACTGAACTGAACTGAAGGGTGGACTAGCAGTCAGTGAACTGAAGGGTGGACTAGACTTGAGTCAACTCAAGACCTATTTGTTCTTAAAATTTAGCTAACAACTTTAAAAATATTGTCTGAAACTCTGTTCTGTTCTGTACAGTCTAGCAGTTGGATTATAGATGATTTAGTCTTCTGGAAGCTCTTCATTGATCCTGCCTATGCTTGCTAGGTCCACCTAACTCAAATAATTTGAAGGACAGAATTCCTGTCTTGTGTAGTATATATATGGGTAATATGGAAATAGCTTGCTAAAGACTTTTTCACTTAATCTGCAGTGGACACTAGAATATATATTCTAGAATATATATATATATATATATATATATATATATATATATATATATATATACACACGTATCTAAAATATAAATGTATCTTGGCAGGAAGATGATGTTTTGTTTAGTCGCTCAGTCATGTCCTGTTCTTTGCGACCCATGGACTTTAGCCTGTCAGGTTCCTCTGTCTATGGATTTCTCCAGGCAAGATCACTGAAGCGGGTTGCTGTTTCCTTCTCCGGGGGCTCTTTCTTACCTGTGGATCAAACCTATATCTCCTGCATTGGCAAGCAGATTCTTTACCATCTGAGCACCAGGGAAACCCTGGGAGGAAGCTAGCCTGGCTTAAACTTATCTTTAACAATTTTTCCCTGGTTAGGTATGTGACTCTACTTCTCAGCAATTTACTAATGTTTTAGAACTAAGATAAATTATGTTCCCATTCGAATTTCTAGTTTCTGGTTTTTTTTTTTTTCTGTTAAGTCTTCATGCAGTCAGTTTATAGAATTTCCTTTTACTTCCCCACCTTATGTCTTAATAACAATCATAGTATAAATAATCCATTGCTTCAAAATCTCCATTCACTCATACATTTTATTCTTATTGACCTTGGCTTATGAAGCTTGGATGGAAGACATCACTAAATAAGAAAGAACTAGTTGAACTTCTATTCCATGTTTCAAAGTCTTAATTGAGACCTCAGTCACATGGGAGCATGAAATTTTTTTATGCCTACTTGGGGAAACGACTAGTTTAAAATACAAAAGAATTGTACTATAGACAACTTACTCAAAGAAACTTTATTTTCTGTCTTTAAAAATCACCAAGTAAATATTTTGGCAATGGAAAATTTTTGTTTCCTGTAGTTTTGTGAAATTTTAGCATTAAAATCAAATTCACCTGGTCTCATGTATCACTAAAAACTCTTATATTTGTGCCAAATTAGCTGAAAAGTTTGGCCCCATATATAATGGAGAATTAGGGCCACATTTTAGGCAAACTTAGGCATTTTTTAGGCTGAAAGAACTTAAAATTCAACCAATTTGGTTATTTTTTTAGATTTTCTATTTTTTTTTCAACTATAAAATGTGAACCCAGATTCAAGAGGCATAGAGAGAAGCCTCAGTTTTAGCAATAAAATATTTATGAACTAAAAGAATAATATGAGACTTCTACAGAAACTTGGTGACTGAACAGTAAACTTTAAATTGTAAACAACCAACTTAGGATATGGGTGAGAAGTGAACATCTCATAAAATTTTCTCTTATTTTTTTCTCTTTTTCCCCATATAGCTCTAGCTGTAGAATTTTGCACAAGTTCTTCATTGCAGTGCTACATTGTTGTTGTTGTTGTTGTTTTTTATAGGTTCTGTAGATGAACTTCTCTTAATTTATTTCTTTACCTTCAATTTGAATCACTCTTTCTTTCTTTTTTCTTTTTTTAAGGCTCTTCTTTCATAAGAGAACTTAGAAGAATTTGTTTGTGGATGGATTCATAGGACACAGTGAATGGATCCAGTGACAGTGCACTCTGATCGTTTCTTCCTCTTGAACATTTGGCATCACTATTGTTGGACAGGACACAGCCTGGCGACACACCCCTACTAAAGCATGAGCTTCTTATGTTCAATGGCAGCAGGTCCCAAGAGGTGCGGAGGTGGCCTCTGTCCCTCTCCTATTTCTAGGTATCTCACTCTTGAAGCTCACAGTCATTTCCAAGGCACTTTCTCACTATTCTTCCCAGGAATGTTTAGAACTCTTACAGAAGTAAAACCTCTGAGATCTGCCTAGACTTATCTCCAAAGCCTCCTAAACATCCTTCATGGAGAGCTTTTCTTTCTTCCTTTTTCTTTCTTTTCTTTTCTCTCTTCTTTCTTCTCTTTTCTTTAACTTTTTGATTTGTACTGGTGTATAGCTGATTAACTATGCTGTGATAGTTTCAAGTGAAGAGCGAAGGTACTCAACCATATATATACATGTATCCATTCTCCCCCAAGCCCCCCTCTGTCTAGGGGGGCTAATACTAATACTGAGCAGGGTTCCCCATGCTACATGGTAACCAACAAGGACTACTCTTTCCTTTTTCAACAATAATCTCTTCAATCCTAACAATGAAGATTTCCATGTTCTAGGACAATATTATCCTCATCTTGAAGAAAGGATAGAGGAGTGATGTCCCTCACTGTCTACTATAAAACAATGTCCTATTTTCTTTTTTTTGCCACATGGCACACCATGAGGAATCTTTCCCAACTGGTGATCAAACCTGCACCCCCTACAGTGGAAGGGTGGAGTCCTAACCACTGGACTGCCAGGGAAGTCCAACAATGCCCAGTTTTCTGATGAACTAGATAAAACATCATTTGAAGTATTTTCTGTCTCCATTATCATGTTCCTTTAAGCCTTTCCCCTCACTGTTGTATTGGTATCTTTTATGCTCTATAGTCTAGTTAAATCAGACTCTTAGTTATCATTCATTCATCCCTTCATTCATCAAATATTTATGTTCTAGGCTCCAAAGACATATCAATAAACAAAACAGACACACTCTGTGCTCTCATGGACCTTGTATTCTAACATCTCCAGGTATCCCCCACTTTGTCCATTTGCTCATTTTTCATGTGCTCCTTACAAGTTTGTCCAAACTCTACTTTGTTCAGGATTCTTTCAGCTGGTACATGGATTTCAAAGCCAAATTCAGAATGTCCTTAACCTATAAAGTGCCTTTAAAACTAGACTTGCTGTTAATATTTGCAAACCTAGGACTGAAGTATGAATGAGAGCCACATACCATTTGTCTGAAAATACAAAAGATAAATTTACCTAAAACACTTGCTTGCCAGATAATGTCAAAATTGAAAAATGTGTAAGGCTACAGAGTTGCTAATATCCAAGATTATGAAATTCACAATTACTGTGAATGCCTGGGAATCCTGTGTTGATCAACTGACACTTTTTGGATGAGTGGTAAAATATAAATATAATTAATAAATTACTATACATTTATTTCATGCAATTTTTCTTGCCTTAATTTCAACAAAATCAGTAGTGCTGTTATGATCATGATTTTTTTTTACATAATTATGTTATGTTGGCAGTAATGCCAATTTAGTAAGCATTTATTGAGTCACCATTGTTCTTAGACTTTTGTATTTTTAATTTCCAATTTGGAGAATTATAATAAACCTAGCATAACTGGAACCATCAATAGAATTTTTAAAACAGTATCTGATTCTAAATCACCATAAATATTATATATTGTGTTTAACCATATTAGTTAGAAGACATGACAAAACAGCATCATCACAGAAAATATTTTATGGGTATTTTAACTTTCTTGAATAAAGTGTTAGCAACAATGTATTTCTTTGATCACCTTTTAAAACAATATCTAAATTCATATGGTAATAAAAACAATCAGTATGTCAGGTAATGTATTTATATGCTACTTCTACATTTACATGTACTAAAATTTAAGAAAAATTTGAAATGTTTAATATTGTAAATTGTTCCTCAGCTTCCATGCAGACCTATTGCCAGTATGCTAATTTGCTAAAGTAGGACTATGTAAAGTAGGATATGAAGAGCTGACTCATTTGAAAAGACCCTGATGCTGGGAAAGAGTGAAGGCAGGAGGAGAAGGGAATGACAGAGGATGAGATGGTTGGATGGCATCACTGACTCAATGGGCATGAGTTTGAATAAACTCTGGGAGTTGGTGATGGACAGGGAGGCCTGGCGTGCTGCAGTCCATGGGGTCGCAAAGAGCGGACACGACTGAGCGACTGAACTGAGCTGAACTGAGGACTATGTCAGGATGCCACACCTGGAACATAGGGAGAAAAAAAGTGTGCTCATCAACAACTGGGGAAAGATTCCTCTTTTGCACGAATCTATTGCATCTGCACTGAGAAGAAGGAAGGGACCAGTTACTGCATTTCTGTACTTTTTCTTATTTAATTGATTCTGCTCCTCAAATATTCCCTATATAATGAAGCAGTATCATCTCTGAAGTCCAACGTAGCATGCAGATGCACTCATCTTCTGTTTGGGAATAGACAGCAAGAGAGTTAAAGGAATGATCATTTGGGAACTGAGAGAAGTTTGATGTAAGAGCCATCATTTAAAATCACATGTTGGGGTGGATCAGCTCTGCCTGCTGGATTCCAATTGACAGGGTATCCAGGTATTCTTTTATAAATTCAGTTTCTATGTTTATACTGAGCAGATCTCCCTAAAGAGTGGAACCCAAAGAAAGGTATTCTTCTTACCCAAGTGGAAAAGTTTCTAAAAGAAAGTGTACTCAGTCTAGGAGTGATCTATCATTCTTAAATCTCTAAACACTTTGTATTTTTTCCTCCTCGTGCTTGGAAAGATGTGATAATTTGTCCACATGTTGTATCTCCTCATAGAGAAAACAGGTTCTTTATGACCAATGAGAGATATCTTGTTTGTTTTTTAAATCACCACTTGTGCCTAGTACAGTAGATTCAAGTTGGTTCTTGTTCAGTTGCTCAGTTGTGTCTGACTCTTTGCCACCCCATGGACTGTAGCATGCCAGGCTTCCTTGTCCTTCACTATCTCCCAGAGTTTGCCCAAACTTGTGTCCATTGATTTGGTAATGCCATCCAACCATCTCATTCTGTGTTACCCTCTTCTCCTCCTGCCCTCAGTCTTTCCCAACATCAGGGTCTTTTCAAATGAGTTGGCTCTTCACATCAGGTGGCCAAAGTATTGGAGCTTGAGCCTTCCAATGAATATACAGGACTAATTTCCTTTAGGATTGTCTGGTTTGATTTCATTGCTGTCCAAGGGACTCTTAAGAGTCTTCTCCAGCACCACAGTTCGAAAGTATCAGTTCTTTGATGCTCAGTCTTCTTTATGGTCTAACTCTCACATCCATACATGACTACTGGAAAAACCATAGCTTTGACTATAGGTACCTTTGTTGGTAAAGTAATGTCTCTGCTTTTTAATATGCTGTCTAGGTTTGACATAGCTTTTCTTCCAAGGAGCAAGCGTCTTTTAATTTCATGGCTGCAGTCACCATCTGCAGTGATTTTGGAGCCCAAGAAAATAGTCTATTTCCATTGTTTCCCCATCTATTTGCCATGAAATGATGGGACTGGATGCTGTGATCTTAGTTTTTTGAATGTTGAGTTTTAAGCCAGCCTTTTTACTCTCCTCTTTCACCTTTATCAAGAGGCTCTTTAGTTCTTCCCTTTCTGCCGTTAGGTTGGTATCATCTACATATCTGAGATTATTGATATTTCTCCCAGCAATCTTGATTCCAGCTTGTGCACAAATACCCAGCCTGGCATTTCACACGTTATACCCTGCATATAAGTTAAATGAGCAGGGTGACAGTATACAGCCTTGACGTACTCCTTTCTAATTTTGAACCAGTCTGTTGTTCCATGTTTGGTTCTAACTGTTGCTTCTTGACATGCATACAAGTTTCTCAGGAGACAAATAAAGCAGTCTGGTATTCCCATCTCTTTAAGTATTTTCCACAGTTCGTTGTGAGCCAAGTAGTCAAAGGCTTTTGTGCCATCAATCAATGAAGAGTCAAGATTGTAGAGTCTCAACTTACTTTAAAAAATTTTGAATAGCTAAACTAAGTAAATAAAAGAAAAATACTACAAACTGTAATTCATTGTGTAACAATGTAACAAACTGTAACCCTTGTGATTTTTTTGTTTTTGCTTTTTAGTTAGGAATGCATTACACATGCGTGTAGTGGGGTAATTAACAAAACCAACACTAGACCAATTGAGGTTGAGGCTGAATCATTGAGACAGTAATAATAGTGTCACAAACTGAACTGTGACTATTGATTACAGTGTGGGTGGGAGATGAGAGATGGAAAGAAGAGTGGGAATCAGTTTAGTTGAAGGTGAAATTGGTAAATATTAATGAAAGGCTCACAAGGGAATAAGAGATGTAGGACTAAAATGTAAGCCAGAGATTGAGGTTAGTGAAAGATTTTTGTCTTGTGATTCAGAAATTATAATGCTAATAGTTGCCTTTTAATAATAATCAGTATATTTTAGTGTTTACTGTGTGTAAAGTAGTTTTGTTTAATGCTCTATGCATACCAGCTTATTTATTTCTTAAGGCCACATGAGATTAATATTACCATGATCCTTTTTTTTTAAAGAATATAAATGAGGCTTTGAGAGGGTTACTTGCCAATATTTCATTGCTGACAAGTAACAGAGTAAGGAAGTCAACCCAGGTATTTCTGACATCATAGCTTGCTGTTTATCACCAAGGGCATTTGAAGCCATGGGACTGGATTCCAGTTCTTTGGCAGAAGGTAAAAAGAAATATGAGAAGAAAATGACACAGGGAATGGTAACATCTGGCAGAAGGAAAGGAAGCTTTGCTAATTAGCCTATTTAACTTACTAGTGAAAGAAATCACACCTGAGTTAGTTTAAACAAAAGAGAGGATTTTAATGGGAAGATAAGCTGTGAAACATTTGGCCAAGCATGACTGGAGAAAGGCCACAAGCTCTCATAACACTGGGAATCAGGGACGAGAGCATCAGGCTTCTTTATTTTTCTCTTAGCTGTGCTTCTCCATGTCAAGTTCATTCATCTCTCTTTCTGTATGGCTTTATTCATGTGGCTAGAATTCAGGTAGCCATATATCCCAGAATTTCATAGCTTGTGACTTTAGCCAAGAGAGGGACAATGACAAAATTCTCTGGGACTGAAGTCCAGATATTCAGGGCAAGGCTCTAATTGGCCCAACCTAGGTCAAGTGCTATATCAGTTAGGAAATTTCTGCTCTATGACTGAGAAAACCTTTGTTGTTGCTGTTCAGTCACTGAGTTGTGTCTGACTCTTTGCAACCCGATGAGCTGCAGCATGCAAGGCTCCTCTGTCCTCCACTATCTCTCAGAGTTTTGCTCAAATTCATGTTCATTGAGTCAGTAATGCTATCTAACCATTTCATCCTCTGCTGCTCCCCTCTCCTTTGGCCTTCAATCTTCCCCAGCATCAGAGTATTTTCTAATGAGTTGGCTGTTTGCATCACATTGCCAAAGTACTGGAGTTTCAGTTTCAGCATCAGTCCTTCCAATGAATATTCAGGGCTGATTTCCTTTAGGATTGACTGGTTTGAACTTCTCACTGTCCAAGGGACTCTCAAGAGTCTTCTCCAGCACCGGTTTGAAATCACCAATTCTTCTATGCTCAGCCCTCTTTATGGTCCAACTTGTATACCTGTACACGACTACTGGAAAAATTATAGCTTTGACTATATGAAGTTTTGTCGGCAAAGTGATGTCTCTGCTTTCTGTATGACTTTAAAAACTAAAAACCCCTTTATTGTATATATTTTTTTTCATGGAACAAGAGATCTGGAGGAAGTTGGCTCTAGGGATGGTTCAGCACTAAGTGGTGTCAAGGGTTAGAATATCTAGGATTCTTTCAGCATTCCACTCATGATAGAAAGATGGCTGCTGTTACTATGATAATCACATCCTCATGGCAGCCTCTGAAGCAGAAGAAAGGGGGGACAAAAGAAGACTCTCTGTAAAACATTCTCTTTCTGTTAGGAGAGAAATTACTGCATTTAGCTTTGGTGGGGCCTGCGTGTGTGCATGCTAAGTTGCTTCAGTAGTGTCCGACTCTTTGCAACCCTATAGACAGTAGCCTGCCAGGCTCCTCTATCCATGGGATTCTCCAGGCAAGAATATTGAAGTGGGTTGCCATGCCCTTCTCCAGGGGATCTTCCTGACCCAAGGATTGAACCTGTGTCTCTTACGTCTCCTGCACCACCTGGGAAGCCATTAGTGAGGCCTGAACAGATATAATTCTAGGGATCTTCTTTCAAACAGATCAATATTAAAAATAAAAAGTTGGGTAGAAGGTCTTGGCTGGGGTCGTTGAGAGTATGAGACCCTAAGCTGAAGTTTGTCCAGCTTCCAAGTAAATCGTCTCTGTTGCATTTCCTCTGTTGTCTCCGTGGCTGAACTGAGTCATGTGATCTCTCCTGGCTACAAGGAGCTTGGGGAAGTGAGTGTCTGAAACTTGCAGCAACTAACTTTGGAGATGGGTATCTAAGACTAGGGAAGATGGGGAGAAGACTGGCTGTTGAATGAGAATTGATTTGTTTCCATAAATGTCTATTATTGGGATGTTTCTGCAAGTCCAGAGCTATAGAGTCATTCTACAAAACATGACTGTTTTTAATAGTAATTCTGTGAATTGGGGCAGTGGGATGAAAGTTTGTCCCCAGAATTTGTCTACCTAGAATCTCAGAATGTCATCCTATTTGGATGCAGAGTCTCTGCAGATGTTATTAGTTAAGGACTTTGGGATGCATCATAATAGATTTAGGATGGGTGGAGGAGAGATGCAGGATCACGCAGAGAAGAAGGCTGTGTGAAGATGGAGGCAGAGACTGGAGTTATGCTCTCAAAAGCTGTGAACTCCTCGGGTCACCAGAGGCTGAAAGAACCAAGGTAGCCTTCTCCCCTAGAGTCTTCAGAGAGTGCACAGCCTTGCTCACACCTTCACTTGTGACCTTTAGCTTCTAGAATTATGAGAGAACAAATTTCTGCCGTATTAAGCCATCCAGTTTGTGGTTGTTATGGCAGCCCTGGGGAACAAATACGATGGTATAAAGAGTAGTTATCAGAAGAAGGGGGTGTGAAGCCATTGTCCATTGGAGGATTTATAAAAGGAGTTACAAGTAAGCCGAGTCACAGATATAGGATGAGAGCCAGGTTGGTGATTGTTTAATGGAATGTCAATGCTGGGAAGAGGTCATGTGAAATCCAGACAAGAGGGCAGAGATGATGAGACAGGAGGACACACACTCTTCCATCCAAACCACTAATCCTTAAGCAGATCTACCTTTTGCTGTCTGTCCATAAATGCTGTGTGTTAGAAATGGCCCTGTCCTTACTCTTGCCTGGGTCACTCTCTTGCCTAATCCACTGTATCAGTGTCTTTCTGTGAAACCAACATGGAAGGCACCCTCCTCCTTTTAGTCCTTCCTGTCATTGGTGTGGAGTGCTGTGTATCTCTGGGTATGTGTATAGAGTGATGGGTTCATAGCTTTCCATTTGTAGATATTACGTGACAGAAGCAGAATCTCTCTCTCTTTGGTTCTCTTTTCTGGTAGCATACTCCTGAAGTTATTTAAGAAGTGCTGAAATGAAGCTGATGGCATGTAATGTATATGTTGTGGGGTATGAGCATAAGAAAAATAAGAGACACTGATATTAAATCCTTAGAAGTCTTCTGTTTTTAAATCCTGTAGTTAAAAAATCTGTTATTTGGGGAAATATTCCACATTTATTTATTTTGGACATAGAAGAAGTCAGCTCTTTGGAAGGACCACTATTTCTTCTTCTTCTTTTTTTTAATATTTGTGTGTGTGTGTGTGTGTGTGTGTTTAAATTGGAGTATAGATGCTTTACAATGTTGTGTTAGTTTCTACTGTATAATGACATGTATCAGTTATATGTATGCATGTATCCACTCCCTCTTGGACCTCCCATTACTCCCCACCCTGCTCCTCTAGGTCATCACAGAACTCTGAAGCTGGATGTGACTACGCTGTGAATGTATTAATATATGCACTTCCATGAATTCTTATATAGCCTGTATCTTTTCTTTGATGACTCAGGGTCGCTGTTATGTATGCCTATTATTGTTCTGTGCTGTAGTGTGATGTTCCGGGGCTTTTTCACCTGAATGCCTGGACAGTCACACTGCTGAACTGGGGCTCTCTTCTCTTGCTATAGAGCCAGGCAGCTGTGCTACTGGTGGTTGCCAACACACTTTCCTTTACCAGCACTCTTTCTTTAATGTACTGTTTCTAATCCATTGTGGCC
Organism: Odocoileus virginianus; assembly: GCF_023699985.2. Lineage (NCBI taxonomy): Eukaryota > Metazoa > Chordata > Mammalia > Artiodactyla > Cervidae > Odocoileus > Odocoileus virginianus. Next base: position 31,616,332 of record NC_069685.1, on the reverse strand, counting down.
TGGGAATCCAACTAACACAGCCTGTTAGAGTTGATCCTAATGTAAGAGTAAATGCCCCCAAGCAAGCATCTGTGCCCCCGAGTGAATTTCTTTGGGACTCTATTCTTCAAGTTAGGTGTAATCAGTTTTAGTGCGTGGTCGGCCAGAGTAATTTTTTATATGCTTCTGAACACTCACAGAGATCCAGCTGGCCAAGGAGATGGTTGGCAGCATCCAGCAAGTTCTCAGGAGGAGTGGTTTTTTTTTCCCCCCCTTTACATTGTTTTCCAGGCCCTAAGTTATTTTTAAATATGATATATGTGGTTTTGTTTCATTTTAGGATGTCGACGGGATAATATTCACTGGAGAAATAATTCCTTACTTTTAAAGCCTCCATCTTGGCCAGTTACCTTGGCCGAACTTTGGATAATGGTAATGTGTGGTTTGTTTTGGGCTAAGAGTTAAGAGTCTGTGTTGTTAATGACTGACACACAGCGACCATGTGTGTCAAAGCCGGAGGTTAACTAAAGAGGAAAAGCTGTGTGAGAATAACCTGATTGTGCCAAGAGGTCATATTTTAAACATACAGTCAGCCCTCTGGAACCGCAATTTCCGCATCTGCAAAGTCAACCGACCAGAGCCTGTGGATTCAGATATCCGCTCTACTAGACCATTTTATGTAAAGGGCTTGAGCATCCTTGATCTTCTTTTATTTTTAATCCATGGAAGTCCTGGAACCAATCCCCGCCCTCCTCCCCACCCCAACACACAGACACACACACACATACACACACAGATACTGAGGGGGAACTGGACTGTACGTAGTAGTAGCTGAAGATATAGGAGGAGAGCCAGCGTTTCCTAGGATGTCATACTGTTTATGAGTCAGGTTGTAGATGGTCTTTGCATCTTGAGATGACACAAGTCAAAATGACAAGGGTAGGAATTTTGAGGTCGAAATCAGTAAGGCAGTTGGATAACAGTCTTTTGATTTAGTTTGAGTAAACTCTGGGAGTTGGTGATGGATAGGGAGGCCTGGCGTGCTGCAGTCCATGGGTTCACAAAGAGTTGGACACCACTGAGCGACTGAACTGAACATTTGATTTAAGAAAAGAGAGTCTTTGAGCAGAACTGGTTTCTCTTAGGTCCTTTTCAACTGTATTACACGCAAACTCTTGCCGTGAGAGAGTAAATGGTGAAGGGCACGGAATATATAGAAGACTTGGAAGAGCCAAGTGTAAATAGTCACAGCCTTGAAAAATAATGCAGGTTTAGGAAAATGAGTGCCTCTATAAATCACTGGAAAACTCGATGATGATTCGCACTGCAGATGGGCGTTTAAACAAGTGTGCAAGTTTGCTGCTGCTTCTCAACTCCCAATTGGATACTTTAAAAAAAAAAAGGCTCTTTCTCAATATCCTGTTCTTGTGCCTTATTAAAATCATTCTGGTGCTCTGACCCCCACCCCTTGTTTCTTTCTTCTTTTCACATCTGTGTTTGTGTGGGGAGGATGTGACCCACTGTTCCCAGCCGTGGAGAATGCCTAAAAGTCATGAGGACGAGATGGTGACCCAGCTACAGCGTGTGTGAAATGAGTGATGGGAAGAGAGAGGGAGAGAGCAAGACGCGGTACTGGGTTAGGAGTTGTGCAGTTATTTCTAGCTTTGAATTGTTTCCAAATCTCATACATTCACAGACAGCCTCGCCAAAGCCCACAGCTGTCATGCATTTTCAACAGATTCCACAGGGCCTAGATGAGGTTTGAAGGCATTCCTTTGCTCTTACACATTAGCTCCAAGGAATTACCGTAACATCTGATATTGTGGAAGTGGGATCTTTGCCATCCTGACCTTGCCCAGAGCAGTCCGGAAATAGGGGTCCAAGAATGTATTATCTCATACGGCCTGTAAGGGTCACCGGGGGCCCCCTCGGTGCTGTTCCAACAAAATGCAGGCACCCAATGTGCTCTACTTTTGGGGAAACCGTGTGCTTCATATGGACACAGTGGGCAGACACGTGTTCCCATTGCTATTTGGATGTTTGTCATAGGAAAGGCATGTTCCACTGGAGAAATTCCCAGCTGTCAGTAATGTGCTGATACACCACAGCCAATCATCGGAAGGCGAGCCAAATAAACAGGATGTTCACAGTGTGTGTGATTGCATGAGTGTGGAGCAAAACTTCTGCCCATTTCACAGCCTCATAATGGGATTGACATGCATTGCTTCATCTGCATCTGTCTGTTTAGGGTAGAAACACATAAACACCATGGAAACAATGTGTTAGAAAGCCCTTTCTTTGGCTATGTGGGCTGTTGATATGGTGGGATGAAATCTGTGTAAACTGGGAATGAACGTTGCTTTAGTGTAATGAATTTACTTGCTGGGAAGTGCCTTCAGGTCATCCAAACACAGAGGAAATGAGCAGATCATCAGTGGCTATTGTGCGTTGACTGAGGGGGCTGACTGTCTCTGGCTATTTTTATACATGGCTGGAGTCATCTTCATTCTTTCTTCTTGTGAGCCACTAACTAGTTATTTATATAAATGTACAGAAATGTCAGAGTTATGTCATTGCCCTTTTCTGTTTGGAAATGCTGCCACTGTTATCTGTGTGCTGTGCTTAGTCGCTCAGTCGTGTCCGACTCTTTGTGACCCCATGGACCGTAGCCCACCAGGCTCCTCTGTCCATGGGGATTCTCCAGGCAAGAATACTGGAGTAGGTTGCCATGCCTTCCTCCAGGGGATCTTCCCAACCCAGGAATCAAACCCAGGTCTCCCGCATTGCAGGCAGAATCTTTACTCTCTGAGCCACCAGGGAAGCCAAGCCCACTGTTAACTATTGAAAGTGAAAGTGAAAGTTGCTCAGTCGTGTCTGACTCTTTGCGACCCCATGGACTGCAGAGTCCGTGGAATTCTCCAGGCCAAAATACTGGAGTGGGTAGCCTTTCTACTCTCCAGGAGATCTTGCCAACCCAGGGATTGAACCTAGGTCTCCTGCATTGCAGGCAGATTCTTTACCAGCTGAGACACAAGGGAAGCCCAAGAATACTGGAGTGGGTAGCCTATCCCTTCTTCAGTGGACCTTCCCAACTCAGGAATTGAACTGGGGTCTTCTGCATTGCAGGCAGATTCTTTACCAACTGAGCTATGAGGGAAGCCCCGTTAACTATTAGTGCCTAAATATATTCCTGAGGCAGCGATTTGGGAAGGGAGAGTGGGGAGTTCCTTCAACATTCATGTGCAGAGTTTTTTGAAAAATGACCTTAAATATCCTGTTAGATGTCAAACCTTTTACTCTTTGAGAAATGTAGATCCTTTGCCCAAGTTGATACATTTATTCATAATAATAACAGTAGGTAACATTTACTGCAGATTTCCTACATGCCAGTATTGGGTTCAGTCTGTAACATATGTTAACTCTTTTAATTCTCACAAAAGCATATTGTGTTGATATTATTATTATTCCTCTTCTAAAGATAAGGAAACTAGGGTTCATGAATGTTAGTAGGCTTGCCTAAGAAAATAGAGCTGGTGAGAGAGTGAGCTTGAAGCCAGGTCTGTTTGAGTACAGAACCCATGCACTTAACCACTCCTCTGTATGACCCTCATGTGTGTTTGCTTTATGGGAAATCTGATTCCATTGCAGCCTCTGGTGTTATGTTCCATAGAAATGTGACTCCTTGTTCCTTGTTGAACAAGCTTGAGGGACAAAGATAATATTGGCATTCTCATGCCTATTCATTTAGGATGCTTCACTAGCATAGCAGGTGGAAGGTTGAGGACCACGACGTGAAGACTTGGTCATGATTTTTTCAATTTTGATCTTTTAATTATGATTGTTGCATGCTGTTTTTGAAACTTATTGCCCAAGATGCACTGACTTTAGCCCAACCCCATGTCAGGATGCCTTCTTTTAAAAATTTTGACACCCTTTCATAGTTTTTAGGTGATAAGCATAGCTGAAAAAAGAGAGTTTTCTAAATGCAGAGAATGTGTGCTTAGTTTGGTTTGTTATTACTGTTGTTTAGTCACTCAGTCGTGTACGACTCTTTGAGACCCCATGGACTGTAGCTCATCAGGCTCCTCTGTCCATGGGATTTCCCAGGCAAGGATACTGGAGTGGGTTGCCATTTCCTTTTCCAGGGAATCTTCCCAAATCCAGTGACAGAACCTATGTCTTGTGCATTGGCAGGTGGATTCTTTACCACTGAGCCACCATGAAAGCTTAGTTTGGTTAATGAACTTTTAAAAGACTTGTACTATGATATCATCTGGCAGACGACAGATCTACATAATGGTTAGAACACAAGCTCTGTACTAGCATTACTTATTTTTTCTGTGACCTTGGGAAATATGATTGATGTCTCTGTACCCTTTTCTCCCCACATCTGTGCAACAGGGCACAGGGAAATAGCAGTTATCTTGTAGGACTGTTGTTAAGATGTAATGAGAGGATACATGTAAAATGTGTAGTAAATATTCAGTTACATGCAGTAAATGCCTTTTGGCACTTTCTATCACCATCTTTGCATTGTTTTTCTCCAAGGTTCTCACTGCAATCAAATGCACTGGATTATGAAATATTGGCTCCCTGAACTAGAACATAAGCTCCATGGAACCAGGTATGTTTTGTTCTCTGTATCCTCATGGTCTAGGACAGCAGCCCATACCATCTCACAAATGTGTTGAATAAATTAGTTATTATTATTATCATTATTATTATCATCTGTTTCAGACACTATGCTTTTCAAAACTTCTGAAAATACTATTCAGGTTTGCACAGTTACTGAGAGGCTTAAGATATGTTTGATTTCTAATCATAGAATTTAATAGTTTATGAAAACATCAGAGTATATTGAGTTTAACCTCTTCAATTTATAAGAGCTTAAAATATCCCGAGGCCAGGAATATTAAGCGGTGTTCCACCAGTTAAGAATTACCAGTGGCAGATAAGATCTGGCATCAAGGCCTATGATACCCACTGCAGTATTCCTTCTTCTGTGGCCCACTGACTTCTGATTCAGGGACCAACACGGCTCTTGCCTTTCAGTGGGTCAAGCCTCATTCCAGATGAAAACTCAGGTCCTGTTTCATTATTGTATTTTACTCCAACCTTCTCATCACATCTGGTTGATTGGTCACTGTTGTCATCCATGTTTCTCACAGTGATAGAATTTACTTGAATAATAAAGTGTACTTTAGTCACAAGATATGTCTAGAGATGGCTGAGGATTACAAGGGGTCAGGAAAGCAGCTCCTCTCCTGATCATTAAGTGAGAAGCTGTGCACCTTTTATCAGCTCTGTTTGGAGTCCATCCCTGGCTTTTGAGATTGCCAATATATTTCATTTGGGGAGAAAATCAAAACAAGTAAAAGCTTTAAAGGTTATCATACTTCTGGCTCCAGAGCTGTCTAGGAGAAAAGAAGGTATGAATTCATCTCCAAAACACCATGTACTGTTTCCAGTATGGTAAGCAATGTGGTTGGAGTTTACAGATATTTTTAAAGGCACACCTTTTCCTCAAGGAGTTTACACTCTAGCTGAAAAATTCATCCCACAGTACATAACAGTGACAATAGTTAGAACACGAAGAGTGAAGATGAAGATAAAAATTTGAAGGAGCTTAGAGGAGGTAAAAAAATCATTTTCTGGGAGTGAATGGTATGTTGATGTAAGAGGCAACATCTTAAGTAGACAGACTATCACGGCTCAGTGGTATTCTCCAAATTTCATGCATCTTGGCTGAAATATATTTTTATTTATTTTTATTTATTTATTTTATTAGTTGGAGGCTAATTACTTTACAATATTGTAGTGGGTTTTGTCATACATTGACATGAATCAGCCATGGTGAAATATATTTTTAAAGTTGATTGATTACTTAAGGTCTGTTTTACTTCATGACATTTTATATTTTCATGTATGCCATTTAATAGACACATCAATATGCAACCTAGTGCAATCAAAATAGCTTATTTCTCAAAAAAAGGTTTTTGCTGCAGGTATTGCTTTGTATTTTTTTGATACTCACAATTATAAGTATTTACTTCAGTTTATGAATGATAATATATTCCTAAAAGAAAGAATTGTATCTTGTACATACACATGTAAAATACTTAGAGTCAATATATAGTTAAGAATTAAACAGGCCCTTTTTGGACGTTGCGGATTTGACTTATGTAACTGATTACAGAATGGTCGAAACACAAAAGGTTTGCAAACCAAAGTCCATTATGATATAGTAGGGAGTATTGAAGGGACCCCGGAGCCGAACCTATGACTTTTACATTAAAAGTCCCAGAAATCTGTTGCCTCCATAGACTTTTTTTTTTCCTTGTGAGTGTATCTTTCTACTTAAAATAATTTACTGCGTTTGTTTGAATAGTTGATCTCTTTCCTGATCCTTATTTACAAAAGTAAATATAATGCTGGTAATTTAAGTATCTTTAGTTTTGCTAAATATTTTACAGTGCATTGAATGTGCCATGGTAACTAGAAACTTGAAAGCTCTTTTTCTTTTTTATTTAGGTCTAATTTGCATATAACTATGTCAGCTTCAGTTGTATACCAAAATAATATCTGTATATATTGCAAAATGATGACCACACGATGTCTTGAAAGTTTTGATTAATTTTATTAAACCATATATCATATTTTCCATTTACCCATTAAAAAGAACAAAAAACAAATATGATTTTTTGAAGCAAGAATGACAAGGATACGATTTACCTCAGTTTACTGCAGTGACAGCACTTCATTTTCCACTCTTCCCCTCCATTCTGACTTTGCCCTGGCCCTGCCCAGCTGAAGAGACTGTGAAGCTCTTAGCATCCATGTCCTTAGCATCCGTGCCCTAGGTTGGTTGGTTTCCTGCCTGTGGCTTGCTCTAGCTAGCCATTCTGTTTGCTGGTTCCTAAAGCTACGGTTGCAGCCTTAGTCTTTTGTTTCTCACATTGAACATGCTGACAGACGTACTCACTGAACATTTTAACCAGCATACTTAGGCTGGCTTCTTCTGAGGCTGATGAAATTACCAAAACAATTTCATGCTCCTCTGAAGAGCAAAGGGAAGGCAAAACCAGAAAGATGGATCATAATGCAGCCACTGTGCAAGATGGCTCAGAGCTTTAACAGAGCATAAGAACAATGGTGTTCACTGACTTTGGGGGGCCATGTTTTCCCTTATGATGAGAACTGGGTTAAAACAGCTTACTCAGACCCTGTGTACTATGTCTTATTATAATTAGCTTTTACACTATTATTGGATTTTAGACCAGATTAGCCATTGCTATTTGTGCAGAGAGGTCAATCAATTTTTTGGTAAATATCTTGGGACAGGTTTCCTGAGATCATGAACATGTGACTATACCAAGAAGAATGATTTATTATCAAATATTTGTTGAACTGTTATTATGTGAAGGAGACTTATTTAAAGTGTAAATATTTATGCAAGACACACTCCTTGCTCAGAGGATCTTGTGCACAGTTGTTAAAACTGGTGTGGGACCTTCTATGACTGAAGAAAATCAAGGGCATATTCAAGGATAAGAGGACTTTCTAGTGGTTGATAGAATAATAGATCTGAAGCTCTTTCAGAAATCATCTACTCCTCCCATCTTATTCTATGGGTATGATAACTGTAAGTGTGACTTGCTCAAGATCACTCAGACATTGGGGAAAAGTCAAATATAAACATAATTGTCTTTCCTTTAAATCTGATAATTTTTTTCATGATATGACATGTATATTTATACTGTTTTAAGCAGATCAAATGCAGTTGAATTTTACTTGTTTTAGTTTAGTACTTATTGTTGATTGTTTTAATCCTAATGTGTTTAATCTGGTTTTCTCTGTGTTGTATATTTTTAACTGCAGGAGAGAGAACAAGAGAAAAACTTCTCTATTTTGCACTTCAATTTTTCATTTTTTGTTAGTACTAATTTGAAACTTTTCATTATATAAGTAATACCCAGTAATTGAATAAAATTAGAAGATAAGGAAAATGTGAAAACTAAATTCAGTGATAAAACTAGGTCCAATCTCCTAGAGAAAAACACTATATATATATATTTATATATATTTTCTTTGCAATAAAAATGTGGGATCATATTTAACCTACTATTTTATACTTCATTTTTTCATGTAACTATTACATGAGCATTTTTTATGTGAGTAAGTATGTTCAAAATAACACTTTTGTTGGAATGACAAAATAGTCTGCTTCATTCATTTTATATTGCGGACATCTTACTTATTGTCAATTTTTGAATACTTTGAGAACATTTTTGTTGTAAATATTCTGTAATGAAGATCCATAAATTGCACATTTATACATAATTATTTCCCTTATATTTTCAGAAGTAGTTTTCCTGGATCAGAGAATACACATACATGCTAGACTTTTTATACACAGTGAGTCCATCACCAACACTTCTTATTCCTGATTTCAAAATTTGTGGTTTGTATTCAGAGCTGCAGGACTTTAAAATCTGGCTAGGGTAAATAGGTTTATTAAAAAAACAAAAAACCCTTTCCAGTAGGATATGTTGGGTCACAGTGGCTTAATATTCATGCAGCAGGGTTATCATTTCCTGAAATACATTAAATAGGTGATATCAGAGACTGATGATAATTGTTCAAGATAAGGGTCTCCTCACCTCTGTCTTTCAAAGGCAAGAAGATGATGATTCTAAATTTAGCAGTGGCATCAGGAGATGGCTTCTGTCACCACGTCTTCATACCTCTTTATCAGAGCTCTCTGACTCACACTTGGTACATCTGGGATGTAAACTAAATATATGGTTCTATGAGACCTTGGGAGTGTTCAGATGTTAACTATAAAGCAAACACTGTAACTACCTAGAGGACACTGTGATTCTCTTACTTATGGTATGAATTTGCTTTCTATGTGTTGTTACTTTTTTTTAAAGTACTTTTTATTTGGACCATTTTAAAAGTCTTTATTGAATTTGTTATAACATTGGTTCTGTTTTATGTTTTGGATTTTCCACTGCAAGGCACGTGGGATCTTAGCTTCCCAATCAGGGGTGGTAGAACCTGCACCTCCTGCATTGGAAGGTAAAGTCCTAACTACTGGACCACTAGGGAAGTCCCTGTGGTTGCTTATTGACATGAGAATATGGAGCAGTCATTTTTAAAACTTGGTTTACTAAAACCTGCTAGATGTGTTTAATGAAACTACTAAATTCAGTGAGATTTGCATACATTGTTTAAAAGTAAGATTATACTTAATAGGAGAACACTTTCAAAGAGGAAAAAAAAACCCCACACATTTAATTTTTTGCAATGATAATCTTTCACATTTTGGTGCCTAATAGACCACAAAATCCTTGGTTTTCTTGGATAAGAAATAACTGAGCTCATTAAATGCATGTTTCTTTGAGATAATGGTGTTTTGTGATAATGTTTGTAGTTTCAAACATGATGTTTCTGCATAGAAATTAGCTATCTTTGTTTCTGAAACAGTCTAAGCACTCAAGGGAAAATATTATTGCATTTGTTTTATACCATCTGTGATGAAAATCATTCATATTGTAAATTATAAAATATCTCCAAAGGTAAGATTATTTTACAGCTAAATATTTTGTCATCTAAGTAAATATTTATATAACTTTAGCTTATGCTGTAACTCAATTTATAATGTTTAAAATTATTTTACCATATTTACCATATATCCCAAGTATGGGTTAGCTCATTCTTTGGAATGGGCAACTGTTGCTTTCAATTTTTATTTTCTGTTTACAGGTTCTGTTTATTTTGATTAGTGGATTCTGGGATAGTTCTAGAAAAATGTTCAAATTTGATTAGTACTTTTGTGGGATAGTGTGGATTTTGTACTTTATGCCTACACTCATATGAGTAAATATTATTATGTCAGATGAGCTTGTGTGTGTGTGTGTGTGTGTGTTAGATGCTTCAGTCATGTCCTACTCTTTGTGATCCCATGGACTGTAGCCCACCAGGCTACTATGTCCATGAAATTCTCCAGGCAAGAATACTGGAGCGGGTTCAGATGAGCTTAGTCTACTTGAAAAACAAAGAGGAGGGTAATGTAATACTGAAAAGTATTGCAAAGTAGGACAGGTCTACTTTGATGGAATGGAGAGAAATGGGGGGGAAAAGCCTAGAGTATAGATGACCTCCAGCTTAGGGCTGATTCAGGTATTGAGTCTTTGCGACCCCATAGACTATAGCCCACCAGGCTCCTTTTTTCCATGGAATTCTCCAGGGATTGAACCCTGGTATCCTGCATTGAAGGCAGTTTCTTTACCATCTGAGCCACCAGGGAAGCCTAACTGAGAGTTATGGGTAATTATTAGGAAGAATGAAAGTCCTGAGCACCTGCCTGGGTGGGTGTTTGTCCATGTTAAGAGCTATATTTCACTTAACCTTGATACTCCTTGTCAATCCAAATATTTGCTCAGGATAACTCTTTCCTCTGCTTCATCACTTCCTTTCTCTCTTTCAGATTATAGCTTAAGATGCACTTCTTCCAGGACAATTCCTGTAAAATCCAGTGGCCTCCAAACCACCAACATAATTCTGGATCCTCTTGACTACTCATCACTTTTGTAATCACTGCAGCTCCACTTTTTAAGGTAGAATATGTGTCTGTGCCATTTTCCTTATTAAATCATAATCATGTAGCTGTGACCAAGTTTAATCTTTACTGTGTTCCCTGAAACACTAAACAAAAGAGTTATATAGCTGAACATTTCTAAATAACCATAGTACCAAGAGGAATTTTATACTGATTTTTTTAACCAGTAAATTGAAAATATTTCTATTGGTTGGATTACAAGGCAGGAGAGGAAGAAGGAGATAAGTCTGAGCATTTAGATAGGTCTTGAAGATTTGCTGAACATTATACTGAACTTTTTTTTTTTACACAATACCTCATATAATCCTCATCATTGTTTGTGTGGGAGAGAAACTGTTAAATTCATTTTGGAGATAAAGACATAAAGAGTTCTTTTCTGATGAGGCTCAGAGAATTCAGACACTTGGTCTAGGATACATAATTAGTAAGTGGAAGCATTGGAATAAGAACACAAAAATGTGTGATAGGAAACATTCATTTTCTTAGCAAATTCTAACATCTTAATATCCATTTTCTACTGGCCTGATTCTAATGATGTAAAGTAATGCTTTCAAACCTCTTTTTTTTTGATAATTGAGTTTGGAGTTTTTAAAAAAATAATTTTATTTTTAAAATGTTTATTTATTTTTATTTTTGGCCGTGGTGGGTCTTCATTGCTGCTTGGATTTTTCTCTAGTTGTGGAGAGTGTGGGCTATTCTTCTTTGCAGTGTGTGGATTTCTCACTGTAGTGGCTTCTCCTGTTGTGGAGCATCAGCTCTAGGGTAAAGAGACTTGAGTAGTTGTGGCTGGGGGTCTGAGTGGTTGTGGTTCCAAGGCTCCAGAACACAGGTTCAGTAATTCTAGTGCATGGGCTTAGTTGCTCTGCAGCATGTGGGATCTTCCCGGACCAGGTATTGAAACCATGTCTCCTGTATTGGCAGGTAGATTCTTTACCACTGAGCCACCAGGGAAGTCCCATACCTCTTTTTTATTTTAAACTTTCCAAGTTCTGACTGGTGCTGAAATTTGCTGTTTCAGTCATTGATTCTACTGTATGGATTGAGAATTTTAGGATGTATGATCACATAGTGGGTTCTTTACTCACCTGATCTAAAAATATAGGGCCATTGCCTTTTTAGCCTGGAAAGGACTCTAGGAATCAATGCATTCTTTAAGGCCATAGGCCTTCTCTGCTTCTCACAAAATATCCAATTAAAAACTGTTGTGAAAATCAATACACAGAAATCACTTGCATTCCTATATACTAACAATGAAAAATCAGAAAGAGAAATTAAGGAATCAACCCAATTCACCACTGCAACAAAAAGAATAAAATATCTAGGAATAAACCTACCTAAAGAGACAAAAGAACTGTATACAGAAAACTATAAGACACTGATGAAAGAAATAAAAGATGATATAAACAGATGGAGAGATATTCCATGTTCCTGGATAGGAAGAATCAATATTGTGAAAACAACTATACTACCAAACGCAACCTACAGATTCAATGCAGTCCCTATCAAATTACCAATGGCATTTTTCACAGAACCAGAACAAAAAACTTCACAATTCATATATAAACACAAAAGACCCTGAATAGCCAAAGCAGTCTTGAGAAAGAAGAATGGACCTGGAGGAATCAACCCTCCTGACTTTAGATTATCCAACAAAGCTACAGTCATCAAGACAGTATGATACTGGCACAAAAACAGAAATATAGACCAATGGAACAAGACAGAGAGCCCACAAATAGACCTATGCACCTATGGGTACTGTATTTTTAACAAAGGAGGCAGAATATACAATGGGACAAAGACAGCCTCTTCAGTAAATGGTGCTCCGAAAACTGGACAGCTACATGTAAAAGAATGAAATTAGAATACTTCCTAACACCATAAACAAAGATAAACTCAAAATGGATTAAAGACCTAAATGTAAGACCAGAAACTATAAAGCTCTTAGAGGAAAACATAGGCAGAACACTGGATGATATAAATCAAAGCAGGATCCTCTATGACCCACCTCCTAGAGTAATGGAAATAAAAACCAAAGTAAACAAGTGGGACCTGATTAAACTTAAAAGCTTTTGCACAGTAAAGGAAACTATAAGCAAGGAGAAAAGGCAAACCTCAGAACGGGGGAAAATAATAGCAAATGAAAACTGACAAAGGGTTAATTTCCAAAATATATAAGCAGCTCATATAACTCAATGCCAGAAAAACAAACAACCCAGTTAAAAAGTGGGAAAAAGACCTAAACAGCCATTTCTCCAATGATGGCATACAGATGGCTAACAAACACATGAAAAGATGCTCAACATCACTCATTACTAGAGAAATGCAAATCAAAACTACAATAAGATATCACCTCACACTGGTCAGAATGACCATCATCAAAAAGCCGTAGACTTTTTGGCCATCTGTCCATTGACAGATGAATGGATTAAGAAGTAGTGGTACATATACACAATGGAATGTTACTCAGCCATAAAAAGGAATGCCTTTGAGTTCTAATGAGGTGTATGAGCCCAGAACCTATTATACAGAGTGAAATAAGTCAGAAAGAGAAAGACAAATATCCTATACTAACACATATATACAGAATCTAGAAAGATGATACCAAATAATTTATCTGTAGGGCAGCAATGGAGAAACAGATATAGAGAACAGACTTATGGACATGGGGAGAGGGGAGGAGAGCTTGAGATGTATGGAGAGAGTAGCATGGAAACTTTCATTACCATATGTAAAATAGATAGGCAACAGGAATGTTCTGTATGTCTCAGTGAACTCAGATAGGGGCTCTGTATTAACCTAGAGGGGTGGAATGGGGAGGGAGATGGGAGGGAGTTTCAAGAGGTAGGGGACATATGTATACCTGTGGCTGATTCATGTTGAGGTTTGACAGAAAACAACAAAATTCTGTAAAGCAATTATCCTTCAATTAAAAGATAAATAAATTAAACTATTGTGAAAATAAGAGGATTCAAAGGTCTTTCTTCTCAGTGTAGTGCTAAAAATATCAATTTATTATCATTAATATTAATGGTATAGAAATATAATATTATATTGTCTTTTTAGGCATGCCAGCTGATGCAGTAACTTGGTTATTATATCTTAAATGAGGTAGTAGTAACTATTATAAATTATTTTTTTCCTTTACTACATGTCATATTGTTTTTCAAATGAAATATAACTCAGATAGCTTTTTCTAGTTAAGTAATGCCTCAATTGTAATAATTTACAATATTAAACATGGTTTCCTACAGCATTGTTTAGAATGTAATATCAAGTATTTTTGAAATGCTACCCATGGAGAAAAATATTGATGGTTGCAGAAAGATGTCATCAGAGACTGGGCCAAATTAACCGGCACAGTAATTTCCTTCCAAATGCAAACATCCTTAACTTAGAAGAAAGATCTGTTTCATAATGTTATAAACATGTCTATCCCTGGAGCAGGCTTGATAATTAATGCCACATATTCATTATGAGAAAAATATATGAGTTTGGTCATAAATGTTCTCATGCATTTTAGATGTCAATAAAATGAATAGCCTTTATTACTTCCTAATGATAACTTGTTTCTAGACACTGCTACTTTGCAGGAGATGATGACTGCGTTGGCACATAATGAAATATTACAGGAACATGCCCTAAGCATTTGTAAGACACACCCTTAGCTCCAAATCAGTGCAGTAAGAGCAACATATTCGGGCAGGAGAACATGCTTGAGGAAATCCAACCCCTGCCCTTGCTTCCACCTACACTCTCATAAATCAGTCGAGGTGAATATCTTAAGCTCAGTTAGAAAAAAAAATTTTTAAGAAGACAATGTTCCTCTTTCTTTGGTTTGTAGGACCAAGTCCTCTATTCATGGTCACCCTGCTTTCTAGACACAGCATTTGTTTTTCAGAAAATCTCCAAGGGCTTCACTTCTGTGGGTGATTTTGTTCCACATTAAGAGAGAAGGACTGACATGTATTCTTACTCCATGGCACGTTACAAACATGTGAGGCTGACACAATAGGTATGGATAAGAGCAGTTAGTTCATGTGATGTGAAGAATTATCTATAGGATAGAAAATTAAAATAGGACTGTTGATTTCATTTCCAACATATAAAGAACTTGGAGGTGGTCATTCCTGTCTTTATAGTGATAAAGACAAATACACTTAAAATTGATGATTTTCCATGGACCCATCAGAGACCAGAGACTGCAGGTCAAGCTTCCACTTTGAATGTTGGTGAGGCAGGCAAATACAGAGTCACAGCTGAGATTTATTCATGAACTGAAGCGGAAGCTGCTGGTGCCGTAATCCGATAGGGACACTTAAAGGGTGATTTTGAGGAAAAACTGAAGACTGAATATGAACCAGGATGAGAGGGAGAAACGTGTGGAACCGCAGCTTTATGGGTCTTCAGTGAGCTTTAAGTTCCTGAAACCCAACTTGTCTCACAGTGAAGATCCAAGAAAATCCTCTTGTGGCTTTGGCACAGAAAGGGGAAGAGTAATCGTGGTGAAATATTCCCAGAGAGTTGTCCATAACAAAGACATATGCTTGAGGGGAAAAGACTTTGTAAAAAAAAAGGAAAGTGTTAGTTGCTCAGTCATATCCGACTCTTCACGACCCCATGGGCTGTAGCCCACCAGGCTCCTCAGTCCATGGAGTTCTCCAGGCAAGAATACTGGAGTGGGTTACCATTTCCTTCTCCAGAGGGTTTTCCTGACCCACGGATCAAACCCAGGTCTCCTGCATTGCAGGCAGATCCTTTATTGTCTTAGCAGAGCCTTATCCCAGGTGGGGGAAGGGCATCCTTACTCCAACCAGTTTTCTGGTCTCACCTAAGGGGGAAAAAAGTTATACCATGAAGATGCTCTTATGAGGGTCACAGCCCAGGGACCCAGGCATCCTAAAACCTGAGATTTAATGCTTAGACTACATAATGCCTCCCTTCTACCACACTTTATCACACCAACCAGGCTCCAAAGTAGCAGCCTAGTGGATTATAATGGAAAGAGCTGTAAAATGCAGATTATCTTTGAAGAAGAAGGGAAGTCCAAAGTCAATAGGGAAGATAAAAACAAGTATACTAGAGGAAATTGAATTCTCTGGACCCTACATTTATAGCAAACTTTAGTACAAAAAATCTGACTTTAAAAAAATTATGAAGCATGCCAAAAAGCAAGAAAAATGGAGTCTAAAGAAACAAAGCAAGAATCAGAATCAAAAGGGTACACACAGATACTGAAATTATCAGGATTTAATGTAACAATGGTTAATAAGTTAAAGATTAAAGGAACAAGCAGAAAACATATAAGAAGAGATGAGTAATGAAAGTGAAGAGGGGGGGATTCTAGGAAAGAATCAAAAGGAAATGTTAGAAATCAGACAGAAAGGCAGAGCGTCTCTGATGCACTTGACAGTAGATTGGACATGCCTGAGTATAGATTTAGTGAGAACAAAGATAGGTCAATAGAATAAATAGGTCAATAGAATATAAATATGTCAATACCAAGTTGAAAGGAAAAGGAGAAAAGATTCAAGCACATTCAAGAACTATGAGACAACTGCAAAAAAGTAACATATGCTTAATTGAAATACCAGATAAAGAAGAAACAGAAGAAATATATGAAGTCATAATGGCTGAAAACTATCCAAAATTAATCATGCATTAAACCACAGATCTAGGAAGTTCAGAGAACACCAAGAAGGAGAATTACTGCACGTCCTCCTTCAAAAAAAAAAAAAAAAAAAAAAATCAAGAAACTACACCTAGGCATATCATATTCAAGCTGTAGGAAATCAAAGGCACAGAGAAAAATCTTGAGTCTAAAAGGAAAAATATACCATACTTACAGAAGAACAAAGAAAAGAATTATAGTGACCTTCTTATCAGAAATAAGACAGTGGAGGGAAATATTTAAAGTTTTGAGGGAAAATCATCAGTATATAATTCCATAGCCAGCAAAATCATTCTTCAAGAGCAAAGAAAAAAATTTTTTGTTTTTCTCAGACAAAGAAAACTTGAAGTACTTTATCACCAACAGAACTGCCCTGAAAGTAATGTGAAAAGATGTTCTTCAGGGAGAAAGAAAATTTTATATAGGTTAGAAATTCAGACCTACATGAAGAAAGGAAACATGTTGGCAAAGTAATAAATCAAAGTAAAATGAAGGCTTTTACTTTTCTCATTTTTAATTGCACTAAAAGATAACTTTGTTTAAAGCAGTAATAGTAACAGTGTATTAGGTTATTATGGGATATGGGTAAGTGAAGTGAATGAATAAATGAAAATGAGACAGGAGGGAGAAATTGGGAATAGCTCTATTACTTATACATGAAGCAGTATAGAGTTATTTGAAAGTGGATTTACATTGGTTTAAAATGCACAGTTGAAATTCTGTCAACTACTAAAAATATTTTTAAAAGAAGTATAATTGATATGTTAAAAGAGGAAAAAAATAAAATAGAATCATGAAGTGCTCACCTGAAACTGGAAAGGCACAAAAAGAGAAATAAGAAGAAAAAAATAAGTGCAGTGATTAGAACAGATAAGCATGGTAGAAATTAATAATCACTTTAAATACATATATACATCAACTAAAAAGGTAAATTGTTGAAGTGAATAAAAAAATATGTATCAGGAAGATAATGGTCATTGCTCTGACAAATAGCCTTTACAATTTCAGTGACTTAACACAGTAGGAGTTATCTTCTTGCTTACATAAGAGCAGATCAAAGATCCTAGGGTTGCGGACCAAGGTCTTCTACAGTGTCAGAGACTGAAGTCTTTCTATTTCATGGCTTCATCTTCCCTAGTACTTTATAAATTAGGTATCCAGCTGATACAAAAAGAAAAGAGAGCTAAGAGTAAGAATTTATAGATACATAATTCACAAAATTTTCTCCAAACAGCCTTGAGAATGACAACTTAATTAAAAGATATTTATAATTTTAAATGCGATCTGCTAAGTCACTTCAGTTGTGTTCAACTCTTTTGCGACCCCAAGGACTGTAACCCTCAAGGCTCCTCTGTCCATGGGATTCTCCAGGCAAGAATAAGGAGTGGGTTGCCATTTCCTTCTCCAGGGGATCTTCCTGACTCAGGCATCGAACCCACATCTCTTATGTCTCCTGCATTGGCAGGCGGGTTCTTTACCACTAGTGCCGCCTTTAAAGGAGAAGTATAAACTGCTAGGGCTTAAGGGAGTTTATCCTATGAACAACAATTTATTGCACTCTGTTATATAAATGTAAATTTTAATCTCTAAAATGAAAATGTGGCATTTTAGATACATTTGCCAAAGAAAACTTGAGATTTAAAGAAGCATGGAGGAAACACACTCAAATCGTGCTTCAAAACATTATTTGGACTATTTCTGTAAACCAGTTTTAATAAATTGTTTTTTTTTAAACTTGGCAAAGACATTTTATTTTAAATGTTAAAAAGTGAACCAGTTTGGTAAATAGCTAAACCCAAATTGGCTTAAATGAAAAATGCTGTTCTAAAATACTTACCTCTCTTCTAAGTTTATGACCCCTTGTTTCCATTCAGTTACCTCCATGTGAATGGTCTAGAAGATAATTAAACTCATATGTCCAAAATTTAAAAACAAAATAAAACATTAGGGTCTCCACTAAAAGAACTTCCAATATTGTAAAGAGAGAATGAAGATAATTCAATCAATCCATTAGATGCCAGGAAAGGAGAACAAACAAAAACAAAAATGACACAGCACAAAATGGTATAGTAATTCAAGTATATAAAAACATCTCAATGGATGCAAACTGATTAATCATATGGCCAGTTAAAGCACAGAGATTTTCTTTATTTAAATTTATGTACTTTGTGAGAAATGGCAAAACAGTGACACAGGAAGGCTGAAAGTAAACAAATGGAAGAATATGTTAGACATGCTATATTAATATCACACCAAATAGATTTGAAACCAAAAATAGATTACTAGAGATAAAGATAATCATATTTTAATGATAAATCTATTCCCTGAGAATATGTAGCAGTTTCAACCTGTGTACAACTTAACAACACATCCTCAAATCCATGAGGCAAAATTGAAATAATTTCAAGAAGAAGTTAACAAATTTTCACATGGAAGATTTTAACACAACTCTGTGTAGTACTGGTATCGAGCATATAAATTTAATACATATACAGACTGAGTGAATAACACAACTAACATATTTGGTCTAATGTATATCTAGAAAATCTCTCACCCAACAGTACAGAGTAGAGAGATCATTTTTCAAACACTCATGAAACTTATACAAATATTGACCCTAGAACAGGCTACAAAGTCAATCATAACAAATACCAGTAAGTCAATAGGATATTGTCTGATCATAGGCACTAATGTTACACAGCAATATATTCTGAATAGATGGATATAACATGTATTTTGAATTTTAAAGCAACATTCTCCAATATATTTCTTGGATGTAATAATGATGACATTTAGATGATGATGAAGGTAGCAGCAAATTTCAGTAGAGTGCTTGACATGGGTCATGTACTGTGTCGTGTACACTATATATATGGCATAAAACCCTAGCAGTATGTTCTTCTCCTGTTCTTATTATTTTGCTGATGAGGAAATTAAAGCATAGATTTAATGAAGGATGGAGCTAAGCCTGAAAGTCCAGATAATTTGATTTCAGTTACTATGCTTAAACCATGACAATGTGAAGAAATAAAAATGAAAGTTGCAATTAAGCAACAATGAAACACTACATATCAAAACTTGTGGAAGGCAGCTAAATGGCTTGTAGGGAATCCTATCTCAAGTTCATATAATAGTGGTGAAGACACTTTGAAAACTAATGTTTTTTCTATGAGTTCAGCACTAAAAGTCAGAAAGACAAAGACAAAGTACATTCAAGAAGCAAACTTGGGATATAAACTAAGGAAATAAAGAAGACAGAACAAAAGCATTAATTAAATATAAAAGAAAGAAGCATAGATTTAAAATCTATTTCTTTAAAAAAAATTCCTTTAACAAAACTGATTTTTAAAAAGGCAGTACAAATATTATTAATAAAAAGGACCATAAGTATCTATAGAATATAACTATTAAAAATAAATATTAAAATATTAAAATTTTCATATAAACACTTGAGTGAACTGGCCAATTTTCCAAAAGACTGTATGACACCAAAATTTACAGAAAAGAAATTTAAAAAGGAATTAATCTAAAACCATTGTCACTTACCTGATAGTTAGGAACCTACTCACAAAATGGGCACAAAATGAGACAATTTTTAAGTATAGGTTTCACTAAATTTTCAGAGGATAGATAACATCTGTTTTGGACACATTTTCAAAAATTAAGGAATACAGAAGTTTCTCAACTTACCAAAGCCAGAGAGAGAGAGAGAGGAAGAAGTAAATGCAATATGGGCCAATGTCTTTTGTAAGCAGAGTTGCAAAAACTCTAAATAAAACAGTAACACAAATTAACAAATATTATCTATTTCTATAAAATATATAACATCTAATTTTCAAAACGTGCAGATAAGTGTTTTATAATCAACATACTTAACTTGTTTTCAGTAACAAAGTTGCATAATGATGAAAACTTTGCCAAACATCTGTTTTCAAAGTTTTCTCTTGATAGCAGGAATTGTTTTCCAAAACAATCATTTTCTCACTTCTTATTCAAAATGCCTCTTTTATATTGGTACATATTAAGGGTGTGAGTGTGTTTAAATACTGCTAAGCAGGCAGTTTTAATCACAATCATAGGAAAGTTAAGAAATTTGGAATAGCTTTTTTTTTAATAAGAGAAAAACATGAAACTCATCTTCAGATACTCCAGCTTTTAAAAAAACTTTACCATGAGACAACCAGTCTCCTTACAGTACTTGAGATTTTCATGTCAGCTTCTCATTTTAGTGCAGATTGCGGTAAATATTTTTCCACTCAATGTAATACAATCTCAAAATTTACTATAATAGAATCCCTAAAGCCCTCTGACCTGTAGGCTTAATGATGGAACCAGTTTCAATCTGTATATTAAATGCTAGTAAACCTGGTTGCTTTCCTATTTTTTTAAATTAAAAATAAGTATAAAAGGATGACCTGGTGATCCTCTGGAATGCAAGCACCCTTTATTAGGAACTGCTTTGAGGAGATAGGGTAGTCAGAAATCTTTCCACATCAGGTATGGCCCAGAGTGGCTAGCTATCAAATGAGGTTTTAGGATGACTGAGTCCTGAAAGATGGAAGTAAGAATTCTACCTCCGTTTTCAGGAATCACCATTTCAACCAGGAGTCAGCACTACCACCGTCTGTACCACGTAGTCAACACTAGTTCAGTGTTCTGGTCTCATGATAGATTCTTTTCTTTAAAAAGAATGATTTATTGGAGGATAATTGCTTTACATTATTGTGTCGGTTTCCACCATTCATCAACATGAATCAGTCACAGGTATATACATGTCCCCTCCTTGCGGAGCCTCCCTCCCACCTCCACCCCATTGCACCCCTCTAGGTTGTCTCGGGGCACTGGGCTGAGCTCGCTGTGTCACCGAGCAAATTCCCACTGGCTATCTGTTTTCCATAAGGTAAAGTATCTACTTCCATGCTACTCTGTCAGTTCATCCCACCCGCTCCTTCTCCCACTGTGTCCACAAGGCTGTTCTCTGTATCTGCGACTCCGTTACTGCCCTGCAAGTAGGTTTATCAGTGCCATCTTTCAAGTCATGATAGATTCTTAAAATACATTCTGAAATATTAGATGTTGAGGCTTTTCTTGAAATATTTCTAGACACAGAAATGTATTATGTTCATTCCAACTAATTTAAACACCAATGATAGATTCATTATGAAACATATAACATACAGCCTTGATTATAGGGCCATATTTTACATGGTAAGGCTGAAACACAGTTTAAGGAAACTGTCTTATTCAAGTTTCTGAGATCTTGCTCAGTGCTCGTTGGAACAGCATGGTCTTTATACACACTAACGGAAATTTCAACTACTGTAACATCAAGCCCCTCAAAGGACTTTTTGAAAGAAACATGTTTTTCTATTTTAACAGGAGACTCCCTGAAAATGAGTTATATGTTAGAATGTCAATTACTTTTATTTGCCTTCATTAGTACTGGTATTGCAAACAATTTGTCCTAATGGAAGAAAAGAAAAGACTAAAGTCCTTCAATAACCCCTCTCATTAATTCTTTGTGCAAACAAACTCTAGTTTGGGATAAAGCAAGATAACCTAATGGATGTTTTGTAGAGGATGTGCAGTCACTTTGTTTACCAGTTAAGTTTTATCAAATAAAATGGACCAAGAAAAGCCAAGAAAAGTTTGCAGTTCTATAAATCTCAAGCTATATTTTGAACATTCCTGAAACACCCCATCTCCAGACCTCAGCTTTGAATAGATTTATGAGAGTCAAAGGTCACAGTTCTTGCAAACAGAGGAAACAGCACATAGAGTTTTTGTTTATTTTCTGTCTCTTAAAAAAATCAAATATGGCCATCAAGGACATAAAACACTAATACTCAACTACTAGTAGCAGAAGAAGAGCCTGTGGGTGTTTTTGTCTCCTTGGTTACCGTGTGTAACAAAAACAGATGCAGAATAACTTTCAGGTTTCTCTGTCTTGTTGTAACCAAGGTTTTAATACATTTGTTTTAAATAATAGAGGAATTCCACGGAACATCTGCATGAAGGAGGCAAGTCAATTCAGTTGCTTATGAACTTAGGAATATGGACAGGATGGCTTGTGGCCTGTATAGCAGGAAGATTTCTTTGGCTTAAGACTGAAGGACATTTGTTTTTGTTCTAAAATTTCTATTTATTAGGTCTTGGAACTCTGGAAAAACCTATGCAAGTTTGCGGAGCCTTTTCTTCTTCATCTGTAACATAATTGATTTCCTCTTTGTCTCATAGTGCTATTGACATGATTATGAGAAATTATCAGGAAACTGTCTTTTCCATTTTATTTATTTTTGCATTTTAAAGTTCAAGAATAGAAGAAATGTAAGGTCTCACAATGGTGTTCTGTAGCTGTGAGTTCTTCTACTCTCAGAATCTCCTCACCTATATCCCTGCTCTGGGCTGGTTTATCTGCTTTGGCTGGGTGAAATGGGGAAAAAGCTAACACAGTGACACCAAGATGAGCCGTATTTTTCTATTAGCAACATTTATCAGAGTTAACTTTCTACTCTCTTCAAGTATCATGTTGGAAGCCCCTGCACCAGCGGTGGCACTGTCTTTCCATGGCCCTGTCTGATGAATGGATTTACAATGACAGTTGCTCTGCTACTAAGCATTTGTCTTTTCACATGAATCAAAAGTAGGAAATGAAAAGGTCATCTCTATTCCATATTCAAAACGAATAGAAATAGTTCAACATCTCTGGATTCCTAAAAGTATCCATTTTGCTCTTCACTTTAAATTACCAAGTTATTCATAATACCCCCTTATGACTAACTTTAGAAAGAAAGTAAGTGAAGTTGCTCAGTTGTGTCTGACTCTTTGCAACCCCGTGGACTGTAGCCCAGCAGGCTCCTCCGTCCATGGGATTCTCCAGGCAAGACTACTGGAGTGGGTAGCCATTTCCCTCTCCAGGGGATCTTCCCGACCTAGGGATTGAACTAGGGTCTCCTGCATTATAGGCAGATGCTTTACCGTTTGATAACTTTAAATCCTAATTCTTCCCAGTCAGTTGATTCACAAATTTCTTGTGATTCAGTTATTTATAACTAATTTTTTTCAGGTATTTCAGAAAGAGTGATTTGAGGTTCATGTAGCTTTTTTTTTTCTTTAACTCAGAACATTAGTATTTTCTAAAGCTTCTGTCCAGACTTAAAACAACTTTTGGTTATAGGTGATTCATCAAAATGTCCTACTTTCTCTTTAAATCATCTCCATTTGCCTCTTCCTCTTTTTAAGCTATGTATATAGAAACCTTCTGTCATTAGTACCCTTAATTAGGGGACTCTAGCTTCCATAGTAGCTCAGACAGTAAAGCATCTGCCTGCAATGCAGGAGACTAGGGTGCGACACCTGGGTCAGGAAGATCCCCTGGAGAAGGAAACGGCAACCCACTCCAGTATTCTTGCCTGGAGAATTCAATGGACCGAGGAGCCTGGTGGGCTGCAGTCCATTGGATCTCGAAGAGTCCCTGACACAACTGAGTGACTTTAGTCCATTTCCTTTGGGTCCTACTTAATTGCCAACCAGCCTGGGAGATGGAGATTTGGAAAGTCTGGGCTCTGACTGTAGAGTGGTCCCAGTTGCAAAAATCCCACTCGCCCTGTTAAGAGAAATGAACTGCTTTAGGACAGAGGTCCTAGAGCAGATTTCTAAGATTTGCAGCCAGATGCTTAAATCAGTGAGTCCTAGAATGACTTTAATCTTCCTGAACTATAAGTTTCCCAGCTTTAGACTGGCTCTAAGTTGAAACACATAGCACAAAGTTCATGGATAATTAATTTCTCTAAGATTATCTCCTATACTATTTTAGTTAGACAACTTCCTGATTATGGGCCACCTTAGCTGGTATTGACTCTCGCCCATCATAATTTCTTAAGATATATCAATGCCTTTTGATTTCTATAGCTCAAGAAGTAAAAATCAATATCTTCATGTAACATTGGATTTAGCACTTAACAGAATTTAAATAATATAATGGCATCATGCTTACATATGTGCTTAGTGGCTTCAGATGTGTCTGTCACTGTGTGACCCCATGAACTGTAACCCACCAGGCTCTTCTGTCCATGGGATTCTCCAGGCAAGAATACAGGAGTGGGTTGCCATGCCTTCCTCCAGGGATCTTCCCAACCCAGGGATTGAACCCAAGTCTCCTGCACTGCAGGCAGATTCTTTTAACCACTGAGCCACGAGGGAAGCCCATAATGACATCAACCATCACCATATCTTCTTAGGTCATTAAGAAAATGGATATTAATTTTGGGAAAAGTCCTAAGTCTCTCAAAATTAACAAACTATACAAGAACGAGGGACCAACAAAACTGAGGACTATTTTATTCATAAAAGGCCACTAGTTGTTGGTGCAATGCCTTGATCCCAGAGGAGGTATCTTCCTAAAACAAGGATTTGTTCCCTAAAAGCCAGAGGTATTTCTGACTGGTAGGGATTAATTTCTGGACTCAGAGAACATGCCGTAAAACTAAGGGAATTCTGGTTTCTGACCAAGAGACCAGCTCTTTAAGTGGTCTACAATTTTTGTTTTACGTGCCAAAGAATACAAAGTTGAATAAGAAATGGTTCGGGCTCTAACTAGATTTTAAACTGTGTAGAGGCAGCAAAGTATTAACTTTTCCCCTGGAACTTCCTTCTGGATCTTCAAATAGTCATGGTGATGGTGGGATGTGGGGCAAGTTTTTCCCCATCATTTGGCTAATTCTTGTTGTGGGAGCAATCAGCCATATATTTGGGTATGTTCCTAGCACACAAACGGATGTTCATTCAAGACATTCAGGATTTATTTTTCTCCTGGCCTGAGTCATCTTTTACTATGGCATGCTCTTCATCCTTGGACTCTGTACTCTGGAAGCTTTGAAACATCTTTGTCATAGCTCTTGTGAGTCAGTATTACAGTTATTTATGCATGCCCTTTTTCATCTACTAGATTCTAAACTCTTTGGGCATTAAGACTACATATTGTTTGTCTTTGTTTCACTTTGATAGGTTTCATTATATTGTCAAATATACATGCAGAGTTGAATATTTGTAATAGATGAAGGAAGTCTGACTTTATTTTATCCAAGAAAAATTTATGAGGAAACTATAATTGGTTATTCTTTCTTCAAATGTATAGTTATAATAAACAACCAAGTCCTACTGTATAGCACAGGGAACTATATTCAATATCCTGTGATCAACCATAATGGAAAAGAATATGAAAAATAGTGTCTATATAACTGAATCACTTTGTTGAACAGCCGAAATTAGCACAACATTGTAAATTAACTATACTTCAGTGAAATAAATTTTAAGAATGTGTAGCTTTTGATAGTTCATTAGGTGAGGTGGCATTTTCTTAGTGGGAGAAGGTATGGCTTTTGTCTTTTTAAGACTGTCTATGATATTGAGGTTTTTATCACATAAAATATAAGTACATGTTCCTTGGAACTTTTCTAAATTAAGTAACTTATTTTTGAATTCTTGGTTTGAATAGTAAAAGATCAATGTGCAACTTTGTATTTGCATTTTATTTTGAAGTCTTGGTTTCCTGATGGTTTTTAGTGAGCATTCCAGTCAGACTGTAATTATTGCATACCAGTTCTTGCTTTACATAGATTTTTGTGCTGACTTTATGGCATAGATACAGTTTTAATTCTAATTTTATGGGTGAAGAAACTTTGGGAGATTAAATAATTAGTTGGTCGTAGAGCTGGTAAGTGGTCTGGGTGGATACTAACTAAGCCAACCCACTGTTTTAAACAATGAACTCTGTCACTTTGGGGTTTTTTTTTTTGGCTTCTCTCTTTGCTCCCTGCACCCCCTAATGTCTTGACCTCAGATGTTGTTCTACCTTGTGACAGAGAGGAGTGAAGGCCTTAGGAGATCTGGCTACACGCGGAGTGCACCAGGGGTTAGCATCACAGACCGTGTTTACTGCAGCACTCAGCCAGGAGTTGGCAGTTTTCAGACCGTGAAGGCCTCCTCTCAACACGGGAGCCAGTGTAAATACACAGTCAAGGGACCACACCTGAGGAGGGTTTTCTGTCTATTTAAGCGACCTTGTTCATGGCTCTGGGCCACTGGTGATCCTTCTCATCAGTCAGATATTAAATTTCTCTTTCTGAAACTTCCTGTAAGGCTGTTTGAGGTCCCCCCTCCCCCACCCCCCATGTTTTACAGGGTGATAAAGATTTCAAGCTCTTCAAAGGCTAAGCTGATATGTACTTTGAAAATGATATTGTCATCCTAATTAATATTTGTTGTGCTAATTAGAATTTCCTTTGAAAGATTTAGTTACCACTGCATTTCCTACCCTTCCTGCCAACTGTCAAAGGATAAGATGTATTCAGTGCTGACACTTTGACTTTCACAATCTATGTAACAAGAGGTGGATCATAAATTAGATTACTTTTAAAAATTGAAATATAGTTGATTTATAGTTGATTTAGTATTCTGTAGTTTTAGGTGTATATAGCACAGTAATCCAGTTATATACACATATTCCTTTTCAGATGCTTTTCCCTTATAGATTATTACACAATGTTTAGTTCCCTGTGATATACAGCAGGTCTTTGTTGGTTCTGTTTTATATGTACTTGTGCGTATGTGATTTTTGATATATGATGTGAGTTGTATGGTAAGGCTGGGCTGGTTCCGATTGAACAAAGATCTTTTCTTCCTGGTTCCATGTTGCCTGACTATCAGTAAATATTGTTGGATGCCACCCAGTACTTATGCTTTGAAGGGTACAAGAAATGAGTGACAAGATCTATGTATACAAGGCATTTAGCATTATTAAGAAAAGATTCCAACAAATTCTGGGTCATCAGTAGTTTGGAGGCACATTTTTACTTTTGAAAACTGGCTATGAAAAGCTAACAAGAAATAATAGATGGTTGAAGTTTGTATTGAGTAGTGGTGCTTGAAAGATGAAAGCTTGGAACATTTTTACTTTGGTGGACCTACAAAATGCAAATGGGCTTAGCAGAATTGCAAAAATCAAATCTGAAACTTGGTTCTCAGAGAACACACTGCAGGGCTTGAAGATCTGAGATAATTAATAGAAATTAATCTTAAACTTGCTGACAACAGTTTGCAGAGAGATTGTTGACATGACTTGGTGCTATGGAAGACAAAGTTGACATGTAATAAAACTGAACTTAATTCTACCTGCCAAAACATTAGAAAAGTATGCTTATCAAATAGAGAAACATTACTGAAGTATGTATATAAAAATACCCATAATAGGTTTTTACAAAGAATGAAAGCAAATTAAATAATGAACATTTCATAGATGCCCCTTTAAAAAGTACTGGTTAAATATAGATGGAATTCTTTTGCATGGTACCCTGTCTTATCTATTTAATTTGGATATTCACCTACCATATTATGTAGCTTGATTTTGTATTTGACATATGAGAAGATGGATAAACTTTCCTGTATTGCAACATTTTTTGGTTCACATTTTCAACACGTAATTTCAGTTTAGCTAATTTTTAATTACAGTTTTATTACTTTATTGCAGTGTTTTATTCCTAATATCATGCACTTCTATATCGAAAGCTGATACAGTGCACAAATGTTGTTAAACATATAAATTGATGGCATAATTTGCCCTTGACCTTGGATCTTGGTAGTTGCTAGAACACTGAGGGGAGAGAATTTTTTTCTGGCCACTTGGGAGACTACCAAAGGCATTAATTTTAAAACTAGACTGGAGTAATTACCATTACATTTATGTTAGAGGTTAACATTTGTGTTATTTCCTCTTATTGCCTGGCTTTACAGAATGTTATGCCCCACTGCTTTTATTAAATCCAGGTAATAGAGGAAATAACAGTGTTATTAACCTCTAACACTGATGAAAAATTAGTCTTAAGTAAAACATGGTTTAAAATCAGAGCAATTGTGTTAGTCGTCTAGCTGGTTCCCCAGTGAAGCACAGTAAGGCTTTGTGTACTTACTGTTTTCATATTTATTATTATAAAAGTAAAAACAGAGTATAATAAGAAATAAATCTCTGGGGCAATAGGAATTAGATTTTAATACATACTATACTCCTACTAATAAATATTATTGGTTTGCATGACACTAAACAACTAAGTATAGATTTTTAACAGTATCACTTTTCTATACTTGAAAAAAGAGTTTTTGATAACTTGACTGCTTTCATAAAAAGTACTTAGAAATTTAATATATAATGATTGACCCTATAGGAAATCTTCAGTGTGATGCTTCTAAACATAAATGTGTTTATGCTGAGTAGTGCTGAGAAAAATTCTCTTTTCTATGAATGTTTTCATTTAAAATATTACCTTTTAAAGTGATTTTTAATATTTAGGCAGAGGAATATTTTGCTTCTCTGGTTGTACTATATATATATATGTGTATATATGTATGTATTTATAGTACATGGTCTTGTGGAGATGTTCAGTCCATGTGAGATCACAAAGTGACTATCTCAAATAATTTTATTTTCATGCATGTGTGGAAATGTAGATTTAGGTAATAATTTATTAAGCAAAATATTTTTTACAGAAGAGTTTGATATCATAGCTCATTTAGTTATAACTCAATGTAATTTATATGTTTTGATTCATAAATATTGTGGTTAAATTTAGTATTAAAGCAACACATAAATTTATCAAATACAACATATCTGTATCTATGTGAGTAACTTTAAAGGGTTTTTGATAGTTTGATTTTTAAATACACCCTTCTTTTTAACTGTTACTAGTGAATTGCCAAATTATTTGAAGGTAATTTTTTTCTCTTGTGAAATAAAATGTGTCTTTTAATTGTAAGCATATTTTGTCCCAAACTACACAATGTATTTTTAAAATAATGATGTATTAAGAGATTTCTTTTTAATCTATTATTTCAGCTTAAATAGTTAACAAAATTGATTAGGACAAGTATCATTTTTGAGAGAGGTCATTTTGTTTTATGTATGTATTCAAAGGTTTATGTAGGAGAACATTAATATATTTGAAAGCATTTTTGTGAATTAAATGAAATTGTACATATAAATATTTAAAACTATGCAAATATGAAATATAATAATACTATTGTCATGACTTATAGTGGAAAAGATATATAAACATCATAGAATTCATAGTATTTCTATGGTATAGATTTGTCTAACAGAAAACAATAAAGAAAAGTGAGCACTGTACTTCTTAATCTTTAGGTGAATATACATTCCAGTGGCATGAATAGTCCTATGTGAAGACTCAATAACCCATTTATCTTTTATATTAACAACCACTTCAGAGGTTAAATGAGTATTTCTAAACCAAAAATTACCCTTCAACATTATTGACTAGAAGCTTAGTTAGTACCCACAACAAGCCTGTCGTTAATGAACTTAGTCTCCAACAAAAGGAAAAGGAGGCATCGGATCTCAACTCTGGATGTGTACGGTTCCCTTATTCAAAACACATTAGTGCACTGTATTTTCTCACTTAGAGAAGCTTTTGTGTCCTGAGCATGTGGCTGTTTAAATGCCCCAGCGGGGCATCCAGAGGCTGTGAAAAAAGGAAAAATTATTTGGAACAATTTGCATTCATTCAAGGGCAACGTTCAGCATTTTACAGCTGGTTTATTGCTATTCTTGTGCTGTTTTAAGCTGTCTTTCATGTCAAAAGTCCTTTCCTGCTTACAGATCATCAGGAAGCTTTCTGCTGCGTGCTGTTTGCCCAAGTTCCTCCAGGGCTCTGGGCCTTTGATCACGGATACCATTTGCAATCTAGTTAAAAATAGGAGGCTGCTGAGATAAGCCTGAGTCCTGGCAGTGAGGACTCGCGCTTTCCTTTTTCTTTTTCAACTTTGTTCTCTTGTTTTTTAATATAGAAACACATGATTCCTCACAGAAGAATCATGTTCAGGAGGAGCATGCTTAGAAGTGTAAGAGCTTTAAAGGTGAAGAGAGTTTATTAAAGACGTTCACTTCATGAACTGAGGCTCACCATTTCAGTAAAAGTTTAAAGAGAAGTTGGTATGTTATTTCCTTTGGATATAACCTGAGCAATACTTACTTCTCTTACATTGAAGATATAATGTTGCCCAATTTTCTAGCTTCTCCTTCCAAGTGTGACTTTGAAACTAGGGGAATATCCTTTTAGTGGGGGGGGGTGGGGAAGCTTATGATCAAGATTATTGTTAACAAACCTCACCTGAAAGAGTTAGGATATAATTGAAATTACAGTTTGATGATGACCATTATAAGGATCAAGCTAGAAGAAAAATGACATATTTTAATTTTCTAGGTTACTTATCATTTATCAGTATTTTCTTAAGTTTGTCTGCTTATTGAAAAGCAAAAGCATGAGGATTCATTATACATGGTTTTTTGTTTAGTTTCCCTAAGAATTTCGATGAGCATAACTTTATTAATTTATGATGTGGGGAGATGGTGTCTGGTTCGTTATTGTTTGCTTAAGCAGTAAATCAAATATGCCACAAGCCATGAAATTAGAGACTTATTTGGAAATGAAACATAATCTAGATGGTAAAAATACAATAACTTTTTGTATTATTTGAATACTAGAATATCAATCTGATACTCAGTGTGAAATATTTAGTATGAAATAAAATGTACTAGAAGGGATCTTGGGAGTTTAATGAATTTCTCTGCCAGCAGGCAGGACCATTTATTTGTTCATTTACCCAAATAGTGATCTGTGCAAAGCCAAATCCTGTAATGTAAAGCAGGATATGAGGGTACTGTCAAAGAGCCTGAAAAGATGTTTGTTTTAATGCCACATCCATTCTTGGCAGTTTGGGAGCCTGTGTACATATTGCAAGGACAAGGAGGAGTGAGCCAAAGGAAAAACTGTGGAAATAAACTTGGAAAGCGGGGGTGGGGAGTGAGATTTGAGGCAGAGAAATCAGTTTATATGAATTTCAAGACAAAAGAGATTTTGGAGTGTTGTTGAGGCTGCAAGTGACACAGTTATGCTGGTTGGAGTACCACGTGATGGGAAGTGCAGTGGGGTGTGTGGGGCTGGGCTGTGAGTGGAGGTGGGGTGGAGTTTACAGGGCTGGACAGGGGCCAGATCATGGAAGACCATGTGTAATATGTACTGTGAATTATATTAATATTTTTTCTTCAATCACAGTGTAATAGCATTTGCTGCTGGGTTTGCTGTATTAATTCATAGATTTAAAATTCCTATTTGCCTAATTTTCAAAATAAAGCAGAAAACTTTCTAAGTTGTTTTGGTGTTTGTGCTTGAATATCACCAAGTGGGATAGCTTACACTGTGGGTCCCTGCTAACTCGCTTCAGTCGTGTCCAACTCCTTGAGACCCCATGGATGGTAGCTGGCCAGGCTCTTCTGTCTATGGGATTCTCCAGGCAAGGATACTGAAGTGGGTTGTGATTCCCTCCTCCAACAGATCTCCCGAACCCAAGGAGCAACCCACATCTCTTATGTGTCCTGAACTGGCAAGTGGGTTCTTTACCACTAGTGCCACCTGGGAAGCCCCAGCTCACACTCTAGCAGACACAATATATGTGTGTGTATTAGTTGCTCAGTCATGTCCAACTCTTTGTGACCCTATAGACTATAGCCCACCAGGTTCCTCTGTCCGTGACATTCTCCAAGCAAGAATACTGGAAAGAAAGTGAAAGTGAAGTCGCTCAGCTCAGTCGTGTCTAACTCTTTGCAAGGCCATGGATGGTAGCCTACCAGGCTCCGCGGTCCATGGGATTTTCCAGGCAAGAGTACTGGAGTGGGCTGCCATCTCCTTCTCCAGGGGATCTTCTCAACCCAAGGATTGAACCTGGGTCTCCTGCATTGCAGACAGACGCTTTCCCATCTCTGGCACCAGGGATGCCCCCAGAAGACACAATATTCTGGTTTAATTAGACAAAGTTTACAGATCGTTTTACATATAACAAGTGTTCCGATCTGTATCTTTAAGCTGAGGCAGTCATCGCTGAGAGGGACTCCTTCTGGAAAGTCCAGCTTACATGTTTTTTAAGCTTGGTGTTATGATCACTGTGGTTTTGAGTACCTTGACCTGCAGAATATACTCTCTTGTCACTTTGCAGTGTCCTAAGATGGACATTTTATCTCTGTCTAGAAGTGGTAATGGAGGTAGGCATACCAGGTGAAAGGATCAGATTTCCCTGAAAAGGTGGAATATACATTTGCACTAATGTCTGGAAAGTCAGCTTGCTCCTAAATTTAAAAGGACTCTGGGAGGAATGAGTGAAAACCTTGCCACACCATTTTATGATATATTCTGGTAAAGTCATTTGGTCCCTAAGCCTCAGATGGCTAATTGGATTTCTCCTAATGAGTGACTACACTCAATCACACATACACTCAATCACACATGGTTTGGAAATTATTTATTAATTTCAAGATTGGTATTGTTCAGTCAATAACATTGAGGTACTAAATTCAACTGTCTTTTATTGAGTGGGATTTGTCTAAATTTGTTAGTTTTATGGCTTCTGAAATGAAAATTATTAAAAATGGGTATTAAGAACCGACTTACATAAAAAATACCTATGTTGCTCAAATATGTTTTTCATCTACAAGTCTATCAAATAGCTTTTATGTAAATCTGAACATTCTTTGAGCTTTTGGGGACAAGTATAATAGCACCGTATCACGTATTTCCCATGTACCAGAGGTGGCCAATGAGTGGTGATTTTATTAGCTAAAGGAGTTTCTCTTAATAACAAGAAAGCTGTGAGAATAGCAGGAGGAGGGATGAGGAAGGTAAGGCTTGACACCATTGTGTAATTAAGCAAGGGAGAGAAATATTTTGTGAATATAGTTGTCTTTCACTTACCTCTCCTCCTTTTTCCTTTCTTATTCCCCAGTTTTGCTTGCTTTTTTTCTCTTGTTCTCCTTTGCTGTAAAGATATATTTATTGCTTATTTTAGAGCTTAATGTGTTATACATATGTAATTTTCCTTAATGGAACAGCTTATTACTTTTTCTCATGACTGATCTATGAAGGAAAATTTATTTTAAAGAGGCTCTTTGTATAGATGTGTCAGGATTGTGTGACATCTTATGTGGCACTTGGCCAAGAAAGAGGGAGATATATACTAATTAATAGTACAAGGCTTCCCAGATGGTGCCAGTTGTAAAGAATCCTTCTGCCAATGCAGGAGACATGAGACATGGGTTTTATCCCTGGGTCAGGGAAGATCCCCTGGATGAGGGGATAACATCCCACTCCAGTATTCTTGCCTGGGGAATCCTGTGTACAGAGGAGCCTGGCCTGGCTATGTTCCATAGGGTTGCAAAGAGT
Organism: Odocoileus virginianus; assembly: GCF_023699985.2. Lineage (NCBI taxonomy): Eukaryota > Metazoa > Chordata > Mammalia > Artiodactyla > Cervidae > Odocoileus > Odocoileus virginianus. Next base: position 31,582,782 of record NC_069685.1, on the reverse strand, counting down.
CAGATACAGCTCAAGTGACTTAGCATGCATGCACAGCATATCCATGTACTAAAACAGATTCTGTTATGGGATTAAATCTTCTGCATAAAAAGAGATAAAGGGATCCTAAGAGTGGCCACTGCTTTAAACCCCACAGTTGTAGAATAGTAATGTCTTTTGTTTTAATTATTTTATAGGCAGTTGTGGCTCAGGCGGTAAAGAACTTGCCTGCAATGCAGGAGACCCAGTTCAATTCCTGGGTCATGAAGATTTCCTCACCTGGAGGAGGAAATAACAACCCACTGCAGTATTCTTGCCTAGAGAATTCCATGGACAGAGGAACCTGGGAGGCTATAATCCATGGGGTTGCAAAGAATCGTACATGACTAAAGCAATTTAGAATGCACCATGCACATTGAAGGAAGAATAATATATATGCAGGATTTTCCCAAGGGGAAAAATGGGTACCTAAAATCTCCTGTGTCAGAGCAATTTCTTTTGAAATAACTATATGAGAGGTACTAAGAAACAGAAACCTTGGTCCAGTAAATTGAGAAGACTTTTGCAATTATACACCATAAGATATCACTAGAGATTTCCCATAAGTAAAACTGCTGTAAACATTCAACATATAAAATTCTTAGGTATTAGGTATCCACAGATACTGGAGAATTCACATACAGAAGCCCTTTAAATGTGAAAAGTAAGAGCCTAAGGTGAAGCTCAGATATTGGAAATCATCCCAGTTGACCCAGAGAAGAAACCCTACATCTGTGATGAATTGTGTTAAGGACTTCAAAATGCAAGGATTCTGGTACACTAATTAGAAACTTAGTTGTTTTACCACTTGGGGAAATGCTCTGAGATGTTAATATATCTGGAGAGAGAATGTGTCCATCGGGCTTTGCAGGTGGTGCTAGTGGTAAAGAACCTGCCTGCCAGTGCAGAAGACTTAAGAGATGAGGGTTCTATCCCTGGTTCAGGAAGATCCCCTGGAGCAGGAAATGGCAACTCACTCTAGTATTCTTGCCTGGAGACTCCAATGGACAGGGGAACCTGGCGAGCTACAGTCCGCAGTGTTGAACTGAAGCGGCTTAGCATGACAAGGCATCTGTCCATCAGGAGGGTATGGGTCAGTAATGGATTGGTGGACTTGGGAGAGTTTAGGTTGGCTGTGTCTATCAGAGACATGGCATGGAGCATGAGGGAAATGCCTCCCTGCTCGCTCAGCGGTAAAGAATCCACCCTCCTAAGCAGGAGACTTGGCTTCCATCCCTGGGTTGCGAAGATCCCCTGGAGAAGGAAATGGCAATGCACCCCAGTATTGCCTGGAAAATCTCATGGACAGAGAAGCCTGGTGGGGCTACAGTCCATAGGGTCACAGAAGACACAGCTGAGCAGCTAAACAACAACAACAGAGAAGATCATATTTATGGGAAGAGATACTTGTTACCACTAATATGAAAGTCATCTAACTATTTCCATTTAATCTGGTTCTATCATTACCTTCAGATTATAATTTGACTTCCAAGTACTTGCTAGTTTGAAAAGGAAAACTTCAGAAAATGTTGAATATTTAGTCTTTTCGGTAATTTTATTTTTTTCCTCTTAGCAACTGTAGTGAAAAGCATCAATTGTACACAGTTTCTTGTGAATTATATTAACCCAAGGTGTTAATGTGTAGTTCAGACAGTTTTTGTCACTGGTGTGATCACTGCACACAACATTTTGAAATAGATCCTGGATTTTGATGATTACTGTCAGAGCTTCATCTGGCACTAAATGACTGATTTGTGCAAGTTGGAATGTGTTGCCTCTTCCTCCGAGTAGAGTTGGAGATAGTGATGACAAGGGAATTTGGTGGGAAGGAGCGTAGGTTATTTGTGGCCACTGTAACATCACTTAGGTAATAATCAGAGATGATAGGAATATTCCTCCTGGATGTATCTACACAAGGGTCACCCCTTTAAGTACACATATACCAAGAACTCAACTGATGTCCCTTTAGTGGTTCAAGTCTTTGAACTTTCTATCCAGTTTTCAGAAAGCATTTGTTTTCAGACTTGACCATCAGGGAAGCTTAGAGGTTTACCCGTGTTTTCTGAATCTTATCATTTCAATAGGCCTTTATTTCCTGAGCTCTATTTTTCTCTGTATATTTCAGTCCTTCCCTGCCTTCCCCCTTTATTTGAATAAGCTGCAACTTTCAGGCCAAATAGAAAAGAAGATGGAGTATATCCTGCAAAAATATGAATGATACAAGGACGGGACCGGTTTTGGAGCTCTTACTCCCTTCTGGAATTCTTGTTACTCATGAGCGTAACTTAGTTTATTCATGCCTGTATTTTCATACACCTTTTCCTTTCATATCCTTTCATTTTTAGTACATATCTGTTCAGCATTTTCACTCTTTTTAACTGGGTACTGCTTCCTAATCTTACTTCACAAACAACAATATAAGACTCCCACTTAGAAACAAAAATAAAGAAAAAACTTCTTCCAAATTTTCTGATAAAGATGGGTGTGTGTGTATATGTGTGTGTGTGAGGGCATTGCCCTTATACCTTTGAAAATAATACATTGATTTATGTTGATTAGATCTCTTCAAGAAAATCAGAGATACCAAGGGAATATTTAATGCCAAAATGGGCTCAATAAAGGACAGGAATTGTATGGACCTAACAGAAGCAGAAGATATTAAGAAGAGGAGGCAAGAATACACAGAAGAACTGTACAAAAAAGATCTTCATGGCCCAGATAATCACGATGGTGTGATCACTCATCTAGAGCCAGACATCCTGGAATGCGAAGTCAAGTGGGCCTTAGGAAGCATCACTATGAACAAAGGTAGTGGAGGTGATGGAATTCCAGTTGAGCTATTTCAAATCCTAAAAGTTGATGCTGTGAAAGTGCTGCACTCAATATGCCGGCACATTTGGAAAACTCAGCAGTGGCCACAGGACTGGAAAAGGACAGTTTTCATTCCAATCCCCAAAAAAGGCCATGCCAAAGAAGGCTCAAACTACTGCACAATTGCACTCATCTCACATGCTAGTAAAGTAATGCTCAAAATTCTCCAAGTCAGGTTTCAACAATACGTGAATTGTGATCTTCCAGATGTTCAAGCTGGTTTTAGAAAGGGCAGAGGAAGCAGAGATCAAATTGCCAACATCTGTTGGATCATCAAAAAAGCAAGAGAGTTCCAGAAAAACATCTATTTCTGCTTTATTGACTATGCCAAAGCCTTTGACTATGTGGATCCCCACAAACTGTGAAAAATTCTGAAAGAGATGGGAATACCAGACCACCTGATCTGCCTCTTGAGAAATCTGTATACATGTCAGGAAGCAACAGTTAGAACTGGACATGGAACAACAGACTGATTCCAAATAGGAAAAGGAGTACGTCAAGGCTGTATATTATCACCCTACTTATTTAACTTATATGTAGAGTACATCATGAGAAATGCTGGGTTGGACGAAGCACAGCTGGAATCAAGATTGCTGGGAGAAATGTCAGTAACCTCAGATATGTAGATGACACCACCCTTATGGCAGAAAGCGAAGAAGAACTAAAGGCCTCTTGATGAAAGTGAAAGAGGAGAGTGAAAAAGTTGGTTTAAAGCTCAGCATTCAGAAAACAAAGGTCATGGCATCTGGTCCCATCACTTCATGGCAAATAGATGGGGAAACAGTGGAAACAGTGTCAGACTTTATTTTTTTGGGTTCCAAAATCACTGCAGATGGTGACTACAGCCATGAAATTAAAAGAGGCTTGCTCCTTGGAAGGAAAGTTATGACCAACACAGACAGCACATTAAAAAGCAGAGACATTACTTTGTCAACAAAGGGCTGTCTAGTCAAGACTATGGTTTTTCCAATAGTCATGTATGGATGTGAGAGCTGGACTATAAAGAAAGCTGAGCACTGAATAATTGATGATTTTGAACTGTGGTGTTGGAGAAGACTCTTGAGAGTCCCTTGAACAGCAAGGAGATCCAACCAGTTCATTCTAAAGGAAATCAGTCCTGAATATTCATTGATAGGACTGATGCTGAAGCTGAAACTCCAATACTTTGGCCACCTGATGTGAAGAACTGATTCATTTGAAAAGACCCTGATGCTGGGAAAGATCAAAGGCAGGAGGAGAAGGGGACGACAGAGGATGAGATAGTTGGATGGCATCACTGACTCAATGGACATGAATTTGAGTAAATTCTGGGAGATGGTGATGGACAGGGAGGCCTGGTGTGCTGCAGCCCATGGGGTCGCAAAGAGTTAGACACGACTGAGTGACTGAACTGAACTGAACTCATCTTGATTAAAAGGGAGAGGTGGAATGGGAATAGAAAAAGTAGTAATAGCTTGCTTACAAGAGACTTGGATTAGATGTATGGATTCAACTTGAGCAGGATGAGGGAGCTGTGAGTATTGATGTGGGTGGAGAGCTACTGGCCATGTGCAGGAATGTGAAAGGAGGCTGGCCAGGGAAACATCTTAGTGGGAGACAGTAGGAGAGCTAAGACCTCAGTACAAATCTGGGGGACTGCGTCAGAATGTTCACTTGACTGTGCACTGTGTCAGTGTACACATGTTTAAATCTGTCCACCCAGGTCTTCCGTTTTAGTCAAAAGTACAGCCAACTCTTTGGCCACTTGGTGTGAAGAGCTGAGTCATTGGAAAAGACCCTGATGCTGGGAAAGACTGAAGGCAGGAGGAGAAGGGGACGACAGAGGATGAGATGGTTGGATGGCATCACCAACTCAATGGACATGAGTTTGAGCAAGCTCCAGGAGATGTGAAAGACAGAGAAGCCTGGCATGCTGCAGTCCATGGGGTCGCAAAGAGTCGGACATAACTGAGCAATTGAACAACAACAAACATCCAACTCATCCAGTGTAGAGTTACTGTTGCATGGTCCACAGGCCTATAGACTCCTCAGTAATCTAAAGGTCTCCACTTTTGGGGGAGCTCAGGGGATAGTTAAGAAGGCTTCACATTTTTCTGTTAAAAATTACACACTTCAATGGCATGTACACATTTAGTTAGCTGAATGCAGTTACCCCTGCCACAATGGGTGAAGATGCACTTTTAATAATATAAAGTAGTAAGATTAGCTGGTATTTGCTGTCCCATGTCACTAACTCATCAAGTAAATTCTTGTTTGTTCTAAGTTCCAATGAAGACCCCCCCAAATATGGGATTCCATGACACATTCTGTCATGAACTTGGCAATACCCCTTTTCTATTCTCATTTTGCCTGGCCAAACCTATTTTAGGATCTCCTGACAGAGGTCTAACACCTATGTTATAAACTTTTAATTTTTGATCTGATATATTTGATTCATTCTACTACTCTTCTTCTCTGATATTTCCAAATTCCTTGATTCTTTTCTCCTTTCCTTTATCACCTTTCTTAGTGCCAGTATCCTCTTCCACCCACATAATCTGCCCATCTTCACTGGTCATATTCAGCAGAATGTGCTGGTACTGTACTTGTTTACAATATATTCTTTATTGTAATATAAACTGTTATGGCAATTCAACAATACTCACATAGTCTAATTTTTTAAAAAGACTTCCCTGGTGGCTCAGTGGTAAAGGATCTGCCTGCCAATGCAGGAGACAGTTCAATCCTGGATTCGGGAAGATCCCGCTTGCCATGGGGCAGCTAAGCCCATTCACAACTATCAAGCCTGTGCTCTGAAGCCTGGGAACTACAACTTCTGAGCCCACGTGCCACAACCACCAAAGCCCTTGTGCTCTAGAGCCCACGCTCTGCAACAAGAGAAGCCACAAAAGTGAGCAGCCTGCACACCTCACCCAGAGAGTAGCCCCTAAAGAAAGCCTGAGCTCAGGAACGAAGACCCAGCACAGCCAAAAAAAAAAAAAGACTTGTGACACTAATTTTTATTTTTAACATGGGCAGGTCTGCCCTATGTAATGTCTCCTCATTCTTGCCAAGGATTTGAGTTTGTTTATAGAGTTTCCCCATGCCTAAGGACTACCAGAATCAAGGATTTTACATACTGGGATAATAGTAAATACTTTCTGTGTGACATCCTGGCCTTTGAATAGGGACAAGCTGTGTATCAGGCTATCAGTTTAGTTCAGTCGCTCAGTCGTGTCCAACTCTTTGCGACCCCATGAGTCACAGCATGCCAGGCCTCCCTGTCCATCACCAACTCCCGGAGATTACTCAAACTCATGTCCATTAGGCTATATGTCTGGTATAATTTTTCTTAAAAACACAGAAGAAAGATGACAAGGTTTTCATTGACACAGATTCTGTGTCTTTGCAATGCCCTGGTCAGTTAATTTGATATTTCCCTTTTGCTACATAGTCTCTATTGGATTATTCTGATACAGCTTGAAAGTTGGAAAAAGCAACTTTCTCCATTTCTGGCAATTATGAATCAGAAAGATTCTTTAGGCATCTTTATGATAGACTTCTTTTCTCTTTGTTCCTAAGCAAAGGAATGGGAATATTACTTTATTAATCATAATATGAAATTATTTAACCATATAAAATAATATTATATGACCCAGCAATTTCATTGCTGGGTGTATACCTTCAATCACTGAAAGCAGAGACTCAAAGAAATATTTGTACATCATTGTTCTTTAGCAGCATTATTCACAGCGGCCAAAAGGTGAAAACAGCACAGATGTCTGTTGATAGATGAAGAGACAAACTGTGTTATATATATTTAATGGAATTATTATTCAGCCTTGAAAAGGAAGAAAATCCTGACACATGCTAAAATAAGAATGAACCTTGAGGACATTATATTAAGTGAAATAAACTGGTCACAAAAGGAAAATACCATATAGGTCTACTTACATAAGGAGCCCAGAGTAGTTAGATTCATAGTGATGGAAAGTAGAATGGGTGTCAGGGACTGGAGGGGAAGAAGATAAGGAGTTATTGTTTAATAGTTAATTGTTAACTATAGTTAAACAATAGTTATTGTTTAATAGGAGTTATTGTTTAATAGAGTTTCAGTTTTGCAAGATGAGGAGAGTTCTTTAGATGGATAGTGGTGCTGGTAGCACAGCAGTGTGAGTGCATTTAATGCCACCTAACTGTACATTTAATGGTTAAGATGATGAATTTCATGTTGTGTGTATTTTACACTCATTAAACTTTTGTTTTAAGACTTTACTTATAACATGTGAAACTAATTATAGGTTGCCTACTATGTGCCAGATTTTGAACTAGATACTTTACATACATTATTCCTGATAAATATTAGCATCCTCATTTTGCAAGTGAAGAAACAGAAGTTCATAGGAGTTAAAATAATTTCATGAGATTATGCAATAAAGTAGCAGAAATGAAATCTGAAAACAAACCCCTGTAGTCTTCATCACCCCACACTGCTGCTTCCTATGTGGAGCTAACACACTTGTGAACACACAGAGTTCTCTATTTTCATCTTGATATATAATATATATTATTCATTAAATTAATTGTGTTAATTGCCATAAATACAAATGTTGAGGCTAACCACTTAATCAAAATGGCAAAGTTAATCCATGTAATCATCTCATCGTTCATGGCATGGACCAATTCTCATTGCTAAATGAATCTGAGAGGAAGAAAGAGTCCAGGTAAAAACAGCTTTATTGGTTGTCTCAGGAAGCGGGGAATTAGTCTGATGGCTTAGGCTTCAGGCTTTGTAATTACACCTCTGGCATTTCAGAAATAGCAATTTAAAATATGCATTCCAAAAAGGCTGAGGACCAGTCCATCATCTGTCATTTTTTTCTCCCATGGTTTTGGGATCACTTTAAAATGGTATCTTGTTGAATCACTAGAAGACTTCTCTAAGTTATATATATATGTGTATATATATATAGGTCTCTGAATGAACTTAATACATGTTCATCGTGTAACCAGAACCGTCTGCCTATAGGCAGAAATTGGGTCCCCGGTAAACGGAATGGACAGCCTTGCTGGCGTGCACACTTCCCGAGTAGTGGGCACAGAGACAGAGTAATTGCCTGGGTCCTGCTTGTTGTGTGTAGGTATGGTCACTGTGGGCCTGAGGGGAACCTCCATTTGGGGTTGGAGTTTCTTATTAGGTGAGGAAATTACTGGACACCTCCAGCTGCCATTAATCAGCCTCAGAGTCAGACTGGAGCCAAGTGAGAAGCCTTGGGTGGGTTCTGCCTGGTGCGATGGAAATACAAGAAGACAGAGACAAATGTTTTCCAGCCTAGCAGCGCTAAACTCTGCCCTTTCACAGTCCTTAACATGCGTGTTCAAATTGATTTAGTTCATTTACCCCCTCAACCTAGCCATCTATTTTCCTTGAAGACTGACAGTTTTATGTGTTGCTACCATGTTATTATGTGTCGCGGCTCCGCCGGTAGCTATAGTGTTTCAGAAACATTTACCTCCAGACATAAAGGATGAGTGAGGATGGGGGGAGTGTGGAGAAGGGGAGCTGAGGTTGCGTCATTTTAATTCCTCTTTTATGAGGTGCAAACACGCCTATCATGGCACTGGCTTTCTCTCTCCCCCCTCCCCCTTTTCTTTATTCCTTTTCTGTGTCAATGATTTCCATGAAAAAGCCTTGAATAAAATTTCCCACTTGAGAAACACATCTGTCAGGTGATGTCAACGCCTGGCTTACTTCTCTTCCTGTTGGGTTGCAAACATGGCATTCTCTCATGGTCCTGGAATGCTGACATGGTTGGCAAAAGCTAAACACAGGTAGGGTCAAGCTGAAAAAATCGACGGGGGCTTTCTGTCCTCAGCTGAGCTTTTGGCGGGAATGGGAGGAATCTCCAAGCCATTTATTGTCTCTGCTGCCGTGTCAATTCGGAAAAGGGGGATGGTGGAGATAAAAAATGAGACAGCAAACGGCCCTCTGTCAGCTGCAGGAACTTCAGTCAAGACATTCCAAGTGCTTGTCTGGTTGGAGACATTTGCCTGGAGGATAAGCAGGAATTCAGATCTGACCCTCACCCTCAGCATTTTTGGAACTGGATGAAAGTGCCTTATCTGAACATGTAAGAATATTTCTGGCACTGAAGGCCAAAGACTAAAATTCAGAGTTAAAATAAATACTCGGAGAAGGAAAGGAAATAGTGAGGTTAAAGGTTTGATCAGATATGAGCCTCTAAGCTCACTGACTTCACCACAGCCTAGTTTTATTCCATCCGGTTTTCATGTGCTAATCTATGTAACAGTACTCAGAAAGACTCTCTTTTTACTCTTCCTGCTTTTGTGTTGGAGGGTAGAAGATGACAATTCCATCGATTTACGTACACAAATACAAATGAAATAAGCAAAATAAAATTAGATGAGCCAGTTTGAAGTATGTAACCAGATGCGAGCATTTTCCACTCTTTACTGTACACCATTATTTAGTTATTTATAGTATCGGATTCTATTGACTAGTCCTAATTATAATGCAGTAATAGAAAAGGTTTAAAGTCATGCCTTTAGAATGAATTTGTCATTTTATGATGAAACAGAATCTTGGGGAAGGACACTTAGTGAGGGAGACATATACTTTACACACACACACACACACACACACACACATACACCCTCATTAAAAAAAAAATCATTACTCTAGCACAGATTAAGCTTAAGGTTCAGGGTTTTAGCCACCTAGTGACTTTCTGGGTGGGCCCTTTCGGGGCAGCTGGGGGTCACAAAGAGGACACGTTCCACCCCCCACTGCCCTCCCTCAACCCTGCAGTGCGTGTAGAGGATGGTGTGTGTGGTGATCTTTGAGCCATGAGCATTTGGATGACAGTCTCTTGTGTCCCCACAGTTCTCAGGGCTTGCATGGTTGACTGTTCTTCATTGGAGGTCACCTCAGTGATACACGATCTTCTGAAGCAGGACACCTGTAGGCCCTTAGGGAAATGAAGCATGTGATTACTTTAGCCAGACATTCAGTCTCCATTTGATGATTATGGGATGACTGAGGAAGCCTTACTGACATCCACAGGCCTTTCTTCACTCTTGTGCTCAAGGGTTGTTGTGGGTCGGGTGCTTGGAGCATTGATTTAGTCCTATCTTGCAAGGTCTACATGGGCAAATGAATTACACACACTTGCCGTCTGCAGCAACTGAGCTTTCCTTGATGGGAAGCCAAGCACATAGCACTTGACAACACAAATCTGCTCGGCATGAAGAGGAAACAGATCACAAAAGTACTGCAGGGAGTTTGCTCTCCTGAGAGTAAACTCCCAGTTATTTAAAATCTCTTTTTAAAGGGCCTGAGAACATATGTGCACAAACTACTCATTCATTGGAAAAGTTACCTTTGTTGTTTTGGAAATGTGATACAGAAAGTTTTAATACTACTACTGGGGAATGGGAGATTGTATGACCATTTGTTCAAAATACAATATTGGGATATATGTTGTAAAACATTAGCCCTGTCTTTCTGATAACCATAACACAGATGTTTGTAATCAACAATGTTCCAGAAAATTGGAATAAGTGATTGCCACAGTAATCACTTAAATAATTAATATTTTAGTCACTGTTAGTCATATTTTATAAGTCCATCTTTTCCCTAACAAAGTAAAACAAAAATGAATCAGTAAAAACATCTCTACTTAAATCATACCAAGGAGTCTGAGGAGAATCAAGAAAGATAAAGAACTGATAAAACTTGTCATCTTGATCTGCCATTTTTTTCATTGTGGCAAAAAATTAGCAGTCTAGTATGGCTTTCTGGTGTATAAACTAAACTTGAGAATGATCAGTGATGTATAAAAAACAACTTATAATCAAAGCCTTGGACATTTTCTTTATTGGTTTTATCATTTAAATAAGCATACCACTTCAACTGTAAACAAAGTCTCTTGGTGGCTATTTTTATTTGGATAAAATTATGTTTAAAATTGTTTAAAAATGCAAGTTGTCTTTTTTTTTTACATATTAAAATATGATGTGTGTGTGAGGGTGAGCATGTCCTAAAAGTTATAAAGTATTCTTTCAAGAGATTTGGAGCCATAAACATGTTTGTTGAATGTTATTAAGTGCTCTTGGGCTTTCCAGGTAGCTTGGTGATAAAGAATCTACCTGCCAATGAAGGAGACATGAGTACTATCCTTGGGTGGGGAGGATCCCTTGGAGAAGGAAATAGCAACCCACTCCAGTATTCTTGCCTGGGAAATCCCATGGACAGAGGAGCCTGGTGGGCTACAGTCTATGGAGTGTCAAAAGAGTCAGAAATGACTTAGCGACTAAAGAACAACAAGGGACCTTATGCTACCAAGTAAAGATTTGTGTTTCATAGGGGGCAGATGGAGAATAATTGAAAAAGAAAGTTAAATTTTATTCTCATATAAATGATCATAGCACAATATGCTTATCTCTAATATTCTTTCCAATTTATAATGTTTACTGAAAGGGTCAGTGTTGTCTTTCCTTGTTTTTTGTTTTCCTACAGGAAACTAATATGTATAGAAGGGGACCTGCTCTATTGACCAAAGGAAAATGGCCCTGGGCTTGTTAGAGTCAGTGAATTCAGAGAGCTAAATGTTGAGGGCAATGTGCTATACTCTGAAGTCCTAAGGGCCAAGGCTTTCTGTTGTAGAACAGTATGCTTCAACTTGGTTATACTGTATTTCTTGTTGTTTAGTCACTAAGTCATGTCCAACTCTTTCGCAACCCCATGGACTGTAGCCCGCCAGGCACCTCTGTCTTTGGGATTTCACAGGCAAGAATACTGGAGTGGGTTGCCATTTCCTTCTCCAGGGCGTCTTCCCCACCCAGGGATTGGACCCCCGTCTCCTGCATTGCAGGTGGATTCTTTACTGCTGAGTCCGCATACAGGAGGTAGTGCAGTGTATAAACAAAAGAAGGAGGATCAAGGTAAAGATAGCACTGCTAAAAATGATGCAGTCACCTGGATAATTCTTTGTAGTTAAATACTTGTAACTAAGTTACATTTACCCTACAAGAGGAGGGAAGTGATTTGGGAAGATTTTCCCTTCAGACACCCACTATCAGTTATATCAAACAGCGTCTGACATAGTAGCAACACACTATAAAAATACAGATTACTCTATAGAATTCCAGAAAATACAACCTAGTGAGAAAACATAGACAGTGATTACTTTTAGCTATGTTATTCTTAAATCTTAAAGCATACTATTCCACATCCTTCAGAATATCAGGCAAATGTAAGAGCTGGCCATCATGATTCCACCTCATTATTTTATTCAGTCTATAGTTCACTGGACTCTATATCTCAGTTTTTATTTTTATTGAGAACCTACATACTTGCTTTTCTATCCAGTCTACTTTTTAAAATTCACTTTGTTTCCCCCAAGTCATTGAGTCATTGTTGCTTAGTCACTAAGTCATGTCTGATTCTTTGGGACCTCATGGACTGCAGCATGCCAGGCTTCCCTGTCCTCCACAATCTCCTGGAATTTGCTCAAACTCATGTCCATTGAGTCGATGATGCCATCCAACCATCTCATCCTTTGTTGCCCGCTTCTCCTCCTGCCCTTAATCTTTCCCAGTATCAGGATCTTTACCAATGAGTCAGCTCGTCACATCAGGTGGTCAAAGTATTGAAGCTTCAGCATGAGTTCTTCCAATGAATATTCAGGATTGATTTCCTTTAGGATTGACTGGTTTGTCTCCGTGCTGTCCAAGGGGCTCTCAAGAGTCTTCTCCAGCATCACAGTTAGAAAGCATCAGTTCTTCAGCACTCATCCTTCTTTATGGTCCAGCTGTCACATTCACACATGACTACTGGAAAAACCATAGCTTTGACTACATGGACCTTTGTTGGCAAAGTGATGTCTCTGCTTTTTAATATGCTGTCTAGGTTTGTCATAGCTTTCCTTCCAAGGAAAAAAATAAAAAGTATAGATGTAGTTCCTTTCCAAGCCTTCTTGAATGCTTTGGGGGCCTCTTGTCCCCTCAGAAGGACCCCTGGAAGGGCTGTGGTATAGTGAAGGAGTTCTTTATTTATTTGATTTTTGCCTCAGGAATTTAAATCCTGAGCTTTTATAGTCTATATGCAATATAGACTATATATGCAATACCAAAATATTTATAATTTTGAATATAATGTAATAATTATGGATAATTTTAATATAATAATTATATGTAATAATATAATATAGAATGTAATAATTTTGAATAATTTCTCCTTTCTAAACCACACAATTTAAGAATGAAAACTTGATAGTGTACTCACAGACCAGTTCAAGATTATATATATATATTTATATTTATATTTATTTGTATATATATAATTTGTGTATGTAACATAATGCAGTTATGTATCATTATACACAGATTATATATACTCCTCATTGTGTGTGTGCTCAGTCATGTCCAACTCTTTGCAACCCTGTGGCCTGCAGTCCCTCAGACTCTCTTTCCATGGGATTCTCCAGGCAGATATTGGAGTGGGTTTCACTTCTCCAGGGGATCTTCCTGACCCAGGGATCAAACCCCTGTTTCCTATGTCTCCTGTATTGGCAGGCAGATTCCTTACCACCTGTGAAGGAATATATACACATTACATATAAATATGTATGTACAATTTATACACACACACACACACATATCATCACTTTGCCTTGGTGTGTAACTGTATAATACCAGAAACAGAGTGAAAGAGATATCCTTTGTGCTTAAAAGTTACTGTGCTGAATTTTGTATAATTCAGCAAATATTTAAAGAACAACAACAGTATACTAGATGTTAGCAATAGAAAGAACATAGGCTATATAGATTTTTGTCTTTAAGGTACTTATTGTATCATTTAGGAGACAGGAAAGTAATTAAAACACTTTATTGTGTGGCAAGGTCAACAAGGGAAGTGCTACAAAAACACCATGTCCATGCGGCTTTACTAACGAGTGTGCAAATGGTGCTAGAGGGGTTAAAAATGTACAGAGAATTTGTAAGATAAGATTTGACCTACCAGGTTGCATTCGATTTGAGCTTTTCTTTGTGGGTGCTCATCAGATTTACACAATAACCTTAAAACTCTGCATTGTTTTTCTTAATTATGTTCCTAACTAGATATAATTTTTTTTCCTTTCCAATTCTGACATTTTGCTATCCTGTGATTAGAGAAATCTGATGTAACTGCTGGTTTTGTAAGGAGTATAAGATTTAAAGAATACACAAGACTCCACTGATTCCCATCCCTATCTTTTGTTGTTGTTGTCAACTTTGGCAAATTTATAGAACTTAGTCCCATCTCTCTTAGAGAAAGCTTCAGAAATTTTGTGAATCATTTATTAAATTATTACCTTGATACTCAACCTTTTTTTTTTTTAAGGTACTCAACTTTGATGTAGTGATCATTACATAAGTGAATGATTTCAAATCTGCTGAGTTTTGGATATGTCTAGATTATAACAACGTGAATTATGACACGTTTTATCTTATATTTTAATTATCAAAACCAAACTGGATTAGCCTGTAGGAAATCTGGTCAATTTTCATGATAAATTGATTTGGCCATATAATGCATAGTTCAGCTACACAGCTGTACAGTCTGCTATGTTCTCTAAGGGATGTATTGTAGCTTGACTGCTTTACCTGTAGGTTTGCATGAAAATCTACCTTGCTAGGTTTCATTTATGTCTCAGATGTATTTTGTTATAAACATGGAACGTAGTTTTTTTGTTTCTAAAATTCACATGCCAGGTTTTGAAGAACCTCATGAAACTTTGTGGAATTTGTGTGTGTGTGCGGCTCATTCTTGTAATAAATCCCTTATTTAGAAAAATCCCATTTTCTTTTGGTCATAGTTCAAATAAAAATTTCCTTGGTGGGTATTTAAAGTAAGTGCTGAATTTTTTTATTATGAAGAAGCTGGATAGCATAGTGGCTAAGAATATGTGTATTGATGTCGTGTGTGTTAGTTGCTTAGTCGTGTCCAACTCTCTGCGACCCCATAGACTGTAGCCTGCCAGGCTCCTCTGTCTATGGAATTTTCCAGGCTAGAATATTGGAGTGGGTTGCCATTTTCTTCTCCAGGGGATCTTCCTGGCCCAGGGATTGAACCCAGGTCTCCTGCATTGCAGGCAGATTCCTTACCATCTGAGCTATAGGGAAATCCATAGGCTCTAAGTATTCTTTTTTCTGTTTTCATAACTACCTGTTGCTATAACATGAATGTGAAGAGAGGGCGTCCCCCATGGCTCAGTGAGTAAAGAATCTGCCTGCAATGCAAGAGACATAGGAGGCCTGGGTTTGATCCTTGGGTCAGGAAGATCCCCTGGAGGAGGAAATGACAACCCACTCCAGTATTCTTGCCTGGGAAATCCCATGGACAGGAGGAGCCTGGTGGGCTACAGTCCATGGGAGTCTCAAAGAGTGGGACATGCTAAGCACAAACACAGACAAATAACATGAACAAAACCAATATATACAAATGTATGCTTTCTTTCTTCCCTATCCATGATTGAGATAGCAAAACTGGGGAATGTAGAAATCATTTCACTGAAAGTCGCCCAGTGGTGTCTGAGTCAGGCTGTAGCCCACCAGGCTCCTCTGTCCATGAGATTTCTCAGGCAAGAATACTGGAGCAGATTGCCATTCCCTTCTCCAGGGGATTTTCGCAACCCAGAGGTCAAACCTGGGTCTCCTGCATTGCAGGCAGATTCTTTACTATCTGAGCCGCCACGGAAGTAATCACTTTAGCATGACTCTAATCCCAGTAAGGTCACCATTTTGGTTTAACTTAGAAACAGAATACATACATACTAATATGGACAAAGGATTAATTTGACTCTTAACTGTGTTGAGGATACCTGAGTTTGTGACAACAGATAAAGTGATTATGAAACTGGATGGAGGCTGTTTAATGATTAGATTGGTTTCTATTTATTTTATTATTTTTTTTGTTTTGTTTTGTTTTGTTTTGTTTTTTCCCATTTATTTTTATTAGTTGGAGGCCAACCACTCTACATCATTGCAGTGGTTTTTGTCATACATTGAAATGAACCAGCCATGGATTTCTAGAGCTAAAATAGGTGTGTATTTGGTGGGGGGTGTTCAGTTAACCTTCTAAAAATCCATCTCTTCGCCACAAACAGTCAAGGGCATTCTCTGAACTGGAAAAGCCCTGTGTTGATAGAGTTCCAATGTAGAGAATATCTGTTCCACAGTCACTGAAACAAAATTTCTTCATCAAGCTTCGGCAATGTGTAGTTCTTAAGGTTTTAGAAAGGAGGCAAAGGAGTGTTTCCAGATGTTTGAAAAATATCGTTTTAGGCAGGCTGTTTAGCAAATGAGTTTTTACTGTGGTTGTGCTTACTTTTGAGGAAGTTCAGAAATTTCAACTAAATAGTAGATGGGAAGCCCATCTTGAAATTCAATTTCAGGTGAGTATTACCTTCTTTTTAATTTCCTCTGTTAAAGGGCTGGTGACATAGAAACATACTCCTAAACCAGCTGGTATGTTTCAGAGACAGTGTTGGACACAGAGCAAGCTAGTTGCTAAATATCGTCTTCTTGCTTCTACTGTACTGTCATTATTTGTGGCAATTGTCATTATTTGTAATTATCAGAAATAATGAATGGAAATGATGATGAAATTAATACTACATTTTTATTCCTTATTAGAATATTGGATAATTATTTGACAGAGGGAAATTTATGTAAATTAAATGTCTATTATGCTTTCAAGATTTTATATACAGATGCTTACTACTATATAATTGTTTCTGTGAATTGGAACAAGTTAAGTTTACTGGATAAATGCAAAGTAAAGATTATATTAAATGCTGCTAAACTACTTTATGCACATAGCAATATTATTGAGAGAGAGCTGAACCCCAAATTTCGGTGTGTGATACTGTTGGAACATCATCTGGGAAATATTTTACTAAATTTCATCAGTATTTCAAAGTTTTCAAGTGGATTAATTTTATGAATTCATGGTTATTATATTTATCTAGTAAAATTTTTAAATGTAGCTAATTTACTGAGTTGTAATGAATAATTTTCAGTAATCTCTAATTCAGGCATTTTGGTACATTCTTTCTCTATTTTTCCCAATACTCTAAAATTGAGGAAACTACAGAAGATTACTACCCGTTCATGCAGAAAAACCCAAGCTGGAAAATTAACAGCACAGCTGGAAAGGCTAATGAACTTAAGCATTTAAAATGCTTGGAGATGCTTGCAATCTATCCTCAGATCCCAGAGGTGGCTCTTTTGACATAATCAATCCAATGATGAACTTTCACATGGCTGAGACATTTGTCCATAGTGCAACTTGCAGGTTTTCCTCATGATCATCTCTCATCAGTCATCATTTGCTTCTGACAAACTGCATTTCTTACACTCTTTTTCAAAAGACAAGTTACTAATTGACTGGCAAGGTAGCTTGGCCTGGGTTAGAAACTCTGTTATTGAATTCCTGTAGTGGGAGCGAAAACAAAAATACGGATGGATACCCATGTTATGCCTACAATTAACAGAGTAAACATCTTAATAGGCATAGAAGACACAAACAGATGTTCTAATTGCATGTCTGTGAGAACCTGATGTTTACTAGTTCCACTCTAGCTTGGCCTTTGAGACCTCAGGAAGTTTCCCTCCCAGTGGGGATTTCAGTGATTTATCGATTTCAGGACAAGGAATATTTCAGAAACTAGCAGGATTTTGCAGAGGTTAAATACAGCCTTACAAAGGTTACCATTAATTCATGCTTGAAGCAAATGCTTACTCTGCTTTAACTAGGCTAAGAACGGTCACATTTGCCACATTCCTGCTTAAGTGGGGAGAAACATGGATGGGGTAATGGAAGGGATTTCTTAAAAGAGAATATGGAAGTAAAACAGTATCAGCACATTACTCCCCCCTCAAACTGAACAAAAATGAAGGATGTATGGATAATAGTGAACTCCTGAAAATTCCTGGTTGAAATACTGATTAGTTTTGATCAGAAAAGTAAAGATATAGACTGGTGCTGGAGACACTCAGAATTGAGTAATGTAATAAGGCTGAGAAACTTGAAAGGTTTTTAAATACTTAGGAAGTGCTCAATTTACTACTCACCTTCATCTTACAAATATTTTCTGATGTAATTATTTGGCCAGTGTTTACCACAGAGAGTCTAAAAAGTAATTAATGAGTACTCTTGTGCTTTCTTTCTTCCTAGTCATATAAAGGATATTGCTAAACTGATATGTCTTCCTTGGTATAAATAACAATACTCCATACTTATCCAGAATCATGCCAGGTACTGTGTAAATGCCTTAAACAGATGATCTCATTAAAAGAATGGAATTACATCAGATGGAAAATATGAAATCATTGACAGACTGTTATTTTGTAATAATTATCTTCTTAATTTCTTTTTTAAGTCATGTTCAATTATTAATTATTTGCCATAGAACCTGGTTAAATTTTTTTCTTCTTTAGATTAAAAAATATAGCAGAATTTTATAATGAAACATACCTTCTGCTTGAGACTTTGTGGATGTAGACCTGCATTGGCTACTAGTGACTGCTGGGCATGGAAAGTGTGGTTGGTCTGAATTGCTGAATTGCTGACCTAGGATGCAAAAAAGAATTTAAAATAAAATATTACCTTAATATTTCTAGATCGATTGCATGTGAAATGGTAATATATTTGATATATTAGGTTAAATAAAATGTGCCATTAAACTTAATTTAATCTGTCCTTTTCCCTCTTTTTAAAATATGGATTACTAGAGAATTTGGAATTCCCAGGTGACAGTAGTGGTAAAGAGTCTGCCTGCCAATGCAGGAGACACAGAGCCAAGGGTTCCATTCCTGGGTCAGGAAGATCCCCTGGAGTAGGAAATGGTAACCCACTCCAGTAGTCTTGCCTGGAAAATTCCATGGATAGAGGAGCCTGGCAGACTACAGTCCATGGGGTCGCAAAGAGTCAGACACGATTGAGCACACATGCATATAGAGTTTAAATTTTAATAACTGGAATTACTTATCTGTTGGGCTCTGCACAGTTTCTCAAGTCTTGAATCAAACTGGATACCACCAGCTTCATTTCTTATTCCACACTGATTTTTGCATGTATTTTCCTGTTATCACAACAGCCATTAAAAAACCCATCTTCACAAAGATATGACATCATCAAAAAATGTAATGTGATCTGACATTGAAAGTGTGATGTACCTTGACCTAGCAGTTCTCATGATGTCTAGTACATGTTTTGCTATAAATTCCTCAAGCACTGAAATGTTCCTCTGAATGTTAATTGAGGTTTCCTGGCAGGTTTGACACACAGTTTGGGAACCGTGACTATAATCCAATCAGAAATGTTAAGGCAGTCCAAATTCCGGTCGGAAAAGAATTTCCAGACAGAGCATTTCAGAAGGGAGTGAGTTTATTAAGAAAAAAGAGCAGAGATAAAGTAGACAGGATGAGTACAGCGGGCCAATCTCCTGACAGACTAGGGAGAGTTGACAGTTATCATGAGTTCAGAGCCAATTTTTATAGCCTCAAGAAAAAGAAAATTCCTGCTGGAAGGTTGGCCTTAGGTGATTGGTTGGGGCACTATGGGGTCTTTACTGGAGTGGGCATCTTTGCCTCATTTGGAGTCAGGAAGCTTGTTAGTGATCATCAGGGGGCTTTTGGCAACAGCTACAAAAGGGCTCTGTTAGCTTCGAAGGTGACTTTGGTTCTGGGCTCTGCTTCTGTGGCCTTGGGGCAGGACTCAACAAGAAACGTGACAATCTGGGGCTTTGCACGTGTCTCACACCTCAGTAGAATTATAAATTCTATGATGTTACCAGAATACATAATCTAATTTCTCTTTAAACCCATTTATCTATCTATTTACTTACTTCTTAATCATTTGGGTTTTATTTAAAATGTGCACAACACTTGAGTGCTGGGCGCTGGTGATTAACAGTGGTGAGAACACAGGCAAAATCTTGGTCTCATGGAGCTTGCATCCTAGTAAACAGAAACAGGGGAACTGAATGAATAATTCCAAGGAAACAAATAAGGTCATTGTAGACAGTTATGGGTGCTTTGGAAGAAGTGATCCTGTAGAGCATGGCTGGGACGGGACTTGGCAATGCTGCTTTCGACAGGGTGACAGAGAAGACCCTCTGAATTGTCTAGCACAGGGGGTAGCCGACATGGAACAGAATCTGAAAAGAACATTCTGGGGAAGCAGCAGCAAAGACCTTGAGAGTGGAAATAACTCGGGTGCTTGCTGAGCAGCAGGAAGGAAACGTTTTTGGCAGAGAAAGGGGAAGGCTGATGTGAGAAGCTGGAAGGGTTGGCAGGAGCCAGATCATGTAACACGTTACATGCTACAGTCATTAGTTTCCATTTTTGTTTTCCAGAAGCCAGGCTTAAGGCACCTAGAAAAATGCTTGGTATAGAACAGGGGCCAAGTAAATGTTTGTTGCACTAATGTAAATAGACAAATACTAGATGCCTAAAATGGATACAAACTCCAGCTTAAAAAATAAAATTAAGAAATCTGGGACACAAAGAACATTATTGCATCTTTCAGGCCAAGAATATGCCTAAGTCAGGTTTTTTGGCCTGCCCTACTTAAAAAAAAAAAAATCATAGTTATTTTTCTAGTTTTAAATTCTTCCTGCTTTGAGGCTGGCGTTTCTTGTCTACCACAAATTACTTCCCATTTTGACCTTCAATTTCTACTCAGATTAAAGTTATCATTTCTGGTAATCCAAGCAGTATGCTTCTTGTGGTTTCTAGTTTCTATTGAATTAAAACTATTTTCCTTTCTATATCTCCTTCTTCTTGCTCAGTTTTCTCAGACTTTTTGATCGATTTGATCTTCTACTCTTCCCTAGGTAAACTTCTTTTATTACAGGAAAGATAAATGACCAATTATTTATCTTCTCATTTGAGATTAATCATGATTCATTCATACGAGGTTGTGAGGTTTGAGAGGCTCCATCTGGGGACCAACCAAGACTGAGATCCTGTTGTTTGGAGAGTTACCTTGATTCTGGGGTAGCCTCCAAGTTCACTCTCAGACAGATCATTCCAGAGCTCATGAAATAGAAAGACAGAACAAATGTTAGACTGAATCACAAAGTTTCTTAAATAAATTGCAAATGGACAGGGATAGCAAAGGAAAAGGGACTGAGGAAACTGACGCATTTGGAAGAGGGAGGAAGCAAATGGAAGGCCATCCTCCCCAAGTCCTAGGTTATGTCGTGTTCACATGCCCGTGTGTGCTCACTCAGTTGTGTCCAACTCTTTGCAACCCCACGGACTGTAGCCCTCCAGTCTCCCTGTGTCCATGGGATTTCCGAAAAGAATACTGGAGTGGGTTGCCATTTCCTACTCCAGGGGATCTTCCCAACCCACGGATCAAACCTGTGTCTCTTGTGTCTCCTGCATTGGCTGGTGGATTCTTTACCACTAAGCCACCTGACTGACTGTGGCCCTCTCCACTGGTAGTGCAGTTACAGAAACCAGATGTGGTAGCCAGAATAGCCTCCAAAGATGTTCGTGCTCTAATACCCAGAAGCTGCCAATATACTGTCTTACACAGCAAAAGGGATTTTGCAGATGTGACTGTGTTAAGGAACCTGAGGTTCCTTGATTAGGAATCCTTGGTCAGTAACAGTCCATTGCTGACGGGTAAGACTTAAATGTATTAGCTGAATTGAATTCATCGAGTCCTTGTTTTCATTTAGAAGTTCTTTTCTTCTTCTTAATTTATATTTGAAGAGTGAAAAAGCATTTTGAAATAACAGAAACATATTAACAAGGTTTTACGTTCCAATACAGAAAATGGTTTGTTAGGCTCTCTTTGATTATATAGGAACTATCAGAAAAGTCAGTATTTTCAAAAAGTTAGTTCCCTAACTAGAAGTTTTCTTAAAGAATTGATCAGTGGCCACTATAATAAAATTGTTTTCTGTGGGCTGGAAAAGTTCAGTTAAATGGGTCAATTTTATAGGGAGAAAACAATTTTTAAGCAAATTTTATGATAATTGAACTGGATAAGTATACTAATGTGATTCATATTTACTATGATCAGCCAAGTGGACACTATGTGCTAGTCTGTTACAATGAAAGCCTAACATTGAGTTTTCAGCTCATGTTGTCACTGGGTTGTAATTTTCTTGGAGCTCAGTCCTCAGAGAATTAAATAAAGGCCACTTTAATAATTAGTCCATGAAGGTGTTAAAATTGTCTTAAGGCCCATTAGTTATACTTTGATGTATAGCATTTATTAAATAGACAAAGGTTAAGGCAGCAGGGAAGAACATAATGGAGACTTTATTGCTACTAAGAATTATAAAAGATGATGACAATTTGTTATAAGGCTATTATATGCAGCAATAACACTAAACCTGAAAAAATTTAAAATGTCATTTAGCATTTTTTATTATGAAATGATATGGGAAATAGGAAGGAACAGATTGATTTTTAACTCATGGTAAAATCAGTGATGCAGCATGCACAAATGCCCATCCTCACTCCAAACAAGCAACACCCTTAACCAAATACAGTACAATATCTCTACATCATTATAATATTAGAGACTAGATTAAGGGATTTTTGGTTTGTGGGAGCCTTAGCTTTAGGTCTCAAATTTGAGATTCTACAATCTAGAATTTATAGTTAGCTCTTTCATTTTAAAAATAGTCAGAGAGCTCAATCTAGCCTAGAGCAATTGTAAACATAAGGGGCTGCAGGTCTGGCTCCTACCATGCAACAGTGAAGACAGTTGCCAGCCATTTGCATGGCTTCCTACTCTCACTTTAGTTTGAGAAGATGTGGGGAGATGGAATTGAAAAAAAAAAGAGAAACCAACTCATAGAGCTTTTGCACCCTAGTCCTGGCTTCCAGTTCACCCTGTATGGACAAATGTATCACTCCTCCTCTCTTCCTAATACTTACAACTTCAAACTCTTTTCCTGAGTGAAGCTCCAAGATTATTTTTCTCCTGTTCCAAAAATATCTTCAGTAACTCTTTACCTTGTACTGAATTGATTTAAAAGATTAAATCTATTCCTGGCATTTAAGGCTTCTTTAAGAAGTTTTTTTCCCCCCTAATTTCTAATCTTCATGCCCTTGAAGTGTGCTCTCTAGTCTTCTAGGTATGTGAGGGGAGTGAGTTGGTAGAAAAATCCTCAACATGAATGTGCTGGAATCACTGCTGACATGACCTGTGTGGGGTTACATGGAGATGAATTTCCATCTAAGTTTTTAGTAAACTTTTACATGATATTATTAATATCAGTTCTGTAGTGTGCTGTCTCTGTAGTGGTGCTTACCTCACACATATAAGGCAACATCCTCTATTTTGACTATCACTGGCAGCACTGTGGGAAAGCTGTAATTACAGAGGAGATAACTCTTGACCCTGGTTTCTTCTTCATATATTGATTGGTCCCATGATATTTTTAAAATCCATGTGTCTGAGAGTGTCCTAATTGCAGAGACAGCTAGAATCTGTCCTCTACAGTAGTGGGCCCCAATCTTTTTGACATCAGGGACTGGCTTTATGGAAGATAATTTTTCCACTGACCTGGGGAAGGGGATGATTTTGGGATTATTCAAGTGCATTACATTTATTATGCACTTTCTTTCCATTATTATTACATCAGCTCCACCTCAGATCATGAGGGATTAGATCTCAGAGGTTGGAGACCCCGGCTCCAGAAGGAGAAGAAGGGGCTGGCTAGCACCACACCTGCAGAAGCTTTACTTCTTCTGAAGGAGCACCAAGTGTTTAAAGGGGATATCTGGCCTGATAAACAAGCAACTTTCAGAATGTAAGCTCCTTATGTTCTAATATTGCCACTCTATGCTGTGTGCCTTTGAGCAATTTCTGAATCTTAGTTCTCATCTTTGAAAAAGTAAAATAAAAAAAAACATAAAAGAGATATTTGAATAAAAATATTTGGATACGGAACTGAAAAATACTTTGTCTATAGTTTTTCTTTCTTTTTTTTTTTTGGAGAACTAAAGTAAGTTAAATCCAGGGAATGAAAAGTAGCATGGACTGAAAGAATCATGTATAAGGACAGATGTTGGTGATTGAGCCCTCACTTAAAAAAAAAAAGTTCTATAAAAAGACTCTTTATGTAGATTCACAAATGCCTTGTAATCATTTAATTCTACTTCAACCTCTTTTCTAGTTTGGAGGAAGTGGCATGGAAAATTTAGTAACAACCCTGAGTTAACAATGGAGGTTATATAAGGGGATGTTTCTGCTTTGAAACTAAAAGTATTACTTCTGTCATTCTGAAAATAGGTCAAACATGGCTTTTAAATGTTACCTGATGGGGACTGCCTGATAGATAATGCTTTAATGCCAATACTTACACTTTTAATAAAGACAAAAGACAAGCCTCTTTTGGAAGTATCTACTGCGTGTTTAGAAATGTGTTACTTTCCCTTTTTTTAAACTAGCTTATCTTCCAATAGAAATGTTAAATATAAATATTATTTAGCATCAGCCAGGTGTTCTGTATGATACCAGGTGCTGTGAAGGATACAGAGATATTTAAACTTTAACAAATCTGGTAAAAATGGCATCTAAGCCATTTACCCCAGAAAAGAGAGCCTGTGGTAAAGCTTAACGTGTGAATGTTTTCTTGGAGAAATATAATTCCGGGGGGAAGCGAGGAGGAGGGGAAAATGGCGGACGTGAGTCAGAGAAGGGGGAAAGTAAATAAATCCCAGTGTTACTTTACCATGTTGGTCGGAGCTTAACAAGGAAAGCCTGCACACATAGGGTGTCTCTGGAGAAGCAACATGGCATGCTGTACACTGAAAGGGTTTCCGAGGAAGCTATAACAGAATTTGTCAGCTCCTCATCTTTCCCCTCCCTCTCTCTCCTTCTGTCTCTTGAATTCCCTACACGTCCAGCTTCTGCTGTCCAGCCCTTCTCTGTAGTCCCCAAGTGAGCCAGAATCTCTGTGAGCACCGCTGGGTAGGACTTAGGTGTTGGGGACTGTTAGTCCCAACTGTCCAGGGGGCAAAGGTGACCATACTGCTGGAAGACGAGGAGATGCTGGGGCCAAGTGCCCAGGCTTTCAACTAAGAGGAAGCAAGAAAAGTGGGCAGAGGCAAGCTGAGGGGCAGGTGAGAATGGTCCCATCTGGGGAGGTGAATAAATTGGGCCTCCAGAAAATAGTATTTTCTACTGGGTGATGGTTTAAAAAAAAATTGCTTTAGGTGTTCAGAGAACTGAGAGATCACTGGCTCTTTTGGAATTGTTTTTGAACCTTTATTTTAAGAAAGAAGAGGAAACAAACATTGAAAGTATGCCTGCACCATGCCAAGACGAATCTGTTCTAGAAGAAAGTGGGAATAAACACCGGATACACAATCTTTGAAGTGGAGAATACAGCATATTCAAAAAGAAACTAAGGAACTTGGAAAGGAAGAGTGAAGGGTCATGTGTACTGGATACTAAAATGGATTTAATCACAAGTAAAGAAAGATTTGTACAAATGGTTAGCCAGATAAAATAATTTATGTCTTATAGTTCATATTTCTGGTGTTAAGAAATGATCCTCTTTTATTACTTTGACAATCACTCTTATGACACACAAGAGAAAAAATATGGATTTGACCAAAAATAAATTCCTCGTTTGAAGCATGATGGTGAACAGAAATAGCTAGCCTTTGTTAAGGTTTCTGACTTATTTATGGATTTCTCTACAGCATGGAAAACACTTTCGTTACTTTCTTATTGTTCTGTAAGGAGAGACAAGCACTAATAGATTTATAAGAAGTGTAACTTCAAAGAATTGTATAAGATGGCATCTGGCGAAAAAGATCTAGTGACCCCAGCAACATTACAAGTAAATAATTAATTCAAATGATCCTAAATTATAAAAATAAGGGAAATCATAGGTTCACCTTTTTATTTTAGGCTTATCTTTGTCTTCCCATAAAAATTTGTATTCTAGTCTCTTAAGTAGCACTTCTTTCAGGGTAAGAATGCATTGTTTGATGTTGAAATATGTAGCAAAGTCTGTATGAAAAAGCATTTTGTACAGATAAACAGGAAGTCATTCACCCTTTAAAGAGAACTTGTAACTAGTTGCTAATACCAAAAGGAATAGAAAAGCTGTGATTTTTGTTAGTTCTGCTTCTATGGAAGTGCCCCTGCAGGTCCAGGAAAGGTTGGGGTGAGCGGGATCATGGGAGGCAGCCTGAAGTCTACTGTCTTGGTGATAACATAGCAGTCTCTCTGCAGTGAGTTTTAAGTAGTAATTATTGATCTAATTATTTGTGGCTTCTGCCTCTCAGGAAATTCTGCTCTTTTAGACTTTGTATAAATCCCCTGTAGGATTGTCTTTACCAAATTGGAAACTGAAGGTCAAAGGTTCTTAAACTACTTCTCTGCCTGCATAATATTTACACAAACAACACACCCTGGGTGGCGGGGTGGGTGGCATGGTTTCCTTGGAGGGGTTGCTGAGAATCTTGGAACCGCACACTTTACTTGACAAACTGCCTTGAGAGAGTGGTGCGTTCTTTCCAACCCCTTCCTATCGAGCGTATTTATTGTAAAAAAATCAAAGAAACTCTTCAAGATTGTGCACCATGATCTTGGCCAGTTCTGAATATGAGAAATCTAAATGTCTCAGAAGCTTTCAAATACAAAAACCTCCTCATTTACCTACTGTTTTTTTCAGACAATATGTTTTTTCAGAAAATATGATATTATTTTCATACTATGGCAGTATCACATTTTTCAGTGTCATATGAGAAACAAAATGCTGTAATTATAAAAAAGAACCTCACATGTGTCATGCTTTAGGGATTTTCTAGAACACTAGAACTAGACCAGAGCAGTTTTCACAGTGGCTACAGATCTAGAACAAATACTCTGGTGCTCTGAAAGCTCAGGCAGCACCCCAGAAACCCAGACTCCAGGCTGCAGATCCCAGTTTTGAACATTATGAAACTTCCTCCTAAACAATAGAAAAGTTGATTCTGTGGTTAGAAAGCCTGTGCTGAGAAATAAGGCAGGCTAAAAATTTGAATTTATGCAGTTTGGAGAAGGCACAGAGATAATGTCAACTTTAATTCCTGTTTTTCTCCAAGCACAGAGAATAGGCCAAAGGTCATGGGTGGAAATTAAAGAAAAATGGAAAACAGATGTTAGGAAGCTCAGTATAGAAATGGAAACACAAGCAGCACTGAATATTATTAAAGAAATGAAAAGACTACTGCTTAAAAAAAAAAAAAACAGAAAGCAAGGATCTTATGAAAATCTATTTTCATAATGATATGTTTAAAATAGTTTGACTTTTTAATATTTTACCAAGTGATTTAATTTCATGTATTCTCTTCCTTAGCTTTAGAGACATGATTTGTGAGCAAAAGACAATCTTGAAATCCACCCATTTTAAGCTCCATTTGAAAAGATGATGCCTGAAAAAATCTCTTCATAGCAACTGGAAACACAGCATTCCTCCCCAACCCTACCTCCAATAACAAACTTCAGCAAAAAAAATTTTCTTTTCTTTCAACTGGTAGTGGTTGTTACTTTTTAAAAACACATTTATTCTCACATGATCTTTCTATTAGGACACTTAAGTTTCTTTGACATTAATAAGAACCATGCCGATTTACTATGGTGAGAAATAGGTACTTAGACAGAAATTCATTGTAGATTATAAAATCATGGTGACTCGCTAATGAATTGTTTACTTTTTTGGTATATAAGGAAGATTATGTGTTTTGACATGTTTTGACTTTTATATATTATCTTCAGTTAAAATAAATGAACATACTGTAAGATCAGCGGAAATACATAAATGTGAGTATGATGTCTTGAAATCTTATAAACAAATACACAATAGATATCAAGAGTCTGTCCTGCCATTTTTTCCTTTGTTATCTTTAGAAAGTCAGATAAGAATAATAAGAATGAAAAAGAGCTACTGTAAGTTGATTAAAAAACAATTTCCAGGACTTGCCTGGTGGTACAGTGGATGGGACTCTGCCTGTTAATGCTGGGGACATGGGTTCGCTCCCCGATCTATGAAGATCCCACATGCTGCAGAACAGCTAAGCCTGTGTGCTCCAACTACTGAGCTCACACGCCTAGAGCCTGTGCTCTGCGTCAAGAAAAGCCGCTGCAATGAGAAGCCTGTGCACCACAACCAAGCCCCGCTTGCTGCAACTAGAGAGTGCTTGCGCACAGCCACAAAGACCCAGTGCATCCAACATTTTTTTTAAAAAGCAATTTCCAAAATTTAAAAGCACACAAAAAATGAAAAGGAATTATTAAAAAGACATATTCCTCAGCTTATCTTTTCACCCCCAAACCCCCATGGATGATTTTCTTATGTCTCTATGCATTTTAGTATTAACCAATTGACTTAAATGTTGACAAAGGGGGCTTGGCATGAATCTGCAATAGGTATGCAATTAAGAGGATGTAATTAAGGATCACTGTTGGATGCATTTACACTGGAGATGTGATTACAAAGAAAGAAGAATGTGCAAGAGCCAAGGCATGAATGCCCATGGTGGGAAGGCAGACTTGGAAATCCAGAAACTGAGTTCCTTTGAGGGACTTCCACAGTCATCCCAGTCATGCACTCTAAGGGCAGTGAGAGCAGTGGAATAAGGAAGAACCTGGGAGCCACCACGTCCCGGCTTTATCAGCTTAGAGCAAAGCATCTTCCCTTGTCCTCTTTTGCTCTCACTCTAGCCCGCCAAGTGAAGTCTGAGGCATACCATTTTTATGTGCATTCTTATTTTCTTATGAATAGACACATTAACATGATGGGTTTAACCACAGTTCATCTTATTTATGAGCCTCCAGTTGAATGTTAATAGCCTGAAGTCAAATATCAAACACAGGAATTTAGAGCAAAAGATTTTGCAAGTCCTACTTACTATCCAGTAGGACCATGGTGCAGCCAGTCTTGCTTCTTTAGCTGTTTTAATTTTATCAACAGTGAACTCTTACCATACCTATGAAATGCCAGGCACTGTACTAAGTACTTTAGATACGTTAACTCATTTAATTCTGATGATAACCACATGAGACAGCTATTATTATTATGTCTCCATTTTAAATTTGAGAAGGTTAGGCACAGAGAGGTTAAGTAATTTGCCCAAGGTCACACAGCTGGTGAGTGGCAGAGCTGGGTATGGACTCTGAAATCTATGCTCTTAACCACCATACTACTGCATGAGGTTTTCCACAGTTGCAAGATAAATCATTTTATGCTCATCTTTTATTGTTGAAAGAGGTCAAGATTATTGGATTGGGAGTATGTTTGAGTTGTTTATATTGTGCAAATAGTGATGGGGAGTTTTCCCCCATCTATAAGTCTGTTGCATGTGTTGTATATATATACATGGTTTGCCTTGTACCACACAGCACTAGACATACTACCTAATATCACCATGTAGGTTCATTGTTATCCTGTCTGTAGTGTGAATAGCACATAGCCTTTAGCAAGATAAACTGATTCTTAATAAAACAAGACAAGATTAAGTTTGAAGACTAATTAAAAAGAAGGAAGCTGATCTCATGTCCATTAAATTTCTAGTGTGGTCTGTTTGGAAAGCATCCAAAAAGTTAATATACGTGTTTCACTGAAGAGTAATAAAAATTTAGGACTGGTGGGAAATTAGGTAAGGGTAAGGGTGAAAAGAAAGGAGGAGACACCAAATATGTAATCGAGAAGACTACAGAAAAATTTGTTTGCTTCACATTATACAGAGCCTTCCTATAGAGGAAAAGGTTAACCTTAGATCCATCTTTCCTGCATATCAGTAATCTTTATTATTAAGACACAACAACTCTATTTCATAATCATTTTCTTCCGGCCAACCAGCTGTGGTTACTCAAGGCAGATTAACTAGAACCTGATGGATTTCAGCCCCTGTTCAGCAATGCCAGCCAAATGCTATAATTACACAGGATGCAGGCTGAGATAATGTCGACCTTGTACTTAGAGATAGACCTAGATAAGTTGAACTGTCAGATTTGCAGGCCAGGCTTTTCAATCACTGGTATTGTATCTGTTAGGAGAAAAAGACAGAAAGGAAAGAAAAAAAAACAAAAACAAAAACCAAAGTTCTCATCATTTTAGTTGTCCTGAACAAAAGTATCTAGTAAGGACTAAGCCTTCAAATGATAGGAGTAGATTCACCGGTTTGGATCTTAGAGAACTGGGGGAAGGTGTTCCTCTCTGAGGTACCCGGAACCGCTGTCCTTTCTGAGCCCTTATTTTCTGCGGGCAGCATGTGTGCAAGAGCCTTTCCATTTGGCAGTTTGCATGGCCCACTGCTGATGTTATGAAATTTACATTAAGTTGGAAAAACAGTCCTTGTCATACTTTATCCTTTTGGAGGAAATGGATTTCCTTAATAAGAGCACTGCTTTATTTCCCTCGTGAATTCCGATAGAGAACACATTCCTGGATGGCGTTCTACCAAAGAGAGAGGCTGGGAGGGAACGGCTTATTATTCTAAAAATTTTAATGACCCAGAAGCAAAATATTTTTGGTTTTTATATTATGGGCATAAATGCTTAAATTCAAATATCAAGTGCCAAGGCTGCTGAGATATAACTGTTGGAAATCAACCAAAGATGAGGGATCCAGGGGGTATTTGTTAATGATTAATGAATAATTCCCTAAGTCATTTGGTTATTATTAACTAGTTCAAAATGCCTCATGTCTAGGTCCTTGTAAGCATATTAAACTATGCAAAAGTTTCCTTGCTTTAATAAACTTTAAGTTAAATGTGAAAATATTTCACATATATCAAACGTTCTGCCGTGTTTTCCTTTTAGTTTCATGCTTTCTGAAGCTCTTCATATAGAGATGTTTATACCTTTGCCCAGGGACATTCTTTCCAAGGGGTGTGTTTGTCCCCGTTCACTTTCTCCTGGTGAACTCCCAATCACCTTTCAGAGCCTGCATCAGGACTCCCCCTCATCTTTGCCACTTTCATTACCATGTTCCTTTTCCTTTTTTCTAGTAATTAATTGCTCTTTCACCTTTGGGTTCATAGTATAATTTTCCTGCCTCTATTACCCAATGTATCACATTATTAATAGGACATTTCTTCCAGCTAGACTTTCTTCTTCAAGGACACAGAGGCTTATTTGTCTTTGATCACTAGCACAAAAGCAGCAGGGGTACAGTAGGCTTTTAATAATGTTCATTGACTCTATGGGTGCATGAGTAAACAGTAAAACAAGTCATTCTAAAGAGAGAGGTTGGTAAACGTCCATTAACAGAAGAATGGACAAAGAAGATGTGGTACATACATGTGGTGGAATATTACTCAGCCATTAAAAAGAATGAAATAACACCATCTGCAGCAACATGGATAGACTAGAGATTGTCATACTGAGTGAAGTAAGTCAGACAGAGAGGGAGAAATATGGCATCGTTTAGACGTGGAATCTAAAAAGAAATGACACAAATGAACATATTTATAAAACAGAAAGAGACTCACAGACTTAGAGAACGAACTTATGGTTGCTGGGTGGAAGGACAGGGGAAGGGATAGTTAGGGAGTGGGGATGGACATGTACATACTGCTGCATTTAAAATGGATAACCAACAAGGACTTACTGCATAGCACCTGAAACTCTGCCCGATGTTATGTGGCAGCCTGGATGGTAGAGTTTGAGGGAGAATGATACATGTATATATGGCTGTTCACCTGAAAATATCACGACATTGTTTAATTGTCTATACCCTAATATAAAATAAAAAGTTAAAAAATTGTATGATGATGGGCTTAATCTAATTATATTATAATCACATTGTATGTAAATACACTAATGACAAAGCAGAGATTGTCAGGTTGGATGAAAAAAACAAGATATATGCTATCAACAGGGACAAATTTATATCAAAAGTTTAACCATTTATCTGTGCTGTCCACTATGATACTTACTAGTCACAGGTAGCTATTGACAAATACAATGTTGCTAATGCAAACTGAAATGTGCTTTAAGTATAAACGCACACACCTAACTTTGAAGATTAAGAATGATTAAAAATGTAGAATATCTCAATAATTAATTTTGCGTTGATTACACTATGAAATTAATGTAATTTCACATATTGGGTTAAGTAAAATATGTTATTAAAATTCAGAAAGAATTAAGAAAGAGGTTAGTCTTTAGTATAGCTGCCGACTTTTGATTTTTTTAAAGTATCAATGAAGCAAGACTGTTTTCTCATCTGTAAAGCCCATCGTAGAATAAGAGGCACTGGAAAGAAGGTGTTGCTCTTAAGCATATATAAGACTCTTCTTTCCTGTTCTTCATTTCCTCTTCATAGAGAGGAGGAGCATTCCCCTCAGTTCTCCAGAAGAATTTGTAAAAGAAGCATTTCTAGCTTCTCCCCACTCCTTCACTCACTCCCCTCCACAGATGGTTGAAAATGGGGAAGGAACAGGGCAGGGCTGGCTGCTTTCTGGGTCCTCATGAGGTTTCTGCTGCTCTGCATTTTACCTTCTGGGAGCACTGCAGGGGAGCGCGCATCTTTTGGGGGGTGGGGCTTGAGTACTTTTAATGCAGGGTTATTTGTTAGGCCTGCAGAGGAATGGGGCTTATCAGTAAACAACTTTTCATCTTCATTGGTAACAAAGGTGCTGTTTGACCTCCATGTTTCTGACTCCTATGTCCATGTTTCCTAAGTCAATATTTATTGCTTTTCCCCCAGATAACTCTAATACGATGTCTCTAGTTGTGCAGTTCCCAGAATATTGTGGAATTATAAAATTTCAGTGAACTCATTACAAACACTCTGAACTTAATTTAAATTTAATATATTAAAATACTGAATCATGGGAGTAATATCAGATAATCTTATTTACTCAAAAAGTTGTTTCAGAATCATTAAAGCATGTCTTTTTTCACAGAGTGACATCAGATTTATAGAGGCCTAAACCCTCATTCATTACAAGTATTGAATCCAGCCCTCCTTCTGGTTGACTAGACCATTTCGTTTCAGTTTGACTATAGAGATGGGAAACTCACTAACCCTTGGACTTCCTGTTTGGTTGTTGGAGAACTCCACAAATTACAGAGTACTTTCTTTTATTAAATAAAAATTTGCTTCTTTGTAAATTTTACTAGTTCTACTCTCTGGTAGGATAAAAGCAAACCTACTTTACATTTTTTTCCATGATACATCTTTAGATCTTTAACATATTTCCTTGAAATCCAGGACCATATGTGTTTTATCTGTGTACCCGCTTCTCTGTTTAATATTAATAAAACAAACATCTTTTGACCACCAGGCACTGTGCCTGGTGTTAGTCACAGAAAAGTGAATAAGACATGGTTCCTTTCCTCATAAAGCAAAAATATACATGGAAAGAAGTGCTTCCAAATCATTGTGTAAATGGTTGCGATGAAAACATACAAAAAGCAAAGGGACTCAAGAAAGGGAATATCTAATACTGCATAGGAGAAGAGTCTATATGACATAGACATAGAAGAAAGGGGAGTTTCTTAAAAGAGGGATTTTCCTAGTAGAAAAAGAAGGGAAGAATTTTCCAGTCGGTGATACCAGCATGTACAAAGTCACAGAGGAAAGAGATTGTAGTGCATGTAGTGAACATAAGAGTTTAAGGTGACTGAACCATGGTTGAGTGTGTGAAGAAGTGGATGGCTGAAATGAAGGTGCTCAGAGTATGAATGGCATCTGGTACCCTCAAAACTATGGATGTTTACCTACAGGTGAAGGAAAGTCACTGTAAGGTTTCAAATAAGAAAATGACCACATTAGATACTTTTGGAGGCTCACATAAGCTGTTGTATAATGGAAATGATATGAAATTAAAAGCGGGAGGGCCATTTAGAAGATTTTTGTTTGTTTCCTCCTATAATTTTTGTAATGGTCCAGCTGACTGCTGAATAAGAATCAGTGACGCTGGAGAGAAAAATAAATGATGCATAGCCTGTAGAATAAGCAGGATTTGTGGCTGGATGAAGATGGGGTGGGGGAGGGAAGAGATTCAGGAAATAAGTCTGGCTTGGAATGGATTTGGTTTCTTTGGGGTGTTCAAGTGAAAAAAAATCCAGAATACAACAGATACAACGAACCTTGGAAGTGTGTTCTGAGACTGATAATGTCAAGCATTGGAATTCTTTTAGCAGATGAGTAGTGCTTAAACTACGGGACAAGACAATGCTATGATCAAGACCCCAGGGAACCGTAACACTTCAGAGGCTGCCAGCAGTGCAGACAGAAGGATTGCTCAGAGAGGTAAGAAGTAAACCAAGATAGAATAGTTCTACAGAAGCCAAGAGAGAAGAGATTTTTCTGGAAGTAGGGATAAACCATCATTCTCAGAGGCTGCAGAGAGTTCATGTTAAACAAGGATTGAAAACTTCTGGTGGATTTCTTGATCAAATCATTACTGATAATCCTTAAGAGTGATTTGAGCAAGTTGAGCTGTTGAAAAAACAGAGATGCTGTTTTCCAAATAGTGGCTTGGTTATGTGTTATGTAAATAGATATATAAAATATATAAATATTTGAGCTTCTTCAGTTCAGTTCAGTTCAGTCACTCAGTCGTGTCTGACTCTTTGCGACCCCATAAATCGCAGCACGCCAGGCCTCCCTGTCCATCACAAACTCCCAGAGTTTACTCAAACCCATGCCCATCAAGTCGGTGATGCCATCCAGCCATCTCATCTTCTGTCGTCCCCTTCTCCTCCTGCCCCCAATCCCTCCCAGCATCAGGGTCTTTTCCAATGAGTCAACTCTTCGCATGAGGTGGCCAAAGTATTGGAGTTTCAGCTTCAGCATCAGTCCTTCCAATGAACACCCAGGACTGATCTCCTTCAGGATGGACTGGTTGGATCTCCTTGCAGTTGAGCTTCTTAGGGGCCTCTATTTGTCTATTTGGTTTATTATTTTGCCTTGTCACCTTTTAAAACAATGTTAAGATCAACAGATTTTCATTAAGATTAAAACAGATTTTAATCTTCATATTAAGAGGGGAATATTTGAATTATGTACCTATAGTAGGGTTTATCTTGTAGATCTGTTTTCACCATCTCCTTTTATTGATCCTGGTGACTCACATGGTTAAGAATCCACCTGCAATGCAGGAGACCTGGGTTCTATCCCTGGATCAGAAAGAGCCCCTGGAGAAAGGATTGGCTGCCCACTCCAGCCAATCTTGCCTGGATAATTCCATGGATAGAGGAGCCTGGAGGGCTACAGTCCATGGGGTCGTAAGGAATCTGATATGACTTTATTGATTCTATGGCACTGAGTGATAATTGCCACTGTCCCAGTCCTACCAGAGTCAGTGTGGCCCACCAGAGTTACTGCCCATGGGAGGAAGTGTGAGGACCATGAGCACCTCCATTCTGTTCTGTGGTTTGCATGAAAAGCCACCACTGGCCTCCGACCTGAAAGGTCTCCAAAATGTGAACCACTGAAATATCTTTCCTTAATACAAAAACCATAACATAAAGTACTAGAGTGAAATTTTCTAGCTGCCTGTAAAATTCTTTGTAGAAAAATACAGGTAAATTAAAGTGGAAAAGTATGATACTGTCTATGAAGTTAAAATTCAG
The DNA here is from genome assembly GCF_023699985.2 of Odocoileus virginianus. Taxonomy (NCBI): domain Eukaryota; kingdom Metazoa; phylum Chordata; class Mammalia; order Artiodactyla; family Cervidae; genus Odocoileus; species Odocoileus virginianus. The sequence goes on along the minus strand of NC_069685.1, from coordinate 31,547,288 downwards.
TCTAATAAACTAATACTACTTCAAAAGCAAAAAATCAAAAAGAATGAAAGGATTAAGGAATATCTTATTTTTCACTTTCTAGAATTATTTGATGGGTGGATCCTATCAATGGCTTGATAATGGTAACAGATTTCTGCAAATTAACTGTGTTTGAAATAAATACTGATCTTTGTTCAAATTGCTAAGTAATGTTCAACTTGTCATGTTTATTTTGGGTTTTGTCAGTTGCGGAAAAAAAAAGAACAAGTTAAATTTTCAGGAAATTAGGTTTTGTTAAAAGTACTGTAATTTAATTATTGTGCAGACTGATATTCAAGAAATGGTGCGCCATGTAAGATGTTTTCTGGCTATTCTACAACTCAATTACAGCCATCTTTAAAGGCTAAGAGAGATTGGTCAGAAGTAATACTTAATTTCACTTCAACTTTGAATTGTACTTATTTTCAGCCTGATTTGGTAGGAATTGGCTGGAGCTATTTCAATGCAAACGATCCTTATTTTTCTTTTTTTGACCCTAAGATCTCTTCTTGAAAATAAATCTCTTCAATGATAGGCTCATTTAGAGTTGGGCTTGAATATTTCCCTATTGCCTTGCTCTTCAATTGGAAATCTGCCTGAATGGCACTGGGGAATAGCACACTGCTGACTGTATTACGAGGTCACTATTTTTTGGAAAGATATTCTGGTAACCATAGTTTTGATTTCCTATTAAGTATTTGATTTTGCCATTATGTTATATATCTGTTATGCAAAGATACTTTTTTATTTTGTAGAAAAACCCCAAGGCAGGGTTTTAGTAGAACAGGTGTTCATTTCTCAATTATGGAAATGAAATCAGGTAGTAAGCACTTATGGTGAGCAGGATGGCATGTGTGGTGTTAGAAACCAAGACTCCTTTGTCTTGCCGTTCCATTACCCTCAGCATTCTAGTTCAAGCTTCCACCTCATATTTCAAGAAGGCTCTTGAAATATGCTCTTTGTGCTCTTCCCCTCTTGTCAGTGTTCCAGCCAGCAAGAAGTAGGAAAGGCTGAAGAAAAGGTGGCCCTTCCTGCTAAGGATATTTCCAAGAAATTACACTCAATGGTCTCATATTTATGTTGCTTTGACCAAAGGGCCACACTTAGCTGCAATGGAGTCTGGGAAATGTAGTTTTTTATTACAGATGACCACATACCTAGCAAAACCCTGAGGGTCATGTACTTAAGCAAAAAATGGGAAATATATCTTGCAGAACAACAGAAGTCTCTACCAGTTTTCCTTTCCCTGCTCAGCCTGTCGCGCGATCCCCTCCATTAAGTCTCAGTTGATGATTCTCCTACTTCACCAAAGCTTTTTTGGATATTGGCCATCTCTTTTCTTCAGCTGTTAGAAAAATGACTTCTATGCTTTTGTCTTTATGTTTCTGTTCATGATGTTTTTCTCATCTACTAAGTAGTATTCCTTATGGACCGGGGTCTCATGCATCCCCAGTCCAGCGTGCGATTACACACCCTAAAGGTATTCCATAAAACCATGACTGAAAGTCAAGAGGTACAGAAATTGGAGATAAAAATAAATATTAGGTGGTATTATTTTTGCCAGAATAACGTTCTTTAGAAACATAAAACCTATCATGTCTTCCTGGAAAGCTGTTCTGCTCCACTGAACAGTCTCCTGGGTGATAGACTTGGGCTTTCCTCTGTCAGAGGCACCGAGGTTTTCCACTTGGTTATGAGATCACAACCGGTCCTCTGAAGCCTGGAAGGTGAGACCCAAGGGACAGTGTCTCTGGATATAAACCAGGGGAGTGCTTGGGACTATCTGTTCACCATAGCAATGCTGGAACATCACCTTTATGATGGGGTGAATAGTTCTTTATCCTCTCAGTGTACCAGGGAAAGATGTGAAAATGAATGTGAATGAGCTGGTAATCTGACTTGTACGTTTAATAAACTGATAAATGGAGGAACCAGGCATCTAAAGGTAATGATGTAGCTAAACAGAAATCACTTTTCTTTTCTTGCTGTTCTCTACTGATAAGCCGTTGATATTCATAAACCGCTCTAAACTCCTGGAAACCTAAACTTTAAAATTTTTTTTTTGGTACATATATTTTTAGAAATACTTATTAATTCAGAGTTCCTAAATCAAGCTATGATTGTTTTATGTACAAATTAAAAGCCCATATTTGTGGTAAACATTTTAATAATGGCCATCAATTTGCGCTATAAGACAAAATACAGGATGCCCAGTTAAATTTGACATCAGATAAACACTGAGGTTTTTAGTATATGTATGTCATATGTAACACCTGGGGCACATTTATACTAAAAATGTGTTGTTTTTCTGAAATTCAGATTTAACTGGGCTGTCTGTATTTTTATTCACTAATCTGGTAGCCCTCTCCTTGGTGACTCAAGTCTCCTTCTGTCCATGCCACTTTGTCAGATGGCACTGTGGCTCCTCTCTCAAAGGGCAGAGTCTAGTTCTCCGCCCTGTTGAACTGGCGTTGACTTTGTAACTTGTATTGATCTGTAAAATGCGGAAGAAGAGACATTGTGAAAGTTGCAGCACCCAGATCTAGACTTCATACATGGGACTAAGCAATTGTTCAAGGACCATTTACTGAATGCACAGCCTGTTCTCACTCACTTTCGATTACCAAATATTTATAAATGCCTGGGTCTGTTTCTGCATTTTGAATTAAGTTCCACCCTGTCAGCAACAAGATTTGAAGATGGGCTTCCCTGATGGTGTAGACAGTAAAGAATCCATCTGCAATGGAGGAGACCAGGGTTCAGTCCCTAGGTCAGGAAGATCCCCTCGAGAAGGGAATGGTGGACAGAGGAGCCGGGTGGACTATGTGGACATGACTGAGCAACTAACACTTTCACATTTCAGCAATATTATATTGTCTTAAATGATACAGATTTATATCTAACAGAGCCAATACCTCTTGAGTCCCAGACAAGGAGGGCTCTGCCCCATGTCCCATGTTTTAGGAGACTCACTTATCACAAATACTCAAATACAAAGGTATTTTGTTTTGTTTTCATCTTAATGTCCATAAAATCTTTTTTGAAGGTTGACTAATTACTTGAGCAAAAGAGAATTATGGAAGGGATTCATGAGCCAAAACAATCCCCTAAGGAATATAAGGGGCCAAAAGCCACAAGTGTACGTATGGGAAGGAGAAACTCTGATTTGCCTGAAAACGACAGAGCAAGGGTCTCCTTCAAAGTTCACTGCTCCAAATCACTCAAAATAGTATCCAAGCAGGGTTCCCCAATTAACTGTACTTATTCCTTCTCTTTTTCTTGGAAAGTAGTTTTGAAAAGCATTAGAAATGTCTGGATACCCTGAAGTGGGACTTGAGAAAGGAATCTGTCTACCTTGTCAAAAACTTTATGATCATTTTCCCCAAAATTTGACCTCCAGGATCTTATTCTAAGATGTACCCTGGATTTGTTTCAAACAGATGTGGTAAGACACAGAGACATGGAAATTATTGTCATGAAGGAAGAAATTTATATTCACAGATACCTAGAAACAGGAGGCATGGCATGCCATGAAAGCTCACACAGGGAAGCGCACCAGGGCTGGTTAGAAGGCAGAGGAACAAGCAAAAATGTGGACAAGAACCTTCATTGTGGTTTCCATGGGAAGCAATGGGCGAGGCAGGGTAAGCAGGCTAAACAGGTTTTGGAATGTTCAAACTACTGCACAATTGCACCCATCTCACATGATAGCAAAGCAATGCTCAAAATTCTCCAAGCCAGGCTTCAATAGACATGGACCATGAAATTCCAGAGGTTCAAGCTGGATTTAGAAATGGCAGAGGAACCAGAAATCAAATTGCCAATATCCATGGGATCATCGAGAAAGCAAGAGAGTTTTATTAACTTTGTGTGGATCAGAGCAAACTGAAAAATTCTTCAAGAGATGGGAGTATGACCTTACCTACCTCCTGAGAAATCTGTGTCAAGAAGCAACACTTAGAACTGGACATGGAACAATAGACTGGTGCCAAATCAGGAAAGGAGTGCATCAAGGTTATACATTGTCACCCTGCTCATTTAACTTACATGCAGAGTACATCATGCAAAGTGCTGGACTGGATGAAGCACAATCTGGAATCAAGATTGCCGGGAAGAATAATCAGTAACCTTAGATACGCAGATGACACCACCCTTATGGCAGAAAGTGAAGAAGAATTAAAGAGCTTCTTGATGAAAGTGAAAGAGGAAAGTTTAAAAGCTTGCTTAAAACTTGACATTCAAAAAACAAAGATCATGGCATCTAGTCCCATCACTTCATGGCAATTAGATGGGGAAACAATGGAAACAGTGAGTCTTTATTTTTTTTGGACTCCAAAATCACTGCAGATGGTGACTGCAGCCATGGAATTAATTAGATACAGCCATTGAATTAATTAGATACATGGAATTAAAAGATACTTGCTCCTTGAAAGAAAAGCTACAACAAACCTAGATAGCATATTAAAAAGCAGAGACATTACTTTGCCAACAAAGGTCCATCTAGTCAAAGCTATGGTTTATCCAGTCATGTATGGATGTGAGAGTTGGACCATAAAGAAAGCTGAGTGCTGAAGGATTGATGCTTTTGAACTGTGGTGTTGGAGAAGACTCTTGAGAGTCCCTTGGACTGCAAGGAGATCCAACCAGCCAAGCCTAAAAGAAATCAGTCCTGGGTGTTCATTGGAAGGACTGATGATGAAGCTGAAAACTCAAATACTTTGGCAACCTGATGGGAAGAACTGACTCATTGGAAGAGACCCTGATGCTGGGAAAGACTGACGGCAGGAGGAGAAGGAGGCGGCAGAGGAGGAGATGGTTAGATGGCATCACTGACTCAATGGAAATGAGTTTGAGTAAGCTATGGGAGTTGATGGCCAGGGAAGTCTGGCATACTGCAGTCCATGGGGTTGCAAAGAGTTGGACACGACTGAGCCACTGAACTGAACTTAGTGTGAATAAGTTCAGCAGGCTCTGGGGTGGAGGGATAGCCCCTAATTGCCTGGTACCTGGCCCTGAGGTGATGCTGGGCACAGGGATAGTGGCTCAACCTGTAAAACTTTGATAAAGGAAATAGGAGAGTATGGACTTTGGATTGGTTGATTTACATACTTCAGGGGAGTAATTTGCTAGCTCTAGGAGGGGAGGGGCAGTCTTTCCAGTGTCTGCAAGGACCAAATTTCAAAGCATCATAAATTATAGAAAATAAAAAATACCATTACTACAATTATGTATGTCATTTTCCCCTGTCAACAAAATCTTACTCTTAAAGCGATGTGTTTCACAATTTTTGAACCTGAAATGAGCTTCAAAAGATTATTGGGAAGTTTAAAACTGAACAAATAATTAATCCTTTCTTGGATGAGTTTAGCCCTTTCTATGAAGCAAGTCTCATCCTGAGTGGGTGGAAATTTTAAGAATGATTATGAATGAAAATTTCAATGGATAATTTAAAAAACAATATTCCAAAATAAAGTAACTTTAAACCAAGATTCAAATAACAGCTAATAAAAAATTATTCATTGCATGTTTATGACTTGCTTTATTGCTACTAATGTGCAAGTTGTATGCACAAAGATAGAATCTGTGCAAAAAATTCATGTGCAAATTGAATGTGATGTTGACTGCAAGTTCAATATGGTACAGATAATTTTTTTGGTATGCTTATAACTTTTTATGACTCTAGTGCACATGTCATTGAAAAATATTTTTAGAGGTAATGTTATTCAACATTAAGGGTCATTATCAGAAAAATTAAGGGTCATTATCACATTCAACTTTTAGGACTGTTTTGAAGAGTAGAAGCTGGAATCATCTGAAGACTTATTCATTCAAGTATCTGGTTCCTAGCAAGGAGGACTGGAAGACCAGGAATGCTTATACTTGGCCTCTGCATGTGGCTTGCCTTCATAACAACATGGTAGCCTCAGAGTACATACTGTCACTGCAGACCATGACTGCAACCATGAATTAAAAGATAACTTGCCCCTTGGAAGAAAAGCTGTGACCAACCTAGAAAGTGTGTTAAAAAGCAGAGACGTCACTTCATCAACAAAAGTCCATATAGTCAAAGCAATGGTTTTTCCAGCAGTCATGTGTGGATGTGAAAGTTGGACCATGAAGAAGGCTGAGCACCAGAGAACTGACGCTTTTGAACTGTGGTGCTGGAAAAGACTCTTGAGAATCCCTTGGACAGCAAGGAGATCAAACCAGTCAATCCCATAGGTTTTGAGTTGTGTTTCCATTATCATTTGTTTCTAGAAATTTTTTTATTTCCTTTTTGATTTTTTCAGTAACCTGTTGGTTATTTAGAAATGTGCTGTTTAATCTCCATGTGTTTGTGTTTTTTACAGTTTTTTCTTGTAGTTGATATCTAGTCTAATAGTGTTGTGGTCAGAAAAGATTCTTGACATGATTTCTGTTTTCTTAAATTTACTGAGGTTTGATTTCTGACCCTAGATGTGGTCTATCCTGGAGAATGTTCCACATGCACTTGAAAAGAAGGTGTATTCTACATTTGGATGGAATGTCCTGAGATCCATCTCATATAATGTATCATTTAAGACATGTGTTTCCTTATTAATTTTCTGTTTTGATGATCTGTCCATTGGTGTGGTGGGGTGTTAAAGTCTCCTACTGTTATTGTGCTATTGCAAATTTCTCCTTTTATGTCTGTTAGTGTTTGTCTTATGTACTGAGGTGCTCCTATGTTGGGTGCATAGATATTTACAATTGTTATGTGTTCATCTTGGATTGATCCCTGGATCATTATGTAGTGTCCTTCCTTATCTCAAAGAAGAAAAAGAATAAAAGGAATCCAGATCAGAAAATAAGAAGTGAAGTTCTCACTGAAGATGACATAGAAAACCCAAAAAATACTATCAGAAAATTACTAGAGTTAATCAGTGAATTTAGCAAAGTTGCAGGATACAAAATCAATACACCAAAATCACTTGCATTTCTATATATTAACAATGAAAATTAAGGAAGAGAAATTAAGAAATCAACCCCATACACCATTGCAACAAAAAGAATAAAATACCTAGAATAAACTTACCTAAGAGACAAAAGAACTGTACACAGAAAGTTATAAAACATTGATGAAAGAAATCAAAGATGACATAAACAGATGGAGAGATATTCCATGTTCCTAGGTAGGAAGAATCAATATTGTGAAAATAGCTATACTACCAAATACAATCTACAGGTTCAATGTGACCCCTATCAAATTACCAATGTCATTTTTCACAGAACTAGAACAAAAAATTTCACAATTCATATGGGAACACAAAAGACCCAAAAATAGCCAAAGCAGTCTTGAGAAAGAAGAATGGGCCTGGAGGAATCAACTTTCCTTACTTCAAATTATCCAACAAAACTACAGTCATCAAGACAGTATGGTACTACACAAAAACAGAAATATAGACCAATGGAACAAGAGAGAATGTCCACAAATAAACCCATGCACCAATGGGTACTGTATTTTTGACAAAGGAGGTAGAATATACAATGGGACAAAGACAGCCTCTTCAGTAAATGGTGCTGGGAAAACTGGACAGCTACATGTAAAAGAATGAAATTAGAACACTTCCTAACACCATACACAAAGATAAACTCAAAATGGATTAAAGACAAATATAAGACCAGAAATTATAGAACTCTTAGAGGAAAACATAGGCGAAACACTGGATGATACAAATCAAAGCCAGATCCTCTATGACCCACCTCCTAGAGTAACAGAAATAAAAACCAAAGTAAACAAGTGGGACCTGATTAAACTTAAAGTTTTTGCACAGTAAAGGAAACTATAAGCAAGGAGAAAAGGCAAACCTCAGAATGGGGGAAAATAATAGCAAATGAAACAACTGACAAAGACTAATTTCCAAAATATACAAGCAGCTCATACAACTCAATGCCAGAAAAACAAACAACCCAGTTAAAAAGTGGGAAAAAGACCTAAACAGACATTTCTCCAAAGATGACATACAGATGGCTAACAAACACATGAAAAGATGCTCAACACCACTCATTATTAGAGAAATGCAAATCAAAACTACAATGAGATATCACCTCACACTGGTCAGAGTGGCCATCATCAAAAAGTCTACAAACAATAAATGCTGGACAAGGTGTGGAGAAAGGGAATGCTGTGGCACTGTTGGTGGGAATGTAAATTGATACAACTACTATGGAAGACGGTATGGAGATTCCTTAAAAACCTAGGAATAAAACCACCATATGACCCAGCAATCCCACTCCTAGACACATACCCTGAAGAAAACAAAACTGAAAAAGACACATATATCCCATTGTTCATTGCAGCACTATTTACAATAGCTAGATCATAGAAGCAACCTAGATGTCTATAGACAGATGAATGGATAAAGAAGTAGTGGTACATATACACAATGGAATATTATTCAGTCATAAAAAGGATCACCTTTGAGTCATTTCTAATGAGGTGATTGAAACTAGAGCCTATTATACCAAGTGAAATAAGTCAGAAAGAGAAAATAAATATTGTATACTAACACATGGCATCACCGACTCGATGGACATGAGTTTGGGTAAACTCCGGGTGTTTGTGATGGACAGGGAGGCATGGTATGCTGTGATTCATGGGGTTGCAAAGAGCCAGACATGACTGAGTGACTGAACTGAACTGAACTGAAAGCTCCCATCGGATTGATATCTGTGCAGTGGCATTTCCTGATAATGTGTGCTGTGCTTAGTCGCTCGGTTGTGTCCGACTCTGTGACCCCATGGACAGTCATCTACCAGGCCCTTCTGTCCATCTGGATTCTCCAGGCAAGTATGCTGGAGTGGGTTGCCATGCCCTCCTCCAGGAGACTTTCCCAACCCAGGGATTGAACCCAGGTCTCCCACATTGCAGGCAGATTCTTTACCATCTGAGCCACCTAGATGGTGTTTTAAAAAGTAGTTGGGCTCAGTTTGTCAGGTAAGACTTCAAGGTAGAAATGGAATTTCAGCTGCCTCTGAAGGGTGGGAAACAGGAATGAAAAGTGCATTCTAGTAATGCACTAGTATATTCATCTAGTAAAGATGAATATAATAAAGACAAAAAAGAGTAGAAACATACAAGATGCATTTGGGAAAATACAAGAACAATCATTAGAATAAAGGAGTATTAAGAGCATAGTAGGAGATAAGACTGGAAAAAAACAGTACTCTTTAAATAAAACTCCAATACTTTGGCCACCTGATGCGAAGAGCTGACTCATTTGAAAGGGCCCTGATGATGGGAAGGATTGAGGGCGGGAGGAGAGGGGGACGACAGAGGATAAGATGGTTGGATGGCATCACCGACTCAATGAACGTGAGTTTGGGTAGACTCCGGGAGTTGGTGGTGGACAGGGAGGCTTGGCGTGCTGTGGTTTGTGGGGTCACAGAGAGTCAGACATGACTGAGAGACTGAACTGAACTGAACTGAACTAAACACATACATACGGAATCTCGAAAAATGGTACTGAAGAATTTATTTGTAGGGCAATAACGGAGAAACAGCAATAGAGAATAGACTTATAGACATGGGGAGAGGGAGGAGAGGTTGAGATGTATGGAAAGAGTAACATGGAAACTTATATTACCATATGTAAAATAGATAGCCAACGGGAATTTTCCGTATGTCTCAGGAAACTCATACAAGGGCTCTGTGTCAACCTAGGGAGGTGGGATGTGTGAGCACTTTCACATATGGCCTACAAAACCTAAAATATGCTAGACTTTTATGGAAAAATGAGTCATGTAAGGCAAGGCAGCACCATCCATCCAGAAAGGGAAAGCTTAGCTAACTAGACTAGAACCCGTACCCTCTAAGCCAAGCCAGCCCAATTTTATTCCAGGCAAATACTTAGAACTAAGATTTTCTGGGATGACAGGTATTGTCTCAAGTAGAGTGCAGAGAATACATCTGAAAAGTAGTTAGAATCAGGAAAAGGCATAGCTCTCACTACGTGATACATGTCCACAAGGCAGAAGCACCTAATTTTGGAAGTGATTTCCGATGTTAGACTCCATCTCTTGTGCAGCAGGAAGTTCAAGTTAGCGGATGCTGCAAAGATGCAAACAGAACTCTCAACCAAGCAGCAGGTATAGCTTTTACTTATTAATGACCCAGGTGAGTTAAGCATGGTAAAACAGGATACTATGAAGTTAATTTAAGTAAGAGATTTGTGTGTTATGCTAAACAGTTCTATTTGTCTGTTCAACAAATGAGCCCTAAATTAGCATTGCAAGATGACAACAATTTTATTATTCTTGTGAGTTCTGTGGGTCAGGAATTTGGAAAACATATGGCACTGAAGGCTTGACTCTGCTCCATGATGTCTGGGTCCTCAGCTGGGAAGACTCAAAAGCAGGGACTGCCCTTAGATGATGAACTCTGGCCAGTGATGATGGATAAAAGGGGAAAAGGTTCATCTCTGTAGTTAAGTAAGTATTATAGGAAAAAAAAAAAAAAGCAAGAACCTGGGAAATGATTTTCACTTCTTATTTAAAGCACTTTCCTCCTATGGGACCGTTGTAATATGAACTTAACGTAGAAAGGGGACCACCTTTTCTGACTTACCCTCGCAAGTCACACAGCTTATTTTGTGTCTCATTCTGGTGGTTCCGTATTCAAGGAGGTGGTTCATAGACTCCACATTTTGATTAGGGTAAGGGTTATGTGAAGATGAGAACATGAGACAGAACAGATTTTTGGAAAATCCAGTCTGCTACTCTATATGATTTCTAGCTGTCTGTGAGATCAGCTACTCAGCTTCCATAAGTCAACATGACTCAGGGGTACTTAAAATAGAAACTTAGCATTTACCTTCATCATCCTACTTTCATTTTCATACCTGTGGTCCTTCACTTTAGTAATATTCTATAGTTGTAAGGCTAACAAAGAGTGGAATGTCAGTCTTCATACTCATATAGATTTATGTATGTATTTGTGTGTATATGTGTGCATGTGTATATTTTATAGCTTTCCAGAACTGAAGAATAGAATGTATTGAATATAGAAAAGGTATTATTAATTAAATTAGCATGTTACATTTATAGAGAGTTCAATAATCAAGAAATATTTTTCCATCTAATTGAAAATAATAATCATGCTTTAGATTTCAATGAAAACAGGAGTCATAGTAAGACTTTAAGAAATTATGTGATTTTATGATTATGTTTCAGAATCTGAAAAATGATTTCAGGAGATGTAAAGTGATTTATTCAGCCAATGTTTGTTGCAAACCACTTTTCCTTCAGGTGGTGTTAGGTTGGTGGAAACATAATTGCAATTTTGCACTGCTGGCATTTGCATTTGATATTGGTACAAGTTAGGGCTCCCCTGATGGCTCAGATGGTGAAGCATCAGCCTGCCAATGCAGGAAACCCAGGTTTGATCCCTGGGTCAGGAAGATCCCTGGGAGAAGGAAATGGCAACCCACTCCAGTATTCTTGCCTGGAGACTCCCCATGGACAGAGGAAGCTGGTAGGCTACAGCCCATGGGGCTCCAAAGAGTCAGACACGACTGAGCTGTAACACTACTAATACTGCTACTATTGGAATATGTTCTTAAATAAATGTAGTTATGGTACACATCATTTTAATGTGCATTTCTTGCTTTACTTTTTTCTGATAATGATATTACTTGCTGCTTATTTTATATTTATTTTAGACTATAGAAATGTTAGACAAAAAGCAAATTCAAGTGATTTATTCGAGTTCAAAATAGGTTGTAAGGCAGCAGAAACAACTTGCAACATCAGCAACACATTTGGCCCAAGAGCTGCTAATGAACGCACAGTGGAGTGGTGGTTCAAGAAGTTTTGCAAAGGAGACGAGAGCCTTGAAGATGAGGAAGGTAGTGACTGGCCATCAGAAGTTGACAATGACTATTTGAGAGCAATCATTGAAGCTGATCCTCTTTCAACTATTCAAGAAGTTGCTGAAGAACTCAACATCAGTCATTCTATGGTCATTCAGCATTTGAAGCAAATTAGAAAGGTGAAAAAGCTTGATAAGTGGGTGTCTCATGAGCTGACCAAACATCAAAAGAAAAATTGTCATTTTGAAGTGTCTTCTCTTATTCTATGCAACAACAATGAACTATTTTTTTAATCGGATTGTGATGTGCAATGAAAAGTGGATTTTAGATAACAACAGGTGAAGATCAGCTCGGTGGTTGGACAGAAAAGAAGCTCCAAAGCACTTCCCAATGCCAAACTCACACCAAAAAAAGGTCATGGTCACTGTTTGGTGGTCTGCTGCCTGTCTGATCCACTACAGCTTTCTGAATCCTGGCAAAACCATTACATCTGAGAAGTATGCTCAGCAAACCAAAGAGATGCACCAAAAACTGTGATGCCTGGAACTGGTATTGGTCAACAGAAAGGGCCCAATTCTTCTCCATGACAACACCCAGCTGCATGTTGCACAACCAATGCTTCAAAAGTTGAATGAATTGGGCTATGAAGTTTTGCCTCATCGGCCACATTCACCTGGCCACTTGCCGACCAACTACCACTTCATAAAGCATCTCAAACAACTTTTTGCAGGGAAAACGCTTCCAAAACTAGCAGGAGAAAGAAAATGCTTTCCAAGAGTTTGTTGAATCCTGAAGCATGGATTTTTATGCTACAGGAATAAGCAAACTTATTTCTAGTTGGCAATAAGATGTTGATTGTAATGTTCCCTATTATAAAGATGTGTTTGAGTATAGTTATAGTGATTTAAAATTCATGGTCTGAAACTGCAATTACTTTCATACCAACCTAATACACTGGGCACTGGGCCTATGATGGTCAATCAAACCTGAAACGATGCCTTTTTTTAAGAAAGCTTCTAGTCTACCTAGGTAGTAGATGTGGGAATGGGTAATGAGAGTTGTCTTATAAATAAACACATACATGAACATACAGTTACAAGTTGTGATAAGTAAAGGGAAACAAAAAGATTGAGGACCTCATAAGAGAGAGTTAAAAGAAGGATTCATTTAGATTAGATGAATCAGGGAAGAAATATTTGAGAAACTGACATTTGTTAATATCTGATGATGGTAATCATCACTACTGTGGCAAATTTAGGAGAAAAAGTTTTTTGATAGAGGGAAGAAGGCTCTGAGTCAGATTAAACTTTGACTTTATTTCCCTTTCTTTCATTGTTTTATTTTATTTTACTTTATTTTAGGAACTGTAAAATGAGGAAATACTAATCAGTTTTAAGCAAAGAAGTGAGATCATCATATTTGCATTTTAAAAAGCTCTCTGGCTGCTGCTGTATAGAAAATAGATCAGAGCAGCACAAGAATGAAACTGGTTTTTTTCTAGTACACTTGTGAGAATAAAAACAAAACAAAACTGGGGAACTAATTTATCAATAAGAAGAAAAAGAGGACCTTCTCAAATTTATAATTGCTTAGAAATCACTCAATCCGTAATCTCATCTGAGAAGTCTGAAGGATAGTATGAGTCTATACCTAATACCATAACTAGAAAATTCCCCATGCTACTACTTCTTGCAAAGTTTCTGAGTTTTGACCTTTGCATATATTGTTAATCACAACTCCAGAGAAAGCCTTCCTCACCTTCATTTTTGAAATCTTAACCATCCTTCCAGTTGCAAATTAAATGCTTCCTTCTCCAGGAAAGCCTGATGTCCCTAGCCGAATATGTCCTCCTTCCTGACTCCAGTTCTCTTGAGCTTACTTTTAAATGTTCCCTATGTCATTTTTCTATTGAGTGCAGACTTAAATTTGCTTGTAGAGTACACTATTCTGGGTTATATTCACTGTTGGAGACCCCAGTGCCTACACAGTGTCTGAAGGAGAGGTAATATTCAACAAATGAGTTACTATACAACTGAAGTTTACATCCTGAAATTGATCATAAAGAAGCATGATTTTCTATTTTTTTCAGGACTGAATTATGTTATGATTTCTTTTTCATCAGTCACCTACAATCAATTTCCTAACATGTATCTTCAACAGTGTTTCTATAAATGTTTACTAATTTAAATTTAAACATGACATTTTCAATTTATCTTAAGGGTGATTAACTAGGATTTACTTAGTAATATGCACTCTTTTCTTACCATTATTCTAAAGAAAAATTTGTATGGCATTAAAAATGACACAAACTCACAAAAAAAGTGAAAATTAATCTTAAATATTATTTTCTATTCTTAGATACCACCTAGCTAAGTAAATTGTTTACACTGGTGCCCTTTTATGAGTTCAAGTTATCATCCTATCATATGACTCCAAGTCTGCTTGTATCATTTAGATTTCCAGTTCAACTGAATCACTAGGGGATTACTTGCAAGTCTGGAATTATGAAGTATTATGTAATATTATTTGGTGTTTAGAATTAAATAAATACACATTTGAGATTAAAAAGTAAAAAAAAAACCACAAATCAAGTAGTGCTTATGCAATAGAAACAATACAAAATATATTCTATTTAAAATAAAATAAGAAGCTTAATTCAGGAACATGTTAAAGTTCACATCCTTGTAAGCTCTTTATATGTTCCACAAGGAGCTATGACTAAATGACACATCCACAGAGAATCTTATTAATGTTTGTTCAGGGCTTGTTCAGTATAATCTAAGCCCCACAAAATCTCTTATAGATACTACCTTGAAGTCTACTATTTTAAGTGTTATGATTATAATTTACAGTATACTTACAGTACTGACATTTGTTTCTAAATTTATTAAACTTAAATAGAAAAGAGACAGTGCTCATTTTTGTGCAACAGTACGTAAGGCAATAAACAACAGGGTCATTAAATTCTCTTTAGAATTTCTTCTTTTTGCGTAAGTATTATTTGTATTAAATAGGTATCCAGCTCATAATTTCTGGTTATGGCCATTTCCACAGTTCAACTTCGTGATTTTATAATGGCTTAAACATAACAGTACTCAGTATGGCATAAAAACAAACAGCTATTTAGTGGAATAAGGGTTGAAAAAAAGCAATGCAATAAGTCACAGTGCTTTGAATCTCTTCCTGGTTCCCTCACTCCCAATTACATCATCTTTTTTTTCCTTATAATAAAGAAAAAACACAACATAAGAAAACCTGTTTTCTTCTTTTCTCAGTAATCATGTTGGTGGATCAATTAAGCTTGTTGTTTTGTTCCCTCCTCTCTTTCCATAGATTGCTTCCAAGTATAAGAAATGATAAAATCAGTATTCCACTGGGTCACTAGCAATGCCTCAAGACTTAAGTCAGTGAACTTATTGGGTGATTTGCTTTAAAATTATGGTTATTATTCAGTTTTATTTTTCTCTAGGCCAATTGCAAATTAACATGTGGAGGAAGGATTAAGTATTTTACCTGCTTGCATCAGAAGTACGTAAAGAGAACTCCTGGATAATATCAGGTAATAGATAATTAGTTTGGCACTCGACCAGAGTGAGGTCCAGCCATGAGTATTTTATTACTTTCAAACACAAGTGAGCATTCAGCTGTTGGGTCAACTCAGATACCTGAAAAACAGCTACTCTGGCACATTTACAACCTTGTGAACAAATTTATGCAATTTTACATCCCTTTGCTGATTTACCTGGAAAGACCATTATGTATGATAATGAATTTAACAGATGAAAATCAGTAAATGCTTTTGCATACTGTCACTTTATATCATAAGGAAAGATTTGGCATTTTCTCACTTAGGCATGTCCAGCCTCATGTGATATACATATTAGAGATGTAACCTTTCTTTGGATGAAAACTTCCCTTGATTAGTTTTCCTTTGAATATTGTACATATTGAACCAGAGTATTTCTATCCTGAGTCACGCATAGATATTAACCAGATATCTTCGAATAGTCAGGCTAAAATGGTGATGCGGAAGTTATTTCTTTTTTTCTTGCACTTGAAATTTGAAAGATAGCTGAAGCTCTAATTAGAACATTCTCTACATGAGGTTAGGATTGGGGTGAAAAGAGGAGTTGGAGTGAATAAGGAAAATTGCAAATAGAGGATCTTTTCTTTTTTCAGTATCTTGTATACTTCTGGAATGAATTCCAGGTTATTCATTTAGACATTCTAAGATTCACCAGTAAATCTAAAGTAGCTAAACAAACCCACTTATTGAGAAGGAGATCACTGAAACAAACTGCAGAGAAGACTAAGAAATAAACGAAGAATAAAGAATCAAATAATAAAATTTCCAGAAGAAAATAAAACAACATATATCCATAGCAATTGAAAATCCTCATGTACAAATGACAAGAGTAGGAACATAGAAGAAAGTTGAAACATACACTTGAAAAACCCCACTGGGACAGTAGGAAAGAAGAAGGTGAAGACCAAAGAAGGAATGAAACAAAAAAAGTTGGAATTTCATGATAGGTTCAAGTTACTTTGTTAAAGAGAGACTTTGTCACACCATTGGGATTGTTAGCTCTTTGGTTCTTTAGCTACCTTGTTGATATACAAAAAATGAGATGAGATTTAGAAATCACTTGGATATCATTTATGTTAAAATAATTCCTGAATGTCATTCCTTTTGTACTTTTTAAACCATCACAAATAAGCATTAAAAGATGAGTAGTCAAGAAGACAAACCGTTGGATTTGAATCTTGACTTTACAGCTTACCTTCTCAAGATATCTAAGCTTGAATGCCCTAGTTTGCACTTCCCCTGGTGGCTTAGTTGGTAAAGAATCCGCCTGCAGTGCAGGAGATGCATGTTCCATTCCTTGGTTGGGAAGATCCCCTGGAGGAGGGTATGGCAACCTACTCCAGTATTCTTGTCTGGAGAATCCCTGGACAGAGGAGCCTAGTGGGCTATAGTCCAGGGGTCACAAAGAGTTGAACATGACTGAAGCGATGGAGCACACACGCACGCCCCAGGTTTCTCATCTGAAAAAATGAGAAAAAAAGAGGTATAGTAATATCATCTCTCTCTTAGAATTACTGTGTGCCTTAAATGAGTTAATACATGTTAAACTCTTGAAAACAGTGCTTACAACATGGTATTATCTTAATTGTATTATTTTGGCATGAAATATTATAAGACAGTATATATTGCTGTTCCCATCTTCAGACTCATATGAATGATTTTTTCTTTATAAGGAATCTCAAGGAACTTACAGGTTGTAAGGTATTCCCTTGATATTTTTGGTCCTGTTTATATTTGACCTGAAGGGAAGGGCTTCCCTGGTGGCTCAGAGGGTAAAGTGTCTGCCTACAATGCCGGAGACCTGGGTTCAATCCCTGGGTCGGGAAGATCCCTGGAGAAGGAAATGGCAATCCACTCCAGTACTCTTGTCTGAAAAATCCCATTGACGGCAAAGCCTGATAGGCTACAGTGCATGGGGTCACAAAGAGTCGGACACGACTGAGAGACTTCACTCACTTTATATTTGACCTGAAGGGAGGATGGCTTTTAAAAATTATTTAAATTGTGGAGATGATGAGACAATCATTTAGAGTTTTCTTGTACATAACTAGGAACAAAAGGAGATAGCTTGGTATTGTCAGCATAAAATTTTCATGTATTACATTCTTTGAATTCAATTTTCCTTATTTTAAATCTCTTTGCACAAGAGTGGTCAGGGAAAATGCTTGGAATGAGTTTGATTAGAAATTGAAATAAATCTGCTGAAAATCTAAAATTCATGTTGGTTTATCACATTCTTTCTGTAATCTAACATGCCTCAAGGAGTGATACTGGGTGATTAGAATGGCTAGTTTATGAAAGCAGCTGGTGTGGGTTTAACAGTTTAAAACTGCACTGAGAGCAGAAACCAATACCACATATGTTTTAGCTTAATCACATATGAGTTAGCTTAATCTCTTGATATGAATTGAACTTATTTGGAAAGAGTTAATCAGAAGTCACAATGCATTCATGTATGCAACAGTGATTGGCCATAGCATTAACTGACAAAGAAAAGTACATTATTGAGAAAGAATGTTATATGCAGTTTTTGTTTCTAGAATTCTCTGTGTGACTAACAACAAAAAAGTTTTGCTTTTGCTTTTTTTCCCACAACAGTAGGAAAAAAAAAAAGGCATGATTGTTAATACTACTATCTTTGCTTCTATTACTTCCACCCAATCAACACACAACAATAATAGCCTTGATTACATGGCTACTGTGACAGGCCCATGTTAAGAGCTTTCAAATATATTCTCACATAATCCTTACAAGAATTTTCTAAGGTAGTCACTTAACACACTCATTCTGAGTGATAAAATTAAATAGAGCTGTGAAGTTATTAAATCAAAGTTACCCAAATAGTAAGGAATAGGGTTGGGAGTTGAATCCAGTCTTATACAGTTACAAAATCACATGCACTTTCTATTGTATGAAAGATTCCCATAATTTTGTATTTCACCTGGCTTTCATTATAGAGTTGATCAAGATGGTAGAATAGGAAGATGTAGAACTGCCCCCACCACCACCCCCCATGAAAACATCAAAAATATATCTACATGTGAAACAATTCTCACTGAAAATTAACTGGAGATTGGTAAAAAAGATTCCTATAAAAACAGAGTTGGGGAAAAATATTTGCAAATGATATGGCCAATAAGAGGTCACTACCCAAAATATATAATTGGCTCATACAATTTGATATCAAAAAAATAACCTGATTAAACAATAGGCAGTAGATCTGAACTGACATTTCTGAAGGCATGTAGATGGCCAACATGCACATGAAATGATGCTCAACATTGCTAATTATTAGATAAATGCAATTTAAAACCATGAGATTTTAACTTACACCTGTCAGAATGACTAGCATCAAAAAGTCTACAAATAACAAATGCTGGTGAAGGTGTAGAGAAAAGGGAACTTTTGTGTGCTGTTGGTGGGGATGCAAATTGGTGCAGCCGCTGTGGAAAGCAGTATGGAGGTTCTTCAAAAACTGAAAAACTAAAAATTAACAATTACATGATCCAGTAGTTTTAATCCTGAGTGTATATCCAAAGAAAATGAAAACACTATTTTGAAAAAATAGAGATACAGATGTAGAAAAAAAAACTTATGGTTACCAGGAGATAAGTGGAAGAGGGATAAATGGGGAGGTTGGGATGGATATATACATACTACTATATATAAAGTAGATAACTAATAAGACCCTGCTGTTTAGTACAGGGAACTCAATACTCTCTTATGCCTATTCAATATTCTATAATGGTATATATGGGAAAAGAATCTTTAAAAAAGAGTAGACGTATCTATATGTATTACTGATTCCCAGGAGGCACTGGTGGTAAAGAACCCACCTGCCGATGCAGGTTAGATGGAAGAGACACGGGTTTGATCCCTGGGTGAGGAAGGTCTCCTGGGGGAGGGCACAGTAACTCACTCCACTATTCCTGCCTGCAGAATCCCATGGACGCAGGAGCCTGGCAGGCTGTAGCAGTCCCTGTGGTCGCATAGAGTAGGACATGATGGAAGTGACTCAGCACACTTGCATTACTGACTCACTTTGTGGATACCTGAAACTAACAATATTGTAAATCAACTAGACACTAGTTTAAAAAAAATAAAAAATAAATGTACCTCAGTGGAAGCAACCCAGTGTTCATTAACACATGAATGGATAAAGATGTGTTTTGTGAATATATAAAGTGGAATATTTTTCAGTCATAAAAAAATGAAAATTTTCCATTTGCAGCAGTATGGATGGACCTAGAGGGTTTCATACTTAGTGAGATAAGTCAGATAGAGAAAAACAAACACTGTATGTTATCACTTACATGTGGAATATAAAAAATGAAAAACGTATAGTGGATCTAGTTTGTTTTCTGTGAGTCAGTTTCTGTTTTTTTATATATATTTTTCATTTTTTATATTGCACATGTAAGTGATAACATACAGTATGGGGAGAGATAAGAGGGGGAGGCAAGATAGGGCTAAGGGAATAAGAGATACGATTATTATATATAAAATAGATAAGCACCAAGGATATATTATAGAGCCCAGGGTAATATAGAAAATATTTTTTCATAACTTTATATGGAGTATAATATATATAAATATTAAATCTCTTTGTTTTACACTTGAAACTAATATAACACTTTAAATCAACTATACTTCAATTAAAAAAACAATTGTCTAATATTAAGAGTATTACAAAGGTAATTTTTAAATGACCCAGAATAAGTCTATTGATCATTAATTACCAGCTTAGTGATAAATCAATTAATAAAGTAATCACTAAGTTCAAGAAAAGATTTGAGGTTATCTTACACATGAGTCTGCTAATAAGACTCTAAACGAAAAAAAAAAATTCAACATTGTACACATAAATGAAGTGTTTCCCAAAATGCTCTCTCTATATATAAAGCTATATAGATAAAGTACATTTTATGATTTTGCTTTTCTGGTTTGTTCTTAGATTTTCAATAAAGCATTTCTAAGTTCCCTTCTACCATCAAATATTACTGCATGGAGTCAGCTAAGTAACTGGTCTTTCTCAGAAGAGAGCAGTAAAAGGACTAGGCTGTGCCTACCAGGTTAAGGACAGTAATATATATGATTTAAAGACTCTTAATCTCTCCTTAGGAGAAGACAATAGCACGCCACTCCAGCACTCTTGCCTGGAAAATCCCATGGACAGAGGAGCCTGGTAGGCTGCAGTTCATGGGGTCGCTAGGAGTCGGACACGACTGAGCGACTTCACTTTCACTGTTCACTTTCATGCATTGGAGAAGGAAATGGCAACCCACCCCACTGTTCTTGCCTGGAGAATCCCAGGGTCAGGGGAGCCTGGCGGGCTCCCATCTATGAGGTTGCATAGAGTCAGACACGACTGATGTGACTTAGCTGCAGCAATCTCTCCTTGATACACTCCTGTGTGGACCGGATGGTTTTGCTCACCCCCCAAAATTCATATGTTGACTCCTTAACCCCTGATGTAATAAAATTTGGAGATGGAGCCTTTGCGAGGTAATTAGAGTTGGATGAGGTCATGGGATAACAGCTCTCATAAGAAGTGACACCAGAGAGTTTATTCATTCTCTTTCTTTCTCTTTCTCTCTCCCCTACCCCACCAAATATGGGGACACATGCAAGCCAGGAAGAGATCTCTCACCAGAAATCTGTCCACCCTAGCACTTTGAGATCCATTCCAGCCTCCCAAACTGTGGGACAATAAACTCCTGTTTGTGATATTTTGTTATGGTGGCCTGAGCTGGCTAAGACAATTGCTAAAATCTGGCTCCTTTCGCTAGCATTTGAATATTCATTAAACTGCCCTAAATCTGGGAATAAAAAATGTTAAGAAACACTGCCAAGGAAGGGTCTTAAGATAGCACAGAGGCATCTTAGTGTTTTAAGATGGAAACTTAATAACTGGAGTTTTTACCTCCGGCTGTGATACCAGCAAAGTTACCCTTTTAGCCAAAGCTGAGCAGTTAGGCAGCAAACCTGCTTAAAGCTTATATTTCCATCTTTTAAAATCTATCCATCAGGAAAGAAATGGATAGTATTTGTTCAAAGAGAATCTTAAGAATATCCGAAAAGCTGAAAAAAATCTGAAAAAATTCTGAAAAATTCTGAAAAAATCTTATTTTATTAATTTGGATAGTGGTATAGTTTAATGGCTGACAGTAAGCCCTAGGAAAGTTCAGGCAAAAACCAAAGTAGATTTCCATATCATCTAGTATATGAAAATGGTCTTGGTATATCCTTAATCAATTTTTAAAATGAAGAGATGTCTAATTTTTTTTAAATGCAAGGCAATTTAAATAACAGGTAACACATAGTTCTTACTATGTTCTAGGTATTGTTCTAGAAATTCATATATATTTACTTTTCACAATAACTCTAAGAAGTAGGTATTATTACTATTTCCAGAGACCCAGAGAAATTAAGGAAATTCTGCAAGGTCATGTGTACTGCTAGTGGGGGAGTCGTAGTCTGAACCTGGGCAGCCTGGTGTTAGATTCTGTCACAGATCTGTCTTTGTTTGCTTTTCCTGTGCTAAACTGTGCTCTGCCAGGCAAGAGATGCTTAGTGGGGATTCCTCATATTTCCTTTGAACATGTTCTATTTGGCAACAGTGTCTCAATTCTATTTTTTCTATTATGCTGCTTCAATTTCTTAAAAATATTGATTTTATTATTAAAATTTCTAAATGTTAGACTCTTTAACTCTGTTTCTGTTTATCACTCACTTCCCATAAATTATTAATTGATAATAAGTATTGCAGGACAGTATTGACGGATTGCCAGGAGAAATATCAAGCTTCCTTGGTAGCTCAGACGGTAAAGCATCTGCCTGCAATGCAAGAGACCTGGGTTCGATCCCCAGGTCAGAAAGATCCCCTGGAGAAGGAAATGGCAAGCCACTCCAGTACTCTTGCCTGGAAAATTCATGGATGGAAGAGCCTGGTAGGCTACAGTCCACGGGATTGCAAAGAGTTGTACACGACTGAGCAGCTTCACTGGTTCACTGGTTCAGATACACAGATGACACCACCCTTATGGCAGAAAGTGAAGAAGAACTAAAGAGCCTCTTGATGAAAGTGAAAGAGGAGAGTGAAAAAGTTGGCTTTAAACTCAACATTCAGAAAACTAAGATCATGGCCTCTGGTCTCATCACTTCATGACAAATATATGGGGAAATAATGGAAACAGTGAGAGACTTTACTTTTGGGGGCTCCAAAATCATAGCAGTTGGTGACTGCAGCCATGAAATTAAAAGACACTTCTTGGAAGAAAAGCTATGACCAACCTAGACAGCATATTAAAAAGCAGAGACATTACTTTGCCAACAAAGGTCCATCTAGTCAAAGCTATGGTTTTTCCAATAGTCATGTATAGATATGAGAGTTGGACTATAAAGAAAGCTGAGTGCCAAAGAATTGTCATACATTGTCAGTGTACAGTTGTATGATTTTGAACTGTGGTGGTGGAGAAGACTCTTGAGAGTCCCTTGGACTGCAAGGAGATCCAACCAGTCAATCCTAAAGGAAATCAGTCCCGAATATTCATTGGAAGGACTCATGCTGAAGCTGAAACTCTGATACTTTGGCCACCTGATGCAAAGAAGTGACTCATTTGAAAAGACCCTAATGCTGGAAAAGATTGAAGGTGGGAGGAGAAGGGACGACAGAGGATGAGATGGTTGGATGACATCACTGACATGATGGACATGAGTTTGAGTAGGCTCTGGGAGTTGGTGATGGCCAGGGAAGGCTGGCATGCTGCAGTCCATGGGGTCGCAAAGAGTCGGACATGACTGAGTGGCTGAACTGAACTGATTGAAGGACAAAGCCATTCCTACTGTAAAAATAAATGTGGAAACAGACTTCAAATATTCTACTCTCATTGGTAAGACTTTATTGTGAATTAGATGGACCAGGGCATCTTTTCTTTTTGCTGTTAAATCATTAGAACTGTCTATGTTCTATGTTACAGTCATCACTTGCCATTTTTCGGCTAACTGTTTAGCAAGACTGGATCAGGTCATACTGCTCTCTGCCTAAGGAAAGAGGATGCCGCACTGACAGTGTAAGACAGTTCATGTTGTGGTTGCTTATTATTATAAACTAATTTAAAAATTACCTGATGATGATATGAATTTCCAAGTAGATGTGCCTAATAACAAAAACTATAGTAGTAACCAAGTCATGGGTTATTGTGAAGACTGAGTTAATCTATATGAAGTTCTAGGCAATTTGTGACATAGTAGTGTGTGAGTGCTCGGTCACGTCCAACTCTGAGACCCTGTGGACTGTCACCCACCAGTGTCCTTTTTCTGTGGGATTGTCCTGTGAAGAATATCTAAGTGGGTTGCCATTACGTCCTCCAGGGGATCTCCCCTAGCCAGGGATCAAACCTGCATCTTCTGCAGCTCCTGTATTGGCAGGCAGATTCTTTACCACTGAGCCACTTAGGAAGCTCAATACTCAGTGTTGTTATTATCATTGTTGTTGTTTTGGGAAGACTAGCTGGTCCAGTGACTTTGAGTATGTTGTTGCATTTGACAGCTTTTTTTTTTTTTAAACAATGCAATATATATATTGCTATATATGGCTTTTAAAATATCTTTAAAAATAACATTTAATTTTTATAATAGCATATAGGCTATGTTCTAGGTAGGTTATCAAGATCTTTTAAGACCTGGTATCATCATTACAGACATTTCAGTAACATTCAAGGAAGATACAACAAACTCATATGAATAATAAACACTATACAAAAAAGGTTATAATTAAATTATCTTTTGTGGTCTAAGGATTATGTGGTGTTCAGATGAGATAAAGCTCAACTGGGTTTGAAAAATTCGTAACAGATCTAAGTCATGGTAGTGCTAGAATATGAGTTTTTCTTTAAAGAAAAAGAGCTGTCTAGTAGAGAAGGAAAAGTATTGACATAAATTTCTACATAGAAATAAATGTAGTATATACTTGTGGAATATTTGTAGTATTAACTAGTAAATCGTCATTGATTCTTACGCCTTTTTTCTTCTTTATTTTTAACAGGCACTAGGCAAGACTTTTCCCCATGAATGAGAACATAATTTTCAAACAAATCCCAGATCATTGTTTCTGTCAGAGTCAATGTTACTTTCTAAGTAAATGCTGAAACTAATGGCTTTATAATGATATTTTTACAGACTTTACTTATTTAAATAATCTCATGCCTATTAAATTACTACATTGGATCTGGCAGATGAAAGTATCTGTGTTTTGCTTTGCAAATTTGTTTATATCAAAGGCTGCCTCTTCAGAAAAGAACAATAACCTTGGGGTGGGTAATCATGTCATCCTATTCTAGATAGGTCTGTGCTTCTCACATACAAATTGAAAGGGCAGGGTTATGGACTTAGATGCAGAAAAAGTCATAGTTCATTCTGGAACATCTAAGCTAGCATTCATTTGGGGAAAATATACAGGGAAAAACTATACAGAAACATTAATAAGTGAGGGAAGTGCTTATACAGAGGGGTGGTGTAGGTTGGGTGGTACAGATAGATTTCCCCTCTCTCCTCCTCTTCTCCTTTTTCTCTTGGCTCCTTCCTCCTTGTCCTTCTTCTTTGTGTCTAATCTAAGTTACTATTATCTGAACATCTACTAGTTTTATTGTTATCGGAGGTTAACTCCATAAAATGTCCCCATTAGATCTGAGAATTCCTCAGGCTGTGGCTTTATCTGTGCTCAAAAACAGCCTTCTAACCTGCCATCTTGCCTTACCATTCTTCCAAGTAGCCAACTGGAAAAGCTATCTTCCATCATTAATACCAGCATGAAAACCATCTTGGTTTTGGAGAAAGAAACACTGTTATCCTCTGGAATAGTTTTTGTTTCTGTAGTCTCCCACACATTGAGACCAGATCTAATTCTTAAAAAGGTTTATGGAAGATTAGGACTTCCCTGGTAGCTCAGCTGGTAAAGAATCTGCCTGCAATGAAAGACACCCTGGTTCGATTCCTAGGCTGGGAGATCTCTTGGAGAAGGGATAGGCTACTCACTCCAGTATTCTTAGGCTTCCCTGGTGGCTAAGACAGTGAAGAATCTGGCTGCAATGCGGGAGACCTGGGTTCGATCCCTGGGTTGGGAAGATCCCCTGGAGAAGGGAAAGGCTACCTACTCCAGTATACTGGTCTGCAGAAGTCCATGGACAGTCCATGGGGTTGCAAAGAGTCGGACAGGACTGAGTGACCTTCACTTTCACTTTCTAAGACTTGATCTACAATAGAAAAAATGAGTTTTAAAAATAAAACACAAATTAGAGTACTTACTCTATTTGATTTTAAGGCCTCCTGTGGGAGCATGCATGCATGCGTGCTAAGTTGCTTCAGTCATGTCCAACTCTTTGCAACCCCATGGACTGTAGCCCTCCAAGCTCCTCTGTCCAGGAAAGAATACTGGAGTGGGTTGCCATGCCCTCCTCCAGGGGATCTTCCCAATCTAGGGATTGAATCCATGTCTTCTGTGTCTCCTGCATTGCAGGCAGATTCTTTACCACTAAGCCACCACTGGACGCCCAAGACCTACTATATTCCTATACTAATCAGTAGAGTGTGGTATTGGCATCAAGACAGAAAAGAGAGCAGAAATGAACTCTCACATAGGTATTTAAATGACTTTAAGAAAAAATCGCCAGTGAAATTCAATAAAGACAATGGTATTTTAAACAAATACTGCCAGAACAACTGGCTATCAATATGGAAAAACATAAATCTTAGCTGCTATCTAACTTTTGACTCCCCAATTTGGTGCATAGATCTAAACATAAAATTCATAACCATAAAGCTTACAGAGTAAAATGTAGGAGAGTATCTTTGTGACCTTGGGAAAGGCAAACATTTCTTCAACAAACAAACACCGCCCCCCACCCAAAATCACTAACTTAAAAAAATGATACACTGAAAAATTATGCTCAACAAAACATCACTAAGAAAATCAACAGATGCTGCAGATGGGAAAAATAACAGCACATGTGTCTGAAGAAATTGTATATCCACAACAAATATTTTAATTACATCTATAAATCAACAAATAAAATAGCCCAATATAAAATGCATAAGATATTTGAATAGGTATCTATAAAAGGATATATGTGAATGGACAATGAACATGAAAATGTGCTCACCATGACTAGTCATCAGGGAAATTAAAATTACAACAAGCACTTCCTCTTTTCCCTTCTTGAAATCATTAGCCCTAAAGCCATTAGATTGGGCAGGGCAGAGGCAGACAGCGGACAGTAGGGAGAGCCACTGTATCCCAGAGTAGTGTCAGAGTCCGGGCAGGGTGATGAGGCAGTTGTGTAATAAGATGACCTGGCACAAGAACCCAAGCAGGGTGAAGAGGGCATCTACAGGAAGGGAGGCAGAGCTGGAGATAACGCAGCGTGAGTGCAATGACCATGTGGAGATAACCTGCGTGTTAAGGGAGCTGGGAGCCCAAGGGAGGTGAGCAGGGCATCTTTTTGAGGGAAGAGGTGTTGGCAGATGGATGACTGGTTACATACAGGGGCTTTACTCAAACAAGAAAATTTATTTAGGAAATGAGAGCCAGGTTTCTCACTGCTGGAGAAGGGATCTGTAAATACAGCTCATGGCTATGAATGTGTATATACAACTTAAAAATCAATTGAATGGAACAATTAAGATCTTTTTAATTTTGTTTGTATTTTAGCTTTGCCCATTAATATTTTTTTGTAACTACTTAAATCAAAGCCTGTGAGTGATCTAGGGAAGTCTCAAGGCTTCAAGGCTACCTATACATTTTACTAATTGTCCAGAAGTCATTTTTGACATTATCTCTATGGAGACAGCAAGAAATAAATTTGAACAATCAAAACACAAGATCATGTCATAATATGCCATAAATTACAAAGATCCAAAGAAGAATTCTCTTCTGCTCTTTCAAAAGCTTAGCTGGTAATGCCGAAGGAAGTAAGAATTCAGGAAGGTGACTTTAAAATATTTCAATGATCTCAATTGATAGCAAAATTATTTTTGTTAACAAATACCAATTTCATACCAAAGACATGTCTTAAGGCTTAGTGTGGACTTTGCTTCAGAAAGTGGGAACGTGAAATGGTTATCAAATAAATCAAACCAGGTTCAGAAGATCTTTAAGGTTAGAATTAAAGTTAACATGTCATGCAAGTTTTAGTGTTCATCCTAAATGGAAGCCAGGCAAAGAATGACGGCCAGCGCTACCCACCTCCTAGCACTTCCCTGTGTGTTTCCTATTTGCTGTATGGTGGGGCTCTTGGTACCAGTCGGTAACTGTGACTTCTGCTGTCTTGTGGAAGAATGTTCAGGAGCAACCTTAGATGCTCTGAACAGAGACTCACTCATTACTGCCGCCCCAAAATAACCACGTGGAGCTGGGCACATGTTAGGCACTTCATACATACATGTGAAATGACTGGCTGAGAAATTGCATATTAATAAATAATAATGAAAGGTAGTGACTTTTGAAAAGTTGAAGTTACTCTACTAGTTTAAAAACACAGAGTTATTTGAATATTATTGTTAATGATTTGAGACCATTATTGTACTTCTGCCACTGGCTTGCAGTATTATCTCACGTAAGACACCAAAGTCAGACAAGAGAGAGCTATAGTGTTTTGTTTTTTTTTAAATAAGCATCTTTATTTTTCTTTGCAGTTCTAAAATTTTATAACTCCCTTATTTGACCTCCTTTTGGGAATTTTAATATGTTTAGATTTAAAGGCTTATTTACTCTGTCTTTAGATAGATGGGAACTATTTTAATGATCTTGTCATTTTACATTTATAAAGACAGAGAAGTTAAATAACTTGACCAGATTAATCATGGTAAATATATATATATATGATCACAGTAAAAAGAAACATATTGTCTGTAAGCAAGGAATTTCTGAGTATATTCAAGTCATTTAAGTCCCTTCAGGAAAATGTTACCATTTCCTTCTTATAAAGGATAAAGGATAAAGTGAAGTCGCTCAGTCATGTCTGATTCTTTGCAACCCCATGGACTGTAGCCTACCAGGCCCTTCTGTCCATGGGATTCTCCAGGAGAGAATACTTATAAATAAATTATTAATAATTTTCAATTATACTATAAATTGCTCAGTGAATACTAGATGCCAAACACTGTACTATTTATTTGACTGACCTCACTTAATCCTCACAACAACCATTTAAAGAAGGAACAGGCATTATCCCAGATACAGAGATGGGGAAAGTGAGATTTGAAGAAATTTTGTATCTTGTCCAGGGTAATAAATCTAATAAACACTGGAAGATTTTGAAACCAAGTCATTTGGAAATTTTTAAATAATTTTAAAAGGTTAAATCTTAACATATGTAGAGAAGTGTTCAAAATAATAATAAATGTATAGCTCTATGAATTTCTACAAAATAAACACACTCAGGTAATGTCCATCCTGATAAAGGCAGAAAATATTACCAGCACCCCAGATGCCTGTTCCCAGGCCTCCTTACAGTACTTAAGTCCCTTTAGGGTACCCACTATTCTAACGTTTCTTATCATAAACTAGATTGCCTGATTTTGAAGGTCATACTGATTTTGAGGTTCATGTAGCTGGAATCAGAAAGCATATACATTTCTAAGCCTGGCTTTAGAAAAAGTAATTTTAATTGGATGATAATTGCTTTACAGTATTGTGTTGGTTCCTGCCATATAGCAACATGAATTAAGCGTAGGCATACGTATGTCCCCTCTATCTTGAACCTCTCTCCCACCTCCCACCCCATCCCACCTGTCTAGGTTATCAGAGAGCACTGATTTGAGCTCCCTGAGTCATACGGCAAATTCCCACCAGCTATCCGTTACACACATGGTGATGCGTATGTTTTTATGCTACCCTCTCAATTTGTCCTACCTTCCCCTTCCCCCACTGTGTCCAGAAGTGTGTTCCCTGTGTCTCCAATGCTGCCCTGCAAAGAAATTCATCAGTGCTGTCTTTCTAGATTCCGTATATATGCATTAATATGCATTTTTTTTTCTGGCTTACTTCACTCTGTATAACAGGCTCTAGTTTCATCCACCTCATTAAGACTGACTCAAATGCATTCCGTTTTATGCCCTTATTCCATTGAATATATGTAACACAGCATCTTTAGTCACTCATCTGTTGGTGGACATCTAGGTCACTTCCATGTCCTAACTATTGTAAATCATGCTGCAATGAACATCGGGGTACATGTGTCTTTTTCAATTATGGTTTTCTCAGGGTATATGCCCAGTAGTGGAATTGCTGGGTCATATGGTGGTTCTATTCCTAGTTTTTTAAGGAATCTCCATAGTGGCTGTATCAATTTACATTTTCACCAGCAGTGCAAGAGGTTTCCCTTTTCTCCACACCTTCTCCAACATTTATTATTTGTAGATTTTATGATGATGGCAATTTTGCCCATTGTGAAGTGATACCTAATTGGAGTTTTGATTTGTGTTTCTCATAATGAGCAATGTTGAGCATCTTTTCATGTGTTTATAGCCATCTGTATGTATTCTCTGGAGAAATGTCTGTTTAGGCCTTTGGCCCATTTTTTGATTGGGTTGTTTGTTTTTCTGGTATTAAGTTGCATGAGCTGCTAGTATATTTTGGAGATTAATCTTTTATCAACTGTTTCACTTGCTATTATTTTCTCCCATTTTGAGTGTTGTCTTTTTCACCTTGTTATAGTTTCCATTGCTGTGCAAAAGCTCTGACGTTTAATTAGGTCCCACTTGTTTATTTTTGTTTTTATTTCCATTACTCTAGAAGGTGGGTCATTGAGGATCTTGCTGTAATTTATGTCAAAGAGAATTCTGCCTATATCTTCTTCTAAAAGTCTTATAGTTTCTGGTCTTACATTTAGGTCTTTACTCCATTTTGGGTTTATCTTTGTGTATAGTGTTAGAAGATGTTCTAATTTCATTCTTTTACACATAGCTGTCCAATTTTCCCAACATCACTTGTTGAAAAGACTGCCTTTTTTGCATTGTATATTCTGGCCTCCTTTGTCAAAGATAAGGTGCCCAAAGTTGTGTGAGTTTATCTCTGGGTTTTCTCTCTTGTTGCATCAGTCTGTATTTCTGTTTTTATACTGGTACCCTGTGTCTTGATGACTATAGCTAATCAGTGAATTTAGTAAAGTCACAGGATACAAAACGAGTTCACAGAAATCACTTACATTCCTACACACTAACAATGAAAAATCAGAAAGAGAAATTAAGGAATCAATCCCATTTGCCATTGCAACAAAAAGAATAAAATACCTAGGAATAAACCTACCTAAGGAAACAAAAGAGATGTATACAGAAAACTATAATACACTCATTAAAGAAATCAAAGATGACATAAACAGATAGAGAGATATACCATGTTCTAGGATTGGAAGAATCAATATTGTGAAAATGGCTATACTACCAAAACCAATCTACACATTCAAAGCAATCCCTATCAAATTACCAGTGGCATTTTTCACAGAACTAAAAAAAAAAAAAATTCACAGTTTGTATGGAAACACAAACTGTTTAGAGAAGGAAATGGCAACCCACTCCAGTATTCTTGCCTGGAGAATCTCATGGACTGACGAGCCTGGGGAAATATAGTCCACGGGGTCACAAAGAGTCGGACATGACTGAAGTGACTGAGCATGCATGGAAACACAGAAGGCCCCAAATAGCCAAAGCAAACTTGAGAAAGAAGAATGGAGCCGAAGGAATCAACCTTCTTGACTTCAGAATATACTACAAATACAATATATGTTGTTTCTCCCAACATATATTTCTGCTTTGTTGTCAGGTTGGGCTACAGTTCTTTTTAATTGTACAAAATTCCATTTTACTCTATAAATCACAGTTTATGTGTTCTACAGTAGGTGGAATTTGGCTTGTTTTCAGTTTGGGGCTATTATAAATAATGTTGCTCTAAACATACTTTTATATGTTGCTTGCTGTATAGATTTCTGTTAGCTCTGCATTTAAGAGTGGAATTGCTGGGAATGTGTGTGCTCACGTTCACATATATCCCAGATTTCCAGTGATTTCCCATTTTCCACGTTTAACTACAATTTATAAGAGTTTCTATTGTTCTGTAACTTTTATCCTTGTGTTTCTAAACTGACAGTTGCTAGTAGAAACATATTTTTTCCTGTGTTTGTTCATCATATATATTCTGCTTTATAATTATTATTCTGTTTTATAATTTAAAAAATGCTCTGCAGCTCTACTTATGTCTCTGCTTTTATTTCTTATTTTATGTTTTTTTTTTACATTTTAATTTTTTATTGCTATTTATATTTTACATTTTTATTACTATTACACCCACAGTTTTGTCTATTACTGGTTTGATTCCTAGCAAAATGTACATGGGTATTATTTATCATCCTATTTTTTGAAGTTTAAACCAATCAGTTTTCTTTCTTTCATCCTTATTCATTCTTAGTCTTTCTGAAGTTTATTTTGTTTTATTTTCCTAACTTCATTAGCAGAATGCTTACTTTATTTTTATTGTATAACAGTAAGTTGTCTCTGCTGATGGAGTGAACAAGATGAAGAGAATTCTGCTGGAGGGATCCTGATCATAAAAGACTTTTTCAGTTTAAAAGAAAAGAGAGAGAGATGAATAAGGAATTAATTATCCCTTTCCTTTCCCAGGACATTGCCCTGTCTGCATGTGTGGATGATAAGTGTGATTTTGATCTTGCAACCAGGAGGGGATTTAGCCACAGGGGAAGTTGCATAGTAGAAGATTAAGGATACCCTGGTCTCTTCTGACATCACAGAGTCACTGCATTTCTTTCAGTCTTCCTCTTATTAAAGATTAAGAAAAAAAGAAATGTTTCCCCTGATTTTTATACTGTCTTGAGTTCTGTTTTCTGTTATTGGCCAAAGCATCCTAAGTGATTCTCTGTGTCAGTCGTGTCTGACTCTTTGTGATCCCATGAACTGTAGCCCAGGCTCCTCTGTTCAGGGGTTTTTCAGGCAAGAATACTGGAGTGGGTAGACATTCCCCTCTCTAGGGGATCTTTCCGACCCAGGGATCGAACCCATGTCTCTTGCATCTCCTGCACTGGCAGGCAGATACTTTACCACTAGTGCCACCTGGGAAGCCGAAGTGATTTTCTACCCATATCTTTATTCATTTTTGTTTTGCTTAAGTTAACAGGGACTGAGAGATCTGATGAAGTGTCCTACTGCTGTTGTTACTTTCATTTCTTTTTTTGAAACAAGTTTTGGTTTCAAAATAAAATGTGGAAAGTAGTTCCACATTTTATTATTCAGCTAGAAGTTTTATGAGTTATAATTTCATCTCATAAACTTATATTGTTCTCTCCTATTATATCCTTTAAAATAAAATCTAGGATTCTGTTCCCAGCTTCTTAAAGTGTTATTTTCCTATTATGTGAGGATTCAATGACTTCTCTTTCAAATATTGTTAAGATGTACATTCTAATATAATATTGTTATGTTTTGATGTTTAACAAATGTAATACTTCTGTTCTAACACCATCCTTCCCCCAATTCTTGTGTACAGAAATATCTTGACAGAATCCTTTCTTATGTGCTTTGTTTGGCTGTTTTTTTCCCCAGGATAAACATATGGATAATATCCATTCAGTTATTGTTTTACATGAAGCAAAACTTGGCTGCATATAGTGGTGGTGGTTTAGTTGCTAAGTTGTGTCCAACTCTTGCGGCCCCATGGATTGTAGCCTGCCAGGCTCCTCTGTCCATGGGGTTTCCCAGACAAGAATACTAGAGTGGGTTGCCATTTTCTTCTCCAGGGGAATCGTCTCAACCCAGGAATCAAACCCAGGTTTCCTGCATTGTAGGCAGATTCTTTACCTGTAGCTTAAAGTTTGCTCCCCTGGTGCATTTGTTGTTATGTTCTCCCACTTAATATGGTAGATAAGGGGTCCTAGTTTAGTTTAATTTTTCTTCATTGTAGATTGCATTTTTTTCCAGCCTCCACTCTGTTGCCTTCTTATTCTGACCACCAGTGTATAGCCCCATATTGGTATGTTACCTCTCAGATGTTATCTCTTTAAATATTTAGATTCAACTCCACTTTTTCCTACTAATGTTTCTTTTCAGTATTTTTTTCTGTTCTCTTTTAAAGGATCATTTATCAAATCTGGGTCCCAGTGTGCTGTCCTCCCCACTGGAGGAGGGCATGACAACCCACTCCAGTATTCTTGCTTGGAGAATCCTATGGACAGAGGAACCTGGCAGGCTACAGTCCATGGGGCTGCAAAGAGTCAGACACGACTGAAGTGACCTAGCACACATGCACGCACATGCTGCCCTCCAATTTAATACCTTCTCTGTTGTTTCAGCTCCACTTTCTTTCTTCTCTATCTGGCTGAGATCTTCTAAGTGATTCATCAGTCATCGAATTTAATTTTCTACATTAATGAGTTTTCCTTGTATATTATAATTTATATTAAATTATTTTATACCACTTATAATTATAGCACTTTTTTTTCCTGCTCCATTTTAATTTTCTTCTGTTTGTCAGCCCTTCTTTTTCTTATGCTTTTGTGCATACCAACCGTATAATGAAAAGAAGCATTATAGATCATATTTTCAAACTTATATAAAGATTTAAAGGGATTACATATAAAGAGTAAGACACTAACATCTGGATCTACCACAGAGAGAAGAGGAAAAAAGACAATGTCTTTTTATCTTCTGATTTTAGAGCTGTTACTTTAATTTTCTTGAAAGAAAGTTGATAGACTGTATTATTGTTTTCAATTCTTTACTCCTTCTTGCCTCTATTCTCTTGCCATGGCCTCATTATCATGGATAGCATATACTTCCTCCCTCTCATCACTAGGCCTAGCTAGGTGACCTGCTTTGGCCAATGATATATGTATGAAAGTCACAGTGTATATTTCAAGAGCAGGCCTTGAAAACCTCACGATTCTGTTTTTCCTCTTCATCTCTGCCAGTGCCATGGAAAGAATATATCATGGGTATTCTTGGATATCCTGTTGGTCCCCTGAGGAGGATAAAAGAAAGATGTAGAACAGAGGGACTCCAGTGAAATAATAGACATAGCATGACAAAAAGATCTTTCCAACTGAGCACAGCTTAGGCCAGTCAGATTCTGGTGGATTTGCAGATGCATGGACAATAAGAGTATTACTCTTATGGGATAATTTGTTAAACAGCAATAGCTAACCAATACAATGATTTTTCTTCTATTTCCTCCAATGAATTATTTTAAAAGTAACACAAGTAAGTGTTGGCAAGGATCTGCAAAAAGGGAACCCACATACACTATTGGTGGGAATGTAAACTGGTGCACCCACTGTAGAAAAGAATATGGAGAACTACCATATGATCTAGCAATTCCACTCCTGGGTATCTATACAAAATATCCCAAACCACTAATTTTAAAAGATACATGCACTCCAATTTCACAGCAGCATTATTTCCAACTGCCAAGATATGGAAGTAATCTAAGTCTCTATCAGTGACAAACAGATAAAGATGTTGCATATACATGGTCTATGGCCATATCACCCTGAACGTGCCCAATTTCATCTGATCTCGGAAGCATATACATGTATATGTGTGTATATATATATATGAATATTATTCAGTCACTAAAATATATGAAAATTTGCTATTTCCAACAACATGGTTGCACTTGGAGAGTATTAAGCTAAGTGAGGTAAGTCAGACAGAGAAGGGCAAATACTGTATGATCTCACTTATATGTGAAATCTAAAAAGTAAACTAGTAAACATAGGGAAAAAGAAACAGAAAACAAACTAGTGGTTTCCAGTTTTTGGGGAGGGAAGGAGGGAGGGACAAGCATGGGATATGGGATGAGGTACAAATTATTATCTATAAAACAAATAAGCTACAAGGATATATTATACAGCTTAGGGAATATAGCCAATCTTTCATAATAATTTTAAATGGAGTATAACCTTTAAACATTGTGGATCACTCTGTTTTACAGCTGTAACTTATATATTGTACATCAACTATACTTCAAAAAACTTCAAAAAGTAATTCTACCTGAGCTTCTTGCTTAATATTTTTTTCATAGATTCTACTTCAAAAGTATATTCTTTATCAGCTTGAAATCCTTATTGCTAAGAAGATTAATAGATTTTTTCCTAAACTGTCTCCCTTTTCCTATAGGTGAGTTCTGCGCTCGTAGACCTCAAGTGAGATTAGGTGCTTTCCTAGCACTATGGCAACCTGTAGAGAGAGAAGAGGTTTCAAGAGAACTTCAGTGGAACTTCAGTGGAACTCCATCCTTGCATAGTTACTTCTGCTGATTTGTAAGCCTGCTCTGCCAACAGGCAGACCCAGCGAGGTCTTATCTTCTTGTGCCTCCTCTTCATGCTCTCAGGGAAGACATCTTTAGGTTTTTGTTTTGTGCTTGGACTCTTGAAAAGTAAATGCCCTCTTTCTAACTGGCCTCATTACTGATTTTGCTACTTATTCTCCTAAAGAACAGCACTGCTGCTCTGGGGAAAGCCCTCAGCCCCACTGCCAGTCACCGTATTTGCTCCACCTTTGTGGAAGAGACTGACTCTCTGCTCGCAAATCTCACTTTGTTCCCCCTTGGAACTCCAGCTGGACTGTACTGATCAAGTTCCTTGGTCTGTGGTCACATGTTTGATTTCTTGGGAATAGCATGTGAATAGAAGTGACACTCATTTCTTACCAAAACTTTCCATTTTCCATTCCTCATGTTCTTCCCCCTTCTGCCAGCAGGATGCAGAAGATTCAAGTGGCCTAAATGAGTACAGATCCACAAAATGGATGAAGTCTTGGTCCCTGAATGGCCCTGAGCAAGACTACGCCTTGAGCTGAAACTATCTCTGTGACTGCGGGACTGAGAAATAAACTCTTGTGCAGAGTCACTGAGATTTGGGAGATCATCTCCAACAGCGTTAGCATGACTCAACTAACTCAGAAGTCAGCAGCTTGAAGTGGAGTGCTAGGATAAATAATAAAAACTCTAAAATTTTAAAAATTGGATTAGTTGTCAGCTTCCAAAGATAAAGATGTAGCGAGCAGGACTACTTGAGAATGCTCTGAGTTCCATGGAAAAACATGTTGTAAAAGTGATGCCTGCGGATAGCTTAGAAAATAGACCATGTGCCTGGTAGGAGATCCTATTTTTAGTAGTTACAGTAATGCCTATTGTTGGCTGCCTTTGGTGATTTGTGATAAGAAAGAACTGGCTGGTTTTCAAATAGAGATTTAAAGGAAAATGGAGATGGTCCGGTGGTCGAGGATTACTTTTGATCTACTGTAGTAAGAAATACATATTAAAAATTATGAAAAGAAAGAGATTCAGTAAGATTTTCAGTTAAACAAAGTGAGAATCCTGGCTGTGAAGATCAGATTAAGGGAGGTCTAGAGGCAGTGAGATGTTTCAAGAGCTACAGAGGCATGTAAGAAGGTGTGGCATCCCCTAGTGTGTTCACTACTATTTCCTGGGTACTTACAACAGCACCTGGCATCTAGTAGTTGCTCAGTAAAGGCCTGGGTAAGTGAAGCAGAAGACTGGAGATGGGCTGCTTCAGAGAGGGGGTTCAGAGAAGGCCTCTCCAAAGAGGTGACACCTTTGAGCTGAGGCTTAAATTGATGGAAGGAGTCATGCATGATGATCTGGAGAGAAGCAGTCCAGGCTTAGTGACCCGCTAGTGGCAAGGTCATGAGGTGGGAGAGAGCTGGTTCTTCCAACAACTGCCAGAAGGTCAGTGTGACAGGAGAACAGTCCCAGGAGAGGTTAGTGGGGTGGCCAGGGCCAAATCATTCAGGACCTGGGAGATCACAGCCACAAGCAATGGGACACCATCAAAAGGTTTTAGGCAGAGAAGGACACAATTCCAGTCCACATTTTGTAAAGACAACTGGCGACTGTGGGCAGGATAAGCCATAAGGGCAAGTATGGAAATAGGGAAGCCAGTTAGGAACTGATTAGTTGCTCAGGCCAGAGGTGATGGAGGTTTGGATGAGGCAAAGTTGGTGAAGATGGAGAAACACAAACAGACCAAGAATGCCTTTTGGAGGTAGAACCTATGGGATTCACTCAGAACCTGTACTGAGTGTCAATGATATACCACGCCTGGTTCTAGGCCCTTTGCATATTCACTCACTGGGTCATTCAACAAATGTTAGCCCTGCCTGCTCTTACATGTTCTACCTCTGGGTGGGGAAGATTCCCTGGAGGAGGAAATGGCAACCCACCCCAGTATCTTTGCCTGGAAAATCCCACGGACAGAGGTGCCTAGTGGACTACAGTCCATGGGGTCACAAAGAGTAGGACACGACTAAAGTGATTGAGCACGTAGAGGTTTATAGGTTGTAGCAGGAATTATATATCACTTACCCTAACTAAATGCCCAGTGTACATTAAGTCTTTCAACATAATCATCCTTGAATTTAACTGAGATGTTTCCGTTATTTGCTAGGTGCTGCATCAAGGTAGTTCCTATTACTTTTGTGTAGTGTTCCTTCCACTTACTTACCCTCCTACATCACACTGAATTCAGGTTCCAGTGTCTTTGGATTAACAACTGTTAAAGGAGGGATGGGGAAAGCAGGACTGGGCAGAGGAGGAAATTCAACTCTGATGCACCAAATGGCAAGGTGCTCAGGAGTAAGAATTGTCATCCAGACACTCTCTTGTCTAGGGCCAAAATGCCTTGGCCTTTTCCCCTATTGGGTCTGAAAAGTATGCCTTTGTATTTCTGCCTCACTCCATTATCCCAGTGGCTGCTCTGAAATGGGAGTGATCGTGGCCAAGGCATGTCTCTCCTTCTGAGCAAGGGTGTACAGAAGCCAACAGCTGAGAGCTATCTGCTGATCTCACCACTAGGGACTGGGCAGTGACTTCTACCAAATTCATCTCCTTAAATTTCCATTTCCTCACACACACCTTTTACTTTTCCCCCTCTCAATCTTTCCTACCTTCTAATATGCCATTTTTCCCTTCCTATAGTAAGTATCTGGCATGACTCCAAACAGTTCTATCTTCCCTTTTGTTAAGAGAAACTGGCAGTGCTCAAAGTCTGTGCAGAGTAGGAGTGCTTTGGACAAATGGCTTTTGATAATCAAAAAATTATTTAAAGGATTGGTTCCTTTTAGTATTCAAATTTCATTGGCATACCTAATGTATTTGACATTAGGTATGTATTAGAATTGTTTTTTCACATCCCCTTCTCTGTTTAATAAAATTACTTTTAATACATTTTACAAATGAAATAAAAAACTTTTAATTTTAATTTTTTTAATTTGAAATATAGCTATGTGCAATATTATGTTAGTTTCAGATGTTCTACATAGTAACTTGACATATGCTTATATTATGATCACCTTGATATGTCTAATAGCCATTATTAGTGGACAGATTTTTAAATTGAACTTCATATGTATAACCACATCAGCTTAAAATATAAAAATAAAACAAAGATAAACCAAAACAAAGGAAAAAATAAAAGTAAAGGTAGAAGGAAAAACAAAGAAGAAAAAATGAATGAATAAATTATAAAGTATAAATAAGAACAAAAGCAAATTAATTTTTCAGTAGTTTTCATAGTTACAAAGCAGTTTGAACTTTAGACTTTTAGTTACCTCTTACATAATAATTGTTTGGTAACTAATAAAGGAATTATAATTTTAAAAATCTCTAAAATTTAGACAAGTCCTTAAGTCATGTTCCTGATATAACATTTTATGATTTATTCATTATTCTGAGAACAAAAAATACAATTTCTTAAAAAGCTAAAAATAGGGATAAGAAGAGTTGACATGAAAAAATATTCAGAATTCTGAAAAAGGAAACTAATAACAAGGACCTAGTCTTACTGTTTCTAAAATATGTATAGTAAAGCTACCACAGTTAAAATTTCTTAGTTTTTATGAATTGACAGTAGCAAAACACAATCCAGGAACAGTCTCAGAAAGTTAATTATTTAGAAAAAAAAATTTAAGGAAATTTGGATCTTAGTCTTAATCCTCACACCAAATATTTAAACATTTAAAAGAAAAACACAAAATTTCTAGAAGAAAACAATAATAACTTTATTACTTTAGAGCAAGAAGTGTTCTTAAACCTAGAATTCATAAAGTGTCCATGAGAATCTAAAGAAAACCATTCATCTAAACAAAATAAACTTCTGTCTAATGAGAAGAATTAGCAACAAAGAAATTACAACAGACTTTTTTGGGGGGAAAAATTGCAATACATATGGCAGAAAAAAAAAAACAACAGTCCAATTTCCTTGATTTACAAAGAACTCAAACAAATGTCATCGTTGCAAACAAATTCAGATCATTTAAATCAGCAAAAAATTAGAGGTATGCATTCAATAAAAAAAAAGGACAATGACAAAAGAAGGCCCCTAAAATTGTTTATAATGATCATTTTCATTGTTTTCACTTTTGTGTGGCCTATTACACACCACAGATTTCACCCTGTGCCTCAGAATGCTTTCCTTAAAATGTCCCTGCTTCTTTAATTTTTTGTTGCTACTTTCTCATTTTTGTTGGTGGTTACAAAACAACTGAAGGATAAGAAACACATGTTTTCTCTTTAACTGTTTTTAATTAAACTTTTGGTAAAACAGAGCTGATTGTAGTTACTCTTCTATTATCTTTAAGAATCTTCTCAAGCTTCCTTAGTTTCTCAGATCATTCTTGGGCAGCAAATGAAGAAGAAACAGAAACATTATTAACTGATAGCTGGCTGGCTGACTGTTTGGGTGCTGCCTGGTTTCTGACTACAGGGGATTGTTTAAAGAACAGATGCTAAATCCATTATTTTCAAAGAAATGTCCCCAATCTATTTGCCATTGCCTTCTCTTCATAGTCCATCTCTGAAATCTCCACTGGTAGGGTAAGGAGTATTTGCTCATAAAGACCCAAAGATGCCCTTCAGGAGGCCTAGTATCCTACAATTTTATGTAAACATTCAGTGCTCTTATTTTCTGTTCATTTCGTTTCTTCAGGGCAAAGGACTCTAAGACTTTTACAAGTTTCCTACCGTTGTCTTTAACATTCACCCCACCCCACACCCAGCACCAAGAGTGTATTTAAGAACACTACTTTGAAGTTGGAATCATGGATTTCCCTGGTTGTCCAGTAGTTAAGAATCCACTTGCTAATGCAGCGGGCATGGGTTTGATCCCTGATCCGGGAATATCCCACACGTGGGGAGGGGGGGGCAACTAAGCTCGTGCTCTGCAACAAGAGAATCCGCTGCAGTAGGAATCCCCAGCACCACAATGAAGAGCAGCCCCGACCTGCAGCAACTAGGGAAAGCCTGCACACAGCAGCAAAGATCTGGTGCAGTCAAAAACAACACAAAACAAAAATCGAATTAGAAGTTTGGCTCCGGAGTGTGTTAATACCTTACAGGCCACCGGGTCCTACCTAGGGAAATAAAGTCTTCAAAGTGGGAATTTGGGAAGTTTGGGGAGAGTTTTTTTTACATATATACATACACTATTTTTTATGTTTTTAATTACATATTGAATATATGAAGAATGTAGCTGCATTTGTTTTTGTGGCGTGACAAGTTGCCATACACTTAGTAGTCTACGGCACAATATTTATTATCTTATATAATAAGGTGAAACAATAAATGTATTTCCTGGGTCATGGGTCAATAGTCTGGACACATTTAGCAGAGTCCTCTGCTCAGGCTCACAAGCCCGAAATTAAAAGGTTGGCCCATCTAAATATGGGCTTCCCAGGCAGTGTTAGTGGTAAGAACCTGCTGGCCAGTGCAGGAGATATAAGAGACCCGGGTTCGATCCCTGGGTTGGGAAGATCCCCTGGAGGAGGGCATGGCAACCCACTCCAGTATTCTGGCCTGGAGAATCCCATGGACAGAGGAGCCTGGCAGGCTACGGTCCATGAGGTTGCAGCGGACATCACTGAGCAACTAACACTTTCACTTTCAAAGGCAGCATTACAAAATACATATTTAAAAGGAAAGGGTGCATCTAGTCAGGTTGAAATGCATTGTGACAAATAGTTATGGTTGAAAATCTTTTTTACATGAATTAACTGAGACTCCATGACCCTGACCCATGAGTATGGAATCATGTGTCAGATTAATTTGAAGGCTTGGAATGTCTGCCCTTGAATATGTGTGTATGCTTAGTTGCTCAGTCTTGTTTGACTTTTTGCGACCCGCTGGACTATAGGCCGCCAGGCTCCTCTGTCCATGGGATTTTCCAGGCAAGAATACTAGAGTGGGTTGCCATTTCTTCCTCCTGGAGATCTTCTTGACCCAGGGATCGAGCCTGAGTCTCCTGCATTGGCAGACGGATTCTTTACCACTGAGCCACCTGGGAAGTCTGCCCTTGAATGGATGCCCTTAAATCCAATAAACACCCTTAAGTAAAATAGCTAAAATTTGAAACTGGAAAAGGAAGACAGAAATGCATAGCTAGGTAGAGATGGCAAAAGAGCCAGGCAGCCAGGGGCTTCTTACTCTGCCCATTAAGACAAAGGAAGCTGGGAAGTGAACCCCAGATGTGGGACAGAAGACAAAAGAATGGGCTTTGTTTGTTTTTTTTTTTTAGCACAGAATGACTCCAATTAAAACAAGACTAATTCTGTATTATGAAATTTTATAGTTATTGAATTTCTTGATAACCACTCTTTCTGAAACTAAACAGATTACTTGCATACTGATGCTAATTGACCAGGATAATTAAAAGGCTTTTGTTGTGCAAGCTTTGAAAGTGAAGTTGCTCAGTCATGTCCGACTCTTTGCAACCCCATAGACTGTAGCCTACCAGGCTCCTCTGTCCATGGGATTTTGCAGGCAAGAGTA
Organism: Odocoileus virginianus; assembly: GCF_023699985.2. NCBI lineage: Eukaryota > Metazoa > Chordata > Mammalia > Artiodactyla > Cervidae > Odocoileus > Odocoileus virginianus. The sequence goes on along the minus strand of NC_069685.1, from coordinate 31,505,011 downwards.
CTGGAGTGGGTTGCCATTTCCTTCTTCAGGGGATCTTCCCAACCAAGGGATTGAACCCGGGTCTCCTGCATCACAGACACTTTACCATAAACGCTGTTCCCCCTCAAATAACAAAGAATCTCTCTTCTTCCTCCCACTCCCTCTTCTATCTTCAGAAAAAATCAACAGAGTGCAGTCATAAGTGACATTCACATCACACCAGATAATAGCCCACTACCTGCATAAAACATGACTGTCAATGATTTGCCCAGTGGGCAGATAGTGTAACCAGGAGTGACTCTGAAAGGAGCAGTTACTCATTACTGCATTGCTTTAGTGCTCATCTCTGCCTGCCCAAAGTTCTGGGGAGCCTGAGGGAGTGGCTTCTTTTTGTCCTGTCGAGAAAGTCCAGAAAGTCCATGTGTCTGGACTGTAGTATTGCCTATCTCACTGGTTGAGGACACTGGCTTTGTGTGGGGGAAAACTTGGTTATTCTTAGTTAGAGAAAGGGGTTCAATACTTGAGAAAGAAGTAGGTTCATTAACTTCAGGATCAAGGCAAGGGTTTGGAAAGTTTCAAGGGTAGGAGGGAACACTGGGAGTTTTCTGTCACAAATTCCTATGTTTAACTTGACTGCAACCTAAGCAAGGGTGACAAGATGGTAGAAAACTTTTGAAATAGACACTCAAATCTCATTTCTTGAGACTTGGGTAGCTTATCAGAAAGTGATTAATATGAATGGAGAGAATAGTTCAACTTGGCCGTGACATGTAGCCTATTGGTTAGAGGATTCTGCATTGGAAGAGCCTTCTTACTGTCATTTTATGTATTTAAAAGGCTAACAACCTCCTACAAAACCAAATATTCTAGTTACTTTCCAAACATAAGCTTAGGTTCTGAATATGAATTTTTACCTTTATAAATTCACATTAATAAATATAAATGCCATAAATTTGGGAAGGAGAACTCAAGGCAATTGCATTTGAGAGAGTTATTTTTGTTATGTGCAGTTTTCATATTAGGACAACATTGCAGCTGAGCATGAATGTCTTCACTTCCAACTTCTATCAGCTTCTCTGGGTGATGATCTTTTTTTCTCTGCTCCTTATCTTCCTACAGAGAATAATTTAGAAGGTAAAAAAGAGACATAGAATTGGCAGGGAACTTTCTGTATTACAGCTTCTTGATGGTGGGTTTGGGCCTGGCTTATGAGTTTCTGTCTGCCTGTGGTACTGAGCTTGGCTGCACTTGTGTGTACGGCCATCTGACTTAGTAAATCTACTAAGCATCTTTGGGAATAAGATAGAACGAAATGAATAAAGACAGTCTATGGGATGATAAATTCAAAGATTGGAAAATTATGTAAATAAAGTCAGCAACAGTACTGGCAGAAACCAATGGAAATTAGGATAAGTAGTGTGAGAGTGTGTGTGTGTGTGTGTGTGTGTGTGTGTGTACACATGTCACTCATAAAACTCAAGCAGTTCTTAAGTTTTATGAGGCCCCATACTCTGAATTTCCTGAGTAAGGAAGCTGAAGGGATCTCAGTATGGTTGCCCATGACCCTCATGTAGGAGATACTTGTAACAGCTTCCAATATGGCCTGTGCAATTCACATTTAGATTAACTTACCAAAAGCCCATTCACCAAACAACCAAGCTCCAATTCACCTCTCCTCTCTTAAGTGATCTGGCCCATCATTCCCTCTCTGACCCCACCACTCTGCTCCAGCATTCCAGGCCTCCTCACAACTCCTGACACACACCAGGCACATTCTGTCTTCGAAGAGTCTATGCTTCTGTTTTCTCTGCCGGCAATGCTCTTTCTCAAGATACCTACTTTTTAACCTCCCTTACTTCCTCAACTCTTTTCTAAAATGTCACCATCTCAGGGAGCATTTCTCTGATATCTTGTTGTTATATTTTTCATCCTTGACTCCACATTCCCTGCTTACGTTTTTCTCCTTAGCATTGTTCTAATTGTATCTATGCCAATAAAACCTATCTATGTACCTAACATCTATGCCTGTTTGTATTTATCTACATTTGACTATTTGTTTTATTGTATGACTTTCTCAGAAGATTGAAATTTTCTTGGGAAGCTATTTATTTAGTTGCTCATTTCGATATAACCAGGGGCTTCCCCAGTGGCTCAGTGGTAAAGAATCTGCCTTAAATGCAGGAGATGCAGAAGACGTGGGTTTGATCCCTGGGTTGGGAAGATCCTCTGGAGGAGGAAATGGCAACCCACTCCAGTATTCTTGCCTGCGAAACCCCATGGACAGAAGAGCCTGGCAGACTAGAATCCATGGAGTCTCAGAGTCTGATATGAATTAGCACACACCACCCCCCGCCCCAGTAAAATGCCCAATTACCCTTCATTAAAGGAAGAAATTGCTAAAACATCTATTAGCAGCCCTGTGGGTTTGACCGGTTTCTCAGTTCTATGTTTCATTCCATGATACAGGATTCTCAACTTCTGTTTCTCTAATTTTTCAGAATCAGTTCCTTTACTTGGTTTAAGCAAAGAAGTTTAGAGATCATTTTACTGCTTGAGAATTCTTAACCCAACTTCAAAGCATGATTTTCAAGCTGAATTTTAAAGCAAAGATCGTGTCTCCCTAAGAAAGATGAATCTTCCCTCTTTTATCAGTATCAGTTCAGTCACTCATTTGTGTCTGACTCTTTGGAACCCCATGGACTGCAGCATGTCAGGCCTCCCTGTCCATCACTAACTCCTGGAGCTTGCTCAAACTCATGCCCATCAAGTAGGTGATGCTATCCAACCATCTCGCCCGCTGTCGCCCCCTTTTCCTCCTGCCTTCAATCTTTTCCAGCATCAGGGTCTTTTCAAATGAGTTAGTTCTTTGCATTAGGTGGCCAAAGTATTGGAGTTTCAGCTTAAGCATCAGTCCTTCCAATGAATATTCAGGACTGATTTCCTTTAGGATTGACTGGTTTGATCTTCTTGCAGTCCAAGGGACTCTCAAGAATCTTCTCCAACATCACAGTTCAAAAGCATCAATTTTTTGGTGCTCAGCTTTCTTTATAGTCCAACTCTCACATCCATACATGACCACTGGAAAAACCATAGCATTTACTTGATGGACCTTTGTCAGTAAAGTAATGTCTCTGCTTTTTAATGCTGTCTAGGTTGGTCAGGGCTTTTCTTTCAGGAAGCAAATGTCTTTTAATTTCATGGCTGCAGTCACCATGTGCAGTGATTTTGGAGTCCAAGAAAATAAACCTTGTCACTGTTTCCATTGTTTCTCCATCTATTTGCCATGAAGTGATGGGACCAGATACCATGATCTTAGCTTTCTAAATGTTGAGTTTTAAGCCAACTTTTTCACTCTCCTCTTCCAACTTCATCAAGAGGCTCTTCAGTTCCTCTTAGCTTTCTGCCATAAGGGTGGTGTCATCTGCATATCTGAGGTTATTGATATTTCTCCCAGCAATCTTGATTCTAGCTTGTGCTTCATCCAGCCCAGAATTTTGCATGATGTACTCTGCATATAAGTTAAATAAGCAAGGTGACAATATGCAGCCTTGATGTACTCCTTTCCCAACTTTGAACCAGTCCAGTGTTCTATGTCTGACTGTCTGTTGCTTCTTGACCTGCACACAGATTTCTCAGAAGGCAGGTAAGGTGATGGTCTGGTATTCCCATCTCTTGAAGAATTTTTCACAGTTTGTTGTGATCCACACAGTAAATATAAAAAATTAAATATAAAAATGTAGGTAGGTTCAACCAAGTCAAACAATAGTGAGAAGTAAGTGAAAGTCGCTCAGTCCTGTCCGACTTTTTGTGACCTATACTGTATGGTCCATGGATCTCTCCAGGCCAGAATACTGGAGTGGGTAGCCTTTCCCTTCCCCAGGGGATCTTCCAACCCAGGGGTCTAACCCAGATCTCCTGCATTGCTGGCGATTCTTTACCAGCTGAGCCACAAGGGAATCCCAGAGAGAAGTAAGGATTGTATTAATTTCCAGATTATAGGTTAGGCCTCTAAATAAATTTTTTTCCAAAAATCTTTCTGTATATGTGTTTTAGAAAAGCATGCCATAGCCCTTCACAACATTTTATGAGATCATGTCAAATAAATTCAGCTATGATAGTTTAAAATAGAATAACTAGTAAAATGTATTCCAAGAGAATATTAAGACCCATTTCCAGATTATGCAAAAATAGGCTTATCTGAGGGAAGATAGGGTAGCAAGTAAGTGGATTTAAAGGATTCTCCTGTGGCCCAGTGGTAAATAATCTACCTGCCAAGCAGGAGATGCAGGTTCAATCCCTGGGTTGGGAAGATCCCTTTTAAAAGGAAATGGAAACCCACTCCATGATCCTTGCCTGGGAAAATCCCATGGACAGAGGAGCCTGGTAGGTGGGCTAGAGTCCATGGGGTCGTGAAGAGTTGGACACGACTGTGCAACTTAACAACAAGTGGATTTAACGAATGGTATTAAATTGTGAGGAGAAAGAAATGGCAACCCACTCCAGTATCCTTGTCTGGAAAATCTCATAGACAGAGAAGGCTGGTGGGCTGCAGTCCACGGAATCGCAGAGTCGGCCATGACTGAGTGACTAATACACACACAGTAAGTATCACAGAGACCTAGGCAGAGATCTAAGGCAAATGGATTTTAGAGAACCAGAATACAGACAGGAAATTTATACTTCAACATGGACAAAATGCTGATAGAACTAAAGGGATAAACGTCATACAAATGGCATCTATTTAAAAATTAGTGCACAGAATATATTGTGAACTCATTGATATAGGGAGATCTTAAACTCGTAACTTTACAGTGAACTAGAAATGAATTTTCAATGAAAGTGCCTTGTATAGAGGGGAAAAAGGACAGTTCTATCTACAAAATGAAAAAGAATATTTTCATCTATACTTATTAAAATACACGCTAATAGAATTTTTTAAATTTACCTAAAATTATGAATTTTATACAGTGAAGAAAAACATCACTTTGACTTCTCAAGTCTTCTTCAAAGGCTAACATGCAGTGAATTGTATGGTGACTGTTAATCTTTTAAATAGAAATTGTAGGAAAATATCTAGGTTTACTTTATTGAACATGTTTTTTATAATAATGTTTTTAGACGGCTACAGATGTATTTTCTGAAGGGAAAAAAGAGTGATAATTATGCCAGTGGCCTCATCTCTGTTCTTTTATTAGCGTTACAATTCTTTCTAAATGTCCTGATAACAAATTGGATTTAATTTTGGGCCAGAATAAATGTGGGAAGAACTACAAATTTAGACGAAAATCAGGTAAGCTGAATTATATAAGCCAATATTTATACAGTAATCTGACAACAATTGCAGGAACAATGTACTTAGAGTAAACCTTGTCACATAGTAATTCTGGGTTAGAAGTCTTTTTTTTTTTTTTTTTTTTTAACATAGAAACCAAAACCACGAGAATTCCTAGTTCCAAATTCTTTCTTTTTCTTTTGTGGCTAATACTGATTGAAGAAGTCCAAGGAATGCAGAAAATGCTATTTCCTGAATAGGCTTATTTCTTTGTTATTTTAAAGAAATATTTATTTTTTATGTAGATACATATCCAAAAGATCAGAATAAAGAGTTTTAAAAATGGATTATTAACAGCAAATGTGACTTTTTGCCTCTGATTTCAAATATAAGATGGAGATGAATGACACCAAAATATAGTATTGTTAAATTCAAGGGTGTATTCTGTGGAAGTCTTTTGTTTTCAAAAATTTTTTGTTTATAAATCTTTTCATGATTTCTAAATGTGATGTTTTTCACACAATACACAATTTGCCTTCATGCTTAACTAGAAATGTGTTTGACTAACATAATAACATTAAAAGGCATTGTTCTTTCTTTGCCTCACATTGAGGATGCAATTAATGAATATTTAATTCATGAGCTCTTAGATTCATTTAGGAAAGACTGAATCTCATAACCACATTAATGTCTGGTGAATGTGCCTTATCACAGTGTGTCTGTGATTTTGCTGTTCATTTCCTTGTGATAAGATTCTTGGGCAGAGCAAGTCTTCGGAAGTAAGCCCACAGGGCTGCCTGGCAAGTTTATTTTGGGAAGGAAATAATCAATTTAGAGCTATTACTGAAAGAGTCCTTATCAAGCTCATTTCCTCATCTAATGCTTCACAAGCTAATATTACATGTTTAGTAGCAACTTCAAAGGAACAGAACTGTGCTTTGTAGGTTTTATTAATGTGAAATTTCTCTGAGGGCACCAAGTGTTTGCCATTAACGTGACTACAATCCACAGACTTGCAAACATAGGTCATAAAAGCAGTACCAAAAACCTGCGCCGCTGTAGCCCAGGACACTATTAATGCGGTTCTGTTATTGTTAAATTACAAGGACTGGGGTTAGGGGCATAGTATTGTGCTCACAGCCCTGGTTTTTCTGTTCTCCTTCTTCTCCATTATGGGTCAGTGTGTTGAAAATAGTGATTTAGTCTGAAAGCAATACAGTCAAAACAATGTACTGAGAGTGTCTCGTGCGCACCCAAGTAACAATAGTAGAATTGTTTTTTTTTTTTAGTATGACACATTGAAATGTAAACTCTTATCCACACAGAGAACCATTTAATGCTCCACAATAGAATAGCAGGAAAGAGAAGAAAGCATTCAGGCATGACATGTGATGTGCTTGAAAGAACAGAGCTGGTTTCAAGGAGAGAGCCTTGTTCTTCCCCAAAAGTTCTTAATTAGAACCATGAGTGATTATATATTTCTGCCAAATCAAGGTATCTTGGTGCCCGTTTCAGGGCATTGCAATATAATTGCTTTTTGACCCTAAATTTGAGAACATTTTCCTCTATTACATATTTGACTAGACTCTCAGAACAGACTAATCTCTTTGTCAGCCAATAGTAAACCCCAGTGGAACAGAAGGAGCTCATTTAATTAAATGTTATCTTTACTTGTCTTACATAATTACCTACTTGAACACAATTTCTTTTCCATTTCAAACTACTACCATTCGGTTCCATTACAACCACCTCAGGAGGGTTGTTTTATTCTTAATTTTTATTATTTTTATTTATTAATTTTAAAAAAAAATCACGTGCTGATTAAATGAGTACCAGAAAAGTCACGGAGGAGAAGTACCCCTTCCTAGGGTGGGTTAGCTGTGGGGATACTCCCTCAGTAAATGAAGTGCAGCTGCACATGCTAGAACTTGTTCTAATGGCCAGAGTGGGAAAACCAAAACATCCCCTGGAATTTGGCTAGCACTTTAGGAAAAATAGGGTAAAAATACAGAAATTATAGGAAAATCATTAGCAGTTGTTTGGTTATTTTTCTGTGTCAATAGACTTTTGTTTAATATTTTAGATATTTGAGCAGTACTGTAAGAGTCTTTGTTTAGTTTCCTTCACATTAAAAATAGCAAGTTGAGCAGCCGGCTTTTCAGAGTAGGGTTATAAATTAGGAAGAGAAGAGAGAAGAAAATGATATAGAACCTCTAAGTTAAATAAACCCTCATATCCAGTTTAAAGTTTGTAAAGGGAAGAGATACATTATAAGGGAGGCTTTTTTTTTTTTTTTTTTTGGTATTACAGTTAGCAACCATAATACCTCTATAATGGATATTTGTTTAGAACTCATATTGAAAGGGGAATATTTTTACAGGGGAATCTTCCTTCCAGTTAAAACAAAAATTGCAAAACCCTAAACAAAGTCTATGACAGGAAATTAAAGATAGGAAAGCAATTTTTTTACAAGTCATTATTTTCAAATTCCATATGATCCTTTGAAGGAGGAGGTATTGGGGATACTTGTTCTGAAACTCAGATGCATACAACTGTAGCATTTTATAAATGAGATCAAGTTATTTTTACTGTAAAAGTCAAGTGAAGGATAATTATTGGTTAAGAAATATAAAAAATGACCTTATGCTTTTCAATTTTTCAATAATTTTTTTCATTTCTCTAATGAAACACAAATCTAATGCAATATTTAATTTAGCACAGAAAAGCTTTTAGTTTAATAATTATTTGATTTAATAATCCACATTTTATCAGTTCAGTTTAGTTCAGTCACTCAGTCGTGTCTGACTCTTTGCAACCCCATGAACTGCAGCATGCCAGGCCTCGCTGTCCATCACCAACTGCCGGAATTGACTCAAACTCATTTCATTGAGTCTGTGATGCCATCCAACCATCTCATCCTCTGTCATCCCCTTCTCCTCCTGCCTTCAATCTTTCCCAGCATCAGGGTCTTTTCAAATGAGTCAGTTCTTTGCACAGGTGGCCACAGTATTGGAGTTTCAGCTTTAGCACCAGTCCTTTCAATGAATATTCAGGACTGATTTCCTTTAGGATGAACTGGTTGGATCTCCTTGCTGTCCAAGGGACTCTCAAGAGTCTTCTCCAACACCACAGTTCAAAAGCATTAATTCTTTGGCGCTCAGCTTTCTTTATGGTCCAACTCTCATATCCATACATGACTACTGGAAAAACCATAGCTTTGACTCGATGGACCTTTGTTGGCAAAGTAATGTCTCTGCTTTTTAATATGCTGTCTAGGCTGGTCATAACTTTCTTTCCAAGGAGTGCCTTTTAATTTCATGGCTGCAGTGACCATCTGCAGTGATTTTGGAGCCCCCAAAATTAAAGTCTGCCACTGTTTCCACTGTTCCTGCATCTATTTGCCATAAAGTGATGGGACCAGATGCCATGACCTTAGTTTTCCAAATGTTGAGTTTTAAGCCAACTTTTTCACTCTCCTCTTCCAACTTCATCAAGAGGCTCTTCAGTTCCTCTTAGTTTTCTGCCATAAGGGTGGTGTCATCTGCATATCTGAGGTTATTGATATTTCTCCTGGCAATCTTGATTCTAGCCTGTGCTTCACCCAGCCCAGCGTTTCTCATGATGTACTCTCAGTTCAGTTCAGTCACTCAGTTGTGTCTGACTCTTTGAGATCCCATGAATCGCAGCATGCCAGGCCTCCCTGTCCATCACCAACTGCCGGAGTCTACCCAAACCCATGTCCATTGAGTCGGTAATGCCATCCAACCATCTCATCTGCATATAAGTTAAATAATCAGGATGACAATATACAGCCTTAATGTACTCCTTTTCCTATTTGGAACCAGTCTGTTGTTCCGTGTCCAGTTCTAACTGTTGCTTCCTGACCTGAATACAGATTTCTCAAGAGGCAGGTCAGATGATCTGGTATTCCCATTTCTTGAAGAATTTTTCCAGTTTCTTGTGATCCACACAGTCAAAGGCATTGACATAGTCAATAAAGCAGAAGTAGATGTTTTCTGAAACTCTCTTGCTTTTTCAATGATTGAACGGATGTTGACAATTTGATCTCTGGTTTCTCTGCCTTTTCTAAATCCAGCTTGAACATCTGGAAGTTCATGGTTCACGTATTGTTGAAGAGAGTTTTGAGCATTGGAGAGTTTTGAGCATTACTTTACTAGCATGTGAGATGAATGCAATTGTGCAGTAGTTTGATCATTCATGGCTCACAACATCCAGATGCTCCTTCACCTGAATGCGACTAGGAAATGAGTGCATATGCTTATCTCTCAGGCTGTCTGTTTCTTGGGTTCCATTGTATTTTAATCTCATGGGGACTGTAAAGAAATAATAGCCTTAAATCACAAATTCTCAAATCCTCTAGAGACAAGCAGAGCAGAGTTTGAAAAGAACCACCATTCAATAGCTCAAGTTTGATCCTAAATGTTCCCTAGTTCTTTCAAAGTTTTTGACTTCTGCTTGAGTTTACTTTAAATCTGGTATCACTACCACTCATGAGCTCTTCCTTTTTAATATTTTTTAAAACTTATATATATATATATATTTAAGATGTAGTTATTTTTCAGAAAATCTTCTCCCTTGGTATTCTTGTTCCCATTCTTATCCTTTTCTGTATTCTTATGCTTTATGTTGGCACTAGTAAAAAAAAAATGCTTTTTGTTGGCTTGTAACTCTTATCCTATTTTGCTATAGCATGAGAGATTTATCCCCACCTAGTGCTTCCATAGGTGCTAGGTACAGGAGAGATGATACACAATTTTCATCAAATATGGAAAGAATACATACTTTTCGGAAGTGGGTGTGAAGGTCATCTTCTAAATTTGTAAAAGGCATTGTAGGAGACATTAGGCTGCTATAAAAATTGCCTTTTTAAGGGAAAAAAATAGATAAATATTGCCAGTTTTACTAGCCTCATTAATTATAATATCACACTTGCATTTATCTGAGATACAATTTGAATTCAATTGTTTTTCACTTTAATGAACCCAAAAAGTATTAGCATCTATTTTTACAGCAAATAGTAACACTCTCCATCCTGGCTTCCTGAGAAAAGCACACTAAATATAATTAACATCATTTTAGTTTTTAGTTCCCTGATGCATCATTTCACAATTGCATATGGTTTTTCTAAAACTTCTATTGCTTTCAGTTGTTGCCCTCAATGGTTGGAAATTCATAACATCACTTAGTGATTTTAACTAAAGTTTGGCACTAAAGATACTTGAGAAAAAAGTGTATATATTTCACAATGATATAACTGTGAATGCTTTAGCATCATAGACTGGCCTGCCTGATGGTGCCACATTTTCAGCAACTTAATGAGAAAAATCCAGTTTTCTCCCCTGTGGTTGATGATTCATAGGTTCCTTCCTGCCTCTGGATCAAGGCCATATTTTACCAAGAGTCCTGTTATACATTCCCCTCTTCAGTAGTGAATTGTTCCCAGCAATATTCTTTTTCCTGACAACACTTGTACCAAACTGTTGGGGAAATAGTTTATAAAATCATCCTTGAAAAAAGATTTTTGTCTCTTTACCTGAATGGAAGGTACATTTCATCCAAACTGGATAAACACTGTTTATAAAGCCAAACTTACTCATTATTGCATCTATTATACATATCTAGTTACTTACTATGCGCTTTCCTAGTGGTTCAGATGCTAAAGAACCTGCCTGCAATGCAGGAGATTTGGGTTCAATTCCTGGGTCAGGAAGATTGTCTGGAGAAGAGAATGGTTACCCACTCTTGTATTCTTGCCCGAAAAATTCCATGGACAGAGGAGCTTAGTGGGCTACAGTCCATGGTGTCCCAAAGAGTCAGACATGACTAAGCTACTAACACTAGTGAAAATTTTTCATGTGTATAGCACACTGAAAATTGAACCCATGGGTCAATATATCTTATATCCATGTCATTTATCACAGTTTATACATGAGTCTGTATATTTCCTACTCTTGAAGGAAAAAACAATTTTGTATTGGTATCCAGATTTGTTGTGCCAGATTATTATGAATACCTTCACCTTGGAGAATGGTCAAAAAGTAATTTGTAAAAGTATACTACATCTATCCACCCTTCCATCCATCCATCTCTTCCATCCATCCATAATCTATATTGTGAGGTTCTCTATGTGGAGATATTTGACACAGCATTTGGAAGGAACATATCACATTTTCTGCAGTTGAAGAAAAGACAAGGAGATTGGCATTAGACTGGTAAATGGAGGTTGAAACATAATTCTACATTTGTCCCTTGAAGGATGTGGTCATTAAAATGCAGGAAAGGAGAAACAGAATAAAACACATCATTTGTTGAAGGAAAGTCCACTTAAAAATGAGAATTACTCTGATTTTACTTTTGCAAACAGATGTGAAATGCATTACAAAGGTACTCAATCATTATTTCCCTCCAGAAATAGCCAGTATACAACACAGAAGCCCTCTTACATCTGTCCCTGCTTTTATAATAGGAAATAAATCTTAGTAACAGCTAGGAGATAAAGGCGGAATTATCAGATGAGACTAAATCCCCAAACTAAGGTCTATAGAATAAAAAAAATGTAAAAAATAAGAAGCTTTTCTGGTGAAAAGAAAGAAAACAAATGGAAAAGTCACCAATACTTTTAAATGACAATAAATCTGAGATTGATTCAAGAAGGAATAATATAGAATTTGAACTTAGAACTGGGTGATAAATATGTAACTTTGTCTACATTTGTACACTCAGGTAAACTACTTCAATGTATTCTCACATACATAGTTTCAGTTGTCAAGTGGACCTAAGTGTTTTCTTGTGAGTTAAATGAGATAATATGTGAAAAGTAATCAGGATTTTGTCTGAAAAGGTACTCAGTATTTATTAGATTTCTTCCTTGTATTATTTTTCTTGAGAATGTTATGACTCAATAAACTTTGGTCAACATGACTGAACTATTAAGAACTCTTCATAAAATCTTTGAATCCTCAGGTTTGGTTTGCCATCTAAGTTTAGATTTTAAAGACAAATTCAAGTACACCAATAATTTCCTTCCCTAACTTCTTTCCTGGTCAGCTTTTCCAATTAAGGGTATATATGTGTATGTCAGACATACATGATCTGTTGCTCAGTTATGTTCAGCTCTTTGTGACCCCATGGACTATAGACTGCCAGGCTTCTCTGTCCACGAGATTTCCCAGGCAAGAGTACTGGGTTGCCGCTTCCTTCTGCAGGGGATCTTCCCAACCCAGAGATCCAACCTGGGTCTCCTGCATGGTAGGTGGATTCTTTAAGTGGGAATCCCTTATGTCAGACATAGGTTGAGAATTCTGAGTACTTTCCCTTATTGCATTCCATTCTCTCAAGGGGTGTGAGAGAATCCTTTCTAGAAACCTCTAATGGAGGCTGGTTAAAGAAAAGCTAAGATTTTTAACATCTTCCCATTAAACTCAGCTGAGTCAGAGAGAGCTGAAGAGAACCTTTCTAATCTTTGGTGGCCTCTTGTTCCTGCATGCTCTTTACCTCAAGCCCCAATTCATCTCTGACTGTGGATTCTGATACTTTTTTAATCACACCTCTCTTTTTTTTCCAACTCAAATGCTACTGACTCCTGCAACACATGGGGCTTCCCAGGTGGCGCGAGTGGTAAAGAACCCACCTGCCAACTTAGGAGACATAAGAAACTCTGATTTGATCCCTGGGTCAGGAAGATCCCCTGGAGGAGGGCATAGCAACCTACTCCAGCATTCTTGCCTGGAGAATTCCATGAACATATTTTTTCTTTTAACAATAACTTGAATTCTCTATTACATTTTGTGTGTGCTCAACCTCTCAGTCGTGTCCACTTTTTGCAAACCCATAAACTGTAGCCCACCAGGCTCCTCTGTCCATGGGATTTTCCAGGCAAGAATACTGGAGTGGGTTGCCATTTCCTTCTACATGGTATCTTCCAGACTCAGGGATGCAACATGAGTCTCCAGTGGCTCCTGTATTGGCAGGCGGATGCCTTACCACTGGGTCACCAGAAAAGCCCATTTATATTTATGGAAATTCTTTTCCTAAATAAAAAGAATGTCTTTCCAGGCTTCATTCACACGGTGTTATGTGCACTGTGTGAAAATATAAATGTTATTCACAGTCTATTTATTCATTCTAACTTGACAATGTACATATATGCATCTTTTTCTCACTTTTGATATAATTTGGATTTTCCTTCTTGATCATATTTGGCATTTTACAATTTATCAACATTTTAATTTATTATTTATTTTGTCCTGCTTCCTTGAAATATGCTTATTGTGGCTTTTAAAGTTTCTAAAATTGATTGCTGAGAGACTTATATTCATTCTTTCTCTTTTAATCATGAATGATTTTAAAACTGTGGCTTTGTCTTTAAGACCAGCTGGGCCCTGTCCCCTTAAGTTTCCTAAAAGTAGTCTTACTTTTGTTATGTTTTAGCTTTGGTTTTCTCCTTTATTTGTTTAGTTTTGGTTTTGTCATTTACTGCACTGTGGCCAGAGCAGAAAGATTGTGCAAATTCCAATTTCAGTCATTTTTTTGAGATTACATTTCTGTCCTTCATGTATATTTGCTATATGTGCATGTTCTATTCATGCTCACCAGATTCTTGGCATTCTCTTATTCGGTATTTATGGTCTTGACATTTATGAGTGGCCCTGCAGTTGCATAACATTTATTATTTTCCAATTTCTCTGAGACCTAAATTTGAACTTAATGTGTTATAAAACTACAGGACAGGGAGAGGGGAATTAGGAAGTAAATAGATCTAGTTGTTCATGGAATACCCTGACTTTAAGAGACATGGTAGCTTTCCCGGGGCTGTTGGGCACACCATAGATCTCCTTAACTGTAAAGAGTTATAAAATATTCACTGTTCTGTAATAGTATAGCTTGTGAAGGAAATTATATTCTGTGGGGACTTTTGTTTTTCAAGTCCAGAGAGTAGGAACACTGTTGAAATTGTATATGTGTTTGTAAAATAAATCTTACCAGTTTATTATCATTTTCCAAGTTTATATTTGACTTTTTATTTGCATTACAATGGTTTGGATGTTTCAGACCTCTCTCAACAAATAGTACAATTGTCAATTTTTCCTTATTTTCAAATTTATTTTGTTCTGTGGATAAAGCTCTGTATAATCTATGAACACATGTGTACAATGTTTTGTTACTTGACACTTTGCTTCCTGATTTTTTTGAAGATTATGCCCTATGAGTGAGTGAGTGAAAGTTGCTGAATCATGTCTGACTCTTTGTGATCCCATGGACTATACAGTCCATGGAATTCTCCAGGCCAGAATACTGGAGTGGGTAGCCTTTCCCTTCTCCAAGGGATCTTTCCAACCTAGGGATCTAACACAGGTTTCCTGCATTGCAGGCAGATTCTTTACCAGCTGAGCCACAAGGACAGCCCAAGAATACTGGAGTGGGTAGACTATTCCTTCACCAGAAGATCTTCCCAACCCAGGAATTGAACCAGGGTCTCCTGTATTGCAGGTAGATTCTTTACCAACTGAGCTATCAGGGAATCCCCTATATTAACAACATAAAATAACTCTTTTATTGTAGATCTTGGAATTTGTCCCTTAAATTCTACTCTGTCTGATGTAATAGTGCCTCTTGGTTTTCTTCTTTTTTAAATTTTTTTAACCTCATAAATACACTAGTGTACCTTTCTTGGTAATGGCTTGTTTTTATTTTCAAGACATAATTATTTTAAGTAATTGATAGTTGCACTTTCAAACTACCACACAATTGCACTCATCTCACATGCTAGCAAAGTAATGCTCTAAATTCTCCAAGCCAGGCTTCAACATATGCGAGTGTGGACTTCCAGATGTTCAAACTCAAGATGGATTTAGAAAAGGCAGAGGAACCAGAGATCAAATTGCCAACATCCGTTCGATCATTGAAAAAGCAAGAGAGTTTCAGAAAAACATCTACTTCTGCTTTATTGACTATGCCAGTGCCTTTGACTGTGTGGATCACAAGAAACTGTGGAAAATTCTTCAAGAGATGGAAATACCATATCACCTGACCTGCCTCCTGAGATCTCTGTATGCAAGAAAAGAAGCAACAATTAGAAATGGATGGAACAACAGACTGGTTCCAAATCAGGAAAGGAGTACATCAAGGCTGTATTTTGTCACCCTGCTTATTTAACTTATATGCAGAGTACATTGTGTGAAATGCCAGGCTGGATGAAGCACAAGCTAGAATCAAGATTGCCAGGGGAAATATCAGTAACCTCAGATACGCAGATGACACCACACTTATGGCAGAAAGTGAAGAACTAAAGAGCCTCTTGATGAAAGTGAAAGAGGAGAGTGAAAAAGTTGGCTTAAAACTCAACATTCAGAAAACTAAGATCATGGTGTCTGATCGCATCACTTCATGGCAATTAGATGGGGAAACAATGGAAACAGTGAGAGACTTTATTTTTAGGGGCTCCAAAATCACTGCAGATGGTGACTGCAACATGAAATTAAAAAATGCTTGCTCCTTGGAATAAAAGTTATGACCAACCTAGATAGCATATTAAAAAGCAGAGACATTACTTTTCTAACAAAGGTCTATCCGTCTAGTCAAAGCTATGGTTTTTCCAGTAGTCACGTATGGATGTGAGAGTTGGACTATAAAGAAAGCTGAGCACCAAAGAATTGATGCTTTTGAACTGTGGTGTTGGAGAAGACTCTTGAGATACCCTTGGACTGTACGGAGATCCAACCAGCCCATCCTAAAGGAAACCAATCCTGAATATTCATTAGAAGGACTGATGCTGAAGCCGAAACTCTAATACTTTGGCCACCTGATGTGCAGAACTGACTCATTTGAAAAGACCCTGATGCTGGGAAAGATTGAAGGCAGCAGGAGAAGGGGATGACAGAGGATGAGATGGTTGGAGGCATCACTGACTCAACAGACATGAGTTTGAGTAGGCTCCAGCAGTTGGTGATGGACAGGGAAGCCTGACTTGCTGCAATCCATGTGGTTGCAAAGAGTCAGACATGGCTGAGTGACTGAATTGAAATGAACTTTGTTTTAAATATTAATCTGAGTGTTTTTTTAAAATTTTAAATTAAAATATTTTTAACTGAGCAATGCATTCAAATGGCACAAAATCTAAAATATGCACAATGGTATATAGTGAAGTGCCTTCTTCCTAATACTATCTTCTAGATCTAGTTTTCCATTAACACATGTTTATCAATTTCCCTTGAATCTTTTCAGAGATAAACTCTGAGTATATAAGCCAGTGTACAGACATACAGTACTTCACACACATTATCCCTGGGCCTTGCCTTTTTTACTTAAAATTATCCTTATAGATTTTTGCGTATGAGAGCATAATGAGTTAGGTGTGAAACTGGAGTGCATCTTACCTTGGAGTGTTCTTAAAATTCAGTTCTTCTGGAGAGGAGTTGTATTGGTTTCCACCAGTCACCTGAGGTGATAACTATCTGAGAGTACTTTAAATTAAATTATCCACGTTAAAACTGTTTGGTTTTTTGAATCACATGGATGATGTGAACTCAGTCTATAAACCCTGCATGAATACTGGCTGTGGTTCTGGAGGATAATCTTTTTCTCTCTCCCACTAGTGTCAAGTTTGAGACATGCTAATTTTCCTGCTCTTTCTCTGTCTAGTGGGTTTACTTTTAAATTACCCTTTAGCAAAGATGTAGCAATTTGGTGACTCAGCTCTATGTGTGTCATCAATTAGATTCTCAGTCTTGATTGTTTATTTTTCCTCCTTATATGAATTGCAAATTGCAATTGACAGTCGCTTAGATTTGATGAGATGTATTGTGTAAGAATTTCATTCAGTGGGAAGATGTGTGTTTTCTTCTGTGCGGCAGTCTCTGGGGATCAAAAGGTTTTCTAAGCTGTTGGCTAAAAAGAGATAGCATAAGTTCATTCTCTGTGGGGAAGAATCAGGGAAGGATTAGCTAGGGAGTTTGGGAGGGACACTGCTATACTTAAAATAGATACCCAACAAGGAGCTACTGTATGGACATGGAACTCTGCTCAATGTTATGTGGCAGCCTGATTTTTGGAGGGGAGTTTGGGGAAGAATGGATACGTGTAAATGTCTGGCTGAGTCCCTTCCCTGTTCACTTGAAACCATCCCAGCATTGTTTGTTAATCTGCTATGCTCCAATACAAAAGAAAAAGTTAGGGAAAAAAAGAGGAGATAGCAGACATCACTGCAACCACTGAAGTTAGCAACAGTCTTTATTCCCCACTGTTTAATCTCAGATACTGGCCATCATCAGTATGAATCTTATCAGTGGCAATGAGGATTATTTTCTTCCATGTGCATGAATGTTGGCACATGTGAGCAGGGTGAGAGGCTTTGCCATGAAATCAGACTTGTTACCCTCTTCAGAACCATCCTGAGCATTCCCTTTCATCAGCACTCCTGTTTTGTATCTGTGTTTACCATTGCTCGTGTATCAATACCCACTTCGCTCTTGTATCAATACCCACATCGCATTTGTATCATCCCACTGATGCTTACAGCGAGAGGAAGGTGAGACCTTTCAAAGATAATTTAAGGCTCAGAATGTCTTTATCCTAATCTTCCTCTATTTGATTGCTATTCGGAATGTGTATAGGAATCTAGATTGGAAACAAATTTCCTTTTGTATTTTCAAAGTATTGCTGCATAGTTGTTAGTTCCTGGTGGTGAGGGTAGGGTGTAGAAGCCACACGGATTCCTGATCCTTTAAATGAGACCTGTTTTTTTGTTTGCTAGTTTTTTTTCTTTTTTCTCTGGAAGTTAAGTTCTTGTCTGCATTTTTGTACAGTTTTATAGTGATGTGCTTTGCTGTGGTCTGCTTTCTTATATTGTGTTAGAGATTAGTGGACCCATCCATTTTAGAAACACATGTCTTTCAATATTGTAGTATTAGAATATTTTAGTAATAACTTTCTTTGTCACATCACTCTGCCTCTCTACATTCCTTTGATTACTTTGCAACCCCTATTCAGGTGTTGCATCTCATTCCAATTTTCTTATATTCTTCTCCTTTTTTTTTAATATCTCTAAATCATTTTGCTCTATGTTTTGGGATAATTTCCTTAACTTTATGTTATTTACTTATTTTTAAATTAAATTTTTAAAATTTATTGTTTTGTTTATATACTGTATTTTAAAATATTTTTCTACAGTGCTTTACCTTATAAGAGCCTGTTTTTATTCTCTAAACATTTCTTGGAGTTGTCCATTTTGCTTTTTGGATATACTTTGGTGTCTTGTCTCTTGGCTAGTGTCAATAATAGTTTTTTTTGTTTTTTTCTTTCAGAAGAACTATCTTAAAAATGTTCCTGCATAGTTTCCATTCCTTCCAAATTTATTTTATTCTTTTTGATTGGTTTAATCTCTATTGGAGAAGTTCTTTTCAAATGGTAAGTCCAGGATATCTGGTCATGATTATGAGCAGGGGAGTAAAAAGTGATTGGAAGCATCAGGTATGTGGATGAAACTGCCAGCTTCAAACTTCTTAGCAGTGTGAGCTAGAAGGGCTAATGACAGTGTGCATGTCAGATAATTCCATATTTTCATTAGGTGCTCTGGTGTTATACCTGGAGTCAGCCTACCCAAATAATTTCAATTTTACCTTTTCCAAACATTAAAACTTGGGATTTCTTCACTACCTAAAGTCATGGAGTAGGAGAAGGCATCTTGAGCTTTAAGGAATCAACTAACCTTTCTTCCAACTTATTTTAACTCTACATCCTTCATTCCAGTTTTGAAGTTACCAGATTATGCTTCATCCGAAAGCTTTTCAGAGACTTTCCAGTTTAAATTGGGTTATTCTTGAGTGCTCCTCAACACTGGCTTTGCTCCTCATTGTCTTGAATCTCTTATATAAAGCTCCATCAGTCTTCTGATTTCTTGATTATAAAAACTTCGTTTACCTTTTCCCCTATTCTTTCATTCCATGTGGATTTATTTCTTAAAAAGCAAATCACTTTAATAAAGTTTTATTTTTAAAGAGAAATTAATTTAATTTGATACCAACTTGAAACTTGCTTTTCTTTTTTTCTTTTAATGAATGGAATTTTACTCTTTACTTTCACTGTAGTGTGGCAGATTTATAATGATCCCCAGAGTTATGGCCATGTCCTAAAGTATTGATACTAAATATTTAATTTTGACTCAACTTTCAGTTAGCAATAATGTGCCTTCAAGTAATATTTCCTTAAGGGTTGGTGGATAATATATTTTTAAACACTTACATATTTTATTATTTTATTTTCAGTTATGAAATACAATTAATTATTAATAACCTCAGTTAAGAGATTAAGATGTTTTCCCCTAAAATCCTCTAAAATGTTAATCTATTGCCTTTGGCATTACATGTAACAGGTAAAAGGTATGATCACCAATTTTTGTTTATTGATAGCTTATGATTTTATATCATCTTGGATTATTGAGAATTTTTTCTTAATCTTCAAAATCCAAATATTTTGTTTTTTCCTCTCTGCAGTTTAGAAGGACTTTTCAGTTTTGTCCTCCATGTCATTGACTTAGCTTTTTATAAGACAAATATAAACTCCAAAGTGTCCATGTGTGCTAAGTTGCTTCAGTTGTGTCTGACTCTTGGTGCCCTAGTGGACTGCAGCCCGCCAGGTTCCTCTGTCCATGGGATTCTCCAGACAAGAATACTGGAGTGGGTTGCCAAGGATCGAACTGGTATCAAAGTAGGATTCCAGGGATCAAACCCACATCTCTTATGTCTACTGCATTGATAGGCAGGTTCTTTGCCACTAGTGTCACCTGGGAAGCCCCATAGATTCCAGTACTGATTTTATTTAAATATTCCTTTTTTTCAGCTTTGATGAGATACACTTGACATATAATATTGGGTAAGTTTAAGCTACAGAAAATATATTGATTTGATACATTTATATGTCTCAGAATGATTACTAACATAGCACTAACACCTGCATCATGTCACATAATTACCATTCCTTTTTTATGGTGAGAACATTTAATGTTTGCTCTCTTAGCAACTTTCAAGTGTATAATACCATATTATTAGCTATAATCTCTATGCTATGTATTTACAAGAATTTATTAATTTTATAGCTGAAAGTTTGTACCTTTTGACCAACATCTTCCCTTTCCTCAAAACTCTCAGCCTTTCTAGTCTCTGCTTCTATGAGTTTGACTTTTTTAGATTCCTCATGTAAGTGATATACACTAGCTGTCTTCCTCTAACCTATTTCATTTACTATAATGCCCTTAAGATCCATCCATGTTGCCAAAAATGGCTGGATTTTCTTTTCTTTTTTTTTTAAGCAGAATGATATTGCATTGTACACATATCATATCTCCTATATCCATTCATCTATTGATGGACAGTTTGTTTCCATAGCGCTCTAGTGAATAATACTGCAATAAACATGGGAGTGCATATATCTCTTTGAGATTCTGTTTTCATTTCATTTGGTTATATACCCAGAAGTGGGATTGCTGGATCATACAGTGGTTCTATTTTTATCCTTTTGAGGAAACTGCATATCATTTTCCATAATAGCTACACCAATGCTCTTCCCACCAGCAGTGAACAAGGGTTGTCTTTTCACCACATTCTCACTGTTACTTATTATCTCTGGTTTTTGATGACAACCAGTTTAACAGGTGTGAGGTGATAGCTCATTGTGCATTTTGATTGCATTTTCCTGATGATCGGTGCTATTGAGCACCTTCTTGTGTATCTGTTGGTCATTTGTATGTCTTCTTTGGAAAAATGGTTTTTCAGTACCTCTGCCCATTTTGTAATTGAAAGTTATTTTTGTTTGTTTATTGCTTTTGAGTTGTATGAGCTCCTTATTTTGGATGTTAACCCTTCATCAGGTATAAAATTTGCAAGTATTTTCTCCCATTCCGTAGGCTGCCTTTATATTTTGTTGATGGTGTCCTTTGGCAGGCAGAAACTTTTTAGCTTGATGTAGTACCCCTTGTTTATTTTTGGTTGTATTGCCCTGGCTTTTGGTGTCATATCTAAAACATTATTGCCAAGGCCACTGTCAAGGAGGACACCTCTTATGTTTTATTCTAGGACTTTTATGGATTCAGGTCTTATGTTCAAGTCTTCCCTCCAGTTTGAGTTGATTTTTGTGTGAGATATAAGATACAAGTCCAGTTTCATTCTTTTGCATGTGGATGTGCAATTATCCCAATCCACTTATTGAGAAGACTATCTTTTTCCATTTTTGAATATTCCATTTTTTTGTTTCTTTGCAATCTCTTCTCACCTCATTCTCTTTCATGTCTCTTAATTTCTCCTTATTCTCTTCTCACAGTATTATCATTTCAGTCCCTCCTCTCTATAGTTTTAAGCATTTGTCACATACCAGTTATATATATATTTTTCCTATTAACATTGAATAAAATTCTCTGAAATTTTCTACTGGTTGGATTCCTTCAGTTAGTCATTTTCAGAATTTGGCTAATCTTTTTTATATTTTCTTCTCCTTAACCAATTTTTTCATTATCCTCAGGTATATATTTTAAATTTATTCTTTCTCAATTAATATATGCCAGTATTAATTTGCCACCAGTGAACGTGTATGCTCTATTCTTGGCCTTACTCAGTTTTCTTTTGAGTTTTGGGTATGTCATTTTTCACAATTCATAAATAGATGATACATTCCAAGATCAGTTACCCATACTTCTAGACTTTAACAGTGTTTTTCAAATGAACGGGAGCTTCTGATACCCTCACTGCTCTGCTTGGACAAAGTTAGTATAAAAAAAAGAAGCATAATGTTTGTCATCATAGCTCTTCTTTTCTCTATTTCTCTGGATAGCTCTTTAATGGCAAGATCTGGACATGAATGTCAATATGTCATGATCCTGTCAAACTCCTTACCCTGTTACTCTTTGGGTTTCCAGTTTCTTATGGAAGAGATATAAAGAAAGAGATACTCAAGGTGGTATGTAGTAACAGTACTCTAGCAATCTCAAGGAGCAAGACACATCCCTGCATTTTTTGCTTAGTTCTGCTATTTCATTTCTGATACCAAGGACTGTCAGTGTGGCAAGGATGAAGGATTTCTACCTACTTTAAGCAATATAAGCTAAGTGAGCTATATTATTATTTTTTCAATCTAGTTCTATCAAGCTTATCAATAGAAATTCTCCTTATAATCTGTTAGCTATTTGATTGCTGATCCTACATTTTGATTAATTCCATTAATTTCATAGTATACAAAGATAATTTTATGAGAAGTTGGGAGATGTTTTACCAGGAACTGGTAAGTAAATTCTATTATAAATTGGTAGTTAGGCTCCTTGCGTATAAGTTCATTAAATTGAGTACTTCCCCCTAATTCTGTCACCACTCCATGCCTCTAACAGGAGCATATCCCTCATGTTATTGGGCACATGGAATGTACTGGTACAGAACCAAAGTGAACCCCAATGAGAAGGCTTGTTAACATTCCAGAAATAAATACTGATGTATAGCTTGGTCTTAGATATCTTCAGCCCCTTTGTACCAATGCTATTGAATCACTGAACTACATAAAAGTAGATTTTGAGGCATATCCTTGTTTGATCAATATATAAACTGAAGTTAAGAGAGTTTATAAGAAAGATGGACCCTCTCCCATAGGTGACATACACACACACACACACACACACACACACTTATGGCTGATTCATGTTGATGTATGGCAGAAACCACAAAATATTATAAAGCAATTATCCTTTGATTATCCTTCAATTTAAAAATAAATAAATGAAAAAGAGAAAAGACAAACAAAAATAAAAAACACAATTTAAAAAAAGATTCTGGTAAGAGAAAGATGGAAGGAAGGTCTTTGTCTAGCATGACATGGAGGAGACCAGAAGTTAGAGTCCTTCACTGCCTGTCTAATATTCCTTTCCCAGTGAGATGGTATACTTTGTAGCATGGGAAACAGAGGGGGGAAAGTCTTGCTCGAGCTTTCTTTGGGATGGAAGAGACTTCTTATTCATTAACTCATCCGGCATGGGATTCTCTTTTCAAGTGGATGAATGATAACTAGAGGATAACAGTCCAGAGTTGGAGACCTCTTTACTGAAGAAGTGAAATCTGAGGGCTTTATACTCTTTTCTGGTGGGAAGCCCTTGAAGACAGTTCAGGGATGCCTGGTACATGTCTAAAAGAACAGTCATGGGGGCTAAGCTTATGGATCTCTGGGTTGGAAACTTATCTCATATTTTCCCCCTTTTAGTCTGCCATCCAATCAACATATTCAGAGCGTTGTAAATGACATCCTGCTTTGCTCAAAACACCAGGAATCTTCCAGTTGGACCTCATTCCTAAATTCTCAGCTGAGTTTCAATATATTGTTTGTGAAAGAAAGTCAGTTCCAATTTATCCTGATTTACCTTTGAATAAACTTCAAAATTGCCAAAGCAAACCACTATAATTTCACTACAGATCATGCATGGAGATTGCTAAAGCAGAGAGTCTAAAAATTAGATTCATCCCGTTTGACTTGTGCATTGGTTTGTTTTGGTCGTCATGAAAATCTGCCCATCATGTTCAAGATTTAGAAATAAAAATTGATTTCTCTTTTAGGAGAGGAAACAATAAAAAAAAAGGAAGCAATTAGATTGTGTGATATAGGGAACATAATAAGTAATTACCAGGAAACAGAATGGAAAGGTTACAGTTTTAGCATTTCTGGTGCTGTTATTTGTTTGTTTACTTTAACCTTAAGGCCATTTGACTTGGATAGAAAGGTTTACAGATTTGAATGACTGAAAAATAAATTTGGCAAATAAAATTTTTAGGTGAAGTTCTTTAACTAATTCTCTTTTCCTCTACATGTTATATTCCAAGGCATCCAATTTCTTAAGGTCAGCAGTCTATGCATTGTAATAGGCCAAATCTTGATTCCATTCCATTCATGGTTTTTAACTGGAAATATGCATTCTTACATTCATTTTAACAAACATGTATCCTGATGGAGTACCTCATCATATGGGCCATGCACTTTTCTTGGCATATAAATTTGGCCAATATGCAGCTCCTCCCTTAACAAATTTATAGTCCAGCCAGGGAGACCACAGATGAACAGATATGATATATACAGACCTCTGTTCTATTACAACTTTAGCTGTCTATCACTGAAAGTGGCTTAAGTGTAAAATGTCATATTTTGGCTAATGTAAATGAAATGTTCTAAGTTATGTCTCCTCTTCATTGTGACATTTCACATGAGGTCACCATCTCTTGGCCACAGAGTTGTCCTGGCTTTTGCCAGGTTCACATCATCATCCTAGCACATCCATAGAAAAATAGAGACTCTGCTTTCCTGTAGCCCAAATAGGAATCAAATATCATCATCTTGAATTGGTCTGCTTTTTTTTTGTGAATGCCTCCCTTAATCTAGCATTTCAGTTGTGCCCAAGCACTGTAATAGCACCATAAAAATACTAGTGTGCCTTGAATGAACTGTATGTGCTGGACATAGTAGCAAGGCAGGACTTGGGCAGCCAGAGACCCAGGCTAGTCATCTCTGGCGATGGGTAGCTTCATTTGTTGTCTCAATGTGGCATGATTATATATGTATATGGCTTCCCTGGTGGCTCAGATGGTAAAGCGTCTGCCTACAATGCGGGAGACCCAGGTTCAACCCCTGGGTCAGGAAGATATCCTGGAGAAGGAAATGGCAACCCAATCCAGTACTCTTGCCTGGAAAATCCCATGGATGGAGGAGCCTGGTAGGCTACAGTCCATAGGATCACAGAGTCGGACATGACTGAGCTTCACTTTCACTTTCTTTCATGTATACATATATGAAAGAAAAAAAAATATGTATATTTTTTATGATATATATGGAAAATATATGTATATTTTATGAACCCTACTATGGACAAAGATGGAGAAGTGGTGACTTAAATGCATTTTTATCACTAGTGAGATACAGTGCTTTGTTCAGACCATCCTTGAGACCGGATGATGTCAATTTTTTTGTGAATTCTGTGGATGGAGAGTGGGGGAAGGGATATGATTCATCTAGGACACATTTGAGAGGTTGTTAGCAGAATTAGGGAGCATAAAACAATAAATAGGCACTTATAGCAGTGGTGGAGATCTGATTTTGTGTTTTCTTGTCAGAAAACTGGAGCTTTACTTGTGCTCTAGAAATAAAATACCACACATTTGAAGTCTGAAATGTTTTTCTATGCATATATTGGCAAAATATCCATAAAACTCTGTCTTCTCAATGGAATACTAATTAAATCTTAGGATAGTCTTCAATAATATATGAGTTCTTACAAAAAAATCACCAATTTGCATCAAAAAAACAAGGGGAAGATAAAGAGAATGGAGGTGGAATTTTTTTCAATGAAAGGTCATTGAAAACGCCTCTGTGCAGGCGTTTGCTCCATGAGCATGACAAATAACTCATGATTTCTGCATTGCCATCATTTACAGGTCTGGCACATGCTTTGAACTATCTGAGGAACTGCTAAGAAATTGGCTCCTTAGGGTTATAGCAAATAAGAAGGTCTGATTAGTCAATTATCCCTTGGTCTGGAAGAGGCCATTAAATTTGATGAAGGAAGCTGTCAATGCAGTAAAAGGTATGACTGAGTGAAAGGCGAGAACAAATGCTGACAAGTATGGTAAACACAGGACATGCCTGACAAGACACAGAAGCTGAGCAAATGGCTCATAAAGCTGATTTAGCAGAAGGACAGTAAAAATCCTTCCTTTCAAGTGATCTGACTTTTTACTAAGCATTTATATGGAGACAGGGTCTACAAAGGAAGGTGGATGACATGTTTTCACCAGATTTTGCAGGCATCAGTCTTGTATAATCATTATTTATTGTAGCATTAAATCTGCTAAATTCTTCAGGATTTTTTTAACTAAAATCAGATATTAACTGCCTTAACTCTAATCATTGCTTTTGACAGGTTCTCTTCTGTATCTTTTTTAAAAAAGTCATGCAGAATTGAGTTTCTCTTGTAGTGAAGGGTGGTATGAGGTAAACCTTTAGAACTAATTACAAAGAGGAGGAAGACCCAACAACTTCTCCCTCTACTGAGAAATTTTACAGCCTCTGCTTTAGAACTCCTCTTGCTACAGATGATTTCATCTCATGACCACTATATTAACACAGCCTTATTAACACAAAGGCCTCAAAAGGGTTGGAGATTTATTTTGTTTCTAAAGAAGCACCCAGACATTTAGATGTTTATTCAAAGTTTATCTGAACCTCATTGGTCTGGAACATGCTTAAATTTGTGAATATTTAGTAGCTTCTTGTAAGCTTTGTAGTTGCAGATTGCATTGGAAGACAATGAAACCCAACTGCTCGGTAACTTTTCACAGTAGCCTGATACTTTCTCATCGAACCACCTAATGAGACATCTACATGCCCATTGCTTTTTTAAGGCTGTGTTCAAATGTTGACTTATGCCTTGTGGCTTGGCCTTCGTTGTGACTGGGCAAGGGCTGCCCTCTAATTTATACCCTTTTATTAGTAATGTAATGCTAGCTGCTGAAACAAATAAAGCCCAGATTCTTTGCAGCTTAACATAATAGAAATTTATGTCTTGCTCATATCAGGTCTAAGTTGTGGCTGGGGATCTACTCCCTGCAGCACATAAGGATCAGGCTTAGGAAATATTTGGTGTCCATGGTCACGCTCAGCCTCAAATTCAGCCTGCAGGCTGGAGAAGAGAGAGAGAGGGCAGAGTCTCTCGGCAGAATTTTTTTCTTTTTTTTGGAATATTGCTTTGTCCACTTTCCACTCGGTGGAACTGGGTCTCGGGGTCTCACCCAAGGTAAAAGGTGTTGGAAAATGTCGTTTCTTATTGGACAGGGGCTTCTCAGACACAACTGCACGCAAGGCAAGTAAAAGCACAGATATTTGGTGGGTAGTTCGCGGTCTCCCCACAACTGCTGCAGGACACAACTCTGGAGCTACAGGTGCTTATGACGTATGTGTCTGAATGACGAACTTCCTTGGAAATAAATCTTCCCCACCTTTAGTTTAGAGAGCCAGAAAAAGTCCCCTCCAAAATTCTTTTTATTCCCCCAAGTTAGGTACAATGATAAGAAACTCTTCAAAGTCCCAGTTGCCTAATTGGTCTTAGGATTTTGTACAACCTCTGAAAATATTCTGTCTTTCGTATTGATCAGTCTATATGGCGATGACCACAGTCCCTGTCCACAAGATGGTTCATCCACAGTTTGAGAGGTTTTTTTTTTTGGTTTTTCAGTGGCATGACATTCTCTCTGAATCCTAGCTTTTGGCTGGCATGTGCTGAAGACCCATGTTAAAGAAATTACTTTTGCCAACAAAACTAACATCATAAATTTTAAAAATGGAAAAGGCTCCTATGGAACGAGATTTGTGCTTTTTCTGCCTATGTGTAAGCCATATGACTATTTTTCCAAGCTCACTCAGTATTAAGACTAATGTTATTAATTGTAGTATTATGACCACTTATCCAGGGCCCTGCTCAAAGTATGTTAGAGGCATTAAATAATTTAATCCTCCCAACTAAAGTGTGAGGTACCATTATTATCTCCATTTGACAGATGAGAGCATTGAGGTGTGGAGATCTGCCCAGCGTCAGGTCTCCAGGAAGTGGGATAGCTCACATTCTAACCCCAGGAGTCTGGCTCCGGAGTCCTGGCTACTGACCACCACAATGGGCTACCTTTCCCTCACTTCCTTTGTAAGCTGGTTAGATCAAACCCATTGTTATACTGAACATTTATTTTCTATCTTATCTGAAAAAAGAAATAAGTGTACTGAACTGGTCCCATAATTAATAGAAGGTACTAATATTTCACTCTGGGGTCATAATTACCATGTAAAGGATTTGGTGGGAATCTGGGAGTGGAAGCTGCTTTGGACATTTGGCTGGAGATGAGGAAGATTATGTCAATACACCGCCGGGAAAGGTCAGCTGACATATATGTGCATATACCATAGAAACAAAGCAATCACTGGCAAGAGGCTGTAATTCCCTAAAGCTAAGGTCAGGCTAAGAGTACATGATTCTTATCCCGGAAGCACCAACCTTTACATCAGTAGGATCCCAGCTTACCTATCCCCTCCCTGCCCCTTTATCCACAGCTTACCATGGAAAAGCCTTCTTTCCCTGCTTTCCACTCCAGCCCCTTCACAAAGCACTCTATACCACTTAGGTGTCTCTGTTGAACACCTCTATGATTTATTTAGAAACTATTATTCAGATGTTATTGTATGTAAGATATAAATGTTCATGTTGTTTCTCTTAAACGAGATTCTAAATGTACCCAGAGTAGTGAATGCAACTTTTATTTCTTTTTTATCTTCCTACTTCACTTAATGTGACAATTCCTAAATTAATTAAAACCATGATTTACAGAGAACCATGTAGGGTGAAAAACATTTCCTGGGTTTGAGCCTTATAAAGAGGTTTAGTTTACCAGTTAGTTCTTTCTAAAATCCTTCCTAGATTATAGTTTCCCTGGATTCCCTATTGTCAGTGCCTTTTTCAGAGGCCTGAACCTAGAAAAGCGCACATCTCAGACCAGAAAAGTTTTCTAAGTCAAATTGCTTCACTACTGTTTACTTTGTTGACTGGAAAATGTTCTGATTCAACCATGAGGGCATCTCGAATTGTCACAGCTGTTAGAAGCAGAGTAAGTGAATAAGATCAAGATGCTTGGACTTTTTGCAGGATCTTGGCGAGGACAGGGCATGGCAGAGCAGTGCCGGAATGACCACATGTGTGCTGGGAGGTCACAGGCTCTCCCTGCCACACGGCAACTGGTGTGACTGAGTCATCACCTCCAGCTTTGTCCCAAACTTG
Source organism: Odocoileus virginianus (assembly GCF_023699985.2). Lineage (NCBI taxonomy): Eukaryota > Metazoa > Chordata > Mammalia > Artiodactyla > Cervidae > Odocoileus > Odocoileus virginianus. The sequence continues at coordinate 31,475,912 of NC_069685.1, read as the reverse complement.
GGATGAGATTCAAACACTTGTTTAAAATTATAGTAGATTGTCCTATTTAAATTTATTTGTGTACTTATGGTTCAGAATGTTATTTGACATGGACAATAGCTATATATATATATACACACATATACACACACACACACACATACATATATATGTATTATTTTTAGTCAAGTAAACAAACTATTGTAGAAAGATGCAACACCCTGGAAAACATCTGTGAGTGTGTTTTTCCTACTGGGTGGTTACAGGACACCAATGTACTTATTACAGAGACTATCTAGAGAATGTTCTGGAAGTACTATACTGATCTAGGACTTAGCAGATAACAACTATTCCAGGAAACCTGGGACGCTAGTTGGGGGATTTGTCATGACACATTTATAACATCACTGGTTCTATTCATCTTGAACCTCTTCTGTTTTTTGATAGCATGGGATTCTGAAACAGAGCTACACATTGATATATGTCACAATTTCTTAAGAAAAGTTCATCTTCTACCACAAGTTTTATTTTGTATTTGGAGTTAATTTGAATAACTATGAATGTCAATATTGCTTATTTTTAGAAATTACTTCTGTGAATACTTTTGCATGTATATTTATAAAATTGTCTGTAATTCTATAAATTATAAAGTTAAGTCAAGAGTTACTGGGCAACAAAAGTTTAGCTTGCTTAAGCTCTAAGGTCATGTTATTTTTTCCCCCAAAGTGTGGGTTTTTCCCATACATTCATTCATTCAACAAATATTTATTGAGTACCTACTATGTGCTAGGAACTGTTCTGGTTACATGGAGTTGTTGTTGTTTAGTTGTTACATTGTGTCCAAATCTTTGTGACCCCATAGACTGTAGTCCATCATGCTCCTCTGTCCATAGGATTTTCCAGGCAAGAATACTGGAGTGGGTTGCCATTTCCTTCTCTAGGGGATCTTCCTGACTCAGGGATTGAACCTGCATCTCCTACTTGGCAGGTGGATTTTTTGCCACTGAAAGCAAAAGCCTCAGTCCTTGTTGGGTTGATCTGGAGGCCAGGAGAGTTTGACTATAAACAACAAGTGCTCAGGGCTGGTGCACTGGGAAGACCCAGAGGGATGGGATGGGGAGGGAGGCGGGAGGGGCGATCGGGATGGGGAACACATGTAAATCCATGGCTGATTCATGTCAATGTATGGCAAAAACTTAGCCTCCAACTAATAAAAATAAATGAAAAAAAAAAGATTAAAAAAAACAATTATCAATTGCAAATTGTGTAGTCTGTTAGAGGGCGATATATGCTATGGAAAAAATAAATGAGTAGAGAAGGTAAGAGGATTCGAGAGTGAATCTCTCGGTGAGCAGTGTTACAGTTTTAATAGTTAAGGGTGTTCTAAGCAGAGGTTTTAAGCAGGAACTTGCTTGGCAAGTTCAAGGGGCAGCAAGAATTCTTTTGTTTCTGAGACCAAGTGAGGAGAGAGAGGTTGGAGAAGTAATAGGGAGGGTTGTGAGGGGAAAGGGCAGCTCGGGAAGGGCCTTTTCCAGTGCTGTGAGAACCTGCTTTGGCTCCAAATGAAATGGGCAGCCAAAGTGGTTCTCATATTAGCCTCACACAGTTACCTGGTACACGTGTGTGAAGTGTCACTTCATCTTATGAATGAAGAAATGAGATGCTGAAAGTTGAGGTAATGTGAAACAATCTGCTCTTAATTGATTTCTTATAGAAAATAAAGGAAAACATTTGTAGAAGACCACTTTTGGACAGACATTATATTTTGAGCTTATCTTTCCTATTTTCACTTCCTTTTAATTCTTATGAATCATCATAAAATAGATAATAAGGTTCCTGTTCAATAAGTGAAAAAATGGAGGTTTAGAAAGTGTATGAGTTTCAGAAAGCTTACACAGCTCGTGAACATGGATTCAAGTTGAGTCTCTGAATCCGCATACAAAATGTTTTGTAAAGCTATATTAAAATGGCTTTAAATTCTTGACTAAGAATTACTTCAAAATCAGAAATCAAGACAATATAAAAGCTATATATTGTAAAAGGAGATGTCCCCAGACATCTCTATGATCCAAAAATAGGAATCTACCCATGTAAATATTACCCATGTTTGCTGTAGATCATGTTTTCTTTAATTTGAAAAATAAAACATTTAGAGTTTTTCCCATTTGATTGAGCCAAAATGCTATATTGTTATTATGTTAATTGGAATTTTTTGATTATTCAGTTCAGTTCAGTTCAGTCGCTCAGTGGAGTCCAACTTTTTGCAACCCCATGGACTGCAGCACGCCAGGCCTCCCTGTCCATCAGCAACTCCCAGAGTTGACTCAAACCCATGTCCATTGAGTCGGTGATGCCATCCAACCATCTCATCCTCTGTTGTCCCCTTCTCCTCCTGCTTCAATGTTTCCCAACATCAGGGTCTTTTCAAATGAGTCACTTCTTTACATCAGGTGGCCAAAGGATTGGAGTTTCAGCTTCAGAATCAGTCCTTCCAATGAATATTCAGGACTGATTTCCTTTAGGATGGACTTGCAGTCCAAGGGACTCTCAAGAGTCTTCTCCAACACCACAGTTCAAAAGCATTAATTCTTCAGTGCTCAGCTTTCTTTGCAGTCCAACTCTCACATCCATACATGACTGGATAAACCACAGCTTTGACTAGATGGACCTTTGTTGGCAAAGTAATGTTTCTGCTTTTTAATATGCTGTCTAGGTTGGTCATAGCTTTTCTTCCAAGGAGCAAGTGTCTTTTAATTTCATGGCTGCAGTGATCATCTGCAGTGATTTTGGAGTCCAAGAAAATAAAGTTTGTCACTGTTTCCATTGTTTCCCCATTTAATTGCCATGAAGTGATGGGACCAGATGCCATGATCTTAGTTTTCTGAATGTTGAGTTTTAAGCCAACTTTTTTACTCTCCTCTTTCACTTTCATCAAGAGGCTCTTTAGTTTGATTGAAGTAAAAACTGTTTAAGTGTTTTTATTAACCACTCAGTTTACTTATTTTCTGAATTGCCTGTTTATATTATTAATTTTTCTATTTATTACCTTTTACTTATTCATTTGAAGAGTTCTTTATGTGTCCTAGTTAATATTCATTTATCTGTCCTAGTCCTTGCAAATATTTTCATGCAATCTATGTCTGATTTTTTCACAATTTATTATAAAATATACAAAAGGTTGAACAAAATATACATGTATGCTTAAATAATTTTTCTGATCACAGAGACAGTATATCAATTTTTCCTCATTAGAATATATTACCTTTACATGTCCGGTCAATAGCATTTATTATGTTGACTAAGAAGGTTTCTAAAATGGATGTGACATATCATCAAATGTATTTTTTGCTTTTATTGAGGTGATTAATACATTGATATGGTGATTTATACTAACTGCTTTTCTAATGTTCCAACAATTCAGCATTCCTGGAATAAACCCAGGTTGTTAATTTTTGTTTTAATACATTTTTCTATTATTTTTTTCCCCACTTTGTTTGTTTAGTATTTTGCATCAGTATTCCTGAATGAAATGTCTAGTAATCTCCTAACTTCCTTTCCAGACTTTCTATCGCAAAATAACTTGGCGGGCGTTTCTTCTGTTTTTGTTCTCTGGAGAAGTATTTGTGTAACACTGGAATTACTTGATCCCTGTTTGTTTCGTGAAACTTGCTATTGAAGCCAGCTGGACCTGGAGATTTATTTATGGGAAGGTTTGTGATTATATTCAGTTTTTTTTAATGGACATTCTGTTTTTTATTTCCTCATGAGTCCGTTTGATACATTATTTTTTTAAAGGGATCATTTCATGGAAATGTTCCACTCTTTTTGAACATGAATTTGTTCATAATATCATCTCATTTTTTAATTTGCATATCAATAATAATGATGTTCACTTTTATATTATTGATGTTGATTGTTTTGCGCCTTCTCTGTTTTGCTTGATTAATCTTATCAGAAGTTAATTCTATAAGTTATTTTTAAAAGCCAACTTTTGATTTTGCTGAACCTCTCTAGGGCATCCTTATTTTGTGTTTCTTTAACTTTTGCTTTATACTTCATTTTTATTCACTTATTTACTTATTTATTTATATTTGTTATACTGTCTTTTTCCTACTGCCCTGAGATGGATGAATATTCACTTAGTTTTATTCTACTTAAAAAAAAAAAAAAACCAACATCTAGTAAGCTATCGATTTTTCTTTAAGTCTTGCTTTGGGTGCATTCATAGGTTGGCTTGTATTCTGTACAAAATATTTCTGATTTTAATATGAGTTTTAGGGTCCATTAAAAAGGAAATGTGTTTTTAAATTTCTAACATTAGGCATATTTAGGTTTTTTTTCCCATTCATTTTTAATTTCTAGTCATAGAAAATGATATGTGATTTAAGTTATTTGAAATTTGTTGAATATACTTTTAGTCTAGGATGTGATCAGTTTTTATAAGTGTTCACATTGGAAAAGAACATGCAGTATAAGGTTGTTGAATGGAGTGGTCTGTAAAAATCTGCTATATCAAAAATTTTTAGAACAAATTTTTAAATTGAGCTATTTGAGTTTTCTATATCCTTGTTTTTTCTTTTTAATAATCCTTATAAAGGAAATTGTGTTAACCTCCCACTCTGATTTTAATTTATATATTTTTCTAGTTTTATCAGTTTTTTATTATATACAGCAAAATTTAAAATATTGTAAGTTATTAGTGACCTGTAATAGACATATTTTCTCATTTGAAGTGGCCCTGTTGAAATAAAGTAATATTTTTTGCCACAACATCTCTTTTTCTGCTATAAACTGTCATTTTTTAAGGAGGATTATTATTTACAAAGTATTGTGTTTCCAGTTTTTAAATTTTTATTCTTTCTTCATTTCTATTTTTAGTATGTATCTTTAATAAAGAGTTTGATTTTGCATTTTTAATTTATTTTATCTTTGCCCTCTAATTATCACATATAGCTCATTTATATTTAATATAATTGCTAATGTTAAATTTTACCATCTTTCTTGTGCTATTTGTCCAACCTGTTGTGTATTGCTTTTTCTTATTTTTTCTGTTTTCATTTGTGATTGTGTTATTTCTTATTGCTGCATTTTTTCCATTCCTTAGTTGGAATTTGTAACTTTTTATTCTTTAGTGGCTGCTCTGCAAAATACCTAACACTTCATCTATCAAATACAGCATTATTGAATGCATTTTTTTCTGAGGGAGTGTAGGGATTAACATCATACAGCTTCTAGAGTCTGTTCTCCTACCCCCTTTCCATTTATGTGACAGGTTGAGAAAGTAAGTTCACATCATATAGATGAAGTTGAACCATGCTTTTTTGGTAACATAGGTCAGTTATATTCCTCCATAAGCTAGAACTTACCCTAAAAGTCTCATGAAATCATGAGAATAAAATCTATTACTTTAGGTTCCAAGAGGTTCAAAATCTCTGATTTGATTCATTATAGAATTACTTCAGAATCCCATATGTTGTTTTGTTTGAGTAAAGTCTGAAATATATTAAAAAAAAATACCTACGGCTGCGTTGCCTGTTTGCTTTTCTCTTTTTAAAAGTCCTATTGAGAAGTGCTGCAGAAATTTTGTCTTGACATGTGGGGGCCCAACTACTTCCTGCCACACTCAGCTTGGGGGACATAGCCTCTGGGTTATCCTCTTTTGAAATTGTCCTGCTGAAATCCATGTTTTGATTTTCGGATTTTCCAGATGCTTCATAAGCAGGTCCCATGTGTTAAAATTTGTGGCAATTCAGGCTGTTTCTGAATATGAGACATCTAAGTAGTTCACAAATTTAGGACAGTCTACTAGCTGTGATGAAAGGATTGCTATTTAATTTTATTTCATTCTATTGTTTACATATTATATGTTTATTCTATGCTTTATTTTTTATTTTGTCTGCATTTAACATTTTAAACAATTTGATTTTTACATATAATTATATCCTCTGGCTACTTAAATTGAAGACACATTATAAATATAAAGCAAATTAATATCAATAAATGAACAATGCATTCACACATGACAGAAGCTTATTCCTATACTAAGATTTTCTGCTTGTTTTAATTCTCAGAATTATAGCACCACATAATATTAAAAGCTGGAAAGAAATTTACATGCCATGTCCACAGATTTTCTCACTCAACTGATGAGGAAACTGAGACCAAAAATGTTTAACACATGGGTAATAACTGAATTAGTCCTCAAACCCTCATTCCTTTTATCAATCCCAGAAACACGTCTTATGTCTTAAACATAATGGTTTCAAACCTTAATGAAGTTTGATTCTAAAATATCATGATGTTCATGCAAATCTAAAATGCCAGTCTTTGCACAGCTATTCAAAGGGTTTCCCTGTGGCTCAGCTGGTAAAGAATCTGCCTGCAGTGCAGGAGACCTGGGTTCAATCCCAGTTTTGGAAGATCCCCTGGAGAAGGGAATGGAAACCCACTCCAGTATTCTTACCTGGAGAATTCCATGGACAGAGGAGCCTAGCGGGCTACAGTCCACAGGATCGCAAAGAGTTGGACATAACTGAGCAACTAACACACACACACTTGCTATTCAAAAGGTAATATTGTTGTCTTAAAGTTTCTTACTGGGGCTAAAGCACCTGCCAATCACTTTGATAGGTACCAGGGATTTAACAGTGAAAAAGATAGATATGATCTCAGCCTTCAAAAGGTAACATCATAGAAATGAATGTGAAATTGCAACTGATGCAAATATCCACCATCTCTTTTTAACTGATTCCAATTACCTCTTCCAGATCTTTCAAACCTCAACCTGGATTTCCTTTCTTGAGAGAACTTTTCAGACTAGTCTAGGTCTCCAGTCACCTACCCTTCTGTTACTGTACCTGTTTTTGCTCACTCTTAGGGAGTCCACATTTATTTGGGGTGTGTGAAGAAGAACATGCAAGGTCTTACAATAATCCATAGTAAGGACTTGGATTTTTAACCTAACATAATTGAAACCTTTTCAAAGACTTGTTCATAATATCTACGCATTAAAATAAGTTGCTTGGCTGCATTCTTGAAAGGTAGGAAGCAAACTTAAAGGGAGTATAGTTAGAAAGCTGCCATAGCAGTCCCATGGGAGATGATGGTAGTTTATTCTGAGGAATCTTCCTGATTAAAGAGATGGACGAATTTGAGAGTGACTCAGACAGTAAAGAATCTGTGCACTGGGAAGACCCAGAGGAATTGGGTGGAGAGGGAGGTGGGAGGGGGGATCGGGATGGGGAATACATGTAACTCCATGGCTGATTCATGTCAATGTATGACAAAACCCACTGCAATGTTGTGAAGTAATTAGCCTCCAACTAATAAAAATAAATGAAAAAAAAAAAAAAAAAGAATCTGCCAGGAATGCAGGAGACCCTGGTTCGATCCCTGGGTCTGGAAGATCCCCTTGAAAGGGAATGGGTAAACATTCCAGTATTCTTGGCTGGAGAATCCCATGGACAGAGTCTGGTGGGCTATGGTCCATAGGGTCACAAAGAGTTGGACATGACAGAGCACACATATTATATGAGGATTCCTAAAGAATGTTTATTGTTCTTTAGTTGCTAAGTGAAGTGAAGTCGTTCAGTCGTGTCCAACTCTTTGGGACCCCGTGGACTGTAGCCTACTGGGCTCCTCTGTCCATGGGATTCTCCAGGCAAGAATACTGGCGTGGGTTGCTATTTCCTTCTCCAGGGGATCTTCCCAACCCAGGGATCGAACCCGGGTCTCCTGCATTGCAGGCAGACGCTTTACCATCTGAGCCACCAGGGAAGTTGTTTAGTAGCCAAGTCCCGTCCAATTCTCTATGACTCCATGGACTAACACTCTGGGCTCCTCTGTTCATGGGGATTTCCCAGACAGGAATACTGGAGTGGGTTACCATTTCCTTCTCCAGTTGATCTTCCTGACCCAGAGATTGAACTCGTGTCTCCTGCATCGGCAGGTGAGTTCTTTACCAACAAGCCATCAGGGAAGCGGAAAGCATAAGCCTAGAGAGCATCAAAAAAAATCAGATGTAAATATCAGTGATTGGAAATATGGAAAATGCCTTCAAATGTAAATAATGTATGTCCAGGCAACTTGGAATTTTACTGTTGGAAAGATTTGATGTGGGAATCCTTGATTCATATTGTTGTTAATTAAAACATCTATTTATAAATGAACAATGAAATACAACTGCTTGACCTGATTAGAACTTCTGAAAATGTTAGGGATGCTTCCTGTATCTACATATAAGAAAAGTCTTTATGCTCATTTTAGCATTCAAATCACTTTCAGATCCCACATGAAGCAGAGCAGATTTGGGATCATATTGGTTAGCTGTTTTGTCTGAGATAAGTGAATGGTTTATTTTCATATACAACAAGATGTAGTGGTAGAAAATATTACATATCAATGTGAGTATTTATTTTAAAAGATGTTACCACTTTTCTATTAGGTAGGAAAGTTCTATTCATTACCATAGAAAGCCAATTTGATTATTTTGGGACACATTAAAAAGTTATCAAATTGCTATTTCTTTTTAGTGATATGTATATTTTTTAGCCCTTTGTTAAAAAAAAAAAAACTTTGGAAAGGAATCTGGGTATCAGATATGCCTTAGTTTCTTTGTGATTTTTTAAGATCTGCAATAATAACCTTGTTGATAACTCATAGTATTAAGAATATATACATAATATATTCCTAACTGAATCACTTCAGAGATTCCTGAATCAGTGATTCAGTGATTCAGTACAATTCCTACTGTACACTCTGACTAACAGGACATTGTAAAATTAACTATACTTCAATTTTTTAAAGTCTAATTGAAAAATCCATCAAAAGTTTTAAAAATTTTCTTTGGCTCTAAAGGCAATACTACACCTGAAGTATATAATTCACCTCCTCACTCTAGAAATGGTTAAACCAAACTATGCATTTAATGTAGATATCAATGTGACAGAGTTTAACTTACCTTGAAGTGACAAGACACCTCTAGAGTCTTATTTATTAAAACTGGCCTTAAATTTGCTAACTGGCAAAGTTTGGGTTATATGTGGAGTCTGGTTATTCTGAACACAAGAATACATTTTTGATGTTCTTAAGGTCATTCTGGTTAAAAATGGCCTCTGCCAATTAAAAAATGTATAGCAGAAACCAACAACACATTGTAAAGCAATTACATTCCAATGAGAAATGGTCTGTGAAACCATCTTCCATATAGATACTTTCATTAAAAACTTCACATTATGCATCATATTAAATAAAGTTTGAATTTTGGGAATTATGTGGTTTTGAAAAAAAATACCGATGGCAACAATAGTTTGCATTTACTGAATGATATATAAATACATTTATATATACTTAATATATATATTAAATTTCACAACCTATAAGCTCGATTCCACTATTATAGATGGAGCACATGTTGGCTAAGTAGCACATCTGAAGTGACACAGCCAGTGAGTATTGGAAATGGAATCACACCCAGGAATGCTGACACTTTGGCATGGTTCTCACTTTGAAAGATCATTACAACTTATAGTAGGTGACACTACATTCTCTGTCTAGTCTGGAGTTGAAGAAACTAGAGGCATGCAAAGTTTTTACTTTGCTTTATGGTACATTATTATTTATGCACATACTTAAGTTCCATTATAACAAAAATAGTTTAAATCAACATGGGGGGTGGTGGGGTGTGAACTTAAATCACTTTTTCCTTTAAAAGTCCCCATATATTACTCAGGTTTGACACACACTGTACTGGTCCCATCCAAGTTCAATATTCTATGATTATGTGATTTCGTTGGCTGTGGGTTTTGGTCTTATAGGAACCATTTCAAATTACTTCAATGGATGTTGTGCAATCCTGCTCTACTAGGAAAGAGTTATGCTCTTTATACACCGGAGACTGGGTTTATTAAACCCATCCACACCCTGTGGTGTGTTTTTATGCACACTCCCTTTGTCTTCTGAAGGAAGTTTCTGCATGTGGGAGACGGATGTAAAGGAAAACAAAATCCTGGACTCTGTCTGTATGATGAATACAGCTGAGACACAAAAACATCTGCTGGGTTAAAGATACCAGCTGTTGGCCGTGCAGAGCAATCACATACAATGCCATTGGTCAGGAAATTAAGAAAGCCATGGTGTCAGTGGATCAAACTGTGAAGAATCTTGGAAAGACTAAATATTACTATACACACTGACATTTGACCAACACAAAGGGCTTAAATAAAATATACTTATTTTAAGACCTTTTCCGTCTCATTCCGTCTATTTTCATCACTGATTTTAGCCAAGTAATTTTGAGTCACTCTCAGAAAGGAATGAGCTTATTGCTGTGTAAAAACCCTGACCTGCAATGAAAGAGGGGTTTTATATCTTTAATTCACCAGTGTTTCGCTTCTCATCTCCAAAGGAGCTCTGCTGATATTTCACATCAGAAAACACTTTTGAAACTGATATAACTTTTCTAATGCACAGCTATTGATCATCCCTTCCTACTTTCTTTTCATCTGTAGCCCTGATTAATGACAATCCAAAGTCTAAATTTAAAAAAAACACATGCACCTATTTATTCTTAGGATTTATCAATAGTATTTTTGTAATGTTGTATTGACAAAATACCGATACCCTTGAAGATTTGTCCTGTATTGTGCCATCATGGTAAATCACATTTGATTGATGACTCAGAGTAGAATGAATTTCATGATTCTTCAAACTATAGAAGATTTACGTTTTATAAAATAAAGGAATGATTCTGAATTTATTTGTTGTGTTAGCTGTACTTAAGTACAAATAGTTATAGCAGAGGAAATTCTTATAATTGACCAACTTCACAGCACTTTAAGCTTCTTACGAGATTACAGAAGGAATTCTCCAATTAATCAAAAGCAAAGAAACGCTTTTTTTTTCTGTGTCCTGAGTGTTTGGGTAGAGATACTAAACTCTGATGCCCAATGCTTTTATCCGTTTGGAGGAACATTCATTAGTGTAACACTCCTGGTTGCTGAGCCCACCCTTGCTTCTCACAGAGAAGTAAAAGGGACTGCCCGATTATCAGGCATCTGCTATTGGTATACTGCTTCTTGGTTCCATGGGGTTGATTACTAAATTCTTGCAAATTGGGGCTCAATATCTTATTTCTCCTTCTCACCCCACCAGATTCTGAGAGAGGCAATGCCCTGGGTAAGTTTGTTTGTTCTGTCAATTTCAAAATCTCCTTTGGGTAGGTTTTCCAAGACCAAAGCAGTCAAGTTGCCTCACCAACTGGCCTCCTCCAGCTTAACACGTGTAAGAGGAGAGCGTGAGTCTTTATCAGCAGGCTCTTTAGGCTTATCTCATGATTGGTACAGAAACTGAGTGGGTGAGAAGGAGGCTCTTTGTCAGGCCGCCTTCAGCTCCATCTTGGCCTATCTGCTTCATGCATTGGGAACTTCATGAAGTAGAAGGCAGGGTGTGTTATTTTCGGACGAAAACACTTATGAAGAGGCCCAGGGAAGGGTCAGGGCTTTGAGCTTTGGGTTCTGGTAGGAGACTGTGTGCCTTTAATGTGGACAGCCCCTGTTGCTGCTGTTGTTGTTCAGTTGCTAAGCTGTATGTATTGTGACCCCATAGACTGTACCCCTCCTCTGGCTCCTCTGTCCACGGGGATTTCCCAGGTGAGAATACTGGACAGCCTCCTATGGTATAAATAGTGGAGTGTGGCTGGGTTTTCAGGTAGTTTTAGGATTTAGGCATAAACCTTATAAGATTTTCCCCTGAGATATCATTGCAGCTTATAGCTGTTGTTCAATTTCTAAGTCATGTCTGACTCTTTGCAACTCCATGGGCTGCAGCATGCCAGGCTTCCTTTATGGTAAGCTTATGGTTAAGGGACACTTTTTTAGAGGCAAATTTTGCCTTATTGTCTACAGAGGTGGTGGGGCTTAAGTGAAGAAGCAGGTGTTAGAGAAAGCTTAAGACTTTGCAAACATAGGTGCGTTTTAAGTGTTTCAGCACACAAAACATGAGCTGAGCAGACTGGAATAGCCTGCGAAAATATGCAAGGACCATAGAGCCCTTAGCCAGGATTTAAACTTGGTTTTAAATGTTGTGTGTGAGACTGTCCATGAAAAGGCATGGCTTATATAAAGAAAGTTTTCATGCACAGGCATTTGGGGGTGGAGCCACTGGTTATTGTGTTTATTGTTTTCAATCACATAGGCGGGACATTGTTAGTGCCAGCTCTAGACAGGAATGTGCTGTTTGCTGCTATTCTGACTAGCCTTTGCAGCCAAGAGAGAGAACAGGGAAAGAGTAACCTGGGCATTCAGCAGACCTGTACGGAAGAATCACTCCCTACTCCGTTTTCCTGCCTTGCTCTGGATTGTTACTTACATAAGCTCTAAGCACTTTGGGAGATTTTTCAAGACCCAAATATTGACTTCTATCAAATAAGAAAAATATGTTTCATTACCGGGCTTCCCTGATTGCTCAGTTGGTAAATAATCCACTTTCAATGCAGGAGACCCTGGTTCCATGGGTCAGGAAGATCCCCTGGAGAAGGGACAGGCTACCCACTCCAGTATTCTTGGGTTTCCCTAGTGGCTCAGCTGGTAAAGAATCTGCCCGCAATGCAGGAGACCTGGGTTCGATCCTGGGTTGGGAAGATCCCCTGGAGTAGGGAAAGGCTGCCCATGCCAATATTCTGACCTGGAGATTTCCATGGACTGTATAGTCCATGTGGTTGCAAAGAGTGGGACTGAGTGACTTTCACCTTTTGGGGCTTCCCTCATAGCCCAATTGGTAAAGAATCCGCCCGTGATGCAGGAGACCTTGCTTCGATTCCTGGGTCAGGAAGATCTGCTGGAGAAGGGTTAGGCTAAAAAGAAGAGGACCCTTTATCATAATTTAGAGATTCAATCCATTTTAGAGCTTCCTGGTGGCAGAATCTCCACTGACCCCTGGAGCTCCTGTAGGACATGTGTTAGTGGGATCCTGATGTAGAGTTTTATCTTCATTGTTTAATTTTCTTTTACCTAAAATGCCTTATATTCTGTCAATATGCGAAACCATCAACTATTTTCACACATCAAACAAAAATCAGAATTGGGTAAAGAAGTTGCATAATAAGATCAACAGCTTACAGGTTCCTGTATTTTTTAAAATATTATTTTGGCCCTTTTATTCAGAAAGAGAGCCACAATTACATTGCTGTTTCCAGAATCTAGATTTACAGTTTAGAGGGAGGTGTGCATTAACATTTGGAACTGAATTCTTTCTTTTGTGATGTGAATGAATTTATCCCATGTCTGCAAACAATAACTTAATTAAGTTCCCAAAGTGCCTTTGGGTGAAAGAGGACAGGATTTAATGAATTTGGAGGCATTGCAGAATAACAAAAGAATTTTAGGGCATTGTTCTCCAGTTACCAGGAGGGCCCGTTAGTGTATTCGGCTTTGAGGGGCCCTAACAATAGTGGTGCTCTTGCAGTCCAGAGTTTCTAGTCCTGAGTTTTGTTAGTAGGGACCCAAAGCCGAAAGGCACTAATGACCTGTGCCATCTAGCTTGTCAACAACCAGCTCCAGTGAAGTGTGAAGAAATGCAATCATTATTTATGTACCTTGGCTCTAGGATTCATTTTGATATATTTTCCCACTGTTTCCACTGTTGGTCAAGATTAAGATCTGTCTGTGTCTTCTTGAACATGTCATTTCTGTAAAGGGTTTAGCTTAAGATCATGTTGCAGTTCATTTGAGTAGAAGATTCTTTTCATATGAAGCAAATTATGTCTTTTCTTTAATTTGGCGGGCTATTTAAAAATGAGCTACTTGAAACATTTCATTAAGTCCCACCATGGTTAAGTTAATGTATGGATTTAAAATTGGAAATATTTAGAAGCAGGGATGGGCTAAAGTGGTTTATTTATTTTGTAATATCTAAATTGTACTCAAGTTTTGGTATGATTGGGATTGATAATCACTTCCTTCTAGATATCTAAAAGCACTTGGAAAATTCACCTTTCTTCTGAAAATTACAGTCTCATTCTTGGACTGGAATGATTCTAATCAGAAGGCTGGAGATTTTTCTTAACACCACCCACCCCACCCCCCGCCCTTTTTTCTTTTTTTTTTCCAGAAATACTGATCTAAAAACTATCCACAGTTCCTCCTAGATCTGTTTTGCTGGGTACTTCTTTACTAAACTTCCTTTAAACTTGGGCTTTTTTTTTTTTTTTTTTAAGGGGCAGACCCTCACTTCACATTTCCCTATGAAGAAATAGAGGAACAGAGAGGGTAAGCTACTTTCCCAATGTCATACAACTTTTAAGAAGTAGAAGTGAGATTGAATTGAGGCTTCATGAGGTTCCAGAGTCTTTGATGCTATAATTTTCCAGACACAGCCTAGACCCTTTTGAAAGATTTTTATTCAGCAAGTTTGAATAGGGCTGGGGATCTGGTTTTTAAGCAAACAACCCAAATGAGGTGATTTTCTCCATCAGGAAAGTTCGGGAAACTTACTTCAGTGAATAAATGTAAATGTACATATTGCAGAAAATTTTAACAATTTTGGTTTTGCTTAGAAATGAAAATATACCTATGCAAACTTTATGTATGTTCTATTCTGGGTTCCAGATTCTTACACAACTCTTTCTTATGAATAAGTTGGGAATAGTTGCTTTCCATAACAGTTCAGGAAAATAACCTGAGGCTAATAAAAATGGCCTAATAGAAATTAGGCAGTAAGTCTGAAAAAACTGGCCATGGGCAGCTTTGTAAGAAATCACTAAAAAAGGAAGCAGCCAAGTTATAAGGATAGACATTTTTCCTTTGTTTAGAAGCTTCTGTGACTTGCTGGGTTGAGCCAAGAACAGGAAATCTGAGTCTCTGTTTTCTTCCAGGACTCTCTTTGGCCCACTGCATACACAGGAAGTGGTAAAAAGCTGTATGGTGGCTCGGGAGGAATTGAGAGTTTTTGGGCAAATCAATCAGACCTGACTCTCTGCATCAGCAAGCCAGGATAATAATACTGGCTGAATTTATTTGAATCCCATCTGGATTTACTTACTGGCAAGTGTAAAGTGTTTTCAAAATACCAAATAGTATATAGGGCATCCAAGCAGCTTCAGTTTCAGTGGCCCCAACCTTCCCCTTCTTCCGCTTCAGTGTACTCGGCTTACTGGGATGGGGTATACTGTAGTCAACCCCCAAATCCCTGGCCTCCCACACCCGTGCCTGACACTGATCTTAGGTGCTCGTGCAGCTCCTGCTGGCCACGACCTGCCTTTGGGCCACCTATTCTGTCTACTTCCAACAGCTACTTTGGTGATCCTAAAGAAAATTTTGTTTTCAGCCTCCTTGATACCCGAATAAAAACATATGGACACTCTGAAAAGTCAAAAAATTGTAATTGCTACTGAAACATTTTAACTTTCCCAATATACAATTTGGGGAACTATTACCCCCATCCACAAGGCCTATCACACCTTGCTAATTAGCATACTCAAGGCTCCTCTGTCCATGGAATTCTCCAGGCAAGAATACTGGAGTGTGTGTGGGGGGAGGTTGCCATTCCCCTCTCCGGGGGATCTTCCTGACCCAGGGATTGAACCCAGGTCTCCTGTGCTGCAGGCAGATTCTTTACTGCCTAAGCCACTGGGGAAGCCCTGAGAAATAGGTGTGCCTCTCCTGTTTTAATTTTGGTCCACATGACAAATCATGTAATTAATCTCAGAGCCCTCTTGGCACTGACTGTTAGGAGAGTCAGATCTATGTGTGTGGCTTACATGAGGACTTGACACACATTTATGTGACATATGTACTTCAATCCCAGCTTCATCTTTGATTTCCTACTTTGCATTTCCTTCTCATTCAATTAATATTAACACTGTGTTTTAATGTGTTTTCAAGTTGCCTTAAACACTTCCATGCATAACAAGCATGATTGAAGAAGCATTTATTTTAAAAATCTCTTGGCAAATCCTTGCATCCATCCTCCAGAATTCTGGATGCATAAAAATATTAAAAGACTATCTTCAGTTTTCTTAGAATGTGTATTTTTTTCATGATATAACACAGAAGTCTTTATTTCTCTCCTCTATCTGAGTATGCACTATATCTGAGAAAAACAGTAACGTGCATCTGTAATAAATTTCCTCAGATTGGGTCTTCTTGAGACATCTAAAACCTTTTACATGGAATTTCTGATGTTGAGGGACTTGAAACACACTTGATTTCTCTTCTC
The DNA here is from genome assembly GCF_023699985.2 of Odocoileus virginianus. Lineage (NCBI taxonomy): Eukaryota > Metazoa > Chordata > Mammalia > Artiodactyla > Cervidae > Odocoileus > Odocoileus virginianus. Next base: position 31,459,721 of record NC_069685.1, on the reverse strand, counting down.
TGGGAGCAATTCTCCAAATCAGAAGAGCAAAGGTAAAGAAACACTGAATTTTAAAAAGAGCAAGTGAATACAGGTTGAGGGAAATTCTACTTTATGAAGTTCCTCCATTTCATTGCCTCATTCTCAGAGCCTATTCACTACTTGGAAAAATTCATAACCTGGTAAAATAAAAGCATTCATTCTCCTCCAGGCTGTAAGCCAAATCAAACCATTCTTTTTAATTACAGGTGAATAATAACACCCTTAAATTTCTTACAAATAACGTCAGCCTCCTTTTGCTTTTTGACTGATGGAAGGTGATGAATGAAGACCTTTTAATTCGGTACAGCTGGATGTCTTTTGTTGCACTTCCTCTCAAAGGTTGCTGTGCAGATCTGGCCTATTTTGTCAGATGTGCTAAAAACAACCTGCCTGACTGGAGGTGGAAACAGCCTTCAAACAGAAGACATTTGCGTGATTGAATGCCCTGTCGGGACAGCAGCTGTGGCAGTCAATGGATGAGGTGGAAGATATGCCATTTGTTTGAGCCCATGTGCTTGTGTGAGCAAGTGTTTTTCAATCTGATGGTTCTCCCAGGACTAGAGAAGGCCCCCTCTAGTCAACCTTTGGAGCTGGTATGAAAGTGACTTTAGTACTGTTGCCAGTTTTGAGGCTGCCCTGTAAAATGAAGAGCTGACTACTTGGACCTACAGTCTTTGTTCCTGTATGGATTTCTGAATACCCAGTAATCCAAGCCTTCCTTGGGCAATTTAAAAGGTCTGTGAGCTGTAGTCGCTCAGCCGTGTCTGACTCTTTGCAACCCTGTAGACTGGACCCTACCAGGCTCCTCCGTCCATGGGATGCTCCAGGCAAGAATGCTGGGGTGGGTTGCCATTTCCTTCTCCAGGGAATCTTCCCAACCGAGAGATCAAACTTGGGTCTCCTGAGTTGCAGGCAGACGCTTTACCCTCTGAGCCACCAGGGAAACCCTGGTGAGCTGTAGAACGTGGTGACATCTGGACAAGAAGTTGACTTGCTGCAGGTTACAGTTTATCCAAACTCTTCCAAGAATGAACTCAAAATCCATTTCCCGGGGAAGATGGGAAAGATGCAGTGACCACCCTTCACCATTACCCTTGCTCACTGTAGGTTTAATTGAAATGAGTGATCTCTGACAGAGTGTATCTGGACTTATCTCATTAGTGTTGATCTGTGTCTCTAGAGGCACAGGTTCAATTGCTTGTAATAGATAGCTCAGCACAGACTTCAGTTTACTAGGAATACATCCTTCATACACAGGACCCAAGTCACAGGGCCAATAGACTGGATTCCCAAGCTAGAACAAAGTCTTGGACTGGCTAAATTCTCCTTTTGTGCTAGACTACATATAGAGTGTTTCTTAACTACCTTATGAGATAGGCATTATTTCCATTTTACAGATTAAAAAAATGGTAATATAATGCTTAGAGGAGAGCTGAGAGGACAAGCATTCTGAATTTAGATCCAGAGATTCACATCCAGATCTAATTTGAAATTCTGTGCCCTTTTCTCAACTTTACTTCATTATCATTTTTAATCAGTGTGTCTGATAAAGCTGATGGTGATAATTTGAAAAAGAAAAGCACACACTGTACTTGAAGAAATGTGTAACAATTTTTTTGCAAAAATGTTTAAATTATCAGGGTTTATTTAAAAGGCAAACATAATTTGCTAGATTTGTGTGTCTATTCTTCCTAAGGAAAGATAAACCTTAAAACAATTACTTGGATGATATTTTCACACCAAGAGAAAAAGAAGAAAAAAGACAGTTGGTACTGGAATTCCTTATTTGGAACTCTGGCTTCTTTCCAGTTGCCTTTAAATTCCTTATGTGGAACCACACAACATAAAATTTAAATCACTCAGCAAACTCAGTGATTGATCATCAGCTAATAAATGCCTTGTATGAGCTTAGGGAGTTTAATGCTTTAAGTTTGAATATAAATGTTATGTTTGGAGGAACTTTGAGTATGGTAAAGGAATGTCCTTAATTAGCTGGAAATGTAAGTAATCAAAGTGAGCTCTATATGTTTAAACTTCATTGCCATAGGCTTATAGATATTTTGCAATGGATAATTAGTTGTGTGTGGGGACTGTTCTGAACAGTGTAAGATTTTCAGTAGCATCTTTGGCCTCTATCCACTAGTTTTCAGCAGCACTCCTCTCACAGTTGTGAAAATAAAAAATATCTCTAGATATTGCTAAGTGTCTCTGGGGAGTCAAAATTGTCTTTGATGGAGTACGGCTGCTTTAAAAGATGTATAAAGACCATATAAAACAAAAATTTAATTTATTTTGGACATGTTGATCTACCTGTATGTATATAGATAGATGGATGGATATAGATATAGATATTTGCATATATACACAAAAAGCACAAATATGGGGGTGTTGAATTGGATTCTTACAAGGCTCCCGTATATTTTATATGAAGCAGTTCAATACTGACTCCACAAAGTTTGCAGTAACTTAAAGATATACAGTATAATTCTTTTAAAAAATTGCAAGGAGATATACCAAAAAGGAATAAAAATGGAATACTAACAATTGATTAACTGAAAATAAGGCAGGAAAGAAGAAATGGATAAGGAAAAGCAATAATAACAGCAACGAAATCATTTGAGGGAAAAAATAGACACAAAGTGGCATACTTAAGTCTAAGTATATCAATAGTTACATTAAATGTAAATGGACTATGTTTTACAATTAAAAAGCAAACATTATTGATCTGTATAAAGCAGCAAGACACAACTATATGCTGTCCCTAAAAAGATGTATTTTAATTATAAAGGCACAAAGAGCTAAAAATTATAAAGGATGAAAAACTATATATCATAGACATACTATTCATAATAGACCTGAATTGCTATATAACAAGGGCGAATACATCAGAAAGAATTTCAATGTGTATGTGTTTAAAACAGTTTTGACAAAAATGAAGCAACTACTGATAAAAAGAGAAATATAGGCAAAAAACACAAACATACTTGGAAATTTTATCACATTTATCCCAGTAGTTATAAAAGTAACCAAAAATAATCAGAGTAAGAAAAGAGATAACATAATTAATACTATTTTATTAGTAGTGTTCTCCAGAGAAACAGAACCAATAGAATATATGTGTATATTATATACAGCATAGTAGAGTATAGTGAAATTTGCTCAGTTGTGTCCATCTCTGCGACCCCATGGGCTTTAGCCTGCTAGGCTCCTCTGTCCATGGAATTTTCCAGGCAAGAATACCTGGAGTGGGTAGCCGTTCCCTTCCTCAAAGGATCTCCCCAACCCAGGGATCAAACCCAGGTCTCCCTCATTGCAGGTGGATTGTTTACCATCTGAGCCACCAGGGAAGCTCATATGTTTTATGTTCAGTTCAGTCCAGTTGCTCAGTCATGTCCGACTCTCTGTGACCCCATGGACTGCAGCATGCCAAGCTTCCCAGTCCATCACCAACTCCTGGAGCTTACACAAACTCATGTCCATTGAGTCGGTGATGCCATCCAACCAGCTCATCCTCTGTCGTCCCCTTCCCCTCCTGCCTTCAATCTTTCCCAGCATCAGGGTCTTTTCAAATGAGTCAGTTCTTCACATCAGGTGGCCAAAGTACTGTAGTTTCAGCTTCAGCATCTGTCCTTCCAATGAGTATTCAGGAGTGATTTCCTTTAGGATGGACTGGTTGGGTCTCCTTGCAGTCCAAGGGACTCTCAAGAGTCTTCTCCAACACCACAGTTCAAAAGCATCAATTCTTTCGTGCTCAACTTTCTTTATAGTCCAACTCTCACATCCATACATGACTACTGGAAAAACCATAGCTTTGACTAGACTGACGTTTGTTGGCAATATGTATATATGGAGATTTATTATAGGAATTGACTCTCATGGATGGTAATGGAGACTAAGAAATCCTACAATCTGTTATTATAAATCAAAGAACCAGTAAAGATGGTGTTATAACTCAGTCCAAGCCTTTGACTGTGTGGATCACAACCACCTGTGGGAAATTCTTAAAGAGGTGGGAATAGCAGACCACCTTACTTGCCTCCTGAGACATCTGTATACAGGTCAAGAAGCAACAGTTAGAACCGGACATGGAACAACAGACTGGTTCAAAATTGGGAAAGGAGTATGTCAAGGCTTTGTATTGTCACTCTGCTTATTTAACTTATATGCAGAGTACATCATGCCAGGCTGGGTGAAGCTCAAGCTGGAATCAAGACTGTCAGGAGAAATATGAATAATCTCCATGCAGATGATACCATTCTAATGGCAGAAAGCAAGGAAGAACTAAAGAGCCTCTTGAAAGTGAAAGAGGAGAGTGAAAAATCTGGCTTAAAACTCAGCATTCAAAAAACTAAGATCATGGAATCTAGTCCCATTACTTCATGTCAAATAGACGGGGAGAAATAGAAACAGTGACATACTTTAGTATCCTGGGCTCTAAAATCACTGTGGACTGTTACTGCAAGCCATGAAATTAAAAGACACTTGCTCCTTGGAAGAAAAGCTATGACAAAGCTAGATAGTGTATTAAAAAGCAGAGACATCACTTTGCTGACAAATATCTGTCAAGTCAAAGCTGTGGTTTTCCAGTAGTCACATATGATGTGAGAGTTGGACCATAAAGAAGGCTGAGTGCTGAAGAATTAATGCTTTCAAACTGTGGAGAAGACCTTGAAAGTCCCTTGGATTTCAAGGAGATCTAACCAGTCAATTCTAAAGGCAATTATCCCTGAATATTCATTGGAAGGATTGGTGCTGAAGCTGAAGCTGCAATACTTTGGCCACCTAATGTGAAGAGCTGACTCATTGGAAAAGACCCTGATTCTGGGAAAAATTGAAGGCAGAAGGAGAAGGAGGCAACAGATGATGAGATGGCTAGATGGCATCACTGACTCAATGGACGTGAGTCGGAGCAAACTCCAGGAGACGGTGAAGGACAAGGAAGCCTGGCATGCAGCAGTCCATGGGGTCACAAGGAATCGGACATGACTGAGTGACTGAACAACTGCAATCTCTACTGTACAGACATTTATAGAACATTTAACACAAGTTCAGAATCCACATTCTTTTTTTTTTTAATTTATTTTTTTTATTAGTTGGAGGCTAATTACTTTACAATATTGCAGTGGGTTTTGTCATACATCGACATGAATCAGCCATGGATTTACATGTATTCCCCATCCCGATCCCCCCTCCCACCTCCCTCTCCGCCTGATCCCTCTGGGTCTTCGCAGTGCACCAGGCCCGAGCACTTGTCTCATGCATCCAACCTGGGCTGGTGATCTGTTTCACCCTAGATAATATACATGTTTCGATGCTGTTCTCTTGAAACAACCCACCCTCGCCTTCTCCCACAGAGTCCAAAAGTCTGTTCTATACATCTGTGTCTCTTTTTCTGTTTTGCATATAGGGTTATCGTTACCATCTTTTAAAATTCCATATATATGTGTTAGTATACTGTAATGGTCTTTATTTTTCTGGCTTACTTCACTCTGTATAATGGGCTCCAGTTTCATCCATTTCATTAGAACTGAGAATCCACATTCGTTAAAGGTGTACATGAACTATGATCCAGGATAAATCATACCGAGCCATAAAGTAAGTCTCAGTGAAGTTCAAAAGACAAGACAGTATTAGTAATTATATTCTGTGACCATATGAAATTAAGTTATTGTTCAGTAAGATATCTAGAAAAGTTCCAATATTTGAAAATTTAACAGTCAACTTCTAATTAACACATGGATCATAGAAGAAATCATTAATCAGAAAATATTTTGGACCAAATGCTAATTAAATTGCAACATTCCAAAATTGGTGGCATGGAGCTTATAGAGTATATAAGGGAAATTTATACCATTAAATATTTATATTAGAATGAGAGAAAGCCTTAACATTAATAATTTTCTATTTTAAGGAGCCTTATGATTGTGATTAACTTAAGGTTATCATAAGATTATTTTAAGAACCTAGAAAAAGATATAAAAATTTAATTCATAGATGGAAGGAAATTAGATCAAAACTCAAACAAATAGAGAAGAGACACAACTGAAAAGTTTTGCAAAACCAGGAGTTAGTTTTGTTAAAGGTTAATAAAATGTATAAATTCTAGAAAGAGTGATAAAGAGAAATCACAAAATTCTGAGATTAAGGTTTGAAAGATAGTATATTACTTCAGATCCTACAGAAATCAAAAGGATTTTAGATACTATGGAAAACTTTTTGTGAATGAATCTGGCTTGGTAGATAAAGTTGACAAATTCTTTAAAAACACACAACTTACCAAATCTGATACCAGGTGAAACAGGAAATATAAATGCCTTATATCCATCAGAAAAATTCAGAAACTTCCACATGAAGATAATACTAAGCCTTGATGGTTTTAACGGTAAGTTCTCTCAAATTTAAGGAAGATATAGTATCAATCTTATATAATTTTCCCCCAAAATAGACGAAGCACACTTCTCTACTTGTTTTATGATGACAGCACAATTGTGATATCAGACAAAGATACCACAAGAAAAGAAAATCATAGACCAATCTCCCTCATAAAAATCCTTAAGAAAATATTCACACATGAAATTCCACAATAAACGCATAATATATAATAACAAAACAGGTATTAATTATCTAGACTATGTTACTTCATGGACTCAGGTTAAATTATTGCTTAGTCTTTTACTATTTCAAATTCCCTGGTGTCTGGTCAGGGGCCTTGTGCAACTTTGTCATTGCCAGTAATTCATAGTGTTATTCTCTGCTCTTTTAACTCCTTTTTGGTCCATGGTGGAACATCTGCTTTTCGTACGAAGTCAAGCTCAGGAAAAATAAAAATGTTCACTAGCTTTATCTTTTCTATTCAAAATGAATAAACTTTATTCAAAATAAAGTGAAAAAGAATGTTTTTCACTTCAGGAAAATGTCTTCTTCTACCATGTAGACTGTCTACTTTATTCAACAGAAAATTTCCAGTGAGAACTGGCAAGGCTTTCCAGCATTCTGAATTTCAGCATTTTATTTGAGAAGGAAAACATGAACACAGCTTCCTACTATTCATCCCTCGCATTCCTCAAATGCTGTTTAGATGATAAAATGAATTCTCCCATTTTCTCCTTGATGCTTCCTCTTGTGCAGGCATTATTTTCATCCACACTACTGACTAAAGAAAGTGAGGTTCAGAACAGGGTAAAAGAGGCTCACAGAGGATTACAAAGGAGGCAAATAGCATATTTGCCAAGGGTCTGTTGTGTGTTCAGAACTACACTAATCTCTGTGAAAGCAGATGATAAGATACAGTGGAATCATGCTCTATTTTCTCTCAACCTTTGAAATTAGTTTTCTAAAACCTATCATCCAATTGAACCATCGTTTCCTTTCTGTTTATTGCTTCTAAGATCATAAGAATTTCCCTCCTAGGTGACTAACACTTTATTCAATCAGCCAGAACAAATCTAGATTCATGGCACAATGACTGTCAACAACAAACAGAAAAACATGATGGTCAAATCCAAGGAAAAGACATAGTAAGAATAAATGTGGGCCATAGAATCTTATAACTCAAAGAAATGCAACTTGAATAATGGTTGCAACATAGTAGATAGTCAATAAATACTGATTAAATTAATGAATGAGTAGAACTGTGAGATAAAGTTTTGCCTATCGAATTATAAGTACATAATAGATAGACAGACATAGATAGACTTGTGTGTACCCAGCTGTGTCGCATGCTTTGCAAACCATTGGACTATAGCCCTCCAGGCTCCTCTGTCCATGGGATTATCCCTGCAGGAACACTGGAGGGGGTTGCCATTTCCTCCCCCAGGTGATCTTCTTGAACCAGGGACCAAACCTGTTTCTCCTGCACCTCCTGCATTGGCAGGCCGATTCTCTACCACTGAGCCCTCTGGGAAGCCCAGATGGATAGATAGGCAGATATAAATGTAAAAAGAGGCAGTATGACCCAATACTCTGAAGGATATGTTGAAACTGGCATTCCTCTTTGTTGCCCTTGGCATTATAGATTCAAACAATCATTTTAGAATGAATAAAAAGAGTAATAATGATGTCATATGCTATAAATGAGTAAATTTATTGTGGGTAACATAGCCAAGAGTAACCATCCAAAATAAGGAGGAACTGTATCACTTCACACCTGTCAGAGTAGCTATCACTAAGAAAATGCACAAATAGCAAATGTTGGCGAGGATATGGAGAAAAGGGAAACGTCGTTCACTGCCGGTGGGAATGTAAACTGGCACAGCACAATGGAAACCAGTATGAGAGTTTCTCACAAAAACTAACAATAGAACTATCATATGACCCAGTAATTCCGTGCCTGAGTATATATCCTCAAAACCCCCAAATCACTCATTCAAAAATATACATTTCACCCCAATGTTTATAGGGCTTCCCTGCTGGCTCAGCTAGTAAAGAATCTACCTGCCCTCAGGAGACCTAGGTCGATCCCTGGGTTGGGAAGACTCTCTGGAGGGGGAAATGGCAACCCACTCCAGTAGGAGCCTGGTGTGCTGCCGTCCATGGGCTGCAAAGAATCAGACACGACTGAGCAACTAAGCATGACAGTGTTTTCAGCAGCATCATTTACAACAGCTAAGATGTGGAAGCAACCTAAGTGTCTATCAAAAGATGACTGGATAAAGAAGATGTGGTCTATGTATACAATGGAATACTAATCAGCTATAAAAAAGAATGAAATTTTGTCATTTGCTACAATGTAGATGGACTTGGAGGGTATCATGCTTAGTGAAATAAGTCAGACAGAGAAAGATAAATACTGTTGATATCACTTAAATGTGGAATCCAAAAAAATTAAACAGACTAGGTAACATAATAAAAAAGAAACAGATTCCCAGATATAGCGAATAAATTAGAGGTTACCAGAAGGGAGGGAGAAGGGGGCCTAGCAAGATAGGGGTAGGGCATTAAGAGGCACAAACTACTCTGTACAGAAAAAAATATTGTCCAAGGATATTCCACACAACACAGGGACAATAGCCAATATTTTATAATACCTATAAATGGAATATAACCTTTAAAAATTGTGAATCACTATGTTGTACACCTGAAACATATAATATTTCGGAAACATATATCGACTATGCCTCAATAAAAATGTAAAAAGGACAAACAAAAAAAGCAAAGACAAGCAAGTAAAAGCTTTGAAACTATAAAACCTGTTCTAATACATCATTATTATTCTTTGAAATGTATTATTCTGTTTTTATCCTTTTTGTGCATGGGAAGCTAGAATAAAAGTCTTAATATTATTAAAAAAATAAATAGAATTATATGTTTATAGAAAACTGTTCAGAGTGGCATAATTTATAATAGATAAAAACTGAAAACAGTTCTTTCTCTTCACTTTGTTTCCTATCCATAATTGTCTTCTTTTTCTTTAAATTCAGTTTTGAAGTTTTGAGTTTAGCTACCTGGGGGGGGGGGCCTCAGCCAAACTTGATCTACATAGGTCTTATTGGATGGTCTTTATTACTTGCTAAGAATGCATTGCTACAGTCTCTTAAAGTATTGCCCACAAATTCAATTCTTGCTCTTCAGAATCAGTTATTAACTTTCCATATCTTTATGTTCTTTCCAAAGAAATCAATTTTGGGTAAAGAGAGGGGTAAACAACTCTGTCTCTCTAATCCACCCACGTTTTTATTCAGTTTTTCAAAGTTAGAGCTAAATTTCACATTTCAGTTTGGGCTGCTATGTAATGAGCAAAAGTGAGTGTTGTTGTTGTTGCTGTTCAAAGCAACGTTGTCTCATGCATCCAACCTGGGCTGGTGATCTGTTTCACCTTTGATAATATACATGTTTTGATGCTGTTCTCTCGAAACATCCCACCCTCGCCTTCTCCCACAGAGTCCAAAAGTCTGTTCTGTACATCTGTGTCTCTTTTTCTGTTTTGCATATAGGGTTATCATTACCATCTTTCTAAATTCCATATATATGTGTTAGTATACTGTAATGGTCTTTATCTTTCTGGCTTACCTCACTCTGTATAATGGGCTCCAGTTTCATCCATCTCATTAGAACTGATTCAAATGAATTCTTTTTAATGGCTGAGTAATATTCCATGGTGTATATGTACATGTAAATCCATGGCTGATTCATGTCAATGTATGACAAAAACCACTACAATATTGTAAAGTAATTAGCCTCCAACTAATGAAAATAAATACAAAAAAAAAAAAGCAACGTTGTATGCATTATCATGAAGGTTTTTACCAAACAAATGTCAATCACAAGTTATCTATTAGCCGGTAAGACAAATTGCTTCCCACTATTTGATAGAAGAGGTTTACCTGATACGTGGTGGGTGTTGTTCTCACCGGATTATGGTTCCAAATGAGAGATGGGTCAATCTTTATGAAGAGAAGTGTTAAACAGACCAGACTTTTAAAAACTGGACTTTTTTATTTAGAGTAGTTTTAGGTTCATAGCAAAACTGAGCAGAAAGTACAGAGTTCCCAGTATACCCCTACCCCCACATACAGAAGCCTCTGCCCCTAATAACATCCCCTACCACAGTGGTACATCTGTTAACAACTGATGGACCTAAATTGACACATCATCATCAACAGTCACAGTAGGGTTCACTCTTGGTATGGGACGGTCTGTGGGTTTTGACAAACATATAGGACATGTGACTACCATTATTCTGTAGGAATAGCAAAGATCAGTATCTTGTTGAGCACACAGTGAGGATGGACAGGATGCAGACTGAACACAGGGCACATTGTCCATTTCTGATTACTAACAGCTTCTAGCACAGTGACAGTATTTTGAGGAACATTTCTATGGGACACGAATACATTAGGCCCATTCTCAGTTATTCCTGTCATCAATTGTCCAGAATCCCTCCTTCCAATTTCCTAATCGCTTGCCATATTGTTAGCCAACTGCTTATGACTCAGTTTGGAACTGCACCTTAGGCCATTTCTCCTTTTCAGGGAAAAAAGACAATGAAATGTGGTGTTTTATGTTTTGCCACCTGTGGGGAAAGACTTCTCCCCACCACAGTCCTTTGGGGCCACCCTGAATAGATTAACACAGTAATAGTACCCTTATGGCTGGTACCAGCAATCTATAAATCGGGCTTGTATTTTTCCCTTCTCCATCAACTTAGGGCATTTTCTGTGAGAACACAGATGTGGGTTGATGAGGGGTATATGTGGTGGGGGGACTAGGGGACATGGTAGTATAGCAAGAGTCTGATGGTATTGGCTTTACTGTGCACATACAGGAGAGTGGCCTAAATTTTGCTTCAGCAACAAAGGGTGGGGAGTAAAAGATGTATGTCACCAATTCACTCAACAAATTAATGATAAATGAGTCTTTTTTTAAAAAAAAATCAATAAAACAATAGCTTTCCTGAAACCACCACCTAGTATTCTGCTTTCATCTCATTAGCCAGAATTTTGCACGTGGATCATATCAACTAAGTGATTAGTTTCAAGGGGACACATTGAAATGCTGAAAAATATTCAGGTTTTATTAGAAAGGAAGAGGGAGAAATAGATGGTTGGCAGCAAGGGCTTCCCTTGGCAGCTGAGATGGGAAAGAATCTGCCTGCAATGCAGGAGATGTGGGTTTGATCCCTGGGTCAGAAAGATCCCCTGAAGAAGGAAATGACAACCTACTCCAGAATTTGCCAGGGACAGAGGACCCTGGTGGGCTAGAGTCCATGGGGTTGCGATGAGTCAGACACAACCAAGCAACTAACACTTTCTTTCACTGGCAGCAAGGAGTATCATCCAAGTTACCTCTCTGAAATGGATAGAAAGAAACTGCTACAACTCGGAGATGATAAAAATCCTCTGCATCTATTTTATTAAAAATTAACTTGTAAAAAGTGGCAATGAGCAAATTTCAACCATGGTTTCTAAATATTGTAACTAAAAACTAAAAGTAGCATTTTAAAGTTGGAGATAGGCACTATTAGGCACTTGTTTCCTCACCCCTTCTATCCTTTCTTGTAAAGTTATAAACGTTTATAGTCTCTTAATTGTCTGGTGCATTGTTGGTCAGACTGTGTTTGGGACCTTCTCAGCCTCTGCACCAGAGCAGCTAGACCCACAGCTGGGACTTTGAGAGTGATGCTGCCTTAATCTCAGCGGCTCCACTGCCTGTGTCTTGTCCGGGCTCTTTGAACAATGGCTGTACCACTAAAAGAACTGAAAAAACCACCAATTCAAGTCTGACTCCCTAGTTGTACAGAAAAAGAAACCAAACAAAAGTTAAGTGACCAAATACCTAAGGGAGAACATCAGAAGTGAAGCCTTTTACTGTTTTTAAATTTTTCTTAGTATTTCCACCAGTCATCTTCTAACTCATCCTTAACAGGCTGTTAAAGTTATCCTTGTCACTGTTGGTTAAACAGATGGGCCTATGAAGCATCTGGCAATAGAAATTCACCCTCTGAATTCTAGTCTAATTAATTGCCATGTAATAGATGTTTAGCAAAAAATTAAGCAAAACAAATCTTTTTACAACAGAGACTCATTATTTCAGATTGTGGTTGTGGTTTTGTTTATGCAAAAGGAAAAAAATATGTACCTACATTTGACCTGTTTCTCCAAGAATCACTGCATATTCAAATTAGGGTGTGTGATTTATCTATGTTACACTACACATTGTGAAACTGTAAAAGCAGACACTGTGTTAGGCACTGTGGCCTCCACTCAGGGAGTTCAGAAACTTCTTTTGGGCCTAAAAGGGACAGAAAACATTTTTCTGTGTTTTCACTAATTCTCTTCAGGATTTTGGGCTGAAGCGGTGAAGATTTTGTTATGAGGCACTATAATAACAATCATACCGATAGGGTTATTTTCCTCTAAGAAGAAAATGATCACATTCCATATTTTTAAATCTGCACTGGCCAAAAAAATTTTTACTTAAAACCACGATGATGAAGTTAGGAAGTATGACGTTTACAATGTCCCCACCAAAATCAGTTTACAATCTTGTTTTGAATTTGATATATCTTACTATGATGAAATTCTTAATGGTTTTAATTTATCTGCCTTATGCTTTTAATTATAGATTCATTGTTATAACAGCTTTCAACTGTTTAGAATTTTGTCAGGATGGCGAGCAAGAATATGTGTATCTCTTAATAACATTTGCTTAAAATTCTTTGTTTATTATTTTTATTAACTTCTTGAAAATCTTAATCAGAAGGGAGTTATAGAACAAAGAGCTCCAACCTCGACCATAACATGAGGAAGTGATTTTAGCACTCTAAAACTATGCTGGAGGATGAGCCCAGCAAAAACAGGGTGGTGCTTACACACATAGTCTCCCTTCTCTAAAAACAACAGCTGGAAGTGCCTGTTGTCACTGGTGGGGGAGGATATGATGGAAGAAACATTTTTTTTTTTTTTAGTGTTGGAAAGTTTTCAGTGAGATCATGATGTCACCAGGATATGTTTTGTCTGTGATTATGATTTGCATAAATTCCTTCCCATGGAACTATGTGAAATATAAAGGAATGTTTTATGGTACATTTTGTGTCTATGGTGCCAATACTTTTAAGAGTCTCTGAAGGAGATCTAATGTATGAAGAATTTGTTTTGCAAATTCTCTCAAAGGAAGAACAAATGAAAAAGAAACAGGGCTGGCAGATACTACAACTTCACATTGTACTCCGAGAAAGACTGGGGTTGTTTTTCATTCCTGATCACTGACTAATATTTTAACTTTGTACGACATACTTTTGACAAGAGGATCTTCATTTTCTTTCATACTTACAGCTTGAGAGAGCTACTCATTTCATTATTCTTCCTGTTATAATTAACTTGGGCTATTTTGTCAAGGTTCTGTGTTTGGAAGATTTTAATCATCAAGCAAAATGTATTTGGGGCACATTTTAAAAGATTCATTTTGACATCAAGTTAAGGAATGTCTTGCTATAGAGCAGAGATATTCGAGTATCAAATAAAATGTCTGGGAATGAAGAGCCATTGAGTTTGCTGCAAAAGGATTTTAATTTTTGCCAAAACATCATTTGAAACTTGTGTACGTGGTTTAAGTTGACTCATCAGTCCCCACGTCCATCAGGGAATATAAATAATGTAGAGGGAGTGTTCTCAGTAATTTTCTCATCTTGCATTCTCCTTTCTTGAGGTTTCTGTCCTGGTTAAATTTTTGTTTGGTTAGAATCCTTTGCCTAGTAATCGCCTCCAATGGAACACACCTTTTTTTATATGTTTGAATCCTTGTATATCTACACAGCTCACTCTCTCTGTTTTGTTTTTTTTTCTTTTGACACTGGCAAATGATTGAATCCCTTCTTAATTCCTGTGTAGCAGATAAAAGTTCAATCCTAAATGTTTTTGCTCTTCCTTGAAAATAACCACTTCTTTTGGAAGCTTAAAATAGCTCCTTGAATGTAGTATTAATTAACATGTGTCTTTTCTGATAGGCTTCCCAGGTGGCACTAGTGGTAAAGAACCTGCCTGCCAACGCAGAAGAGATGAGGATTCAATACCCGAGTCAGGAAGATCCCCTGGAGAAGGGCATGGCAACCCACTCCAGCATTCTTGCCTGGACAATCTCACGAACAAAGCAGCCTGATGGGCTACAGCCCATAGGGTCGCACAGAGTTGGACACTACTGAAGCGACTTAGCTGCCACGCACATCTTCTCTGATAATCCCTTCCTGGAGCTCTCTGAGCCCTTCTAGCCTGAAAATTCAAGTCTTTTCTCTGCTCAGAGAAAAATTTAAAAGTTACGGGCTTAATGATTTCCTTTCCAGCATCTGTTACTTTTCCCCTTTCCGGAACTCCTGTTTTCCCATTTTCAGTTCTCTTGCAGGATGACAGGTGCTATAGTTGGAGTCTCCTAGAAACCCCTGGGAACTGGCTCAGCATTCAAGAGGGTAATTAGATCAAGTTGTGTTAGGCTGTACAGGCTGCAAACATGCCTGACAAGCAGGCTAGAGTATTGAGTATGGTCCTGTAGCCATCATATGGTGCATTATGTACCTCAAGATTAATGAGGTGTACTTGATCCAGGTGAAGAAGTCTCTGGCAGGTTTCCAGACAATGCTCCATCCTGGAGCACTCTCGGCTTATGTGTATCAGGCCAGGCTTAGAAGAGGACAAGTATGCTTTCAGACAGTCTGATGTGAACCTGATTGATTCAGATGCTAACTACAACCATATAGGCTTGACTAAGACCTTTGGAGGCCAGGAGATGTGTGTCTTCCTCAGAAAAAAGTGATCTTTCTGTTGGGTACTATGACTCCTCTGATGTTCTTCTGAATCCTTTAGATGAGCACAACTGGTTTGATTTACCCAAGCAGTTGTGGCCCTGGCCCTGATCTTTATGTCAGTGATGCTACTTGTGGATATTTATCAATAACATAGTTATGTTCTCCTGAATCTATCATGATGTTCTCTTTTCATCCAGTTCTTGTATATCTTTTCATATTTTGCCTTATATTTGTATTTCTTCCTCTATATTATGAGATCTCACCCCAAATTGATCATTCATTTGTATTGTTATCATTCCCTCTTTAATTCACCATCCTATTTTTTTAATTAAAAAATCATGCTTTATTTCCTAAGTCCCAGAAAGGGTTTTGTGTATATGTGTAAGTATGTGTGTGTGTGTGCACACTCACATACCATCATTCATCTTCTTATACGTTTTGTATTTTGGGTATTATTTTATGGACCAATTATCTTTTCTTTCCTCCAAGCAGTTCCTCCAATGGTGTGAGCACCATGCTGGTGTGTGTTCTTACTCTGGACCTTGAGCGTGTCCTTCCTCTAGCTGTCTACTGGGTCCCCTTAGCTACATAACAATTGTTTTTTGCCTCTTCAACAGGCACAGTGCTGGAACCAGGAGTAGCAGCCACTTTGTAAGTGGTTGTTAATGTGGTAGCTTCTTCTATTGGGGGTATGCATGCTAAGTCACTTCAGTCATGTCTGACTCTTTGCAACCTCATGGATGGTATAGCCCACCAGGCTCCTCTGTCCATGAAATTCTCCAGGCAAGAATACTGGAGTAGGCTGTCATTTCCTTCTCCGGTGGTCTTCCCGATCCAGGGATCAAACCCACATCTCCTGTGGCTCTTGCACTGCAGGCGAATTCTTTACCACTGAGTCACTACGGAAGCCCTCTATTGAGGGCAAGTGATATATTAGACAAAGAAGAATCTTTGAATTGAAAGATGCAAAGTGAGTTTTTAAGCATCATATAGTTGGTAGTAACTCTTTTGGGACCAGAATTGAACTTTCTAAACTCCAGATCTCACTTTAAAAAATACAAACTGTTCCACTTCTTTATTTCTTTTCTGTTGGCTAATGGTCTAATTAATCTGAATAACACACATCTTTCACATAGACAAGACTCTAAAAACTAGAATATTGTGACAAAAATGATTTTTTTTTTCTGGTCCTAATGAGTAAAATCAACACACTCAAAGTTTAGACTTTAAAAACTAAATTAACCCTAGGATAAATTTAAGATAGATGATAAGCTACAATGACTTATTTCTGAAAAATTGTGACAAATGTTAACAAATAAAACTCCAGTGACAAATGACTACTATCCTTATGAAGGGACTCTTAAAACTCAACAAAAGTGAAAAGTTTTATGACCATGAAAGTGCCACTTATTAGCAGATTGCTCACAGCCATATTAAAGTTAATTGTGGTTGCTTTCAGTGAGGGAATTATTTCTTTGGTTAGTGTTATTTTTATGATAAATGTCTCATGCTATTCATTCACTGAATATTTTGAACAGTATTTTACTGCCCCATAATCCTTCTCCGTTCAGCTGTGTTTTAAGATACTTTAAAGAAAGTGACAACAAAATCTCACTCCTGTCTTGTAGCTGACTATTCTTCTATTCTTTCCTTTCTGTGCGTAAAATTTCTTAGGTAAATACAACTGAGAGGAAGTAGGTATATCAAAGGGGCCTAATTCTGCTAGTCTGGGGACTTTTGCAAAAGAAGGTTGCTCTCTTTGAAAACAATTGTCTGGAAGACAAGAAGCTTTAGGCAAGGCCACCTGCTGGGCAGTACACTCATGAAACAGCCTGACAGTTTCCCATCTCCACTGGCAACCAGAAAAAGCATTTCCTACCCAACGGCCCTCCCTTTGTTATAGCTTTTCAGATGGCAGTAGAACTCTGGTTTCAATAATGGCCAGAGCTTGAAAAGCATACCCGTACTTCAAAACAGAAAATCTAAGAGCCTATTTTGAAAAATATATCTTAATTAAAAAAAAAAGATAGTCAAGGCATGGAAAAATATGAGATATTTGGATGAAATGCTAAGATTGCCAAATATTGATTATTTAATATTAACACAAATCCAAGTCCCTGGCTATTACAATTTATGCCGTAGTTATCTCTATATCGAGACATGTCAAAAAATTCATCCCAAAGGGTGAGATGGTTGGATGGCATCACTGACTCAATAGACATGAGTCTGAGCAAACTCTGGGAGATAGTGAAGGACAGGAAAGCCTGGTAAGCTACAGTGCATGGGGTCACAAAGAGTCAGACATGACTAGCAACTGAACAACAACAAAAGATTAATTACTGGACAAGGAATCTAAATCCCTAAACAGGGAATCCAATTTTACATTTAAGTCACCAAACATTTTTCTCATTAATTTCAAATGTAGTTTAAATATTGGTGGGAGCATTAGTTTTCTAGAGCTGCTACAGCAAAATACCACAAAAAGTGTCTTCAACAACAGATTTTTATCTTCTTACACTTCTGGAGGCTGGAAGTTCAATATCAAGGTGTTAGCAGGTTTGGTTTCTTCTGAGTTCTTTATCATTGGCGAGGTACTGGTGGAGAAATGGGGTCCTGGGCCAACAACTAGTACCAATTATCAGGCATGAGAGTCAGTCACATTGGAAATGGAGCTTCTGGCCTCAGACAAGTTTTGAGAAAATTCTTCCAACTGACATCTGACTGCAATTGATAGATGCCCATGAAAATCCCCTCAGCCAAGCTCTTACAAAGTCCGGACCCATAGAATCTGTGAGCATAATAGATGGTTGCTGTTGCCATAAAGTTTAGGCTAATTTTCTGCATAACTTTAGACAACTGAAACAGGTTGAATGTCACAAGTATAGTTGAAATTCATGGTTTTTTAAAGTTATGATCATTACTTTATTTAAACTTTACTAAATTTTTTCCTATGCTTTAAGGGCACTGATTTTATTATACCCTGAATATGTCCCTGTATTTTATTTTTCAATGTGTCTGAAAATATTCTTTATCTCCCTTTTTCCCCCTTCTTTGTCACTTTCTCATCTTTTTTTCTCTTTGTTCTCTTCCTCCATTTACTAATCCTTTTCTTTGTTCTACATATATTGATTTAATATCTATAATGATTCAGAATGAACACATTATAACTCCTCCCATCAAGACATAGAGTCTACTTCACCATGTTCTTAACTCTGGACTGGTCTTAAGTCTTGTTTTGACAGACAGAATGTTCTAGAATGACTAGCCAGTTCTGATATTAAGCTTTGAGACACCTTGTAGCTCCAATTTTTTTCTCTTGCTGCTTTGAGGTCACCATGTGAGGAAGTCTAGGCCAGCCTGCTGGAGGATAAAATTGGGAAATGAGCCATCCCTGATCAGACTCCTACACCAACCAGCCCTACACAACCCACAGATGGACTGTAGCATCATGAGTGACCTCATTAATTAGCTAGAAAAGACTCAAAAGACTTTCCAGATGGACTCACTGAACTATGAGCACGTGGAATGACTGATTATTTTAAACTCACTATGTTTTGGCACGATTTCTTGTCATTGTTGTTCAGTCACTAAATTGTGTCTGACTCTTTGTGACCCCATAGACTGAAGTACAGCAGGCTTTCCTTCACTATCTCCCAAGTTTGCTCAAACTCATGTCCATCTGACAAAATGTGGTCCACTGGAGGAGGGAATGGCAAACCACTTCAGTGTTCTTGCCTTAAGAAACCCATGAACAGTATGGCAAGGAAAAAAGATAGGACACTGAAAGATGAACTCCCCAGGTCGGTAGGTGCCCAATATGCTACTGGAGATCAGTGGAGAAGTAACTCCAGAAAGAATGAAGAGACGGAGCCAAAGCAAAAACAACACCCAGCTGTGGATGTGACTGGTGATGGAAGTAAAGTCTGATGCTGTAAAGAGCAATATTGCATAGGAACCTGGAATGTTAGGTCCATGAATCAAGGCAAATTGGAAGTTGTCAAACAGAAGATGGCAAGAGTGAACACTGACATTTTAGTGAACTAAAATGGACTGGAATGTGTGAATTTAACTCAGATGACCATTATACCTACTACTGTGGGCAAGAATTCCTTAGAAGAAATGGAGTAGCCATCATAGTCAACAAAAGAGTCCAAAATGCAGCACTTGGATGAAATCTCAAAAATGACAGAATGATCTCTGTTCATTTACAAGGCAAACCATTCAATATTATGGTAATCCAAGTCTATGCCCCGACCACTAATGCTGAAGAAATTGAGGTTGAATGGCTCTGTGAAGACCTACAAGACCTTCTAGAACTAACACCCAAAAAAGATATCTTTTCATTATAGGGGACTGGAATGAAAAAAGAAGGAAGTCAAGAGACCCCTGGAGTAACAGGAAAATTTGACCTTGGAGTACAAAACAAAGCAGGCTAAGAGTTTTGCCAAAAGAATGCATTAGTTATAGCAAACACCTTCCTCCAACAACACAAGAGAAGACTCTACACATGGACATCACCAGATGGTCGACATTGAAATCAGATTGATTATATTCTTTGCAGCCAAAGATGGAGAAGCTCTATACAGTCAGCAAAAACAAGACCGGGATCTGACTGTGGCTCAGATCATGAACTCCTTATTGCCAAATTCAGACTTAAAGAAAGTATGGAAACCACTGGACCATTCAGGTATGACCTAAATCAAATCCCTTATGATTATACAGTGGAAGTGAGAAATAGGTTCAAGGGATTAAATCTGATAGACAGAGTGCGTGAAGAATGATGGATGGCAGTGATCAAGACCATCCCCAAGAAAAAGAAGTGCAAAAAGGCAAAATAGTTGTCTGAGAAGGCCTAACAAATAGCTGAGAAAAGAAAAGAAGCTAAAGGCAAAGGAGAAAATGAAAGATATACCCATTTGAATGCGGAGTTCCAAAGAATAGCAAGGAGAGATAAGAAAGCCTTCCTCAGTGATCAATGCAAAGATATAGAAGAAAACAATAGAATGGGAAAGACTAGAGATCTCTTCAAGAAAATTACAGCTACCAAGGGAATATTATCATGCAAAGATGGGCACAATTAAGGACATAAATAGTATGGACCTAAGAGAAGCAGAAGACATGAAGAAGAGGTGGCAAGAATACACAGAAGAACTATACCAAAAAGATCTTCATGACCCAGATAACCATGATGGTGTTTTCACTCACCTAGAGCCAGACATCTTGGAATGCAAAGTCAAGTGGTCCTTAGGAAGCATCCTTATGAACAAAGCTAGTGGAGGTGATGGAATTCCAGTTGAGCTATTTCAAATCCTAAAAGATGATGCTGCAAAAGTGCTGCACTCAATATGCCAGCAAATTTGGAAAACTAAACAGTGGCCACAGGACTGGAAAAGGTCAGTTTTCACTCCAATCCCAAAGAAAGGCAATACCAAAGAATGTTCAAACTACTGCACAACTGCACACATCAAAGTAATGCTCAAAATTCTCCAAGTCAGGCTTCAACTGTACATGAATCAGGAACTTCCATATGTTCAAACTGGATTTAGAAAAGGCAGAGGAACCAGAGATCAAATTGCCAACATCTGTTGGATCATCAAAAAAGCAAGACAGTTTCTGAAAAAGCATCTACTTCTGCTTTATTGACTATGCCTAAGCCTTTGACTGTGTGGATTGCAACAAACTATGGAAAATTCTGAAAGAGATGGGAATACCACACCACCTGACCTGCCTCCTGAGAAATCCGTACGCAGGTAAAGAAGCAAAAGTTAGAACTGGACATGGAACAACAGACTGGTTCCAAATCGGGAAAGGGGCACGTCAAGGCTGTATATGGTCACCCTGCTTATTTAACTCATATGCAGAGAACGTCATGTGGAATACCTGGCTGGATGAAGCACAAGCTGGAATCAAGATTGCAGGGAGAAATATCAATAACCTCAGATATGCAGATAACACCACCCTTATGGCAGAAAGTGAAGAGGAACTAAAGAGCCTCTTGATGAAAGTGAAAGAGGAGAATGAAAAAATTGGCTTAAAAGTCAACATTTAGAAAGCTAAGATCATGGCATCTGGTCCCATCACTTCATGGCAAGTAGATGGGGAAACAGTGGAAACAGTGACAGACTTTATTTTGGGGGGCTCCAAAATCACTACAGATGGTTACTGCAGCCATGAAATGAAAAGATGCTTGCTCCTTGGAAGAAAAGTTATGACTAATTTAGACAGCATATTAAAAAGCAGAGACATCACTTTGCCAACAAAGGTCCATCTAGTCAAGGCTATGGTTTTTCCAGTGGTCATGTATGGATGTTACAGTTAGACTATGAAGACAGCTGTGTGCCGAAGAACTGATGCTTTTGACTGTGGTGTTGGGGAAGACTCTTGAGAGTCCCTTGGACTCTGAGGAGATCCAACCAGTCCATCCTAAAGGAAATTATTCCTAAATATTCACTGGAATGACTGATGCTGAAGCTGAAACTCCAATACTTTGGCCACATAATGTGAAGAAGTGACTCACTGGGAAAGACCCTGGTTCTGGGAAAGATTGAAGGTGGGAGGAGAAGGGGATGACAGAGGATGAGATGGTTGAATGGCATCACTCACTTGAAGGACATGAGTTTGAGTAAGCTCTGGGAATTGGTGATGGCCAGGGAAGCCTGGCATGCTGCAGTCCAAGGGGTTGCAAAGAGTCGGACACGACTGAGAGACTGTACAGAACTGAACTGAATGGCTGTTGAGTCGGTGATGCCATCCAACCAGCTCATCCTCTGTTGTCTCCTTTTCCTCCTGTCTTCAATACTTCCCAGCATCAGGGTCTTTTCTAATGTGTCAGCTCTTCTCATCATGCGGCCAAAGTATTGGAACTTCATCAGCTTCAACATCAGTCCTTCCAATGAATCTTCAGGGTTGATGGGATGATTTGCTCTGCAGTGAATGATACTAGCTAAAACTAACACTCATGGCAGTCATGGTTAGTATTCATCACTAGCATCTATTCTTTCTTCTTACTAAGTAAAATAATTTCACTTTTTTTCCCCTGGATATTGATTGTCACCTAGAATAGAAGGTCCTGTAAGAACTGCCAGCAGCCATGGCATTAGGGAAAGGTGTTGGGAAGATTCATTATGTCATGGTGGAGCAAAGTTATATGCAAAGAAAGGAACTCAAGTCACAGTCGCCACTCAGCAAACAGAAATAGAAAACGTGATTTTGCTGGGGGGAGGGGGCAGGTTGTATCTGACTCTGCTTGATGTCTAAATGGCTCAAGTGTCCTATAATTTGACATCTCGTTGGGTCAAAAAATTCAACTGTTTCTGTACCCCAATTTGAAGCAGGTATAAACAATGAATATAAAAGGGAGGAGATCAATGTAAGCTATAAACAATCTACTGGCAGAGATTAAATTAACTATATTGCCTCTCCATGCAAAGCCATTATTTCAGAAAGTCTCCAATCAGTAGCGGTTCTATGGAGCAGCTGGGAGAATGAGAGCTAAGAGGCCATTAAATGAAAGAAAAGAGACTTTGTGTTTTAATTCCACTTCTAGAAAGAAACTTGGCTGTAGTTATTCAAACATGGGATTGAATCAAAGCCAATTTAAAAGAAGTGTACTGAGTTTTAGAGAGGATCACAGTGCCAAACAAAACCAACCAAACATACACAACAAACAAGCCTAGAACCTGGCTGAGAGTAGCTGGACTGCAAGCCTAAAGCTGCGGGAAGGAGGTTTAAGAGGTGAGCAGTTTCCAGACCCTGAGCTTCACCCAGTTCACACCACACTTATGGAGAAGCAAGAATCTTCCTGAGGGCAGAACCACTGGTCTCAAGGACAACTGATAAAGGGGTGCGTATTAGTTTTCAATGCTGTATAACAAATTGCTGTGAACTTAGTGACTTAGAGTGACAAACATGTATTACTTGGGCTTCCCAGGTGGCTCAGTGGGTAAAGAATCCACCTCCCATGCAGGAGACATGGGTTCGAATCCTGAATTGGGAAGATCCCCTGGAGAAGAGCATGGCAACCCACTCCAGTATTGTTGCCTGGAGAATCCCATGGACAGAGGAGTCTGATGACAGGCTACTGTCTATAGGGTTGCAAAGAATCAGACAGGACTGAAGTGACTGAGCACGCACACATGTATATTACTCACAGTTTCTGTGATTCAGGGGACCAGGCGTGACTTTGCTGATCCATGGCTCAGAGTCTCTGAAGGGGAAGCTGGACTGTGTCCTCATATGGAGACTCGACTTGGGGAGAATCTGCTCCTGGGATCCTTCAGATTGTTGGCAGAATCCATTTCTCTGTGGCTGCAAGACTGTTGGTTTCAGTTTATTGCTGAAGCCAGTCTCAGCTTCTAGAGACTGCTCGTGACTCCTTGACCTGCAGGCTTCTCCGAGTGGCCATTTATTTCATGACAGCTTGTAGTGGAGGGAGAGAGAACTGAGAGGACAAGTCAGTCGGCTAGCAATACGGAGTCTTATAGAATGAATGGAACTACAGGAAAGACATCCCATCACACTTGCCATATTCTGGTTTGAATCAAATTGCAGGTCCTACCCACACTCTAGCAGTGAGGACTCCACCAGGGTCTGAGCACCCAGAATCCAGATTATGGGGGCCACTTAAAAACTTATTTGCCATACAGAAAATTTGCAGAGAAAGTAAACTAGGGCTTCTAGGTGGGGAGTTTATTCCTCCATTAGGGGTTGGAGTCTTTGCTTTCCTGCCTAGCAAGATTTGATAGTTTTTATGGATTGGAAGCCATTACACCTACAACCTTACTGAATTTAGAGAGTGTCCTTACTAAGGTAATTTTGTTCTTTCCTCAGTGTTTTGTATGGGCATATTGGACACAGATATCTTGCATATTAGTTTATATATCATCAAACCACAAGAAGCACTTTATGACTGGAGATCTCCAGACTGGAGCTGAATGAATCACAGATAAACTTCAGGGTTGTTTCTTGGGCATGGAGGAAGGGTGTGTTCTATGGATGGGAAGAATATAAGTGTCTGTTTGGGTAGCCAAAGAGGCAGACTTTGTCAAAGAATATTATTTCTATGCCTTCAGATCCATTCCTGTCACACTTTCCTCTCAATTTTCAGCTGGGTCCATAGAATTTGTCATGAAGGCAATAAGTAGTCAATACAAGATATTAATCAGGTTTGCTAGATATCCTGCAAACACAGCGCTGTACAGCAAAATTAAAACTTGTTCCATAGCACTCATGACTTTCAAATGTCTTCCCCTGTGTTTGTGTATATGAAAAACCTGTTTACAACTACCTGAGCCTGATAGCTCAGAGAAGGCAATGGCAACCCACTCCAGTACTCTTACCTGGAAAATCCCATGGGCGGAGGAGCCTGGTAGGCTGCAGTCCATGGGGTTGTGAAGAGTTGGACAGGACTGAGCGACTTCACTTTCACTTTCATGCATTGGAGAAGGAAATGGCAACCCACTCCAGTACACTTGCCTGGAGAATCCCAGGGATGGCAGAGCCTGGTGGGCTGCCGTCTATGGGGCCGCACAGAGTCGGACACGACTGAAGCGACTTAGCAGCAGCAGCAGCAGCAACAGAGCCTGATAGCTAGCTGTAGCTAAAAATAATCTTGAATATTTTTGCACATCTTTCATATATTTTATGCTATCCAGAAATGCAACAACTGTATAATTTGAGAAAAGACTGTATTTTCTTTTGCTTAGAACTCTATCAAGAAAGAGTAGGTCATCATTTCAGAAAATCACATCACATCACGGACACTGTGGCCCCTTACGTGTTAAGGTTGCCAGCACCACTTCAGTCAGTATTTCTTCCTGATGTGTTTATATTATTCTAAGCAGAGAACTGGGCTGTGGTAAAGAACCTGCCTGCCAATGCAGGAGTCATAAGAGACTCGGGTTCAATTTCTGGGTTGGGAAGATCCCCTGGAAGAGGGCATGGGAACTCACTCCAGTATTCTTGCCTGGAGAATCCCATGGACAGAGGAACCTGGTGAGCTATAGCCTAGTAGGGTCACAAAGAGTCAGACACAACTGAAGCAACTTAGCAAGGATGCGTACAAGTAGAGAAACAATATTCAACCATTTCATCATGGCTTCTGGTGTAGCCATAATCACATTGAAATCTATAACATGGATTATTTCTTCCTCACATTTCAGGTTGCATTGAAATTATTTCTGAAGATATATTATCTAGGAAGATCACTTCAGGATAGAAAAGGTATTATAAAGTATTTGTTATAAAAAGGGAACATTAGGCCTGACAGAGTTGTACTATCCTGATTGAAGTACAGTGAGAGTCCAAATGCTTGTGGCATTTAATCTCCATGGCCATCTGAGACAAGATCATCTTTTGGAAAAAACAAAGTCAGAATTCCTGTATACACAAAAGTAGCTACAGAGCATTAGTGCACACTCTGTGTGGGGTACTCTGCTTTACACACATTTTTCTCAAGTAATCCTTACCCCAACGTTGCTAGAAGGTATGTGGCACCGAGTTGCTAATCCAAAGACTCCAGTGTAAGTTCTAGTTCTGTCACTTACTATCTGTCATTTAGGGAAATCATTTTTTTCCCCAAGTCTCAGATTTTTGGTAATAAAATGGAGAAAAACAATACATTTATCTCAAATGGAGAAAAAAAATAAATTGATATGAGGATTAAATGAGGTGCCACTTTGAGGATGGCATATCTTGGGGGTTACTTTAGATAAAGATAACTTGAAAGGTAACATATAACATCTTTTTAAAGTCACTCAGTCATGTCCAACTCTTTGCAACCCCATGGTCTATACAGTCCAGTGAATTCTCCAGGCCAGAATACTGGAGTGGGTAGCTTTTCCCTTCTCCAGGGAACCTTTCCAACCCAGAGATCGAACCCAGGTCTCCCGCATTGCAGGCAAATTCTTTATCAGTTGAGCCCCAAGGGAAGTCCAAGAGTACTAGAGTGGGTAACCTATCCCTTCTCCAGCAGATCTTTTCGACCAGGAATCGAACCGGGATCTAGATATAATATATCTTCTATTGTCTGACAAATCCTTATTTCTCAAAGTACTATTTGAAATCTCTGGACTTGAATATATAAGCATTTCACGAAGTTTCTGAAAATTTGAAGTGGATAATATATAAGAAAATTAAATATTGAAAAAGATCGTAAATATCTTATTATTCAGTACTGAGATACTGTTACCAGTGAGATACAAATCTGTTGGCTTGTAGCTTTGGGGTAAAATGAAATAATATATCAGAATACATTTGGATTAAACAGCATATTTATGACTAAGTTATGGGGTAAAATGATTACACAATGGAAATATTAAAACAATTTTGAATTGAATGATCATGAAAATACCCCATGTTGAAATTTATAGGAATAGCTAAAGTAGAGACTAGAGGGAAATGTAAAGCTTTAGATGCTTCTATTAGAAAAGAGTGAGGTTTAAAAAAATTAATTAAGCTTTCACTTCAGGAAGTTGGAAAAGGAAGTATAAACCAAAGATAGATGTAGATAGATGTAGTTAGATGTAGATAAGCTATTAAGATATTAATATTAAGATATTAATAAAAGTAAAAGTAGAAGTCAATAAAATAGAATACAGATATGCAATAAGAAAATCAACAAGGTTAAGAATTTATTTTTCAAACTTTTATTAAGTTGATAAATGCCAAACAAAATTGACTAATAAAATAAGAGAAAAACCCCCCAGAATTTACCAAAAATATTAGTGAGATAAAGACATTATTCTAAATCCTTAAGATATAGCTAATATAAGGCTATTATTAGCAACTTAATGCTATTGCCTGGTGACTGACATAAAATTGAAAATTTCTTTGATGAATATTTATTGAAACTGACACAAGAATATACATAAAATCTAAGTAGATGTACATGTATTACAGAAATCAAATGCACAGTTAAAAACTTTCCTACAAAAAAATCCCCTCTAGGCACAAGCAGTTTTACAGGTTAATTCTAATATACATTTACAGAAATAATTACTTCATCCAAAATTATTGAAAGAAATAAAAAAGAGAGGGAATAATTCTAGTTCATTTCATTAGTCCAGTATAAACCCAATAACATACTCAAGAAAAAAATACCAAGAAAGGGAAAAATGTATACTAATATACCTCATAGAAATACCTCATACACATAGAAAAAATTTAAATAAGATATTAATAAATCAGGTCCAGTTACATTAAAGGAGTAGAAGTACATCATGAAATGATGAAGTGGGTTTTATCCAGTGGTACATTTGTAAATGATCTTCACTAGTAGTTCAGATAGTAAAAAAATCCCCCTGTAATGCAGGAGACCTGGGTTCAACCCCTGGATCAGGAAGAAACACCTGCAGAAGGGAATGGCAACCCACTCCAGTATTCTTGCCTGGAGATTTACATGGACAGAGGAGCATGGTGGGCTATAGTTCTTGGGTTGCAAAGAGCTGGACACGACTGAGTAACTAAACTTGAGGGTATGATGCTGGTAAACACTTAACAATTGGCTTTCCAAATTTAAAAAATGGATTTATAGATATATGGAGATTAATACACACACACACACACACACACACACATAGAGGCTTCCTAGGTGGCTCCAGTGATAAAGAACCTGCCTGCCAATGCAGGTAGATGTAGGATATGCAGGTTTGATCCCTGGGTCGGGAAGATCCCCTGAAGGAGGGCATGGCAACCCACTCCAGTATTCTTGCCTGGAGAATCTCATGGACAGTGGAGCCTCGTGGGCTATAGTCCATGGGATCACAAAGAGTCAGACATGACTGACCCAAGTAACATTTTCAGACATATATACACACACACAAGTTCATTACAAATTTACTGAAATAAAGGATACTTGCTATATGATCTACAAATTATAATAAAATATAAATTATTTTTATTGTAAAGTTTCATTGATTTTGTTGACTTCTGTTGAATCACATTTGTATACAACTAATGAATAAGTGCAGTTTCAATATATGTTGGTTGATCGTTTATGTTGATAAGTAAAACAAAAGCTAACAACAAGGAAAGAAATATAGTAGCACTTCACTAATTCATCAATAATATGATCAGATTCTTTGCTGATTGGTTAATGGTTTTCAAATATTTGAATTTAGTCAAATTTTCCTGGAAGTAATAAATTTTCCTATTTTCAAATATGAAAGTTATACAACATAATGGCCACAAACAAACATGTTGTTGTTGTAAGTATA
This sequence comes from Odocoileus virginianus, assembly GCF_023699985.2. Classification (NCBI taxonomy): domain Eukaryota; kingdom Metazoa; phylum Chordata; class Mammalia; order Artiodactyla; family Cervidae; genus Odocoileus; species Odocoileus virginianus. Next base: position 31,431,251 of record NC_069685.1, on the reverse strand, counting down.
GACAATCAATAAAATGATAAGTCAAGCTTTGACTTGTAGTTTTTATTTATTTTCATGGTATAAATTCTAGTCTGGGAGTTTAAGCTAGCAATGTGACTTCATTGAACCCAAACAGAGAAGCAGATTATTACACAGTATTTCCATCATATAGATGAAAAAGATTATAAGTAGTTTCAAGAGCATAAGTAATAGTAGAATGCAATAAAGTAATTAGGAAGTGATGAGTTTTGAGTACAAAGTTCATTTGCTTTTAATATAACATCTTTATAAGTTTATATAATTTGATACTTAGATGTCTGTGTTTAAAAACTGGCTATCAGAATTCCAGAAAATTGAACAATCAGCTCTTACAGGTTGGTATACACTGACTCTAGCACAACAGTTGTTTTATCCTAGGAATGCAAGACTGATAAAACATTGAGAAACGATCACTGTAATATACAGCATTAAAAAAAGAAAGTTATATAGTCTTCAATAAATTAGGAAAAATGTTTGATACAATTCAATACTCATTGATAACAAAACCTCTAAGTAAAGAGGAACGGAAGAGCCTCTTGATGGATGTGAAAGAGGAGAGTGAAAAAAGCTGGCTTAAAACTCAACATTCAGAATGCTAAGATCATGGCATCCAGTCCTATCACTTCATTACAAATAGACAGGGGAAAAATGGAAATAGTAACAGACTTTATTTCCCTGGGCTCCAAAATCACTGTGGATGGTGAATGCAGCCATGAAATTAAAAGACACTTGCTCCTTGTTGGAAAAGCTGACAAACCTAGACAACATATTAAAAAGCAGAGACATTATTTTGCCAAAAAAGGTCCATATAGTTCAAGCTATGGTTTTTACATTAGTCATGTACAGATGTGAGACCCAAACTATAAAGAAGGTTGAGCACCAAAGAATTGATGCATTCTAACTGTTGTGCTGAAGACTCTTGAGAGTCCCTAGGAGGGTCAGGAGATTAAACCAGTCAATCCTAAAGGAAATCAACCCTGAATATTCTTTGGAAGGACTGATGCTGAAGATGAAGCTCCAATATTTTGGCCACTTGATGCGAAGAGCTGATTCACTGGAGAAGATCCTGATGCTGGGAAAGATTGAAGGCGGGAGGAGAAGGGGACAGCAGAGGATGAGATGGTTGGATGGCATCACCACCTCTATGGACATGTGTTTGAGCAAACTTGGGAGATAGTGAAGGACAGCAAAGCCTGGTGTGCTGTAGTCCATGGGGTTGCAAAGAGCTGGACACAACTAAGTGACTGAATAGCAACAAGATCTACAAAACCCATACACCCTCGCATTACAGTCAATGATGAAATACAGATAAAACATGGTTCTTGTGTGTGCTTAGTCATGTCCAACTCTCTGTGACCCAATGGGGTGCAGCCTACCAGGCTCCTCTGTGCACAGAATTTTCTAGGCAAGGATACTGTGATGCATTGCCATTTCCCATTCCAAGGCATTTTCCCGAACCAGGCATCGAACCTGTATCTCCTGCATTGGCAGGCAGATTTTTTTACCACTGCCCAACCTGGGAAGCCCGAAGATATGGGTAAGTTTGCAATAATCTAACTAATCAGGCCAATATTGCATAGTGAAAGTGAAATGAAAGTGAAAGTTGCTCAGTCGTGTCTGACTCTGTGACTCCATGGACTTTACAATCTTTGGAATTCTCCAGACCAGAATGCTGGAGTGGGTAGCCTTTCCCTTCTCCAGGGGATCTTCCCAACCCAGGGGTCGAACCCAGGTCTCCCGCACTGCAGGCAGATTTGTTACCAGCTGAACCACAAGGGAAGCCCAAAAATTGAACCAGGGTCTCCTGAATTGCAGGCAGATTCTTTACCAACTCTCAGGGAGCCCCAATATAGCATAAGGGCAGAACAATGAGTTAGTTGATGGTAGTCATACAAAAATCAAAAGTTACAACAACACTTATGAAGACTCAAGCTTCATAAAATTAAAATTTATGTGAAAGGCATGGACTTGGAAGTCCTATGAGGTAGCACTAGAGACTTCCTTATAAAACAAGATGGTACTTAAGAGCTCAGAAGCTCAGATATGAATTGCCTCAGACTGTGCAGTCAACTTTCTGTCCCAACCAAGAATCAACAAGTTGGCTTTTCAGATTCTGCTACCTCTGCTAATCTGAGATGATATTACTCTTCTTTTGAGTCTTGTAAAATTACTGCATTGTTAGGAAGGCAACTCCAGGAAATTGTAAAAGCAAATGAATTGAAGAAGCAAGAAGAAGCAAGAAGAATTGAAATGATGCAAAAGAAAATTAAATCCATAGCATTCATAAGTTTGTAACTTCTATGTAATAAAACTTTTTTCTTCTAATTATGGTGTTTAAAGCATTTAAGAGAAAAGGGAAATGCTGGATTTGAAGGTTTAATTGGATGTTTTGAATAACTTTATTTAGTTCTGCAGACAATGGGGAAATTTAATTTGTTAAATTCATGAATCTTTATTTGTTAATTGTATAAATATCATGGCTATTTAGAGGAAAGTTACTCATTTAATGTTAAAGTGCTCATATTTAAGTAATAAGATAAATATATACATTATGCATTATATAAGAATGGGAGTGGCAAATGTCTATATCAATACAAAGAAGTTCATTCAGACATTAATTCCATCCAGAATATGGACAAACATTTAAATCCAAGAATGCTCATCCAGAATTATTCATAATGGTAAATATTATCTAAAGATCTAATTTAGGACTCTGGTTTAACAGATTATCACGTAGTCATTGGGCATGAATAAAATAATTTGTAGAAATGATATACAAAATATTCAGCATAAAGAACTATGTGAAAAGAACAGAGGAGAAAATAGTCTATAATATTTAAATTTTTATCATATACAGATGTTCAAGTGAATTTTTATTTCTCAAAGACCAGCATCCTTTGTAAGAATCTGTCAATTCAGAGAAAAGACTATAAAGATCTAATAACAAAGTTTTATACCTCTAATTTTTAAAAGCCTGTGCTCATGATAGAAGTCTGGAAATGAGTGAGAAATGCAAAATTCATTTATTAGGAATTTTTTACCTTGAAAATATATGTTTATGGTACAAACTCCTCCAGACTAAAATTTCTTATAATTATATGTTATGTGTGTGCGCATAAACCTATATATATATAATATGTTTATAGTACATATGCATATGTATGCAAGCAAATGAATAATGAAAAGTTATATGAAAAATATTAATAGAAATGATTTTGAATTTTGGGAATAAATATGATTTAAATGGGCTTCCCTGGTGGCTCAGACAGTAATGAGTCTGCCTGCAATGAGGGGGACCTGGGTTGGATTCCTGGGTTGGGAAGATCCCCTGGAGGAGGGCACGGCAACCCGCTGCAGTATTCTTCCCTGGAGAATCCCCATGGACAGAGGAGCCTGGTGGAGCCCAGCCCTTGGGGTGGTAAAGAGTAGGATACGGCTGAGAGACAAAGCACAGCACAGCACATGATTTAAATATTTTTGTTTAAGCTTTTCATTTTTCTTCAATGTGAGCTATTCTTTTGTAATTTGAAAAATGTGGTTTATTAAAATCAATTGAATAAAAAAAAGTTATATATTTTTGCAATTTTAAGTATACAATCTATTTATTGAAGCATAGAAAAACACTGGAAAAGAACTTAAAAATCCAATAATAGAGAAAGGATTTAATAAATTTGGTAAAACTTTGTTAAACTTTGTGCCATCATTAAAATGTTAGGAATTAAAATGCTAATGATATACTTTTAAGTAAAAATGACAAATTCACCATCATAAATATGTCATGATTTTAATTTTATAAAAGTTATTTTTGCATTACTTTCAACTGTGTGTATTACCCATAATGTCCAGGAAGATAATACTCACAGTGACTTTTAGTGTTTTTGAAGATATATTTTAGAAATATGACTTTGTATTAACCTCAAGTATTTTTCTTATTTTCTCTGAGAGTCACCTTCCTATTTACTTCAGATCCTCCAGCAGCTGATCAAAATTTACTTGGGCTTTTCACATATGCACAATTCTATGAACATAGTGTTTGTTTACATTGCTATACAATGAAACAAAATATAAGACAGAATAGCCTAGATATTATGAAAGTCAGTCAGTCAGTTCAGTCGCTCAGTCGTGTCCGACTTTGCGATCCCATGAATCACAGCATGCCAGGCCTTCCTGTCCACCACAAACTCCCAGAGTTTACCCAAAGTCATGCCCGTCAAGTCGGTGATGCCATCTAGCCATCTCATCCTCTGTCGTCCCCTTCTCCTCCTGCCCCCAATCCCTCCCAGCATCAGGGTCTTTTCCAATGAGTCAACTCTTCGCATGAGGTGACCAAAGTATTGGAGTTTCAGCTTCATCATCAGTCCTTCCAATGAACACCCAGGACTGATCTCCTTTAGGATGGACTGATTGGATCTCCTTGCAGTCCAAGGGATTCTCAAGAGTCTTCTCCAACACCACAGTTCAAAAGCATCAATTTTTAGGCACTCAGCTTTCTTCACAGTCCAACTCTCACATCCATACATGACCATTAGAAAAACCATAGCCTTGACCAGACGGAACTTTGTTGCAAAGTAATGTCTCTGCTTTTTAATATGCTATCTAGGTTGGTCATAACTTTCCTTCCAAGGAAAAAGCATCTTTTAATTTCATGGCTGCAGTCACCATCTGCAGTGATTTTTGAGCCCCCCAAAATAAAGCCTGACACTGTTCCACTGTCTCCCCATCTATTTCCCATGAGGTGATGGGACCAGATGCCATGATCTTAGTTTTCTGAATGTTAAGCTTTAGGCCAACTTTTTCACTCTCCTCTTTCACTTTTATCAAGAGCCTTTTTAGTTCCTCTTCACTTTCTGCACCAATACTCAATTATATATTATTTGACTGTCAGGTCTGTTGGGCAAAATTAGGATTTTCACTGAGGATTATCATGGTACATGCCTAATCCTTGGATAGGAACTTTGGGTACTTTTTAACTGAGGGAAGGACAAAGTTACTTTGGGGTATGAATGTCTAAACTCTAAAGCATGACCTACATGTCACCTACATGTAGGTCACCTACATCTCTATGTTCAGTATCCTCAACTATAAATTGAGAGGGGCTATAGCAAATAATCTATAACATCTCTATCCCCTCAAACTCTCCAAGATTTTACTACAAGACTGAGAGCTAAATGGATAAAAATATAGGAACACATCATTTGTACAGTAATTATTTATATTATTAGCTCTGTCTTCATCAATAAGCATGATATAAATATGACCAAGAAGTTGAAAATAGTTTTATAATATTGAATGACCCATATCCATTACCTTTTTAATATGATTTTTTTCTTTTCCTTCTTTCCTTCTTCTCTCCCTCTCTTCCACCCTCCATCTCTCCCTTCCTTCCTTCCTGTTTTTCATTTTCTCCCATCTTGCCACCTTTACTTCGGACTGCCTATTGGTTAAATCATCCATTAGTCCATAGCTACCTATTGGTTAAATCATCCGTTAGTTAGGTAGTCCATAACAAGATGCCAGGTTTTCTGCACAAAGAATTCTTGTATAGACTTTAGAAAATATTCTAAATAAATACATGTTGCACATAGTTATTTCCAGAGTGACACTTCTCCTATGAATACAGAATTTTATGATATAAAATTATGTATGAATGATTTGAATATTTGTACTCTTGCTCCTTGTACTATTGTACTGGTGGATCATCATAGCCTTTTCTCTGACACAACTAGACTCTTTCAATAGGTTGTATTTTATTTTAGTGTGTTTTGACTTAAACCGTCGAATAACAGTCTCTTTGAAAATCTAGTCTGTCTTGAGGGAATCACTCACTGGCCAACAAAGGCTCCACTGCCTTAGTACTATTTATATCTTAGAGCGATCTTGAGACTTTTCATTTTATTTATTTAAACTCACCTGAAGCATTTCAGCCTTAGGAAATTATTTTACACTCTAAAAACTAGTTGAATTGTAAAGAATTTAAGACGGTCTAGGAGAGAAAATGAGGATCATTAAAAGTGATGCTTTCCTGCTCTCTGCCCCCATAATTATGTCCTTCCATTCACAATAAACTAACATTTTCTAAAACTGCTCCGAACAGCTGATGTGTAATGGCTTATTATGTGTCTTTTCACTGGTTGAATGTCAATTTCTCCATCTAAACTCTAAGGTTCATGAGAGCAGAGACTGTATCAGCAGCACTGTATATAGACTGTACCTAGCACAGTTCTTATCACACAAGAGGAAATCAAGTAATATTCACTAAACCAATGAAAGAAAACACGAAAATATTAGACAAGATTCTTTTTTGAAGAAATGGGAAAGGGTGTTGGTTATAACAACTGGAAAAGACAAAGAAGCCACTATAATAACTTAAAATTAAATGGATAGCAAAAGTTACTATATATTTTTGGCTAACTTTTGGGATGTTATAATTTGTTTTATTTAGTTCTCAGAAAGGCTTTCCAATGTTCAGTTTTATTGGTTCTACCTTAAATAAAGTGAAAGTGAAGTCATGTCCGACTCTTTGCGACCCCATGGACTGTAGCCTGCCATGCTCCTCTGTACGTGGGATTTTCCAGTCAAGACTACTGGAGTGGGTTACCATTTCCTTCCCCAGAGGATCTTCCTGACCCAGGGATCAAACCTGGGTCTCCTGCATTGAAGGCAAATACTTTACCATCTGAGCCACCCAGGAAGTCTCTACCTTAAAGGACCAGGACCTAAAGCTAAAAGCGTTGGACCTCTTGCCTGAAGTTACAGAGCCAGCAGGAATTTGGATATTTGATTACAGAAGTGTTAAGGACCATGTTGTATCTCCTAAAACTCATAGGATGAAGCCTAATCCCCAATGTGACAGTGTATGGAGACACACTCTTAAGGGGGCAATTTAAGTTGAATAAGATAGTCAGTGAGACCCTGATCCAATTAGACTGTTGTTATAAGAAAAGGAAGAGATACCAGAATGCTCTCTCTGTCTCTCTCTCTCACACACACATACACACAGATGCACAAGCAGGCCAGGCCATGTGAGGACACACCAGTCATCTACAAGCTAGGAAAAGAGGTTTCACCAGAAACCAACACCGACAACACCTTGATCTTGGACTTCTAAACTCCAGGGCTTTGAGAAAATCAATTTTTGTTGTGTAAGCCACCAGTCTAGTGTATTTTGCTATGAGCAGGTTAATACAAGTGGAGAGAGAGGAGAGACAGAATCAGGGGTGGGGTGGGGGGAAAGGAGGAAGCAAGCAAGAGAGGAAGAGAAAGAAGAGTAGAATTTAAGCTAACAGCAAGAAATAAGTTCTTTATATGAATTTGGAGACAGAAAACTGTGGAATCCCTTCCTTTGGACAATTTTAAGAATAGACTAGGCTATTATTTATCTTGTATGGTTTAGATTTTCTTCTTCTTGGAGACAGTGGCATGAATTAGATCATCCATTAAGATAAATGCTGGTCTCTGTTTCCAGAGACTCAACAACAAAAAAAATTTAAACGATACTAATGAGAATCAGACATCAATCTTGGAGGAAAGACGCTATTTTTCTTCTTTTCTTTCTTCCCTTTTTGGTCCCCCATCCTTTCTTTCCCTCACCTTTCTAAACCCTGTTTTGGTGATGAACTTCAGCGCAGCAAAACTAGAAACAAGGTTTGCTGAATAAAAATATACATATATTTCATGAGAATAAAAAAGTTTGTAATGAGGAAGAGAACTAAGGTATTTCTAATGTGAGCAGTGTGAAAAGAAATAATAACGACTGAACTCTCCAGTCCTTGGACTTTGAAGGATTGTTCTGAGTTCCCAGATGGTAACTGCAAAGCACTGTCCTAGAGGGAACCCACTTTCTTTGCAGCCTCCCAAACTTTCAGGAATATGTAGACACTGGACCTTTATAACAGGCAATTATTATTATCTTAGTTGAGGAGTAGAGGTGTTTAGAGGATTAAGATTCTTCTAGCTCTATTTGGGTATTTTTGTTACTAATCAGAAAACTATCTTAAGCACAGGAGGGAAAATGGTTTCAGCAGTCACGGTGAACTGGCCTCCCTGGTCATAGGCAGAAAGGTTGTATCCTAACAAAGCCATACATATCTTGCTGTTGTCTCTCAGGTTTTACCTAGATTAGCTTAGACCAAAGTTTATCTGTTGCTTTAAGTTCCCTATAAAAGCTACATAAAGTGGCATAATCATTCATTCACGACTTTTTGTATTTTTGCGTTCATTTAACAAATATATTTTTGCATACTTACTGTACCTCCTATGCATTAGACATGTACTGGGCAGTGGGAATACAGTGATCAATTAACAAGAAGATGGAATCTCTGCCATCAAGCAGTTTCCCTTCTTGTAGGGAAAAGAGAAAAAACAAGAACAGCCAAGTCTAAATACTTTCAGATTAGAAAAAAGCTGGGAAGAAGTAAAGGGGGATACTAAGTACATAGAAAATAACGCCAAGAGCTGTCTCTAGTTAGATGGGATAGAGTTCTGATAAAACATCTTAGAAAAGCCAAATACTTCAACATTCTAACATTTTTCTAACAAGTCTAGACACCAGGCTTGGTGGACCTACTGTATAAATCATAGCTAAATATAAGTCGTTATTTAACTAACTACATCATTGCCACATTCTTTCAAATAACAGCTAGAAATTTTTGCCTTGCAGACAACGCATCTTGGCCATTTGATCTGCAGTAATTTTTGCTCATCTGGGAAAAGGTGCTTGATAAACTTTTGAGATATATATATATATATATATATATATATATATATATATATATAAACTTTTTGCTATATATATATATATAGAGAGAGAGAGAGCTTGGTACCAAAGTAATCTAAGGATTGCCATTATCCTCCATGTTTCAGATCTCCACTTCATCCCACCACATATTAGCCTAGCCATTTTCATATTTTAGGGTCTTCCATAAGCAGTAGCAGAATTCAATGACCGTTTTCAATATTAGAGCATTGTATTAGAATAGGCCAGAATTTGTTAGGGTAAGAAAAAAACCCCAAATCTCAGTGACTTAACAAAGTTTCATGTCTCACTTAGGTGCCTTCCAATTCAAGCCTTTGGTCATTATCCTTCAGTTAATTACTCTGACATCTGTCTCCTTCCTTCTGGTGATGTCACTGGTTTAATTATGTGGTCCCAAAGGTTCCCAAAGAAGGGTAAGAAAGAACATGAATGGAGATTTATGACCAAGACCGAAAGAGATGTACATTATTTCCGTTCATATCCCATTGGCCAGAACTGTCAGACAACCCTGATATACCTGGAAAGGAGGCTCAGAGATGTAACCTTGTCATGTTCCCTGGAGGAGAAATGGAATCAGTGCATGCTTAGCTTCTACTACAGTTCCTCCTTCAGGTCATCAAATAACCATTTTACTTTCCCTGTCACATGATTGTGGAAGTTGGTTTAGTCCAAAATCTGATAGGGAAGCCCAGTAGGCTGGAGACTCAGAGAGGAGTTTGAGTTTGAATCCAAATGCAGTCTGTTGGCAGAATTCCTTTCTGCCTGGGGGAGATCAATTTTTGTGCTATTAAGGCCCTCAGCTGCTTGGATGAAGTTGATCCACATTATGAAGGTAATCTGCATCCTTCCAAATTCATGGATTTAAAAGCTACTCTCATTTAAAGGACACCTTCACAGAAACATTTAGAAAAATTTTTGATCAAATACTCCGGCACTATCACTTAGTCAAGTTGACACATGAAACGAAGCATCACTTTCCTGGTATCTCAGCTAGTAGAGAATTCACATGCAACGTAGGAGACCTTGGTTCAATTCCTGGGTCAGGAAAATCCACTGGAGAAGGGATAGGCTACCCCATCCAGTATTCTTGGACTTACCTGGTGGTTCAGATGGTAAAGAATCTGCCTGCAGTGCAGGAAACTTGGGTTCAATCCCTGGGTTGGGAAGATCCCTGGAGAAGGGAATGGCAACCCACTCCAGTATCCTTGCCTGGAGAATCCCATGGACAGAGGAACCTGGTGGGCTACAGTCTATGGGGTCGCAAAGAGTTGGACACCACTGAGAGACTAACCACGAGTAATAAGCCACTCTATCACTGGGTTGAGAGATGGCACCTTTCAATGAAGTCACCTAGAAATTAAAAGACAAGCTATATTCAGCTCATCCCTTTGCCTTTTTGCCTATAAGCCTCTCCCTTTCAACTTAGGACAGCTACTGCTGCTTATCTGGAAACAAAACAATAGAGGAGAGCATACCCTTAATCTCATGTTTTCCTTGTTGTTCAGTCGCTCAGTCACGTTCAACTCTTTGTGACTCCCTGGACTGCAGCATGCCAGGCCTTCCTGTTCTTCCCTATCTCCCAGAGTTTGCTCAAACTTATGTCCATTGAGTTGAAGATACCTTCCAACCATCTCATCTTCATTGCCCCCTTCTCTTCCTACCCTCAGTCTTTTCTAGCATCAGGGTCTGGTTTCACTTTATTATTCATTCATGAAGTCTTGTTTTGTTTTGTTTTTTACTGGACCACTGTTGCTTATAGCCTCCATAAAATCCACATCCATCCCTTTGAGTTTGGAAGCAGCTAGTTTTTCCAAATCTGCAGTGTCCCAAGCCCTTTACCCTAAGATAATCATTTGCAAACTAGACAAACTCATCCTTTTCCTGTAATAACTTGTTAAACACAGCCAATAATAATCAAAACACACTAATATGGTATTTCCCAGGCTTTCCCCCAGAGCTTTTCACTCAGCAGGCACATGGACTGCCTCTCAAGTTATTGCACGAGACAGCTTATCCAAATATTTTGCCACTGTGCAGCATAGATTGTCAACTGTTAAGCCTCTCATATCAGCTTCTCTGCTTGTTCCACCTGTGTGTGAAGTCAACGCCCTGGAATTTTAGGTTTGTAACATCACCACTCTACCTTAGGTATCAGTTTTGGGGATAGATGTGATAGAATAACTGTGCTCCAATAACAAACAAATCCTCCGGTATCGGTAGCTTAATACAAGAAAGGTTTACTGCTTGCTCATGTCACAGTTTGAAGCGGCTCAGGAAGTTCTTTTTGGCGGCTCTTCTCTAAGCAGTGACTCCAGGCTTCCTCTATCTTGAAGTGTTGCCATCCTAAACACACAGCTTTCAAGGTAGTCATGGGGTGCGAAGACAGTGCAACAGGGAGAGATGGGGGGGGGGGGGGCGGAGAAGGAGGGGTAGGAGAGATAATTCATAGAATTTTCTCTAATTTTTAAGTCTCTTCTGAAGTTTTAAACTGAAGATGTGTGCTAAGTGACCAAATCCTTAAAGAAAGCGATGGACACTCCCTACCAGACCAGTGATGGGGCAGTCTTCTCACTGGGCTATCCAGCTTCATCATCCATGGTCAGTCTGAATGGCAGACACTTCGAGATCCTTGAGAAGAGGACATGAGGAGATCCGTGGGAAGGACGCAGTGTGATGGAGTAGAGTGGACATGCTTTCCATTTTATCCTTCAAAGCCAAGGAAAGGTCATCACAGGAGAATCCTTGAAAGGATCAGGGGAGACTGGCATTTTACTTCCTGTCTGCCTCCTTGTTGAGCTGCAAATACGTGTGGGCTTGCTGGGGAATAGGACTTTGGAGTAGCTGGCTTCTTGTGGGATATGAAGGCAGATGTAGACCTCTGCCTGAAAATGTCGCAGGTGGCAGGATGGCTGCACTGGGCAGAGTGAGGAGAGAGGGGGTCTGTGGGATCGTCCTGCAGGTTTGTAGTCTAGCAGATTTTTGTGCTCAGTTCCTCAATCGTGTGTGACTCTTTGCAACCCCATGGACTGTAGTCCGCCAGGCTCCTCTGTCCATGAGATTTTCCAGGCAAGAATACTGGAGTGGGTTGCCATTTCCTCATCTAAGAGACCTTCCCGACATGGGGATCTAACCCATGTCTCCTGTGTCTCCTGCATTGGCAGGTGGATTCTTTACCGCAGAGCCACCGGGAAAGCCCGTCTATCAGGCTTAAGATGCATGAATTGCCCTGGGACTACATGGAGGATGGAAGACATGGATCATTTTGAAAAGGGCCAGCTGCCAGAGGAGTCAGGGAAAGGCACTGAACTGAGGGCAAAACATCCCATGAATGAGAGAGAGAGAGAGCCAATGGCTAGTAGTCTGGCATAGCAAAGGGCGTCAGAGAGTCAGAGGTTCTATAGACTCCACTGGCCAAATAAAGGACCTTGTCCTCTTCACCTCTGACCCTTCCTTCTCCTTGGCTTCCAGAAGACCCAGAAGTGGCCGGATGGGGTTGGAGGTCATGGAGCAGGTGCTGAGAATAGCACATGTGCTACTCTGCTCATGCCAGCAACAGTCTCTTGGAATCACTGCTCAGGCTGCAGCTGGGAGTGAGGAGTTAATGCACATTCTGATTTATATCAGTCAAAAGTACTTGATATATAAAAATGAGGTTCTGCCAATATGTGAGACTGACTGGATAAGTTGTGGGGTTTTCTTGACATGATGTCCAGGAGTGGTAAAAGAAGATCCGGGCAAGCATACTTGAAGGTAGAAGTGTAAAAAAAACAAACTCACCTCTGGCCACTTAGTTGAGACCAGTCAATAAAGTGATTGCATTTTCAGTTATATTATTGTGAAATAAAGATATACCTGACATTTAAATCAACACAAAGTGTGAAGGAAACTGAATCTTCTGTAAATGTTCCTTCATGAAATTATTCAAAATTTCTTCTTTGGAAATGAATTAAAGGAAAACAAACCTTTTACACTGTAGAAAGTAAAATTTTCATGAATGTGGTTTCACTGTTATCTTAATTATATCAATGATTTCAATGATAGAGGGGAATTTTTCAAACAGCAGACTCTTCACCCAAGTGTCTCTTTTACATACAGAGATAGGTATTTTTAGGAGGCAAATCCATTCTTTCAGGCTGGTAGGTCTCCCTTTAAAACACTTTCATAAAGCCCCTAATGTGATCTGAAACAGATGAGAACTCAAAGCTGAACATTTCTCAGCTAGTTTCAGAGAGATCACCTTAGAACTCCTCATCAGAAACACCCTTGACATAATGTTGTCTCTTAGTTGGCTGCATCCTCTCAAAATCACACTGGGATGCTTATTGGAATTATATTAATTTATAGGTTAATTTGAGCAGAAGTGGCACCTTTATGACATAGATTTTCTGACTTAGGAACGTAATAGATGTCTCCATTTAATCTGCAAAGTCAAAATGACACAGTTAAAGAAATGACTCTAATGATGCACCCTTAAATATATTCTTTCCTGGGGGTTGGTGAACACTTACTTGTAAGTTAAGGAAATTGACTTGCTAAGTGTCTTTTAAAGTCCTAACTTGCTAAGGATCTGTTATATAGGACAAACATTGCCTTTTCCAGTCATTTCAGCATCCACTGATAAGGTTTTATCCATTAACACAGCTCTCATATATTATTACCAATTATTTCTCAACGTGGAAAGACTCACGAATGTCCTTTTCCCAGATAGATTACGTCTGGTTAACACTATTAAGGCCCGGATTTATCCAGCTATCTCTGTCTATACTATCTCTCTGTATCTCTCTACCTATTTTTTTCCTCTTGACTTTGACCATGGGAGGTTCTGGCGGCCCTCCTGTTCTGAACACACGAGCCCACACATTGACTTCCTCCAGCTGCACAGAGAAAGTAGAGGTGTGCGGACAGTGACCTGAGTTTGGATTGTCCAAACAGGAAACAAGATGACAGACAGCATAGTGATCTCTTCAGATGAGAAACAGGGAAGGACTTATCCAGGAGATAAGGAGATTTAGTGAATTTTACTGCTCTGCTGAGTCGCTTTCCCTTATTTAGTTTTAGATTTTTATTTATCTCACTGCCGCAGGTCTTAGTTGTACCATTTGGAAGCTCTGACCTTAGCTGTGGTGTGTGGATCTTTTAGTGGCAGCATGCAAATTCTTAGTTGTGGCACGTGGGTTCCAGTTTCCTGACCATGTGGGACCTACTTTCCTGACCAGGGATGGAACTTAGGCCCTCTTCATTGGGAGCATAGAGTCTTAGCTTACATACCTCAGCTGAAAACCAACCCGTCATTTTCTGTGCAAGGTTCCTTTCATTTGTGGGTGTGTGCATGTATGTTATTTATATGTGTATGTTATATTTTTCCTTCTTTTAAAGGCCCACTCCCATGGGCCAGTAGTAAAGAATCTGCCTGCAATGCTGGAGATGTTCAGGAGACTAGGGTTTGATCCCTGGATTGGGAAGATCCCCTGGAGGAGGGCATGGCAACCCACTCCAGTATTCTTGCCTGGAGAATCCCCATGGACAGAGGAGCCTGGCAGGCTACATATAGTCCATGGGGTTACAAAGAGTTAGACATGACTGAGTGACTAAACAAACAAAAAAAGTAAAAAGAAAAACCCATTTTATACCTTTCATTGATGGCACTTACCAGAATTTCTTTTATTTTATGGAGGAAGAGGGTTTTATTTTTATGGTCATTAACATGAATTTTACTTTCTTGCATTTTTGACTCTTCTAGTATTAGGTCGTAGGGAAAGGGCCACAGTATTTTATTATTTTGTCAGAAACAATATATAGGAAAAATGTTTACATCAATATAAACAGCTATATAACTTAATTATTTTGACCCTGAGCTTGCTATAGTGCTGCTTCCCCAAAGATATTGTTCATTTAATAGTGTGTTTCCAAGACATGTTTAAGAAAAATATTTTTTTTATTAAGCTGAAAGTCATTCATTTGATATGTTCCAAAGAAGCCTCTAGAAAACAAATTTTAGTAATTTTGTTCTAGCTTATGAAACAAAACATTCCAAGAAATGACAACTCGATGATCACTAGGGAATACATTCTCTGAGGCTGTCACCATTCTGGATGCTGTAAAACAAAAGCTGTGCAGAAATCTTATTGAACTTGTGATTTTAGTTCTGTATTTTCAAAAACTATGTAGATATTTTTTGACACAAATTTAAACCTCACACATGGTGTTGGCACTTTGCATTTTATGAGCTCAGAAATATCCAGAGACGATTTCATGAAGAATGTTTACTCTGACTCTATTCTTAATGAGCCAAGAGGCTGACTACAGGGTCCTTTTTTTTTTTTTTTTTTCCATTTATTTTTATTAGTTGGAGGCTAATTACTTTAAAACATTGCAGTGGTTTTTGTCATACATTGAAATGAATTAGCCATGACTACAGGGTCCTTCACATGAGGTATTACATTATCAAAGTCTACAGCAGCAATTTACTAAACAGTGCCTAAGGGACATAAGTAAATGAATCTCTCGAGTTACTAATTTGCTAGTCTATCTATACTATCTATCTATCTATTACCTAGTATACTACTATGCTAGTTACTAGTATACTAGGTAAACTCTATCTATACTAGGTAAATACTATGTCCTTGGAGTCCTAAAGTGACTTGTTTGATTCTTCTATCTATAGAGCCAGAAAGTTCCTTAGAATTTGTTCATTAGCTTCAGTTGAAAGTACATATAAAACTGAAAAGTCTACTAACAGGTCTGATTAGGTATTTTAAAATTTCTACTTGAAAAAAACAAGTGTGTATTTCTTCATCTTACCCATGATCTTCAGGCTGACAGAATTTCTAGAAATTTTACCTTTGTCTGGATTGGGCTGATGAATAAGTTTCATTCAAATACTGCAATATGAATTCACAACTTTCATAAGTACTTAGTATTTGATGGCCTTGGATATCAGGCAGAAAAATAAGTCTATCCCCAGAACTATAAGGTGATTTTCCTCTTAGCATTGGGATTACTTTTCTTACTGTCCCATGGCGCTCTCACAGTCACAACAAAAAAGAAAAATCCTTGATTAGATTAATCGACAAAATTATTGGTTTGAATCACTGCAGTCAATTCATCTTTAAGTTTCTTACAGAATCTATGGTATCTATAAACTTGTTTTATATATCACTACTTTATGTTCTTTTTCATTTGCCACCATCCTTCTTTTAAGATAAACACTGCAATAAAGGCATATAGAATTTGTGATTGACAGGTATTTTAACCCTGTCAGAATTAAGTAATAAACTTGAATTAAAAAAGGAAGAAACTACTAACTTTTCTTAACTCCCACCACCCCCCGACGCTTTCTTTCTTCCATTTCCTCCATTTTCTATTGTTTCTTCCTGTCTTCCTTCCCTTTCTTTGTTCCTTTCTTAACTCTTCCTCCTCCCTCCTTCCCCCTCCCTTCTCTATTTCTTTTTTTCCTTTCTCCCTATCTTTTTTCTTAAATAAAAAAGTGCCCCCCAAAGCAGGGTCAGCTGCCCTGGTAGTCCTGGCACGAGCATGCCCATGGCCCTCATCAGCCTTGCTAGAGGAGGAGTTGATGTTCTTCATGATCTGTTTCTCCTGCAGGGTCCCAGGCGGTTACTGGAGGCGTGGCTCCCGAGCAAAGCACACGGTGGAGGCTGAAGCAAACGGGCCATTCACTAAAGGGCCTCAGCCTGGCGGTGACCTCACAGTTTCAGAGAGAAATTGGGAGGAACTGTGCTGTCAACAACAGGAAGTTGGTGAAAAATGAGATATGCCCTTGGGGAGAGAAATGAAGAGCAGATGGCTTTAATTGTTAGCCTTTCTGTGACAACTGACAAGAGAAATTCTGCTCTCTTGACATTTAAAAGATACCAGAAATACCAGTGAGCACATTCCATGGCTTCTTGAAGGTTTCCATGTCAGGGAGTTCAAACTCCTCTCTATTTTTATTACTGAACAGTCCATAAAAACTGCAGGTGATAAGATTCCTGATGGACTAACCCGCTAATAGGTTGATAAGTCACTGAAATGCCCACAGTGTAAGGGAGTGGGAAGTCGGAGGTGAAGGGAGGTGCCCGTGCAGGGAAGTTCTGAAGGATTTATATGTTGCTGCAAGTGGAAAATAAGTCTACAACTCAGGTGGAAAACAAGATCCACTTCTATGGGATTTTTTTTATTCCTATGACTTTGTAGAAATACAGTGTAAATTTTTATTTGTCATATTGTCATATAGACCTCCTCCTATAAAAGAGGGAAAGGATTTTTGTGGAACCTCTGAAAAAAAGAGATATGAGAAAAATGAATGTTAGCTCAGATATATGCCGCCCTATTTGCACAGTCAATTTCTGTGTAAGAATGAGAATGTTGAAGTGCAGAAAATAGTGAATGTAGCCCCAGATAGAAGGTATCTTGAGAAACAGGAAAATAAATAAATACACTCAAGACTGAGAAATAGAGGCTCTGTTCCATCAGTATGCAATTACTGGATTGAAGGTTCCTGATGCATTCTTAGTATTAATAAATCTCTTCCCTAATGATATGAAATAAGAACATTTAACCATCACTGAAATTTTATTGTAAGGGCTATTTCAAAGTAACAGTTACATGTGAAAAATTTTTCAAGCAGTGGCTATGGCACCTCTGTGACAACTATGACAACCTGATTTTCTAATTTTTCATTGGAATTTGGTGTATAAATCTTGCAGCAATCCCAACCATGGGTGGAATAATGCTATAGCATCCTTTCTACGCTGGCTCTCAGAGGACCCCCAGCAGAATTCAGTTCGTTACCCACATTGATAACTGGCTTGAAAATGAATGCTTTATTGGCCTTCCTTTCTTCC
Organism: Odocoileus virginianus; assembly: GCF_023699985.2. Lineage (NCBI taxonomy): Eukaryota > Metazoa > Chordata > Mammalia > Artiodactyla > Cervidae > Odocoileus > Odocoileus virginianus. The sequence continues at coordinate 31,413,635 of NC_069685.1, read as the reverse complement.
CTGTCTCAAATCTCCATTTCCTTACATGTGTTTACTGACCTCAAATCCTACTTGGACTGGAATCTTTGTGTCAGCCTTGATTCGGAAAGAACCCAAAATAAAGCACCCATCCTGACTCCATACCCATCCTGAACAGTGCTTTTTCACTGTGTTGCCACGTTCCCTGAGAGGTCATTCACATCACACTCTATTTGAATCATTTGTTGATTTGTTCTCATTTTTTATCCTGCTTTTTGAAGTTGAGAACTGTGATTTAACTCTCCATATTTGGATCCAAGAAATGGCTGGCCTATAGACAGTCCTTATAAATGTTGTTGAATGAGTGCAAAGTTCTTCCAACTCTGTTGTTTCTCTGATCTACTTAGGTACAAGCTTTGGCATTTCTTCTCTCATATATCCTGCCCAAGTTTTCCACTACCTTCACCATCACCCCAGCTCAGGCTCCTATCATTTTTTCTGCATAAATTATTGTAATTGTTTCCCTCCTGCTCTCCTAGACTCAGATTTCAGGTCTCTCTATTTTACAGCACACTCCAAACCACAGGACAACAATCATTCTGAAAATGCCCCTTTCACTTTCTCTCCCCTTTCCATAAAATATCTAGTAGTTCCCACCAGCCTTTTATGTTCGTCTAATATTTTATTAGGGGCTTGCCTGGTGGCTCACATGGTAAATAATCCGCCTGCAGCATGAGAGACCTGGGTTTAATCCCTGGGTTGGGAAGATTCCCTGGAGGAGGTTAAGGTTCTCATTCATTGTATTTTCTCTCTATCTAGATAAACATTATATCCTGGAGACATATCACAATGGTAAGAGCAAAGGCTCTGGAGGCAGACTACCTATTCAGATCCTAGATATAATCCTGCTAATCCTAGAGCTAATCTAATTCCTATTAGAGGGAATGATGGTCCTAATCAAAGGAAACTATGAATGTTACCTAATATCATAGAGTTTTTGCAGAATGATTAAATCATAAATCTTGAAATGAGGAAATTATATTGGATTATCTGGATGGGTCCTAAATGCCATCACAAGTATCTTTTTAAGAGAGATGCAAAGGGAGATTCGATCCAAAAACACACAGGAGAAAGTACTATGAAGACCGATCAATGAGAGATTTGAAGATGATGGCCTTTTTATTTTCCCCCATACCTGCCAGTTGTTTTTATTTATTTTTTTTTATTTTTTTCCCATTTATTTTTATTAGTTGGAGGCTAATTACTTTACAACATTGTAGTGGTTTTGAAGATTGAACAGAAGTAACCAGGAGCCAAGAAATGTTAGGAGCCACAGGAAACAGAGTCAAGGAAGAGATTTTCCTTGAAGAAACTCTGGAGGGAGCACAGTCCTAAGAACACCTTGATTTCAGCCGAGTGATACTTACTTCAGACTTCTCAAACTGTAAGAGGAGATGTTTTTGTTGTCTTAAGCCTCCAGGTTTGAGATAATTTGTTACATCAGCTACAAGAAGCTAATACACACCCCTTAAGAGATGTGATCTTGGGCAACTTCTTTAAACCCCCCAAGTCTCAGTTTTCTCATCTGAAAAATGGTTTGTTATCTCCCAAGGTGATCTGATGACTGAATGCCTTAATGCTTCCAAAGTCCTTAGTAGTATGACTGATACACCCTGAACACCTAAAAACAGTTACTTACATTTTAAGAGTACTTTTAGTGTTTGTCTACTCATTTTATTCTCTCTTCTGAAGAAGATCAAAGTCTTCTACATATTCTTTAACATTTCAAAGCATTTCTTAGCATTGTATACATTATGATTAAACCTTACAAATATTTATTGAACAGCATTTATTTATAAGACTAGATTCCAAGGATACAGTGCAGGGTAAAATATGGTGACTGAAATCAATGACTGTAATATCATGACCATTTTTACTGATTTAGGGTGAAAGAAAAAAAAAGTTAATATTTTTTCCCCCAGATTTCAGAACTTAAATGCTTAATTAACTTATGAGATGTGTGTGTTTCTTCTTCTCTAAATATCAATGAATTGACTAAATTTATACATTTGAAACACTTTTATCCTTGCAAAGGGAAAACAAATATTCTACTTAGTCTTCTTTTATTTGTGGACATTCTACAGTAGAAAGGAATAAGGAAGATCAAGCACCTTTATCAATTACCCTGCAATTTCCCGTTTAGTTGCTGTGTTCATCATAGAAGGTGAACTTCAAGGCTTCACACTGGTGGTGTGTGCATGCGTGCTAAGCTGCTTTAGTTATATGTGATTCTTTGCAACCCTATGAACCATAGTCTGCCAGGCTCCTCTGTCCATGGGGATTCTCCAAGCAAGAATAATGGAGCAGGTTGCCACGCCCTCCTCCAGGAGACCTTCCAGATCCAGTGATCAAACCTATGTCTTTTATGACTCCTGCATTGGCAAGCAGGTTCTTTACCACTAGCACCACCTGGGAAGCCCGGGCATGGTGCATTCTAGCTTTTAATATTTATTGCATGAACAATGCTCTTCAGTACCTCTGGCTTGGTGTGCTATAACTTCACAGACCCTGGTCAAAGAATACCAATGGTAGATGCAGTTGTCCCAAGTGGATTTTAATAAAAATGCACTTTCCTATTGATTGCTTGGTGGGCCTTTTGATATGACATTCAAACTTTATAAACAATAACGATGAGGAAAGAGAAGCTGAAGATCTTGGTCTTGACCTAAAAACACTATGCCCTAGCATTCCTAAAGTTTAATGTTGGTGACTATCAGGAAAGCAAATATTTCACGCAAGGGTAAGCCCTTTAATTGCGTTTGTGTTGAATGCCTGCCAGCTCCACATGTAGAGGGTTCTACAGGTATTTTTCTGATCTCAGCCTCCCATCTGTGGCCACGTCAAAAGTGCCCGTGGGTAGAAGCAAAGAGAAGGAAAGTCAAAAGCACAGGAAGAAACGCAAGGGGGTCAAAGGAATGGAGGCAAGAAGCGGAGCAAGTGAAACCCTCTTGGGAGGGGAAGCTGTGTTTCATTTTAGTTGCTTGGTTTGGAAGGAAGCCTGTAATATTGAATAACATAAGAAAACACACTGCAGCTCTCTCCAGTGTCTCTGCGTGTATGTAGAACTGCATTAGTAAAACCCAAAATGAAAACTCTCATGAAATTGTATTAATGCTCTATTTAATTATTTGTAATTAGTAAAGAAAAGTTAATTAAAAAGCCATATAATTTTACCTCTGGGGAATGAAGTACTAAATTAATTTAAATTTGTTAGCGAAGATTCATTTAAGTTAGTTGTTAGTAATTTCTCTTCCTTCTTGTCAGTATATTAGACAAGGATTTGGAAAAACACATATTCATAAAAAGGAAAATGCAAGAACATTATTCATGTGTCTTTTTTAAGTTTCCACTTCTAAAAGATAATAAAAACAAAGAATAAATACTGAGAAATGCTTTACCCCCTGGACAGTTTTAAATGAGCTCTTCAAATCTTGCTTGATAATTGGATTATGTGAAGTTGGACATGTTTGTTTGCTAAGCCTCATTTCACTGATTGCCAAATTGAGAGTAAAAATTGTACCAATTTTATAAAGTTTTTGTGAGTTATTAGGTACATGCACTTAGAGTGCAGGCACATAGTAAGTACTCAACAAATATTAGCCTCATCTATTATTTTTGAGTGGCTTCAACCTAACTGGGGGAAAAGAATCAACAGTGAAGACAAAGAGCAGACACTATAGATTCAGTCATCCATACGAGTTATAGATACATCTGATGGACAAGCAATGGGTTTTTAGATAAATGTTTCATTTGTTAGTTCAATGAATTCATTCAACATTTATCAAGCAACTGTTATATGCTGAGCATTGTTCTAGGGGCTCCAGTTCTAGTGAGAGACAAAATAGCGATACTTCCATTTCCATAGTGCTAACATTTCAGTGCTAGAACAAAGACAATGACCCAGTGAAAAATGAATGAACAATGTAACACCAGACTATATCATAAGTGCCAAGAAGACAAAAATAGGATAAGGGGCTAGTTGGGAGAGGTGTATTATAGTATGGGAAAGCTAGATTTAGCAGAGGGAAAAAATTACAAGACTGTGCGTTAAATTTGATTTTCAAATAAGTATCAAATACTTTTTAGTATAAGTATGGTATATTGTACTAAAAAATTCTTTATTGTTTAATGTGAAATTCAAATTTAGCTAAGCATCCTCTATTTTTATCTGGCAACCCTAGAGAGGAGTAAGGATCTGAAGATGAGATGGATTCTATTTTTCTTCCAGGTTTATTGAAATAAAATTGTAATATATTTAAACTTTACAGTGTGATGATTTAATATATGTATACTTCATGAAATGATTCCCACAATAAGTTAATTAATATATGGTTAATTCCATCAACTCATATAGTTATCTTCTGTTTCTGGAAGACCACTGGAGGAAGAAACAGCAACCCATTCCAGTATTCTTACCTGGAAAATCCCATGGACAGAGGAGCCTGGTGGGCTACAGTCCATAGGGTCATAGAACCAGACATGACTGAGATACTGAGTGCGCACGCACACACACACACACACACACACACACACAATGAAGATCTACTGTTTGAGCAAATTGCAAGTATACAATATAGTGTTATTAGTTATAGTCACCAGGCTATACATTAGATCCTCAGAACCTATTCATCTCATAAGTGAAAATTTATAGATAGTTTAACACAGATCTGCCTTTCATCCAGTTTTTGTTGAAGGGGTTGAGGTGTGTACTTCAGGTCTCACGATTTTCCCCTGTTCACATCTAAGGAAACTGATGCTGTGCCATGGTCATACTAATTCAGTATTTTTCTCCCTGGTGGTACAGCTGTAGTGTAAAGAAAAATTTCCATATTGGCTGTAAACACAGACCCTGTGTCTTCCTATACTGAGAAAATACAGCACAATACTGAAGGAAAAATCTAGTAAACGCTTTGTGAAAGTTTAAAGACTTCTATGAAGATTTGCTGTTTTTTTTTTTTTTTGTCAGGAGTAACATCATTTCGATGTTATATTCAATGACAATTTTATATTAGAAGCCACTGCTAGTCACAACAGACTGTTAAAGGTATAATCTTTGGTATATTTGAGTTTCTCTGGTTTGAGAGTTAAAATAACATACAGTGAAATGTACATAGCTTCAGGCCGGAATGAGTCTGGAACTCCTAACCCTCCCTATGTAATCTGTTCAGTTCATTATTGCAGTGAATGGTTAGGTCTATGTTGAGTTCTACAGAAGCGACCCCCCCCTCAGAACTTCTAATGAAGGTCTAGGGAAGCACTGAATTCTAAGAGAAGTCCGACAGGACTAACATAAGAGTTGGATTTGTGTGATCGTGGCCTGAAATCTATGTTTCTAAGTGTGGAGAAAAAGTCAGTTGAGGAGGCAGGCAGGCAGAAGAGCTAGGGTCTAATTCTATCTATATAGTTTGGGAGTTAGGGTTGTTTTGCTATTTTTTAAAATTTTTATCCTTTAAATTTCTAAGAGAAATACTACAATATAAATGTCTTTGATTTGAGGAAATGAAGGCTGTTTAGAATACAAACCCCTGGGAGAGAGAAAAAGAAGTAAGTAGGGGGAAGGGATGAAGAGAAGGAAGGGAAAGAAAAAATGAGAGAAGAGAAATAAAAAGAGTGGATAGTAGAAGGAAGGAAGACATAAAGGGAAACAATAATAAATTATATTTGTCTACTCATTAAGATATTTAAAATGAGACTACTAATGATGTATTTTAAATTGGAGTTTTTAATTTTTTGAAAGCAAAATTAGAAATCAAAAGTGGTGTCTAGGGCCAGGTGACGGGAATTTCCAGGCAAACTTTTTATTCTGCTTTATGTTGCTTAATATAAATAATTCCCTTTAGAAATTCAAGCTTTTTATTTTGGCAGTAGCTTTTAGAAATGACTTCACTATGTTAAACAATCTTTTTTCGTTTGTCTTTTTGAATGACAGACATTTCTGATGGTTTCCTTTAGAAAATAATACATTTAAGTTCTTTGCCAGTGTCTCATATCTACCGCATGTGTCTGCGCTCAGTTGCTTCAGTCCTGTTTGACTCTTTGGGACCCCCACGGACTGTAGTCCTCCTGGCAAGAATACTGGAGTGAGTTTCCCTGCGCTCCTCCAGGGGACCGTCAGGGATCGAACCCCGGTCTCCTGAGTCTCCTGCTTTGCAGGTAGATATTTTACTGCTGATCCCCTAGGGAAGCCCCTGTCTACTGCACTTATACTGAAATGCTCAGATTAAAAAAAAAAAAAAAGAATTCCGTTCTGCAGTAGTCTTCTAATTATTTTCAAATCTCACTATTGTCATCATTTATCGTCAACCTCCTTATCATTATCATCCAATCTTACTCTCAAAACTCCACTGGATGCCTGACAGTGTGACAGGAGATAAAGAAAGGAGCTCTTTGGCTGAGTTGGATGACCCTGCCCTAATTTCCTCTCCCAAGATAGACTTTTATGTTATGTTTCTCAGGCCGACTGTTAGGAGACTGAATTAGTCAGTTGCCGTGGCTGTTAACATAGAGAAACAGTCTTTCTTTCTCAGGGTAGAACCTAGGTTGGTTTCAAAACTCTACAATATCACAACCTAGTGACAGGAAAGCCTGTTTTCCAGCAGCCTCTGCCCTTTGCTTATTTCTTTCACTCCCACCAATTTATCTTTGCAGTTCTAGGGAATATTGCCAAGTCCCCTCTAGATGGGGGTAAGCACTGTAAATCCCTAATTCCCAAACTAATCTTATAGCAAGGGGACATGTTCTGGGCAGCCTTCCCATTCTGCTAACACCACACGTATTTTTTTTCTTCCTGAAGTGCGTCCTATATCCTGCATGCTTCCTTATCCAAAAGTTAATTATCAAATTTACTGCATACTTTTAAAAATTCAGAACACCTGAACCTGGGACAGCACACCTTATTTTTCTTATATGAACTGAGAAATCAACTTGAATTTTTACTTAAGCAGTAGAGTTTAAGTTTCCCTAAAACTGGAGACCATTTGAAAGAGTTGGTTTCAAAGACAAACGAGTCCCTCTAGATCATTCAGAAAATGTTGTGGACAAGTGCCAACCCTCAGTTATTCAGGAATAGATGATCCAGTGTTTTGCTATTTTACAATTTTTGTTTGCATCTCGATGTTTTATTTTTGACCACTTGCTACTGGTTATAGTTTCTATCAAAAGAATAGAGAAAAGGAAGGTAATATTCAAAGACCAGCATATTATATGATAGTATTCATAGACATGAAGAACAAATTGCCACATAATTTGAACAAGAAATAGAAATTTAAAAAAAACACAATAAAAAGCCACCCTAATATCAAAACCAGGTCAGGTTATCACACAAAATAATTGTAGGCCAATATAGCCAACATCACTGATGAACACAGATGCAAAATCCTCAGCAAAATACAGCAAACTGAAGTCAACAATACATTAAAATAATCATACACTGTGATCAAAAGGGATTTATCCCAGGGACACAAGGATTTTTCAATATCCACAAATCAATCAGTATGATACGCCATATTAACAAATTGAAGAACAAAAACCATATGATCATCTCAATAGATGCAAAAGGCTTTTGACAAAATTCAAAACCCATTTATGATAAAAACTCTCCAGAAAGTGGGCATAGAGGAAATATACCTGAATATAATAAAGGTCATATATGACAAACCTATAGCTAACATCATGCTCAATGGTTAAAAGCTGAAAGCATTCCCTTTAAGGTCAGGAACAAGACAAGGATGCCCACTCTCACTATTTTTATTCAACATGATTTTGGAAATCCTAGCCAGAGCAATCAGAGAAGAAAAGGAAATAAAAAGAATCCAAAGGCAAAGGAAGAAGTAAAACTGTCACTGTTACAGATAATAGGATACTATATATAGAAAAAACTACTAGAACTCATCAATGAATGTGGTACAGTTGCAGGAAACAAAATTAATACACAGAAATCTGTTGCATTTCTAAACACTAACAACAGGAATTTAAAACATTTTTCTTATTGCTATATTATCATATTACTATACTGTTACTAGTACTGTAAAAGATTGATCCAGTATAGCTCATATTATAAATATGCTGTTAAATATTACAATTATTGCCATAATGACTATTTTCTGGCATCTTACAACCAGAATTTAAAAGTTTTTGTTACTTCTAAAATGAAAGATTGCTTTATAATTTAGAAATTTTATTTTAAGTGATATTTAGGAGATAACATGATGCATACTGCAATAATTTGGAAATGACATGGTGCTCTGAGAATAAAACTTTATAAATAATAGAACAGATCTATTTAAAGTCTTTTATTTAAGTACACTAAGAATGGTTTCTAGGATAGAAGGGCTACAAAGTAACATACCTTCTGTAAAAAGATGGGATGTCAATCAGAATGGTTTTGGTCTGTCATAGAAGACTTGGAAAAAAGAAAAAAGCCATATACAGCCACAGAGACAGAGACAGCTATGCCAATCTGGAAAAAAAAAATAAATGTCTTATGAGATCAAAATTAGCACGTATTTGTCATGTTGTAAAGGAGCCATCTAACATTCATTGTGGGCTTCCCTGGTAGCTCAGATGGTAAAGAATCCTCCTGCAGTGTGGGAGACCTGGGTTCAATCCCTGGGTTGGTAAGATCCCCTAGAGGAGGGCATGGCAACCCGCTCCAGTATTCTTGCCTGGAGAATCCCCGTGGACAGAGGAGCCTGGTGGGCTGCACACTCCACGGGGTCACAAAGAGTTGGATATGACGGAGAGAGTAAGCATAGCTTAGCACACGGCATTCCTCACACGGTGATGACTCTCATTATATGATGGGATTAAGGAATCACTCCTCATTCCGTTCTGCTATTTCTGACTACATTGTGACCAAACAACTTTGGGAAAGTAATGACAGAGCTGGTGGCTAGATAGTGATATTGCTCATCACATGAGTGAACCAGTCTTCTGCTTTTATAAATCATTCTCTGTTTGAAAATATCCATCCAAGACTAAATACTGTGCAGTGACAGTCTTTCAGTTGAAGATTAGCTTGTGTCTTAGATAATGACACAAATTTGGAAACTGATTGGTCACTATTGTGAAAAGTTTTTGGTAATAAGTGATAAAACTTTTGAATTCTAAGTAGGTACCTACTCACATGTCTTTTGCTTGATTGACAATAACAATTAGATTAAAGCATAAAGTCAACTGGGAAAAATCCCTGTAAGTAATCCTTTTTCTTTCACTCTTCTCTCGATCATTGTCTTTCTCTTTCTTTCTTCTGTATCTACACATTATTCCATAACAAATTACTTTGTTAATAGACACTGTTTCTTGCCCACCAAAATTTAAGAAAACATATATTCTGAATGCAGTGGGCTTCCCAGATGGTGCTAGTGGTAAAGAACCCACTTGCCAATGCAGATAGACCTAAGAAATGCGGATTTGACCCCTGGGCTGGGAAGATCCCCTGGAGGAGGGCATGGCAACCCACTCCAGTATTCTTGCCCAGAGAACCCCATGGACAGAGGAGCCTAGCGAGCTGAAGTCCATAGGGTTGCACAGAGTTGGACATGACTGAAGCGATTTAGCACACACACACATATTCTGTGTGCAATACAGAATAAATATTGCAGTCTTCGATAAAGAAGCATATAATCTAAAGAGAGAATTCCATTCATGAAAATGATAATACTATATTTATATTCACACATGCATGTGTGCATTTATTCACATTGTAAATGAAAGTCTAGAAATATTATCTATATTAATATAATTTAAAACATGTAAAATACAAAGAGTTTAATATCAGTGATATACAAATATAATAACCATAAGAAATTAAGAACAGAAGTAAACACTAAATAGAATAAAGTACATAGAGTTTGGGCAATTTCTCAAGCAGGTAAAAACAAATAATCACTAACATCTAAAGATTTTTCTAATTTACAAAAAATCAAATAAATGCAATAACATTAAAAACAAAATATCATCTTTTACCCATCCAATTAGAAAAAATTAATACCCAGTGATGGCAAAAGTGTAGTGAGATTGGCATGTTTATGGTTCGAATGTCAAAATGAATAATGTAGTTCTATTTTATAGACATGCAAAAATATTAAATAAAAGAAGAATATAAAACTGTAAAATATAGATGCTTTATCATCATTAAGCTTCTATTAAACTTTGTCTATTTGTGTACCTGTAGCATGGATAAGACATAAATGAACAGGCTTAGACTGTATATAGAGAAAAATCTAGTTAGGTGTTTTCTTAAATTTATTTCTGTTTATTCCTTGGTGACAGGGTGTCAGGTATTTTTATTTCCCTTTTTAACTTGTCTATAGTGTATAAGTTTTTATACTGAACATCCATTTTAAAACTATGTGTTAAAATATAAAACAAAAGTAAATATACACATAAATACATGGGAAGAAGGTGGGGAACAGGTACTTATTGCAAGGAGGACCTGGGTTTTGTGTTCTTCATTTTGCATAAAAGACTCAAACAGATAAACCTCTAATTAGTGTAAAAGAATAGGCTCCTTTTACTCAAAGAGTGGTTTTATATTTGCTGTTTTTTTTTATGACATATGAGTGTTTTCTTTTGTGATGCCCTGTTTCTGGGAGAGGTTTTCAAATTGTCTTCTTTAGAGATGGAAACTTGTTAAGCTTGAGTCAGCAGAAATTACTTTAAAATGCTTATAAAAGTTTAAATTCTACTCTAAACAAACAAAACTTTGTTAAGATCAGATACAGTTTTACTAGAAAAGAAAATTCTAAGAATATGGCATTTTTTCTTGAGAACTTGTTGAAAACAAGGTAAATAAAATGTCCAGTCATGGGTCATGAATTCAACTCAGTTTTGGTAGAATGAGTCACTAGTCCACAGATTAACTATTTAAAAAGAGAATTAAAATGACCCAAACTAACTTCATAGAATTAGTCCTATGCTTGCTACCCCAAAAGGAGTCAGTTTTTTTGTATGTCAGGTCAATCTTGCAATGATAGTTAAACACATTTTTAATTCCTTTCCTTTCTCAGTTGAGTTTAACTGTCCAAAACCTTAAGCCACTGGAAACTCTTCCTATTAGCAGATCCTGTGTAGCTTCCTAATTGCATTATTTCATCCCCACAGGTTCTAAGAACTTTCTTGGAGCCTGTGTTTTCCCCAGTCAGCATTCAAAGCAAGCAGGTGCTAGTCCTTTGCATGTTCTGTGGGGAATGGGCTAGAAGGAAGTAACTAAGTGAACAATCCTAGTGGGAAATTCATCCAGGCAGCAGCTGTGGAATGGAAACCCACAGAAACGTGCAGTGCTCCTGTCAGGATCCAGAGGTTGTGGCAAGTGGCCACTTTCCCGGATGGTCTCCATTCTATGATGACAACATAGCTGCATGATGCCTCTGCTCTGAAGATGGGACATTTGGCCTTTGGATAGATACCAATCCAAGAACTTTGAAAAGACAAAACTACTTTTATTGCATGGAATGTTTTCCTCATGTGTAATTAGGGAAGAACCAGAGGCTCGACCATACTTTTTAACATAGCACTCAAACATTACTGTCAGGATAAATTGTTTTCAAACTGTATAGGGTTAAATATTGCTTTTACTTGTATAAGTGCAATGATGGAGGTGGGAGCAAGAGGAAGTAGGGTAGGAAACAGAAAGATCAAGGGAAAAGAATACATAATGAATGTCAGACATATTTGTTTGTTTTCCAGCTCTTTAGTCTGTTAATGTCATCCTGAAAATTCCTTAGGCATTGTTAGGCAGGAGATTGATGGTTGAGATACTGTTTTGGGCTTCCATAATCCAATGCTCATGGTTGTTGGCATTTTTTAGGTTACTGACCATGATTCCCCATCAGCAGTGCCTCGGGGGTATCTGTGATATTAGTCGGAATTCTCTCTTATTTATCAGAACTGGGCCATCACCAAATAGTTGTGGAATATAAAACTCCTCATGGAGTCATACTCAAGTTCCGGTTTACGTGACTTACTGTACAGATTAGATTACCCAGTCCTCAAACTCTGTTACTCATTCTGTAGATAGTTTCTAAATATCACCAAGTGTCAGGTTGCTGTATGGGAATATAGTGAGGATTCTTATAGATTATCCCTTGTTCTCTTTTTTAACTCCTCATAAGATCTCTTTTCAAATTCCCCTGCATTCTGACCAGATTAATCATATTATAAATTATTTTCAGTTGATTTATATACAACATATAATTTGCCTGTGCCAAATCTGTTTTTTAATGTCATCATATACTAACATGTTACTAGCAGCAGACACATAGGAAATATCTGGCAAAAAATTGAGAAAAGTTCTTAAGTACTGTCATTGAAAGTAGGTGTGTATGAAAAGTCTAAACAAGAAAAAGGAAATTAAAAATTGCCATATCATATACATCATGTTAACCAAAATCTATTTCAGCAACACTGTGGGTTGTGCTCTTAACACTGAGCACATATATAAATTTGTATCAGTGAAAGTCAGACAGAGAGAATTGGCAAAAGTTGCCTTTCATCTTTTTATCATTTGCTTCTAATTAAAATAAATTGAACAAGGGTTTTCCTTGGAGTGTTCTGTCACCTATTCCAAGACTATGTTTGTGCATTTATAGCAGGCATTTGGACAAAAAGTGAGAAGCACAGATCTTTTCATTAAACATTTGAGTAACTGGTACTCTCAGATCATGGACTAGACTTCTCCTTTTTCCTTTAGAGCTGGCCGAAAAATGCCTTGGTGCTGGTAGGAATTAGAGGAAATGCCTATGAAAATATACCCCTAGAGTGGTCTCTCTTGAACTCTTGTAAGAAGAGGGGAAAAGAGATTTTTAGCTGGGAAAAAATGCATACATGTTTAATCTAGTTTCTTCATATATTGCCTTTTAGGCAATAGAAGAAAACTAAATTCACTTGAGTCACTTTAGTAAGGCTTCCTAGCTACATATTTTGTTTCTAAACTTTTATGTGCTTTTGGAAAACATGCTTTAAAATTTCTTTCCAATGGAAATTCAATTGTGATAGTTTGTGTGCTCAGTCCCTCAGGCCTGTGCAACTCTGCAGCCCCATGGACTTTAGACCTCCAGGCACCTCTGTGGGATTTCCCAGGAAAGAATACTGGACTGAAATGCTGTTTCCTACTTTAGGGACTCTTCCTGACTCAGGAATCGAAATTGCATCTCTTGTGTCTCCTGCATTGACAGGCAAACTTTATTACTGGTGCCACCTAGGAAGCCCTAATTGTGATAGTACTCTTGCCAAATTTATGGAAAGTTGGCATAAATTAGGCATAAATAATTTTGGCAAATTATTTTGCTGAGCTAGAGGAAAAAACAGCATTGCAAGTAAAATGGCTGTTTGATTGTAACAAAAATGGCCAGCTCTTGTAAGGTTATACCTTACTTATATAAGGCAATAGGTATGATGTATTGTCACTTTCTATTGCCTGGTATTTTGACTTTTAAGACAATTTCAGAGATTTAAATGAAAAGAAAATTTTTTCTGAATGAATACCTAGGATATGACAAGATTTTTCTTGGAAATTTGTTGGGTGTTGGCTGAGCTAATTTTTTCTCTAACCAAATCACTTTTACCTAGTCCATTTTTAGGATTCAGAGTGATCTGATTTTTTCTTTGTTCTTTTCCAGGTAGATATTTTGGTGGAAAACCACTTGGAGGTGAAATTGTCAAAAGCTTAGCAAGAAGAAAAAATATATAAGTAAAATAAAGAGAGAAGGCAGAGGTCTGTTTAATTTTCAAATTTAATAATAGCCTGTGGATAATTGAGAGTTGGCAGACATAATGTTTCCAGTCAAGCTTTGCCATCTAGATAGAAGTATTTCGTATCTACAACATCTACAAAGCACAAACACTGTCCAGGGACGCTGCATGGAATTCATCTCTTTCCAGGATTTCAAAGGTACATAAATCCATAGTGTTTGGAATGAGTATGTTTATATTGAATTTTCCCCTCCCTCTTTGTGGAGGAGAGTCAGTCAACCCTATCTTCATCCTTTGCCTTCATGCTTGGCTGGAGTATGAGTCAAAACTGAAACATGCACTTAAGTGATTATCTGTGATCTCAGAGTATGCTTATTTTAAGGTCGAAAAGAGAAAACATAAAAAGTTAGAAAAGTGGGAAATAGAAACACTTCATGGTGAATTATAAATACCTTTTTCCTCACTGGAGATGTTCTAAATCAAACACTTCTAAATATGAAGTTAAAAATCATATTTAACTAAGTATTAAACTCATAAATGTATTTAACAGATAAACTTGTGCATGGATTGAATCTATGTTGTCTTCAAACTGAGTTTAAATAAAAATAGGCATAGGAGTTGGACCTAATTTTGAGGTTCTTTAACAGAAAAAAAAATCAACTCTGTAAACTATTTTGCACAGCTGCTACCTATACTGAACAGCTCAATAATATTACTTTAAACATCTTATAAAATCAGTTGCATTGATTCATTCATTTGTTCAACAAAATTATACTTTTAAATAAGCCGGAGGTTGCCTATTATGAGGGCTTCCTATACTGATCAGACTAAATGAACCCTGCATACTATTATTTTTCTTCTCAGACTGTAGTATGTTGAATTTTTAATGCCACTGAATAAAAAACAGAAAAAGAGCTTTTAATTAAAACCGTATACTTAAAAACATAAAATGAATTAGTGTCATACTGCAGGTGTTATATGGAAATAATTGAGAAATTCACCATTCACAGTGTTATAGTACAAATAAGTCATAATGCATATTTAACTTCCAATGAATGTATTTTTTATGTTAACAGTATATGGGTTTTGTTTGCTTCCACACACCAAAAAACCTGGTGACAGTCCATAAAACAAATGGACAAAATACACTGAAAATATTTCAAGATGCACTTATTTTATGTTTTGTCGTTGTTACTGTTGTTCAGAAGAAAGATATTTATATTCAAAATATGATTGCCAAATCAGATCTGCTAATAACTAAGTGTCCCAATTTCATTTTCTCAATCAGTTAAATGAGGGGTATTTTTGGTAAACCTTTATTTACTTCCTTGGTTCTGACTATATAGAATTCTCAGGGCTAATGTAACTGCTCCCCACGAGGAAGAATTACACATCCTGTTGTCTCTTTTTTGGTGTTTCTTTGAATGGTAAGTAAGGTGTTGTTATTGTGGTTTATGCTGAAAACAGTTACCTGAGCTTTCCCTGCCATCTATATTCATGTTTGGTTTTTTGAGCCTGGTTTTTCATTTTTCCAGTGTAGTATTTACCTACAGGCACTTTAAATTTTCATCTTGTTATAAGGTAGAAGGATATATTTTTTGGAAGAATAATATACAATAAATTTTTGAAGGATAATTCACATTCAGAGAAACCACTGATGCCAGAGTCTGGCAAATGGAGAAACTGTATCTTACAAGACACAGGGTCTATAAGACATTCATTCCATCTGGTGCTGCAACTTACAGTGTACAGACCCCTTCTAATGGCATCTGTGCTACAAGTGACTTTTCATGTAAGTGTAGTGAATGCCAGATAGCTTGTCACAACAGCCTGGAAAGCAGCAGATGTAATGTGAAGCACAGCCTTTCAGTCATCCTCTGATTGATTACAATGCTTAGAAATCAGCATCCTAACATTTGATACTATCACAAATCTAAACAGAGTTTTGAAATGAAGAGACATCACTTTGCCAACAAAGGTCTGTCTAGTCGAAGGTATGTTTTTCCAGTAGTTACGTATGGATGTGAGAGTTGGACCATAAAGCACGCTAGGCACCGAAGAATTGATGCTTTTAAATTGGGGTATCGGAGAAGACTCGAGAGTCTCTTGGACTGGTAAGGAGATCCAACCAGTCAATCCTAAAGGAGATCAATCCTAAAGGAGATCAGTCCTGGGTGTTCATTGAAAGGACTGATGCTGAAGCTGAAGCTCCAATACTTTGGCCCTTGATGCGCAGAGCCTACTCATTGGAAAAGACTCTGATGCTGGGAAAGATTGAAGGCATGGAGAGAAGGGGACAACAGAGGATGAAATGGTTGGATGGCATCAAGGACTCGATGGACATGAATTTGAGCAAGCTCCGGGAGATAGTGATGAACAGGGAAGCCTGGCATGCTTGCAGCCCATGGGGTCACAAAAAGTTGGACAGGACTGAGTGGCTGAATAATAACAACAACATTTGTTACACAGTAGTTTACTCAAAATACATTAGATTAATTATATAGCCATCAAAACCTGGAAGGCTATGCATATAAACAAAATATAAATGTCAGAAGTATAAAACTATATCATTTTCAGTCTTCATGAGTTTATAGGTACACCTTTAGGAATTTTAACTGCTTAATGCCTTTGAAGAAAACTTTTAATAGAGTTTTCTATTATGTTAAAATTGGTAGTGTTAAAATCTATAGTATGCTTACATATGAATATATATAGATCACTTAATTGTTAAAATGTAGAAGTTGGAGTTGACATAATAAATGAGATTTGCTAAACTTTCAATAGGAATTGTGAGATCTTACAGGAAATATTAGAATAAAATCACAATTTATTTCCCATACTTTGTATACTATGCAAAAGTAAAGCATATGAATGAATATGTTTGTAGACCATCTTGATTCTGAAAAGATTATCCTAAAATATTGTCTGCAATACTGTACCCTCATTCGTTAAAAGGAGCAGTCAGTTGGTGGGACAGTTGAAAAAAACTGTTAACGATTAAGGCAATGCCAAGGTACCGAAATAACAGACAAATTTCAAGGAAACAAATTTCTTCAGGCAATCAGATATGACGGGTCAGGACTCACAGAAACCAGATCCCATTTTCCAGCAAAGAAGCTATGACTGAACATAGCAGGAACACTCAGGACATCCTGTACAATGAAGCACATACGCAAACGGACAGTGAGACTGCTGACAAAAAGTGCCTCGTGTCTGTGTCTATAACCAGATTGTTTCTGGAAGAATACTGGGGGAAGAAATAAGTGATAAACTAAATAGCTGATATGTAAACATTCATTCAAAATGCTTCTGCTTCTTGATTCATCAGAGAGGGTACCAGTGAGGAGAGGGGAAGGCTAAGCTTTCATTGTTTACAGTGGATTGAATGTTACACAGCAAGAGGAAACAAAGGATATTCTTGGAATAGTCTGTTAAAAAAAAGTCTTCTATGAGAATACCGGGGCAGTCAGGATGTTAAACAGATGCATGATTTTCCAGACTTAAGAGTAAGAAGGAAAAACTGTTGATCATATATGCAGAATACTTTGTCTTAATATTTATTGTTTTCCCAGTAAAAGGTACAGAAATAAAGGAGCATGGTAACACTGTGTTTGAGATAATAGTCAGCAGCTTATTAAACTTTAAATCTTGAGTTCTGACTAAATTATGCAATTTTTTGTTTTTTTTTAAGTGTCATCTTCATATCTGAGATTCCTAATACATATTTAATGAGTCAGGCTGAAAGCATATTTTTCTTATGTCTATTTACTCTCTCTTCAAAATCCAATTATTTCCCATGGAAATGGATATCCTATAGTTTTAACATAACTCTGAATTAACTAATCCATATAGCAATTTACAGAGTTGTGATTTCAAAATAGAATGAATATGGGAGTACAGATATCTCTTTGAGATCCTGATATAAATTCTTTCAGATATATGTAAACATACACAGAAACGGGATTGCTGTATCATATGGTAGTTCTATTTCTTTTTTTTTTTTAATTTCTTTTTAAAAAAATTTTTTGGGGGAATTTCCATATTGTTTTCCATAGCACTAAACTGCTTTATGACAACCATAAAAATGCATATTAGCTAGATTTTCCCCCAAGGTGTTTGGTTGAAGGAATTGTCACATTTTCCCATTCTTTGCCCCAAGATTTGTTAAGTATATTAAACAAGCATACAACAGTTTTTATTCAGTTCAGTCACTCAGTCGTATCTGACTCTTTGTGATCCCATGAACTGTAGCACGCCAGTCTTCCCTGTCCATCACCAGCTCTCAGAGCCTGGTTAAACTCATGTCCATTGAGTCAGGGATGCCATCCAACCATCTCATCCTCTATTGTCCCCTTCTCTTTCTGCCTTCAATCTTTCCCAGCATCAGAGTCTTTTCCAATGAGTAGGCTCTGCGCCTCAAGGGCCAAAGTACTGCAGTTTCAGCTTCAGTATCAGTCTTTCCAATGAACACCCAGGACTGATCTCCTTTAGGATGGGCTGGTTGGATCTCCTTGCAGTCCAAGGGACTCTCAAGAGTCTTCTCCAATACCCCAGTTCAAAAGCATCAATTCTTCGGTGCTCAGCTTTCTTTATAGTCCAAATCTCACATCCATACATGACTACTGGAAAAACCATAGCTTTGACTAGATGGAATTTTGTTGGCAAAGTAATGTCTCTGCTTTTTAATATGCTGTCTAGGTTGGTCTTACCTTTTCTTTCAAGGAGCAAGCATCTTTTAATTTCATGGCTGCAGTCACCATCTGGAGTGATTTTGGAGCCCAAGAAAATAAATTCTCTTATTGCTTCCATTGTTTCCCCATCTATTTGCCATGAAGTGATGGGATCAGATGTCATGATCTTAGTTTTTTTGAATGTTGAGTTTTAAGCCTGCTTTGTCCCTCTCATGTCCGACTCTTTGTGACCCCATGGACTGTAGCCCACCAGGCTCCTCTGTCTATCAGGATTCTCCAGGCAAGGATACTGGAGTTGATTGCCATGCCCTCCTCCAGGGGATCTTCCCAACCCAGGGACTGAAACCAGGTCTCCCACATTGCAGACAGATTCTTTACTGTCTGAACTACCAGTGAAGCTAGTTTTCATTCAGTGACTAGGAAAATTTATTTTTCCTCAGGTTGCCAAATTCTACCCCTATCCCCCCCCACACACACTGGAGGTGGAATATTTAAATAAATAAAACAATTTTTACTGAGAGAATTGATTTGCAATATTATCTAAGTTACAGGCATACAATTCAGTGGTTCATAATTTTTTAAAGTTATTCTCCATTTTATAGTTGTTACAAAATATTAGCTATATTCCTTGTGCTGTGAAATATATTCTTGTATCTTACTTGTTTTATACATATTAGTTTGTACCTTTTAACTTCCTACCCCTATCTCACCCCTCCCCACTTTCCTTTTACCACTGGTAAACACTAGTTTGTTCTCTGTATCTTGAGAGTCTGTTCTTTTCTGTTGTATTTACTAGTTTGTTGTATTTGTATTCCACATCTAAGTGATATCATTCAGTATTTGTTTTTCTTTGTCTGATGTATTTCACTAAGCATAATACCCTCTAAGCCCATCCACGTTGCTGAAAATTGCAAAAATCTGTTCTTTTTTATGGCTCAGTAGTATTCTACTCTGTGTGTGTGTGTGTGTGTGTGTGTGTGTGTGGGTGGGTCAGTGGGTGACATCTTTATGCATTTTATCAGCTGATGACCACTGAGGCATCTTCCATACTTCGTCTACTGTAATCAATGCTGCTATGCACACTGGGGTGCATATATCTTTTCAGATTGGTATTTTCATTTTCTTCAGATATATACTTTGGAGTGGAACTGTTGGATTATATGGTAGTTTTCTGTGACGCCACAGACTCTGTAGTTCTATTTTCAGTTTTTGGAGGAAGCTTCATAGTGTTCTGCATAGTGGCTGTACTAATTTACATTCCCACCAACAATGGACAAGGAACCCCTTCCCTCTGCATCCTTGCCAACATTTGTTATTTGTGTTCTTTTTGATGATACCCATTATAGGTGTGAGGTAATATCTCGTGTGGTTTTGGTTTGCGTTTCTCTGATGATTAATGACGTTGATCATCTTTTCATGTCCACCGTCTGTATGCCTTCTTTGGAAAAATGTCTATTCAGTTTTCTGCCCATTTTTCAATTGAGTTGTTTTTGTTTTGATTTTGAGCTGTATGAACTGTTTATGTATTCTGGATATTAACTCTTCATTGGTCATATCATTTGCAAATATTTTCCTCTGTTCTATAGGTTGTCTTTGTTTTGTTGATGGTTTCCTTTGCTGTGCAAAAACTTTTACACTTAATTAGGTCTCGTTTATTTCTGCTTTTGTTTCCTTTGCCTTAGGAAATAGATCCAAAAAATATTGTTATGATTGATGTCAAAGAGTGTTCTATCTATGTTTTCTTCCAGGAATTTTATGGTTTCGGCCTTACATTTAGGTCTTTAATCCATTTTGAGTTTATTTTTGTATATGGTGTTAGAAAGTGTTCTAATTTTATTTTTTTATGTGTAGCTGTCCAGTTATCCCATCACCACTTGTTGAAGGGACTATTTTTTTCTCCATTACATATTTTTGCCTCATTTGTCATAGATCAAATGACTGGATGTGCATGGGTTTATTTCTAGGCTCTCTATTCTGTTCCATTGATCTCTGGGTCTGTTTTTGTGCCCTAGGTTGCCAAATTTCTGATGGCTGAACTTTTATATAGCTAAACAGGGGATTTACAGTGCTGTTGTGGAAGGGCAGCCTGAAGAAAGTGTCTTTCCCTTTAAGCTTCTGCGATGTGTTATATCCTAAATGTCTTGTTATTGTCCCATGGGGTTACTCTTTTCATTTTGTTGAAAACTCTGAAATCCCTGCCAAACCTAGCAATTTCATCATGGGGTGCATAGGTTTTCTCTTTCTGATTACCATTTTCTTTCTCTCCTTCCATGATGTCTACTTTTCACACTGAACTGCCATCCAATATCATGTACAGCATCTTGTGGAAGCTCTCCTATCCTAAGTTTACCATCTACAGTGCACGCTCACTGATTTTCTGTTTACTGTCTTATCATCAGAAAAATGTTTTAAGGGTATCCTTAGATTATGTGTGTCCATTTATCTGCTTTAACAATTTTGGACACCGAAGATGTCTATGTTGTTAGTAACTACTGTTTAACTTGCCAAATAAAATAGGAAAAATAAAATGAAGACAATTACTTGAAATTTTAATCAAAGCCTTAGACTTACTGAAAATGCAGTTTGGCAAGTGAAGTGACTTAGGTCATGCTGCGCATGTCTATGCTTAGGCCGCACAACCTTAGTTTTCACTGTACATAGCAACACCACTGGAACAGAAGGTTCCAGAGAACAAATTATTCTTAAAAACTTTTAATACTTCCAAACAAGATTGTGCCTTTAGTAGTGGTTGCAACTTATCTTTTAACACACTAACTTTAAGAGAACATGTTCACAACTTAACCCATTCATCTCCAACAGAACCACAAAACAGCCTTTTTTTTTTTTCACTGCAGTGTTATTTTTTAAATTTTTTATCAGAGGGTAATTGCTTTATGACATTATGCTGGTTCTTGATCTACTTCTCTTTTGGTTAATTCTGTCCCTTATGATCCATAAGCTTCTAATTCACTAGTTATTGCTGCATGATTAAGGAGTGACTCCAAAGTCAGAAAGAAGATTTGCTAAGGAAAACTTCCTGACCATCTATTGTACATTGAGGATATATAGACAATGTGGTACTGTTGAGATTCATGCAAATTAAAAGACATAATTGCTCACTTTGAAAAATTTATAATTGTTATGATAATAAAACTAAATAATAATATAGGAAGAATTGGTTATAAATCTGTATAGTCAATGGTTAAGAAAACAAAGAAAAGTCTTCTGACATAGTTCACCCTGTTCTCACTTTTGGATGAGAAAAAGGAAATTAAACTTTTTCTGGTTGGTTATTTAACTTGTCATTTTGCTTCCACATTATCTCTGAAGACACATTCAAGGATAACTTGATATGGCTGGAGTAAATGTTGGGGGGTGTGATTCTGTTTGTGATTAGAGAATGCCTTCTGCTTTTTCCATCTCTTTAGGTTCTTCGTATTAACTGAGAGTAATAATCCTCCGTGCAGCATACCCAGTTGGTACAGGCTTTGTTTAGGTTCTAGTTTTTCAGGACTGCTGTCTAATTGGTTTTCCTACCCTGGGTACTATTATAGAATGGTAATAGCAAACATCAGTAGACCTCACTTAATCAAGGTACTTTTCCTTAATCTTATAAAAGATGAACTATTAAATCAAGACCTATAAAAGCAACAAAAGATATAATTGATAATATGTGTACCCACTTTATGGAATAAGTGTGGTTTATCATGTAACTAATAAGCATAAACAAATATGTGACCCAGAGTTCTCTAGTCCTTATAGGTCACCCTTTGATACTTCTCAGACTGTGATTTGAGGCCCTATTCTATATTGAGAGTGGGATGTTGTGGAGATTTTCTTCCCTCAGCTGACTCTCTGGAAGTGTTACACGTTTCATGAATACAAGTTGCTCTCAGTCCCAGCTGTGCCAAAGCTCTGTGGAGGTCCTGTCTTCTGCCCCACAAGCAACTTCTACAGGAAGTTTAACTTCCCATATCCCTTCACTATGAGCATGGATACAGCTAAATTCTTCAATTCCTCAAGGCAAAAACAAAAGCAAACAAAACTGCACTAAAGGGGAATTAATAACCTTATTTCTATAGAAAAAAATCATATTTTCCTAGGTTTCTAAATAATGTAGCAATGTTCTTTTTAGAACTTTCCTTTTCCTAAATACTTATAATATATATATTGTGTATAGCTACACAGTTATAGTGGCACTTGTGATCAGTTTTTCCACCACCAGATTCTTTTTTTTTTTTTCCATTTATTTTTATTAGTTGGAGGCTAATTACTTTACAACATTGCAGTGGTTTTTGTCATACATTGAAATGAATTAGCCATGGATTTACATGTATTCCCCATCCCGGTCCCTCCTCCCACCTCCCTCTCCACCCCATCCCTCTGGGTCTTCCCAGTGCACCAGGCCCGAGCACTTGTCTCATGCATCCAACCTGGGCTGGTGATCTGTTTCACCCTAGATATACATGTTTCGATGCTGTTCTCTTGAAACATCCCACCCTCGCCTTCTCCCACAGAGTCCACAAGTCTGTTCTATACATCTGAGTCTCTTTTTCTTTTTTTGCATATAGGGTTATCGTTACCATCTTTCTAAATTCCATATATATGTGTTAGTATACTGTAATGGTCTTTATCTTTCTGGCTTACTTCACTCTGTATAATGGGCTCCAGTTTCACCCATCTCATTAGAACTGATTCAAATGAATTCTTTTTAATGGCTGAGTAATATTCCATGGTGTATATGTACCACAGCTTCCTCATCCATTTGTCTGCTGATGGGCATCTGGGTTGCTTCCATGTCCTGGCTATTATAAACAGTGCTGCGATGAACATTGGGGTGCACGTGTCTCTTTCGGATCTGGTTTCCTCAGTGTGTATGCCTAGACGTGGTATTGCTGGGTCATATGGCAGATCTATTTCCAGCTTTTTAAGGAATCTCCACACTGTTTTCCATAGTGGCTGTACTAATTTGCATTCCCACCAACAGTGTAAGAGGGTTCCCTTTTCTCCACACCCTCTCCAGCATTTATTGCTTGTAGACTTTTGGATAGCAGCCATCCTGACTGGCGTGTAATGGTACCTCATTGTGGTTTTGATTTGCATTTCTCTGATAATGAGTGATGTTGAGCATCTTTTCATGTGTTTTTTTGCCATCCGTATGTCTTCCTTGGAGAAATGTCTGTTTAGTTCTTTGGCCCATTTTTTGATTGGGTCATTTATTTTTCTGGAATTGAGCTGGAGGAGTTGCTTGTATATTTTTGAGATTAATCCTTTGTCTGTTGCTTCATTTGCTATTATTTTCTCCCAATCTGAGGGCTGTCTTTTCACCTTGCTTATAGTTTCCTTTGTTGTGCAAAAGCTTTTAAGTTTCATTAGGCCCCATTTGTAATGACACCACCAGATTCTTGCTAAAATCTTTGGTTTGATATGTTTTAACAAAAATGTCTCTACCTTAGTTCTGCCTAAATATTGTGTTTCTTCCATTTTCCTTATTCTCCAATACCTGCCAGTTCCTTTGTCTGAGGAATCCCTTGCAAATTCATGTGGAATATTCATAAATACCAACAAAAGCTATAAGACATTCTCCATATCTCCATCGGCAGTTGCCTAAATTTCAGAGTTTATGATACAGAAACGACATCAGCTACCCTTTAATTCATACTGCTGTTTATTCTGTGTCCGCTGGTTGCAACCTAATGGTTGAGTTGGCGCAGTGCCTCTCAAGATGTGTACTTGAGCACGGTGCCCCGTCCAGCTACCCAGAGGTATATTTTTCTTCATGATGGGAGCCAGGGAAAGAAGGAAAAAGAAAGTAATCAAATTCCTTAGCTTGTGATTTCAAAAAAGTTTCAAAAAGTAAAAATCTTATTTAGAGAATCTTATTTTGTGATGATTTCTTGATCCACACCATCCAATTTGACCCTAAACTTGTGTTGTCAGAGGCTCTGCTCTCTGTCATTATATAGTCATTACACAGGGTCCACAATATTATTTGTCAATAGGTAGTGGATGATTCTTTATATTAGAGCCAAAGTAACTTTTGCAAAGTCATTTTTAGAGTTTGTTTTATTGTGACAAAAAAGTCCTTGAACTAAATATGTAACACTGGAAAGACTAGTTTTTCTTAATTATAATAATAATTGAATATCTAAGCTATTGCTCTAATAGAGTTAAAATTGGTTTCTGCTTATCCATTCATTAAGTGAAAGTTTATTGAGTGTGTTTTCTACAGTGCCCTGCTAGGTTTTGTGGATATAAAAAAATGGAACCAGGTCTTTCTCTTCAGAGATCTTACAGTCTAGTGGAGAATAAAAACTTAAAAACTAATAGTTATTATTTATAGATATTATACTAGAGTAGCTATTCTTACCCAGGGATGCACAACAAAAACACACAGGCATTTCTATTATCTTTTTTTTCCAAAAAAAATACATGGCTGTGCCCTTTAGGTATATAAGTTTTAAAAAGGATTATTTTAATTGTGACTTGCATGTTTATTAGAGCACCAGAAAGAGAAAGGAAACGCCAGCATTTAGCAGAGGGAATGATTAACCCAGGCTGGGAGGTAGCATGTGGTGTAGGGCAATTTTAATCTGGATATTGAAGAGAATGTGAGCGTTCAGTAGGTAAAGAAAATGGGAAGGGCAGAATCAGTAGAAGAAAAGGCATCCAGGCATACATATAAATAGAAGGAGGTCATCACATTTAAGGATAACATGGCAGGGCAATGACTTATGAAAACTTGTGGCAAAAAAAAAACACACACACACACACAAAACTTTAGACCTATGTTGACTAATCACAAAATAAAGTGTTTTAGAAGTAAACATGTCAACCAGAATTTGAATCAAAATCAATGCCTGTGCCTGGGTAGGAGCCAACTTAATTTTCTGGCAAGGAAGGAACCAGTGTACATGGCTGTGAGCAAGGATGACGGCATGAGAACTGGCTCCCCTTTGAAAGAAAGTTGGCTCAAAACATTTGTTCTCTAGGCAGGATCCTTCTCAATGCATGTCATAGATGAAATTATGCCTTTTCTTGATTAGTCTTTCTAGTTCTTAATAGATCAGAAATGAAGTAGGAGTAGGCATGTGAGATCAATGAGCCTATAAATCATAACCTTTTATATGAGACATGCATTGGACTAAGCACTTGTAAAATATTGCTTTATTTAGTCTTCATGGTTATAGGACTTATCAACTCCATTTCACTGGTGAGAAAGCTAAGGCTTTGATAGTTGAATAGTTTGTCTACAATAACTTGATATTCAAACTCAGACTTTAAAGACTTCAAAAGACTCTGCTATACTGTCTTATTTTATGATTTAGAAATGCTGGTCTAATAAATCTTCTGCTCATAAGGAGGAATGTAGTGGAAAACACACTGAACAAAGTACAGTGTACTATATGTATGACATAGAAAGAACTGTCAAACAATTAAGTTTTCACTTCTAGCATAAATTAATTTTGTCACCTTGAGAACATAAATAATTGATAACTACCATGAGTTATTAGTCAAAGTTTGAATGAATTGTCTTCAAACTGAACATTTAGATGAAACATACTCTATACCAGGAAGAAATATTTAAATGGAAGTTAAAGGAGAGATCAGCATGGATCTTAAGTGTTTATTACTCTTTCTTCCGCAGGTCAGGAAATAGGGACTATGTCTTCCTTTCTCACATTTTTACAAGGTTAGACTGCTTTTTTTCATGAGTATGTAAACCTTCCTGTATAGGTTCAAATGTCAGCTGTATTACACCCTCACCCTCTGGGATCTATGATTTACTGACTCCCTGTCAATCTTTCCCATTCACTGAAGGATTTGACATAATCTACCTCTTTACCCTCTGGGATCTTCCCTTGTAGCTCAGTCAGTAAAGAATCTTCCTGCAGTGCAGGAGCCCCAGGTTCGATCCCTGGGTTGGGAAGATCCCCTGGAGAAGGAAATGGCAACCCATTCCAGTATCCTTGCCTGTAAAATCTCATAGACAGAGGAGCCTGGTGGGTTGCAGTCCATGGGTCGCAAAGAGTTGGGCACGACTGAGTAACTAACACTAACACTTACTTACCTCTTTGCCCCAAATTTTGTACATTGTCAAGATGGCTTCATTATTTATTGAATTGACCAGTATTCTATAAATAGCTCCTCATTTCTGTATTTCCTCTCCTCCAGTCTTGAAACCTGGACTCACAGGCTCAAATCCCCAACCTCACCACTTCAACTTTCCAGTCTCACCATTCCACTGAAAATGGAGTGACCACTTCATCACTAAGCCCACAGACATTATTGTGTTCTTGTTAATTGGTTTGTTTCTCAGCATCTTCATCTTGCGAAATGGTCTTTTCAAGGTTGATGAAATCACACTATCCTTGCTTTTGTTTCTTTAATCTTTCTGTGTTTGTGCTCAGTCGATCAGTTGTGTTCGACTCTGCAAGCCTTGAACTGTAGCCTTCAGGCTGCTCTGTCCATGGGATTTTCCAGGTAAGAATACTGGAGTGGATGTGATCTCCTCCTCCAGGGAATCTTTCTAACACTACTTTTTAAATCCCCTTGATGAGTTCATTGTCTTCTCCATTCTTTTAATTGTCAGAATTCTTTAGATTTTCATTCACAACCTCTCACTGCAAATACATCTATAAGTAATCTCATCTGTTGCCATCTTTTTAAGCCCACTTTCTACCTAGATGACTCCAGCTTAGTTCATCCCCTGGACACTTTGGAGACCCATATATTCAATCACACACTAACCTTTTTATTTTGGAGAAGTAGTTTCAAGCATTGAGAATCTGTGCAGAGGACAGAAGCAACAGTGAATTTACAGAAGCTGAGAATGTTTCATTTTGAGTAAACTGGAGAATGAAACATGAAATAGAAAAAAATTACAGATATTATTCATGGAGATTTTTATAAAACATACTAAGAGGTGTTGGTTAGTCACTAAGTTGTGTCCGACTCTTTTGTGACTCCATGGACTACTGCCCACCAGGCTCCTCTGTCCATGGATTTCCCAGGCAAGAATACTGGAGTGGATTGCCATTTCCTTCTCCAGGGGATCTTCCTGATCCAGAGATCAAACCTGTGTCTCCCACTTAGCAGGCGGATTCTTTACCACTGCGCCACCTGGGTAATTCACTAAGAAGTGTGGATTTTATCTTAAGAGAAAGTGAAGCGTTAGTCACTCAGTCACGTCCCACTCTGCAATCCCATGGACTGCAGCCCACCAGGCTCCTCTTTCCTTGGAATTCTCCAGGCAAGAAAACTGGAGTGGGTTGCCATTCCTTTCTCCAGGGGATCTTCCCTGATTCAGGGATTGAACCTGGGTCTCATGCATTGCGGGCAGATTCTTTGCTGTCTGAGCCAACGGGGAAGAAATACACAGCAATTTGAAATTTCTAACCACTGTGATTAGAAAGATCACTCTGAAAATAGAGTAGAAAACTGATGATTAAAGAAAAGGCAGTAGAAAATAACAAGCTGGGAGACTTTTAAAGTAAACCCTGTGAGAATCTGTGAGAGTCTGAAATGAAATAAAGTAAATGGAGAGACATATTCTAAAAATGTCTACTAAAATAAAGAATGTTTCAGTCTGAGTATGAGTGCTTCACTTGATATGTAATGAACTCCTTTCATGTTAAATTTAGTATAGTGTCTGAAAATCAATTTTGGTATGTGACAAGTAAAATATTTCATATACATGTATGATATTTATCAGATATAAATGAAATTTGTAAAATTTATTAACTCTGGAGGCTTTACTCAATCCCAATACAATTGATTGATAAATGAACACATTTTAAAAACAAACAAGCAACTAAAATAAAAAGAGCAAAACCAACACAGAAACATGGATTATCTTTCAGTGTATTGTTTTCTGCATCTTGGATCTAGATGGTTCTAAACAGTTAAGCAGTATCCTCCAGCTTCAGTTGTACCCTGGCCACTTCCCTCCACTTTCTGTGATCTTAACAGAAATAAATACTGGAGTTTTGCATGTGACTGTTACCTTTCCACCTAACTGATAAGTGTGCATTGTCATGTTGAGGAAATAATAACCTGGTTTGCACAGCTGGGCCCTCTAAATGCCACAA
The DNA here is from genome assembly GCF_023699985.2 of Odocoileus virginianus. Lineage (NCBI taxonomy): Eukaryota > Metazoa > Chordata > Mammalia > Artiodactyla > Cervidae > Odocoileus > Odocoileus virginianus. The sequence goes on along the minus strand of NC_069685.1, from coordinate 31,385,143 downwards.
CATACTGGCAAGACGTCCAGAATTAAACTCCGTGGGTTGGTTCTGGATGATTCCCAAGTGCAGGCAAGTGTGAGAAGCAGAAGCATGAAACATTTCCCAAAAGTGATTCTCAGATAATTCAAGTTGGTTTCTGTTACTTGCAAGCAAAAGAGTCAAATGAATAGTTTCCATGGAGCTTGGGAAGGGAAACATCTTTGATGTGCTTTCCTGGTGGAAGATTTTTGTTCAGATCACTCAGGTGACCAAACAGAAAGCATTCTGTGCCCACAGGAGAACAGTCTGGATGAAGAGATCAAGTCCTGAGCCTTTGGAGTGGAAGTACTGACTCTAAGATCCTAGAGTACCAGAGAACTAATCCTCAGTTCAGTTCAGTCACTCAGTTGTGTCTGACTCTTTGCGACCCCATGAATCGCAGCACGCCAGGCCTCCCTGTCCATCACCAACTCCCAGAGTTTACTCAAACTCATCTCCATCGAGTTGGTGATGCCATCCAGCCATCTCATCCTCTGTCATCCCCTTCTCCTCCTGCCCCCAATCCCTCCCAGCATCAGGGTCTTTTCCAGTGACTCAACTCTTTGCATGAGGTGGCCAAAGTATTGGAGTTTCAGCTTCAGCATCAGTCCTTCCAATGAACACCCAGGACTGATCTCCTTCAAGATGGACTGGCTGGATATTCTTGCAGTCCAAGGGACTCTCAAGAGTCTTCTCCAACACCACAGTTCAAAAGCATCAATTTTTCGGCACTCAGCTCTCTTCACAGTCCAACTCTCACATCCATACAAGACCACTGGAAAAACCATAGCCTTGACTAGACGGACCTTTGTTGGCAAAGTAATGTCTCTGCTTTTTAATATGCTATCTAGGTTGGTCATAACTTTCCTTCCAAGGAGTAAGCGTCCTTTAATTTCATGGCTGTAGTCATCATTTGCAGTGATTTTGGAGCCCCCCAAAATAAAAGTCTGACACTGTTTCCACTGTCTCCCCATCTATTTCCCATGAAGTGATGAGACCAGATGCCATGATCTTAGTTTTCTGAATGTTGAGCTTTAAGTCAACTTTTTCACTCTCCTCTTTCACTTTCATCAAGAGGCTTTTTAGTTCCTCTTCACTTTCTGCCATAAGGGTGATGTCATCTGCATATCTGAGGTTATTGATATTTCTCCCGGCAATCTTAATTCCAGCTTGTGCTTCTTCCAGCCCAGCATTTCTCATGATGTACTCTGCATGTAAGTTAAATAAGCAGGGTGACAATATACAGCCTTGATGTACTCCTTTTCCGATTTGGAACCAATCTGTTGGTCCATTCCCAGTTCTAAGTGTTGCATCCTGACCTGCATAAAGGTTTCTCAGGAGGCAGTTAGGTGGTCGGGTATTCCCATCTCTTTCAGAATTTTCCACAGTTTATTGTGATCCACACAGTCAAAGGCTTTGGCGTAGTCAATAAAGCAGAAATAGATATTTTTCTGGAACTCTCTTGCTTTTTCAATGATCCAGCGGATGTTGGCAATTTAATCTCTGGTTCCTCTGCCTTTTCTAAAACCAGCTTGAACATTTGGAAGTCCTCAGTTCACATATTGCTGAAGTCTGGCTTGGAGAATTTTGAGCATTACTTTACTAGCATGTGAGATGAGTGCAATTGTGTGGTAGTTTGAGTATTCTTTGGGATTGCCTTTTTTAGGGATTGGAATGAAAACTGACCTTTTCCAGTCCTGTGACCACTGCTGAGTTTTCCAAATTTGCTGGCATATTGAGTGCAGCACTTTCACAGCATCATCTTTCAGGATTTGAAATAGATCAACTGGAATTACATCACATCCACTAGCTTTTTTCATAGTGATGTTTTCTAAGGCCCACTTGACTTCACATTCCAGGATGTCTGGCTCTAGGTGAGTGATCACACCATTGTGATTATCTGGGTCGTGAAGATCTTTCTTGTACAGTTCTTCTGTGTATTTTTGCCACCTCTTTTTAATATCTTCTGCTTCCATTAAGTCCATAACATTTCTGTCCTTTATTGAACCCATTTTTGCATGAAATGTTCCCTTGGTATCTCTAATTTTCCTGAAGAGATCTCTAGTCTTTTCCATTCTGTTGTTTTCCTCTATTTCTTTGCATTGATCACTGAGGAAGGCTTTCTTATCTCTCCTGGGTATTCTTTGGAAGTCTGCATACAAATAGGAATATCTTTCCTTTTCTCCTTAGGTTTTCGCTCCTCTTTGTTTCACAGCTATTTGCAAAGCCTCATCAGACAACCATTTTGCCTTTTTGTATTTCTTTTCCATGGGGATGGTCTTGATCCTTGTCTCCTGTACAATGTCACGAACCTCCGTCCATAGTTTATCAGGCTCTCTGTCTCTCAGATCTAGTCCCTTAAATCTATTTCTCACTTCCACTGTATAGTCATAAGGGATTTGATTTAGGTCATACCTGAATGGTCTAGCAGTTTTCCCTACTCTCTTCAGTTTAAGTCTGAATTTGGCAATAAGGAGTTCACGATCTGAGCCATAGTCAGCTCCCGGTCTTGTTTTTGCTGACTGTATAGAGCTTATCCATCCTTGGCTGCAAAGAATATAATCAATCTGATTTTGGTGTTGACCATCTGGTGATGTCCATGTATAGAGTCTTCTCTTGTGTTGTTGGAAGAGGATGTTTGGTATGACCAGTGTGTTCTCTTAGCAAAACTCTATTAGCCTTTGCTCTGCTTCATTCCATACTCCAAGGCCAAATTTGTCCATTACTCAGGTGTTTCTTGACTTCCTACTTTTGCATTCCAGTCCCCTATAATGAAAAGGACATCTTTTTTGGATCCTAGGGAGTATCAAATAGTGAGAACTCACACAAAGGAAACCACTTGAATACAAAACCTAGCATCACCCAACCACCAGTAGCACCCTGTGCATCTAAACAACAAACAAAACAAAACTATAAACCCAATCATCAGCAGACAGGATTACCACCTCACTCAGCCTAGGCCATCAGAGGGAAAACAAACAAACAAACATAAAAACTCAGCACAAATCTCAGCTTATAGGAAGCTTACAAAAACTACTGGACCAACCTTAGGAGGGCAGAAACCAAAGATAAGAAAGAATTCAGCCTTAAAGCCTAGGAAAAGAAAACCTCAAACACAATAAGTTAAAAAAGAATAATGAAAAGGCAGAGAAATACTACACATATGAAGGAACAAACTAGAAAAACAGAAGTCCAAATAAATGAAGAGGAAATAAGCAAACTACCTGAAAAAGAATTCAGAATAATGATAGTAAAGATACTCAAAAACCTTGAAAACAAAATGGAGAAAATGCAAGAATCAATTAACAAAGACCTAGAAGAATTAAAGAATAAACATACAGAGACAAAGAACACAATTACTGAAATTAATAGTAGGAATTAATAGAAGGAATCAATAGTAGAATATCTGAAGCAGAAGAATGAATCAGTGAGCTGGAAGATAAAATGGTGGAAATAACTTCAGAAGAGCAGAATAAAATAAAAAGAATGAAGAGAACTGAGGATAGTCTCAGAGATCTCTGGGGCAATATCAAATGCACCAACATTCAAATTATAGGGGTCTGAGTTGAAGAGAAAAAGAAAGGATATGAGAAAATGTTTGAAGAGATTATAGTTGAAAATTTCCCCAACATGGAAAAGGAAACAGTCCATCAGGTCCAAGAGGCACAAAGAATCCCATACAGGATAAATCCAAGGAGAAACAGGCCAAGACACATACTAATGAAACTAACAAAGACTAAACACAAAGAAAGAGTATTAAAGGCAGCAAGGGAGAAGCAACAAGTAACATACAAGGGAAACTCCCTACATTTAACAGCTGATCTTTCAGCAGAAACTCTGCAGGCCAGAAGGGAATGGCAGGATATATTTAAAGTACTGAAAAGGGAAAATCCACAACCAAGATTATTGTACCTGGCAAGGATCTCATTCAAAATTGATGGATAAATAAATAACTTTTCAGACAAGCAAAAGTTAAGAGAATTCAGTACCACCAAACCAGCTCTACAACAAATGTTCAACAGACTTATATAGTCAAGAAATACAAGAGAAGAAAAAAGATCTGTAAAATCATCCCCAAACAATTAAGAAAATGGCAATAGGAACACATATATCAATTGAACTTCCCTGGTGGCTCAGACCGTAAAGCGTCTGCCTACAGTGCGGGAGACCCGGGTTCGATCCCTGGGTCAGGAAGATCCTCTGGAGAAGGAAATGGCAACCCACTCCAGTACTCTTGCCTGGAAAATCCCATGGATGGAGAAGCATGGTAGTCTATGGGGTCGATGGATTAAATGCTCCAACCAAAACACACAGACTGGCTGAATGGATACAAAAACAAGACCCACATATATGCTGTATACAAGAAACCCACTTCAGACCTAAAGACTCATATAGACTGAAAGTGAGAGAATGGGAAAATATACTCCATGCAAATGGGAAGCAAAAGAAAGCTGAAGTAGCAATCCTCATATCAGACAAAATAGATCTTAAAATAAAGAAGATTACAAGAGATAAGGAAGGATGCTACATAATGATCAAGGGATCAGTCCAAGAGGAAGACGTAACAATTATAAGTATCTATGCACCCAATATAGGAGCATCCCAATACATAAGACAAACATTAACAGACATAAAAGGAGAAATTGATAGTAACAAATAATAGCAGGAAATTTTAACATCCTACTCACACCAATGGACAGGTCATCATAACAGAAAATTAATAAGGAAACACAAATCTTAAATGAGATGGATCTCACTAATATCTTCAGGACATTCCTTTCAAATGCAGAATACACCTTCTTTTCAAGTGCACATGGAACATTCTCTCACTAATATCTTCAGGACATTCCTTTCAAATGCAGAATACACCTTCTTTTCAAGTGCACATGGAACATTCTCCAGGATAGACCATATTTTGGGTCACAAATAAAACCTCAGTAAATTTAAGATGATTGAAATAGTATCAAGCATCTTTTTTGACCATAACGCTATCAGACTAGCTATCAATTACAAGAATAAAACTGTAAGAAACACAAACACACAGAGATTAAACAACCCATTCCTAAATAACCAAGAGGTTACTGAAGAAATGAAAAGGGAAATAAAAAAATTTCTAAAAACAAATGACAAGGAAAACACAACAACTCAAAACCTATGGGATGCAGCAAAAGCAGTTCTAAGAATATAGCAATACAATACAATCCTACCTTAAGAAACAAGAAAAACATCAAATAGACAATATAACTACAACTAAAACAACTGGAAAAAGAAGAACAAAAAAAAAAACCCCCAAATTAGTATGAAATCATAAAGATCCAAGCAGAAATAAATGAAAAATAAATGAAAGAAACTAGTAAAGATTAATAAAACTAAAAGCTGGTTTTTTGAGATGATAAACAAAATTGACAACTCTTTAGCCAGACTCATCAAGAAAAAGAAGAATCAAATTAACAAAATTAGAAATGGAAAAGGAGAGGTTATAACAGACAATGCAGAATAACAAAGTATTAAAACAGACTATTATGAACAACTATATGGCAATAAAATGGATAACCTGGAAGAAATGGACAGATTCTTAGAAAAGTTCAATCTTCTAGGACTGAACTAGGAAGAAATAGAAATTATGAACAACCCAATTACAAGCACTGAAATTGAAGCTGTGATCAAAAATCACCCAAAAACCAAAACCCCACAACCAGATGGCTGCACAGGAGAATTCTATCAAACATTTAGAGAAGAGCTAATGCCTATCCTTCTCAAACTCTCTCGAAATTGCAGAGGAAGGAACACTTCCAAACTCATTATATGAGGCCACCATCACCCTTATACCAAAACCAGACAAAGACAACACAAAAAACAAAAACTACAGGCCAATATCACTGATGAACATAGATGCAAAAATCCTCAACAAAATTTTAGCAAACAGAATTCAGCAACACATCAAAAAGCCATTATTCGAGGAATGCAAGGATTTCAATATATGCAAATCAATCAATGTGATATACCATATTAACAAATTGAAAGATAAAAACCATATGATCATCTCAATAGAAGCAGAAAAAGCCTTTGACAAAATTCAGCACCAATTATGGTTAAAACTCTTCAAAAAATGGGCATAAAAGGAATCTACTTCAACATAGTAAATGCCATATATGATAAGCCTACAGCAAATTTTATTCTCAAAGGTGAAAACCTGAAAACATTCCCCCTAAGATCAGGAATAAGACAAGGGTGTCCACTTTGACCACTTTTATTCAACATAGTTCTGGAAGTCCTAGCTTTAGCAATAAGAGAAGAAAAAGGAAAAAAAAAAAAAAAAAAGGAATCCAAATCAGAAAAGAAGACGTAAAGCTCTCCTTGTTTGCAGATGTCATGACACTGTACATAGAAAACCCTTAAGGTAGGATCAGAAAATTCCTGGAGCTAATCAGTGAATTCAGCAAAGCTGCAGGATACAAAATCAATATTGAGAAATCACTTGCATTTCTATATACTAACAATGAAAAATCGGAAAGAGAAATTAAGGAATGACTCCTATCCTCCATTTCAACAAAAAGAATTAAATATCTAGGAATAAACTTACCTAAGGAGACAAAAGAACTGTGCACAGAAAATTATAAGACACTAATGAAAGAAATCAAAGACAACATAAACACATGAAGAGACAGTCCATATTCCTGGGTAGGAAGAATCAATATTGTGAAAATGACTGTACTACCAAATGCAATCTACAGATTCAATGTGATTCCTATCAAATTGCCAATGGTGTTTTTCACAGAACAAGAACAAAAATTTTCACAATTCATATGGAAACACAAAAGACCCTGAGTAGCCAAAGCAGTTCTAAGAAAGAAGAATGGAACTGAAGGAACCAACCTTCCTGACTTCAGATTATACTACAAAGATACAGTCTTTGTACTACAAAGATACAAGAGAGTATGGTACTGGCACAGAACCAGAAATATAGACCAACAGAACAAGATAGAAAGCTCAGAAATAAACCAATGCACCTATGGGTACCTTATTTGTGACAAAAGAGGCAAGAATATACAATGGGACAAAGATAACCTGTTCAATAAATGGTGCTGGGAAAACTGGGAAAACCAACTACATGTAAAAGAATGAAATTAGAACACTTCCTAACACCATAAACAAAGATAAACTCAAAATGGATCAAAGACCTAAATGTAAGACCAGAAACTATAAAACTCTTAGAGGAAAACATAGGCAGAACACTGGATGACATAAATCAAAGCAAGATCCTCTATGACACACCTCCTAGAGTAACAGAAATAAAAACAAAAGTAAACAAGTGGGACCTGATTAAACTTAAAAGCTTTTGCACAGAAAAGAAAACTATAAGCAAGGTGAAAAAACCCTCAGAATGGGAGAAAATGAGACAACTGACAAAGGATTAGTTTCCAAAATATATAAGCAGCTCATACAACTCAATGCCAGAAAAACAAACAACCCAATCAAAAAGTGGGAAAAAGAACTAAACAGACATTTCTCCAAAGAAGAGATACAGATAGATGGCTAACAAACACAAGAAAAGTAGCTGAACATCGCTCATTATTAGAGAAATGTAAATCAAAACCACAATGAGATATCACCTTGCACTGGTCAGAATGGCCATCATCAGAATGTCTACAAACAATAAATGCTGGAGAGGGTGTGGAGAAAAGGGAATGCTCTTGCACTGTTGGTGGGAATGTAAATTGATACAGCCACTATGGAAGACGGTATGGAGATTCCTTAAAAACCTAGGAATAAAACCACCATATGACCCAGCAATCCCACTGCTAGGCACATACCCCGAGGAAACAAAAATTGAAAAAGACACATGTATCCCATTGTTCACTGCAGCACTATTTACAATAGTTAGAATACAGAAACAACCTAGATGTCCATTGACAGATGAATGGGTAAAGAAGTTGTGGTACATATATGCGGTACAATGGAATATTACTCAGAAGAAATACATCTGAGTCAGTTCTGATGAGGTGGATGAACCTAGAACCTATTATACAGAGTGAAGTAAGTCAGAAAGAGAAAGAAAAGTATCATATTCTAACACACATATATGGAATCTAGAAAAATGGTACTGAATAATTTATTTATAGGGCAGCAACAGAGAAACAGATATAGAGAATAGACTTATGGACATGGGGAGAGGGGAGGAGAGGGTGAGATATATGGAAAGAGTAACATGAAACTTACATCACCATATGTAAGATAGATAGCCAATGGGAATTTGCTGTGTAGCTCAGGAAACTCAAACAGGGGCTCTGTATCAACTTAGGGAGGTTCAAAAAGGAGGGGATATATGTATACCTATGGCTGATTCATGTTGAGGTTTGACAGAAACCAACAAAGTTTTGTAAAGCAATTATCTTTCAATAACAAAATAAATAAATAAAAGAGTGTTTTCTGTTAATGAAATTAATTGAAGTTGAGTTTAAATTTGTTGGTCTTATTGTTTAAATGAGTTTATTTATGTGGTACTTGAAATTATCTCATTGCTAATTAAACTTAATTGTTTCCCAGGAAACTTTTTCATTATTTAACAAGTTATGGAAAAATTATCCATCAACTTTGCAGTATTATTTTAATTTTGCACACACATTTTCCTATGTTCTATTAGGTAAAATGTGTGATTTGGAGGGCTTTCAAGGGATCTATATACACACACATTCAGTTTTACATTTAAACTCTTGTATGTTTCTTTAGTGTGATTTGGCAGAAAAATTTTTTTGACATTATGGCATTATCATTTTCTAGATTGACATATTATGAAGGTAAATAGTATTTTATATTTAAATAAAACTGTCTTTAAATGTTATTCTTTTCTCAAACACTGTATTGCATAAACAGGGGCAACATCTCATAATACAGTGTTGAGAATCAGACGTTGGCTAAGTGATTTGTGGTGATCTCAGAGAGCAACTAAGCGTGAAAACACACAGGGTGCTTATTCTACTGTACTAGCAGATCACAATTGTGTATGGTATACCAGTTTCCTACTATTGCTGTGACAAAGTACTACAGCCTGAGCAGCACAAATGTATTTTTCTTACGGTTCAGAGGTCAGAGATCCTAAATAGATTTCTCTGGGGTGAAATCAAGGTGTCAATAACACTGGATCCCCTCCAGAGTTTCTGGAAGAAAATCTGTTTACTTGTCTTTTCCAGGACTCTGCATTTCTTGGCTTATGGCCTCAACTTTGTTCTACAAAGCTAGTGATGTAGATTGTTCTCTTTCTGACTTTGCTGACCTCAGTTTTCATCATATGTGTGTGTGTGTGTATGTGTGTGTGTATCTTCCTTCTCTCTATAGTCAAATCACCATTTATCTCCCTCTTAAAAGGAGAATTCTAAGGATTCTTCTTTAGATAACTCAAGATTCCAAGAGTTTTAATCATACCTGCAAACTCTCCTTAGTCATGTAAACTAACAGTTTCCAAACATTGAGACCTGGCTACCTTTGGGACCAGGTCAGAGGATGAGATGGATGGACGGCCATCCATCTCCAATGCAATAAACATGAACTTGGGCAAACTCTGGGAGATGCTGAGGGACAGGGATGCCTGGTATACTGCAGTCCATAAAGAGTCAGACATGACAGGGTGATTCAACAACAACTTTTGGGGCCATTACTAAACTTGCACATATAATGCTATAATATCAGTACTATTTTTTTCCCCCTTTGGGCATTTTACTTTCACCTTTTCCATTGTTAGAAGCAGAGTAAGAGATGAGTTTTGCTTCATGCCCAGATCCACTGAATACTATGTGTTTTTTGTTTTGGGGCCCTAGATAGAGGAAGCAGACAGTAAAGCTGCATTAGAAAAATGGTTCTCCAGCAAGGTCCTTTCTGTGTTGTTATTCTCATTTCTTTACTTTCCCACTAAAGGTATGTATGATATAGTGAATTTGTTTCTCCCAGCTTAACAGATGAAGCAGAAAGATGGCAGTCCTGGTAACTAGAATACACTACCACACAATTGCATTCATTTCACATGCTAGCAAAGTAATGCTCAAAATTCTCCAAGCTAGGCTTCAATTATATGTGAACTGAGAACTTCCAAATGTTCAAGTTGGATTTAGCAAAGGCAGAGGAACCAGAGATCAAATTGCCAACATTCGTTGGATCATAGAAAAAGCAAGGGAATTCCAGAAAAACATCTATTTCTGCTTTGTTGACTATGCCAAGGCCTTTGACTGTGTGGATCACAACAAACTGTGGAAAATTCTTAAAGAGATGGGAATACCAGACCACCTTACCTGCCTCCTGAGAAATCTGTATGCAGGTCAAGAAGTAACAGTTAGAACTGGACATGGAACACGAGACTGGTTCCAAATTGGGAAAGAAGTACGTCAAGGCTGTATATTGTCACCCTGATTATTTAACTTATATACAAACTATATTATGTGAAGTGCCGGGCTGGAAGAAGCACATGCTGGAACTAAGATTACCGGGAGAAATATCAATAACCTCGGAGAAGGCAATGGCAACCCATTCTCAGTACTCTTGTGTGGAAAATCCCCTGGACGGAGGAGCCTGGTAGGCTGCAGTCCATGGGGTTGCTCAGAGTAGGACACGACTGAGCAACTTCACTTTCACTTTTCACTTTCATGCATAGGACAAGGAAATGGCAACCCACTCCAGTGTTCTTGCCTGGAGGATCCCAGGGACAAGGGAGCCTGGTAAGCTGCCGTCTATGGGGTTGTACAAAGTCAGGCACGACCAAAGCAACTTAGCAGCAGCAGCAGCAGCAGATAGGCAGATGACACCCTCTTATGGCAGAAAGCAAAGAGTATAACTAAAGAGCCTCTTGATGAAAGTGAAAGAGGAGAGAGAAAAAGCTGATTTAAAACTCAACATTCAAAAAAACTAAGATCATGGCATCTGGTCCCATCACTTCATGGCAAATAGATGGGGAAACAATGGAAACAGTTAGAGACTTTATTTTTCTGGGCTCCAAAATCACTGCAGATGGTGACTGCAGCCATGAAATTAAAAGATGCTTGATCCTTGGAAGAACAGCTATAACAAACCTAGACAGTGTATTAAAAATTAGAGACATTACTTTGCCAACAAAGTCCTGTCTAATCAAAGCTATGTTTTTTCCAGTAGTCATATATGAGTCGGACCACAAAGAAAGCAGAGTGTCCAAGAACTGATGCTTTTGAACTGTGGTGTTGGAGAAGACTCTTGAGAGTCCCTTGGACTGCAAGGAGATCCAGTCAATCCTAAAACAAATCAGTCCTAAATATTCATTGGAAGGAGTGATGCTGAAGCTGAAGCTCCAATACTTTGGTCACCTGAATGTGAAGAACTGACTCATTAGAAAAGACCCCGATGCTGGGAAAGATTGAAGGCAGGAGGAGAAGAGGACAACAGAGGATGATATGGTTGGATGGCATCACCGACTCAATGGACATGAGTTTGAGCATTCTCCAGGAGTTGGTGATGGACAGGGAAGCCTGGCATGCTGCAGTCCATGGGGTCGCAAAGAGTTGGACACAACTAAGTGACTGAACTGAATGGGAAACAAAAAGAACTTTCTTCTCTCTTTTCCCAAGAAGTAAGATTCTCCTCCCCTTTCTGGCTTTGACTGAGAGGACAGAACCCTATAAGGCACATAGAATCAATATTTATGAAAGAGATGCATGAAGGGAGGATGCTCTGATCATACTATTATATGTGCCACTATTTCTGATTTTTAAAAAGAATCTAAGGCACTCTGCTCAGAAAAAGCATATTTTTAACCCCGGTGGCCTAAGCCGCACATTCCAACTACTTAATTACATTCTGCATAAGAGTATCCTTCCAAGTGTTCCAGAACTCATGGTGGTTTTCATTTCCTATCCCTAGCTACTCCGTTGTTGTGCTATTGTTATTATTTAACATTCCTGAGAGCAGACAGATGCACTCTTTGAAACAGGAGTATGCATTTCCCATTGAATAAGCTAATAGGCTAAAATCTGGTTGCCATATTCCATCTCCAAGTTGAATAAAATAAATGCACTAAAGAAAACATAATAAAAGGAAACAGTGAAAGAAAATACAAGACAAGGCATCTGTCTGGTGAAAACCCAAACCAGCTGATGCAGAGAATAGACTACTTTGTGACTTTGGGTCTGGCTAATGTTCTCCTTTTTTGAAAAAACAATACAACACTTGTGCTTATGTTATAAATGGACAGGGTTATTATTTTCTAATATAAAAGACTTAAATATGTTTAGGAAGGATCACAGAAGGATGGGGCATTTTTGCACAGCAATAGCATTCCATTTAAAAATAACAATTATACATTGTAACACTCCATTCTTCCCATCCAGATTTCTTTGGAATCATTTGATACAGCATTCCCATTTCTTAACACTGAAATTCACTCTTTGTTAGAATCATACAACTAATACAAAAATTCACATACTCAGAAAATTTTGACAGCAGGGAGCCGGTGTAGCAATGATCGATTATGACAAGCCCCTAGCCTTCTCTTCTATTTCAGAGGAAGAGCTCTCTCTCTCCTTGTAAGACAAATCCCTTTGTGCTTTGATACTACACCCTCTGCCTTGGGCAATTCAGTCTACCAACTGTTCTCTCTGGTCTGATTTCAGCCTACTCCTATCTACTTGTCTTTCATGCTTATGTATGAGCATGCCAAGGCTATTTTATGTAGCGTGACAGCAACATTTTAAAAAATTTATTTATTTTTAATTGAAGGATAACTGCTTCACAGCATCGTGTTGGTTTCTGTCAAACATCAACATGAATCAGCCATAGGTGTACCTATGCCCCCTCCCTCTGGAACCTCTCTCCCACCTTCCTCCCCATCCCATCCTTTCAGGTTGTCAGAGAGCCCCCCGTTGGGGCTCCCCGAGTCATATAGCAAGCTCCCACTGGCTATCTATTTTACATATGTTCGTGTATATGTTTCCATGCTACTCTCTCCATTTGTCCCATCCTCTCCTTCCTACTGCCCACCCCCGGGTTGGTAAGTCTATTCTGTATGTCTGTGTTTCCACTGATGCCTACAAATAGGTTCATCAGTATCATCTTTCTAGATTCCATATATATATATATGCATTAATACATGGTATTTGTTTTTCTCTTTCTGACTTACTTCACTATGTATAAATAGGCTCTAGTTTCATCCACCTCATTAGCATTAACTCAAATGTGTTCCTTTACATGATGGAGTAACATTCCATTGTCCAGAACGATAGCAATATTTTTAAACGAGATGAATATTCTTTTCTCTTTTACACTTCCTGAGGAGGCCCTTCCTCTAGTTCTGCCAGAGCCATCTATTTGCCTCAGGGAGGATTAGAATTGTGGAAGCTGGATTACATTGAGTCAGAGGCAGTCACTCTTCACCTTTTGACATTTGGCATAAAATATGTGAGTTGACTACAAGACTGAAGTTTTGAAAGCCAGGCTTGGTTAAGAAAAAAAAAAATCCCTAAAATCCTCTAGGTTCCATTATTGTACTAATGGAATCTGCGTTTGAGGAAAACATACTCTTTATGGAGTTGGACAAATGGGTCCTTCAGGCCTCATGCTGAACTCCATGCTGATTTTCCATGGAGGAAGCCTGGGCCATGGTGCCAGCATCTCAGGAGAGGGAACCGAGACGCTTGGAGGAAATGAGGGAAGGCTTGTCACTCTATCATAGATATTTTCTGTTTTCCAAAGACAGAGTCAGAATATGTCATATAGAATGCCTGCCATAAGGGGAACTGGGAAGCCTTCCCACTTTTATTGCCAGGCCAAGGATGGGTGAAGTACATGATGAAACCCATATATCTTGATTGCCCTCTTCTAGACCATGGTTTCAAATGTGAGCAATGCTATCAAGTATGAAGAAAACCCAAGAGTGGAGCGAAGTTGATACCACTTCCTGTTTAGAACTCTGGGAGGAGGCATACATGCAGGCTCCTTTCCTACCACAGACCCTGCCCAGGCTCCCTCCCTGGGAAATCAGCATGGGGATGAGAATGAGGCCGAGGGACCCACTTGTCCGACTCCACAAGGGATGTTTTCCTCTATCCCAAATACCTTCCTGGGAAGGAAGAAGGAAATGTGTAAAACATTTCTGATTGGAAGTTGGATTTTCAATTGGTGCCTTACCCACAAGACTGTTTTATATATTAAAAAAAATCATTTAAACCACGTAAGACAGAGGCACATTTTTCTAGTAAGTTTAGGTAACTTTTTGTTTCCACTAAGCAAAGGGGAGAAATAGTGGGTGTTTACCAGATATTTCTGAATGCCAAGTATCCCTGAAATACCCTTCTTGTATCTGGAGCATTTGCCACATTTTGAGTACAGCCTTATTTAACTTATATGCAGAGTACATCATGAGAAATGCTGGGCTGGAGGCAGCACAAACTGGAATCAAGATTGCCGGGAGAAATATCAATAACCTCAGATATGCAGATGACACCACCCTTATGGCAGAAAGTGAAGAACTAAAGAGCCTCTTGATAAAAGTGAAAGAGGAGAGTGAAAAAGTTGGCTTAAAGCTCAACATTCAGAAAACTAAGATCATGGCATCTGGTCACATCACTTCATGGCAAATAGATGGGGAAATAATGGAAACAGTGGCTGAGTTTATTTTTCTGGCTCCAAAATCACTGCAGACAGAGTTTGCAGCCATGAAATTTAAAGACGCTTAATCCTTAGGAGCAAAGTTATGACCAATCTAGACAGCATATTAAAAAGCAGAGACATTACTTTGTCCATAAAGGTCTGCCTAGTCAAGGCTATGGTTTTTCCAGTAGTCATGTATGGATGTGAGAGTTGGACTATAAAGAAAACTGAGTGCAGAAGAATTGATGCTTTTGAACTGTGGTGTTGGAGAAGACTCCTGAGGATCCCTTAGACTGCAAGGAGATCCTACCAGTCCATCCTAAAGCAGATCAGTCCTGGGTGTTCATTGGAAGGACTGATGTTGAAGTTGAAGCTCCAATATTTCGGCCACCTGATGCGACAAGCTGACTCATTTGAAAAGACCCTGATGCTGGAAAAGATTGAGGATAGGAAGAGAAGGGGATGACAGAGGATGAGATGGTTGGATGGCATCACTGATTCAATGGACATGGGTTTGGGTGGATTCTGGGAGTTGGTGATGGTCAGGGAGGCCTGGCGTGCTGCAGTTCATGGGGTTGCAAAGAGTCAGACACAACTGAGCAACTGAACTGAACTGAGTACAACCTTTGCCAAAGAGAAGCCAGAATCTATTCCCCCAATCTTTCGTTATCAATGTACAGACTCTTCTAAGATATGCTCAGATAAGACTTTGATTTGAAAATAAGTAAAGTGTCACAAACAAGGTAGCACTAGCATCTGGCTTCTGACATCAGGCCTTACTCTTATTGGAATGAACGGTGAGTCTCCAAAAATATCAGTGTAAACTGTATTGTCATTATTTATGCCAAGTAACAGTGGCTGAATGTCTCCACTGTAGTAACCTTATTTTGCAGATGGTCATTGTTCTTTGATGTGTGGCTTCCAATCTTGACTCTCTGACCACAGAGATTTTAGGCACTACCTATCATGATTCATTAAATTCCTTATCTTATTAAGCAAGTTATTGATTACTAGGAACCACAGCCAGTAACAGTTAACTTTATTGAGTGCTTTGAGCACTCAGCTGCTCACTTGTGTCTGACTCTTTGAGACCTCCCAAACTGTAGCCTGCCAGGTTCCGCTGTCCATGGAATTTTCCAGGCAAGAATACTAGAGTGGGTTGCCACTTCCTTCTCCAGGGGACCATCTCGACTCAGGAATAGAACCCACGTCTCCTGCATCTCCTAAATTGTCAGGTGGATTATTTAACACTAAATCACTTAGGAAGCCCCATAGAGTGCTCGACTGAGTACGAGCCACAGGTTTATGCAGGAGACCTGGGTTTGATCCCTTGTCAGGAAGACTGCCTGGAGAAGGGAATGACTACCCACTCCAGTATTCTGCTGGAGACTGCTACGGACAGAGGAATCTTACAGGCTACACAGTCCGTGGGTCGCAAAGAGTCAGACATGACTGAGCAGCTAAGCACACACAGGCACATACACTGGTTTAAGCAGTTTGAATGCTTTATTTTGGGAACTTCCCAGGTGGCAGAGTGGTAAAGAACTTGCCTGCCAATGCAGGAGATGTGCAAGAGATGTGGGTTTGATCTCTGGATCAGGTAGATCCCTTGGAGCAGGAAATGACAACCCACTCTAGTATTCTTTGCCAAGAAAATCCCATGCACACAGGATCCTGGCAGGCTACAGTCCATGGAATGGCAAAGAGTTGGACACGACTGAGCATGCGCATGCCCATGCATGTGTTTTACTTATCTCATGTGCTTCCTCTCAGTAAAATAGACACTATTAGTAGCTACTTTTGCAGATGAGGCAACTTAGAGGGAGATTCAGTAACTTGCCCAAAGTTGTTTGTTAACCGGTAAGTGGTGGACCAGAGATTCAAACTCAGCCAGTCTAACCTTGTAGCCCATATTTTACCCTTATGCTTTAGAGTTCATTATATATATATACACCTTTATCTCTCATTATATATAATATAATATGTATATTATACATATGACTGCTAGCGGTAAAGAACCTGCCTGCCACTGCAGGAGACAGGAGTTTAAACTCTGGGTCAGAAAGATGCCCTGGAGGAGGGCATGGCACCAACTCCAGCATTCTTGCCTGGAGAACTCCATGGCTGGAGAAGACTGCTGGCTACAGTTCATTGGGTGGCAGGCTGTCGGACATGACTGAAACAACTTAGCGTGTATGCTCGTATGCATATCTATGCCTACTTATATAATGCATGAGTAAATCTCTAGCTGTGTATATTATACATAGCCTGAGAATATCCCCTACCTATCTCATTCTGTTTATAAACACTGCTCTATTTCCCAAGCTTGTCCTTTTTAGATGTGTTGAAAGCATGGTTTACTTTTGCTTTTCCCACTTCATCCACTATCTTCCACTTTCAATCCACTAAAATACAGCTTCCTCTCCTATAATGTTCCCTGAAACTATTTATCATCAAGGTCACCAGAAGTGTTACCAATAGTCTGTTTTTTGGTTTTTATTCTTTATCTCTCTACAGCATTTTCTATGTGATCCCTTACTTATCTTTTGATTCTTTTAAACTGTTTGGTTTCTGTGATATTTTTGTGACTTGGATTTCATTCTAGAGCCTGGGCCAGTGTTTCTCAGGGCCTTTCATAGACTCTATTTCTTCTGACATACTTTAAATACCATTTCAAATTCTCAGTCTTCTTTAACTTTCCCTGAATGAATTTAAACACACTCTAGATCCGGAAACATTGATGAATCTCTAGCATGTACTTCAGCAAATATATTTATCCTATGATCTATCATTACACCTCATATTGTCTTCTGGAAATCTCTCCTAGTATGTTCCAAAGATCTTTCAAATTCAAACTTAGTATTTTCCAGTAAACATATTTTTCCTTTTCAAATTTCTCCTCCTTCATTCCCATTATCAGTTAATGAAAGAATCATCACCTCACTCAGTCAAAAAGCCCACAAGTCATCTATTCCTTCATTTTCATCTTCATGCTCCATCTCAATTCACCATCATGTACTAAATGCATTACCTCCTTAACAGTATACAGCCATCCCCTCCTCACCATCTCTCTGCTTTTATCTTTTTGTACTACTTACTACAACAGCCTGCTAAATCCATCTACATGGGATTTCCTCTTTATATTTTCCACCTCCTGCAGAATAAGCTTTAAAAAACACAAAGGTAATTATTTCACTTCTCACTTAACATCTTTCAGTTGCTCCCCATTACTAAGGACAGTTTGAGCTTCTCAGTCACTACTTACTTGATCTGGTGTGTGCTCATCTGGATCCTTTATCATCATATAACTCTCTCTTTACAGACCACATCCCATCTAATTGATTTATCTGCAGTTTCCTCTAATACTCATGCTCTCTCGTGCACCTGTTTGCATTCGTTATTAAATTCATGTGACCCAGTTGGCTTACTGCTGCTTATCCATCAAAACTAATCTCAGATTTTATGCTTTCCATATCTTCCCATGTGCTCCTCTTCATGATAACAGTGTTAACTCTGTGATATTCTCTCACCCACTAGACTGGGACACTTCAAAGGAGATCTGCTCTGTCTTCTGTCTCAGAACATTCAGGCCTCCCAAAATGGCTGGATTATTGTAGAAGCTAAATGAATTGGTGTCAAAATTGCACATATTTACTTGAAAGCCCAGAGTGGCTAAGTGATTTGTCCATTGTCACACTGCTAGTAAATGACAATGATGTAACTCTTCATGATTCTTTAACTGACATTCTCAGAACTTAACAAAATGCCTAAAATACAGAAAAGACTTAATATATACTTGTTGAATGAATGAATGAACAAGGAAAAGAAAAATATCTCATTTTCCATAACAAAATGTTTAAAAATACTGAATTTCAGAATACTGCAGAGAAGGGAAGCTAAAATACATACTTTTGTTTCAAAACTGTTCTTATTAAATGGCGATATTTAAAGAAAATATTTTCAGTGTGATTTCCTGATTTTAAAGAGCCAAGGTACATCTGTAACTTATACTCTCTAAATCTGCGTGTAGTTGTTTCTACTGAATAAAATTAAAATTAAGGAGACTAATAAATTTTATATGAAAAAAGGAGTTAACATTTCCCAGATTTATAATAACATTTTGAATGCCTAGGGCTGCTTTTAATGAATGTCCTTTTAAATCAGTAGAACAGTAGAGTGGCAGGCAGAATTCAAGGATTGCCCCTGTGATCTCCATCTTTTGTTGTTAAAGTGAAAGTGAAATCACTCAGTTGTGTCCGACTCTTTGCGACCCCATGGACTATCCAGTCTGTGGAATTCTCTAGGCCAGAACACTGGAATGGGTAGTCTTTCCCTTCACCAGGGGATCTTCCCAACCCAGGGACTGAACCCAGGTCTCCCACACTGCAGGAGGATTCTTTACCAGCTGAGCCACAGGGGAAGCCCAGTGTATTTATGGGATTGTTGTCACACCCTATATAACCCCCTCCTCCTGAGTATGAGTGACAGCTGTGACTTGCTTTTAGCCAACAGAATACGGAAAAGGTGATGGGACACCACTTACAGTTTGTACTGTAAGACCTCCTTTAACAGACCAGAGTGAGGGCCTCTCTCTTGCCGGCCTTGACGAAATAAAAGAGGGTCAGCATGATGGCCTCAAGTAGCCGAGCAGCCAGCAAGAAAACAGGAAGCCCTGTTCTCCAACCACAAATAATTGAATTCTGCCAACAATCAGTGTGAGCTTCGGTTAGACTCTGAGTTTCAGAAAACTCGTAGCCCAGCCAACACCTTCAATGTTGAAAATGGCTTAAAAAAAAAAAAAAAGGCTGGGGCTGGATTTTGGGAGAAAACCCCAGTTAAGGTGTGCCTGAACTCTTCACCTGTGGTAACTGCATATGCGCTTAGCCGCCCAGTCCGGTCAGACTCTTTGGGACCCTACCGGGCTGTCGTCCACCAGGCTCCTCTGTCCACGGGGTTCTCCAGGCAAGAATCGTGGAGTGGGCTGCCATTTCCTCCTCCAAGGAATCTTCCTGACCCAAGGATGGAATCTGCGTCTCCTGTGACTCCTGCACTCCAGGCGTATTCTTCACTGCTGGGCCATGGGGAATGAGATAATAAATAGGTGCTGTCTGGGGCCTGAGTTTGTGGTAATTTTCCGCTTAAAACTAATATACTATAAGTCAGTCCTCCACGTATTTAACATAACAAATCTTATTATGTAACTTTCAAAATTTCAAGAATAAATATATGTTATTGAAAAGCAAAGTTTCAAAGCATTAAAGGAAAAGAAAATCTAATTGCTATCTGAATTATAATTCATGTTTCAAAACATGGTAATTAAGCTGTAAGAGAAAAATATATGATAAAAAATTGAGAATGAATAGTAAAGTCTTATATGGATTTTAATAGACAAGGAAGGAAAACCCCAACCCTATGTTTTTCTTGAGTTTACATCAATATTTATCCACAGCTTTCTGTTTTAGAGTATTTTGTGGCTTTTATTTTGCAAACTATAGTGGGTCAATCTCTGTTTTATTTAGGAAAGTAAACTATATCAAAAATACTTTAAATGTTATACAAAATAAGCAATATTTTCGGTAACACTAATAAAAATTTCAAATAGTTCTAAGATTTTTATCATTAAATATCAATAATATACTTCTCTGTAATAATTATGTTTCATAAGCTGGTCCTTTTTCTAACTCTTCTTTCACATGATATAAAACATGTGACTTTGTCACTATCAAAAATAAGTTTTAACTTTTTAAAGTAAACCTTAAGTTTTAAAGTGAAAGTGAAATCGCTCAGTTGTGTCCGACTCTTTGCGACCCCATGCACTGTAGCCCACCAGGCTCCTCTGTCCATGGGATTTTCCAGGCAAGAATACTGGAGTGGGTTGCCGTTTCCTTCTCCAGGAGATCTTCCCGACCTAGGGATTGAACCCGGGTCTCCCACATTGTAGGCAGATGCTTTACTGCCTGAACCACCAGGGACGTCCTAAGACTGTAACAAATAAAAGCCTAAAGAAAACAAATGCTTAAACAGCCAAATTTAGCCATCTCTCATTTATAATTGAAAATATTAAAACTAAAAATCTGAAAAATACTTAAAATGATACCCTAAAAATGTCCCTTTCAGCTGTGTGGAAAATACAATAGTTTCATATTACCGTGCATGTGTGCTCAGCTACTTCAGCTGTGTCCAACGTTTTGTGACCCTATGGACAGCAGCCCATCAGGCTCCTCTGTCCACGGGATTTTTCCAGTAAGAATACTGGAGTGGGTTGACACTTCCTCCTCCAAGGGATCTCCCCCATTTGGGGATCAAACCTACATCTCCTGTGGATTCTTTACCACTGAGCCACAAGGGAAGCCCCTTATGGTACTGTAATGTGTCCTATTTTCTAAAGTCTTAGGAAAGTCTTTCTTATTTCCAATTCTTAAGTGTTCTGAGTTTTAACAACATTATCATTTTCTATTTGTGATAGGATGACTAGCCTTAGGTAGCTCATAGAAACTGTTATTCACTTCTTGCTTCATAACATTCTGGGTACAATATGTACCAACAATTTTTTCTTTGTTTTCCTTCCTGAGGCTGATCTGATATTAAAGTGCTGGCTTTAATAAGTTTCCACTTCAGTCTAAAACAGATAATTTAAGAAATCCAGAATAGCAGAGGCTGCCAAAGCTCAGTGTTTCCAGAAAACCAGATTGCTATTTTACTTCTTCCATTGTGAGAAAACCCAGGCCTGTGGAACATGCCACCTCTTCCTCAGAGTAAATAGCTCTCTCTCTGAGCCAGTGACTTCACCGAGGAAGTGCTTAGTGTTAAAGGCTCTCCTTCAATCCCACTTCTTATTTTATTGTTTGTTTTTGGCTTAAGTTTTACTGCTTTCACATCTGGATGGCACGGCTTTCATGTGGTATTAAAAGTATGTGTCCAAAACTGCGTCCCCGATGCACATCCTGTTTATCTTTTGAATTAAATTTCTGTTTAGTAAACCTTTGTGGTTTGGATTCAGTGCAGAGTATTTTCAGCCAAACTCCCTACCCACTTCCTCAAAAATAATAACGCCCCTGTCTGTCCCTCCCTTACCCACCTTTCCTCTTCTAAGTTACTGTCTATCAGCCAGATTATTAGGAATATTCAAGAACATTATCTCATCTCTCAATGATAAAAATCTATGTCTAAAGCATTAGTGCTCTGGTAGCTCTTTTCACAAAACTTTTGTTTTACATGCTAAGTGAAAGTGAAGTCGCTCAGTCGTGTCCGACTCTTTGCGACCCCATACACTGTAGCCTACCAGGCTCCTCTGTCCATGGGGTTTTCAAGGCAAGAATACTGGAGTGGGTTGCCATTTCCTTCTCCAAACCATTAGCAAATACTAAACCTCATAGCTCAGTTGGTAAAGAATCTGCCTACAATGCAGGAGACTCCAGTTCGATCCCTGGGTTGGGAAGATCCCCTGGAGAAGGGAAAGGCTACCCACTCTAGTATTCTGGCCTAGAGAATTCCATGGACTGTATAGTCCATGGGGTTGCAAAGATTCAGATGCAACTGAGCGACTTTCACTTCACTTCACTCCTATGAGGCTCTGGCAGAAAAATAACCAATTTTTGAATTATGAGATATTTGCTTTAGAAAAACATAAATAAGTGCCTTTCCAAAAATAGTCTAGCAACTGTTTTCTGTTCATATCCAAAAAAGAAACATGATTAAAATAGTTTTCAAGTCTTCCCTTCAAATTGATCATAAAAGTCCTATCAGTAACAAATAGATTTACCTGACATACTGCATAAAATTAGTTAAAAAAAAAAAACAAAACTATTGTTTAAACCAAAATTTTTGAAGCAAAGAAATCTGGTTGTTCTTGGCTTAATTTGCTTACTTGGGGGTATGTTCTCCCCAGATCCACACATATAATTTCCATTGCGTTTAAAAGGGGTTATGAACACACATCTGAAGGAGACTTGACCACTCAGTGTTTGATGTTCTAAAGCCAACTAAAGCATGAACCTCTTGCTTCCTTTCTGATCCCAGCCCTTTTCAATGAGAACAATGCTTATGCAAGATTTCCTAGGGGGATTTTGTGACTTGAGGTTTTAATAATCTAGGCTAAAATTCAAATAGGAACCACAGCTGCTTGGATAAGATTCTTAGACCTCTTTATTTGAACTGCAGTGAACTTACCAGAATTTTAAATATTCTCAGCAATATTTGATATGTAAGAGTGACATATGGTAGCTTTCTTTCAGATATAAGAATATCAATATATCTACAAGAGTATGAAAATAAAATAAAGGACATGTATATTCTTTAACCATTTGCAAGTATGTTTAAGAATAGATTCAGCTCTTTTAAAAAGTCATAAACATCACTCTTCTAAGTCAATAAAAGAAACCTATTGAAAATACTTTCTATTTTCTGTCTTTTTCTTGAAATTCTCACTTTGTTCTTGCATTGTTCTTCTGACCTTGGCAAATATTCATGATTGTTAGTTTGAACTCTCTATAAGGGAAATCATGTATCTCCATTTCATTAAGATTAGTTACTGGAGATTTATCTTGCTTTTTGGTTTGGAATGTATTCCTCTATTTCTGCACTTTCCTTGACCCTTTTTGTTGATTTCTACACATTGGAAGAGACAGTCTTGACAGAGTGACCTCATTAGGAGATGAACCTTGTTGATAAGCCTGGCCTGAGCTTCTAGTTGTCTCTCAAACTCTTATGATTGTACAAGCCTCCTTCTTTGCTCTTAGTGGCTCCTGGTAATTGAGACTGTGCCAGTATCCATTAGTTTCCCAAGGAGGATAACAGTCAGAACCTATGTGCAAGATGATTAGACCCCTCAGATACAGCTGGGAAAGCTACATGTTTGAACTGCTTCCTGGGGAAAACAGAGATGGGCATTTTTACTTGCTTCTTCTGTACTGGGTTCAGGTGTGGAGCTGCTAGAGGTTGTTCCTGTGCCCATTAAAAACTGTTTCTTTGTTCACTACAGTTCTCTGGGACTTGTGAATACAACTGCATTTCCCTATTAGAGCTGGGTGATCCAGAGGTGCCTTCTTGGGATGACTGCTGTAAAAGCTGGGCCACCAGACATGTATGCAAGCGCCTTCCAGGGAGCTACTCGTGACTTGGGCGGGGGCTGGAAGGAGAGAGCAAGAGTAGTGTCTTCCAGCTTCCCCAGTCTCTGGGGAAGATCCCAGCTAGAACCTCTTACTGTTGTTCAGTCTCCAAGTTGTGTCTGACTCTTTGCAACCAGATGGACTACAGCACGCCAGGCTCCTCTGTCCTTCACTGTCCCCTGGAATTTGCTCAAACTCAAGTCCATTGAGCCGGTGATGCCATCAAACCATCTCATCCTCTGTCGCCCCCCTCCTCTTCCTGCCCTCGGTCTTTCCCAGCATCAGGGTCTTTTCCAATGAGTCGGCTCTTCACACCAGCTGGCAAAAGTACTGGAGTTTCAGCTTCAGCGTCAGTCCTTCCAATGAATAATCATGGTTGACTTCCTTTAGGATTGAGGTTTGATCTCCTTGAGCATACACCTGCCCTCAGTTTAGTGTCAATACCCAGTTCTGAAATGTTGGAAAACAGCTTTTGTCCTCTGTGTCTCAGACTTTGCCTGGGCTCAATACAGCACAAGCCATATATTAACCATTCACATTCAAATAGTTAGAATTCCTGAGAAATCTTTAATACACTGAGACTTTTAAATATCCTATGCAATGCATGGTACTAAATTTTCCTTTAAAAATACTAGGAAATGGGCTTAAATTAAATTTTAACCAGAATGTTAATATAAAGCAGATAAAATATTAAGCAGATCTGGCACAAGTTGAAGGACATATCCAGAGCTCACTTGCCACCAACAGGAAGCATTTCTCCCCTTCTGGAAATGCATTATACAACTCGTAAATCCACAGGATTCTGTAGAGAACTTTGGAAATGGCTAGATTAGATGACAGACACTGAGTGGATTGTGCACAAGCATCTGTGGGGCTAATGCCCACCAAGAGCAGAGGGCTTCAAGACTGGTATTCTTCCCAGGACATATTCACCCAGAAAAATGCCTGTCACCCAGCAGACCCAGAAACTGTAGTTTTCTTGGCACCCAAAATGAGCCTCAAAGCTGTCTGAAGTCTTCCAGCTCAAAAAGTTTCTTGTCTTTGAAGTAGGTCCCTTACCTAAATTTAGTTCCAGATCATTTATAGATGTCTGTTCCATTATATTCTCTCCCTGCAAACTCCTTACTATGTAGTCATTTATTGGTTACATATGGACTTCCCAGGTGGCTCCGTGATAAAAAATCTGCCTGCCTGTGCAGGTGATGCAAGTTTTATCCCTGGATCAGGAAGATCTCACAGAGAAGGAAATGGCAACCCACTCCAGTATTCTTGTCTGGAGAAGCCCATGGACAGAGGAGCCTGGCAGCTACAGTTCATAGGGTCGCAAAAGAGTCGGAAACGACTTACCAACTAAAACAACAATAAATATTTAAATAGCATTCTAACCCAGTGATAGACTATGAAGTTTTTACTCTCTATGTGAACACTGGGGCCTTATTTAAATAAAATTAAAAACTGCTATTTATCGTATTTGGAGATTCAGGAACCTTATGAACAGAGCCTTCAATGGAGGGACAATTTGCTCATTTAGCAGACACTAGGTAGTGAAGGCTGAGCACCAAAGATACTTTCGAATTGTGGTGTTGGAGAAGACTCTTGAGAGTCCCTTGGACTGCAAGGAGATCCAACCAGTCCATCCTGAAGGAAATCAGTCTTGAATATTCATTGGAAGGGTTGATGGGAAGCTGAAGCTCCACTACTTTGGCCACCTGATGCAAAGACCTGACTCAGTGGAAAAGACCCTGATGCTGGGAAAGATTTAACACAGGAGGAGGAGGGGACGACAGGGGATGAGATGGTTGGATGGCATCACCGACTCAATGGACATGGGTTTGGGTAGACTCTGGGAGTTGGTGATGGACAGGGAGGCCTGTTGTGCTGCGGTTCATGGGGTCGCAAAGAGTTGGACACAACTGAGCAACTGAACTGAACTGAGGGATAATTTTGAAGATTGCAGAAAGTCTTGGCAGGGACGCTGCATTCAAACTCCTGCACTAAAGGACTTGACCAAGCTTCAGCATGGCTTCTAGCAGCCTACGGCCAAGCTCTTGGGAGGACGCAGTCTCCTTTTGAGTTTCTTTCTGAGAAAACTCAGAACATCAGAGAATTTGCTGTTCTAGCCAGCACCCAACCACAAGGCCCTGACCTCCCTTTCTTGGAGCACATGTACTAACAAAGGCTTATAATTTACAATTCTCCCTCTGTCCTTTTGAGAGGTATATGTACCTCCTACAGTTCAAGAATGTCTTGCTGAAAGCCATTCCTTTGAAACACAATCATCCTAGTCTCCACCGTGGGCCCAGGAAGGTGGAGAGTGGGCAGGATAGAATCAGAGCTTCCACAATTGCCAGCTGGTTAATACAGGTGGCCTAATCAAATTTACACTGAGGGATCTCTAGTAACTGTTCATTTTCCTGACTCTATTTGAGCCCTTGCTCACTCCCTCTACTTGCCCTCCTTTTTCCTTTTTTAAAAATACCTGGCTACTTCTGTGCAAATCGGGATGGACCTCAGTTTACTTCTGTGCAAACTGGAATGGACCTCACAGGTTAGAACTCAATTCTCCTTCAGTTTTAGACAAGAATAATTTAGTCTTGAAAAGTTTTTTTCAGAAGTTCATGCTCTGTTTTGTACTTATAAGTTGTTTCAGCATGGATTAGGAGAAGTGCAATGTGAAACACTGTGTATGTGAAAGAAGAACAATGTTTCACTGACAGATAAATATGGCTGTTGAGATTTTACTGGACTGTATTGAACACAGAATTACACTTATTGTGATGGTTTGGGAAAGGAAGACACAGTCACAAATTCTGTAGCAAGAGATAAATTTCGGAGAAGCAAACTTCTGTGGCTTAATTTAGAACATTTAATCAGTTCAGTCGCTCAGTCCTGTCTGACTTTTTGCGACCCCATGGACTGCAGCATGCCAGGCCTCCCTGTCCATCACCAACTCCTGGAGTTTACCCCAACTCATGTCCATTGAGTTGGTGATGCCATCCAACCATCTCATCCCCTGTCATCCCCTTCTCCTCCTGCCCTCAATCTTTCCCAGAACATTCCCAGAACATTCAATAAGACTATGTAAATAGTCTTATGATGACCAGATACCTGAAATAGGTGAAATTACTCTATTCATTTCTATATATAATAATTATACAAAAATTCAATGATACAATTTTATTCAAATATATAATACATTCAATTTTAATATCTATAAATATGTAATATCTTTTATTATATATATTTTATATGTGTGCATGTCTATATATGTGTATAAAAGTGAAAGTCACTCAGTTGTGTCCCGACTCTGCCACCCCATGGACTATACAGTCCATGGAATTTTCTCCAGGCCAGAAAACAGAAGAATAAAGGTTGTAAACTATTTTAATTATTTAACTTCCAAAATTTATGTTTGTCATGAATGAAATTTATTTCTAAGTATGATGAACTGAAAATTATTGATTGGGTTACTATCTTTGGGGTATAATTGATCATCTACTTCTTTCACGTTTTTCTCTTTCTTTTCTCAAACCATTGATACTCAGAGCATAATGCACATTTATTCTGTATTTTAAGAAATTACTTTGTTCTTGGAAAGGTTGAGAAGACTTAAGGAAAACAGATTAAAAATTTATGAAGGCATAATTACCCCAGGTCTAAGCTTGATATTCATCAAAGGTTAAATTTTGCGTTTAGGTTTTAACTTACTTTTAACTGAGAAAGTGTGATGCTTCCTCTTTTTATCAGTCAAATCCACCTGTATGAAAGAGAAAATATAATAATAGTTTCAAAATGCAAGGGACTTAATCTGGGGAATTAAATGTTTAAGAGATGAAGGAATGAGAGTCAGAGGCTATCTAGATGGGAGGTGGAGAGGAACACAACATACAGTACAACAGAAAGAATATGGGTTTTATTGTACATGGATGTTTGAGACAAGAATGAATTCTAATCCTGACTTCAAAAATTAACAACCATGAGATTTTCTACAGATTATTTATCTTTCTGGGCCTTTGTTTTCATATTTACAAAAATTATTAAAGTAATTCATAGGGGTTTTTTGAGAAGTAAATGAGATGATGTATCTCAGTAGCAGTAAATGGTAGCACTGATGGAATGATGTATTTATCACACATATTGTATCACATTTCTGCCTTCTTTTGTCTATCTGAGATATGCAGAAGATAAGTATGCTTATATTTAGTCAATAAAACTATCAAAAACCTAATATGATGCCTTTTGTTTGTACAGAATTCTAGTCTCATTTTACTTGAAATATTTTAGGTGTAATATTGACTGCTGCATTTCAGGAGATCCATGGGAGTAATACAAGTTGTCTATATAAGCGAATAGATTGGATGTTTGGGGGTTTATATAAATAGATTAAAACACTAAAACTAGGAATATGAGGACTGAGCAAGATATGATATTAATAGGGTTCCTAAGTTCAATAAACGTAGCTACACAGTTATTCTTTAAAAAGTAATACAGGACTAATACTAAACTATTTTTAAAACTGAAATATCAGGATAAGAGTGTAATGTGAAGCTTATCTTAGTTGAAAAATTAACTTTAAAAATACAAGAAAAAAGAAGATATGTTTTGTGACCAAATCCATTTGACATTATAGTATTGCTTTAACTCATAAGAGTCCCTTCTCTGCACATCTTTTATTTTTTTATTCATAGGTGGTATTTTATTGGAGCCAACAGTCTTATTTACAAAGTATTATACATTTTAAGGTGGGCTTCCATGGTGACTCAGACCATAAAGTATCTGCCTGCAATGCAGGAGACCTGGGTTTGATTCCTGGGTTGGGAAGATCCCCTGGAGAAGGGAATAGCTACCCACACCAGTATTCTTGTCTGGAGGATTCCATGGACAGAGGAGCCTAGTGGGCTACAGTCTATGCGGTTGTAAAGAGTCAGACACGACTGAGTAACAATCACTTTCACTTTCATACATTTTAAGACAAACACTGTCACCACAGCATTAAAATTTCAGTATTCAAAATTCAAATTTACAACACGGAAAAAACACAGAAATTTATTTTTGGATGATATGGTTATTGCAGCACTACCTTTATAATTTCTTATCCAGAGTCCAAAAATGGAGGCAAGCCCTAAAAACGTAACAAAAGCATTTTGGCACATTGGTATCCATAATCTAGTTTGTGCAGAAATGTTTCCATAAGATTCACAGAGTGTTCTTTGGAAGAAAGAGGCAAGGACTGGTCTTTCTGTTGTCCTTCAGAAATGTGAGCTTTCTGGGAGTTCAGAAACAGCCACAATACAAACAGAATAAAGAGACACAGCTCTGACTGGGAAAAATGTGTCTTCCATCAGAAAAGGACCTCCAATTCCTGGGGGATATCCAAGTTCCATTTTCTAAAAGTATGGTCATTTCCAGCAATCACACTTTTAATTTCCAAGAGTCCTTTGTTGACCTCTGAAATTTTTCTGTTCATCTTGTTAGTATGTCCTAAATTAAGTAGCTTTTCTTATATAGCTGATGATGTTAACTGTAGATTTTTAAAAATATTTTCTTCTCTAATTTTTATTTTTTCTCTTTGTTTATTTTGTTCTCTATTTTATGTTGCATGCTTTTCTCACATGATATTTCGTTCTTCATGGATATCAAACAAGGATCTAAAAAGGGACTGGACACTGTGTATCTGGGTATGTTTGTGAACGGAGATCTCTTTTACAGGATGATTGGACAAGTAAACTGACTTTTCTTGGGAGATTTGTATATGTCACTGTCTAGACATCATTTTTCTGAAACCCTGATGTTTCTCTAAAGAAGAATCAT
Source organism: Odocoileus virginianus (assembly GCF_023699985.2). Classification (NCBI taxonomy): domain Eukaryota; kingdom Metazoa; phylum Chordata; class Mammalia; order Artiodactyla; family Cervidae; genus Odocoileus; species Odocoileus virginianus. The sequence goes on along the minus strand of NC_069685.1, from coordinate 31,355,612 downwards.
CTCTTCTTCTGCCTAGAGTTCTTTTCCTCAGCAGTTCATACTGTGAGACAGTGGGTAAGAGAGGCAGATAGCGGCATCAACGTCAGTTTTAAGTACTTTATCACAATTGCCCATCTACCATTGGGAAATTCTTTTCTTCTGTGTGACTTCTGTCCCTCAATTTGGGAAGTCTTGGTTCAGTTTCTATAAATATGATCTCCTGAAGTCATGGCTAGCAGAGAGGTGAAGTGTGTGTGTGTGTGCGCCTTAGTGTGGAGGAGTGCCAAGAGAGAATGGTCACAGAGCTCAACACACTGGAAAGTGATTGATGTGCCTGTGAGTTTTTGTGTGTTGGGGGTGGTGGTGGTGGAAGTTGTTCCATACACAAATTTTTGAAGCAGTCTTCCTGTTTTTCAAGTCTGCACCTTATCTCGTGTTCTTTGGTAATTTATTACCTCCAAGCACAGAGTTCTTTAGAAGAATTATCTCCTTTGTTTTTGATACACTTCTCTGCAGGCACTTCGTCTGTAACTTCTCCTTTGATAAGATAGTTACCCTTCCAACAGCTTTCCATCTTTCAAAAAATATTAAGTAATTGAAATTGCTAGTCTGTGTTTGGCTCCTCTTCAGCTTTCTTCTGCCTGCCTGTCTCTCTCTCTTGCTTTCTCATTTCCACTCATTTTTTCCTCATCCCTTTCCCCTTCCTCCCTTTCCATCTCTTCTCTCTGCTAACAGAAAGATCTGAGAAGAGAAATGTGATAAATATACATGTCTGCCTTGATGTTTAACCAGACACCTAGACTCCCAATATACTCCCTGCTCTATGCAGAAAAATTAGCTCCGACTAGGCAACTCTGAAGCTATAAATTAAAGGCCTGAATGATTACTCTTGAGCAGCATGAATGCAGTAGGGGCTGACATTTCCACTCAATGCTTGATTAAATACTGCAGTTTTATTAAAAAAAGAATCATAATTTTTTTTCTGTTTGAGTCATATCATTGATGTAACTGTGGGTTTTCCATTTCTTTGGCAGTACATTTTCTGGTCTCTATGATTTAGTTGATTTCAGCTTCTATTTTAAATCTATTGGTATTTATCATGTCAAAGAAACATAGAGGTAGAGTCTTCCTGAAAATCCCTTCTATAAATCCTTTTTCTGGTTTACACTGTTGACTTATTCTGCTCTGTCCTATTGCTTCAAGTACAAATTCCTCTACACTCCTTCTGCACGTTTTCTGAGGCTTTGCGTTATGTAACCCCAACTAATCAACCACGGTTTTCTGTCCCACTTAAGAACTCTTTATCTGGCCAGGTGAATCTTGCATACGTTCACCAAAACCAAAGTTCTCCTAGTCCACACTATACTATCATGACCCTTCTCCAGAATGCCCGTTTCCAAATATGATTGATGAGCCTCCCTGGCACCACACTCAAATGACTACCGCTGTGTTCGCTGTAATGTTCACTTCACTACTGTTCATCTTCTAAAACCGTGTATCATCCTTACACTTCAACTCAATTTCCTACTTTCTTGCACAACCTAAGCTCTTATTGTTTTTTGTCTTGTGTAGTTAATTGTTTTTTCCAAAGTCATTCTCATCTCCCTGAAATGGATTTTAAATTCTGAGAATAAGGGCTATTTTTTATTTCTTTCCAAGCTCCACAGATCCTCTTTCTGAGTTCTCATCAATTGATTGGCTGGTATCAAATGGTTGTCTCTGTGACTTTTCAGTTCATGGTTTCATAAGTCAGTTTCATTTCCTGTGATATATTATGTAAACTAGATTCTGAGCCTTGGGAAGTTTAAAAGTTTTCTTTAGTTAGATCAACTAGGTGAGGGAGGAAAGTTTTGTTCTTTGCTTATGACATATAGCGCTACATTTTAGAGTATAACTAAAAACGTTTGGATTTACTATTGTTTATTTCAAATTTTAAGTTTATTTGTAAGAGGATAAGTTAGCCTCTGATATCATCCACCCATTTTTGAATCCTCATTTCCATAAAATTTCTCAGTTTCTCTTTACATTTCTCTCTCGAGTGTTCTCAAGTTTTAAAAATCATTTTTTGATATCTTGGTAGAGATTTTATATTTTCAGTTTGTTTTGTGCTGTTTTGTATTTCCTTCTGGCATATTTAATAAAAATAGCATAAAGTAATTTTCTTAAAGTTATTTCTTAGTTTATCCCATGTTTAGTTAGACTAAGTGCCAAACTATGTTTGGCAAACTTGAGAAGGTAACTGCTAATTAAGCAAAGTTTATTTAATGATAGGAAGAAAGCAAGAGCGCCCCTTTAAACTAGGTGTGAGAAACTGATTTGAGCATGTTGAGTACTGCCAAAGTGTTGCAGAATCCTTAGTTAATGATTTAATTAGTAGCTGACTGTCATCATCCTAAGTAAATGTCTAACACCTGTTTCTTTTAGTCAGCCCCTAGTGACCTATAACTTCTAAGTCATTAATGTTTTGCTGTTATTAGTGTATGTTAATGTAAGACTTCTTTTGGTTGGTTTTAGAGTAGCTATAAAAGCAAGTTCTTGTCCCTTCTTTTCTTCTCATTACCTAACCATCACATTTTTATACGAGTTTTCTTGCCACTGGTGGCAAACTCTAGTGCTTCACTTATAAACATAAATATTACTGTAATGAGTTAGTATTTTGACCACCCAATGCCACAATTTGATTCGCAGATGAACCTCTTCTTGTGGAAAGTCACCCTGGTGGAACATGAAATTCTTGTGCCTGCCCCTCTCTTCAAAAGCTGCCTTCAGTTCACTGGACATCCTTTCTGCACTCCCCACACTGGCAAGGCCAGGGACTCTGAAACTGATGCAGTGTACAGCAAAGCTGAAAGAATAAGCTGGACTTGGTCCATTTCCAGGAAGATTGTTGAGCAAGTCTTGACACCGAGAGTGGTTCTGGACAGTTGAGAAGCTATTCATCTTCAGCCTTCCCTCAAATCCTGTGAGCCACCTCATGTCCTTCAAAGGAAGTCACTCTTCAGAAAATCTACCAGGAGTCATTTTGTTGTTGTTTACAAAGGGCTTCCCTGGTGGCGCAGTGCTACAAAATCCACCTGCAATGCAGGAGGCCTGGTTTGATCCCTGGGTCAGGAAGATTCCTGGAGAGGGGCATGGCAACCCACTTCAGTATTCTTTCCAAGAGAATTCCATGGACAGAGGAGCCTGGTGGGCTACAGTCCCTGGGGGTCGCAAAAAGTTGGACGTGACAGCACACATGCAGACACACAAATAAAACAATTAGTGTGATATAGTCACCATTATTGTTATTAATTAGAATTTTTCTTTTTAGTATTTAACATGTTTTAAGCACAAAAAGATAAAAATCTACCCCAACCCCACTAATATTATGCCATTGCGTCCTGGTATCTGGAAAACCTGACTCAGGTGATCAAGAACTTCAGAAGGCTGGATTATTCAGAAGCAAGAAAAAGATAGGCGGCCATGAAAATAGAGTCTGTTACATTTGGAGGATGAGAAAGTTATGAAAAAGTGAGAAAGAGAAGGAATATGAAGGTGCTTTATTCTTTAATTAAATGCATACTGCTTTGACGACAACATAGTTAAGATTACTGATTAAATATTTTAAGGACTTAGTAGAAATGTAAACAAAAATATCATTTAGCTAACTCAATTTTTTAAAAGACAAAAAATAAAGAAATTAAAAATTTCTCCATATCTTTAGGAAGAAATGATATACACCTGAGTTATAAAAGGCCTTCGATGAATAAACCAAATTTTAGTCTGAGACAAGTCATATAACATAAAGGAACTTTGAGATCATCAAATATAATGTCCCTGAGTCGCTGATCACGTTTGACAGTAATAGAGTTAATTGCTAGATTGGAAAAAAAAAACCCAACTCCAAAAACCAGTGTCATACACCTATCTCAGTGGCTTGGGTTATCTGCTTCTACTAGGCCTAACTGTAGATCGCAACAAGCTCGCCCTTCTGAGTGACCCAGTTATGACATGTCATCACTTTGGACCCAAATAATGTCTACTTCTACAACTCTGTAGTCCTTTCTCATCTCTCATAGAACACTAAAGATGTTGAGAAAATAGACCCTCTTCTGGTAGGAGAGAGAGAATCCTCATCTAATTTGATCTTATTGCATAGATGAAATTAGGGAGTTAAAGGAAATTACATTAGCATCTTATTCTTCTTGAAAAAAGAAGTAATCTATAAAAAAGTCTTAGAAACCATGTTATTTGTATACACCATAAAATTTCATTGCAATTATATCATATGAGACATCTAATTTGTAATTTAGATTTCAGTATATTTTCTTAGAGACAACTACAGTGGCTTAAAGTAAGTTCAGTACAATTAAACTTTCTACTCACTCCTGTCTTCTGTGTCTAGGGAGAACATTATACATAATACAAGATTGATGAAATTTCCACTCCTTTTTAAACTGAACTTGGGTTTTCAGCTTCAAATTTTAGCTTGAGTTTGTTTTAATCAGCATTTTGGAAAAGGAATTTCTCAGAAAAGTATGTGACCCATGTCCTCATAAAATTATTTCTAAACTTGGTACTTCATTGTTTTCCCTGCTTCAGATCCAAACCCAGTGAAATATTTGCTGATATATTCACTTAGTTTTCAATGAAAAGAGGATATTATGAATTTCTTTGAATTTTTTTTGGAGATATATTTTCCATGTGCAGTCTGCCATTAGGAAAAATAAAACACCATCTAAAAGTATTATGATTAAAAAGAAAAGAATGACAGATTTATTCTTAACATAAATAAAACAGTCCAGCTATTTCAGAAACTCTGTTTCAATCAATACTATTCATAATATTATTGCATAAATGTCACTTAAAAAAAAAATGAGATAAAAAAGGCACACCAGCTAAGGTGAAATAAAAAATGAGAAATTCAGTTCACTAAATGTTAGATTTTCATACTGACCCTTCTGTTTATGATAACTGTAGATCTCTAAGTAGGCATTCCACTGGGAAAGGCATACGTATAATGTTAAATATCTTGATATTTGAATAAGAAATTATGCATCACAGAGCTATTTCCTTATCAAAGATGCTATAAACACATATAGCTCCCCCCCCCAACACACACACAGAGCACTAATTTAGAACATCTAAATACAGGGTCTGCTTCTGCTTCTGCTGCAGGGTAGTTGGGTATAATTTGGATGAGCTGGAAGACAGCAATTAACACAGAACGGAAGTCCTCAAACCCAAATGAATGTCTTTAGAAGGTAAGGGGGGAAAGAAAAATCAAAAGAGTGAAATGAATATCAGAGAATGGAACTAGCAGCTGGTGAGATAATCTTCCCTAGCAGTCAACTTTCATTTTTTCCTCATAGTCTGATTAGCCAGAGGCAAAAGTTGTAGGCTTTTTTTTTTTAATTGACTCAATAAAGAATCAAATCTGGAACATAAAAATTTTCGGTGATTATAATTCCATTAATTTGTTTTATTTCAAAGCTCTGTATGAAATGGATTCTAGAGGTTTCTGATATATAATAATATGATACATTGTTATATAGATGTATTAGTGGTTGCTTTCAAATGTACTGGTTCTTTGGCAATTCTTAATTGTATATAGGTAGTCATCCTTTTCAATTTCATCAAAATGATGTTTTATATTTTCAGCCAAGATAGTCCTTTTTCTTGGAATATTTATATGAAAAGAGAAATACTTTGAATAGCTCAAAAATAGTGCAAAGATTCAAATTAAGAAAAAGGCTTGAATTTTATTATGACGCAAAGAATTGACTTGCAGAAATAGGGAAGTGTGACATAAAGACAGACTTCTGCCTCTAAGACTGGTACTTTTAAAATTTATTCATTCTTTTAAAAAAAATGAATAGAAAAAAAGTAGCTGAATAACTTCTGGTTGGCTAAATGCCGGTATTATTTTTACTGGCAAGAGCCTCTGAGTGGCTGAAAGGTGGCCATTAACACTCTGACAGAAAGTGCTGACAGGGTGATTATAAGATTAACACCCTATGTTATATTAAGAGTGTCAAAACCTCACTCTTACCTGTCAGTGGAAAATAACAGCATGAGAGGAAACATTACAGAATCAGAACTATTTCTAATGTTAAAGCACCATGCTTTGGTGTGTCTAAACTTTTTTAAATGCTCATGTGAGCTACTGAATTTAGCTGATGACTGAAGGCATTCTTCTTTTACTCAGTAAGGTGATTTTAGGAGTGAAATATTTATAAGAACGATATATATTTCTCTATATATTTCTCCTTTGGAATGAAAGTCTTATAGATTTTTCAGTCAGAAGAAACTAGTTATGTATATCACTTCTTTCATAAAACCAAGTTATTTTTAAAAACAATTCATGACCTCATTTATGAAGAAAATTTAACAAATAAGGTATTTTCCAAATTGCCCCATACTGCTTTGTAGCATGAAGTTGAAAAATCCCTAATTTTCTGGCCCAGAAATCAGATAATCAGGAAGTTTCCCTTCAATAGGATGTCTGTTTGTTCATTCTTAATCAGAGGTGTTCAAAGAATTCCATTCCTGCTTCACACACAAAACTCTACTAAATGTATGTAAATGCAAAATATCAGCATCATTAAGCCATACAAACCTCTGGTATTTCTTGTTTAGAAATGACTTTTCAATGTGTCAAATTATGCTTTCGAGGGAGTTCTGCTTGGGAAAAATGTAAAAGTTAAGAACTGCAGGACAGAGGACAGTTTCGGGAGATGCTTAACTTGGAGATGCTGAGTCGAGAAGTAAGAGTCTGGGAAGAGAGGATGATCTATCCCAGATCACTAGGGAGCCTACCCAAGAGGGTTCCATTTGGAGTCCTAACAGATCTGGACACCATCCAGGAGTCCTGCACTCAGTCTCAGTTTCCACCCTCAGTTCAGTTCAGTTCAGTTCAGTCGCTCAGTCATGTCCGACTCTTTGAGACCCCATGAATCGCAGCACGCCAGGCCTCCTTGTCCATCACCAACTCCCAGAGTTTACTCAAACTCATGTCCATCGAGTCGGTGATGCCATCCAACCATCTCACCCTCTGTCGTCCTCTTCTCCTCCGGCCTCCAATCCCTCTCAGTATCAGGGTCTTTTCCAATGAGTCAACTCTTTGCATGAGGTGGCCAAAGTACTGGAGTTTCAGCTTCAGCATCAGTCCTTCCACTGAACACCCAGGACTGATCTCCTTTAGGATGGACTGGTTGGATCTCCTTGCAGTCCAAGGGACTCTCAGGAGTCTTCTCCAACACCACAGTTCAAAAGCATCAATTTTTCAGCACTCACCCTACCCTACTCCAGAAGACCCATCCATAGAATGAAGATTGGCCCAGGACAGAGCCAAGTACCCCCGAGGTCCCAGGGCTGAAAAAGGGGTCCCCAGGAAGCAGGGGAAGGTGGGTGGGAGACTGGAACTCAGACAGCGAGGCTACAGGCCTCACCTCACTTACAGTCTTAAAATACTCGCTATACAAGCCTCCAGGGTGGCTCAGCGATAAAGAATCTGCCTGCCAATGTAGAAGACGCAGGTGACATGGGTTTGATCCCTGGGTCGAGAAGATCCTCAGGAGGAGAGAATGGCAACCCACTCCAGTATTCTTGCCAGGAAATCTCACGGACGGAGGAGACTGCCTGGCTACAGTCCATAGGATTGCAAAGAACTGGACACAGCTGAGCATGCACGCATGAACGCATATCAACTTCCACATGGAGTTTTGCCCTGAGCTTGACCCCCAAGTTAGGGATGGGCCTGACAGGAGACTCTTCCTACCCAAACACTTCTTTTTCTCATCTGTGTAAACAATTCTCAGTCTTATAAATTCAATCAATAAGTCATCTAATGACTTAGGTAGATAAGTCTATTCATGATTTTTTTCACAAAGGCTAGTAACTTCTATTTCAATCATTGCTAAGCTAAAACAGTTAATAGGCCCCAAAAAGCCCCTGAACTTGAGTCACTGGCTTTGTGATTAGAGAAGGCCTGAGCCATTTTGTACAGACAACACAGAACTCCACTAAAGGTAATGAAGGTATTCCCACGATTTATGCTAAATTCCACCGCAGGATCACTCAAACTGGACAGATGGCTTCCCCTCCCCACCCACCCCCAAGAAAAAACAAGAAAGAGTGGCTATGGAGGCAATAGAAGCAGCAGCCCTGGAGATCCCACATCAGGACACTGAATTCTAGTGCAGCGTGGCCTTTAACTATATAGCTCTGAATAAAATTTACTCTTTAAGCTTCAGTTTTCTCAGCTGTAAACTGAGGAAGCCAGAATGCAGTGGTGAAGTCCTTATGGCCTCAAGTCACCTCTCAGGACCTGTACAGGAAAGGGTGAATAGTCCTTGGGGATTCTTGCGTGCATGCCTGCTAAGTTGCTTCAGTCATGTCTGACTCTTTTTGACCCCACGGACTGTAACCCACCAGGCTCCTCTGTCCACGGGATTCTCCAGGCAAGAATACTGGAGTGGGCTGCCATGCCCTCCTCCGGGGATCTTCCCAACCCAGGGATCAAACCCATGTCTCTTGCACTGGCAGGTGAATTCTTTACCTGGGAAGCCCTACTCAGGGATTCTTACTTTGGTTCAACATAACAACTTCCTTTAAAAAAATATTTTTTGTATAAGATGTGTCTTTAATAAATAAATTTGCTGTGAAAACAGGAAGTTTTCAAACCACAGACCTGATAATAACAAAAGTTCATTCCAGCTTTAAAAAAAATTGCTATGGTTTTAATTATGTGGAAAAACAAAGAAAAGCTTTGGGTAATCAAACCTAGGTGAAACTTCTTTTTTGACCTTAATATAAAAAAGGATGAAAAAAAATCTAACAAACTGCTCTAAGATATTCATTTTCCCACATGATAGAATCCCAAATTGACTGACACTTGTTTTTAAGCCCCTGTAATTCAGAAGGGCTGGTTGTTCTCAATGCATAATTCTCTGCTGAATTTGTTAGCATTCCCACTTGAATAGACCAGTTTGGTAAGGATGAACCAGTGACAGGTCCAAAGGTCATTGAGGAACTGAAGGCCAAAGATGAGGAAATAAGGATGGGAAATTGCTGAGGGATTTCTAAAGAGAAGAGCAACATGAACTGAAAGACAAGCAATGAAGATCGTAAGAGCAGGAGAGTATTTGGCTGACTGGAACACAGAAATGCAGGAAGCGGGGACTGTTTGGAGGAAAGGTAAGCGGGGTCCAGCTGTGAGATGACCAGGGCTCGGATTTGGCTCATGGGACCAGGAGGGAGGGACGACCTGCAGATAACTTGCCAAAGAAGACAAGTCAAGTAAGTGTCAGAACGGGAAAAGCGCCAGTATCCTTAGGCGTCCCATCTACAGTCTCCATTCACTTGAACACGGTTTGTCTTTGGGGAAACTAACCTTTGTCCTTTATCCTAAGTACTTTCTAATCATCCACATCCTACTCTAAGGTTACATTTTAATGGAAGTCAACTTGGAGACTTCTCCAGTGACATGAAACTGTTTTCTTTCACTCTGTGGTTTAACAGTTTCTCCACAGTTAAAAGAGCAGTCTTTTTATTACCAGAAACATGGACCTCATTTGTGGTCTTTAGCCATGGCAAAGCTCCCACTAAAGCCAATGGGAGTTGTGGCTAAGTAAACCTTAGTGAATAATATTCATTTTTATAAGGTTTGGAATATGAAGCAATCAGAATTGTTATTTGCTTATTACATGTTGCCTTTGGTTCCCATGAAGGCATGACCACAAATAGGATGTAGGATCATGGCTTCCTTGAGGTACACAATACAAATCCTGAAATTTTGAGCAAAAACCATACTTTCTTCAAGAAGGAAACAGGTATAATTTTAACTAGCTCTTGATTATTGATTTATAGATTCTCTTTTCTTTGTTCAGCTTGGTTTAACACTTGCAAGTATTTTTATAGCATATTGTTTCTAGAAAAGGAATCCTCTTCTAATACTTTTACCATTCCTAGCAAAGTGGAGTCCTATTCCACCAAGAAAAATAAGAAGTGAGGAGAAAGTAGTTTCAGGAAAAAAAAAAAAAGCACTATCATTTAGGGAATGCTTCAGAAAAATATTCAACAGTTCTTAAATATTTTTATGAGTTTATACCAAATAATTAATAGTGCTGTTTGTATTGACAATTATCTTATTGCAGATCTATGATCTGATGTGAAATGCAATCACAAAGTAGGCACCAGCCAATTGAACCTCACCATGTCAGTAGCTGATTACTCTGTATAATGGTCACCATGGCAGCAGTGTCATACTAAATATTTGCACAACTAACCATTCTCTTAATTCTCATTTTGATATTATGTGGTCAAGATTGGACAAAAGTCACACTTACAATCCTTTCATTGAGCACAAGCAAAAGTACTACTTTAAATATTTTTCCTATGTTGGTTATCTTAGGAAATATGATGTAAGTTCCACTTGACTGACTGACTGACACTCCCTGATGGAATTACTTTGGCAAACGAAAACAGGGAGCACCAGTGGCCACTTCTTTCTCCTGGAAATGCTACCTTGCCTTTTCTATGACCCATATCTTTGCTGATTATTATTAATTCCCTACATGTCTGACAACTCTCTTCCAGTGTTTTCCATCATTTCCTCTTTCACAACCTACCACAAAAATCTTGTTTCCCTCTTGAAATTTATTTTTTCTGGGTGAACGTAGCCAGATTCACATCTTCAAGCATCATTTAAACTACAGGGCCCCAGACTGACCGCCTGTCTTGCAGATTACGTTTTACTGGAATACAGCCACACTTGTTCGTTGTTATGCTACTTTCTCCCAGTAGTGGCAGAGCTGAGTAGTTGTCATAGAGAATATGTGGCACGTGACACCTAAAACATTTACTATAGGGTCCTTCAACAGAAAGTTTGCCGACACTGATCTGGAACATGACTGACTCCATAAAGTTGCAGAAGATGGTTGAAAATTCATCATGTTCAAAGCAAAATTTATTTAATACCATTTCAGATACTTACTTGTTTCACTGAACATGTAAAAGTGTTTTTATGTACCTTCACTTTTATAGTTCCCATATGTAACTGTTCACAGCAGTGATAATCTCTTTCAAGTTTGAATTCACCGCCTGTTCTATTTATTGAGCTTACCCATCTCTTACCTGAATATTTTAGTATCTAATCTCACGTTTGGCACTTATTCTTCTAAATACATCACACATCCTGTTGCCAGTAATCTTAAATACCCAATCTGTTCATGTGTTCATTGTTAAATTTCATTGGCATTGTCCATTACCTCATGACAAAGTCCAACTCCTTGGCATGCCATTCAAATCCATTTATTGTACATTCCCATCTTATTGTTACAAGTACTCTCTCTGTTTTTAAGACACTATTTCCCCAAGCATTTGATATCCTTTCTATCTCACACATTTCTTTGTTTATCGTTGTCTCTCTGCTTGAAATGCTTTTCCAACTTTTCTTCTCTAATCCTATTCATTTTTTTTTTCCAGGCTCAACTCAAATGTCAAATTCTCAGCAAAGTGGTAAAGCCATCCTCAGCAGGTGAAATTAAATGTTACCTCATTTTGCTTTTATTTGGTTTAGTATGCATTCATCCTTCCTCTAGTCTTCAGCAAACTCTCAAAATAAACTTGGTCCCCCCCCCGTGCCCCGCCCGTGGTCTTAGAGTCCTTTTCAGGCCATTGTGCATATGCATGCTCAGTCATTCAATCATGTCCAACTCTTTTGCGACCCCATGGACTATAACCTGCCAGGCTCCTCTGTCCATGGGATTATCTTGGCAAGAATAATGGAGTGGGTTGCTGTTTCCTACCCCAGGGGATCTTCCCCACCCAGTGATTGAACCCGTGTCTCCTGTCTCCTGCATTGGCAGGTGGATTCTTTACCACTGAGCCACCTGGGAAGCCCCATTTCTATGAGTCAACTAAAGACGTTCTAAGAGGTCATATCTGTTTCATAGCAACTGATAAACTTTCTCTTCTTTATAATTAGGGTAAAAAACCTTTTCATATATTTATTCCAAGAACCCAGAACAGGAATAGGTCTTACAAATCATTTAAACTGCTAAACTGATCTGAACTGATTTAAACTGAGATGGAAATGCAGTATTAAAAGTTAGGAGGAATCACTATAACTTCACGTATGATTTAAGCAAATCTTCTGATTTGAGTGATAAAGTTATGACTGTCTGTTGACAAGATGAACAGTGATAATAAATATCATTCATAGATTTTCTAGTTATCAAGACCTTTATATTTTATCTCATTTAATTCTAAAACAATCTTATCATAATCACCACTACCATCATTCTCCTTTCCTCATCCCATTTTATAAATAAAGAAATCAAATGTAGAAACTTTAGCTGATTTTCTCTAAGTTAAACAAGAATTAAGTGGCAGACCTGGGACAAAAAGTTAGCTCTGTCTAACTCGAAAGCTTGGGTTCTTAACAAATAAAATATATTGATCCTTTACTTAGATCCATATTGTTTCCATGATGGAATAAATGAATGGATTCTTTTTCTTTTAAGCAGTACACAGAGAACGACTACAACATGGAATACTTCCAGAAGTACTTTAGAGTTGGGTAGGTTTGTGATGTCTTCTAGTCATTGTTGCATGGGCCTTTCAGCTAATCTGTCTCAATCTTTAGACACAGGATGATGGGCTAAGGGGTTTCAGTTTCCTAAATGATTATCTTCAATGGCTTTTACTAGAAACATCCACTGAAGCTTGAGAATTAGGGCAATGATGATATTTCAAAAAGATTTTCTTGCCTTCTTTCAATTTCCTTAGTGTAAAAAAATCATTTTCTTCATGCTGTTACTTACATGCATTGTCTTAAATCCTTATTTGAGCTATGTTCAGTTCAGTCGTTCAGTTATGCCCGACTCTTTGCGACCCCATGAACTGCAGCATGCCAGGCCTCCTTGTCCATAACCAGGTCCCAGAGTTTACTCAAACTCATGTCCATCAAGTCGGTGATGCCATCCAACCATCTCATCCTCTGTTGTCCCCTTCTCCTCCTGCCTTCAATATTTTCCAGGTCTTTTCCAATGAGTCAGTTCTTCTCATCAGGTGGCCAAAGTATTGGAGTTTCAGCTTTAGCATTAGTCCTTCCAATGAATATTCAGGACTGATTTCCTTTAGGATGGACTGGTTGGACCTCCTTGCAGTCCACGGGACTCTCAAGGGCCTTCTCCAACAACACAGTTCAAAAGCATCAATTCTTCAGTGCTCAGCTTTCTTTATAGTCCAGCTCTCACATCCATACATGACTACTGGAAAAACCATAGCTTTGACTAGACAGACCTTTGTTGGCAAAGCAATATCTCTGCTTTTTAATATGCTGTCTAGGTTGGTCATAACTTTCCTTCCAAGGAGCAAGCGTCTTTTAATTTCATAGCTGCAGTCACCATCTGCAATGATTTTGGAGCCTAAAAAATTAGTCTGCCACTGTTTCCACTGTTTCCTCATCTATTTCCCATGAAGTGATGGGACCAGATGCCATGATCTTAGTTTTCTGAATGTTGAGTTTTAAGCCAACTTTTTCACTCTTCTCTTTCACTTTCATCAAGAGGCTCTTCAGTTCTTTTTTGCTTTCTGCCATAAGGGTGGTGTCATCTGCATATCTAAGCTTATTGATATTTCTCCCAGCAATCTTGATTCCAGCTTGTGCTTCATCAAGTCCAGCATTTCTCATGATGTACTCTGCACATAAGTTAAATAAGCAGGGTGAAAATATATAGCCTTGATGTACTCCTTTCCCGATTTGGAACCAGACTGTTGTTCCAAGTCCAGTTCTAAGTGTTGCTTCTTGATCTGCATACATATTTCTCAGGAGGCAGGTCAGGTGGTCTGGTATTCCCATCTCTTGAAGAATTTCCCACAGTTTGTTGTGATCCACACAGTTGAGCTATACCATCTAACTATAAGACTCTACTTTTTCTAATTCCTATTGTTTATGGCCTATATATCCTATACTTATGCATACATTATATATAATACATTATTATATATTATTTCATACTTATCACTGAAGACTTTACTATTTTCCTTTCAATGTAAATGTTGGCCATCATCCTAGGAAATTCCAATATTCAAATAACATATCCAGCTCTTGATTTATTTTCTTCTCAGCCCTGAGCTCTCAAAACCATAGTCAAGAAATTGTCATCACCTGAAACAGTTTTACTCACAAAATCCATAAATCAGATGCCCACTGTCAGAAGGTAAGTCTCCATGGTTGTCTCACATTTCTGCACATATTAAAAGTGTGGTACTGACTGCCCTCTTTTCTGAAAAGAAAGTGAAGTCGCTCAGCCGTGTCCGACTCTTTGCAACCCCATGGACTGTAGTCTATCAGGCTCCTTCTTCCATGGAATTTTCCAGACAAGAGTACTGGAGTGGGTTGCCATTTCCTTCTCCAGGGGATCTTCTTGACCCAGGGATTGAACCCGGGTCTCCTGCACTACAGGCAGACGCTTTACCATCTGAGTCACCAAGGAAACCCTTTTTTCCTGAACAATCTTTAAAAGAATGGGTACCTAGAAAATGCTCCAAAATTAGAAATAATCTCCCTCCAGAACAAGCAGTATGGTTGCTTACACTCTTGAAAGACAGTGCCTCCCTCAAGAGCAAAGGACTGCTGTGTTCACCATCCAGTGTGATAAATATAATATCTTCTACCAGAAGGGCAGGCATGCTCACTGACCATTATAAAACATTTGGATTCCCTAAACTCAACTTTCCTCTCCTGTAGTCAACCCACTGCATTTGTAGGTGTGGTCAGCCCTTTGTGTTGCCCTGTGAAAATCGGTGCCTGAAGAACCAGTACAAAATTGAATGCATGTATTCTGGCTAATTTTATTCCTGTGAGTAAGCAATCATCATTTATTTACAAACTAAGAGTCTGTGTCTTCCATGTGCATTCATAAAAGTATAGCACATAGAGTTAAATCTTGAACATTTCACAGTTCTTGACATCCACTCCGCATATGTATCTTGAATAGTCTCCCATTTGGCCTGCTAAACTTGCCTGCCTGTCATATTACTCCCTTTTTTGGCACGCAAATTGCCTCAAGTGCAGACACTCTCTCTTGTCTTTGTTAATCTCTAGTCAATACCTTGAACCATACTGCCATCATATTCTTTCATTAACTGCACCTGAAAAAAAAAAATACCAGTTTTCATGATTCCAAGTATCTGCTCTCTCTCTTCCTAAATGGTGTCCTCTGAGCACTTCAGGAGTGAAGTGGAGGGGTATAAATTATACAGAAGACTGGTAGCAGAATGAATCGATGAAGAACAGTGTCAAGCAGTTTCTGTCTTTCTAGTTATTTCTGAATTTGGAGGAGTACCTTTTGAATTTACCCCATTCCCTTTAACTTCAGCATTTTGCCTCAACTTTCCTAGTTCTTAGCAAATTATCTTTCTTCCTACTTCATAAGGAAAATTGTAGCCATAAAAATGGATCCACCTAAACTTCCCATCACCAAATAAACAAATCCATGCTCCTGTTATACAAAATATCATTTATGATTATTTCTCCCTTATAAGAATATAGAAGTCCCATTGCTGTTCATTGTTCAGTCACTAAGTTGTGTCTGGCCCTTTGCAACCCCATGGACAGCTTTCCTGTCCTTCCCTGTCTCTCAGATTTGCTGAAACTCATGTCCATTGAGTTGGTGATGCCATCCAACCATCTCATTCTCTGTCGCCCCCTTCTCCTGCCCTCGATTGTTTCCAGCATCAGAGTCTTTTCCAGTGAGTTGGCTCTTCGCATCAGGTGGTCAAAGTATTAGAGCTTCAGCTTCAGCATTAGTCCTTCCAATCAATATTCAGGGTTGATTTCCTTCAGGATGGACTGGTTTGATCACCTTGCTGTCCAAAGGACTCTCAAGAGTCTTCCCCAGCACCACAGTCAAAAGCATGAGTTCTTTGATGCTCAGCCTTCTTTATGGTCTAACTCACACATCTGTACATGACCACTGGAAAAACCATAGCTTTGACTATACATACCTTTTGTTGGCAAGGTGATGTCTCTGCTATTTAATATGCTATCTAAGATTTTCATAGCTTTTCTTCCAAGGAGCAAGTGTCTTTTAATTTCATGACTGCATAGAAGTTCCATATTTGATTTAAAATGCATTGATGTTAATACATGCATCCTAAACATATATAGTTTAATGGTTTTACTTCTGCTGTTTATTAAATTTTGTCCCCTTAAGCAAGATAAGCCTGCAGATCTGATAATGACTATTTTTCCTGCTTCTTTGAGTTGGAAATGAATCATTGAGAAACGAGATCCCGCTTCTGATACAACACTTCGGAGAGATGGAGTTATTAGAAAGCTTAACTTGCTCTAAAATGCAGGAACTGACAGGATGAAAGAAGGATAAGAACTTTACAAAACCACCATAGTGGGATAAGACTGCTGTAGTTGGCACTTTCTTCTTGTTTGAACAATGCCTTCTAATCCAACTTGACCCTAAGGAATTTCTCTGAACAGAAGTTTGGCAAACAAAAACAAAAACAGTTTGGTGAATTCAAGACAGCCAGGGAAAGAATACTGGACTGTTAATACATCCTGCCCTGGAAGCAGGTAGAAAGCAAGAGACATTGTAGTCCTGCTGCATTTTTTTTTTCTTTTTGATTAAAAAAATAGGTTCATTCTCCCTAAATGAACCCAAGTGCTAGACAGTAGTCACCTAAGGACTACTTGTTTTAAACCCTCTAAAACCAGTGCTGCCAGAACCCCACCTAAAGTGTATTGCCCTGTGTGCTTTAGACCACATCCCATGTGCCATTGAGCAGTCTAACATGTAGTGCTATCCTTTCTGAATCTCCACACTCCCTTCTGAAAACTCAGCATCTCAATTTAAATACACTCAAGACTACTGTGCACTATTAGATACAGTGGCCTCCGTTCAGTCTGTCTTTCTTGATCTCACTATTCTTGAGATAGTGGATCCCTTGTCTTTCTTAAATAAATTTTTCTTGGCTGTGTTTTCATACCTTTCTCCTACCTTTCTTTATTCCTTATTCTTTGTCTTTTTCTCTGGTACTTCCTCCTTGAATAACAGTTAAATATTAAAATACCTCAGCATTCACTTCTGGGTAGTTTTCTTTTTCCTTAATAGACTGCCTCAAATGAGGTGATCTCATCTACTTCGAGAAATCCAAAGTGAGAATAAAAAATGGAGCCAACAGTTCCAAAATCTTAATTTCTAGTGTGGGCCTTCTCTTTCAGTTTTCAGGACATCATATCCCAAAGCCTACTGATTTTATCTGTATCACAAACAAAAATATACAAATGGATCTCACAATTCCATACCTTAGTTTCTGCAACTCACACAAATACTTGCTATTTTTAGGTTTGTATCTAAAATTTTTCATAATAAATTATATATTTGAAAAGAATGTAATTTTTAGAGTGCTATAAAAAGTGACTGGAGAAGGGAATGGCAGCCAATTCCAATATTCTTGCCTGGAGAATCCCATGGACAGGGGAGCCTGGCAGGCTTCAGTCCATAGGGTCACAAAGAGTTGGACACAACTGTGTGACTAACACACACACACATAAAAAGTGACATGGACTTCCTCGGTGACTCAGGGGTAAAGAATCTGCCTGCAATGTAGGAGATGTGGGTTCAATCCCTGAGTTGGGAAGATCCCCTGGAGGAGGCATGGCAACCTATTCCAGTATTCTTGCTGGGAAAAACCCAAGGACAGAGGAGCCTGGTGGGCTACAGTCCATGGGGTTGCAAAGAGTTGGACATGACTGAAGCGACAGAGCATGCATGCAAACAGTGATGTGTAAAAACATTACAATTAATTTCTGTTTGCAGCCATAAGGGAGTAACAGGTATCAGCTTGCCTTTGAGCAAATAACTATAAATCTGGACAAAACATATGAAGCACTTGTTTTTAAGCATTGCAACCCAAATAGCTCAGAACTGGGATCCTTGAAAGAGAGGAAACATATGAAGTGATCCCCAAGCTCACTTTAGTTTTCTGCCTGGGGAACTTTTCGAAGCTCGGCAGAGATTACTAGAACACAAAAAGCAGTGGTTCCTGTGGGCAAAGAAAAGAGTGAAAGGTATTTGGGTTTACTGAAGTGACTGGAGTTATCCTTAGACTTATCACTATAAATATTATCAGATAAAATCAAACAAAAATAACATATTATGGTATTTGATATAGCATAAATAAAATACTATTAAAAGTTCCATTTCTAAACGAGATGAAATACTTTTTCCTTCAATTATTTATTTACCTATTGATGAATATTACCTATTGGCACCATTGTTCTAATTGCCAATTTTAAATTTTATAAGCAATAAGTGATTCTCTGACATCAACCGGGTGCCCTGTAAATTCAGTTCCATTCTGGCATTAACTGCCTGGAGTCAGCACAGATCACACAGGTTAGCCAGCTCAGTCCCACTAAACTGGCCCTACTTCAGACACCAGTTGAAAGCCCTAGGTTGCTTGGCACTCTTGTATGACTTCCTACAGATTTAGGAGTTCCCTCAACACCTGCCCCTTCTAGAAAAACTCACAAGATTCAAGGAAGTGCTATATTTAAAATTACAGTTTTATTATAAGGGATAAAACTCAGGATTAGGTAAATGGGAGACATAGGACAAGGCTGGCTAGGGAGAGGGGAGATGAAGGGTTTTCATGTTCTTTCTCCTCCCAGAATCCAGGCACACAAAAAACATCAATGTGTTCATCAACCTGGATACTCTCTGAATTACCTTATTCAACATTTTTACCGTGGCCTCATTACACAGGTGCATATTGATTAAATTATTAACCACATGATTAAATTCAATCTCCAGTTCCCCATTATCCCCCCGAGGCTAGGAGATGGGACTGCAAGTTCCAACCCTCTCATGTGTTTGGTCAGCCCCTCTGTTGAATCCTTCTGCGGGCCCACCATGAGTCACCTTGCTAGCACCTCATTGTCAAAACAGGCTTATTATGAGTAACAAAAATTACTTCTATCACCCAATTAGTTCCAAAGGTTTTTGAAGCTCTGTGCCAGAAAAGCAGGGCAAAAGACCAAATCTATTTTGTGTCATACCACCCATGGTAATAGAATATCATCAATTTCTCAGTAGTGAGGGAGGTTATAAAATTTCCATTTCATTTCACTCTCTACCAACCAAAGCTACTTATGAGGGTAGCAGGCACTGTCCAGTTTTCCACTACTTTTGTTGAATACTCTTGAAAACGTGGTTTTGTCTGCAGAAGTCTGATTTTTTACTGAGCTTCAGTCAGCATGATTTTATCCTATTTTAGGCTTTGACTCATTTGTTGTTTCAGCTACTAGGACAAAGGTTATATAGAATCACTTAATACTTTAGATAGCAATTATTAGATAAAATTAGATGACTATGGGAAAACAGGTACAATGAAAATGTTATATGGAAGGCTCCCTGAATGATTTGCTAGGTCTGATCAAAGAAATAAAATTACAGATGAGGCATTCAGTGATTACATCCTTTGCTATCTGAGAAAAGATTTCTATTAGTGTTTGTTTACTAAGAAGGTCAATGTGTCCCTAATATGACAGGTTGCACATGGAAGTTTTCAGGTGCCGATTTGAAAACATTGAATCTAACATTATCTTAATCTTGTGCATTTTAACTTGATTGTTCTCACTGTCTCTTTTCAGAATTTGGAAGCAAATCCTGAATACCTTCAAGAACTTGTTTTTGCTGCTAGATGAGGAATCCTTGATTAAAGACTTCAGTCATTACAGCCTGTGAAGATTAATGATCTGCTAGTGTTTTTCCCCTAGCTTCCTTATAAAGCACTCTATTGTATGTTTAACACAAAATAGTCCAGGGCATAAAAAAAACACATGAGATTAGACTTTATACAGATAGTCAAACAAAAGGGAAAGAAAATAATGTTAATTGAAAAAATATCTATCAAATGTTTCATTAAAAATTGAATGGCCTAATTATACAAAGGCCTATCTGTAATTTTCAATACCATATGTTCCTCCAAACTAAAAGGCCTAATTGTTATACACCATGATATAGACCTGATTGCCTTATATAAGAGGAAAGGGAGAGAGACTTAAACAGCACAATTATTTCAAAACTACAAATAAATTGGAATTCATATCACAATGGAACCAGAGAAAGTAGAATAAATAACCAATAATATAATTTAGTAGAATAACTAGAAAAGATGAGAGAAGTTGTTTAAAATATGCAACAAGGATAAAAAACTGTAAAATGAAACATGCAGAAAGGTATAGTAGAATAAATAAACAATGATAGATTATGTAGATAAATAATCCATAAAGTCCCAAATTGGAAGTTTAGTTTAAGAAACATGCCAGAAGAAATCAGCAAAGAATAAATACATAGAAAACTTGAAGAAGAATTAAGTGATATGTGGGAGAGAAACATAAATGAAAAATCCTAAATAATATTATAGGAAAAGTAAGACTAAAAAAATGGAGAGATGGAAATATTTGAGGAAACATTCAAGTAACATTTCTTAGCAATATAGCTAATCATTAAAGAAGTCAGAATGGCCATCATTAAAAAGTCTACAAATAATAAATGTTGGAGAAGGTGTGGAGAAAATGGAACACTCTTGCACTTTTGGTGGGAATGTGAATTGGTACAACTATGGAGTACAGTATGAAGGATCCTTTAAAAAAAGGAGTTTCCATATGACCCACAGGCCCATTCCTGGGCATATATTCAAGGAAAACCATAATTCTAAAAGACACAAGCACCCCAATGTTCATAGCAACACTATTTTCAATAACCAAGATACGAAAGCAACCTAAATGTCCATCAATAGATGAATGGATAAAGAAGATGTAGGATATACAAATAATAGTCCATTACAATAGAATATTACTCAGCCATAGAAAGAATGAAATAATGCTATTTGCTGCAACATGGATGGATCTAGAGCTTATCACACTAAGTGAAGTAAATCAGAAAGAGAAAGAAATATATGATATCACTTATATGTGGAATATAAAAAAATGATACAAATGAACTCATTTACAAAACAGAAACAGACTCACAGACATAGAAAATAAACTTATGGCTATAAAAGGGGATAGTGGGGTTAGGGCAAGAGTTAAATTAGGAGTTTTGGATTATCATATACATACATATAAAAGAAAAAAATAAGTAAACAAGGACCTACTGTGTAGCACAGGGAACTATACTAAACATCTTATAATAACCTAAAGTGGAAAATAATCTGAAAAAAAGAATAGATATATATGTATAAATGAATAATTTTGCTGTATACTTGAAACTAATACACCACTGTAAATTAATTGTACTTCAATAAAAAAACAATCATTCTCAGAATTAATGAAAAAATTAAAAACCTCAGACTGAAAGGATTCATAGCATGGCAAAGAGGGAAGAAAAGGGGACAAAAAACCAAACTATATTTGGACACATTACAGTGAAATTTAAGGATGTCAAAGAAAAAAAGAAAAGTCCAAAAGCTTAAAAGAGAAACCTCAGAACATACAAAGGAGCTAGAATACAGTTCAGACTAAACCCAGGAATGGCAGAGTTCACAGAAACTTTATACCTGAGTCTTCAGAGTGTAGCCTTCATTAAGGGTAGAAGGAAGAAAAGAGACTAAATGTTTTAAGAGACATGGAAAGGAGAAGTTTGTATTTCTATCTGTAACTAAGCAGTTTAGATAATGGTAGGCCATGTAGTCTCATGTAGGCCATGAGACTGTTTTCACTGCAATAAAGACACTAAAATAACTAATATGATTTGTTAGCAAGTTAGCCAAACCCTTTTAATTTACCAGTGATTTCCACAACCCCCTACTTGAGATACCTATGGATATGAAGGGCCACAGTACCTACTTCCTAGAGTTGTTGGGAGAGAGGGGTGTTCAATGACAGTGAAACACTTTGGACAGAGCCTGGCATATAGTAAGCAATAGATATTGGCTACTATTATTAGTGATATTAAACCATTTGATGAACACTAAATTGCTGAAGGCTACTATTTGAAATAAACAATGGCAAAAACCAACGACCCTGAGAATTTTATCCTGAGGCCAAACATGACATCCCATCTTTAGTGGAAATCACATGTGCGTGCTGTGCTCAGTCATGTCCGATTCTTTGCCACCACATGGACTGTATAGCCTGCCAGGCTCCTCTGTCCATGGGATTCTCCAGGCAAGAATTCTAGAGTGGGTTGCCATTTCCTACTCCAGAGGATCTTCCTGACCCAGGGATTGAAATCTCCATTTTCTGCATCTCCTGTATTGGCAGGCAGATGCATTGTTCAGTTCAGTTCAGTCCCTGTTATGTCCAACTCTATGTGACCTAATGGAGAGCAGCACGCCAGGCTTCACTGTCCATCACCAACACTTGGAGCTTGCTCAAACTCATGTCCATCGAGTTGGTGATGCCATCCAACCATCTCATCCTCTGTTGTCCCCTCCTCCTCCCGCCTTCAATCTTTCCCAGCATCAAGGTCTTTTCAAATGAGTGAGTTTTTCACGTATGGCCAAAGTATTGGAGCTTCAGCTTCAGCATCAGTCCTTCCAATGAATATTCAGGACTGATTTCCTTTAGGACTGACTGGTTGGATCTCCTTGCAGTCCAAGGGACTCTCAAGAGTCTTCTCCAACACCACAGTTCAAAAGCATCAATTCTTTGGCACTCAGCTTTCTTTAGTCCAACTCTCATATCCATACACAACTACTAGAAAAACCATAGCTTTGACTAGACAGACCTTTGTCGGCAAAGTAATGTCTCTGCTTTTTAATATGCTATCTAGGTTGGTCATAACTTTTCTTCTAAGGAGCAGGCATCTTTTAATTTCACGGATGCAGTTATCATCTGCACTGATTTTGGAGCCCAAGAAAAGAAGGTCTGTCACTGTTTCCATTGTTTCTCCATCTATTTGTCATGAAGTGATGGGACCAGATGCCACGATCTTAGTTTACTGAATGTTGAGTTTTAAGCCTGCTTTTTCACTCTTCTCTTTCTCTTTCATCAAGAGGCTCTTTAGTTCCTCTTCACTTTCTGCCATAAGGATGCTTTATAAGTGGTGCTTTACTAGTGGTGATCAAAATCAGTTTAAAACCAGCCGAGGTGATATCCTGAGATAATCTAATGCTGTCACAACCTCAGAAAGTTGTGCCACACTCCCTCATGGAGGTGCACCTAGTCCTTCTTTCGGGGTTCCATCAGAGAGTGGCTCTCTTCTCATCTTGTCCCAGAGTAAAGAGCTTCTGCACACTTAATCGCTTCAAGTCCTTTCTCTGATGCACTCTCCCATGAGGTGAGTTTTATTTATCTCAGCCTCTCTGTACTACTGAAAACCAAGAAGAGAAGACATCTGTGCAACCTCTTTGAACATATAATAAATTCACTTTCAAGTGAGTGGTAGAAGATTTAGCATGTTAAAAACAATATGGCACAAACTGAATTTTGAAATGTTTGAAATTTCGGCCTCTGACCATCTTCTCTTGTTTCTCATTATAAGCCTATTGAGAGGGCTTGAAGGAAAAACAATCTCTGCTGAAATCTCAATTCTGGAGTGTTACTTCAAAAATTTTTCTATTGATAGATAAACCTGGTAGTGAATGCAGGAGGTGCCCTTAAAGAAATCCAGAAATGGATCAAGTGTGTGTGTGAGAGAGAAAGAAAAATCATGGATGACTATTAGATTTTTAGTTTAGCAACTAGATGAAGTGAATGGTAATGCTATTTAATAAGATGGTATAAATGTGAGGAGGAACCAGTCCAGGCCTGGATAATGATAATCCTAAACTAACAAACAAATGCTTAAGTTTATTAATTTATTGAATAAAATGATAATGTAAAACACATTGTCTATACCAGTATTAGTAAAATTCTAAGACATACTGAAAACAGAACTGGACCTGAATCTACTCTTAGATTGGACAGTGGCAAATTAATATATGTAAAATACATCATTTAACACATTAATGATGTCCATTTATTTTGGGGTGGCTTCATAATTTCAAAGCACTAAAATTCTTTTCATTTTTATAGTTTCATGAAGATAAATTATATGAAGAGAAATTTATAATTTTCATTTGTAATATGTCTATAATCTTTACTGTAAGCACTTTTTGTGTCCTAGTAAGCAAATGTTGCCTACTACAGTGTTTTCCTGAAATGATTAGATTAAAATGTTCTAATCTTTTGGGCCAATGGAGGAGTTACTAGACACACATACTGACTGAGTACTAAAATGTGCCTGGTGTGACTAACAAATTGACTTTTTAAAATGTTTTTTAACGACTGACGACTAGTGATTATTGTGTTGGACCCTGGAACCGACCTTCATGTGTAACATTAGGTGATTGTCGAGATCCTTTTTCTCTATGTAAATATCCAATTGATAAAGCACACTTATAAAAAAAAGACCATGTTTCCCACTTCATTGCAGGACTCCTTTTGTCATAAAGCAAAGGACCTTAATATGTGGGTTTTCATAGATTCTCTATTCCTTTTCTACACTCACAGAACTCTGTATTAATATATTTGGCAGGATTTTGCAAAGATAAACCTCATGGTAGTTTCTATCATGAACAGCCAGTTATCACCAGACCACATTCTGTTACATGTCTGAATGGTTCAAAGACTCTTTTAGATCACATTTTCAATGTTTCCTTGATCAGTAAGGCTAGAAATAATGGCAAGTCTGAGATAATAGGCAATGTCATTAATAAAATGATACCCTTTGCTCAAGATCACAGAATTATTCTGGCATGCGGAAAGGAGTTGCAAGAGTAGGTAGGGATAGTCATTAGTAAAAAGTGAAGGTTGGAAGTTTAGAGAATTTTTGATAATCTCAGAAAACCTCTCAAACTTGATATGCAAGCATGCCGCATGCTCATTCATTTCAGTCGTGTCCAACTCTGCGACCCCATGGACTGCAGCCTGCCAGGCTCCTCTGTCCATTAGTTTCTCCAGGCCAGAATGCTGGAGTCAGTTGCCAAGCCCTCATCCAGGGGATCTTCCCGACCCAAGGACTGAACCCGTGTCTCCTGCACTGCAGGTGGATTCTTCACCCACTGAGACACCTGGGAAGCGCAAAATCTGATACAGGTATTAACAGGTACCATTTGTTATGAAATAGAGGCAATTATTTTCTTAAATAATAAATGTTTTGAAAGTATTCACACGTAACAACACCTGAAAGGAAAAGTAAAGATATTTAAATTTTTAAATTGAAACCTCCATGCAAGGGAAGGTTTGAAGCAATAGTTTCTCTTAAGCTGAACTACACAGAAAAGGCAAGTACAATTCTAAGTTTTGGCCAAGGTACAAATTATTGATATTCTGGACCCTGGTGACTCTTATGCCATCTTAGTTGTTTCTTCTTTGGAGAGATATGTGAAGAATTAGATTGTTTCTTTAAACAGATGGCACTTGGGAAAAAGAGGTCTTCTTTTCAACTGATTTCTCTTTGGGGACAGACAGTATACTTCAATGAAATTGAGGAACAGGAAACTATATTTTGTGAGTAGTGAATGGAAACAGTGACAAAATACAGGCTAGGGATTAAGTTCTATTACATACTTAATGACATGTTCATCAATATTTTTTGTTTGTTGTCATTCAGTTGCTCCATTGTGTCCAACCTTTTGCGACCCCATGGACTGCAGCACGCCAGGCTTCCCTGTCCATCACCAACTTCTGGAGTTTACTCAAACTCATGTCCATTGAGTAGGTGATGCCATCAGCCATCTCTTCCTGTCATCCCCTTTACCTACTGCCTTCAATCTTTCCCAGCATGGGGTCTTTTCCAGTGAGTTGGCACTTTGCATCAGGTGGCCAAAGTACTGGAGCTTCAGCCTCAGCATCAGTCCTTCCAATGTATATTCAGGACTGATTTCCTTTAGGATTAACTAGATTGATCTCCTTGCTGTCCAAGGGACTCTCAAGAGTTTTCTCCAACACCACAGTTCAAAAGTATCAACTCTTTGGCACTCAGCCTTCTTTCTGGTCCAACTCTCACATCCACACATGAACACTAGAAAAACCATAGCTTTGATAATACAGAACTTGTCGGCAAAGTAATGTCTCTGCTTTTTAATATCCTGTCTAGGTGTGTCACAGATTTTCTTCCAAGGAGCCAATGTCTTTTAATTTCATGGCTGCAATCACCATCTGCAGTGATTTTGGAGCCCAAGAAAAGAAGGTCTGTCATTGTTTCCATTGTTTCTCCATCTATTTGCCATGAAGTTATGGGACTGGATGCCATGATCTTAGTTTCCTGAATGTTGAATTAGGGGGAACACCTAATTGATTTTAAAATATAAGTAAAGCATTTTGATGTTCTCGCTTAATGAATTCTCATCATGGTTATTTATTAATTACCAAGAGATAAAATGCTTCCAACACAGACTAAAGATAACTCAAACTGTATCCATTTCTACAAATTACCATACAGAGTACATGCCTTTTTTCACAGGTGTTTAAACATGCCACATTAGGAAAGTCACTGGGAGGAGATAGGAGATCATGGTTTCTCTTTGTGGACCAGTGTAAATTTGATACGAAAACACCAAAGAAATGCCACCTTCATTTACTTCTTTAAATCAAAACAAAAGTTCGCTAAGCTTTTGTACCCACCTGATTGTTAAGTTTCTGATCTTCATCATTATCAGGGCTTTCCTGGCGGCTCAGATGGTAAAGAGTTTTCCTGCAATTCAGGAGACCTGGGTTTGATCCCTGGGGTAGGAAGATCCCCTGGAGAAAGAAATGGTTACCCAGTCCAGTATTAATGGACTGAGGAGTCTGGCAGGCTACAGTTCATGGGAATGCAAAGAATCAGACACAACTGAATGGCTAATGCACATGCGCGCACGCGCGCGCGCACACACACACACACACACACACACACTGCCAAAAAAACTTTTACATGCTTGGTAAGGTCTAGAAAACTAACTTCTCTTTTTTTAATCTTGTAAACATGAGTATCAGTTCAGTTCAGTTCAGCCGCTCAGTCATGTTTGACTCCTCGTGACCCCATGGACTGCAGCACACCAGGCTTCGCTGTCCATCACCAACTCCCAGAGTTTACTCAAGCTCAGATCCAAATAAGTGATGCCATTCAACCATCTCATCCTCTGTCATCCCCTTCTCCTCCCACCTTCAATCTTTCCCAGCATCAGGGTCTTTTCAAATGAGTCAGTTCTTCACATCAGGTGGCCAAAGTATTGGAGTTTCAGCTTCAGCATCAGTCTTTCTAATGAGTATTCAAGATTGATTTCCTTTAGGATGGACTGGTTGGATCCCCTTGCTGTTCAAGCAATTCTCAAGAGCCTTCTCCAACACCACAGTTCAAAAACATCAATTCTTTGGCACTCAGCTTTCTTTATAGTCCAACTCTCATATCCATACACGACTACTGGAAAAAACATAGCCTTGACTAGATGGACCTTTGTTGGCAAAGTAATGGTCTCTGCTTTTTAATAGGCTGTTTAGGTTGGTCATAACTTTTCTTCCAAGGAGCAAGCATCTTTTAATTTCATGGCTGCAATCACCATCTGCAGTGATTTTGGAGTCCCCCCAGATAAAGTCTGTCACTGTTTCCACTGTTTTCCAATCTACTTGCCATGAAGTGATGGGACCAGATGCCAAGATCTTAGTTTGCTGAATGTTGAGTGTTAAGCCAACTTTTCCACTCTCCTTTTTCACTTTCATCAAGAGGCTCTTTAGTTCTACTTCACTTTCTGCCATAAGGGTGGTGTCATCTGCATATCTGAGATTACTGACATTTCTCCTGGCAATCTTGATTCCAGTTTGTGCTTCATCCAGTCCAGCATTTCTCATGATGTGCTCTTCAAAGAATTTAAAAAAGCAGGGTGACAATATACAGCCTTGAAGTATTCCTTTCTTGATTTGGAACCAGTCTATTGTTCCATGTACAGCTCTAAACCCACCATAGAGCTGCCAGAATTTACACAGGACTAGGGTAACAGGCTCTTGGAGGGCACAAACAAAACCTTATGAGCACCAGGACCCAGGAGAAAGAAGCAGTGACCCCACGAGAGACTGACCCAGAGCTGCCCATGAGGGTCCAGGAGTCTTCGGCGGAGGCATGGGTCGGCAGTGGCAGACTGCAGGGTTGGGGACACTGAGTGTAGCAGTGAGTGAATGGGGCCTTTTGAAGGAGGTCGCCATTATCTTCATTACCTCCACCATAGTTTGGCCTCAGGTCAAATAACAGAGAGGGAAGACAGCCCTGCCCATCAAAAGAAAATTGGATTAAAGATTTATTGAGCATGGCTCTGCCCATCAGAACAAGACCCAGTTTCCCCCTCAGTCAGTGTCTCCCATCAGGAAGGTTCCATAAGACTCCTATCCTGCTCCATCAGAGGGCAGACAGACTGAAAACCACAATCACAGAAAACATGAATATAAGGGGATAGAAGAATATGACCCTTCCTTCTTCAGTTTCCACTGAGGTCCCAATAAGTTATATTATATTAATATATGAGATAAATGTGAAAACTTTCATAGGAAATAGCCAAGAACCTGTTTTCTCACTCTTTTTACCTACTAGAAAACACAAGAAAGTCCAGAGGGTGGAAAAAGGACTTATGAGTGAGATAGAGAGAACTCTGAAACTGAATCCATCTCTTGTCCAGGAAATCTTGGGAGCAAGTAAAAGGCTTGCAAACTGTTTGTGTAGGGAAGCCTAGATGCAGGGGAGATATTATTGCCCAGATATTATTCAGTTTTATTGGGCAGAGGATTCACAAGTATTTCCTATATCCAGTACTGGGCCATGCAAGATGGAGGGTTCATGGGGATTCCAGTTCAACAGGACTGAGAGCAGAAATCTCAGCAGAAGGAGACTGGATGTATACTAAAAGATACCCAGGGATGAGAAAAAGAGTCCCAGTAGACCAAGCGGGGAACACAAGACACATTTTCCAGGAGAGCAGGAGTCTGCTGGATCACATTAAGATCCCCAGGAAACTCCACCAGAGAGAATTCATTTTAGTATACGTGCCAGAGGATAGAAAGCTCTCAGTGTGGAGTGAGACATATCCTCCTACCCCACCTTCCTCACCTCTTCTCGACCATTTTAGATCCTTGTTGTTCAGTCGCTCTGTTGTGTCTGACTCTTTGAGACTCCATGGGCTTCAGCACACTGGGCTTCCCTGTCCTTCACTATCTCCTGGAGTTTACTAAAACTCATGTCCATCGAGTTGGTGATGCCATTCAACCATCTCATCCTCTGTCACCCCCTTCTCCTCTTGCCTTCAATCTTTCCTAGGTCTTTTCCAATAAGTCGGCTCTTTGCATCTGGTAGCCAAAGTACTGGAGCTTTAGCTTCAGCTTCAGCATCAGTCCTTCCAATGAATATTCAGGATTGATTTCCTTTAGGATTGACTGGTTTTATCTCCATGCAGTACAAGGGACTCTCAAGAGTCTTCTCTAACACTCCAGGTTGAAAGCATCAATTTTTTGACGCTCAATTTTAGATCTTTGTTCAGAGTGTCCGAGAAGAGCAAGCAACAGCTGGAAGCAGAGGGCTCATGATCTCTTATTTGTTGGCTTCTCACTTGCTGGCTTCTCACTGAAGGTTGGTTTCAGTTGCTAAAGATGAGATTATATGCCAGGTAAGGTTGGACGTGACAATATTTACTGAACTGAAGCTGTACTTGCAACTGGTGACCAAAAGGCATTCTGTTAATTAAAAATCAGCAGAAAAGCCCTGCAACTAACTGAAGTTTTCATTGTGGGGGAGGGGAGCATTATTTTGCCCTAAATAAAGTTTAAGGATCCAAGGAAGACAAAATTATAAGGGAATTAAGCATACTGAATATACCAGCTACATGGATAATAACTTACTGCCCAATTTTATTAGATACATTATTATTTACTAAAGCTTTAAAAATATATATCAAGATCACTATACATCTGCTACCATTTGGAGTGATCATTCAGGCTCACCAAAAAAGATTACTTTATGGAGCACCTATAATATGTGAGGGATTGACCAGTCTTTTATGTACAGAGCATAGACTACATGAGAGAGGGTAATGGAAAACAAGACTATAAGAGCAAGTTTGGACATGAATGAAAGGAAACGTAAGTATGATATCTAATGGGCAGAACTCAGAAATAACATGATCAGAATTGCTCTGGGAAGGTCGTTTTGACAACAACTTGTAGATTTAATTGGCACAAGCTCACATTTAAATGTTACTTTTCTTTGAAAAATTTCTTGACTCTTTCCTCTAAGAAAATAATTGATTTTTTCTTTCATTGTCTTTTACTAGTGGTTCAATATTTTTTTTGCATTATATTGCATTTATTTGGGTGCTAAGCAGTTTTCAACTTTTTAGAGGACTCCATTTCTGTAAGAGTTTTATCTTTAAGTAGTAGTAGTGTTAGTTGCTCAGTCGTGTCTGACTCTTTGTGACTCTATGGGCAGTAGCATGCTAGGCTCCTCTGTCCATGGGATTCGTCAGGCAAGAATACTGGAGTGGATTGCCATTCCCTTCTCCAGAGGATCTTCCCAACCCAGGGATCGAATGCAAATCTCCTGCATTGCAGGTGGATTCTTTACCATTTGAGCTACAGAGAAGATCTTTTGTCTTTAAAGAGGTTTGAAATAATGTATACTAGGTATGTCTGTTGAAGAATCCCCAATGCATAATGTTCTCAGAAGCACAGTTAAGAAACCTATTTAACTAATTTGATTTAAAATTTATACAATCATTGAACTTTATTTCTCTCTAGATTCTGAGATCTATAAGAACTTTTAACCTATATACCAGTTAAAAATGAAAAAATTATAACTGCAACTTAACTCACAGTTGTGTTCTAGAGAAAGTAAACCGTATTAAAGGATGAGATTACATGGTTCATCAGAGAATTCTGGAAGTTTGGGATAGGCAAAGATGAATGTCAACCTGAGACTGGAACAAGATCTTGGAGAGAGCTGAATTACTCTAGTAGAGAAACAGGTAATTTGGATTCCTAGTGACAATTTCACAAAGGGTGGTTGGAAGGATGAGTACAAAGTAGGGAAGTCAGAGCTCGGATGGACAGAATTAACATAGGAAACTTTCAAGAAAAGGAACGTGTACTATGTCCTTTAAACATAATCATGTGCTGTGATGTAAAAACCCCTCTATCTTTCTAAATCATCAGAAACATCTATAAAGTCCCATATTTACTGCTGGGATTGCTGTGCGATTGAAAAGGGGAAACAGAAAAATCAATCCCTTGCTTTTAAAAAGTCTGTTGAGAAGTAACTAAAATGGCTGTAGTATAAGATCTGAGTTAGAGATCAGCATGGGAGTCAACCCTGTAAATCTGCAGAGTATGTCTGGAGCAGAGAATTGACTTTTCTTTAGAATAGTACTTTAAGCTGCTCTCATCAAATATATTTTATTAATTAAGGGGCAGGTTGACTTTGGCTGACATTTGCTAACAGGAATGCCTGATATTTTACCTGGGGTGGTTTAGTCACTAAGCTGTGTCTGACTCTTGTGACCCCAAGGACTGTAGCCTGCCAGGCTCTTCTGTCTGTTGGATTCTCCAGACAAGAATACTGGGGTGGGCTGTTATCTCTTTTCCAGGGGATCTTCCCGACACAGGAATTGAACCCCGGTCTCCTGTACTGCAGGCAGATTCCTTACCAACTGAGCTACGGGGGAAGTCATTGTGTGTGTGTGTGTGTGTGTGTGTGTGTGTGTGCATGCGTGCATGCATTTTACCTGGAGATATATACACACACAGACATATGGGCTTCCCTGGTGACTCAGTGGTAAAGAATTCATCTGCAATGTAGGAGATGCAGGTTCAATCCCTCCATCAGGAAAATCCTTTGGAGGAGGGCACGGCAACCCACTCGAGAGTTCTTGCCTGGAGAATGCTATGGACAGAGGAGCCTGCTGGACTACAGTCTATAGGGTCGCAGGAGTTGAACGCTATAGGTCTGTAGGGTTGAACACGACTGAAGCAACTTAGCATGCCACATGCATGTGCTATATAGCAAATATATGTATTTGTCCTTCACTGGCTAAGTAGTGTCGAACTCTTTGTGACCTTCAGCACAGCAGCAGTCCCTCACCATCTCCCAGAGTTTGCCCAAGTTCATGTCCATTGAATCAGTGATGCCAACCAACCATCTCATCCTTTGCCGCCCTCTTCTCCTTTTGCCTTCAATCCTTCCCAGCATCAGGGTCTTTTCCAATGAGTCGGCTGTTCACATCAGGTGGCCAAAGTACTGTAGCTTCAGCTTCAGCATCAGTCCTTCCAATGAATATTCAGGACTGATTTCTTTTAGGATGGACTGGTTGGATCTCCATGCAGTCCAAGGGACTCTCAAGAGTCTTCTCCAACACCACAGTTCAAAAGCATCAATTCTTGGATGCTCAGATTTCTTTGTGGTCCAACTCTCACATCCATACATGACTACTGGAAAAACCAGAGCTTTGGCTAGACAGACCTTTATTGGCAAAGTGATGTCTTTGCTTTTTAATACACTGTCTAGGTTTGTCATAGCCTTCCTTCCAAGAAACAAGAGTCTTTTAATTTCATGGCTGTAGTCACCACCTGCAGTGAACCTACAGCCCAAAAAGAGAAGGTCTGTCAATGCTTCCACTTTTCCCCCTTCTATTTGCCAGAGAGTGATGGGAATGGCTGCAATGATCTTAGTTTTTTTAGTGTTGAGTTTTAAGCCAGCTTTTTCACTCTTCCTTCACCCTCATCAACATTACATGGGACAACTGACTGGTTCAAAATTGGGAAAGGAGTATGACAAGGCTGTATACTGTCACCCTGTTAATTTAACTTATATGCAGAGGATGAAATGCCAGGCTGGATGAATTACAAGCTGGAATCAAGACTGCTGGGAGAAATGTCAAGAATCTCATATTGTCAACAACCTGCATATCATCATATGCAGATGATACCACTCTAATGGCAGAAATATATGTATATATTCTATAATAATTTATACAACACATACCTACAAATGTAAGTGAAAGTCACTCAGTCATGTTCAATTCTTTGTGACCCCATGGACTGTAGCCCACCAGGCTCCTCTGTCCATGGAATTCTCCAGGCAAGAATACTGGAGTGGGAAGCAATTCATTCCCTTCTCCAGGGGATCTTCCCCACACAGGGATCAAACAGGGTCTTTGCATTGGAGGCAAATTCTTTATTGGCTGAGCCACCAGGGAAGCTCCATATAAATGTAAATGAAGATTTAAAATATTAAAATTTGGGGAAAATCACATATGTGTTTAATTTTAAAACTTTAAAGTCCCCTCATGTTACTTCTCTAATCTTAGGTCATAGATTATTTTCTAATTATTTGTCTCTGTATATACATATATATATTCAAAATTTTTGTAATTTGTTTCTTAAGTTCATTAAGTTCTTTTTTTATTATTTATTTGTTTACTTTTGTTTGTGCTGGGTCTTCATTACTGTGAGCAGGTTTTCCCTAGTTGCAGCAAGCAGGGGCTACTCTTTGCTGTGGTGCATGGGCTTCTCATTGTGGTGGTTTCTCTTGTTGTGGAGCACAGGCTTTAGGAGCATGGGCTTCAGTAGTTGTATCAAGTGGGCTTAGTTGCGTGTAGAACCTTCCTGGACCAGGGATTGAACCCGTGTCCCCTACACTGGCAGGAGGATTCCTCTGTATATATTTAACCATGTGAAATTTGTAGATTGTGAAATTTGTAGATTGTAGATCGAAAATAGCTGAACCTTAGCAATTTCATATGACTCAAATCCACATTTTAATTTTGAATATTAAAAATACTATTCTAAGTTACATATGTAACTGAATTTCATTTTCATGATTCAAATATTTTTAAAAGAACTTTCCATTATAGCTCATAAAAAGTAATTCTTATTAACTAATGAATGATATTCTATGCTATGGAATTAACCAGTGTCTCAGTAGACTGAGAGTACACTCTCAGTACAACTTTTAGATTGTTGTATTTTTTTAAACCATAAGTTATTGTACATGCTTCCTGGAACAAATGAGTGAGTGTTTCCCTAAAGTAAATCCTAAAAGTAAATTTCTGGTTTCAAAGAATTCACCTTCTTTTTAACTAGATATTACCAAATATCTTATTTATCATCTCAGAAAAATACGATGCACTTTTCCACAATATTAATACTTCAAATTTCCCCACTAAATTTCTGGAGTCATTTTTAAAGTTAAACAGATCTTTAACTGCATGAATTTATGTTCTCCTTATGATTTAGTGAGAATAAGCATCTGCACTGGCTATTTGAAGGAGTGCCTGTAAATTCTGCAGAAAAACATGGTCTTTCCCTTACCTAAGAAATCCAAGACTTTTAAATACGAACATTTCCTAAATACCAAAAACACTTATGTGTAAAAAGGAAATGGTTTTTATATGTGAGGCCAGATGATTTAAGTTGTTAAATTCTTGGCAAGTGTTATTTTCAACTTTCTCTCTCCTCTCCAATACGATCAGTTATAATTTATTAACTTAATAAGCATTTGAAGTCTTAAATGTGTTTTCTAAAAATGAGTGATTTCTGTTTTAAATAAAACATTTTCATTCCTGGCCAGAATGTAACCATCAGATTTCACATTTGCTGGTGTTCACTTCAAAGTAGACTATGAATTCTGATAAAGATCCTAGAAATACATTAATTTGAGGATGTTAACACAAACCTTGCATTCAAACTTCTGACTTACACAGGTAGGTTTTATTTCTTCCTGAACTGGATGGGTGTGCTAACTAGAACTCTTTTGCCCTCAAATATATCCTAAGTGCATCCTTTGACGGTGCAAAGATAAGAAGCTTCATGGATTTTAGTACCTGGGGTCAGGTTTCAAAACTGGGCTAGGAAAATGGAGTAAGAGTGACCTTTAGTGGCCAGTCTGAGTAATCACAAAGGGATGTGATTTGTCTCAGGGGGATAGATGGATAAGTGTACATGTGCTAGACTACTTATAGCAGAGAGGCAAGTTAGAATTGCTAACTATGAAACTTTATGTCATTCTACCCTAGCAGAATATCAAAACCCTGTAAATTCACACAGCTGAGAAGCTGTGATTTTAACTGGTAAATGGAAATCTACTCATACCTATTAATAAGAGTCAGGAACTTCAATACCCAAATCCCCCACACAAAAGGACTGTAAGATGACAGTTTAATTGAAGCGAAAATTATTTGCTTTCCACGGATTGGCAAAAGCCATCTGGTAATCTTTAGAACTTCAGAACTAAGCTCCAATGAGAAGAGTTGGTGGCTCAGACGGTAAAGAATCTGCCTGCAATGCCGGAGACCTGGGTTTGATCTCTGGGTCAGGAGAAAGATCCCCTTGAGGAGGGAATGGCAACCCACTCCAGTATTCTTGCCTGGAGAATCCCAAGGACAGAGGAGCCTAGCGGGCTACAGTCCATGAGGTCACAAAGAGTCAGACATAACTGAGTGATTAAGCACAGCACAGTAGCACCACTCTTGATCGTGGAAAAGAGAGGTGTCTTCCACTTAAAGTCACTTATTAATAACTTAATGCTCAAAATGTACTCCACCCTCCTTTTTTGTTAAGAGACACCAGTATCTACTTCTATAATTCCACCTTAAAATAGGAAGAATATCTCCATAATGAAGTCATTTGACTCATCTATATTGAGGTTCTGCTTTTTTAATAACTTAATCTTCAATGGAAGTACTTTCCCATCAAAGATATGTCAAAATATAGACAAAATCTTGCAATATTCTTATTAAAATTATGTTGTAGCCTTTTTTTCAAATATAGACCTTCAGTATTATATATAATCTGTATATTCATATAAATGCTTTCAAAAACTCACTGTGCTTTGTTTTAATAAATTGTACCCATTTCTGGTTGTCCTTTCTTATAAAAATCTATCAAACACAACAAAGAATTTTGTCAGAAAAAGTTTTTTAGGTTATTTTTTCATGTTATTAAAATTACTTGATAAACTTTACCTGACAGAACTCATTGTTGTGTTTGATGACAGATTTTTATAAGAAGGAAAAATCAGAAATTGGGTAACTCTTTAAGACTGAGTCAAGTTTTCTGAATCAGTATCATTTAGACTGACCCATTCTAAAAATGCATGCCATTTGTAAAACACAAAAAATGAATAAAAGCAATGTGGTTTGATGCAATGACCATTATACTGAGAAAACAATTTTTTTTTGCTCTTATTTGGCATATCAGTTTGCTTCCAGGTATTTGACAAATGGTTTCCTGGTGGCTCAGATGGTAAGAATCTGCCTGCAAAGCAGGAGATCTGTGTTTGATCCCTGGTTTGGGAAGATCCCCCTGGTGAAGGAAATGGCAACCCACTTTAGTGTTCTTGTCTGGAGAATTCCACGGACAGAGGAGCCTGGCAGGCTACAGTCCATCAGGTCACAAAGAGTCAGACATAACTGAGTGACAATCATTCACTCATTCATTTGACAAATGAGAATACTGAATTAAATGACAGTATGATTTATTTGAAAATAATAACACATGTGCATATTATAAATTTCAGGTAACTATAACCAAAAAATTGAATAGATAATTGAAATCTATTTTTGCTATTTCCTTCAAGATACACACATTTAAATATGTTACATATGTATGTATATATACACATACACATACACAGAAGTATATGTATATATGTAAATAAAATTCTGACTCAACGAGTGTTCCATTACCTACTACTATGAGACAAATCTCTCCCTAACTGAGTAACATAAAACAACTCTTAATAGGTTCACCATTTTGTGGGTGACGAATTTAGGCAGAGAATAGCAGTGATGACTGATCTCTTCTTTAGGATGTCTGAGGACTCAAATTAGATAGCTCTAACTGCTATATATGACTGAAATGGCTTTAACCCAGGTGGCGCTGGTGGTAAAGAACCCGCCTGCTAATGCAAGAGACACAAGAGATGTGGGTTCGATCCCTGGGTCGGGAAGACCCCCTGGAGGAGGAAATGGCAACCCACTCCAGTATCCTTGCCTGGGAAATCCTATGGACAGAGGAGCCTGGTGGGCTACAGTCCATGGGGTTGCAAAGAGTTGGACATGACTGAGCACACATGCACGCATGCACAGCACCATATTGATTTTGTCTGGCAACTGTTTCCTCAATACTTCTCCATATGGCCTTTCCACCTGACTAGCTTGGGATACCTTATACCACAGGAGTATCAGAATGCTTATCAGTGGTTCAGTATTCCAAGAAGCAATGTTCCAGGAGACACATCTGTCATCAAAGCATACTAAATTTATAGTGAGGGACTTAGACTCCATTAATAGGAGAATGTCAAGGAATTTTTGACCATCTTTAACCTACCACACACTTTAAAAATTTATGTCTTTGATAAATTTTAGCTATGCCACATGCTGGAGGAATTCTGGGGCTCTATTTCTACTCTTACACAAGAATTCATAAACTGGAAAATAAACCATTTGGGTACTTCCATTATTAGCAGAGACATTAAGGCAATGTGATGATAGAATGCAATATGATAAATCTACAGACAAATCTTAAAACTGGTCTTAAAGAATCTTTAATTTTTCAAATTTCCATTTTCTCATACTTTCCCTCAGATTCCAGATATTCTAGGACCAAACATCATTATATAATTTCTT
This sequence comes from Odocoileus virginianus, assembly GCF_023699985.2. Taxonomy (NCBI): domain Eukaryota; kingdom Metazoa; phylum Chordata; class Mammalia; order Artiodactyla; family Cervidae; genus Odocoileus; species Odocoileus virginianus. The sequence goes on along the minus strand of NC_069685.1, from coordinate 31,317,998 downwards.
GCCTTTTAGAAGCTTCAGAAACCAAAGGCCAATACTAGTTACACACTTTTACTGACATTTTGGTCACTATTATTAAATATTTGCATCCAGTTAATTGAGCAATAGCACTGGGAATATAGTAATCACATATATGTTTCTTTATTTTCATAATAAGACTCTCTGGGATTTGAGGAGCCAAATTAATAATAACAATACTCTTTTTTTTTTTTCCCTCACCAAGTTTGAAATGACTTACAACATAAATGTGAGAGTTAGATTGATGAGATTAAAATGTCAACTTAAGTACTAATAAACCTAATTTTTAAATGTGACTAACTTAAGCAATCAAATCAGCTTGCTTGCCTATCTTCTCCTGAATTGAACTAGTCCCTGGAACTTCAGATCTTCTAGGCAAGCCTGGAGCAGGCCAGAAGCAACTGCTGCATGGGAAAAGGACAGATCCCAAAAATAGAGAGGGGGTCTGAGTCACATATGCCCATTCTTTCCTCCCATATCCACCAAGTGGGAAATTTTGAGGAGTAAGGTTTCCTTCTATGTTATAATTGGCAACCGAAATCTAAAACAACAAATAAAACTTCCAAGTATCCATTTTCAAAGTTCTCTCTTCATAGCACACATTTGTTTTAAAAAGCAATTATTATTTTATTCACTGAAATGGAAAAGCTTTCACAGCAGAGGTCAGAAAATTTGTATCACAGGTATTTTTTTTAAAGGGAAGTGTGTAATTAATCTTCAGGCAGTAATATCTCACAAGATAGAGTTCAAGACAAGAAATGATCAAAAGAGGCAAAGATGATCTTTACATACTGGTAAAGGAACACTAAAGGGGGAAGATATAATGGTTCAGTTCATTATGATGTCATGTTCTATAATATAGCCTCAAAATATACAAAGTTACAACTAACAGAAATGAAAAAAATAGATATATTAACCATTGTGGTTAGAGATTTTTAATATAAACTTTCAAAAAACTAAGAAAATCAAGCAGAACCAAAAAAGAAAAAAGACAAATGTAGCAGGTATAAATAATGTAAAATATGAGATATTTATAAACCTCTACACCTAATAAAGAAAAAAATACACTTTTTATCATACATGGACAATTTACAAAAATTGATCTGTATTATATTTCAGTGCAGTACTGAATAAATTCTGAAACATAAATAGCATATAGATTATATTCTTTGGTCATAATAGAATAAAATTAAAATTTAATAACAAAAAGATAGCTAACAAAATTTCACTTTTATGCAAACAAAAATCCCATATCTTTGAAGTCAAAAGAGAAATAATATGAAAAACTGTGAAGCATTTAGACCTGAAAGATAAATGTATATTATAGCTGGATGGTACTTAGAGGAAAACTTTAACCTTTATAAGCATCAATATTTTTGAGGAAGTCAAAATTAATTCAAAGAAATAACAAAAAAGGGGAATAATTAAGATTATTATGAACAAAACTTGTTAGTAAATTTCATTATTGAACTAAGGGGGATAAACTATGGAGAAAAATATAAAACACCTAAAAAGTACAAGAAGGAATAAAGAACTTAAACAGAACGCTGAGAATGAATGAAACTGAAGTGGTTCTCTAAGTCTTATCCTCCCACAAACTTCTCAAAATCCTTATTGCTTTATATTAATTCCTCAAATTTTTCTCAAAATAGTTTGATGCTTCTTAAATATTTTTAAAATAGTTATTTTTATATTATACGTGTTTCTAGAAAATAAAAGCTGCAAAGTCCACTCAGTTTATTCCATAGGGTTAAGAATAATCTTGATTCCACAACTAGCAAGAATAATAATAAAAAAAGTAAGTACATACTGAATAATTTGTCTTAGGAACAGAGAGACAAATATACTAAACAAAATATTAACTAAGTCTAACAATATATCATGAAATATACTGTACTGTGATCAAGTGAAATTTTTGCTCTGTGTGTGTGCTTAGTCACTAGGTCGTGTTCAACTCTTTGCATGAACTGCAGCCCACCAGGCTTCTCTATCCAGGGGGATTCTCCAGGCAAGGATACTGGAGTGGATTGTCATGCCCTCCTCCAGGGGATCTTCCCAACCCAGGGATCGACCCAGGTCCTCACTGCAGGTGGATTTTCTACTGACTGTGCCACCAGGGAAGGTGGAAAGTACTGGCGTGGGTAGGCTATCCCTTCTACTGGGGAACTTCTCCACCCAAGAATCAAACCAGGGTCTCCTGCATTGCAGGCGGTTTCTTTACCAGCTGAGCTACCAGGGGAGCCCACTTTTACCCTGGGAGTAAAAAGATAATTGATAGTAGAAATTATTTCTTTGTAAATACCTTCATTGATAAACTGAGGGAGAAAAATCATATGAGTATCTTAAAAAACAGAAAAATTAATTTGATAATAAGGACGTATTGTATAGCACAGGGAACTCTACTCAATCTTCAGTCATGGCCTCTATGGGAAAAAAACCTAAAAGAGTAGATACGTACATAGGTATAACTGATTCACTTTCTGTATACTTGAAATTAACAACATTGTAAATCAACTATACTCCAATGAAATTTTTCAAAAGATAGAAAAATTAATTTGATACATTTTAATGTATTATTTAAAATAAATAATTAGAAATCTAGGATTAAAAAGAAATTTTCCTCCTTTTGGAAAGGTTTCATATAACCAAGCACCAGTAAACATTGTACCTGCTGGGAGGGAACTTCAGATGTTTTTCCTTTAATGTCAGGCCTGCACATAAGACAAATAAGCCCTCTATCATTGGCACTCTTTAACTTAGGACTAGGTTTTGGTCAACACCCAAATTTTAAGAGGTTTAAGTCTTGGAAGGAAAGATAATTGTAACATGTTCTTGCATATGATTACCTGAAAAGAAAAGCCAAAAAAATCATGAGAAAAAAAAATAGAAAAAGAAAATTCAGTACAGCTTCTGGGCACAAAATTGACTTAGGAAAAAACCCAATTGCATTTATCTATTCCAGAAATAGGAAACTGGAAAATACAAAGTTTCCAGGAATTTACCTAAAAAAGGTCATATAAAACTTCTGTAGAGAATTTTATTAATTTAAATAGAATAAAGGGCAAAGGATTTAAGTGCCAATTTACAAAAGAAAATTACAAGAGGTTAAAAATGAAGCATACACTCAAACTCATTAGTAAATACAAAACTCAAAACAATTCTAGATATAAAATTACAGCTACAGATTATATCTATTTACTTATACCATTCATTTAGAAAAATCTTAAAAGCTGGAAATGTAAAATACTGGTAACTATAAGAGGTTATAGGTACCCTTAATGCATTGCTAGTAGGAATATACGCCCACTTCCCAGACAGCCATTCTGAAGAATAGTTGGTAAAAACAAACGCATATTCCATGACTCTCAAACTTGCTTCCAGATTTATATTCTAGAGAATATAAAAGTAATATGTACAAATGGTGTACAAAAATATGTACAAAAATGTCCAGAACTGTCAGAAGTCATTTGTATGTTCTTTACTGATTGAACTGTTAAATAAAATATGGTTAGAACACCTCTAGAATACTGTAACAGTACTTAGAGGTCTCAGACTACATAAGCAAATAGAAACAAAGATGCGTAAAACTTAAAAGCAAACTGATACGTAAAATAAGAAAAATAATATATGTATATTATTATTTATTTACATATATGCTTATTTGTTAATTATATGTACATTAAGTTAAAATACATGAGTTCAAAATAGTAATACATATTTTACAAGAGTACTTACAAGAAAAAAAAATCTAATATATTGAAAGCATTAGAATAGTTGCTTATGGTAGATGGTAAGGAATGGAAATAAAAGAGTTAATAAATAATACAAAGAGGGGACATCTATTTATCTGTTACAAATGTGTAACAAACAGAGGGGGATGACTAATCCAGAGCTATGCACTTGACACCTAAAGGGGAAAAAAGACTTTAGATAAGCAGTGAACCTCTATGTGTTTAAAAAGTAAAAGGTTTTTATTGTGACTTTTCATCTGGTACCAAGTATTGTGGAGGTTTATTGTTTAAAATAATTGAGTAAAAACTCATTTAAAAGATGCCTCATAAACTACAATGCTCTGAAAGTGAAGAATGGATAAAAGGACCACTATCTACCTCCATAGGATAGGGATCCTCAACTCTTTTCCCAAATGTGATATGTAACTATCTGGCATACTGACAGATTGAGGGTACCAGTTTTGATCATATATTAAATGCTATGACATGTCAGTACTTTCTTATATTCTGACACTCCAATGGATCATCTTGAGCATCCTTTCACTTTGAAGACTATTATTCTAAATAAGCACAAGCTAATCTGATGAACTAATTCTGACTTTGATAAATGATTTTACACGTGTATGTAAATGTGTATATACAATCATCTGCTGAAAATTTTCATATTATATGTTTTAGAGAAATACCAAATACTAATTCATTCTATTTTATTTTGTAAAAGCTCTCAAGAATATGCAGTTGATAAAATTCAACTTCCATTTATGATTAAAAAAAATCTCACCAAAATGGCTATAAAGGAAACATATCTCAGCATAATAAAAGCCATTTATGACAAAGGCAAAATAATACTCAACAGTGAAAAGCTGAAAGCCTTCCTGCTAAATTATAGAAAAAGACAAGGATGTCTACTCTCATCACTTCTATTCAATATATTATTGGAAGTCCTAGCCACAGCAATCAGACAAGAAAAATAAAAGGTATCCAAATTGGACTAGAAGAGGTAAAATTGTCATTATATACAAATGATGTGATACTCTATATCAAAAACCCTAAAGACTCCACACACAAGTTATTAGAAGTAAGGAATGAACTCAGCAAGGCAGCAGTATATAGGATATACAGAGCTCTGTGGTATCTCTTTTCACTAAAAATGAAAGATCAGAATGAGAAGGTAAAAAAAAAAATCCACTTCAAAATCATGTCCAAAAACATACCTAGGAATAAAGAACTATATACTGAGAATTATAAAACACTGATAAAGGAAATTGAAGATGCTTCAAAGAAATTAAAAGATATCTATGCTCGTGGATGGCTATGATGTCCAAAGCAATCTACAGATTTAATGCAATCACTATCAAATTATCCATGATGTTTTTCATAGAACTAGAACAAATAGTCCTAAAATTTATACGGAACCATAAAAGACACAGAATTATCAAATCAATGATGAAGGAAAATAACAAAGGTTGGAGTATAACCCTCTCAGACTTCAGACAATTCTGCAAAACTAGAGTAACCTAAACATCATGGTAATGGCACAAAAACAGACACACAGATCAAAGGAACAGAATAAAGAGCTCAGTTATAAGCCCACACATCTACTGTCAGTCTTCAATAAAGGAGGAAACAATACACAACTGAGAAAATACAGTCTCTTCAGCACGTGATGTTGGGAAAGCTGGACAGTCTCATGTAAATCAATGAAATTAGAACACTTCCTCACACCATATAAAAAATAAACTTAAAATGGTTTAAACACCTACATATAAGACATGACACCATAAAACTGCTAGAAAGGAATACAGGCAAAACATTCTCTGATGTAATTTGTAGCAGTATTTTCTTATATCAGGCTCCCAAGGCAAAAAAAAAAAAAAAAAATACAAAAAACAGAAAAATAAACAAATAGGACCTAATCAAACTAAAAAGCACAGCAAAGGAAATCAACAAAATGGAAAGACTGCCTACAGACTGGAAGAAAATATTTGCAAACAATGCAACTGAAAGAGAGTTAATTTCCAAAATAAACAAACAGCTCTTACAACTCATTTATTTAAAAAAAAGACAACACAATTAAAAAATGGGCAGAAGACCTAATTAGATGCTTTTTCAGAGAAGACATGCAGATAGCCAATAGACATATGAAATGATGTTCAACATCGCTGTTAGAGAAATGTAAATCAAAACAATATTAAGGTATCACCTTACACCAGTCAGAATGGCTGCAATCAAAAAGTCTACAAATAATCAATGCTGGAGAGGGTGTGGAGTAAAAGGAACACCTGTACACTGTTGGTGGGAATGTAGATCAGTGGCCACTAAGGAAAACATTATGGAGGTTCCTTAAAACACTAAAAATAGTGCTATTATATGATCCAACAATCTCATTCCTGGGCACATGCCTGGAAAAGACTAAATTCTAATTCAAAAAGATTCATGCACCCTAATGTTCATACTAGCACTTTTACAATAGCCAACACATGGAAGGAACCTAAATATCCATCAACAGGTGACTGAATAAAGAAGTTGTGCATTCCCTGGTTTCTGAATCAGAATGAATACATTTGTCTGTTGGCAAAGCCCTTCCATTGGTCACTTGACCTATACAGTAAGAGCTCTTGTAACAAGAGAGGCCAAGTGAAGCCCCAGAAGCAGTTTCTCTTCCCTCATCAAGATAATAAATCAAAACCGAAGTTCACTCCAGGAGAGGATGCCAGAGACTGGTCTATCATCTTAAAAACTTAAAGGACTCAAAGTTCTCAGGATTTAAAGTGTCTTGATTGGGGTGACCATTACTCAAGTGTAATACATTTGTCAAATCTCACTGACTTAAAATGTGTGCATTTTACTGCATGTCAATGTTATGTTAATAAAGTTGATACTAAACAAAACAAAAACTAGTTACATCAAATTTGGTCAGCCTGTGTGAAGTAGAACTTCTTTTCCAACACATCCCATCAAACTGTTCTGTTCTGTTACAATATGTATTTGTTCAACCGGCTTCAAAAACTGCTAAACTTGGCAGAGTTAACTGGGAAAGCTGGCAGTATAGGTAGAGAAGTTGGAGAGACACTCCCTAGGCTTAAAAATATCAAGTGATATAGAAATTTACCTCTTGGATTAGATTTTCAGTTTTAGTAATACTGGTCTCAACGAATGCCTACCAGTATCCACATCTAAAAGGAAAAAGTACAAACTCAGGGTTTAAGAATGCAAGAATCAATTCTGGATTTTGATTCTGGTTGCAAATCTCTATGGAAATTTATCTGTGCTAGTTTTATTACTGAGATTGTTGCTGTTGTCTAATGCTTGCACTACAAATTTACAAATATTTAAGTGGTTTGTTTCTAATTTTATTACACACATAAACTCTAGAAATTTTAGTACAATGTACTAAATGTACTATATGTACAACACAAATTTTTTAGGGACGTATATAGGGTATGTAGCAGACAGATCTATTCAAAGATCTTCCAACCTTTTTTTTCTTTCAGCACCTATAGGTGATTTTTCAGTAGTGCTTTATTACTTTTATATTAAGAAGCTATTGATAAGTTACTTGTAAAACCACAGACACAGTTTTACATGCTCTAATAAATATTTCAGTTGTATAAATGAGCTGATAAAATATGTCTCTATCAGGGTCTGGATATCAAATGCTCTTCAATAGAGGTAGTCAAACAAAAATACCCTGAACTGATCACATGAGATTTAGATTTCTTTATTTAAAACAATATAGCCACTTTATAACTCACTGAAATTACCCTATGGGTATTTTTGCATTTTGCCTTTTATTAGGCCAGCACTTTCACTGTAATAGCATGGTTTTAGAACCTGACAATTTTAAAGTGCAGAATGCTATAAAGACCTTTTAATACAATGAGTAAATAACATGGTATATTTACACCCTCATCTCAATAATGGTGCCTTTCAAGCAAATAAGAATGGACTTAAAGAGCCACAGCTATGTTTTATCTAAAGTGTTTCCAGATATAAATTATTTTATTTATTTCACAGACATATTTTTCCTAGTTATAGACTGCATTATTCATTTGCGAATCATGGGTAATTTTCTGTCAGTAATTTTTCTTCCTCACATCCTTTACTCTGACAGACGGACATGAACAACAGTAGAGCCAGGCATTTTCCGTAGTTTCTTCCCCACAGTGTAACACACTTCAGTGCAGGTTACAATTTGGACCTGCTGTGCTTCACAGTATTTCTTGTTGATGATATTCACCACCAACAAAATGGCTGTTCGTCCTTATTTTACATTAACTCTTTTCCTCATGAACTTTTGAACTTTGATCTGAAGAGGTGGGGCATGCAAATTATCACTAACACCCTGGAAGCATCAGGTCAAAAAAGAAGAGTATTAATGAAATCCAGCCTCCCTGTCAAAACTCAACACTGATCCAAGATCTTCTCATGGACACACCAGCATTTACCACTTCTTATCTGATATTTGAATGAGGCGTCTGTGACACATTTTTGATGAAATATCCATTTGATCATTTGAGAAAAGTAGAGACAGTATCACTCTGGTAGTTCCATCATTCCTGTCATTATTTTTGCTCATTGGAATTAACATCCATTTTGAGCTAAACAAATGCTAGTTTTATAAAGTTGTTTAATGAAGAGAACAAGCTTAAACTTTATTTCCTCCTTTAATGCAACCAGAGGTTATGTTTGTTTAGAAAGTGAACATCTATCCAGATTATACACTCTCACCAGTGCCAGGCCAAAAAATACAGGCCCCAAACCACTCATTCCATAACTCCCTCATTTTCTGACCTATGGCTGTTATTGTAGAAACTGGATCTATTAAGAAATTGCCTCTGGTGCAGTCAGGGAATATCATGGCACCTTGTGCAATAATTTGCAAACAGTGGCTTGAGAAAAATCATATGCAAAGAAATACATCCCAGACTCTGACCTTTCTACATTGTCACAGTGAATGTTTAGATGGGCTTGCTTCCAAAAAATATAAGAAGTGTATCTGAGAGCTAGGTGAAGTTGGGAAAACATACCTAACAGTTAATGTTGGCATCACGAGAGACAGCGAAGAGTTTGACCTTTGGTCTTAAGCATCAGGAAACCTGAAGTCAAATCCCACCTCGTCTATTAACAAGAGACCTTGTGCAAAATATTGTACTCTTTAAAACTCAGTGTCTCCACCCACAAAATAAGAAAAACATTAGAAACTGCTCATTAGGTTGTGCTGCCCCAGGGAAGATCCTCAATATGTATTTCTTGAAGGAGTTTTTAATAATTAAAGTGTTTATTTAACCATATAATGCACACAGATGAATTAGTAAAATGCCTAACACATATTTAATATCCTTTTATTGTTGTTGTCATCAGTTTTATTTCTGCTGTTTTTCATGAAGCTTATTTGGTCTCAGGACAAAATGACCAAGATGAAATATGGACCTTATTTCAGGGTCAGTTAATGCTCAGAAGTAGAAGTAGCTACTGCTTTAATTCAAGGAATCAAGGTGCAAGAAAATAAACTCAGCTCATTCACAGGATGCCCCTCAAAGTCCACAGTGGTAAGGGTTTGTTCCTCCTCCTTGGACAGTCAAATGGGAGGATAATGGGAGGAGTATACGTGAGTTTATTTTAACCTAAGGTCATCTAAGTGACACTTCAGAGAGTGGAAAGTAAACTTCCATACAGTACTTTTGGTTGTTTAGAGAAGAGTTTAGCATGAGTAAACATGTGGATGTTAGCTTTCTGCTGGTTCCAGGGTAGATATGTGGTAACTTATAGCTGTTAAACAAAATATTTAACATAGTCAACCATCTTAACTATATTCAATATTTTCCCACAATTCATTTTCAAAAAGGGCATCCAAAAAAAGTGAAAAATTTAGGAATTCTGAGTCAGTGTCAAAAATAGATTAACTTGGCAAATGCCAAAGCCATGGCCCTTTGAAATTGTAGGAAATATACTCTGAGTTCAGAGATTTTAAATGACAAAATAACACTGTGACAAAATCAAAATCAAAATGAGAAAAATAATAATATAATGGATTGAATTTTATAATAAAAACATCCGATCAACCAAAGATTCAAAAAGTCAAATTCTTCTCTAAAATATTTAATAAGCCGTGCAAAATAAAGCATTTTTACTATAAATACCCTAATGAGATACAGACGATAAGTTTTTAACCTCTTTGGTGAAATGTGTTTCTGTTACAGTTGAGAGATATATTTATGTGATTTTTTTTTTTTCCTGACTTAGTCCTATAGACTTCATTGACATTATTTGCTCAGGGTAGAAGAGGCAAAAGCTGAAGCAGTGCCACTTACTAAACTCAATCTCAAGTTCATTGCCGAGTCAGATGGAAATTCAGCCTGAGGACTCTGACTCCTATTCTTCTGTATAACCACTCCTGCTGCTAAGTCACTTCAGTTATAACCACTAGATCATTCTTTTCTTTTAAAAATGTTTTCAAAATATATACTCCAACCTCATTTACCTCATATATTCGCAAACGTCAATTACCTTAATATTGTTTTATTACTTCATTTCTCTTCCCACTCTCTTCTGTCTCTTAATGATCATTCACTATATTCAGGAAATGATTCAAAGAGAACACTTCAAATATTGTTTTATGGTTCACCAAAACAGTGCCGCCTTGTCTTCTCTTTGTTGATTTTTTAACAAAGTGCCCGACAGAGTAAATATTCAGATATACATGCTCAACTTTATTTTACATTGTGAAACCTTCACACATTCTTCTTTTTCATGAAAACATTTAAACTTTCCTAACCATGACACGGAAGAACATATTTTTTTCTATCTTTAGGTTTCATCTTTATCAAAAAGGGTACCAAAGATCTGAAATAATATGATGATAAAAGAGATAAAATTTATTTTCATAATAGCTTGACTTCAGCCAAGTTTTTAAGACAGAGGGATGCATCAGCATTACTAATTATGAGATAACTTGAACGTAATACACCCACCCACCCAGAGACACACATATACATTATATGCATACATGGATACTTTTTAGGCTTCTACGTTTCAACTATACTTTGTATGAAACAAACTTGGAAGTTGCCAAATGAAAGCTAAATATATGACCTATCAATAGGCTATTATATCAGCACAGGAAGGAAGGAAGGATGCTAGAATCATTTGAGAGTGCTATGGGATTTGAGTAGTCAGAATGGATTTATGGAGGTCAAAAGTTTGTCAGGATTGAAGGTAAAACATCTCTGTCTTGGTAAAATTTTCATTTAACGACAACATACACAAACTGGATATGAGAGGTAAGGATACTAGGAACGATACAAAGACTTACTAATTCCAAGAGAAGAGTAACAGCTACTAGATCCTTTATACCAGAAATAATCTAGACTTTTTTGGGGGGGGGCACTTTTCAAAAAAGTTCTGCTCTTATGTTTATACCAAACACATGGGGATAAACTCAAAACACAGGTTCCTGAAATGATCTTTGACTTTGGTTCCATTCCTTATAAAAATCTGCATTCTCCATATGATCCATTATTTTCCCCTCTGTATGGACATTCTGAGGGAGGAGATTGTGCTTATAAACTACATCCTCATCATTTGACTATTCTTTTCGGTAATGCTTCAGAAGGCTTCAAACTAATGAACATATTAAATCATGAAAAAACAAGAGAAACAACTACAGTGGGAATATGGATTATATAGATTATATAGATCAAAACAGTCAGATAAATTAACATGGTTTCTTCTTATACTTAATGCATGTAATTTGGGAAAGTAAAGGGTCTACAAATATAAAAATATAATTTCTTACATATTTTATTTACATATGGTATGCATGTGTTTGAAGCTGCTTCAGTCATGTCCCACTCTTTATGACCCTATGGACTATAGCCTGCCAGGCTTCTCTGTCCATGGGATTCTTCAGGCAAGAATACTAGAGTGGGTTGCCATGCCTTCCTCCAGGGTATCTTCCCATGGGTATCTTCCCATCCCTTTCTTCAGGGATCAAACCCATGTCTCTTATGTTTTTACCACTAGCACCACCTAGAAAGCCCATATGTGGCACAGAGTCAACTAAACTGGGATTGGAGAAACAGTTTTATTTGAGAAGTTTACTTCATCTACTCACCCATTCATTTCTTCAACAAACATTTGTTGAATCTCTCCTATGCTTTTGGTAACAGTCTAGATCCTTGGAGTGAAAGAGAAATTGATTATCTTTCTTAGAAATCAGAGTCTAGTGGAAGAAACAGGTAATATGCAAACATAATATCAAGTAATGACCAATGCTATTAGGAACAGCAAAGTAGACTCAGAGATGGAGAGTGCTGCTGCAAGAGGGTTTATTTTTTTTTAGATGGGAGGCACATGCAAGGCCTCTCTGAGGAAGGACTATTTCAGCAGAGGCATGTATGAAGTAAACAGGGGAATGATGGTAACATTTAATAGAAGAGTGAGTAACTGCAGGAAAGAGAATTTCCCAAGCACTGACTTGGGGGAAAGTTGGCACACGTGAGAAACAGGAAGATTAATGTGGTTGATGGCGAATGAGAAAAGGAATGGAAGGAGACAAGACTGGAGGAAGAGCTCTGACAAAAGGTTGAGTAAGACCTTATAAGCCATGGGAAGTTAACCTTTGTATTAGTGAGAGAAGTCCCAAAATATTTTGAGAAAAGTGAGTAACAAAATCTAACATGAATTTAAAATGACTTCACTATCTACTATGTGGAAGATTTACTGAAGGATGGAGAGTAGGATAAAGGAGACCTGTGAGGGGGTTCTTTCAGTAACTCAGTAAAAAGTGACAGATGGTTTTGATTGGAGCATACATTTACGAAGATATACCACTGATAACCCCTATATTTCATTTGGTGCTAGACACTAAGACGGAGTCTAGGTACAGGAGCTTGTCTGATGGGAGATTCAAGATTTTGAATTAAAACAGGTTTTGTACCAGTACATGTATTTTAACTAAAACAAGTTTTGTCCCATTATATGTATTACAGAGAACATAGAGATAAGAAATAGACAAGGATGTATGGAATTTTCATCCGTTATGAAGGACTCATTTAAAGTATTAGGGAAAAGATGCATTAGTTAAATGATTTCAGAAAAGCTCAGCAACTAAAATTAAAGGGATAACTAACACATTTATTATGACCAAATAAATCACAGATCAAAGACACAAATAGATAAAAACCTAAAATTACATAAGAAAACAGGCAGTTTTAAAAAATCCATAGCAGATTGCTTGCAAAGGTAGCTGCTAATGATTTGCCTCATGACTATATTTTTTGCATACTTCTTCTGCCACCCAGGGTGGGAATCTTCTTCCCTCACTTAGAATCTGGGCTGGTCAGGTGACTTTCTTTGGTTAATAGAAGGAAATTATGCCAGTTATGGATCTAGCCTTGTAAGAGTCTGACAGCTTGTTTTTTCTACCTTAGTATTGTGGACATCATGTAAGAATTTCAATCAGCCTGCAGGATAGAATGGTCTTGCCAACCCTCAGACATTCTAGTCACCCCAGCTGAGGCAGAAGACACATGAATGAGACCATCTTGTATGTTCCAGTCCTGGCTGAGCTACTAGTGGATATAATCAAACAGTTCCATGGAGGCAACATGGAGGGGGTCAGTATTAAGCTGCACATATAGTGGGTTTGCATTAGTCTATGAATCCCAGCTTAGAGAACACAAATATTTTACCATTAGCTGCAAGAAAATCTGCCCTTTCTATGAAGGGAGGCGCTGTCTTTATTTTCCCGGACAGTAAATAAAACTTCCTTCTGCTTGGGACAGCTTCAAATCTCTATTTCCTAAAATGTTAACTATACAAACATTCTTGAAAAGATAGTCTACAACAGGAGCAATCAGTGCCTTGTTCATAAAACGTGTAGCAACATAGGAGATCCATGAAGAATTGCCTCCTAGCAAACTCAGGATCTGGAACTAAACTATCCCATCGAGGCTACCTCTAATACTTTCTATCTCTCTGATCACTCATGAATTAATGAATCTCTCGGTGCCTCAGTTTCCTTACATGTAAAATGAATCTAACACCAATAATATTAAGAATTGAACTGGGCAAAGCATTAGAACAGTGCCCGGATCAAATTGTTCAAAAATATTAGCTGTGATTCTGATCATTCAACCAACTGAATCCTATACATCCATTAGAAATGAATTAAGTATTACTATGGAATAATATGTAAGGTGTACTTTAAGTGAAAAAAAAAAGCAAAGTGCAAATCACTATAGAACATGCTATCATTTGTGTAAAATGAAAATAATAAATAAATACATATATAGATATACACCTAAAGACCCACATACACAGATGCTTGGTGTATATTCCCAGACTGTCTCCAAAATGACACTCAACTGCTGGGAACTGGGTTGTCTCCAATGAGAAGAGATCATGGCTAGGGAAGAGGTAAAGGAAAACAGACCCCTACGGACTGATGCCTGCCGGGCTTCTCTGTCCGTAAGATTCTTCCCAGCAAAAATTCTGGACTGGGTTGCCATTTCCTCCTCCAGGGGATCTTCCCGACCCAAGGATCAAATCCAAGACTCTTGTTTCTCCTGCATTGGCAGGTGGGTTCTTTACCACTAGTGCCACCTGGGAACCCCACTTTAGTAACTTTTGACTACCATATGACTGAATTAGCTATTTCAAAAAATTAATAAGCTATATTTGAAGTAAAAAATGTACTTGTTTATGAGGAAAATAATTATTTCTAAGTTGATATTTATATTATTAAACATATATAATATTAAAAACTATTTTAATAATGCAGAGTTTAGAATTAGTTATACAAAGCTTTGAATAAAAAAGATCTTCCATATCAGGGAAATACAAATCAAAATCACAATGAGATACCACCTCACACGTGTTAGAAGAGCTGTTTTCAAAAAGATAAGACATAGCAAGTGTTGACAAGGATTTGGGAAAAGGGAACCACTGTGCATGGTTAGTCGGGATGTAAATTGGTATAGCCGCTATGGAAAATGGTATGGAAATTCCTCAAGAAATTACAAATAGAACTACTATGTGGTCCAGAAATGCAACTTCTGGATATATATCTGAAGGAAATGAAATCATTACCTTAAAGAAATGTCTAAAATGCAATATTACTCAGGCATAAAAAGAAGGAAATCCTGTCATTTGTGGTAACATGGATGAAACAGAGGGCATTATGCTAAGTGAAATAAGTCAGACAGAGAAAGACAAATCCTATATTGTATGCATAATCTAAAAAAGCTAAACTCACAGAAACAGAGAATAAAATGGTGATGTCTAGGGGCTGGGAGATCTGGGAAAGGGCAGAAACTCTCAGTTATAAGAGCAATAAGTTCTGAGGATCTAATATGTTATGGGGAGTATGGTGACTAAAGATACCAATACTGTATTGTATACTGAAAGTTGCTAAGACAGTAAATATTAAATGTTCTCATAACAATAGCAACAGCAAAAAGTTAACTATGTGAAGTGATGGATATGTTAACTAACATAGTAATCAGTTCACTATATATATATGTGTATATATATATATATATATATGCCTCAAATCATCATGCTGTACATCTTAAATTTACACAATGTTATATGTCTGTTATAGCTCAATAAAGCTGGAAAATGTTGATCTTCAATATCAGGATAGGTAGTAAAATCACAATCAGGATTGTGTGTTGGATAGTTTCAAGTTGGATAAACTTAGTTGAATTGATTCAGTGATTTTGGATTCTTGTGGATTTAACTCATCCACTGCAATTTCAGGTTTGTTCTGTTCCAGACTGAAAAGTCCATATGCCAAAGAAAACCAGAACCTTTTTGTAAGGCTCTATTGAATTCTGTGCACTTGTGAAGGGCTGTGGTTTTTATCATCAAACCACAAAAAAAGCAGAATTGAGACATGTGGGCCTTCCAGTGATGGTGAAAACTTCACATTAACTATGGATGAAAGGCTCAGCAGAGCTGAGCTCTTACAGATTAAGTTTGCAAATTTATTGTTATTTTCCAGAAAACTAGCCAAGTATTACAAGGGGGAATACCCATCCTCTCCTCCTCCACCACCACATGTTTCCCTTTGCACCAATTGTGACATTAAGATTCTGGCAACTTTGCCCTGGATTTACGGGAATTGGAAAAAAGGCTAATAGGGAGCAAACTCTTGGGCTCTCTTCTTTGATATCCATTCCCAATGAAGTTCACATTTTGAAATATGTTGTTGCTGATATATCTGCCTCTTGTATGAAATCTCACCCTTAAAATGTCCCAGATCTTTTTGTGATATGGCTAGCTCTCAGAAAAGTACTGCTGTTGCCAGATTGCTGAGAACCCTTCCTGATGATGTAATACTTCCCAAATGTCATTCCGTATTTTAAAATATTGCAAAAATATATCTTGCTATGTGTAAATTTTCAATAGAAGAAGTATCATCCATAGGTCAGTCTTCATCTACCACCCCAGATGGTGACATCTTTGGCTAATGACATTTGAAAACTTGACTTTGAATCTAGATTTTATCCCCTTTTCTTGCTGTGTAAGCTTAGAAAATGACTTCATCTGTATGAGCATCACTTTCTCTAGAAAAAAGAGGACTTATATAGTCACATCAATCAGAGACCTACCTGGAAGGAAAAAGATGTCTCGTTCAACAGGGTTGATGAAAGACAGTTTAATGAAGGGACCTGTGGATGGGGTTAAAGGAAAACCAGCAAGGTAGTGAAAAAGTTCAGGTCCTCACCCACAGGAAACCATGACTATACTTATACCTCAGGTGTGAGAAAGGGAGTGGTTACCTGAAGCCTTAAGAACTACACCTGTAGATAAGGGCTGCCCAGTAGGAGTTTAATAAAGACATATTAAATGCAGTGTTTCAGAAAAAAAAATAGTATGAGCACATCTAATATTTAGCTTAAAAATAAATAACTAAAATACTCACAGATGGAAAAAATGGATTTTATAAAGATGTCAACAGTTGGAAATTTGTGTTAATACTGCAGTTTTTCTTTAGAAAGATGATATAACAAAAGGGACATTCCCTGAGATTTCTTAACGTATAAATAGTTAAGTATAGAAAAGTATAAATAGTTTTGTAAATATTTTACATAAAATATAAAATAAAAATTTACAAAAGTATGATAGGCAAATCAATGGGAAAATGTGGATAATTCAGAAAAAAAAGCTAAATGCAATATGGTAAAAACTACTGGGGTGGGGAAGATAGATTACTCAATAAATTTTGATTAGGACACTGGTCAACAGTTTGAAGGGGGAAATTGGATGCTTATCCCATAATATACACTAGAACAAATAAACATCAAAAGAAATGCTATACAGGGCTGGAAATAACTTTGTTAAACTAAAGAAGATGTATAACTATACAGTGGATCTGATCTGTATTTGCTGTTTTCATTATTCAAAATTTCTAAGTATTTTCTATTAATAGCTCCCATTATAATCTATATCATATACTTTGAGCTATTTAAAAATGTCTCCATTCTTATTAATATGATTTTTAAAAGTTGGCCATTTTTGTTTCTACCTTACCTATGATGTAGGCAGAGAATATGTTTGCATATTAGGGATTTTAGTAAACTAAATGAAACTTGCTAAGATCAACTTGCACTGAGGCATAATATGTTTTCATAAATGCTGCCTGTGTGCTTGAAAGACTATATTCTCCATTTGAAAGACAAATGTTCATTATGTATATTGTTTCTGCAGTCTTTAAACTGGGATGAAAAAGTTTTCAAAAGATAGGCAAAAATTAATTTTTGGAATCTTCATTTGTTTAAGCCTGTTTCAGAGGTCTCTTCTACTTCAGTTCAGTTCAGTTGTCCAACTCTTTGCAACCCCATGAACCACAGCACGCCAAGCCTCCCTGTCCATCACCAACTCCCAGAGTTTACCCAAACCATGCCCATTGAGTTGGTGATGCCATAAAACCATCTCATCCCCTGTCGTCCCCTTCTTCTCCTGACTTCAATCTTTCCCAGCATCAGGGTCTTTTCAAATGAGTCAGCTATTCACATCAGGTGGCCAAAATATTGGAGTTTCAGCTTCAACATCAGTCCTTCCAATGAACACCCAGGACTGATCTCCTTTAGGATGGACTGCTTGGATCTCCTTGTAGTTCAAGGGACTCTCAAGAGTCTTCTCCAATACCACAGTTCAAAAGCATCAATTCTTTGGCACTCAGCATTTTTTATAGTATAACTCTCACATCCATACATGATCACTGGAAAAACCATAGCCTTGACTAGACGGACTTTTATTGGCAAAGTAATGTCTCTGCTTTTTAATATGCTGTCTAGGTTGGTCATAACTTTCCTTCCAAGGAGTAAGTGTCTTTTAATTTCATGGCTGCAGTCATCATCTGCAGTGATTTTGGAGCCCCCCAAAGTAAAGCCTGACAATGTTTCCACTGTTTCCCTATTTGCCATGAAGTGATGGGACAGGATGCCATGATCTTAGTTTTCTTAATGTTGAGCTTTAAGCCAACTTTTTCACTCTTCTCTTTCACTTTCATCAAGAGGCTCTTTAGTTCTTCACTTTCGGCCATAAGGATGGCATCATCTGGATATCTGAGGTTAATAATATTTCTCCCAGCAGTCTTGATTCCAGCTTCTGCTTCTTCCAGCCCAGCATTTCTCATGATGTACTCTGCATATAAGTTAAATAAGCAGGATGACAATATATAGCCTTGACATACTCCTTTCCCAATTTGGAAACAATCTTTTGTTCCATGTCCAGTTCTAACCGTTCCTTCCTGACCTGTATACAGATTTCTCAAGAGGCAGGTCAGGTGGTCTGGTATTCCCATCTCTTTCAGAATTTTCCACAGTTTATTGTGATCCACACAGTCAAAGGCTTTGGCACAGTCAATAAAGCAGAAATAGATGTTTTTCTGGAACTCGCTTGGTTTTTTGATGACCCAGCAGATGCTGGCAATTTGATCTCTGGTTCCTCTGTCTTTTGTAAAACCAGCTTGAAGATCTGGAATTTCACTGTTCATCTATTGTTGAAAGCTGGCTTGGAGAATTTTGAACATTAGTTTACTAGCATGTGCAATGAGTGCAATTGTGCAGTAGCTTGAACATTCTTTGGCATTGCCTTTCTTAGAGATTGGAATGAAAACTGACCTTTTCCAGTCTGTGGACTAAGTCCAGTCCTCTTTTACTTAGTCCAAATTAATTTCCTAATTGAAATATTATCTTCACTTATTTTTAGGAGTTTCTGTTTTAGCCAGGAGGTTCCTTATAAATACTGAAAGACTTGTGTTTAAATTTCTCTGTAAAGCAGGAGATGAATCAGTTTCTTCTCAAAAATCTGTGTAAATAATTTTTAGAATAGTTACAACTTCCTGATGAATTGAACCTTTTTTCATTGTGTAATGAAGTTCATTGCTTGTAATAGTTTTATGATTTCTGTCTTGAATTTCGTTTAATTAAAATAACTAGAGGGACTCTTTGCTGTTGTTAATATTTGCCTGTTTTTTTCTTTATTTTCTACATTTGGGTACAAAAAGTGTTCTTCTTTCAAACTTTTCAGCTTGATTAAAAAGGATATATACCTGAATATTTTTAAAAGGCATTATTCTGAAAAATGCTTTATCTTTAAACAGTTCACTTTGTTTACACTTTTTGTAACAATTTATATATTTGAATGTATTACCTCATTTTATAGTTTTCATATATTTCACTATTCATGACTTTTTTCCCCCTTGCAGCCTCTTAAGTAGATTAACGTATGCAGTTTTTATCATTTTAATTTCCCTTTCTCATAGGTTTAGAAGTTATTCACTTTCTGTTTTTGTTCCTGCCCTTGTGGCATATTGTACTATTTTTAAATGACTCATTACTCTTTCTTTACCTGTTCTACAGACTCATGTCTTCCGGTGGATTATATTTCTTCCTTTGACATCAGGTTTCAGTATATGACTTGCTAATCAGCACCTTTAATTGCCAAGGCATGTATCTGCCAATTCTTTTCTCCCCCTGGCATCTCCTAAGTCAGGGGGTGTTCCTTCAGCCTTGATTTGAAAAGAAGACAATGTGGAATAGAGCCTTACTAAACCTGTGAAAGATATAAATTGGGCACAGAACTAATTCTTGGCTGTTGTAATTTATTATTGTTGTTTCTTTGTAACCTGTGTGATCCAGTTTATGTATTTTAACAAATATTCTAAGCAAAGTCTAAAACTGATCAATATCTTTACCATCCTCCCAAATAACAGAAGATGATGAAAATGGTTTATATGCTACCTTCGACTTTTACATTAGTTCTACCTTTCTTTTAAAATCCTCAAATGAGAAATGATTATTTCTACATCATCATTATTTGTTTAGATTTACCCATGTACTATATTTAACATTTTATCTTCTATTTCTTTTCTTTTCCATCATAGTGTTCTGGGTTTGTTCCTCTGCTTCCTCAAGTACATTATCTCACTTCTAGAGTCTAGAAGCTCTTTTTGATGTTGTCTCTGGTAATAAATTTGTACATTTTTTGTTTCTTTGAATATGTCTTTATATGACTTTCATGTTAATAAATAGTTCCACATTACACATAATTCCAGTTTCACAGTTATTCTCTTATACATTAAAAATGTTTCATGGGTAGTCTTACTATTGTTTGTGGAGGAATCACCCAGTTAGTGCAAATGTTGTTTCCTAACAGTTGATCTCCCTTTTTTCACCTTGGCTGACTTTAAGTTCTATTCTTTGTTTTTCTTCTGGTATTTTATTACAATATGTTTGGGTGCATTTTATGTATTATTTTTGGTACATGAAAAGACGTACTAACCATCAGGGAAATGCAGATCAAAATCACAACACAACATTACTTCACATCCGTTAGAACTGTTACCAAAAATACAAGAAATAGTAAATGCTGGTGAAGATGTGGTGGAAAGAGAACCCTTGTGCAACGGTTGGAAGGTAAATTAGCCACTATGGAAAACACTATGTTGTTTCCTCAAATTACATGTAAAACTACCATATAATCCAACAATTTCATTTCTGAGTATTAGTGAGAAGAAAATGAAAACACTACCTCAAAAAGATATATGCATTCCCATGTTCATTGTAGCATTATTTACAATAGCGAAGATATGAAGACAACCTCATTGTTATAACAATGAATGAATGGATAAAGAAGATATGCATGTGTGTGTATATATATACACACACATAATGGAATATTATTCAGCTAAAAAAACAAGAATAAAATCTTGCCATTTGTGCCAACATGAATGAACCTTGAGGGCATTATGCTAAATAAAATAAATTAGACAGAGAATGACAAATACTGTATGACCTTGTTCACATGTGGAATCTTAAAAACAAAACAAAACTGATTTCACAGAGAACAGACTGAGGCTACCAAAGGCTGGGAGTGAGGAATGGCTGAAATGGGTTAAGGGAGCTAAAAAGATTAACTTCCAGTTACAAAAAAAATAAGTCATAGGGATTTAATGTACCACATTGCAACTATAATTACTAACACTGTATTGCATATTTGAATATTGCTAAGAGAGTAGATCTTAAAAATTTTATCACAAGAAAAATCATTCTGTAACTGGTGATGGATGATAACAAGACTTATTGTGGAGATCATTTTCAATATATATAAATATTGAATCATTATGTTGTACACCTCAAACTAATATAATGTTGTTTGTCAATTATACCTCAATTTTAAGAAAATCTCACAGGAATTATACTGGCCTTTAAACATTTTGATAAACCTAAATATTTAACACAATTTATATACTATCTGAGAACCATGTCTTCTATAATTACTGTTCTGTATTTTGACCCTTGTACTTATTTTTTTGATGCAAGATAATTTAAGTTTATTAGAAAGAAGTCAGTAATTAAAAACCCTTAGTGTAAATATATTTGAAATTCTGTCTTCTTTATTTTAGTATTATCAATTTTCAGTTAGAAAACACACAAACACAAGACACAGATGGGGAAAGTACTGAGAATGGCATGTAGTTCTTTCCAAAGATAAAACAAACTTGGCTTTTAAAGACATGCAATAATATTTTTAATGTATCAATTTCTTCTAACAGAATAAATGTAATTTCTAGATCATCTGTTTCTAACATAAGCAAAGTACGGAAACAGACTAAAATTCAAACCTCAGAAGATAATTATAGGATAAATATTGGAGTCCTTTCTGACCATAATTTCAATAATAGGGAATAATTTCAGGGCTGATCATTATATCAGTGATGGAGAATTACTTAGGAAAGTAGTGCTACAGGGATTTAAATAATTTAAAGAAAGTTGATATTTAAGTGTGTTAGTTCACAGGAGAATGAAATGATAATTTTGAAAAGAGTCGCAGTAATACAAAAGATTCAAAAGACTAACATATTTCTTTCAAAATAATATTTTCAGAAGTTGAGAGGAAAATTTTTAAAATATATGAATTAATTCCTCTTTGAAGTTAAGGGCTTGACAAAGCTTATCTGGGATTTGACTTCTCAAAAGTAACATAAAACTGCATGTGAGATGAGGGACCTGCTTTATTCAAAGTACACTGTAGAGTCAAAGATAAGTTGCAAATGCTTATAGAATAATTTAGGAAATGGGAAATAGTAAAGGAATTATGTAAACTAAAATAACATAGTATTAAAGAGTCTAATGTATAAAATAAGATTTCACAGATTTAAATCTCTGGTTTCACCACAGCTAATGCTGTTTGACTTTGGACAATTTATTCTCTCTTTGCTTCAATTTCCTACGAATTGGAGATAATGAAATCTGCCTTATAAGATTTTTTTTTAATAAATGGATTAATTAATCTAAAATCCTTAGTAAAGTGGCTGGCATGTAGCAAGTGCTCAACACATGTGAAATACTGCCATTTATTACTGCCGGCGCAGGAGCGGCCAAGAGAGCTACCCCACGTCCAAGGTCAGGAGCAGCGGCTGCACTTTGCTGGAGCAGCCGTGAAGAGATACCCCACGTCCAAGAGACACCCAAGTAAGATGGTAAGTGCTGAGAGAGGGCATCAGAGGGCAGACAGACTGAAACCACAATCACAGAAAACTAGCCAATCTGATCACACAGACCACAGCCTTGTCTAACTCAATGAAACTAAGCCATGCTGTGTATGGGCACCCAAGATGGACGGGTCATGGTGGAGAGTTCTGACAGAATGTGGTCTACTGGAGAAGGGAATGGCAAATGACTTCAGTATTTTTGCCTTGAGAATTCCATGAACAGTATGAAAAGGCAAAAAGATAGGACACTGAAAGATGAACTCCTCAGGTTTATAGGTGCCCAATATGCTACTGGAGATCAGTGAGAAATAACTCCAGAAAGAATGAAGGGATGGAGTGAAAGCAAAAACAACATCCAGTTGTGGATGTGACTGGTGATAGAAGCAGGTTCCAATGCTGTAAAGAGCAATATTGCATAGGAACCTGGAATGTTAGGTCTATGAATCAAGGCAAATTGGAAGTGGTCAAACAGGAGATGGCAAGAGGGAAAATCAGCGAACTAAGATGGACTGCTCAGATGACCAATATATCTACTACTGTGGATATATCTACTACTACCTAAGAAGAAATGGAGTAGCCATCATAGTCAACAAAAGAGTCCAAAATGCAGTACTTGGATGCAATCTCAAAAATGACAGAATGGTCTCTGTTAGTTTTCAAGGCAAACCATTCAATACCATGGTAATCCAAGTCTATGCTCTGACCAGTAAAGCTGAAGAAGCTGAAGTTGAACAGTTCTACGTAGACCTACAAGACCTTTTAGGAATAACACCCCAAAACGATGTCCTTTTCATTATAGGGGACTGGAATGCAAAAGTAGAGAGTCAATAAACATCTGGAGTAACAGACTAATTTGGCCTTGGAGTACAGAATGAAGCAGGGCAAAGGCTAATAGAGTTTTGCCAAGAGAACGCACTGATCATAGCAAACACCCTCTTCCAACAACACAAGAGAGGACTCTACGCATGGACATCACATATCATCAATACTGAAATCAGACTGATTTATTCTTTGCAGCTAAAGATGGAGAAGCTCTATACAGTCAGCAAAAACAAGACCAGGAGCTGACTGTCGCTCAGATCATGAACTCCTTATTGTCAAATTCAGACTTGAAGAAAGTTGGGAAAACCATTAGACCATTCAGGTATGACCTAAATCAAATCCCTTAAGATTATACAGTGGAAGTGACAAATAGATTTAAGGGACTAGATCTGATAGAGTGCCTGATGAACTATGGAAGGAGGTTTGTGACATTGTACAGGAGACAGGGATCAAGACATCCCCAAGAAAACGAAATGCAAAAAAGCAAAATGGCTGTCTGAGGAGGCCTTACAAATAGCTGTGAAAAGAAGAGAAGCGGAAAGCCAAGGAGAAAAGGAAAGATATACCCATTTGAATGCAGAGTTCCAAAGAATAGCCAGGAGAGATAAGAAAGCCTTCCTCAGTGATCAGTGCAAAAAAATAAAGGAGAACAATAGAATGGGAAAGACTAGAGATCTAATCAAGAAAATTAGAGATACCAAGGGAACATTTCATGCAAAGATGGGCTCAATAATGGACAAAAATGGTATGGACCTAACAGAAGCAGAAGATATTAAGAAGAGGTGGCAAGAATACACAGAAGAACTGTACAAAAAAGATCTTCACGACCCAGATAATGATGATGGTGTGGTCACTCACCTAGAGCCAGACTTCCTGGAATGTGAAGTCAAGTGGGCCTTAGGAAGCATCACTATGAACAAAGCTAGTGGATGTGTTGGAATTCCAATTGAGCTATTTCAGATACTAAAAGATGATGCTGTGAAAGTGTTGCACTCAATAACGCCAGCCAATTTGGAAAACAGAGCCATGGCCACAGGACTGGAAAAGGTGAGTTTTCACTCCAATCGCTAAGAAAGACAATACCAAAGAATGCTCACACTACCACACAATTGCACTCATCTCACACGCTAGTAAAGTAATGCTCAAAATTGTCCAAGCCAGGCTTCAGCAGTACGTCAACAGTGACCTTCCAAATGTTCAAGCTGGTTTTACAAAAGGCAGACGAACCAGAGATCAAATTGACATCTGCTGGATCATCAAAAAAGCAAGAGAGTTCCAGAAAAACATCTATTTCTGCTTTACTGACTATGCCAAACCTTTGACTGTGTGGATCACAATAAACTGGAAAATTCTGAAAGAGATGGGAATACCAGACCACCTGACCTGCCTCTTGAGAAATCTGTATGCAGGTAAAGAAGCAAAAGTTAGAACTTGACATGGAACAACAGACTGTTTCCAAATTGGGAAAGGAGTATGTCAAGGCTATATATTGTCATCCTGCTTATTTAACTTATATGCAGAGTACATCATGAGAAATGCTGGGCTGGAAGAAGCAGAAGCTGGAATCAAGACTGCCAGGAGAAATATCAATAACCTCAGATATGCAGATGACACCACCCTTATGGCAGAAAGTGAAGAACTAAAGAGCCTCTTGATGAAAGTGAAAGAGGAGAGTGAAAAAGTTGGCTTAAAGCTCAACATTCAGAAAACTAAGATCATGTCATCTGGTCCCATCACTTCATGGGAAATAGATGGGGAAACTGTGGAAACAGTGGCTGACTTTAGATTTTGGGCTCCAAAATCACTACAGATGGTGATTGAAGCCATGAAATTAAAAGACGCTTACTCCTTGGAAGGAACGTTATGACCAACCTAGACAGCATGTTAAAAAGCAGAGACATTACTTTGCCAACAAAAGTCCGTCTAGTCAAGGCTATGGTTTTTCCAGTAGTCATGTATGGATGTGAGAGTTGGACTAGTGACAAAGAATTGATGCTTTTGAACTGTGGTGTTGGAGAAGACTCTTTATGAGTCCTTGGACAGCAAGGAGATCCAACCAGTCCATCCTAAAGGAGATCAGTCCCGGCTGTTCATTGGAAGTACTGATTCTGAAGCTGAAACTCCAATACTTTGCCCACCTCTTGTGAAGAACTGACTTATTTGAAAAGACCCTGATGCTGGGAAAGATTGAGGGCAGGAGGAGAAAGGGATGACAGAGGATGAGATGGTTGGATGGCATCACCAACTCAGTGGACATGAGTTTGGGTGAACTCGGAGTTGTTGATGGACAGGGAGGCCCGGTGTGCTGTGGTTCATGGGGTCTCAAAGAGTTGGACACGACTGGGTGACTGAACTGAACTGCTCTGATTATTATGGTTAAAAAACATTTTCAGTACATTGCCTTATTATCTTGCCTTCTTGAAGTTCATTACATATAAGTGAGTGTGTGTGTGTGTTTGTGTGTGTGTCTGTGTTGATTTTTCCTAATCTGTGCTTCAGAAAGGCCAATCAGCAGATTTGTATTTTGAAGCCTAATTATAAACCAATATTAAGAAGTCAGGGTATCCTAGTGGTTTAGAAGATATCTAACTGATAAACCTTTATGCAGTTCAAGAAACAACAGAATTGGACATGGAACAATGTACTGGTTCCAAATTGGGAGAGGAGTATATAAAGGCTATATATTGTTACCCTGCTTATTTAACTTATAAGCAGAGTACAGCATGCAAAATGCTGGGGTGGATGAATCACAAGCTAGAATCAAGACTTCTGGGAGAAGTATCAGTAATCTCAGGTATACAATTGACACCACTTTAATGGCAAAAAGCGAAGAGCTAAAGAACCTCTTGATGAAGGTGAAAGAAGAGAGTGAAAAAGCTGCCTTAAAACTCAACATTCAAAAAACGAAGATCATGGCATCCAGTACTATCACTTCATGGCAAATAGATGGGGAAAAAATGGAAACAGTGCCATATTTTATTTTCCTGGGCTCCAAAATCACTGTGGATGGTGCCTCCATCCATGAAATTAGACACTTGTTCCTTGGAAGGAAAGCTATGAAAAAACTAGACAGTGTATTAAAAAGTAAAGACATCACTTTGCCTGCAAAGGAACATACAGTCAAAGATATGGTTTTTCCAGTAATCCTGCACTAAAGTGAGAGTTGGACTATAAAGAAGGTTGAGTGCCAAAGAATTGATTCTTTTGAATTGTGGTGCTGGAGAAGACTCTTGAGAGTCCCTTGGACAGCAAGGCTATCAAACGAGTCAATCCTAAAGCAAATCAAACCTGATTAGTCACTGGAAGGACTCTGATGCTGAAGCTGAAGCTCCACTACTTTGGTCAACTGATACAAAGAGTCGACTCATTGGAAAAGACTGTTGCTGGGAAAGATTGAATGCAAAAGGAGAAGGGCACAGCAGAGAATGAGATGGTGAGATGGTATCACTGACTCAATGGACATGAGTTAGAGCAAACTGGGGAGATAGTGAAGGACACGGAAGACTGGCATGCTGTAGTTCATGGGGTTGCAAAAAGTCAGACATGACTTAGTGACTGAACAACAACAAAATATTACAGTGTGTATATATACATACAACATCTTCTTTAGCCATTCCTTCGTTAATGGGTATTTAGATTGCTTCCATGTCCTGGCTGTTGTAAATAGTGGTGAAATAAACACTAGGGTGCAATGTATCTTTCACAATTATGGTTTTTTCTGGGTATATGCTGAGTATTGCTGGGTCATATGGACTTCTATTTTTAGATTTTTAAGAAACCTCCATACTGTTCTCCTTAGTGGCTATGCCAATTTACACTCCCACCAGCAGGGTAGGAAGGTTTCTTTTTCTCCACACTCTCTCAAGCATTTATTGTTTGTAGATTTTTTGACAGTGCCATTTTACCATTGTGAAGTGATGCCTCATTGTAGTTTTGATTTTCATTTCTCTAATAATTAATGATGTTGAGCATCTTTCCAGGTGCTTTTCAACCAGCTGTTAGGGGTTCCCAGGTGGTTCAGTGGGAAAAGAATTTGCCTGAAATGCAGGAGATGCAGGCAGATGCGAGTTCGAGTCCCAGGTTGGGAAGATCCTCTGGAGAGGGCATGGCAATCCACTCTAGTATTCTCGCCTGGAGAATCCCATGAGAGAATCTGGTGGGCTACAATCCATGAGGTCACAAAGAGTCAGGCATGAATGAAGTGACATATGCATGCATGACTACTATGAGTGTGGAAGTGGAAGTGTTAGTTACTCTTTCGTGTCAAAGTCTTTTCAACCCCATGGACTGTAGCTGGCCAGGTTCCTCTGTCCATGAATTCTCCAGACAGTAATCTGGAGTGGTTTGCCATTCCCTTCTCCAGTGAATCTACTTTTACTTCATTGACTACGCTAAAGCCTTTGACTGTGTGGATCACAACAAATTGTGGAACATTCTTAACAAGATGGGAATTCCAGACCACCTTACCTGCCTCCTGAGAAACCTGTATGAAGGTCAACAAGCAACAATTAGAACTGGACATGGAACAACAAACTGATTCACATCAAGGCTGTATATTGTCACTTTGCTTATTTAACTTAGAGGCAGAATACATCATGTGAAATACTGGGCTGGAAGAAGCTCAGGCTGGAAACAAGACTGCCAGGAGAAATATCAACAACCTCAAATGTGCGGATGATGTTGGCCTAATGGCAGAAAACAAAGTGAAAGTCGCTCAGTCGTGGCCGACTCTTTGAGACCCCATGGAGTATACAGTCCATGGGATTCTTCAGGCAAAAATACTGCAGTGTTTAGCCTATTCCTTCTCCAACGGATCTTCTCAACCCAGGAATCGAACCGGGGTTGCAGGCGGATTCTTTACCAACTGAGCTAAGAGGGAAGCCCAATGGGAGAAAGCAAAGAGGAACTAAAGAGCTTCTTGATGAAGGTGAAAGAGAAGAGTGAAAATGCCGGCTTAAAACTCAACATTCAAAAAATGAAGATCATGGCATCTGGTCCCATCACTTCATGGCAAATAGATAGGGAAAAAATGGAAACAGTGGCAGATTTTATTTTCTTGGGCTGCAAAATCACTGTGGATTACAGCCACTGTAATCATGGATTACAGCCATGAAATTTAAAGACCCTTGCTCCCTGAATGAAAAGCTATGACAAATCCTAGTCTAGTATTAAAAAGCAGAGGCATCAGTTTGCTGACAAAGGTCTGTATAGTCAAACCTATGGTTTTTCCCATATGGATGTGATAGTTGAACCATAAAGAAGGCTGAGCTCCAAAGAACTGATGCTTTTGAACTGTGGCATTGGAGAAGATTCTTTAGAGTCCTTTGGACAGCAAGGAGATCAAACCAGTCAATCCTAAAGGATATCAACCCTGAATATTCATTTTGAAGGACTGATGCTGAAGCTGAAGCTCCAGTACTTTGGCCACCTGATGCACTGGAAAAGAAAGACTCTGTTACTGGGAAAGATTGAAGGCAAAAGGAGAAGGGGGAGACAGAGGGTAAGATGGTTGGATGGCATTACCGACTCAGTGAACATGAGTTTGAGCAAACCTGGGAGACAGTGAAGGACAGGGAAACCTGGCGCACTGCAGTCCATGGGGTTGGAAAGAGTCAGACACGACTGAGCAACTGGACAAACAACAACATGATTACTGTAAACCATATTTTAAAAATCAACTAAATACACTCCTTTTTGCCTGTAATATATGAATAAACTTTTAGAACTTTTATATTCTGCGGTGTATAGCTATTGCAAACTTCTTATGGGTGCTTTAAGAGATGATAACTGAAAACCAGCTACAGTATTTATAGTCAGTTTTTGCCATGTTGAAAAAGGAAGGAGGGGAGATTGTCTTTGTTTTGAAAATAATATAAACAATGGCGAGCTGCCTATTTAACATGTAATATATAATGATGAGAGGAAAATAAAGAGTTTTAAGTTGTGATGAATTACTCAGAGATGATCAGTGTAAAGCACTGGGGATTTACTCCGACAGAGGCCTGTTTTAAATAGCAGTCCCTGTGAAGACTCCAACTAAAGGCAATAGGGAGGCTGGAAAGGCAAATAACACCAAGTTTCACAAGCAAAAATGATTAGTCGTTTAAGCAAGTCCTGGCTTTGGTTCAGAAGTGGTTGGTTACAAGAGAGTTTGGTTTGGCCCATGGCTGAGCCTTGAGCCGATCGTTGCATTGAGAGGACAGAGTCTCAGATTTGCCATCAAGATGTTTTTTGTCGATTCTTATTAGTTTTCCAGGAAGCAGTAGCTCTGGCTCTTTCTCAGAGGACCTTGACTGCTTGACCTCTACACCCTCTGGGCTAAAAGCCATTTTAAGAGGCAAGCTTAAATATACATGTTCAAGGCTCAGTGGAAATGTTCTTTATCAATGAGAGAAAATTCCCTGATTCTGTTTCACCCATTCTCTGTAAAAAAAAAAAAAAAAAAAAAAACAAAAAAAAAACATGTGATACTGGAGCACATGCCTTGATAATTCATAAGGTGAATCACAAATATATAGACAAAGGGACTTTGCCATTTATTTTCAGTACTGTGAGAAATGGTAATTCAGGACAGAAACAGTCAAACGAACTATATAGAACCTAAAAGTATTTATGCTTGTTTGAGGAAAGAAGATGGGGAGATGCCAAGTCCATATTATTACATTATGGAGAAAAATGCAAACAAAGATTGGATAACAATAAAATCACCTGTTTTCTTGTATTTTAAGACCATGTTGCCACCAGAAGACTGCCTTCATATAAAAAACAACTAGCTAAACTATGGAGAGTTAGAGATCCTGCTATTTTGGCAGAAGTGCAACAGTGAACCTGTAAATTTTCTTATACAGGTGAATACTCAGTAGGGTAAAATTGAAATGACTGTAAGCAAAATACTGTTCATGGAGTTTTCAAGGCAAGAACATGGAAGTGGTTTGCCATTCTCTTCTCCAGTGGACCAATACCCGAAAAGTATTAACAAAATAATGCAATTCTGAGGCTATTTGGGAGATGTGGAATTGTGTATTTGTCTGTGACTGCAAGTACTTGCTATGGTTCAGTGAATCAAAGCTATGTAAATAAATTTCACTCATTGCTAGCTTTGGTTAGAGAAAGCAACAAAACACATTTCAGAACATACAGTTTATAGGCTGTTCTCCATGCGCCATCCTGCTGAGTGATAGAGATGATAACATTTAAGGAAACAGTCTAGGCTTTTGCCTTGGGACAGGTCAGAGGTATAGAAATTTTTCTAAGAATGGAGAAGGTCTTTTTGCCTCTGGCTATTGGAGTACAGAGGACTGGAGGGAAAGCAAAACCAACAACAAAATCAGCCTCCAGATAGCTTTCCTGGAGTGTTGATTTCCCCCATGCTGATTGTCAGTGGTTCTGGAGAGCGGAAAACACCCCTCTCTTTCATTCTTCTTCCTTCAAAAGGCCAAACATGCTGCCTTTGGATAGATTTCAATCCTACTTTAATTCATTAAAAAGTGAAACAAAATCACCATTTACATCTTGACAGCTGGCAGATTTTATGTGTTCTTACTACTCCTGCCAACTAGCAAAAGGTTTCATTCAACTCAGTCACGGATCCTTGAAGAGCTTCGACTGTGGAGCCCAAGAAAACAGAGTGCTAACAATGGCACAGGAGCTGCAGGCGTTGGGGTTTTATGCCAAGGCATCGGTGTGTAGGAAGTCATCACTTTTTAAAACTTCAGAGAACTCCAACAAAAGACCTGAGAGGGCTTAGATCACAGGGAGTTTCTGTGCTACTTGGGATAGAAGCCTATCAAAATGTTGTTGATTATCTTTACATTCTAGGTATTTAAGGTAAGAAATGTATTTTAGGAGGACACATATAGCAAAAGGAATCTGAGAATTTAATTATCTTCCATTAAAAATACAGAGAACAGGATAAGTTGTAACGGGTGACTGAAAAAAAAAAAACAAACAGAATTGGAACACAGCAGAACTCCTGGGATTTAAAATACATTTTTCTTTGATTTAAAAAAAAGCTCTAATTTTCTATGAGGATGGGGGTATGTTATGGTAAGATGGGTATAAAACCATGAGTGATGATCTTCTTTATGTTATTTGCTTGAAAAAACAACTGAATTAAAATATATGCCCATAAGTGATGACCAATTATAATTAATTATAATTAATAATTAATCATGGTAAAATTTAGATTCCTCTTTCTTACTGTGATTTTCTGTTGGCTTGAACAGGATCTGGTTGATTATAATCAACACTAGCCTTGCAGTGAGAGATAATACGGGAATAAAGTAACTAAGTGCTAATTATATTTCTTAGTCAAGATTAGTTTACACAGATACCAAATAACATCATGTTGGAGGCCATGTAGCCTGGAATTATAGATCTACTCTTGAAGTCTCATTTCCTAAATTCCTATCACATTTGTTTGAGTAGATTGACTTCAAGCAAATTACTTCATTTCTCTGCACTTCAATATCTTTATTTACAAACTAGAATAAAAAATAACAGTACCTACTTCATTGTTAATGTGAAGATCAAATAAGATAACAGTATAAAGTTATACATTACAAGCATTCAAAAATGTTAATTATAATTATTACTGGGCCATATGGTATAGTTTCATTCCTAGTTTTGTAAGGAGTCTCCATACTGTTCTCACCAAGAATGCAAGAGTGATCACTTTTCTCTTCACCCTCTCCAGCACTTTGTAGAGTTTTTGATAATGGCCATTCTGACCTGTGTAAGGTGATACCTCATTGTAGTTTTATTTGCATTTCTCTAATAATGTGTGATGTTGAGCATCTTTTCATGTGTTTATTAGCCATTTGTATGTCTTCCTTGGAGAAATGTCTGTTTAGGTCTTCTGACTACTTTTTGATTGAGCTATTTGTTTTTTTGGTATTGAGCTGCATGCGTTGCTTGTATATTTTAGAGATTGATTCTTTGTCAGTTGTTTCATTTGCTATTATTTCCTCCCATTCAGAGGGTTATCTTTTCACCTGTTTATAGTTTCTTTTGTTGTGCAAAAGAAATGAGACCTTTTAGTTAGGTCTCATTTGTTTAATTTTTGCTTTTATTTCCATTATTCTAGGAAATGGGTCACAGAGGATCTAGCTGTAATGTATATCAGAGAGTGTTCTGCTTACATTTTCCTCTAAGAATTTTATAGTTTCTGGTCTTACATTTAGGTCTTTAATCCATTTCGAATTTATTTTTGTGTATGGTGTTAGGAAGTATTCTAATTTCATTTTTTACATGTAGCTGTACAATTATTACTATAATCTATGGTATATATTTAATTTAATTTACCAGTTTCCAGAAGTACCACCTTAAATAATATATTCAAGTGCCATACTTACAAATCAGAACTTTGTCACCACCCTTGGCCATGAAGGTCACACAGATGCCATTGCTCGGCTCTGTTCTTAGTGCTTTAAAGTAGAATCAGGGTTTTAATTTAGATCCCTATTTTTGGTTTATAGTTAAAACTTTTTTACTAAATGAAGTGGTGTAGAAATAATCCTAGAATCAAGTGGAAAGCATATGCTTTGCTTATCTTTTGACTTTTCCATCTATAATTAAACACCTAAAATGAATGTTTTACTTAATCAACTGGTACATACGTACATGTGTGTGTACGTACACACTCAGTTTTTGAGGAAAACATCACCACTATTACCAAGGGCATCTGGAAGGGATCTGTAGCCACTTTGATAATTGAGTCTCAATCCAGCCCAGGAATACTGCCAAATTAACATGGCTGGCTTCCTTAAATTAAACAATGGCTAGGCATAAGAAACTACTAATCTTCACCATATTGTGAAAGATAACTGGTTTGTTATAGACTGCTTCTATTACTTCACTGGGTCATTTTCACATGGTTTCAGTTAGTTATTTTTATACACCTGCTATTTTTTGATCTCTACTCCTTATCTCTAGTAGGAGGAATGGCTCAGATTTGTAGTTACAGTCAGGAAGAGGACTGCTTTTGGCTCTAAAGCAAAAAAGCCAGGGGCACTGACTTTTCCGGCAAAATGTAATCACTGTGGCATGTGTTCAGCTTTAGGTTATTTCATTTATTAAGCCAACAAATTCTTAAAACAACTTGCTTTTAGAAAATCATCTTACTGCTTTTGGCCTGTGCCTATTTGTTGCAGATATATTTGTTTAATGCAATCTCTGGGAGATGGTGAAGGACAGGGAAGACTGGGGTGCTGCAGTTCATGGGGTCACAAAAAGATGGACATGATAGAGCAACTGAACAACAACAGCAATAGGGTTAATGTCTACCAATTAAATTAATCTGCAGAAAAACAATGAAGTGACTTCTGGTCATTATTATTTTTGCGTCCTTACTTATTTCAGTGTAGAAAGATGACATTTTTTTCCCCCTCCAACGAGACCTTACAGTGAGAAGTCTAGTGGGAAGCGAGCTTTGGAATACATTTTTAGATGGCAGATAAGACCAAGAAATCTTTATCCAGAGGTCTATGAGACTTCATCTTCGTAAGTACTAAAATTTCTGGACTGGTACAGAATTACCAACTTCAACATC
This sequence comes from Odocoileus virginianus, assembly GCF_023699985.2. Taxonomy (NCBI): domain Eukaryota; kingdom Metazoa; phylum Chordata; class Mammalia; order Artiodactyla; family Cervidae; genus Odocoileus; species Odocoileus virginianus. Next base: position 31,283,869 of record NC_069685.1, on the reverse strand, counting down.
TGTGGAATATATTGGGAAGACAAAGTTACAAAAGATGTCATAGTAATTCTGTATTTCTGAATTGCTAAATCTCTTTAAATATTTAGTTAAAGTTTAAAGTTTATTGTTTTGTATGCCTGACTGCTTCAAGAAAAAGAGAACTGCCTTGATGAAGACTTCTGTTACAAAAGAAAGATGTTTCCAACATCTCAAAGGCAAAATGTTTCAAGATGAAACCTTACTCTATAAGATACCCACTTTTTGTTACAGCACCATTTTCTCTAAGTTGTTAAAATACAATTTTCAAAAGTTTAAAACATGATACTCATGTAAATATAAAATTAACACATGTCAACAACTGAATTCAACTCATTAATTAATTAATGAGGGAAACAGCTATATGTTACAATTAGTTCAGAAAGTTTTTGAGAAGTTGAGTATCTAAAAGAATTTAATAAAGGCCATTTTGGGTAATATTTCAAGGTTAGATACAATACTGGTCAACCTCCTAAAGGGTAAAAAACTATAATCTTTGGAGTTATCTTTTATCTTGGACAGAAATTGTTTGCATATCTACCAGACAATAATCTACAAGTTAACATGTAAATTCAGTAAGTCTGAGACTTTAATCAGTTACAAAAACGGAGTTGAACAAAAGAATATATTCTCATAGGTACTTGAGTAATTCTTCAATGCGACTGCCACCCTCATCTCCCAATGAAAAGATACATCACTTCACTTTTTGCCTTGTTTTCAACTCTTAAGTCATTTTTTTTAAACAAAATAAAACTATGATTATCCATAGCTAGGAATATTTTATTTTTCTACTCTAGCATGGGTTGTACTGAATCCTGTTGATACTTCTTTCATAGAATCTCCAACACAATATTCTAAAGCACATTCCATAAGACAAGTCGGATCCACGGGGAAACACAGAAATGTCGACATGTTCTTTCTTCCATTATCAATTAAATTTGAATCCTGGATACAATTAGAATTAGTAATTGAAAGTGAAGTCACAAAAGAAACCAATCCTGCGGACATCGTAAAAGTTCTCTCTTCCACACGCAGTCTTAGGAGGAGCTATGATACAGATCAAGGGCAGGAAAAATAAGCCACCGTGTTATTAAGAGAACTTCAGTTACAGATAGCTAAGGGGTTAAAGTTATTTTTCTTTATAAAAGATACTACATTTATTTATTTACTTATTTTTAGTGTCTTTCTTTTTTGACATTCAAGTGATAAAATGGGTAGACTTTATTCACACTTGGAAATAAGAGACACTCTCCAACTCTAACCCCTTTATAAGGTAGAACTGAAATCAGGAGAAAGTCTGAGAAGAAAGAGATGTGTAAAAATGTCTTTACTATTAATTTATGGATCAAAATATGAATCTACATCCTCTAAATCTACCCCAAAGGGCTTTTCATGTAATATTAAGAGAAGGAATTCTGGAGACAAAACCCAAACTACTAGAATAAGTTCAGCATTTCCTTCAATATGTGGGCATAATTATTTACTGTATCTTGGATTCAAATAAGTTAATACTTAATTTCAGAGTAGTGTTATTAAATTCAAATAATAATATTAATAATGAGCACCTGGTGTGTCTGAAGATTTCTACCTACTCAATAGTTTAAACTATTTTCTTGTATCTCAGCTTAGATTCATAAATCTGTCATATGTAACTATCTGATTCTTTTTAAAGAAAGAAGTTCTAGATAACACTGCTATATGATATATAGGAAAGTTGTTAAAGAGAGTAAATCTTAAGAGTTTTCATTACAAAGGAAAAGAAATGTTTGCTTCTCTTTTTTTTTTCTTTTCTCTTTTCTCATTTTTTCTTTCTATTCTATCTATATGAGAAGATAGACATTAGCTGAAACTATTGTGGTAATTGTTTCATAATATATGTAAATCAAACCATGCCTTAAACTTAGACAGTGATGTATGTCAATTCTCAATAATACTGGGAAAATGGATTTATTTTCCCACAGATTGCACGTAAGGGTTGATTTTGCAATTGTTTGAGTTGGCTATTAATAATGCTTTTGAAAATCAGTTTTAAGAGTTCTATCCATGGGAAAATAAACCAATAAAAGCTGAAAGTGCATGAAGAAAGCATAACACAAACACTAAGAGGATTTATTTCTGAATTTTGAAATGCATTTTAAGCAGAAGTGCTAACATACTCATTTCTATTAACACTCTGTGTGATACAAGTTTAACCCTAAAGATAACATGTTGGATGCTTCTGTACCTGGTTTTGCTAAAATTGCAAATTCACGGCCGTCTTCAGAATCTTGTGATACATACCTACCATATATTGCTTTGCCAGGACTGTTACAGTGAGTGAGTGAGCATTCAGTTGTGTCCAATTCTTTGTGACTCCATGGAATGTAGCCTGCCAGGCTCCTCTGTCTATGGGGTTTTCCCAGCAAGAATACTGGAGTGGGTTGCCATTTCCTCCTCCAGGGGATATGGGGATATTCCTGACCCAGGGATCAAACCCGCATCGCCTGCATCTCCTACATTGCAGGCAGATCCTTTACTACTGAACCACTAGGCAAGTTGGGTCTATCATAATAAAGTACCATAAACTGGGAGAATTAAACAACAATGATTTCTTTTCTCACAATTCTAGGGGATAGGAGTCTGAGATCAAGAAGACAGCAGGATTAGTTTCTTTTGTGGCTTCTTTCCTTGCCTTGCTGAAGGCTGTCTTTTCCTTGTGTCATCACATGATCTTTTTTCTGTTATCTGTCTGTGTCCTAATTTCCTCTTCTTATAAAGACATGAGACAATCCAGATTAGGTTCTACCCTAATGACCTAAGTTTAACTTAGTTACTTTTTTAAAGATGCAAATAATAGAAAAAAATGTATATATATATAGGTTTCTGACCCCAGGTCCTGGTACAGGACTCTTGAAACCTTTATAATTTCCTGGGTTAAAAGAGTGTTTTTGCTATAATGAGCTAATTGTAGGCGAGCTCCTGCATGGCTCCTGGATGAGGGCTGGTCACTGGCAAGATCCAGCCATGATAAGAAGTGTGGGATTTTCAGCCCCACCCCTCATTCTCTTGAGAAGGGAGAAGGGTTGGAAATGGAATTAACCATCAATCGCGCACATATGAGGGCTTCCCCAGTGGCTCAGCAGTAAAGAATCAACCTGTAAAGATGGAGCCACAGAGGATGTGGGTTTGATCCCTGGGTTGGGAAGAACCCCTGGAGGAGGGTATGGCAACCCACTCCAGTGTTCTTTTTTTTTTTTTCCCCAGTATTTTTGTCTGAAGAATCCCATGGTCAAGCGGGCACAGAGAGTCGGACTTGACTGAAGCAACTGAGCATGCACACCTATGTGATGAAGACATCATTAAAAGTCCCCAAAATATGGGGTTCACAGGGTTTCCAGGTGAGTGAACATAATGGGAATGTGACACACCCCAAATTCCTAGAGACAGAAGCTCCTGGGTTCAGGATCCTCCGAGACCTCACGCTACATATCTCTTCATCTAGGTGTTCATCCATATCCTTTATCATAAACTTTAATAAACTGCAAATGTAAGTAACCCTTCTACTGAATTTTGTGAGCCACTTTAGCAAATGAATCAAATCCAAATAAAGGGTCATGGGAGCCTGATTTATAGATGTTGTGGTTAACCTGGAAACCTACTACTTGCAGCTGGCATATGAAGTGGGGGGATGGGGAGGACTCTCATTAAATTTAGCCCTTAACCTGTGGTATCTGACATCTCCAAGTAGAGAGTGTCAGAATTGAGTTAAACTGTAAGACACCCATCTGCTATTAGAGATTTTTTGGTGAATGATACATCTGGTGTCTGAAGTGTGGAGCTTGGTAGTAGTGACAGTAAAGGAGAAACATAGGAAGAAGGACTGGGTTTCTTCCTACTCAGAAAGAAAAACACATTTTTTTTTCCTACTTAAGATGTTATCTCAATATACAGTCATATTCTGTTCAGTTCAGTTCAGTCACTCAGTCGTGTCCGACTCCCTGTGACCCCATGGACTGCAGCATGCCAGGCTTCCCTGTCCATCACCAATTCCCAGAACCTACTCAAACTCATGTCTGTTGAGTCAGTGATGTCATCCAACCATCTCATCCTCTGTCGTCCCCTTCTCCCGCCTTCAATCTTTCCCAACATCGGGGTCTTTTCAAATGAGTCAGTTCTGCATATCAGGTGGCTGAAGTACTGGAGTTTCAGCTTCAGCATCAGTCCCTCCAATGAATATTCAGGACTGATTTCCTTTAGGATTGACTGGTTGTATCTCCTTGGCAGTCCAAGGGACTCTCAAGAGTCTTTTCCAACATCACAGTTCAAAAGCATCAATTCTGAGGCACTCAGCTGTCTTTATAGTCCAACTCTCACATCCATAGACTACTGGAAAAATCATAGCTTTGACTAGATGGACGTTTAAATATTCAAAATAATCTTGACACAAGTTCAGCGATTAAATTCTAAAAAGAATCATTAATGAGTAATTTTTAATTTCTTCCTTAGAGCTAATGGTAGAACTGGGCAGAGCAATTTTGAGAATCAAAGGAGTAACAATTAATACTCACCATACCAAGGAAAGAAAACAGGTGATGTGTAACATATATGTAATACATACTAAAACATTTAGATGACTGGAAAATATGAACTGACCTTTTTTTTTTTTTTTTGCCAAATCTAGCTCAATAACAACTGAAGTATGAAATTTGTTACTAGGTGCACTTGAGGTCTGAGTTGAACTGTGTACCCTCCCAAATTCATATGCTGAAATCCTAATTTCCAGTACCTATTCTGAGTATTAGTTGTCACTCCTTTGATTTTCAAAATTGCTCTGCCCAGTTCCACCATTAGTTCTAAGGAAAAAATTAAAAATTACTTGTTGATGAATCTGTTTAGAATCTAATCACTGAACCTGTACCAAGATTATTTTGAATATTTTTGATACAAATATACTGAAACACTTAGAAATCAGTGAGTGAGTTTTGAAAAAAAAGGTTTATGTTTATTTTCTGATGTTCACAGTGAGAAAACAAAGGATAATGGATTCCCAGGAGAAAAATAGAGTTCTCACTCTGATAAATAGAGGGTAGGGAATTTGATCCCTTAGGAAGGTGTGTGAAACCTATGTGCTGATGATACTTAACTTGGTGAAGTACAAGAAACGTGATTATTTTATGTTTTAACCATTATCACCGTCAAAGTTGTAGAATGAAATCTTTCTTTCCTACTGGATCACATTTTGGGCAGATCTGATAACGTTCTGTTTTTGTTCAGTTGCTAAGCCATGTCTGACTCTGCAACCCCATGGACTGCAGCATGACAGGCTTCCCTGTCCTTCACTATCGCCTGGAGTTTGCTCAGATTCATGTCCACTGAGTTGGTGATGTTACCTAACCACCTCTTCCTCTGCTGCCTCTTCTTTTGCCTTCAATCTTTTCCAACATAAGGGTCTTTTCCAATTAATTAGCTCTTCGTATCATTCTGGATATGAAGTATGCTGGATCCATACTTAGATAACATTTTGGGCAGATTTGATAACTTGCTAGGCTATTCCAATAATACAAAAATTTTTGTCTACTCTAATGTATAGGTTCAGTATTGTATTTGATAACATGATTTTATCTCTCCCACCACCAGAAACAAAAGTTCTAAGTACCCCAAAATCTGAATACTTATAATGAGAAGAATTACGGCCTATCTATATCACAGTATTTTTAGGATCAAAAATGATGCAATGGGTATACATTTACTTTAGAAACTGCAATGCTAAGAAATATCAAATAGTATTGTGGATTAAAAAAAATTTTTTTTTGGCTCTACTTATTTCAAAATTCATTTATGCATAAAATAGACTCCTCAAAGGAGAAGATAAGTTATAGAAGGAAAAAAAAATCACCTAAACTCAGTTTTGTTTTTTCTCTCTTAGAAGAAGGAGAAACAGGATCATGATGACCACTGAATAGGAGGGGAACTGATTCCTCTTTTGTGCCCTCAAGATATAAACAGGGGGACAAGCCACTGTTTTCCAAGCTAGAACTGAAATTTAATCAGTAGGCTCTCTGCAGGAAGTAATGGTTCAGAGTAAGAAATTTGTATTTGGACAGTACTTGGTTCCTTTTTCACCAACACCTAGTGTGATCCTGGTTAAGCTGCTTACATGTAAATGAGCATAATGATATTACTGAATCAGGTGGATGAAAACTTGTAACATGTAGGTGAACAATACTTCCCACACTAGTACTCATTATTAGCTCTTGTTACGTATTAGCATTATTTGCAGTTCTTTGCATGCATGATATTATTTACGTAGCTCTAAATGCCTCAAATATATAATGTATATGGCGTGTTTGCATATACTATATACTTTTTTAGCTAAATAGCAGTTAGCTGTCAGAAAGACTAGAAAAGGCAAAATTTGTCTAGTTCTACATAAAACTTTCAACCAGGCACCGGAAAGCGTGGCAGCAACAGGGCAGTAAGCAGACAGCCAGAAGAGCTGTGGACCACAGATTCAGGGTTTTCCCTCTGGCCATGTAATTACTGGCATCGGCAGGCACGGTCCTTTGTGTGCATTTCCTTGACATATGCTGCCTTACTATTTAACTGATCTACTTTCAATATTATTCTACTGGACATGAGTCTGCTCATTTCATTCTCAGGATCTAGTTTCAAGACGGAAGAACCTTTCATTCTTATGGCCGGAATGGCAGATATGCTGGCTCTCTCTGAACAGATTACATAAGAACACCTTTTGATAAACATCTTTTAAATTTTATATTTATTAGGAGCTCTGCAGGACCGAAATATACATTATGAGGGAAAAAAGGGTTCTGTGGTCAAAATAATTTGCAACATATTGGTATATAAAAATTAAACAATTTTCTTAACTAAAAGGCTCTTAGAAATCAGTTCTATCCTAATGCATTCTAAATCTGCAATAAGGGAACAGTACTGGGTTTCCTTCTCACTTACGTATAGTGTGATCTTGGCCAAGTTGCGTACAAGTAAATTAACACAGTGATACTATACTGCCTGAATGAAAAATACTTGTATTCAGTTGGTACACAATACTATCTGTGTTATAGAAAAGACAGTATGTCTATTTGTTCAAGAACACTTTTTCATGGAGATTTTCCGGGGAATAATATTCTAAGGAACTACTCTGGGAAATGAATTATCTAAGTGTTGCATCCTTATTTTTCAGATGAGGAAACTGAGGTCCAGAAAGATGGTCCTGAAAGCAACTGGAATCCTAATTTCAGATCTGCATGAAAATTGCTCCCTATTATTTCCCCTTCCCTCACCACATCAAAGTAAGCCTTAGAGTATCGTATTTGAAACAGAACTGGCAGCTCCAATTTGAGTAGGTGGGCCAGTTCATATGATGTTCTTTTAGAGTAAACCACAGTCTCTCATGCCTTCAATTTTTCCTTATCTTTTCACAGTGGTGAGAAAATCAGATTTCAATGTTTTTGGCTGATGTTTTACTTCTAAACTTAATATAGATTATTGACTCTGTAGATAGAGACCTTTTTACTTATTCCTAAATTCATCCATCTGGCACCCAGCCGCACAATTCATTTGTAAAAGCCTTCTATGAATCTAAGAAATAGAATATCTTTTGAATGTCATTTGGTTTAGTTTAGCCAAATCAAAGATTAATGGTTAGGGGGGTGGGAGAAGGGTAAAGTATTTCTAATAATTAGATCTCAACCAAGGGGTGCAGTTCTGCTGAAAGGGAGTATTTGGTCTGAATTAAGAGTGCCTGTTCCAAACAGCTCACCACAACCTCTGTCATTTCTGAATTCTGATAGTTCAGTCTGCTTCTGTCTCAGGGTATAACTCCTCTTGGGTACTATCTCCCTTTCTGGGTGTTTGTCACATGTTTGACTTTGAGGGATTAAGACTAACAGACCAAGAAACAAATCTTACACACCACTTATTTATCTCACCTCTAACATTCTTTCTCAAAATACCACCATTCTGATACCGAAATGATATCAAAGATTATTCATATGTCATTTCTTGAAATGACAAAGATTCTGAAACTTCAGAGACTCCCTGGAAGTTTGCATCTTAAGTCAAGCGAATAAGTACCATATTCTGCTGCAGGAATTCTTTTTGATTACTTCTTTTGAATTATTTCATTCACAGCAATACCTTGAGAGAAACATGTATCTATGATTTGGACAATATTTCTAAGTTGTATTATATCTGCTATTTCCACCTTTCATGTCCAGGAAGAAGTCTGCCCTCTCTGATTACCATCGTATCTGTTGATTTAATAGTTTTACCATTCTTTCTTCACTCAGTTTTTCATTGTATTTTCCAATGCTGTCTTTATTTCCTCCTTTTTTTCTAATTATCTTCAGACCTTAAATCCCCCTTTTGTGAATTTCTTTCCCAGATCTCTAGACTCGAGAGTCATTTGCAGACTTTGTGAGCCCACACAATCTGGGATTGAGGACTAGGGACTACCTGTATAGTTCTACCTGTTCAGAACATAAGTGCATGATCCACATGAGACATTTTACTCATGAAGCTAAACTGTTCTTAGTGTAATATAACTTAATTTTATTAAGTTATAAAGTCTCACAAAATTTGCAGAAGATGTAAACTGTATATAGATGCTGGACAAAATTTTTCTTACAAAACTTTTTAATTTAGATCAGTGGTTCCCAACTGGGGTGAACTTACCCCAAGGGGATACTTGACAATTTCTGAAGACATTTTGGATTGTACAAGTAGAGAGATGCTATTGGCATCTAGTACAGAGACGTCAGGGATGTTGGTAAATATCCTACAGTAAATAGAAACAGTGCCCGGCAACAATCATTCATCCCAAAATGTCAATAGTGCTTCTGTTGAGAAATTAATAGTTGAGCATTTGTTGACATATTACCTCTGTAAAATAAATATATCCAAAGGATAAATGGAAAGTCATGGAAGAGTAACTTGGATTACAAAACACTTGACTCGTCTTATCAAGTAAAGTATAACTGAAGTGTTTAAGATTATGTTACAGAATAGCAAAGGTTATTAGGAATAGAGTAATATTTCCATTATTTCACTTTTTATTCACATTTCTTATGCAACCTTTGCTCCTTGATATAGCCTACTTTATTCAGAATGACTCAGTTTGGACTTCTGCCTATGAGTCACTTGTTCATAGATACCATTTTTTATTTAAATGTAGTTTCAAACCTTCTGATCTCAAACCAACTGTATTGTCAGGTCTTTCCAATGCTTTTAGATAATCCATGGTACAGACAGCATATTTTCTTTTAAAGCCTCAAATCCCGGGTTGTAAAGTCCCTATAAATGAATGTTTTCCTTGTGGTGGGAAAAATGTCTTATTTAAAAATTGTTTAATAGCCTGACACTGTCAAAGGATAACATTTAGACACTCAGCCAAGATATTGGTGTTGATGCTAATTCCCTTCTGCTTTTTATAGCTCATGCATGACTATAACACACTCAATATTTTAGTTGTGTGCTACAGACCTTCAAGGGAAGCAGTTCTTGGAAACAACATGATATCATGAGTCTGTTACAGCTATTAAGTCATGGCAGCTTGAGTGGAAATGAATACAACAAAAACAGTTTATATAGGAATATGTTTCTCAGTGGATCAGTTTCAATATTGCTCCCTGTGGTTGAATCAAGTTTATCCTAAAGGCCAGTGTTTCAGCCATCATCCACATGGACATAAATAACGTGGTGATGACAGAAATTTTATTTGCCTTCAGTTTTAGGTTTGATATAAGTGCGTATCTGAAACTTACTTGACAGTAAATAATGCTAAAAGAGAAGTTGGGAAGGCAAATATTATGTACCATTATCTCTCAGGAGGTTATTCTCATTCTTTTCCTCTGATGATTTCTATCCTTGAGGAACCTCTTTTCATTTTAGAATACAAGTCTTAACAGAAAATGAACTTACAAAATAGAAAAACACACAGACTTAGAGAAGGAACTTTTGGTTGCTGGGGGGGAAGGGATAGTTAGGGAGTTGGGAGGGTCATGTACACACTGCTATGTTTAAAATGGATAGCCAACATGGACCTACTGGATAGCACAAGGAACTCTGCTCAACGTTATGTGGCAGCCTGGATGGGAGGTGAATTTGGGGGAGAATGGATACATGTCTATCCATGGCTGAGTCCCTTCAGCTGTTCACCTGAAATTATCAGACCATTATTAATCCACTCTCTCTCAGTGCAAAACAAAAAGGTTTTTTTTTTTTTTTTTTTTTAAAGAAACAAAGTCTAAAGCTTGATTCTGTGGTGACTGATGTAGGCATGCTGTTCTGTTCTCGAGGTGACTCGGCAGGGCCCTCACACCCTGTCATGCTGTCTAAGGCTTCAGGAATTTGCAGAGAGCTATTAAAGCTATTCGTGTCTCTTGCAGACAGCTGCCCATTCTATTCCCTGTCTGAACAGTTGCCCAATTATATATTAAATCCTCACCTTTCTTTCTACTGAGCACTTACGAATTTCTTTTTTAATCTGGGTGGAATTCAACTTACTCTGTTATAGAAATATAATTTTACAACATATATCTGCATTGATTATAGTGTGGTTTGAAGTGCCAGCAGGGTAAAAAGGGTTTGGGGAGTGATAATAGCAAAGAGTTTGTAACTTTTCAACAACAGCTGACTGAGGCAGCATCCAGGGATGGAAAGGTAGAGTGTGTTTCTGTTGTGATTTCTTTTTTACATGAAGAAAAGACATGACAAAAAGGATGAGTAGAAAATCATTAACCTTTTACCAAAAAAAAAACCCCAAAAAACACATTCTGAAGTCATATAATGTCTGCCCAACAAAGTATGATTCTAACAATGTGCCCCTTGCACACTGTTTTTATTATTAGCGGTAATATATCATAGAAACTGCTTTATCTGATGGGTTTTGGTTTGGTAATCAGCTGATTCATAGAAAAATTCAGTCAACTACAGTAATCCTTAAAAAAAAAACACATCTGTCTTAAAATTTTAATTTTCACTGTAAACATAAAATATAGCATCATTTATCAATCTTTTGATGTAGAAAAATTCTCTCTTTTCCTAAGTAGGGACTTCTTCAGTGTCATTCTTCTTGAATCCTCCTCCTTCTCTTCCTCCAAACTATATACTAGTTGCCAGAGGTCCCAAAACTTGGGAATACTTGTTAAATCCTGTCCCTCAACAAAACTCCAAAATATATAATAATTCAACTGTTTCTCAGCACTTCATCTCTACTGCTTTACTGTAAAAAGGATGAGCCTACTAACTAGTTGGATTCCTGGCTTTCACCTTTGTCCCTTTTTCTCTACTTAGTAGCCAACATGATTCTTTAAAAGGTGATGAGATTTGTCCACTCTGCTCAAATGTTCCAATGGTCTTCACCTCATGCAGAAAAAAAAAAAAAAAAAAAGTAACTCCTTCCCACGTTCTGCCAAATTGCATATGATCAGGACCTCCAGGTATCTGAGCTCCGCTGCTCCTCCTCTGACATCGCCCCCTGCTTCCTACTCACACGGCCTCCCCTGGGTTCCTAAACTGGCCCAACAAGCCCGCAGCTCATGCCCTTAATCAACACTTGAAGGAAGCTCTGCCCTTGGAGAGCCACATAGCAATGCGATGTTCCCTTCATCCTTTAGGTGTTGGCTCATATGCTGTTTTATCAGGTCTTCATGGGACACTGTAAACAGCACTCTTATCTCCACACCCTGATTCACATATCATCTCCAGATATAAACTGAGGGATTCATTGTCTGTCTTCCCCACTTAAGCATTATGAGGGCAAGAATTTCAAATCCAATCGAAATGTTTGTTTTTTAAATAAACAAAATGCTGACTGAATGAACAAACTCATCATCATATATTTCTAATATTAGTTTTCTGAAAGTAAGAACTTGAAAGCAGTAAGAAAGTGATCAGACAGGTAGTTGTTCTGTTGATTTTTGTCACCCCTCCCCAAATTTTTTGCCTTCTTAACAATGCAAATACAGGAAAACAATAGACTGGGAAAGACCAGAGATCTCTTCAAGAAAATTGGAGATACCAAGGGAATATTTCATACAGAAATAGGCACAATAAAGAACAGAAATGGTATGGACCTAATAGAAGCACAAGGGATTAAGAAGAGGTGGCAAGAACAAACAGAACTATTAAAAAAAAAAAGGTCTTAATGAACCAGATAACCACGATAGTGTGGTCACTCACCTAGAGTCAGACACCCTGGAATGTGAAGTCAAGTTGGCATTAGGAAGCATTACTACAAACAAAGCTAATGAAGGTAATGGAATTCCAGATGAAGTATTTAAAAGCCTAAAATATGATGCTGTTAAAGTGCTGCACTCAACATGCCAGCAAATATGGAAAATGCACAGTGAACATAGGACTGCATAATTTTTCATTCCAATCTCAAAGGAGGGCAAAACCAAAAAATGTTCAAAGTAATGCATAACTGTGCTCATTTTACAGGCCAGCAATGTTATGCTCAAAATCCTTCAAGTTAGGCTTCAACGGAGAACTTCCAGATGTACAAGCTGGATTTAGAAAAGGCAGAGGGACCTGCGATTAAGTTGCCAACATCCACTGGATCATAGTTAAAGCAAGGGAATTCCAGAAAAACATCTACTTCCACTTCACTGACTATGCTAAAGCCTTTGAATGTGTGGATCACAACAAGCTGTGGAAAATTCTTAAAGAATTTTAAAATTCTTACCTATGTCCTGAGAAATCTGTTACACAGGTCAAGAAGCAACAGTTAGAACCAGACATGGAACAATGGACTGGTTCCAAATTGAGACAGGAGTATGTCAAGGCTGTATAATGTCATCCTGCTTATTTAACTGCTATGCAGAATACACCATGCAAAATGCTAGGCTGAATGAATCACAAGATGGAATCAAGACTGCTGGGAAAAATATCAACAACCTCAGATATGCAGATGATACCACCTTAATGGCAGAAAGCTATGAAGAACTAAAGAGCCTCTTCATGAAGATGAAAGAAGAGAGTGAAAAAGGTGGCTAAAAACTCAACATTCAAAAAACTAAGATCATGGCATCTGGTCCCATCACTTCATGGTAAACAGATGGGAGAAAAGTGGAAACAGTGACAGATTTTTTTTCTTGGCTCCAAAGTCACTGCAGATGATGACTGCAGCCATGAAATTAAAAGATGCTTGCTCCTTCAAGAAAAGCTATAAAACTCAGACAGTGTATTAAAAAACAGAGACATCACTTTGCTGACAAAAGGCCCAGATAGTCAAAGCTATGGTTTTTCCAGTCATGTATGGAAGTGAGAGTTGGGCCATAAGTAAGTCTGAGCACCAAAGAACTGATGCTTTTAAATTGTGGTGCTAGAGAAGACTCTTGAGAGTCCCTTGGACAACAAGATCAAACCAGTCATTCCTAAAGGAAATCAACCCCGAATATTCATGGAAGGACTGATGCTGAAGTTGTAAGTTCTAACACTTTGGCCACCTGATGTGAAGAGCTGACTCAATGGAAAAGACTCTAATGTGGAAAAGATTGAGGGCAAGAGAAGGGAGTGACAAGAGGATGAGATGGTTGGATGGCATCACTGACTCAATGGACATGCTGCTGCTGCTAAGTTGCCTCAGTCGTGTCCAACTCTGTGCGACCCCGTAGACGGCAGCCCACCAGGCTCCCTCATCCCTGGGATTCTCCAGGCAAGAACACTGGAGTGGGTTGCCATTTCCTTCTCTAATGCATGAAAGTGAAAAGTGAAAGTGAAGTCGCTCAGTCATGTCCAACTCTTAGCGACCCCATGGACTGCAGCCTACCAGGCTCTGTCCATGGGATCTTCCAGGCAAGAGTACAGGAGTGGGTCGCCATTGCCTTCTCCACATGGACATGAGTTTAAGCTAACTCATGAGATGGTTAAGGACAGGGAAGTCTGCCATGCTGTAGTGCATGGGGTTGCAGAGTCGCACATGACTTAGCAATTGAACAACCATCTTATTTAGATGTAGGATTACTCAGAAGCTTCTGAGTAATTTATTAGTTTCACATTTTTATATATCCTTTTAAATATTTTTTTCTAATAGCTCTTTTCTATAATTTTGATTATAAGATTGCAAATATGCTTAGTAAGCTAATAAAACAACTAGCAATCATACTAAATTGTTTCTTTTTATAAACTTTTTCTCATTTTCACTTTTGGACCATTGTTTCATACTGAAGATTTAAATATTCCTCTAATGTACTCAGTTAAGATGTAATAAATTTATCTTTTTCCCATAACATTTGTTTTTAAAGGCAAGAAATAAAAACACATTTAGAAGTGTAAATGTCAAGCTTAAAATTAAACATTCACTTGAAAAATGTATATTTTATTGTATAGGAATAATTTGAGTCCCCTTCAATACAGAAAAACAAAATAAAACTTTAGATAGACTATATCTAAATTTACTTTTTGAATTGGCACCTGAGAGTTAATGGAATATAGAAAGTTTCAGTTTGTGCAAAAACTTGTTAAATCATTTTCTTTTTTCCAAGTGTATAAATGGCTTAGGGAAGTCAACTTCATTAGACAGTGTGCTCTTAGGTTTTAAGGTTTTATTGGTCCACTGCATGCTACCTATTCTACTAAAATTTAACAAGAAAATCTTATTATGAGAGAAGTGATGCACATGGAGTAATAAAGATTACAAGGTGAAATCATCAACAAAATGGAAAGGCAATCTACTGAATGGAAGAAAGTATTTACAAATCACGTCTTATAAGGAGTTAATATCCAAAATATATGGGAACTTACTAGGTACTGCTGTGGTAAAGAATTCACCTGCCAATGCACAAGACATAGGAAATGCAGGTTCGATCCATGGGTGAGGAAGAGACCCTGGAGTAGGAAATGGCAACCCACTCCAGTATTCTTGCCTGGAAAATTTCATGGACAGAGGAGCCTGGTAGGCTGTAGTTCATGGGTTCACAGAGTTGGACATGACTGAGCGACTAAGCATGAGCATCATGCCAAATATATAAAGAAATCATATAACTTTACAGAAAAAAACCCCACCACCAACAACACAACAATTTGATTAAAAAATAGGCAGAGGATCTGAACAGACATTTTTCCAAAGGAGACATTCAAATGAACAACAGGTACATGAAAAGATGTTCAAGATCATTATTAAGGAAATGTAAATCAAAACCACAATGAGCTATCACCTCATACCTCATTCATGTCAGAATGACTACTGAAAGAAAAAAGAAGAAATAACCAGTGTTGGTGGGGATGTAGAGAAAATGGAACCTTTGTGCCACTACACATGGAAAGTAAATTGGTGCAGCTTACATGGAGAACAGTATGGAGGTTACTCAGACATTACAAATAGACCTACCATATGCTACCGCAATTTTGCTTCTGTATATTTATCTGAAGAAATGGAAAATACCAACTCAAAAAGATATATGCACCCCATTTTCACTGCCTCATTATTTACAAATCAAAGATATGGAAAAAATCCAAGTGTCCACATGAGGATAAATGAATAAAGAAGATGTAGTATCTATATAAACAATGTAATACCATTCATTCAATGTAATAGCCATAGAAAAGAGTGCATTGGTCGGCAGTTCTCTGGTGGTTCAGATGATAAAGAGTGAGTCTGCCTGCAGTGCGGGAGACCCCAGTTTGATCCTTGGGCCGGGAAGATCCCCTGGAGAAGGGAATGGCAACCCATTCCAGTATTCCTGCCTGGGGAATCCTATGGACGGAGGACCCTTGGAGGCTACAGTCCATAGGGTCGCAAAGAGTTGAACATGACCGAGTGACCTCACTTTCACTTTTAAAGAAAAGAATGAAATCTAGCCATTTGTAACAACATGAAGAACTCTTCAGGGAATTACGGTAACTTATACATACAAAGAACAGATTGTTGAAGGGCAAAATGGGTAAAGGCATTCAAAACGAATAAACTTTCAGTTATAAAATAAATAAGTCATGGCAATGTAATGTACAGCATGATGACTAGAGTTATAATACTGTACTGCATATTTGAAAGTTGCTAAGAGAGTAGATCTTAAAAGTTCTTATCACAAGGAAAAAATTCTGTAACTATGCATGGTGATGGATGTTAACTAGATTTATATCAACTAGATAAGTTTTGCAATATACACAAAGAGCAAATAATTAATTTTTAAACCTGAAATTAATGTTTATGTCAAGTATGCTTCAATAAAAAAATGGACTGCAAAAATTACTCTGAGAAATTTCAAGGACGAATCGAGCTTTAATGTTGAACAACCTTTATCTTTCAAATCTGAGAAAACAATGCTTCCTGTTTTGACGTATACATGTCTTTGCCAACATGCTAAAACGGTTCTCTTCCCAATTCCCACTTCTAGCATTCCTCCCTTTGCTACCAATTTTCTATGTAGTTTGGTAAAGGACTGATGCCTGATGAAGAAACCATAATGCCTTTTGCCTTTCTTTCAGAAAAACACTTCTTACCCCACGTACCACAAGAACTAGAAAGTATAATCTAAACACAGATGGCCTCTTCATATGAGATTTCTCCATCTCCCTTTTCAGACCAAAAGACACTTTGAAATGATGAAAACACAACTGGCAAAAAGAAGTATAATTCTTATGCCAAGAATGTTCAGGCAACCACTTCACAGTGGTTCTAATACAGTGTCTCTGAAAAAGAGGAAAATAGCCTTTTTTGAACCCCCGACAAGGAAGGAATCCTGAGGAAAAAAAGCAGCAACCTTTGACTACCCACTCTTCAACTCTTGGGCAGCACTCATTCATGATGTTTCAGAGTACAAACAATCGTCCAAAGTGCAACAGTGCAAACCTTGAACAATCTCTTTGGGAAGTTAGGACCTCAGGAAGGCAGAGGCAGAGTTCTTGCAGAGTCTTCCTTTGGAAAGGAATAGCACACTTTATTTTTATGTACACATCTTTTTCCCTGTATATGAAACCTTCTGAAGGGAAATGTGATTTTATTTCCAGCCAAGTCTCTGATTCAACTTCTAGGTCTCACACTCACACTGAAGCAATCCTCTCTGTCAGCTTGCTCAATATTCTTTACCAAAGTTGTTACAGGTATGGTTTGAAGTCTCCCTTTGAACTCTGAAATTCTTAAACCATCATCTGGATGGTTTCCTAGCAGTAGCTTGGATTTGTCTGATCCATCTCCTTAAATTCTTATTTCTCCACTTGCTAAACTGTCTGTTCTTTCACTATGGCCCTGTGCATTGGTATCATCACTTGTTTGATCAGTTCATTTTCCCCTGAATAATATCAATAATAATTTAGGCTGAAAAAAAAGCAAAATTACCTTGCTACTTTTAAACTCAACTCCTGTGATTCTGTACATAAATAAATCTACACTATTATTTTGAGGAATCATGCTGTGGGAGATTGAGTTCAACTCCTATTCAGTATGTTCAATCTTTCTATTGTTTCTGTTACAGACGTTTGGAAATGGAAAAAAAAAAAAAAGAATGATTTGAAATAGTTTCACTTGAACTTAGGAAGTGTAAATCACTCAAAATCCTACCCTTTATGGCACAGTAACAGCAAAGTCCCTCAAGGATTATGAGAAAAGGGTGGGAATTTCTGGACACTAGGGGAGGCGTTTGCACTTGAGGAAGAAAAACCATGTTTTATTCCTAACGACCCTATGAGAGGTCTTGTGTAGCCCCAAGATGGCTTAGGTATACTGTAGTTTGCCCAGAAATTGTCCTATTGCTCTTACTCCACAAGTACATGCCAGGGCAGGGATTTCCATTTTCAATCCCAACCCCACAAATACATAACAAACATGCTAACAGCACAGACAGCTGTTTCTTTGGCTTAAGGATTTGTGCATTACTGTGGTTTGTGAGTTTATCAACCTGAGTTTTTATGTAACAAAAACATATTAACTAATTTGATATTGTTGCTGTTTAATTTCCATATTCAAATATAGTTATGGTTAAAATAATATTTAGTAGAGAGTGTAAGTAAGGTAAATTACACTTTTACTTGATCTCTTCCTAAACAGGAAGTCCTAGGGTGTACGTGTAGGTGTGTTTTCAGGATGTAGGAAAGAGAAGTAAAATAACACAGTGGTTGCTCTAAGCGACTGACTTTATATTTGTGTGAAAGTAAACTGAAGGAAATTATGAAATTCCTTTCCCAGGAGATCTTTCATAGTATCCTGGGTTGCATCTGCTGAGATCTTTATGACAAATTCTGCCTACAGGCAGGGTAATGGATTTTGAAGATCTTTCATGGAATTGTACACCCCCAAGAGTATGTGAAATTGAGTTCAGAAGTTGAAAGAAACCAGGGTTCAAAAAGTCTATTCTCTTCAAGTAAGTTAGGTCTCTGACCTTGGATTTTGGTTTTTTCATTTGTAAAGTTATTGGTGCTAGAACAGATCAGTGATTTTTAACATTTTTTGGTGTATAATACAACCCTGTGTGTGTGTGGTGGGGGGGTGGGTTATGAATTTTCTGAAGGCTGTCCATTTATTCTCTGGGGTCCATGGATTTTATGTTAAATTCTAGAATTAATGATTTCTGAGGTACCGCAGAGAATTTTGATTTCTCTATTTTAAACACATTGAGAGTATTAAAAACAAATAGGAGACATCTGTTCTTAGAATGTGACAATGTTGTGTGGAAGACAGTGAACACATACAGAAAAGACCTAGTTAAGCTTCCACGTTTATGGGCATATCATGGGACAGAATACACACCGCACACAGGAGAACACAGAGACTAGAGAAACAGAGTCAGAAAGAGGAAAGCAATGCAAGCAGATTCAAGTCAAGAAAAAATTCTGTTTCTGGTAGAGGTAAGGGAGAACAGGAAAGTGAACAGTCACAAACTCAGAAGCACCGTAAGAAATGTCAGGCACATTTTTTTCCTTCTGTAACTTAACTGTGTTGAACCTTCCTTTTAAAGTCATCTAGTTTAAAAAAGGGTTGAAGTTAAAACAGAAAGAACACGAGACCCTGTAACACTCAAAGACTCAAGACAGACAGGAGGGAGGACAGGCATTGGTCAGGGACTTACATGTCAGGTGATCTCCACCTTGGAAACGAGGTTATCATGGCTTTTGGGCCATTCACCATTTTCTTTATTCTTCTGCTTAGTTGTCTTCTCCAGCCACATGCACATCAGCTCCTTCTCCAGGATGGCCTGAAAAACCAAGGCCTCCACACGGGCCAAGCTCTGAACCCAGGTCATCTCCTCCTCTGACACCCTGAGTTTCTCTTTTGCGGTCTTCAGCGCTTGATACCTATTCAATTCATACAATGAAATTCTCAACACTAGTCTTCAGCGAGTCTCATGCATGCACTAACCTTTGATCACCACATTCTATTTCTCAAACAGCTTGAAGAGGTCAGAGAAAGATTCTCTCGTGGAGTTCAGGCCTCTTTCAGGACCTTCTACATCTCAGCTTTGCTGGGTTTTCTCACTGCCTGGTGCGTGATCCGCTTGAACCCTGCCATGATCTTCCCCGCCTCCAGGTCCTCCACGCGGCAAAGGACATGCGGGACCAGTTGGGGCTCCAAGGAGGTCAAGTCCCAGCCCCCCGACCGCAGGCGGGCCTTGTAAGGACGATGCCTCTGGGTCTCGCGAGAGGTGGGTTTCGGCGCCAGCTGGCCGATCTCTCATGGCTGCTCTTCAGGAGTGGTCAAGCTGGAGGTATAAGGACAGTTTCTTCAGGTTAATTCTTAAACGAGGGAGTCACAAACTGCTCCAGAAAGTCCAGGTTGGCCGGAACCCGGCATTCGGCTGGGTCTTGGAGGTGCTCCTGGGTCAAGCGGGGCATATCAGATGTGACTGTGGTGAGAGCAGGCGCAGCCCACACACTCGGTTTCCCTGCTCGCCCGCCGCCCCTGCGATGCAGAACGTGGTCTTACCACCGAGTCATGTCCGTCCGCTGAGGCTAAGCCAGAGCCACTTCCTCACAGGTGAGTCTCTGAGGCCACAGGCCCAGAGTATCGTTCCTCCGCCACGGCCAGGCCGCCCCTCTTTGGGGGCCCGGCTGCTCTGCCACCTTCGAATGGGTTGGTTTGGGTCGTCCAGCGTGTCCCAGTCCAGTTTGTCGGCCCTTGAAAAGGGGTCCCGGAAGTCTCATCCACCTCCTGGGGTCTTTTCTGGCCTCGCCTTTTGGCATTGGGTCTCTTCCTCGGCTGCCTTGGTCTGGGTGGCTTCATCAGAGGAGTCAAATTCTGGGCTGATGGGCCCACTGCTTAAACCATCGGCCGGTTGGCCATTGGCTGCTTCTTGCTGAGGACTTGGGGACCCAGCCCCTCCAGGGTTCAGAGGGTGGGCGGGGGCTGTGTTTCCAGGACCGGAAGTGACCTGGGGCCAGCCAGGCACGTCTTCGGGGAGCCCTTCTCCACCAGGCATGTCTTGATCAAAAAGTGGGAAGTACGTCTTGAATTTCCTCGAAGATCCGACCAAGGGGTTTAATTTAATTGCCTGATGGTAAAGTACAGCTATTAGCTGCAAGGTAAATTTCAAGGAGGTGGTGATAGGAAATACTTTTGGAGAAAATTCTGTACAGGCAGGAAAAAAATGAGGATAACATACTATGTAGAACGCTCCTTTAATGGTCAAGGGAAAATGTAATAATGATACACCGAACAGTGATTATGTCTGCAGAACTAGGGAAAAAAAAAAAACCTGATCAAAGAATATTATTGCAAATAATAGGAGAAATATGGTAATTCATAAGAGAAAAATGAAAAGGTAAAAACTAAGGTAAGCCCAATAAACCCGTAATTCACCATTGTGGCAAAAGCCTTGAAGGTGATGAGGACTTTAGGTCCAGTCTAGCCTCAGCTTTTAAAGTATATGCATACTCATTAAGTCGTGTCCAACTCTGCTACTGTAACCTGCCAGGCTCCTCTGTTCATGGGATTTTTTTCAGGCAAGAACCTTGGAGTGGGTTGCCACTTCCACCTCCAGGGGATATTCTCAACAGAGGGATCAAACCGGCATCTCCTGTATCGCCTGCGCTGCAGGCGGATTCTTAACTCCCTGAGCCATCCGGAAACTGTTTATAAAGTGGTGAGTTCTGGGGTATTGATGTGTTAAGCGGCCATTCCAATAGTGAATTCTTGTAACAACTGTCACAGAAGTGAAACATCTCTGATTCAAGACAGATTCAAAAAATGTATGTCTATCAGAAAACTGATTTTTTTTTAAACTTCATGAGTGTTCTGACATATTCATTTAGAATTTATTTTAGAGTTTAAATTTTTGTTCTGTAAAACAGATATTGTTTTCCTAGAATTGAAGGCTGATCATTTAGTCAGCAACTAGTTCCTTCTGAACATATAAATATACTCATTGCAAGAGAAATTCCTTCAATTTATAATGTTTCATAAAATGAAAATAAATTAAGCTTTTTGTCTTTAGTAAAAGCATTAAGGTACAAGTTATTAGGAGAAACTTTACCAGTTCTTAAAGTGAGAGAGTTAACTTTCCATGTTGAATTTTTTCCCACATCAGTTGTGAACTGGGACATATTTTGCCGTATGATAGTTACGTCTAGTTTCTACTTGAATATAGTTTTGGAACCAAGAACACCCTTCAGGCAATAGTATTTCTATTCAAACCTGTGTTGAAAATATCCACATAATATGAATATATAAAACAAAATATCAGTGTCTTTCAAAAACTAATTTCTCAGTGTCTTAAGGATAGTATTCAGCAAATTCTTGAAGGGTTAGTGGTTGGTAGAGAGACTACATGGGATAAATATACTCCAATGGGTAGAATACCCTACATGTTCTAGGCTTTTTTTTCCTTACACTATTCCAAAGAATTTTTGATATCACCATTCTTTGTAGTTAAGATCAATATTCAGTCCAGGTTTTATCAAAAACAGTCAGGCAACTAAATTGGAACCACTCAACTGCTTGAGTTTGCATATTGAATTCAGACTCTCTAGTAAATACATATGTGTATTGATAAACTCAACTCAGTTTGAGATTATGTTATTCCCTATTTGGTTTAGTTCCCTGATAATCTATTCCCATGTGCATCCTCCAGATTATATACATACATACATACGTACATATATATGTATATATATATATATGAAATTACAAAATTTGGCAGTTATTTTTGGATATATAAACCCTCTGTTCTCAAGTTTGACTATGTAATTGGCCCTCAAGGCATTCTGGAAATGATGGGCATGGGTATTTTATGTTGGCTAGAGATGGTGGTGGGAGTTTCTGTGTAAATTTGGTACCAAATTTCAGTGGGGAGACCAGAATCCCAGAGTGTCAGAGGCTGACTATTGGGGCAGAGACTTTAGTTACTGAGGTAAGGGGGGAAGTGTATCTTGATAGGCTGCATGACTGGATGATAATAGAAATCTCTGACCTTGAGAGAGATTTGGTGATGATACCCCATCATCCGGTTTCTAAGTCCACATCAATAAGTAACCCTCTAAAATCTAACTAACCTGTGTAAACACAAATATAGGCTTCTCTTCCCTTTTTCATATCTTTCCTCAAATGTTACCTTTTCTCTGAAGCCATCCAGCCATCCTATTTCATGTGTGCATACTCCTACCCATATCTTTATATTCTTCAAAGTGCCTGTTGTATCCATCTCCCTTAATATAACAGAGCTCTTGGAAACAGGGAAGTTGACTACTCCTGAGAATGGACATAAAGCAGGCCCAGTTTTAGTGAGGTACTCTTTAAGGACACACAATTTAGGGGACACTAAAAAACTCAGTCATCAAGGTATAAAATATTTTAACATAAAAATTAAAAAAGCATCATTAATGCAAAATAACCCATGATGAATAAAGTATCCTAACTTAGAGAAAGACAGGAGTCATAATAATACCATACTGAGCATATTAGAAACCTAGGCAAAAGGGAAAAAACAGAAATACTGATCCAGTGGTGTGGACTTTTTACAGTTAAGTGTGAGTTGCCACACCTTATCCCTGTACCATTAAGAAAGAAGCAATGTTTGGATAACATCTTTAGATTTTGGAGGAGACATACAACTCTTTTGGGTGAATTTCTCTGATTTGTCTACTGGATTGTTGCCAGAGCTACCAACTTTCAGTCAAGCTCAGCATGAGAGAGGTTTTCCTACCTGGATCTAGCTGTTCATGCTTCTTATGTCTTGGGGAATTGGTATTACCATCATGTCTGTGGCAGAAAAGCATCTCCATGGAGTTGGCAACAAACCCTGAGAGACCGTTAGATTTTGGAGCAAAGCCACTAATTTGTTGTCGAATAATTATTCTCTCTTTCTATCCGTGAATTTTGGCAATGTGCATCTCTCAGTTTAGAGATGTAAATGTGGTCCACAGGCTTTCCCAGCCTTTTGTGCAGCTAGAGTGTCTGCATGTGAATGAGGATCTGTCAACCAGATATTCTTACCCCAGATTTTGATTTAGGATCAAATGACTGAAAGGTGTAGATGCCACATACAGTTCATTTTGCTGTGGGAAGAGGGGAGCCTTTAATTTCCAGGGTCAATAGAAGTAGCTAAAGTTCTAATGACAGTACCAGGGTGTGCTCACTGATGGTGGTAGAGGCTGCCTCACTGAACAGTTCTGCACTGTGGTTTTGGGCTTTGCACAGCCTCCAAACCTAATTATCTGGCCTTTCTAGAAGTTGTGTGAGCTATCCAATGCACTTTAATTTCTTTTCAGATTAAATTATTAAAAGATGGTTTCTGTTACGATTCCAAGTTTTGGTTTATGTACTAATATATGAATCCTGCCAAATGATGAAAAAATTCCAGTTTTAACCTTTAGAAGTTTGGTCTATTAAGAGAAAATATGTTTTTTCTTTAACTAATACCTGGAAACTTATGCATTTCTTATTTTCCTTCTTACCGTATGTAGTGACTTGCACATGTAGTGTGAATTACATACATACTGCTGGCTGAAATGAACAGCAGTTTGACTCAAATCATCAAATAAATCACCTATTTTATTTTATTATATCCTAGATTCTTAACTTACCATCCATTCTATATAAACAAATAAGGAGTAGGGGTATTTGAGGAATATTAGAGTGGGTAGCCATCTTTATAGCACTGAGAAAGTAACCTGAGGCAGGTGGTATGTATTAAATAAGGGAAATACATTTCCCTTGGAGAAACAGACTATATTTTCAAGTGTGGTCTAGAATCTAGGATACCTCTTGAAGCAATAACTGAAGCTCTGCAGAATTGAGCCTCTTTGAGGCATTCACTGTCACCCATGGTTCACTACATTTCACCAGGTGTGAGAAAGATTTGCAGGCACCTGGGATGAATGAGGCCAAATGTCTCTGCTTAGTCACAGACACACCTTTCTTTCTCCCCATCTCAAGAAGATCCCTGTGGGCTTTCTCTATGACTAAATCTGCCTGGCCTGGCTTTCCAAAGATGGTGTGATTTAAAGGGATAGATGCCAAGAAGAATAAAGGATGCTGGCAGGGATTTTGGAGCCAAAGGCAAGGTCTTCAATGCTGAATGAATCTGTGTGTCTGCTGCCTCAGTGACATAGGCATTTTGCAGTGAGAGAGGAAGTCATTTGGGGTGTATCCTACAAACCTTAGTGAAGACAGACTATGTTGCTTTCTGTTTGTTCATTTATATTCAGCTACAAGTTTCAATAGCAACACAACTTCAGAGGCTGTAAAAACTGGTTAGTGAAGCTGATCAGGTGTGCCGAGGGAAACAAAAGCACAAACTAGTCAATAGAGAGCTTCATGCGGCTTATAAATGTGTCTCTCCTTCCTGTTCTTTTCCAGGGGATGAAAAACCATTATGCCATGTAACTAGTACCAGAGGTGAGTGTCTTTCTTTCCTCCCTGGACAAGAAGAAACTGAAGTTCTGTTAATGCAACAAATAATTTAACATACTTTGAGTTTTAGAGGAGTAGGATCTATCCCCCAACAAGAAAGATTTTTAGCCAGCAGTTTCAAGAGCAAACCGATAACTATGAGGATAAAACAAGCAGCACATTTATGGGTGTGGCAAGCACCCATGTAAATGCTTGCTTTTTAGAAATTCAACCCCGAAAGTAATAGGCCTGGGAGTGACTCTCACCTGCCTCAGACACAAAAGGCATTTTCCTTTCACCTATAAATGGCAACTTCAGTCAGCAGTGATTGCTTTTGGTGATGTTTCTGCAATCACCAGTCTGAGCCACCTATATCTCTTGAATGACATCAGGTCGACAGCATACAGGATAATCATTGGAATTCATAGCTGGCATCAGAGCTGGGTGATCTCTTTCTCCATCCTCTTACCCTTGCCAAAGCAATCAAGTTAGTTCTGTTAACAGCCTGCCAAATCAGCCAGCTTAGTAAACTCTGTGTCTTAGAAAGGAACTCTAGACATTCATATTGGTTCATATTGTTTTTCTCCCCTCAGTGTGATCTTGGGAACCTTGCCAAGGGGTCTGATGGCTGTCGTCTGATGATGCCATGTGAAGTCTTTAATAAGCTGACATTTCCTGTTGATGAGGTGCCATGTTTGAAGTCCAAACCAAACAGTGTTTAGGCTCTTTGGATCCCAGACTCTGTTTTTGTCTCTTTCTATTCCTTCTCTGGACCGAGTGGTCAGCTCTGCCCACCCTGTGTTCCTTCATCTCACCTTTGTAGATATGCAATACAAAGGTTAGATGGCAGGCACTGACTTTCAGCAAGACTGAACCTACTGAAAGACCCTTGAGAGCAGAACAGCCTGGGCTGTGTTGCTGGCTTTGTTATGAGACCCAGAGGGGAGCATTGGCTGGAAGTGCTTCCTGTAAGAGGTGGAGGCTGTTTTCCGAGAAGGCAAATGGAAGCCTGTCAGTTGGGTTAAAGGAGAAGGCAAAAAACCTCCTTTCTCTCAAAGTTCTTGTGACTGCCAATTGAAACTTATGAGTAAAGAATCAACATGCTAAAGTTAAGGAAGTGAAAGTTGGGAGTAGGAAATACTCTTAAGAAAGAATATTAAGAAAGAGTATTGCTAGCTCAGCTGGCCTAAACTCTCATTTGCAGTGTCTCTTACTGTATTACAATCAATGGTAAATTGTATCCTCAGACCTAAAAATTCTCTGTAGAAGAATTTTAGAGTTTGATTTTGTTTCTTAAGAGTGTGAGTTAATTTGCACTGGCAAGACTGCTCACCATTAGGGTAGCAGGCAACACGTCCACAACTGGGCAGACATGATCTGCACAGAGTCTCTGGCCGCCTGGTACACGTGCCTCTAGGGTCAAGCTGTTGGGATCTTATGTGATGTTGAAATCACAGGATATTATTTTGCTCTGTATGTGGTAGGGGGTAGAATGAGGTGATATGAGAAGTGTAGGGAGAATCCAGGGTCTCATCCCTTCCAAGATTTTAATGGTAACATACCTACTGTGTAACATCTTAAACAAGGTTTTATAATCCTAAAATGAAAACACTATAAGTTTCCCTCAACACTTTTCACCAAAGTACTGTTATAAATTTAGGTGAGATCTTCTAATTATCTCATTTTCCCCTCTTTTTTAGTGCTTTTCCAAGTGTCAGGAAATACGTTTGTTTTTATTGCAATGATAAATTAGTATTTCTCTTGAGGTTGATCATTTTCCAAGAACAAATTGAAATTGAATTTTCCCTCTATGTGGCTACATCAGGAAAACTGTTTTTGCTGAATGTAGCAGCATTAGCTGAACGGCTCATACGCTAATAATGCCAGGAAGTTTTCTCTAAATTTAAATCTATAGTCTACTCTCCATAGTTCTTTTTTTTTTCTTTTGGTATTGGTTTTAATGGACAAGTAAACCAAAATGCCCAGAAGAGTGAGACACAACTTAGAGACTAAACAACAACGACAAAAAGGATACAAGCAAGTAACATAAACTAGTAACATAAGTTAGATGTAAAAGACACTGAATATTCTCTATTGGTATTTGTTACTAGTAGGCAGGGGAAAATAGCAAGGGATTCATATATAAATAAATATTTTAACTTCAGAAAGGTCCGTACATAAGAGAAAGAACCCTAATCCCCAGAGGAGAGAACTGATAAGAACAGTACTGAAAATCAGCCTTGGGAACAGATATCATGGAAAGGCCACAGACCTAGAAGAAACTTGAGAACGTTGACTCAGTAACAGAGTAGACTAGAAACAGAAGAATGAAGCCACAGTTAGCCCCCTAGATGAAATTAACCAGGATGTACTGGTAACTGAGCCTCAAACACTGCATGGAAATAAGACTTGTTGCTGGATCATGGATCCTGAGTCTGATCAGCCACAGAGATCTGAGTAACGTGTGGCACGTGGGCACCAGGAGTGACAGCTGAGCCGCAGAATTTTTGGTCAGTGAGCTATCATTCATTTTCATATTCTGCTATATGAATAGGTAGAGAAATGAAGCAGATATATTTTTATTGCTTCTTTGATCTTATTACCAATTTAATATATGTTAATCATATTTTTAATTAAAAATGAGGAACAGCAGAAAGAAGGAAATTACCCATATCTATATTTCATATACATCTCACAAGTATTCAAAACTCAGCATGGCCTACATTGAACTAACTGTCGTCAAATCTACTCTACAAAATACAGTCCCTGGTCTTACTGATCCTGCTGTTTAGTTATCCAAACCAGATACTTACCATTAATTCATGATTTCTCTTTTTCCTTACTCAGCACCAAGTTGTATTAATTTAATTACCTAAATTTTTCTGGAATTTATTTTTTTCTCCACATAATCCTGCTACTGCTTTAGTTTGTAGGCATATTATGTCTCACATAAGTGATTGCCATAATTTCTTATTGATCTGCCTATAGTAAGTCTCCTTCTTCTAAATCCATTCCAGTCAGTGTCACTGGGTTTTCTAAAGAAAATATTTGCAAATGATGCAACAGACAAGGACTCAATTTCCAAATTATGCAAACAACTTATTCAGCTTTGTATTAAAAAAACCAAAAAACCCAAATAACCCAATCAAAAAAGTGGGCAGAAGACCTAAATAGCTATTTCTCTAAAGAAGACATATAGATGGCCAACAGGTACATGAAATGATGCTCAACATCACTAGTTATTAAGAAATGCAAATCAAAACTACAAGACCTCACTCCAGTCAGAATGGCCATCATCAAAATGTCTACATATAATAAAGCAACTGGGGAGGGTGTGGAGAAAAGGGAACTGTTGGTGGGAAGGTAAATTGGCGCAGCCACTATGGAGAACAGTATGGAGATTACTTACAAAAAAAAAACTGAAAGTAGAGCTACCATATGATCCAGCAATCCCGCTGGATGCATATCTGGAAAAGATGAAAACTCTAATTTAGAAAGATACATACACCCCAGTGTTCATAGTAACTTTATTTGCAATATCCAAGACATGGAAGCAACATCAAGTGTCCATTCATCTGTGTGTGTATGTGTATATATATATATATGCACATATACACACACATATGTATATGCAATGGAATATCAGTCAGCCATAAAAAAAGAATGAAATAATGCCATTTGTAGGAAATGGATGGACATAGAGATTATCATACTAAGTGAAGTAAGCCAGACAAAGACAAATCTCATATGACATCATTTATATGTGGAATCTAAAAAATGATACAAATGAACTTATTTATGAAACAGACTCACAGGCATAGAAATAGACTCACCGACATAGAAAATGAACTTATGGTTATCAAAGTTCAGGAAGTGGGGAGGCATAAATTAAGAGTATGAGAATAACATATACACACTACCATATATGAAATAGATAAACAATGAAGACCTAGTGTATAGCACAGGGAATTATATTCAATATCTTATAACAATCTAGAATGGAAAAGAATCTGAAAAGAAGGTGTGTGCATGTCTAGCTGGAGAAGGAAATGACAATCCACTGCAGTGTCTTTGCCTGGGGAATCCCATGGACAGAGGGTCCTGGAGGACTGCAGTCCATGGGGTCTCAAGGAGTCGGAAATGAGTTAGTGACTAAACAACAACATGAGTTTAGCTGAATCCCTTTTCTGTATACCTAAAACATTGTAATTCAACTGTCAGTTCAGTCACTCAGTCCTGTCCGACTCTTTCTGACTCCATGGACTGAAGCACACCAGGCCTTCCTGTCTATCACCAACTCCTGGAATTTACTCAAACTCATGTCCACTGAGTCGGTGATGCTGTCCAACCATCTCATCCTCTATATATCAATAAAAATTACAGTGGTGATTGTATTTTTGTGTGTACTTCAGTTTTTTATTAATTGCCTAGACATAAGAAACTAGCTTTCCACATGCTTAATTTATCAGTGCATTATATGTTTGGGCTGAGCCACACATATAGGATATACCAGGGTTTTGCTATAAAAAATATTGCTTAATTTGACTACATTAAAATTAAATAATTTTGATCATCAGAAAACAACAAAGAATGAAATAGCCAGCCACATAGAAGGAGATATTGGTAATTCATATTTCTGACAATGGATTCATATTCAGAGTATGAACTTTTCCCAAAATTCAATTTTAAGAGTCATCCAGCATATAAATAAATATAAATGAAACAGTCATTGCACAATAGAGGACATTCCAACAACCATTAAATGTAGCAAAAGAGACACAGATGTAAAGAACAGTTTTTTGGACTCTGTGGGAGAAGGCGAGGGTGGGATGATTTGAGAGGGTAGCATTGAAACATGTATATTATCATATGTGAAGCAGACTGCCAGTCCAGGTTCGATGCATGAGACAGGATGCTCAGGGCTAGTGCACTGGAATGACCCTGGGAAATGGATGGGGAGGGAGGTGGGAGGGGGGTATTAGATGGGGAACACATGTGTGCCCGTGGCTAATTCATGTCAAGGTATGGCAAAAACCACTACAATATTGTAAAGTAATTAGCCTCCAATTAAAATAATTTAATAAAGAGAAAGAAAAGGAGCTCAAAAGCACAGAAAACTACTAGCCAAAAATCAGTGTGACTAAGATGAAAATTCCAGACCAACTAAGAGAGAAGATGAGGCAATAAGAATGTTCATACACTATTGGCGGAGAAGTGAATGGGTAAACAACATTTTTATCAATCTGTTGTATGCCACTATTTCATAAGCTGAATATATTCATATCTTATGACAGCAATTCTACTCTAGATACATACACAGTAGAAATTCATAAAAATATTTATCAAAGACAACCCAAATGTCCAGCAACAATAGAATGAATAAAGAAATCATGAAATATGAGAGTAAGAAAATTACTATTACATTTCAAACATGAATGAATCTCAAAAACATAACAATAAGTGAAAGAAATCAGATGCAGGAAGAGTCTATGTTGTATGATTTCACATAGGTGTAGTTCAAAACCAGAGAAAACGAATCTGTTGTGTTATAAGTCAGGTCATTAGTTAGTGTTTGAAAATGGGATGGCTAGTGATTAAAAGAGAGTTTAAGGGCATCAAGAGAGTTTAAGGGCATCTACTTAGGTTTTGGTGATATTCTGTTTCTGTCTCATTGCTTGTTACATGGGAGTGTTTACTTTGTGAAAATTCATTGAGTTTCATACTTTTGATCGTTCATTTTTTCTATTTGTTTCCTTTAATAAGAAGCTGGAGAAAGTATAATTAAAAACATAAGTAAATGAATATAGCCATACACTTGGATGAGACAGAGAACTCCTTCAAAAAACTTAATCAAAACCAATTTTGTTCTTGTTTTTGACTGTATTTTCTTTGTACCTAATTCAATTTACATATTTTTACCTTTATTGATTCATTTTCTTACATATATGTTATATTAAAGACTTTTCAAGGGCCTTTCCATGATCTTCTGTCCTTTTCACCATGTATTTTACAGTGGGAGATCATTGAATGACTGAAAAATTACTTAAGCATCTTCTCTATACTATATTAGCTAAAAAGGGGGGATTTTATAATGTGTTAGCATCTAGGTATTCACCTAATATTATGAAATCTCTATTCACAGTAATTTGTCACTAATTTATTCTGATATTAAAAGATGAATTGTAAAGAGTAAAGAAATGTTTGTTCTTGAGTCATAGATAACACAGTATTACTGAACAAAATCAAAATATATATCATGGTACTTTCATCACTTTTTCTCTTCCTGTGGAGTTAAAAGAGAAATTTAAATTTGACTCTTTGGGACTCCATGGACTGTAGCCTGTCAGTCCCCCTGATCATGGGATTCTCTAGGCAAGAATACTGGAGTGGGTTGCCATGCCCTCCTCCAGGGGATCTTCCAGGCCCAGAGATCGAACCTGCATCTCTTACATCACCTGCATTGGCAAGTGGGTTCTTAACCACTAGTGCCACCTGGGAAGCCCAAAATAAGAAATGACGTGTAAATTATCTGTGTGGTATTTATTAAGAAATAAAGAATGTGGAGAATTCAGTCATTGTATATAGAACACTCAAAAAATAACTGGAGCTGATAAACTTGAGATTAATAAATGTGAAATTCCAAGT
This sequence comes from Odocoileus virginianus, assembly GCF_023699985.2. Classification (NCBI taxonomy): domain Eukaryota; kingdom Metazoa; phylum Chordata; class Mammalia; order Artiodactyla; family Cervidae; genus Odocoileus; species Odocoileus virginianus. The sequence goes on along the minus strand of NC_069685.1, from coordinate 31,252,446 downwards.
GTAAAAATGAAAAAAACTTGTACTTTTACCTAAGATTAAGAGGAAGAAATCATTATACAATTAACCCTTCTTAAGGGAAAAGTTAATTTCTGGGAGTTGCCAGTGACTTGCCTTATCACAAGAAATTTATTGGATAAGCATATATTTATTCTTGTTCTTAATAATAAGCTTTAAAAAAATATAAAGAAGAATTCAGTCTGAAGATTACAATATCATCATTAAAAAGTCAGATATAAGTACTGAGGAATTTTGAAGAAGAGCTAGCAACAGGTAAGGATCGAGTATTACCTGTTGTGTAAATCATGTTTTATTTGTAGAACTTTGTGAAACATTCATAATAAAATCTGAGACTCACCTAGTTTCGGTTTCAAATAAACCTGAAACTCAGGGAGGTTCAACGAAAGTTTTGCCAAGTTCATGAACTTCCATCAAATGTGGGCTGATTTTTTTTTTTTTTGGACGTTAGACCAGTCAGTAATTTTCACCATGTTTAGACTAGATTTCTTTAAAACTGAAAATTTCAGATGAGAAATAAAGGAAGCTAAAATGCAAACAGTCTTTGCTTAATTTTTATCAACTTAATCTGGTGCAATTTTTTTCCTACTTCCCTATTAAGTTTTCTATTTAGATAGAAGAGCAAACTAAGCTATTTTTTTGCCCTGACAGACAGGGCAAAAAAATAGCTTAGTTTGCTCTTCTATCTAAATAGAAAACTTAATAGGATTAATATTACTCGTGATGATACTTTTCACACACACAAAAATAGGACTGAACATAAGTGCTTTTGTATAATAATAATACTGATAGTTATTGTTCAGTTACTGTTTTAAATACTATACAAATATTGTTTAATTCCTACTATGGTTCTCTGTGGTAGATCCTTTTATAGACAAATCTAAGGTTCAGTGAGAGGTAAAATAAGAATTTGTTCAGTGTTTTTGCTTTTGAAGTTAAAGTTGACTTTATGAGCAGCCCAGACAGTATAAGGCTGTTTACTTCTGTTAGTCCTCTGATAAGAATATTTCCGAGTCAGATGTTCTATAATCAGCCAGTTTTTCTTCTGCTTCAGATTGTATAGAAAGAGAATCATTTATTAGTGATTTTCTGTGAGAATGACTAAAATGCAACATGGAGAAAAGCAGAGTACTAGCATCGTTGGATTCTCCCTGAATATCTTTGAGAGAGTATGACAGTTGATGAGAATTAGTATGAAGAAGAAGAACGTTTAGGTACTGACATACATAATGCATTAATTGAAGGTATAAATTACTTCTTGAAGTGGTCTAGTGTTCATAACAAAGATGCCTGAGTCTTGAGTACTATCTGCATAGTACATTTGTCATATTACAAAAATATAGATGGCATGTGTCTGCCTGCAGTGCGGGAGACCAGGGTTCGATCCCTGGGTTGGGAAGATCCCCTGGAGAGGGAAATGGCAACCCCCTCCAGTACTCTTGCCTAGAGAATCCCATGAATGGAAGAGCATGGTAGGGCTACAGTTCATGGGGTCGCAAAGTGTCAGATGCGACTGAGCGACTTCATTCAACTTCATTTAATAACCACTTAACATTTTTGTTCAATTCAGTTTTCTAATTTCTAATTGAGGTGCAATCAACCAGCTGAAATATAATGCATACATGAATAGCTTAATACATATTTTTGAAAAATTGCTGTATAAATTTATAAAGAAATTGCTCTTTGATTTGGACTTATTCCCTTTGGGATGCAGCATTCATAAATGGGAAGTATACAAAGACATAGGTGCCATTTTTTTTGTAATTTATTTTTTTATTGAAGGATAATTGCTTTACAGAATTTTGTTGTTTTCTCTCAAACCTCAGCATGAATCAGCCAGAGGTATAAACATAGCCCCTCCCTTTTGGACCTCCTTCCTGTCTCCCTCCACATCCCACCCCTCTAGGTTGATACAGAGCCCTTGTTTGAGTTTCATGAGCCATACAGCAAATTCCTGTTGGCTATCTATTTTACATATGGCAATGTAAGGTTCCATGTTACTCTTTCCATATGTCTCACCCTCTTCTCCCCTCTCCCCATGTCCATAAGTCTATTCTCTATGTCTGTTTCTCCATTACTTCCCTGTAAATAAGTTCTTCAATACCATTCTTCTAGATTCCGTATATATGTGTTATAATACAATATCTATCTTTCTCTTTCTGACTCACTTCACTCTGTATAATAGGTTTTAGGTTCATCCACCTCATCAAAACTGACTCAAATTTTACATTCCTTTTTATGGCTGAGTAATATTCCATTGTGTATATGCACCACTACTTCTTTATCCATTCATATGTCAATGGATATCTAGGTTGCTTCCATGTTCTAGCTATTGTAAATAGTGCTTCTATGAACAATGGAATACATGTGTCTTTTTCAATTTTGGTTTCCTTGGGGTATATGCCTAGGAGTGGGATTGCTGGGTCATGTGGTGGTTTTATTTCTAGTTTTTAAGGAATTTCCATACCGACTTCCATAGTGGTTATATCAGGTAGCATTCCCACCAACAGTGCAAGAGCATTGCCTTTTCTCCACACCCTCTCCAGCATTTATTCTTTGTAGACATTCTGATGATGGCCATTCTCACCTGTGTGAGGTGATATCTCATTGTGGTTTTGATTTGCATTTCTCTAATAATGAGCAATGCTGAGCACCTTTTCATGTGTTTGTTAGCCATCTGTATGTATTCTTTTGAGAAATATCTGTTTTGGTCTTTTTCCCACTTTTTGATTGGGTTGTTTGTTTTTCTGGCATTGAGATGGATGAGCTGCTTGTATATTTTGGAAATTAATCCTTTGTCAGTTGTTTCATTTGCTATTATTTTCTCCCATTCTGAGGGTTGTCTTTTCACCTTGCTTATAGTTTCCTTTTCTGTGCAAAAGCTTTTAAGTTTAATAAGGTCCCACTTGTTTACTTTTGTTTTTATGCCATTACTCTAGGAGGTGGAACATAGAGGATCTTGGTTTGATTTATGTCATCAAGTGTTCTGCCTATGTTTTCCTCAAAGAGCTTTATAGTTTCTGGTCTTATGTTTAGGTCTTTAATCCATTTTGAGATTATCATTTTGTATAGTGTTAGAAAGTGTTCTAATTTCATTCTTTTACACATAGCTGTCCAGTTTTCCCAGCACCATTTATTGAAGAGGCTATCTTTGCCTCTTGTATATTGTTGCCTCCTTTGTCAAAAATAAGGTACCCATAGATGCATGGGTTTATTTCTGGGCTTTCTATCTTATTCCATTGGTCTATATTTCTGATTTTGTGCCAGTACTACTGTCTTGATGACTGCAGCTTTGTAGTAAAATCTGAAGTCAGGAAGGTTGATTCCTACAGCTCCATTCTTCTTTATAAGGACTGCCTTGGCTATTTGGGGTCTTTTGTGTTTCCATATGAATTTTGAAAGTTTTTGTTCTAGCTCTGTGAAAAAAGCCATTCGTAATTTGATAGGGATCAAATTAACTGTAGATTGCCTTTGCTTCAGTTCAGTCGTGTCTGACTCCTTGCGACCCCATGGATCACAGCACACCAGGCCTCCCTGTTCATCACCAACTCCTGGAGCTTACCCGAACTCGTGTCCATTGAGTCGGTGATGTCATCCAACCATCTCATCCTTTGCCATCCCCTTCTCCTCCTGCCCTCAATCTTTCCCAGCATCAGAGTCTTTTCAAATGAGTCAGCTCTTTGCATCAGGTGGCCAAAGTATTGGAGTTTCAGCTTCAACATCAGTCCTTCCAGTGAACACCCAGGACTGATCTCCTTTAAGATGGACTGGTTGGATCTCCTTGCAGTCCAAGGGACTTTCAAGAATCTCCTCCAACACCACAGATCAAAAGCATCAATTCTTTGGCATTCAATGTTCTTTACAGTCCAACTCTCACATCCATACATGACTACTGGAAAAACCATAGCCTTAACTAGATGGGCGTTTGTTGGCAAAGTAATGTCTCTGCTTTTTATTATGCTGTCTAGGTTGTTCATAACTTTCCTTCCAAGGAGCAAGTGTCTTTTAATTTCATGCCTGCAGTCACCATCTGCAGTGATTTTGGAATCCAAAAAAATAAAGTCTTTCCCTGTTTACACTCTTTCCCCATCTGTTTGCCATGAAGTGAGGGTACCCAATGCCATGATCTTAGTTTTCTGAATGTTGAGCTTTAAGCCAACTTTTGCATTCTCCTCTTTCACTTTCATCAAGAGTCTCTTTAGTTCTTCTTCACTTTCTGCCATAAGTATAAGTTTCTGCATTTGGAAGTATAGTCATTTTCACAATATTGCTTCCTCCTACACAGGAATATAGACTATCTCTCCATCTGTTTATATTGTCTTTGATTTCTTTCATTAGTGTCTTTAATATTCTGTGTACAATTCTTTTGTCTCCTTAGGTAAGTTTATTCCTAGATATTTAATTCTTTTTGTTGCAGTGGTGAATGGGATTGATTCCTTAATTTATCTTTCTAATTTGTCATTGTTACTGTATAGAAATGTAACTGATTTCTGTGTATTGATTTTGCATCCTGCAACTTTGCTAAATTCACTGATTAGCTCTAGTAATTTTCTGATCCTATCTTTAGCGTTTTCTATGTATAGTATCATAACATCTGCAAACAATGAGAGCTTTCCTTCTTCTTTTCCAATGTGGATTGCTTTTATTTCTTTTTATTCTCTGATTGCTGTAACTAGGATTTCCAGAACTATGTTGAATAATAGTGGCAAAAGTGGACACCGTTGTCTTGTTCCAGATCTTAGGGGAAATGCTTTCAGTTTTTCACCGTTGAGAATAATGTTTGCTGTAGGCTTTTCATATACAGTCTTTACTATGTTGAGGTAGGTTCCTTCTATGCCCATTTTTTGAAGAGATTTAATCATAAATGGGTGCTGAATTTTATCAAAGGCTTTTTCTGCATCTATTGAGATGATCATATGGTTTTTATATTTCAATTTGTTAATAATGGTGAATCACATTGATTGGTTTGCGTATATTGAAGAATCCTTACATCCCTGGAATAAACCCAACTTGATCATGGTGTATGAACTTTTTAATGTGTTGCTGAATTCTGTTTGCTAAAATTTTGTTGAGGATTTTTGCATTTATTTTCATCAGTGATATTGGCCTGTAGTTTTCTTTTTTGTGTTGTCTTTGTCTGGTTTTGGTATTAGGGTGATGATGGCCTCGTAGAATGAGTTTGGAAGTGTTCCTTCCTATACAGTTTTTTGAAGGAGTTTTAGAAGGATATGCATTTAGCTCTTCTCTCAGTGATAGAATTCTCCTGAGAAGCCATCTGGTCCTGGGCTTTTGTTTTTTGGGAGATTTTTTTATCGCAGCTTTAATTTTGTTGCTTGTAGTTGGGCTGTTCATAATTTCTTTTTCTTCCTGGTTCAGTCTTGGAAAATTGAACTTTTCAAGGGATCTGTCCACTTCTTCCAGGTTATCCATTTTATTGCTGTATAGTTGTTCATAATAAGTCTCTTATTACCCTTTGTGTTTCTCCATTGTCTGTTGTAATCTCTCCTTTTTCATTTCTAATCTTATTGATTTGATTCTTCTCTCTTTTTTTCTTCATGAGTCTGGCCAAAAGTTTGTCGATTTTATTGTCTTCTCAAAGAACCAGGTTTTAGCTTTTATTAATCTTTACTTTTGTTTCTTTCATATCTTTTTCATTTATTTCTGCTTGGATATTTATGACTTCTTTCCTTCTACTGGTTTTTCTTTTTCTTTTTTTTCCAGTTATTTTATGTGTGAAGTTATGTTGTCTATTGGATGTTTTTTCTTAGTTCCTTTTTTTTATAATGAATTACTTTTTAAATTATTATTATTTTTTTCCATTTGTTTTTATTAGTTGGAGTCTAATTACTTTACAGTATTGTAGTGGTTTTTGCCATACTTTGACATGAATCAGCCATGGATTTACATGTGTTCCCCATCCCGATCCCCCCTCCCACCTCCCTCTTCATCCCATCCCTCTGGGTCTTCCCAGTGTACCAGCCCTGAGCATTTGTCTCATGCATCCAACCTGGGCTGGTGTTCTGTTTCACCCTTGCTAGTATACTTGTTTCAATGCTGTTCTCTTGAAACATCCCACCCTTGCCTTCTCCCACAGAGTCTAAAAGTCTGTTCTGTACATCTGTGTCTCTTTCTGTTTTGCATATAGGGTTATCATTACCATCTTTCTAAATTCCATATATATGTGTTAGTATACTGTATTGGTCTTTATCTTTCTGGCTTGCTTCACTCTGTATAATGGGCTCCAGTTTCATCCATCTCATTAGAACTGATTCAAATGAATTCTTTTTATTTTTTACTTAAATGAACTCTTTTTAATGGCTGAGTAGTATTCCATAGTGTATATGTACCACAGCTTCCTTATCCATTCGTCTGCTGATGGGCATCTAGGTTGCTTCCATGTCCTGGCTATTATAAACAGTGCTGTGATGAACATTGGGGTGCACGTGTCTCTTTCAGATCTGGTTTCCTTGGTGTATATGCCCAGGAGTGGGATTGCTGGGTCATATGGCAGATCTATTTCCAGGTTTTTAAGAAATCTCCACACTGTTTTCCATAGTGGCTGTACTAGTTTGCATTCCCACCAACAGTGTAAGAGGGTTCCCTTTTCTCCACACCCTCTCCAACATTTATTACTTGTAGACTTTTGGATAGCAGCCATCCTGACTGGAGTGTAATGGTACCTCATTGTGGTTTTGATTTGCATTTCTCTGATAATGAGTGATGTTGAGCATCTTTTCATGTGTTTGTTAGCCAACTGTATGTCTTCTTTGGAGAAATGTCTGTTTAGTTCTTTGGCCCATTTTTTGATTGGGTCATTTATTTTTCTGAAATTGAGCTGCAGGAGATGCTTGTATATTTTTGAGATTAATCCTTTGTCTGTTTCTTTATTTGCTATTATTTTCTCCCATTCTGCAGGCTGTCTTTTCACCTTGCTTATAGTTTCCTTTGTTGTGCAAAAGCCTTTAAGTTTCATTAGGTCCCATTTGTTTATTTTTGCTTTTATTTCAAATATTCTGGGAGGTGGGTCATAGAGGATCCTGCTGTGATTTATGTCGGAGAGTGTTTTGCCTATGTTCTCCTCTAGGAGTTTTATAGTTTCTGGTCTTACATTTAGATCTTTAATCCATTTTGAGTTTATTTTTGTGTATGGTGTTAGAAAGTGTTCTAGTTTCATTCTTTTACAAGTGGTTGATCAGTTTTCCTAGCACCACTTGTTAAAGAGGTTGTCTTTTTCCTTTGCATATTCTTGCCTCCTTTGTCGAAGATAAGGTGTCCATAGGTACATGGATTTATCTCTGGGCTTTCTATTTTGTTCCATTGATCTATATTTCTGTCTTTGTGCCAGTACCATACTGTCTTGATGACTGTGGCTTTGTAGTATAGTCTGAATTCAGGCAGGTTGATTCCTCCAGTTCCGTTCTTCTTTCTCAAGATTGCTTTGGCTATTCGAGGTTTTTTGTATTTCCATACAAATTGAGAAATTATTTGTTCTAGTTCTGTGAAAAATACCGTTGGTAGCTCGATAGGGATTGCATTGAATATATAGATTGCTTTGGGTTGTATACTCATTTTCACAATATTGATTCTTCCAATCCATGAACACGGTATGTTTCTCCATCTGTTTGTGTCCTCTTTGATTTCTTTCATCAGTGATTTATAGTTTTCTATGTATAGGTCTTTTGTTTCTTTAGGTAGATTATAAGTCCCTTTAACATTTGTGTAAGGCTGATTTTGTGATACTGAATTCTCTTAACTTTTGCTTGTCTGAAAAGCTTTTTATCTCTCCATCAATCTTGAATTCGATCCTTGCCAGGTACTGTAATCTTAGTTGTAGATTTTCCCCTTTCAATACTTTAAATATATCCTGCCATTCCCTTCTGGCCTGCAGTTTCTGCTGAAAGATCAGCTGTTAAGTGTAGGGTGTTCCCCTTGTATGTTACTTGTTGCTTCTCCCTTACTGCTTTTAATATTCTTTCTTTGTGTTTAGTCTTTGTTAGTTTCATTAGTATGTGTCTTGGCATGTTTCTCCTTGGGTTTATCCTGTATGGGATTCTTTGTGCCTGTTGGACTTGATTGACTATTTCCTTTTCCATGTTGGGGACTTTTTAAACTGTAATCTCTTCAAAAATTTTCTCATACCCTTTCTTTTTCTCTTCTTCTTCTGGGACCCCTATAATTCGAATGTTGGTGCATTTGATATTGTCCCAGAGATCTCTGAGACTATCCTCAGTTATTTTCATTCTTTTTACTTTATTATACTTTTCAGAATTTATTTCCACCATTTTATCTTCCAGCTCACTGATTCATTCTTCTGCTTCAGATATTCTACTATTGATTCCTTCTAGAGTGTTTTCAATTTCAGTAATTGTGGTGTTTGTCTCTGTATGTTTATTCTTTAATTCTTCTCTGTCTTTGTTTATTGATTCTTGCATTTTCTAAATTTTGTTTTCAAAGTTTTTGAGCATCTTTACTATCATTATTCTGAATTCTTTTTCAGGTAGTTTGCCTATTTCCTCTTCATTTTTTTGGACTTCTGTGTTTCCAGTTTGTTCCTTCAGTTGTGTAGTATTTCTTTGCCTTTCATTATTTTTTTTTTAACTTATTGTGTTTGAGGTCTCCTTTTCCCAGCCTTCAAATTTAAGTTCTTTCTTCCTTTTAGTTTCTGCACTCCTAAGGTTGGTCCAGTGGTTTGTGTAAGATACATATAGGGTGAGATTTGTGCTGGGTTTTTGTTTGTTTTTCCTCTGATAGGCAAGGCTGAGTGAGGTGGTGATCCTGTCTGCTGATGATTGGGTTTGCATTTTTGTTTTGTTTGTTTTTTAGATGAGACGTCCTGCACAGGGTGCTACTGGTGTTTGGGTGATGCCAGGTCATGTATTCAGATGGTTTTCTTTGTGTGGTTTCTCATTATTTGATTCTCCCTAGGGTTATTTCTCTGGTAGTCTAGGGTCTTGGGGTCTGTGCTCCCACTCCAAAAGCTCAGGACTTGATCTGTGTTCAGGAATGAAGCTTCCACAAGTGGTTTGTTATGGCCTTAAGTGAGATTAGAAGAAATATATAAACTTGAGAAACCAAAGATGAACCCCAGACAAATGGAAGTTACAAAATCAGGCAAATAATCATTAAAATAAGGGAATATACACACATACATATACACCCATGAGCAAAGTCAAAACTGTAAAAATAAATAAATAAATAAAGTACAGTAGATTGACCCAACGAACAAAGGTAACCAAAATAGATACCCACCAGTTAAGAGCAAAACTAATTAAAGCACAAAATGGAAAACAAAACTAAAGCAAGGTGCCAAGTGGGGACTAAAGCAATGTAAACAAAGCTAATAAATATGTTGAAAAGGAAAGGAAAGAAAGAGAAGAAAGAATAGATATGCAAAGTTAAATAGAGGTAGATGAAGAAGATTTATATACATTAAAGATTAACTGCAGGGGGAAAAGAACAGTAGGAAAGACAAACAAAGGAATAAATGTAGAAAAAGTATAATAGGTTTTAAAATATTAAGAATTAAAGTTATAAAAAAAAAAGAAAGGAAGAAAAAAAAAAGCAGAAGAAGAAAGAAAAAAGAAATAAGAAAAACTCCACAGAACGGCAAAAGCCCAACATGGAGGCAGAGGTTTAAACAACAATAAAAAGTGTGACTGAATATACACATACACATATACACCCATAAGCAAAATCAAAACAGTCCAGCAAAAATAAAGTACAATAGATTGACTCGGTGAACAAAGGAAACCAAAAATTATATTTACCAGAACAAAACTAACTAAAGCACAAACTGGAAAACAAAACTTGAGTGAGGTTCCAACTGGGGAATAAAGCAATGAAAATAAAACTAACAAATATGTTGAGAGGAAAGGAAGAAAAAAAGGAAAGAATACATATGCAAAGTTAAGTAGAGGTAGATGAAGATTTGTATACATTAAACATTAACTGCAAGGGGAAAAGAACAGTAGGAAAGGCAAACAAAGGAATAAATCTAGAAAAAATAACAATAGGTTTAAAAAATTAAAAATGGAAATTAGAAAAAGAGAAAAGGAAAAAAAAAAATAAAAAGGAAAACCCCACAGAACTTCAAAAGCCCAATGTAGAGGCAGAGATATATAACAACAATAAAAAATATGACTGAGAATAAAAAAAGCTCAATGCTTAATCAGATTTCATAGTGCCAATAAAATCAACAATCACAGGGTGGGGGGGCAGAGGTTAAAAAAAAATAGAAAACAGATCGAAAAGAATCTACAGAACAAGTCAAAACATAAGAATAATAAATGTTTCTCTTGAGTCACTGCTGTCAGAGTCCTTTTCCTCTGGGAGTCACAGTCCACCTGACCTCCCCAGGATGCCCTCCAACACTGTGCTGATCTCTGGACTTGCTGTGGAGGCATCTCAGATTCTAATCTGGTCCTACTCCTGTGTGTTCTTGCCTCCAATGTCCATAGCTGTCAGAACTAGTGTGTTTTCTTTTGTGGGAGCTCTCAATGACCTTCTATATATTCCATAGACACAGAGTCTGGCTACTTGATCGTGTGATTTAAGCTGCAGATTGTACAGCTGGTGGGAAGGTTTGGGGTCTTCATCCTTAGCCACACTGCCCCTGGGTTTCAATTGTGGTTTTATATCCACCTCTGTATGTGGGCTGTCAACTGGGGTTTGCTCCTGAGGCTGCCCTGGAGGACTTGGGTTTGCCCTGTGAGGGCCGGGTGTGGAGGTGGTGCAGCTGCTGGGGTTGCAGGGGTTCCGGCAGCACCAGGTATTCAGAGGGAGTTGGCAGCTAGGGCAGCAGGAAATAGCGTGCTCTAGAAGGATATTGTAACCTGTATTGGCCAGTACACTCCAGTATTCTCGCCTGGAGAATCCCCCTTCTTGACAGAGAAGTCTGGTAGACCACAGTCTACGGGTCGCCGAGTCGGAACTACCAAAGCCACCCTGGGCGAATAGACGCAAGACTTCTTATGTCTGTGGCAGCTCTGCCCCAGTGAGAGCTGAGTGTGAAGGTGGTGCAGCTGCTTGGCTTGTGGGGACCCTAGGGCGCCAAGTGTGCAGGGATGTGGACTGTCTCTGCCTCAGGAGTTATGGCCCTATAACTTTTTAAGCCCTATGGTCTTTTTTCAAGCCTTTTGTAGCTGGCGATCAGGAGGGCCTCTTTCTCCATAGCTCCGCCCGTTCAGGCCCTTAGAGGGCTCTCTTGCCTGGGGTCCTTCTCTGTTGTTCGGCATCTCAGGCACATCGAGGGGGACCCCTGGCTGGGGTCCTACTCTGTAGCTCAGCGTGTTGGGCGCTCACAGGACACCCAGGGTGGGTTCCTGCCCTGTAGTTCCGCAAATCAGGCACTTAAAGGAGCGCCCTGGGTGGGGCCCTGCTCTGTAGCTCAGTGCATAGGGTGTTTGATGGACCAGCCTCTCTCTTGTTCAGCTGCTGATGCTGGCATGTGGGAGAGAGCCGGTATGGTGATGGCTGCACCCTCTATGCGTGACTCAGCAGTATTGCCTTGCTTCCATGGCTGCCTGGCTTTCCTCCACAGGCATTTCCCACCAGAATCTTGTCCCTCACATCCCCTCGATCCGTCTCTCCACAGACAGCAGCAGCCCTCGTCCTGGGATTGCTCCACAGTCCCTAAACTCCAGCTCCCAGCTGCTACGCCTTCCTGGGGACGTGCGTCCCTGTCCAAGGTATGTATGGCTGCAGCAAGGACTGTCTGATTCTCATTCTGTTTAGGCTGCCACAGATCAGCTGTTTCACCCAGCCTTAAATGTTTCTTCTCTGACTCAGACAGTTGCCCCAATGTGGGGATCGGACCCCTGCTTCAGTTCCCCCACCAGCTGAGGGCAGGTCCAGTCCTACTAAGACTCCTGTTTTTCCCCTTAGTTCCTTCATCCTATGGAGTTTTGTGTGGTTCATATATTCGTTTCCATTGGTCAGGTACTCGTTTCGACTCTGAGATGATGTTCTGCATGCACTTCTGTGTCTGAAGGTGTATTCCTGATGTATCTATGAAAAGGGATGTACTCCACATCTACCTACTCCTTCACCGTCTTGTTCTCCCATGTGGGCCATTTTTAAATCCTGTCCTGTTTCCATTAACCTTTCAATTCCACCTAATAAATGAGTCTTTAAAAATATTATATGTAGCCTTAAAAGACTTTAAAATTTATTACTCAAAAAAAATCTTAGATTTTTAAAGATTACCTGTATAACTCAAAATCAATCAACTAAGGACAAACTTCCACAATTTTAGAACAGCGGACTCTTGTAACTAACTTCAGATATGAGTTCAAACCCTTGAACATTAGGTTAATAGATGTGTTGTTGACACTTTTTCTACTGCCATGAAGGTTTAGGATAGAAGGTATATTAAATGGTTAATAAACCATTCCTCATTGGAGCAACTGTAGAAATTCACAGCTGCCTGCACATGAGTTCAGTAAGGTTTACAATAAGAAAATTATAGTTATTTACTCAGGAAATGAAAATAGCCAAGTGGCAGGATAGCTCTCTAAAACAGATGCATCACTTCATTCTGCTGTTTATTGCATGCATATTCTCATTTATCTTGGTTTCCTGAGGCCCCTTTGTAGTTGAACCCTGACAACCGTAAATCCAACAGAAATGATGAGACACAGTGATAAATCAAAGAGCAATTACTTAAATAAATGGAAAACACGCTTGGTATTGTGGTTGCAAACAATTCGATAGCATTTGACAGGAGAATAGGACAACCTCTGATTATGCCAAGAGTATAACCAATATATTTTCAAAATCATTAAGATTGTTTCGTTATTTGGCATACATACATAGAAGATAATTAATGTATGGAAGCTATCAGTCACGTCGTGCCTATTATTAAGGAGCCTTTTAAAATGAAATTCCTTAATCTTTAAAGCTATTTCTCTCATTCACTGAATCAATTCCTGGTTCTGGTAGAAACTTCACCTTTTGCTGGTCAGTTCTGTCACAGTAATATTGAATTCCATTTTGAAACCTACACTTGGCTAGAACTTTAATCGAAGTTAAAAACATTCTGTTCTTGATACTGATCCAATTGCTTAGCCTCTACCCTAGAGGATTTGTATTAACTATAACACTATTGTGCACTGTGAAATTTCTCTTGATTTAAACAATATTTGAAACATATCCTGTCTGTAATATACCAAAGGTAAATGGTGATCAGTCATATGTTTTTGAAAACTGTAGGTCTGTCAGCCTTCAGTTTAATCATAGTATCTATACATCCTTTATTTTTACACAAGAGAAGCATCTGAGCATATTGTTGGCTCAGTAAAACTTCAGGATGTACTATGTAGCTTATTTATTAATTAAATATGTTGAATAATTAATATCAATCAAAGCTAGAAAGAACTAAATAGCTTAAAATCCTATTATAAAATACCTTCCTTTTAAGCCCTGAGTTTTATTGCACTGAGACAGAGTCAAACTGTTATTTTGACTTATCGTGCACATGTCGTCCTTCCAGGATTTTACCTGTAATTTGACAGGCTTCTTTACACTTTGTTTAAAAAATATAACATAAGCTTTGGAATAACACACATGAAATGAAATCAGTGCAAATACCGTCTGTATAAACTTGACAAGTTCAGTTAATGGAAAAAGCTGAAGTATCAACAAGGTCTTGGTCAGAAGGTTACAACATTTGCCTGCTATAATTATGATTATTATTTTATCTCTCTTAGCAACAGATTATGGTTTGTTTAAGCTAAATAGTTCTTTAGGAGACTGACATTGAGATGATTTAGTACATAATAGGGCTTGAGTTGTTGAACTACAAAGAATTAATCCCACTAGATTTCACAAATAGCACCTGCTCAAGCCTGCTAGAGTTGTCTGTCTGCATGGAATGTATCAGAGCAAAATTTGGCAGAATCAACAGACTGAATTATCAAAACTCCAGAATGTTTGCTCTAAAAGAAACCTCTCTTTTTACTGCTGAGTATTTGTTTGGAAATTAACCCTGAATTAGCCAATTTCAAATGACTAAGTAATCACAAAAATAATTTTTAAATGTTGTGAGATATATAATAGGTAGTAGTAATTGCTCTACAAAAATTCTTTTAAGAGGGATACAGAGTCTTCTGACCTCCCCAGTGGCTCTGGAGTATAGAATCCACCTGCAATGCAGGAGATGCATGAGTAGCAGGTTTGATCCCTGGGTCAGAAAGATCCCCTGGAGGAAGAAATGTTAACCCACTTCAGTATTCTTGCCAGGATAACCCCATGGACAGAGGAGTCTGGCGGGTACAGTCCAGAAGGTCACAAAGAGTGACATGACTGAGTGACTGATGAGAGCCTTGTAGAGTAATTATGGATACAATGCATCATTGGGTGTAAACTTGGAAATAAGAAATTTTGCAAGTTCATTAAGTAGCTTTTCCCAGTTATAGTGGTAGATTGGCCTTTCCTTGGTACAAACCCTCTCCTATCTTTTCTTATAAGGGCACTAATCCTATAATGATGGCTCCACCCTCATGACTTCATCTAACTCTAATTATTTCTCAAAGGCCCAATCTCTAAATACCATCACACTGGGGGTTAAGAGTTTCAACATAAGAATTTGGCAGGACACAAACTTCAGTTTATAACAGTGCATATGTGTATATTTGTTAGGAATATAAAGATTAGAAACAACTAGCAATGTGCTGAGGCTTTCAAAATATAAATCTTGAAATATAAATTCTAAACTATAAATCTTTAGGATGTTTAATAAAAATAATAATGTTAGAGCATTTTCCTATAACTTTCATATTTTTATTACATAAGTGCCATAATTTTTCTCTATAGTAAATATTATTTTCCTCCTTGAATCTCTGCCACCAATAAATACTTACAGTAATTTTGTAGGGCAAATGATCCAGTTGTTTTTAATAGTAGAATCAAAGATTTTAACTCTAAAAATTATATTTTCTTTAGTTTGTTCTTTGTTTCTTTTCTAGACTCAGAAAAAATGCAAATGTTCTTATTCAAATGTAGCAAATGATATCTTCATTTTAATCTTATTACCTCCTTATGAAAGAAAAGGTGTTGAAATCTTTGCTGGAAATTCTCTGTAAAGTCTGAATTCTCTTTGGCATGCAGTGAAATGAGTATGTGAAAAAATATTGGGACTGAACACTTGTAATATGTCAAGCTGCTTTCTGGTGATTTAATGAACCATATAGTAAATAGTTTAATTCTATGCAATAATGAAAGCATTCATTGTTTTTAATGTTAAACGTAAAGATAGTTTGCTAATATTTGGTATAAAAAATCGTGTGTCAAATATATTATGGCGAATCCATCAAGTAAAAGATCTCAAAAGTATAAAAAGGCTAATGTTATTACCATAGCAACAACTTATTTAGCTTGTTTTATGTAAACATTGTTTATTAGTTACTAGAGTCAAGTTAGTTTTAATATTTATAATTTATCTAATTCCATATATTTGAACTGTAGCACATATTTTAGAATATTACCAACTTATGCATAAGAAAAGTCATGGTACCTAAAGTAGCCCTAGCATGAAAACACATCCTTGGAATATATTATTTAAGAATAAGTACTATCAATCAGGAGATACCTTGGGATATATAAATTCCACTTACCAATGGAGGATCCCGTGGGCAGAGGAGCCTGGTGGACTATAGTCCATGGGCTCACAAAGAGTCAGACATGACTGAACATATAACACAACATGATGCTGTGAAAGAGCTCTGTAATATATCCAGGAGAAGAAATAATTTAGATAAGACATTTACACTTTACAAGAAAAAATGTTAATTTAGTTATAATTTATATACCATAAACTTCACTATTTTAAAGTGTATAATATAGAGGTTTTTAGCATATTTACAGACTTGTGCAACCACTGCTGTTACTTACTTCTAAAACATTTCATCATCCATAAATGACACTCTGTACCCATAATCACTGTCCATATCTCCTTTCCCCCAGCCCCTGGCAACCACAAGTCTACTTTTCATCTCTATGAATTTGCCTATACTGGACATTTCATACAAATGGAATTATACAGAATGTGTCTTTTGTGTCTTATCTTTTTCATTTAGCATAATGTTTTCAGAGTTTACTTATGTTTTAGCATATATCAGTATTCCATTCCTTTTATGGCTGAATAGTATTCACCATGTAGATATATCACATTTTATCTATTTCATTAGTTGTTAGACGTTTGGGCT
The DNA here is from genome assembly GCF_023699985.2 of Odocoileus virginianus. Lineage (NCBI taxonomy): Eukaryota > Metazoa > Chordata > Mammalia > Artiodactyla > Cervidae > Odocoileus > Odocoileus virginianus. The sequence continues at coordinate 31,236,229 of NC_069685.1, read as the reverse complement.
GTTTCCGTTTGAGAAAGTTGCTATTTTGAATAATGCTGTTATGAAAATTTGTGCACAAGTTTTTGTACCCCTGTGCTTTCAATTCTCTCAGGTATATACCTAGAATTGGAATTGCTGGGTCATGGAGTAACATGTTAAGCTTTTTGAGGAAGGTACTGCTTTCAAAAGTGGCCAGCCCTAATGTGATGACATCACTGATTAGGTACATTAGGCAGTTCCAAAACTTTATACCTCTACAAAAGCACCTGATAAGCTAGCAAAAATAATCAGAATCAACTTGTTCAGAACTCTGAAATCCTCAAAAACTTAGAATAATCAGAGGAAAGCATAATGATAAAAGACATTGCTGCATTTTACTAAGGGAGTGCTGTGGCATTTAAGTTGCTTTTCACTGTCCCTACTCCTTGATTAGCAGTAGGTATGATGACAGCCAGAAATCCTGGTGCAGGTTGCAAGGTCAGCGGGAGCAATATAGACCTTATCCTCAAATAATGGTGGCTGTGGATTTCAACCTATATGGTAGATTCTTGAAGGACCAGTGCAAGGGCTTGCCATTGTTTTGCCTGATTTGGAGTATTGCCGTGGCTAAGATGGTTCCTCGGGTGGTGTTTCCAAAAAATATATCAAGGAAAAAATATTGATGATGGCAGTCTTGCATTTATAGTTAAGACAGGCAACAAATAGACCAAAAATGTTAGGAAGCATGACACTGAGAAAGAGACATTGAGAAAGTGCCGCTTGCCAATGCAGGAGACATAAGAGAAGCGGCTTTGATCCCTGGGTCAGGAAGAGCCCCTGGAGGAGGGCATGTCAACTCAGTCCAGTGTTATTACCTGGAGAATCCCATGAACAGAGGAGCCTGGTGGGCTGTAGCCCATAGGGTTGTGAAGAGTTGGACACAATGAAGCAACTTGGCATACCTGCATGCAAGGGCTTTTGAAAGCTTGTACTTATATCAAATAATTAAGAAGGCAGTGCACATGCCCAGAACCAGACATATGGTTAGAAAAGGTCTAAGAGAACCTTATTCTTTTACCTTCAGCTCACTTTCATGGTACACACAAACACAAGTGAAGCTAAGACAGAGTTGTGGAAAGTTTGGCTAAATGTAAAAGGTGTGTACCAAACAGAGCACAAGTATAAACTGGGAATTTCAGTGGTCACACATGAAAAAGAATAAACAAGCAAAACACAATAAATCACAATAAATAATCCTGGGGAATGAGAATAATCTGATTTCTAGAGCTCTCACATTATAATATTCAAAATGTCCAATTTTCACCAAAAGAATGACAAGACATGCAAAGAAAGAAGGAAATAGGGCCTACTTGCAGGAAAAGAGACATTAATAGAAACTCTAGCTGAAGTATCCTGGGCATTGGACTTACTACTAGATGAAGATTTAAGATCAAGTATTTTAAATATACTCAAAGTGCTAAATGAAACCATGAACAAAGAATGGAAGGAAGCCAAGAGAATAATGCTCTCACCAAAGAAAAAAAGTCAGTAAAAGTTATAAATTATTTTTATAAATTAATTATAAATTAAATAGACATCTGGAATCTAAGCATACAATAACTGAGATGAAAAGTCCACTAGAGGATTGCAACAGATTTCAGCAGAAAAAAGCATCAATGAAATTAAAATAGATCAATTTATTCAGCCTGAGAAGCCAAAAGAGAAAAGAATGAAGGTGAATGAAAAAAAAAAAAAGGATCCTGAGATCTACAGGACACTATCAGGTGGAACCACATGCACAAAATTGCAGTCCCAATTTTAGAGAGTGAAAGGAGACAGAAGGAATGTTTGAAAAAATATTGAGCAAAACATCTCTTATTTGATAAAGTATGTAAATTCACACATACAAGAAGCTCTAAGAACTCCAGGCAGGATAAATTCAGAGAGACCCACACAAACACACATTATAGTGGTGGCTTAGATGATAAAGAATCTGCGTGCAATGCGGGAGACCAGGTTCAATCCCTGGGTTGTGAAGATCCCTTGAAAAGGGAATGGCAACCCACTCCAGTATTCTTGCCTGGAGAATACCGTGGACAGAGGAACCTGGCAGCCTAAAATCCATGGACTCGCAGAGTCGGACACAACTGAGTGACTAACATATTCACACTCATTCAAAGTGACTGCATCATTTCAGTTCCCCACCAACAATATATGAGTGTTCTGATTTCTCTACATCCTCACCAGCCCTTGTTAATGTCTTTTTTATTATAGCCATCTTAGTGAAAGTAGGGTGATATTTCATTTTTTAAATTTCATTTTCATAATGACTAATGGTGCTGAACATTTTTTTTTCATGTACTTACTAAGAAAACTTCTTAAACTGACAGTTGGAACAGAATCTATCAGCCTTTGATCCAGCTAATGTGAAGACAATTCAAGTAATATTCAGGGAGACAGATTCATTTGGCCACCAAGTTCAGTCAAGGATAATTACTATACCTGTCCTGCTGGCAAAACTGGACCTAAGGAACTCTGTTCTCATGTGAGGACAAGTTGATGAAAAACACTTACCAGAACTTACAAAGAAATCCTACAGAATACAGGAAAAAACAAAAAACAAACAAACAAAAAACATCATTCAAAGTCCAAGGGGAAGCCTATCTTTGGGAAAACAGAAAACAATGTAACATTTCAGAAGTTCTGCATTTTCAGTATGATATGGCCTGAACTCTATAAAATAAGAATGGAAGACTATAATCTGAGAACCAATTGAAATGAAAATGTGAAGAAAAAGAAAAGAATTGATGAAGGTGAACATTTCATGACTAATAGAATTAACATCTCCATTTGAGGAAATAAAAAATGTCTAAGTAAGCAGTATGGAGAATTAGCAAGGTGAGAACAAATATAAGAAACTCTCCTTGAACTAATCGAAGAGTGACAAAGAGGTCAAATGATAATTTTAAGGAGACTGAGGAAAGAGACAGAAACCTACACAAAATTATAGGCATAGCTACAGAAGAAATCTAGACAACCATTTAAACACAGTTCGGTTGATATTCATGTATTTCTAGGTCACCACTCCGAGAATGCTGAGAATTTTAGTTCCTGGCTTACTATCCATTGTTACTGGTGCTACTCTTCTGATGATTCTTGGTCATTGGAAATTGCAACTAGTACATAGATGATACTTCTTACACACCACCCTCTTAGCTCCTCATAGGTCATCCATTCCGATATTCATAAATGATGTAAAATTAGCTACACCACACCACTTTTGTGATCTCAGGTTTGAGCATCTCACTTTCTGTCTTCTTCCTGCCTTACTGTAGCTCATCCTCTCTCATACATATAAGCTCAGTTCTGCTGCTGCCCCAGAAATTTACACTCCATAGGCCTTATCACATTTTCACTTTCCTCCTTCAGGTACTCACATTCTTTCTTCCTCAGTTTATATTCTAGTAGTAATCATTATAATCACAACTTCTGACTCCCCTAAACTGTCACATTTTCATGGAAAAAAAACCAGACTTTTATTAATTCTAACTCTGCCTACTCCATTTCTATACCAGTGCAATAGAATAGAATAGTTAAAACTGCAAAGTCATGCTGACTAGCATCATTTTAAGTTCATGGTAGAATTGGGCTGTCCATAGAGCTGCCAGACTGTCCTGATATTTTCATTCTCACTGTTGGCCTGAGGACCATTTTGTACCTTTCTTCTGAAACATCCAGTAGATCATGACCATCCTCACTCTCAGCTATGATTCACATTTGACTAAAAATATATAAATTGAATTAATCAGGAGGAATTCACTCCTTCATACCAAACTGCATATTCATATACTTTACCTCCCTCCTCTTACAATATAGAAGCTTATTATTACTTCCATTTAAGTCTCACCTCCCACTTGTATGCTTGTATAATAGATCCTAACCTCTCTCACCTATTTTAGGTCCCTTTACCAATAGTTTTCCCTTTCCTTATGCTAATTTTCCGCACCCTAATTTTCTCCTCTCCATTGAATTACTCCCCCTCTGAATACAAATATACTATATTTTCCATCTTTGAAAGAAATTCTTTTGTTTCAATAGCTTCTTCTTAGCCACCACCCCATTTATTTGCTTACCTTTACAGCAGTATTCTTTGGAAGAGTTTTCTATACTCATTTCTCCAGTCGTTCCCATGCTTTCTTAAGTCCACGCCAATCAAAGTTTCACCACAGCAAAACAACTAAAGCTAAAGTCACCAACTACCAGATTGCTAAATCCAAGAGTCAATTCCTGGACCTTCTCAGGCTGTACCTGTTAGTGGCCATAGCTGATGCCTTCTCTTCTTGAAACATTTTCCTCATTGGCTGTCACTCTGTTGATTCTCTTTCTCCCTCTTAAGCTTCCTCTTCATCAGTCATTTCTCAACTACTTTACCTTTAAACAGTGGAGCACTTTGGGACTAAATCTCTGAATTTCTCGGAAGTGATTTCAATCATGTAGGATGCCTTAAACACTATTTACATATTGCCCATCCTTAAACTCCAAGCTCAGTATCTCTCTACAGAAATCTAATAGGTAATCCTGAATTTCAAAACTGACCAACTGGTTTAGTTTCACTTAAAATCCACCTCTCTTTCAGTCTTCCTCATATCCCATTAATTGCTCAGATAATGTAATAATATAATCAAATTTGGGCTTTAAAAAGATCACTACTTAATATTTTGGATTAAAGAAGAGGAAGAACAGCAGCACTGTTTATAATAGCCAGGACATGGAAGCAACCTAGATGCCCATCAGCAGATGAGTGGATAAGGAAGCTGTGGTACATATACACCATGGAATATTACTCAGCCATTAAAAAGAATTCATTTGAATCAGTTCTAATGAGATGGATGAAACTGGAGCCCATTATACAGAGTGAAGTAAGCCAGAAAGATAAGGCCAATACAGTATACTAATGCATATATATGGAATTTAGAAAGATGGTAACGATAACCCTATATGCAAAACAGAAAAAGAGACACAGATGTACAGAACGGACTTTTGGACTCTGTGGGAGAAGGTGAGGGTGGGTGTTTTGAGAGAACAGCATCGAAACATGTATATTATCAAGGGTGAAACAGATCACCAGCCCAGGTTGGATGCATGAGACAAGTGCTCAGGGCTGGTGCACTGGGAAGACCCAGAGGGATGGGGTGGGGAGGGAGGCGGGAGGAGGGATCAGGATGGGGAACACATGTAAATCCATGGCTGATTCATGTCAATGTGTGGCAAAAACCACTACAATATTGTAAAGTAGTTAGCCTCCAACTTATAAAAATAAATGGGAAAAAAATTTGTCTCCATGTAGAGTATTTTGGTTTAAATTTTATTTTTGAATCTTTGCCAAATTTTCTGTTTTGAATTTGTATTAATTTTAAAAATGGAAAACTTGCATTATTCTCTATAATAAGGAAAGTGACTTTAGAGAAATAATTTTTAAAGCAGATTAAATAAAAGTAAATTCCCAGCATTACTTTGGTTCAGTTCAGTTCAGTTGCTCAGTCGTGTCCGACTCTTTGCAGCCCATGGACTGCAGCACGGCAGGCTTCCCTGTCCATCACCAACTCCCAGAGCTTACCCAAACTCATGTCCATCAAGTCAGTGATGCCATCCAACCACCTCATCCTCTGTTGTCCCCTTCTCCTCCCACCTTCAGTCTTTCCCAGCATCAGGGTCTTTTTCAGTGAGTCAGTTCTTTGTATCAGGTGGCCAAAGTATTAGAGTTTCAGCTTTAGCATCAGCCTTTCCAATGAATATTCAGGACTGATCTCCTTTAGGATGGACTGGTTGGATCTCTTTGCAGTCCAATGGACTCTGAAGAGTCTTCTCCAACACCACAGTTCAAAAGCATCAGTTCTTTGGCGCTCAGCTTTCTTTATAGTCCAACTCTCACATCCATACATGACTACTGGAAAAACCAAAGCTTTGACTAGACAGATGTTTGTTGGCAAAGTAATGCCTCTGCTTTTTAATATTCTGTCTAGGTTGGTTATAGCTTTTCTTCCAAAGAGCAAGCATCTTTTAATTTCATGGCTGCAGTCACCATCTGCAGTGATTTTGGAGCCCCCCAAAATAAAGTCTGAAACTGTTTCCACTGTTTCCCCATCTATTTGCCATGAAGTGATGGGACTCGATGCCATGATCTTAATTTTCTGAATGTTGAGTTTTAAGCCAGCTTTTTCACTCTCCTCTTTTACTTTTATCAAGAGGCTCTTTAGTTCTTCTTCACTTTCTGCCATAAGGTTGGTGTCATCTGCATGTCTGAGATTATTGATATTTCTTCTGGCAATCTTGATCGCAGCTTGTGCTTCATCCAGCCCTGCATTTTCCATGATGTACTCTGCATATATGTTACATAAGCAGGGTGACAATATGCAGCCTTGGCATCCTCCTTTCCTGATTTGTAACCAGTCTGTTGTTCCATGTCTAAGTGTTCCAGTTCTAAGTGTTGCTTCTTGACCTGCATACAGATTTCTCAGGAGGCAAGTCAGGTGGTCTCTTTAAGAATTTTCAATAGTTTGTTGTGAATTACTCTGTTTAGGACAATATTATGAGCATGCTCTTCTTGTTTCAAATGGAACCAAGAGGGATCAAGCCATCTTGATCTTCTTACAGAAGATGGATCTTCGTAATGGGATGTGATTTGAAAACCCTGTATAGGATATCTGTTAACTTCACATTTTGTGGAGTTAATGGATTCCCTCAAGAATTCTATGAGCAAGAGATATGATCGAATCTTGAGAGAATTCTTTCCTTCTTCCTGAGGGCTTCATAAAACCCAAACCAGGAATTTAAATTCATATTCCACTTGGAACAAAAATCAGTATTCATTATATTTTGAATTCATAAAAATTAAAGAGTTTATTTCTAAAAAATAAGATGGTAGGGAAAAATCTGGAGATTTAAGAGATTGAACATAGCTTTCAATGGGGCAGGGTGTGGAGAAATTCAGTGAGTTTACTTTTAGGTTATTCATTTCTGAAATAATATTTCTTCTACAGAGTATACCCTTTAAGGCACACTGCCTTCCACATGACCTGGGATGTAATGAAGAAAATTGACAGATGTAATTTAGCAGTCAGTTATTATTAGCAAATAATAGCAGACCAATTTTATCTTTTTCTTTATGGGAGACTAAGCAATAGTCTGTGATCATTCCTTATTCAAATACAGTTTTTGACTCAGTCCATCATAGAATTTCATTAATGTACTACTAACACAAAAACACAGAGGTCTTTAAGATAGGGAATATGCATTATTACTGTCTAATCCATACTGTCTGATACAGATTTTATAAAATATCCTAGATTCTAGTCAGCACTCTGTGACAATTGCTCATTTACCCTCAACTTAGAATTAAATTTACTGTGATGTAATCTATGAAAAAATTTACTTCTAATTCCGTGCATTCCAGTTTTTATAGTTTTGCCAAAAGTGAGCTGTTGAAAAACAAAGTAATAGGCCATCTACCCCAACAGCAGTGATCTTTACTGAGTGTACTTAGGAGTATTCCTGGTCCAAACGTGTCCTCACCACCCTTTGTCCCACTGTCCAGGCCCAAGCTCGTCCAGGGAAACAAGACCACATTGCTTTGGGAAAATGCCATGGTGCAGACAGGGCCTAAGGAAGGTGCTTACTTTTAGTCATACTTCCTCAATTCTTAATATACTTACTGTCCTTCCCTTCCTGTCCTACAGAAAAGATTGTAGCACATTATGTACTAATTTTAAATTAATTTAAAACTTATTTAAATTAATTAATAATTAAATAATGTACTGATTTTAAATTAATGTCAGCTTGCAGGTCTCATCACAGTAATAGGTATCTTGGAAATTAAGAGACATTGGCAGACACTATAATGTTTGTCTGCTCCTTCCCTCTTCCCTCACCCCTAAGTCACATGTAGTGCCAAAAACATATCTTATCAACACCTTTCTAACCATAATGCATGTTCTGAAAATTGCCATGAATGCTTACTGTAAATTTTCTGTGGTCAGTCAGATGAGTGGAAAAACTTTTAATCCCAAGAAGTTGGATTTTCAAAGTAAGGCTTTAATAAGATGATCTCTAGAAATATAGTTTAAGTAACAAAATTGCTGAATAATATATTTTATTCAATGAAATATACTGTGGTCACAGTGACTTAAATATACTCTAGTTGGAAATATTTTATCTTGAAGTTCAGATTTGGATAACTTTAAATCAAGACCTTTGATCAGGGAAAGACTAGACAATATTACCCATACATACATAATATAATTTACTAACATTTGAAAGCAACTGCAATAACAGAGACACACACACACAAAGCACTGTGATTTTTCTACAAGCCCAAATTCTAGGAGCATGAAGAAATTTGAGTCAAAACAAAATCAATAGTTTAAAAAATGATAGAAGGCAAACAAAGGACAAAAGGGAAAAGAAAAATCCCCAAACTTCCACAATTTGAAAAAGTATTGACTTGGCTTTCCTTAAGTGCTGTCTTGACCTAAAGTACATCCTGTGACTCAGATTCCAATTACTGTTACAGTCTTTCTGGTCCAAATTGCTGAGAGGAAGGGAAGTACTGCTGTAGACACTTAAAGTGATTAAATAACCTTGTGTGCAGAACCTTATAAAAGCTGCACCCCAAGAAAGATGCAATGTTTCTCATTTCTTTGTTCCTGTTTCACTTTTATGATCCCTTCTTGGAAGGAAGGTACATTCCTTCTCTATTTGAAAAAAGGTCTAGGTAACAATAACATTGCCAGGGTTGAAAAATGTGTTATAGTTGTTTTCTGTATACTCACCATGAGGCTGGCTCACTCACTGTGAGGTTGGCTTGTTTTCTAATGCCATTGTACTGGGTCCTTATTCAAAATATTCTTCATTAACTTCTCTTTGCAACTAGATGATAATAACTGTTATGCCCCTTATTTGTAAGAGGGTTTAACATTAGTGGATTCAGCAATCACTTTCTAAGACCCCTCCATTAGACATCCCATTAGGAACAAAGTAGTTTGAGGACTATTAGGTTGGAATTCGAACCTGCCCATAGGTAACAAGACCACATCAACTTTAAAATGCCAGTAAGTGAAATAAGATGAGACATTCTAGGAGGTAAAAGTTCAAAGATATTTTCCCCAGCCATTTTCATTTTTATATAGCCTTATTATAATCACTTAGTTGATAGGTTACATGGATTTTTCCACCCATTTTTCTTATTTTTATATCATAGGGGTTCCTTGTTTTAAAAATTTCTGACAGAAAATTATCCCCCAAAATGACAAAGCAATAACAAGGAAAGAGTTTTATTTTAATACAAGAGCTCCAAAATAAGGCAGTTTTTGCATGGCTCATTGTAAACCTTAATCCTTTAACTGAACCTCTTCCATAGCTATAGCTTATATTTAAAATTTTTAAAGGAACATTTTCAGAAAAATGGATTTCATCTCTTTTTCCAAGCAACTCTTCTATTGCTAGGAAATACTATTCTTGAATATTTTCCACACATCTACTAGGCTATTTCTAACTGATATTAAATCACCAAGTGGTTGTCTGGAATAGATTATTGTATCAAGCAGCAGTATGTGGGCTACCACTAATAAAATGATCTTGGGAGTAGAGAAAAATACTTATCCAGGAGGACAGGGTTACTTTTTTTGGTGGTGGTGGTGGCTTACTTTAAATTGGAAGTTTGTAGAAATTGAAGAATCAGCAAAGTAAAAAATATAAATATATGTGGTTATTTTTAGCAGTTTTGGTGTCAATTCCTATAGTTTTCTTCAACATGGAAGCAAATTCTATAACTGCTATCCTCTTTTTACCCAACCAGTTGCAGTTCAAGGAGAGAAGTATATCAAGGTTTAGTTGCTGCTGCTCTTATGAATTTTTACAGGCTTTCCTAGACATAGGGATATACGCAATTTCCCTTTCATCTGAATCTAAACCAGTTTGGTCACAACCTTTGTTGGTTGTATAACAAGAAAGAGAGCCTGATAACCTTATTTATTTTTTAATAAGAGTAAATGCAACAAAATATAATCAGTTTGAGTTGATTATTTTTATAAATTCCAAGACATATTTGTACAGACGTACTAGTAGAATTTCCCTGCCAACATCTCTGGGATTCTCCTAACCATTGGTAAGACTTCTAATAAACAGTTTTTAAGGGGAAACCACACACAATTTTGCAGGATTTTTGCTGCCCCATAGAAACTATTCTTTAGATTCTGAGCCAGGCCACTCCCAAAATGTCCATTCCAGTATAAGAGGGTTGTCATCAGGCATGCTGAGTAAATAAAGGCTGGGTCCTGTGCTGTAATAGTAGGAAATATCCTGTCATCCTGGCCTTAACCAGGATGAAATTTCTGAATATATTCAGTGCGTATAAACTTAGAAATACCTGCTCTTCTTAGGAAGGAACTGGAGATAGGCCAGTGTATGTCGGGAGCTGCAGAGGTTGTAAATAAGAATTTAGTGAATTTAGAAAGAACAGGAGAGAGGAACTATGAACAGAGCCATTGCTTTCAACACACTCCTGTAGGAAGTGATGATTCTTTAACCTCCAAAACCATGCGTGAAAATTACTCCATTTTTGAGAAGACTAGGGGGATTTTGTGATAGCCTACCAGTATGTTGATCACAATGATCTTCCCCAAACATATTTGATATTTATTATAGAACAATCATGGAAGTTGTGATAAAAATTATTATATTAGTAGACATTGGACTCTCTGCCTTCTTTGGAACTTAGAGTTAGCTGTTTAAACAAGACTCGGCAACTTCAAGTGTAGCTCTTTAAGACTTAAGTAGGTCATTGGCCAGGTTATGAAACTCAGCAGAGTTGCATGTGCTCTTTCCTTCCACTTCTTATTTTGTTTTTCTTTTCCTTGTCATTACTTTATGTCATCCCATGTCACAGCTTGTTAAGGGCTTCAGGCTAGTAGGTAGGTACTATATAAATTCTAAAGATTGATGTCTACCCACAGGAGCTTGTCCAAGAGTGCCCCACAAAGATCATACTATGCATTAGCTGTCAGCTTGTATATATCTTTTTTAGCTCTGTCAGCTATAGACCTAAAACACTTATTTTTAATTTTTTCCTGCTAATAACTATGTTCATCTTAGAGGAAGCATTCTCTCCTTTAAAATGATATATGAGGAACTTTATTGTTAATTACTCCCATGGAAACTCTGGTCTCTTTTCCTTTGATCATAATTATTTTTTGACTTTAGCATTAATAATAATAACTAATATTTGTTGATTAACTTAGGGTGCCAGCCTCTTTTCTCAGTGCTTTAATTTTATTAATTATTTTAATTCTCAGTCATAATTGGTACAGATACTACCCCGTTTGCAGTTGAGGAAATGGAAATACACAGAGGTTAAGTAACTTGGTCCAAGTTCACTCATCTGGTAAGTGGTAAAGTCCTGAATGAAACTCATACATAGTACTCAATCACATTAAGATTTTAACATTGTCAGCTAGTTAGAAATATTCCATAGTTATTCCAACTTAGATTTGACTAAAACATTGACTTATGTGTTAGTACCAGGGATAGGCTATAAGGGATAATAACAATAGCTAGTAATGATGTAGTTTCTGCCAGGTAACTTCTAAGTGTTTCATACATCTTAACCAATTTAATCTTCACAAAAGTCTAATGAGGTAGCTTCTGTTAACATCTCCATTTTACAATGAAGAAACAAGATACAGAGAAGTTACATAACTTGCCCAAAGTCACACAGCTAATAAGTGACCGAACTGAAACTTAAACAGGCAATTTGTTTTGAGCCTATTGCTTTAACCACTGTGCTTTGTATTTCCCAAAAGCCGTAGGGGTTATTTCCTTAGGTCAGATTAAGGCCTTTTATCCAAGGTTCTGTGTTTACATTCATTAGTATTTTTATAATGTTACTAGCTATGTCTTTGTTTTTATACCTCTATCTCTAACAAAGTCCTTGTCATCCATTAAGCAATTAAACCTTCCCTGATGCTCTGACAGTAAAAAAATCTGCCTGCAATGCAGGAGATCTGGGTTCAATCCCTGGGTTGGGAAGATCCCCTGGAGAAGGGGATGGCTGCCCACTCCAGTATTCTTGCCTGGAGAATATCATGGAAAGAGGAGCTTGGAGGGCTACAGTCCATGGAGTCACAAGGAGTCAGACACAACTGAGCGACTAACACTTTCACTTTGCTTTCAAGTAAGCAGTGTATGTGACATTACGATATAGGGTTGTCAAAATTATATTTAGGTATTAAAAAATAGAACTTAAACTGGTACCACAGTGAATTATCTAAAATTCTTATCAAAGAAATTTACTGAATGGCTATATTGGATTTTTTTTTTTTTAATGACCCAGTTTTTTAGTCAGTGGTTTTCCTCTTCCTTGTTGTATCTGGATTTTGTATTCCTTTGGGCAGGAAGTGTTCAGGAATTCTACTGCCATTGTGAAAGTTGGCGAAATATAGATTGAGAAAATTAGCCAGCATATCACCGTGGGATGCTGAGACCAAATGGCAAGTTCAAAAGGAATTCCTTGTCTAGCAGGTTGTTTTTGCTTTCCTGATAAATACTTCTTTACTTCTTTTTGAGGGATAACTTTAAAAGCAGAAATTTGAAAATTTCACAAGATTCACTGGATTCTTTTCTAAATAAATCACTTTAGACTATAAGCAGTGAGAAAACTCTGGTAAGTCCAGTTTTAAAGACTTAAGACCTTAAGATAGTTTAGATAAGGATTGAATAAGTGGCCAAATGTTCTGAACCAGAATTCCAAACCTGTTTGTAAGATACTATTTAGCACTTAGATAATTCTTTGCAGACAGTAACCATTAATCATAGATATCCCACTGTGTACTATGCAAGTTTTAAGATTATTAGTTTATAGAGGCAAATATTGAAGTTTAGAGGTGAAGAGTGTGTTCAAGGTCATAACCTGGTGTTATTGCTTGAGCCAGAATCTGACATGTAGATTTTCTGACTCTTTATCCCTATCATATTCCATGAGCTGTTACCTTAATTCTATGCCAAGATTTTTTTTTTTTTTAATGTAACTACCTGAATACACAAAGTCAGTCAAACTCTGCTTGCAATACACAAGTTGCTTATGGGAGACAGTGGAAAGGAGTCACAAGACCTAGGATGAATTCCTTATTCAAACATATACTAGCTGTGAATCTTGAGCAAAATTTCCAATTTTTATTGAGCCTCAATTTTCTTATTTGAAAATTAGGACTAATGTATTTCACCTCATGGCAATTTCTGAATTAAATAATGCACATGGATAATTATTGATAACTGTCACTTTCCAGGTTTCCAATATATGTAAGTCACTTTAGTTCAAATTCTCAACAGCCAATTTATTTTTAATCTGATTTTATGGATTTATTTATTAGTTCAATAGCTATCTTATTGTATGCTTACCATGTACATTGTCTCATAGAATAATAGGCAAAGCAGATTTGCTTGTCTTATGGAATGCACAATCTTTGAAAAGGGGCTGGTTTACAATAAACTAATAAGTAAATAAATATGAACATGAGGTGTAACTTTCATAAAGGATAAATTACATGGTAAATTCCATGAAGAAAAACAAAGCTGGTAAGAGTAAAGGGGAATGATTTGGTTGGGGTGTTGTTTAATAGAGGGTGGTCAGCAAAGTTTACATATAAATGTACTTGAGAAAAAATGTGAGAGAACTGTGAGAGATGGTCTTGTGATGTTGGAGGAGAGTGCTTTTATAGGTAGAGAGAAGAGCAAATGCAAGATCCCTGGGATTGTTTAGCTTTTTCAGGACCAGGTAGGAAGCCAGTGTGGCTAAAATGAAGCTAGCAAGGAAGAGATTAGAAAGGGTCGAGGGATAGCAGATTGCAGATCATGTAGGACATTGTAGATCATGAAAACAACTTTGGATTTTACTCCTAAGAAGACTGAAGGACTTTAGAGGGCTTTTAGCAAAAGAGTAACATGATTTATTTATATCTTAGAAGGCATGGGTGAAAGCAAGGAGACAAGCTTGAAAACAAATAGCTATTGCAACTGAAAGATGGTGGCCTGAAATAGACTGTCCACAAACAGAGACTATATTCAGAATCTGTTTTGGTATGGTTGAGGTATAACACAAATTAAATACAAGGTTAGAAATGAAAGTATAGACTTTAATGTTATCAGCATGTCAGGTCAGTTCAGTTGCTTACTCATGTCCGACTCTTTGGGACCCCATGGACTGCAGCACGCCAGGCCTCCCTGTCCATCACCAACTCCTGGAGCTTACCCAAACTCATGTCCATTGAGTCAGTGATGCCATCCAACCATCTCATCCTCTGTTGCCCCCTTCTCCCACCTTCAATCTTTCCCAGCATCAGGGTCTTTTCAAATGAGTTAGTTCTTCCCATCAGGTGGCCAAAGTATTTGAGTTTCAGCTTTAGCATCAGTCCTTCCAATGAATGTTTAGGACTGATTTCCTTTAGGCTAGACTGACTGGATCTCCTTCAGTCCAACGGACTCTCAAGAGTCTTCTCCACCACAGTTCAAAAGCATCAATTCTTCAGTATTCAGCTTTCTTTACAGTCCAACTCACATCCATACATGGGTCCTGGAAAAACCATAGCTTTGACTAGATGGACCTCGTTGGCAAAGTAGTGTCTTTGCTTTTTAATATGCTGTCTAGATTGGTCATAGCTGCCAGGGTCCAGCCCCAGCAGGATCCAGGGGAACCCTCAGGATGAACGGTGTCGGCGAATGAGAGAGAGAGTGAGACAAAGCTCAGGGCTAAGTCTGAAGTTTATTTTCGCACGGCTCCTTTATACCCTTAACAACATCTTTTTTGGGGGAAGTCCATATTGCTTACACAGAGATCATCTCAAAACATTACAGCAACTTGACCTTCAACAGAAACTGGATGTCACCCACATACTTTTTCGTTCACAAGAGTCTTTCTTATCATTTGGCCTTCAGGCCTGCTAACATTTTATGGCTTGCACCTGGTGTGACTTAAGCAACCAGTAGCCGACCCTGTTTTTCTTATAATTAATCTATTTTCTTTCTAATAAGCGTCATCTCTATGGGAACTAGATAGGATTACATTTTTACAGAACAGAAATGCAAAGGACTGCAGAAACAGCAGATATGGCACAAAACAGGCTCTTAGTCTAAAAGTTAACTACCTGCAAGAAGTCGCCAGCTAATCTCTATCTAAAGTATTTTCTATTAGGCACATTTGTGGCTATCATGTTTGTGGAGCTTTTCTCACCCCATGAAGGGGCCTATGCTTAATAGTTTCTTTTGTTAGCGTACTGTGTTTAGGATGTTTAGAACAATCAAGAGCATTTTGTGCAATGAGATCACACATTTATCAAACAAGCCAGAATGCCAGCAAAATGTTTGAATGGAAGCATTTCCTTCATCCCTGGCCCCTTCATAGGGTACCAGCATCCAGGAGATTTATTAATTAGGGTTTTAAGTTGGTCCTCATTCAGTGAAAGAGGAGCAGGAGAGCTCTCGGCAGGCAACACAAGAATCTGCAACAGGGCGAACAAGAACAACAGCAGGAAAGGGGGGAGGATACAGGGTGGGGTAGAGGCCGAGGCCAACCTGGAGGGTCCCTTATCCTAGACGGCCTTGCCTGTCAGGTTTTTTCCTTGTGACCTCGTCATGGATGGGGTCCCGGACAGCCTTGCCTGCCCGGTATTTTCTTTATGACCTCGTCACGGCGGGGGGTACCTCCCATACGGCTCCCGGCACACAGCTTTTTTCCCAAGGAGCAGGTGTGTTTTAATTTCATGGCTGCAGTCACCCTCTGCAGTAATTTTGGAGCCCCCCAAAATAAAATCTCTCACTGTTTCCCCATCTATTTGCCATGAAGTGATGGGACCGGATGCCATGATCTTAGTTTGCTGAATGTTGAGCTTTAAGCCAACTTTTTCACTCTCCTCTTTCACTTTCATCAATTGGCTTTTCAGTTCTTCACTTTCTGCCATAAGGGCGGTGTCATCTGCATATCATCTGCATATCTCAGCTTATTGATATTTATCCCGTCAGTCTTGACTCCAGCTTGTGCTTCATCCAGTCCAGCATTTCTCATGATGTACTCTGCATATAAGTTAAATAATCAGGGTGACAATATGCAGCTTTGATGTATTCCTGTCCCTATTTGGAACCAGTCTGTTGTTCCATGTCCAGTTCTAAGTTTTGCTTCTTGACCTGCATACATATTTCTCAGGAGGCAAGTCATCTCTTTAAGAATCAGCATGTAGATGTATTTAAAGTCATGAAATTTGATATGATCACCTAGGGAGGAAGCATGGAGACAAAGTCCATGGAAGCAGCCTTGGAGTGCTACAACTACCAGGAGAGTGGGAAGAGCCAGCTCGGAAGACTGGGAAGGAGGGCCATAGAGGTCAGAGCAGGACAGGTGAAGCAGCACTTTAAGAAAAAAGGAATGACCACTTTTGTCAAATTCTGCTAAACAACTGGATAAAAATACTGACATTTGACCATGGGATTAGTCAATGTTGTGGTCAACAATGACCTTGAAAAGAGTAGCGCTGATGGAGATGTACAGACTAAAGCCTGGTGGTCTCTCATCTGAAGACACTGCATGAGTCTTCACTTTTTCTGTCTCCAGTCCACTATCCCTTCTGTAGTCAGAATTACTTTTTCAGATAATAAATTTAATGTTTCTGCTGCTTAAAAAAACCCCAGTGGCTTTCTGTCTCTTTCCAAATAATTATGCAAAGCCTGAAACTGTCTTCTAAAGCTCTGCTCTCTGCAATTCAGTCACACTATGTTTTAGTTCCTCATACTTCTTTCTGCCATGGGGACTTTGAACTGGAGGGTCCTAATTTCCCTTTTGTTTTTTCCTAGTACTCCAGGTATCAATCCAGTGTTATTCTCTCAATTGATTGTTTTCTGGCCACATAGCACTCCCTCAGAGTATTTCACAGAGTTGCAGATTCACAGTTTTTGTGTGATCATATCATTAATACTATTAGCCCTGGTTGATCAGAACACCCGCGAGGGCAAGAATTCAGCATGATTCCTTTGCTTATAACATGTACCTCTAGTGCTGCTATCCCAGTGCAGTATAGGTACTCTGTAAATATTTGTTGAGTGAGTGAATGAACTCAACCCAAGTTTCATGATTCTTTTTTATCTGGGAATTATATAACTTCTTTTAGGATCAATCCAAAGCATATCTCCTGATGGAATTATTAAACATGTCCTGTTATTAGCTACTAAAACTGCATGTTCTAATTATATTTGCCCAGTCACAAAATATAGTAACAGAAACATCCAGCCTTCTCTTCTTTCTATTGGAAAGTACAACATCAGAAAGTGATGCAGGGAAAGTGAGTCCTCAGGAATGCCACCTTTAGGTATGATCGATCATTAGTAATGCTCCCAACATGACTTCCACACAGCAACTGGTTGTTATATGCTAGAAGTTAAGGTGAGAAAATGCCTCTCTTTCCGTATAACTTTCTCATGATGCTGCCATTTCTAATCTGTCCCCAAGGCAAGTTTCTCACTAGGGTTCTCCTCTATTAGATTTTTTTTTTCATTACTTAAACCTGCTATTTAGCAGAAAGGAAATGTGAAGCATTTAAATGGATATAGTCGTTAAACATGTTGTGTTAGATTAACATAGCCCTTTCTATGAAGCACTTTGAATGTTCTTCAGTTTATGTAAGTGTTCATAATATCATAATCTCCATTTTACAGAACAAGTGTCTTATTAGAAAGGTAACAACAAAAGCAAATTATAAGAAGAAGAGGCAAATAAATGCCTACCTAGTACTGTGAATTCAGCTGAACCAGTTTCCTCCAAAAAATAATTATCTACAATGTTTACCCATTGCAGCCCCATCTGTTGACAGTTCTTGGTACAGAATTGGCCGGGAAGTCATAGCGTATTAAACTATATTGCAGAATATGGAAGAAGCAGAATCAAAGTATTAGGCAGTTTGGCCAGTGTTAAAAATACACATAAAAAGGCAAAGTTGTTTAGTCTTTTCAGTAAATCTCTGAGGGTGTCTAATTCTTTTTCTTTTTAATACATAAATATCATTCCCCATATGGGGGCTGGGGAGAAGGGAGAAGAAATTCAAATACTTGAAAATAAACTCCTTAGAGAATGTTCCAAGTGAAACCACATACCTCAAGCTACTCAGAAACAGAACTATTTTGCAGTAAATATGCTACAAAAGAATTTGGTAAAGTAATCACCTTTACTATTCAGTGATTTCCATAGCAACCACACAATGACTCATATACAAAATCAGACTTTAATGAAAGGAACAGCCAACTTACTGTGCCAGATTACTATATATCCCTATCTTCTTTCCATGTAGGATTAAAGCCAGATACTGTATATAACTATGTTCTATGGATTATTTAATAGGCATTTCATATGTTACTTCATTTAGTCCTCCCATCAGTCATTATTATCTCCATTCTGCGGATTTGAAAAGATTAAGAAAGTTTAAGTAATTTGACCAATATGACACCACAAGCAAATGTTAAAGTTTGAATTACAGATCTTTAGAACTCCCCAGTTTTTAATTTTTTCCAGTATTTCATGCTGATGAATGCCCCTCTGAGAAGAGGTTTTTTTCTTACTATTTTAGTTTAAATACCCTATTTTTCAAGTCACAGTAGAACTGTTTTTACAAAGCAAGATCTAAGTAACACAGGAACTAGAGGTCTTTGGTGGGCATTTTGTCTTTGTTTAACATTGACTGGTCACCTGGACAGTAAATGTAGAATCCAGAACCACCGCTTGTGGTTTTTTCTCCTGTGTCCTGAACAGAGACACTAGCCTGGGGGCCATGACGAACTAAAACCCAGGCAGCATTTTGCTGGCCATGTTCGGTATCCTGCCTGGGAACCTGCCTCAGGCCAGAAGAAAGGGAAGGGTACATTTCCTAATTGATTTTCTCAGAGGGGATACTTTTTTGGTAATGCTTCCCATTTGTGCCATAGGAAAGAACCCTCTTCTAGTTGGTACAATGGCCTGTCATTTGTAGCAGCAACTTCAGTATACCTGATACTTTTTGCATATTAGCATCCTTAAGAACATGAAGTGTTGCATCTGTGTGAACCCCCTTATTTGTAGGGACTTCATGAGATTAGAAAAAAACTTGCTGAAAGGTGGTAAAGTCCAGAAAAAAAATAAAAAAGAATTTTTAATATCTGAAGTCATTATGAGGGGACTTCATCATATAATAGGAAAACAAAACTATAGATCCTGAAATTGCAGTTAACTAGATCTTCACTGTGTTTTAGATGTTTTCCACTGAAAAGCACTCAAAATTATTTAAAATTTGTTTTATATACCAAATTGCTTTCATTTAAATGAATAACTTCAATTTTAGTAGAAACATATTTTCTATCAAATCATATTGATTAGAGGAAATCTTGATATAGAAAATAAGATGCTCTTCAGTTACAGTCCATAGGTTGACAGATTTGCTTTCTTGTTATTTACTGCTTATTAATTTGTCAAAAATAAACATAAAGCAATGGGAAATATAAAATTTGGTTCATACTTTATTCTAGACTTTTGTTTCTCTAGAAATTATCAGAAATGTTTATTAGATAAATTAGAGCCTTTGGAATTTTTTTTTTCATTTTATTGTTATTGGCTTTAGTTTGTTACAAAGCAGGAGAAATGAAGGGCTTAAGGAGATAAAAGTCTGTAAATAAAAGAATGTATATCATGAATTATTTGCTTCTTCAAAATACACATATTTTTCTCATCATATTACCAAATTTTTATTTTCTTGAATTGGACATTGAAGACTGTTTTGAGCAGAAAATTATTCCTTTGGGCTACTCAAGTCTTTGGTGTTCTCCTCAGCCTTGGCCCACTATATTGGAAAAATTAGGACCACAACCTTGGTGAATTTTGCTACAAATAACTGATCTTTTCCTTAATGGTGTTCTTTGACCTGTGCTGATTTTTTCTTAAGCTAGAAGAATATGCCACTGAAGGTTTCAGATAATTTCTGCTGATTCAAGTTCATGGTAATATAAATCATATGTCATAAAGCAAACACATAAGTAGAATTCATAGAGAGAATCAAAGTGATTTCAGATGCTTTTGATAGGCATGCTTCCACCAGTCTGCAAAACTTTCCCTGTTTGACAGACATCATGAACATTTGCAGCTACACTTTTCCAGATCAACTGCCTTTGAATGACTTTCAGAATTCTGAGCCATTACTAAGTGCCAAGGAAAGAAATTAAGCAAAGAAAAATTGGACAGGCTCCTCAGGAAAACTTTCCTAATTGTGAAACTTATTAAAATGTGAAATAAATATCCTCTCAGGGAGAGGATGGATGCCCATCTCTGAGGC
This sequence comes from Odocoileus virginianus, assembly GCF_023699985.2. NCBI lineage: Eukaryota > Metazoa > Chordata > Mammalia > Artiodactyla > Cervidae > Odocoileus > Odocoileus virginianus. The sequence goes on along the minus strand of NC_069685.1, from coordinate 31,215,887 downwards.
TTTAAAAATAGGGCTAGACCAACTCTTAGAAAAGAGAATTGAGGGCAGGATTTATTACTGGCAAAGACTTGAGCTGGATGACATAATGGGTCTTTGCCTTTGCTCAAACTAATGCTTCTTTGATGTTCTCATTTAAGTGGTAACTTAGTTTCAAAAGCAGATACTTGAATGGAGGGAGTGCACTTGGGTTTCAATGAAAACTTCACCAGAGAAAGTCAGAGATGAAGGCCATCATTGATTATGTATTGGGCTTACTTTTATATTTGACCCTGGAAGACCATGGGATGGCTACCTAATGCATTTCCTGGCACACTTCTATTGTGTTTAGTCTTCTTTATCTGTATGTTTATCTTGCTCAGTCTGGGCTTCTGCCTGTCAGAAAAAGAAATGTTTTTCTGTGCCTGTTGAAGCTAACCATGGTGTATGCAGCTATACCCTTTGCATTTGTACAAACTGTCAGCCTTCTGTTTTCTCCTGCCTGCACTGTGTGTATATAAATCTAATGTGGCTGGGTTGAAGGAACATATGAGCAGCTCTTTAGCATTAAGAATATGATGGGGGAGATTGAGATAGATTTGAACTGTCACCATCAATCAAAGCCAATGAAAAGGCAGCTTTCTAGGTGGTACAGTGGCCTCTGTTTGCTGGTACTGTGTTTCTCCTTTCATCAGATATCTAGTAAGAAAAAATGTGAAGGATTTTCACATGAAACATTCCCATAATGAATCTAAAGTGAGTGAATAAAAATATTGTAAGTGGGATTTTATCAAATGTAAAGTCCTATCCACTGGTTTTTAAAAACATTTTTTAACTTATTATTTATCTAAATATCAGCACTCTTGAACCTTATAGACCACCTTACTTAATTTTTTGTTCTTAGGTCAACTGTACAGGGTTTCCCCAGCTTTTATTCATTTGTCCCTTATTCTTTCTGAGTAGATATAAGAATGAAATACTGTAAAGATGTGAGCTCAGTGTACTTTGTCTTAATTATTCAATAATTAGAATTAGGATTTTAGGAAAAGCACTTTGAATATTTCTGGCTAGTTAATGTAAAATTAACAAAAGAACTTTTACAATGAAATCATTTGCAAAGATATATTGTTTGCTTATTTTTTTTTATATCTGAGAGAATCATAACATATACATTTGTTTCTGACTTCACTTGAAGCTCAACAGAACCCTGCAATACACATGAAAGTTTTTTTTGTATTTATGAGATGAGAAAACTCTTATCTCATGTTTCTTAGAGTTCAAGGATCAGAAGAACACCTATCACAGAGCAATACAAATAAATGCAGTACAGAATTACATTTATACAAAGAAATGAGCAGCTATTTTATATGGCAGCAATCTAAATATAATATGGCTCACTAGTTTGGAGTAAGGTGAAATATATAAAATCTATTATAAATTCTCAGCTCTCTCAGATCTTTTCATCATACGATTAAGAATTTTATAACCTAAAGACCAAGATAGAAAATGTCTTTTTTTCCGTGGACTAGGGTTACTCCAGAGTATAACTTTAAATCCAGATTACTTCAGATCTGAATTGTCCTTGGAATAATAACCCACCAAAGCCTTTTTCTTGATGACATGGTTGAAGTTCAAGATAGAAAAGTAAATCTATTCAGACATATTAAGGAACAAATAAATCACATGGAAGAGATGGAGAATGGAACTGCCAGAGGGACAAAATGAAAAGACAGATGCTGAGGAAAATTACAAAAAGGAAAAAGTATAGACTAGTTGGGGCAGTGTGGGCTTGTCAGACATGGAAGAGCTTTCAAGTTACAAATTGTTTAGAGAAATTACTGTAGTACCGGTACTCAGGAAGACCTGAATTCAAGTCCTGACTGTTTCTCACTGATGTTGGGTAAGTTACTTCTCTGCCCCAGCTCTTTAATTCTGCATCTGTGAATTTTAAAAATTTGGAATTGGACATGCAACTGTACTTTAGCTTTCAGTTTTAATCTACAGTGCCATCCTAGTGGGTTGCAATTAAGAAAGTCACTAGTGATACAATAAGACCATTTGTGTTGAAATGTATGCATTGGTATGGATGGTATTCTTAGTAATTTCATGAGAACATAGAATGTGAATGGCAAAATTGTGGGCTATGAGGACAAAACTCAGTTTTTGGGGCAAGGTCCTGATTTTCAAATAGAAGCCTGATTGATGCTTATTTGATTAAACTCCTGCTGTACAGAAAACATTAGCTTCTCAGCATTATGAGCTCTAGAAGATGAGCTGAATTAGAAAGAAATAGACTTTGATCTGAGAGAAATGCAGAAATGGTGGGCTAATAATGCACCACAGGATTATTTAATTTGAACTAATCCAATAGGGATATTGGCAGTTCTGAGAATCTTTGAGTTGCAAAACAGCTACGTTTTCTCCTTATATATTATTATTTGTTTCATTTTGTTTGAACTGATCTTCCAAGCCATGAAATGTTTCTGATATAATTAACTACAATAAAAGATGGAAACAGGATTGTTTATCCTCACTCATTTTCCAGGCAAGCAAGATATTTCTTAACTATATATACCTGTGCACTTATATATACATATATACCTGTGTACCTAAATTTGCAAATGAAACATTTTATATAAGTCTCTATGTCCTAGCATTCTGTCAGTAATTTTCAAATGTACTGGTTACCTCAGTTGGTTAGAACATGGTCTATCAGAGCCCAGATTTGGTTCCAGTGAATTCTCACTAATTTCCCAACTGAGGCACTGCTTACACTACGCTTACTAGAGTGAGGACAACATGTTACGAACGATTCTTCCCCCAACAGAGGGGATAATCATGTGTTTTGTATGTTAGCTATTGTGAGAAGTTTAGTCCAATGGACATAAGCTTTAAGAGACATGTTTTCATTATATCCTAGTTGTAGTTCTGTAGCATCTTCTTTTAGAACTTGGCTCTGATGCAGAGTTTTGATACAAGTTAAGATGAACATGGGGTTTTTGTGAGATAAAACTTGACATTTGTTGTAGTGACATTGAGGTAGGATTTGCTACATTCCCTTTACAACTCACAGTCTCAACAATTCTTTTGAAAATTCTCTGGCCTCCTTTCTTTAGTTAGAAACATTTTCCAGCTGGAAGTTATATACAGTGACTTCTGCATGTCATCCTGCTAGTTTCTAAACATAATGGTCAGGCTGATGTCTACGATATAGTTTATTTAGTCTTTTTCTTTGAATTTGTATCTTGTTTTGTGCCTGTCTTGTCTCCTAGCTCAGTGTAACAAAAAATGTCCTGGCCAGCTGCCATCCTGTGAAACAGCTGCTTTTGGCTCTGGAAACCTGTAAAGTGGGACTAGGCAGTAAAAATGGAGCTTTCTACTCCCAAGTCTTGAACACTCCTTTGTAATCAATAAGTCAAACTTTAATTGAGGAAAACCAAGTTGAGTGCCTTTTATTTTTACATTCCTTATATTTACTGACATTGCTGACCCATTTGATTCTGTTGACCCAGATCCCCTTAAAATTATTTTTCTTTAACTTTTACAGCTTTACTCCTGCCTGACTGACCAATGATTATTTTTGGTGGGTTCTCCTAACCAGTCAGTTCTCCTTAAAATGTGCTATTCTTTACATTTCATTCTTCTTCTTTGGTATATTATTTAGCTTCTTGCTCTGTGCTTTAGGTCAACAACTCTGACTTTAAGCTAGTGGCTTTTGAATTTGCCTGCATACCAGAGTCATTTCTGTGACTTTCTAAATACAGATGCCTGGACTGCTGCTCTCAGAATCCTGAGTCAATGTTTTTGGGGTGGAGACCAGCATCTATCTTTTAAAAATACCTCACAGGTGATTCTGATGAGCTTTCATTTTGAAAAGCCCCACCCTCATGAATGATCTATACTCCTAGCCACATGTACCAGTGATTTCTGAGTCTTTATTCTGATCATGGCTTCTTATCTAAGCTTCAGACCCATACTTCAAAACTTCTAAGAATCATCTTTACATGGATAACAGAGTTATTTCAAATTCAGTATACTCAAACACATTGTTCAGCCCTATCTCTTCCATTCTCAGTCTCTCTCTCTTTTACTTACTTTTGATAACGCCAGCCCCTGGAACAAGGGAGAACCTTGTTCATCCTCAGCTTTTTGCTTTCTCATTCTTACTCTTTCCATAGTCTTCATAGCATACCTGTGGTGATTGATTTTATGTGTTGACTTGGCTGAGATATCGTGCCCAGATACGTGGTTAAATGTTATTTTGGATGTTTCTGAGATAGTATCTTTTGGAAGATATTGACATTTAAACTTGTGCCCTTTGAGTCAAATGGATTGTCCTCCATACATGGGTGGGCTACAACTAATTGATTGAAGGCCTGAAGAGATCAGAAAGAATGACTTCCCCTCAGAAAGGGACAATTTTATCAGCAGATAACCTTTGGATGTGAACTGCAACATCAATTTTTCCTCTAGCATGCTGACCTATGTTGCAAATTTTAGACATGTGTGCACACACACACACATATTAGTTCTATAGTTATAGCAGAACTAATCATTGATTCTGTTTCTCTGGAGAACCCTGACTAATACACGAACTTCAAATCCCTCTCATATCTATCTCTTCCTTCCATTCCCACTGTTTTTACTTAGCTTTGGCCTCCATCAGCTTTGGCCTGGGATGACCCTAGCTGGTGCCTCAGTGTTACCAGTCTCACTTCCATCCATGAGTTTTCCACACCGTCTTGAACATGATCTTTCTAAATCAGTAAGTCTGTTCACATTGTAATCCTACTACTTAGAAACCTTGAGTGTTTTACTGTTATTTCCTGAAGGATTAAACTTAAATCCTTTGCATGCAAGGCATTTTGACAACATTTTACATCTATGCTTAAGCATCAGCCCTGCTCAATTTCCTCAGCCAAGAAACCATTTGCATCCCCTTAACTTGCGATGCTTCTTCTCAGCTCAATGACTTTGTGTATATTTTTTCTTCTCCTTCGAATGAACATCCTCTACCTCCAGTCTATGTAATGAACTCTCCCTCATCTTTCAAATCTATCACAAATATCACATTTCTTTGGACTTTTTCTCCACTTTTTGGGAATTAACCAAACAGCAATTGGGTTTTTACTTCTGTGCTCCTGTAGCACATCTGAGAGCATTATTGGACTCAGTGGTGGCCACTTATTGGATATTTAATAAGAGTGAAGCAATGCATTATCTCATTTAATCATCACAATTATCTCCTTTTTGGGAAAAAACTTTGGAGTAGTATAACGACTTGATCAGAATCACAGAGCTAGAAAATGGCAGACCCAGGAATTGAAAGACACCAAAGTCTGTGTTCTTAATCACTATGCTAGATTGCCTCTTCCTTATCACTGTTACTGTATCCACTGCATGCTGCTTATTGTTATTAATTTATTTCACATCTTCAGGCTGAACTACAGGATTCCTTTTATATCACCCAATGTTTCACAGAATAAATGGATAATTGGATTAATGATAATCTGTGGTAGTATTGACAGGTTTCTATTATCTCCATGGAAGTGTTCATGTATTTAGCTATGCTTTATAAACTTTAAGAGTTATAGACAAAAGTTAATATTTATGTGTTGAATTATATTTTATTTTTATGCACTTAAAATTATAACATTTTAGAGGTAGAAGGAAATTTTAGAGCCATTTAATATATTCACCCATTGCAAATATTTGTCAGCTAAAAAGTGGAAAAAATAAGAGTATACAAAGACTTAACTAATAGATAGTAAATCAAAGCAAGAATACCTGAATTTTATATATATAGGTTATATTATCTTCTAATCATAATTTTAGAAATATACCCCTCAAAATATTTTGGTCCTTGGTTATATAGTGCTTCAAATTTTAATGTTAAAAAGTAGTCTATTATATCATCATTTATGTATATTTATTTTGTTACACAGCACCTGTGTAAAGAAAAACTTAATTAAATTTGAAATTTAATTCAAAACTCCTGTGCATATTTCTTACTAAAATCGACCTCAGAGTTACCTTCTTGGATTCTTTCATTAAATATCACTTTATGAATGTGAAGGAAGCTACTTTGGTCATATCATACAAAAATTTAGAAGTAGTTCACTTAAAATACATGTCAGTGGCTCAGATGATAAAGCGTTTGTCTACAATGTGGAAGACCTGGGTTCAATCCCTGGGTTGGGAAGATTCCCTGGAGAAGGAAATGAAACCCACTCCAGTATTCTTGCCTAGAAAATCCCATGGACGAAGGAGCCTGGTGTCCATGGGGTCGCAAAGAGTCGGACATGACTTCACTTTCACTTTCACTTTAGATAGCTAAGATCAAGCTTGTTATTCTAAGATGTGGTATAGTCCCTTTAAAGTCCAAGATGCTCTTTATTTCAGAATATTTACCATGTGGTTAACTGATAAGAAAAAAACTCCTACTTCCACTTAAGAGGTCAACCACTACAATTAAAAACCTTCCCAATGCCACAGGTTGAGGGAAAGCCAAGCCTCCTGTCAGGCTTCCAGGTCATAATGCTCTAAACAAGGTAACTTCAATTCCTTCTTTAAGCTTTAAAAGTTAGCATACCTTCCAGTGAAAATCCATAATTTTTTTTTTTCTTTCAAAAATACCAGTCACAAGTATCAAATCATTCTGTTCTTTTTCCAGTGCTAAAATTTTGTTAATTTCCTATGGCATTGGCATTTATTCTGCATAAGGTAGAAGGTGAAGATGGTCATTGCTTAATGAAGAAACCCCAGCGATGGAGCATCTCCCAATTCATAAGTTGATTGTGGCAATCTCTAGGCTTCAGGTATTTATGAGAGATGAACAGACTTGCCAAATTGGAGGCCTAATATACACATTTCTTTTTTTCCACTTAGAAACTACAAGGCATACATGAAGGATTTCTCTGGGCTTAAAATAAAACTCAAGGGAAAATGTTGATATTGGAAATCCTACATTTTGTCTTTTTTTCACTACACCATACATTATTTGACACAATCTTTTCATTATCCACCTTGTAACACATCAATAAACATCACATTTCCCTTTATTTCCAAGCCAACCATTTTGCTCTTATGGGACACCAGACATATGAAGGGTTTAACTGTATTTTATTTATGTACTCATTTATTTGGTTAAAATAAAAACTTAGAAGGAACCTCTGAGTTTCCTTTCACAGCTGTGATTAGAGAAAAACGAGAATCTGAAGCAATGAAATTTATAGACCTGTAAATCACATTCCATTTTCAGAGTCTGAAAAATTGTAGAGATTAAGAAGCTCAGCAAAGAGATGTTCATTACTCTTTCATATGGACATTTGTTTAGTCAGTCTACTAATATTATCACAAAACTTTTGGGGACGCTCTAATGAGTCACCCAGGTGACTTTATGCTCACACATCACTTTGAGGAAACAAAGGTTAACAACAACAGGTGTTACTGGTGTGATATATTGTGCAGGCTAAAAATACAGTCCTATTTCTTTGGAATTACTTGACTTAAAAAAAAAAAAGTGAAAAACAGCCCCCAAATGGTTCTGTGCTCCAACTTGATTTTATTTTAGAATTGCTTATGTTACCAGGGTTTATGAGTGTTACTTCCCTGAAAGAACGGCATATCTTTCGGCTCTCTGTGTATACTTTAATGGAAATAGTTGCCTTTATGGAATAAAACTTCTCTGAAGCCCTGCCTAAGACTATTTCACACCAGAACCTCTACACTGTATCTGGAAAATCACTAACAGAGAGACAGAAAACGAGCAAATCTGTTTTTAAAATCTTCTTTCTGAAACTTCCTGTGTAACTTTCTTGCTAGTATTCTTATTCCATGATAGTTGTAGGATATCAGTGATTTGCATTTTGGAAAGTTATCCTGTGTTATTTATACCCTATACCTCTGTTTCAGTTATGTATTCACCAGCTGCATTCCACATGATCATTAAAGGAGCTGTCAAAAAGGCAAAACTTTTACAGATAAAGACCCATAAAACTGAACTCAAACCTTAATTACCCAGTGAAAGTCATGATGTTTTGAAACAATAGATATTTCTAAATATTTCACATTCATAGGCCTACTGTGATTACATAGAGAAGATGTACCTTTCAAATTAAATTTTTCTAGGCCATTAAATGTAGCTCATATTCCCTGGATACAGCAGTGGAGAGGCAGGGTAGAAGCCTTGGTTTGTACTCGATGGTATATAACCTACAACATGGTATCACGACAGATAACAGATAACCAAGTGTTCCTCAGAGCTTTTCTTCATTACCCTTTGGTTTAAAGATTTTCACTTTAAATGCACATTATTTTTAGAACAAGAAAAATTCTGCTTATTTTATACATTTACATCTAGTTAACTGAGAATCGTAGAATCTTATATTTGTTACAGATCTCTTTTATAGTTACCCCAATAAGTCATCAGCTACCTCTGTGCTTTCCAGCCGTGAGAAGTTAATCGGGTCATACACTTGATCATTCCTCTGAAGAGTAACATCCTCAGAACCTGCTGTCACATCAGGTTAAATTTATGATATACAAGTCTAAAGAATATTTGTTCTCAGCCTTCCTTAAAAATAAATATTAATAATTAGTTGAATTAGGTGCAGCTTATATTTTTTACATTATAATCTGTATTCCTCATACTTTATATAACAATATAAAATTTATAATATTATGAAAAATAAGCCAAATAAGGTAATTTATACAAAATTATAGAATTATAACTTAGTAATATAATTAGCCTTATTTTTTCTTTGTTTTTATATAACCTGATTACTGTACTAATGTATAATTGTACTTACCACCTGGAGAGGCAATTTGAGGTAACATATACCATGTCAATATTCTGTTTTATAAATTATTTGTCTTCAGTTTTCTGAATTCCATCTTATCCTCATCAAACATTTTGCAAAGAAAATTTGAAATTTTTGCTTCATGTAACTCCTTACTTCATTTTATGTTTTTTTCCTATTCCCAATAACAGATAACATTAATTTTATTTTGCTTTACTGAAAAAATTCAAGATCTGTCTTCCTCAGCTAATAATAATGATAATAATTAATTTAAAGCATCCTGCATGTTAGTGTCTGTCATGTATTAAGAATCTAAGATAAGTAAGTATAACAAGCCAGGAGCTTTGCCAGATTAATGTCCAGTAAATCAGAGAATACACTTGTCTGAGACAAAAGAAATAAACACAAATTGCATTCTACTTCAAACTGTGGAATAGTGGTATTTCCTTTGTAATTTCCTTTTAGTTTTAAATTATTGAAGACAATTGAAAGGAAAAGATATAATTAAAGGTAAAATATTTTAATGTTTGAATGCACTTTGCCATGATTTTTCTTTTTGTGTGAAATACTCTTGACATACAGTATTGTGTTTTAGGTCTATAACATAGTGATTCGATACTGTAATAAGTCTAGTAGCTATCTGTCTCCACACAGTTAGCTAGACTGTTGGTTACTATATTCCTTATGCTGTGTGTTCCATCTTGCAGCTTATTTACTTTATAACTGGAGGGTTGTGCCTCTTAATCCGCTTCCCTTGTTCCACCCCACAACCCTCCTCACCTCTGGCAACCACCCATTTGTTCTCAGTATATGTGAGTCTGTTTTGTTTAATTTTTAGATTTCACATTTAAGTGAGATCATGTAGTATTTTTATTTCTCTGTTTGACTTATTTCACTTGGCAAAATACCCTCTAGATACATCCTTGTTGTCATAATTGTCAAGATTTCAATTTTTTATTGCCTGAGTAATATTCCATTGTATATAGACATATCTGGGAAATATTATGGATTTGATTCCAGACCACCATAATAAAGTGAATAGCAATAAAACAAGTCATATGGATTTTTTGGCTTTTCAGTGCATATGAATGTTATGTTTATACTATAGTCTACTAAGTGTCCAATAGTCCAATAAAAAGGGAAGTACCATAATTGAAACATATTTAATTGCTAAGAAGTGCTAACCATAGTCTGAGGCTTCAGTAAGTTATAATATTTTTATAATAGTAAATCAAAGATCACTGATCACAGATCACCATAACAAGCATAATAATAGTGAAAAAATTTCGACTATTGTGAGAATCACCAAAATGTAACACATAGACAGAAAATGAGCAAATGTTGTTGGAAAAATGGTGGCTATAGATTTGCTTCAAACAGGGTTGACACAGACCTTCAATATGTAAAAAAGTATTATCTTCAAAGTAAAATGGAAGGGAAGAGCAGTAAGATAAGGTGTGCCTGCATGTATCCCACATCTTTATCCATTCACCTATTGATGGGCACTTAGGGTGCTTCCATATCTTGACTATTGTAAATAATACTGTAATAAACATTTGGTGTCCATATATCTTTTCCAGTTACTGTTTTTGTTTTCTTCTGATAAATTTCCAGAAATGAAACTGCTAGGTCACATGGCAGTCCTATTTTTAATTTTTTCAAGGAAACTCCATGCTATGTTACATAGTGACTGCACCAATTTATAATCTTAACACCCACAGAGTTTCCGTTTTCTCCACATCCTTAACAATGTTTGTTACTTTTTGTTTTTTTTTTGATGATAGCCATTTGGACAGGAGTGATATGGTATATCACTGTGATTTTGATATAGAATTCCCTGATGATTAGTGGTGTTGAACATCTTTTCACGTCTTTTGAACATCTGTATGTCTCCTTTGAAATAATGTCTATCAAACCCTCTCCCCTTTTTTTAAATTGAATTGTTTGTTTTTTCTAGTATTGAGTTGTCCGAGTTCTTTATATTTTGGATATTAATTCCTTAAGGCAGTGGTCTCTAGCCTTTTTGGCATCCGGTACTGGTTTTGTAGAAGACAGTTTTTCCATGGACTTGGGGGCATAGGGGGGCATGGTTTGGGGATGATTAAAGCACATTACATTTATTGTGCACTTTATTTCTATTATTATTACATCAGCTCTACCTTAGATCATCAGGCATTAGATCCTAGAGGTTTGAGACACCTGCCTTAAGGGATATATCATTTAAAAATATCTTCTCCTATTCAATTTGCTGCTTTTTGCTTTGTTGGTAGTTTCCTTTGCTGTGCAAAAACTTTTTAGTTTGATGTATCCCAGTTAGTTTATTTTTACTTTTGTTTCCCTTGCCTGAGAGACAGTTCCAAAAAATATTGCTAAGACCAAAGTCAAAGAGTATAGTGCCTGTTTTCTTTTAGTAGTTTTATGGTTTCAGGTCTTATATTTAAGTCTTTAACCCATGTGAGTTTATTTTTGTATATGGTGTAAGAAAATAGTCCAGTTTGATTTTTTTTTGCATGTAGCAGTCTAGTTTTCTCAATACCATTTATTGATGATGCTGTCGTGTCCCCATTGTATATTCTTGCCTCCTTTCTTATCAATTAGTTGGCCATATAAATGTAAGTTTATCTGGATTCTCTACTCTGTTGCATTGATCTGTGCATCTATTTTGTGCTAAAACCATGCTGTTTTAATTACTGTAGCTTTGTCGTATAGTTTGAAATCAGTGACTGTACTACCTCCAGCTTTGTTCTTTTTTTCTCAAGATTGCTTTGGTTATTTGGGCTCTTTTGTGTTTCCATACAAATTTTAAAATGATTTGTTTTAACTCTGAAAAATTCTGTTGATACTTTGATAGGAATTGCATTGAATCTGTAGATTGCCTTAGGTTGTAAGACCATTTAAGCAATATTATTCTTTCAGTTAATAAGCATGATATCTTCCCACTTGTTTTCATCATCTTCAGATTTTCATTAACATATTATAATTTTCAGTGTACAAGTATTTTACCTCCTTGATTAGATTTATTCCTAGTATTATTTATATTCTTTTAATGCAATAGTAAGCGAGATCTTCTTCTTAATTTTTCTTCCTACAGTTTGTTATTAATGTATATAAATATATTAATTTTGTATTCTCCCACTTTGCTGAATTGATTTATTAGTTCTAATTACTTTTGGAAGCATCTTTAGGATTTTTCTCTATATAAAAAATCTCATGTCATCTGCAAACAGTGATGGTTTTACTTCCTACTTTCCAACTTGGATTTTTCTTTTTCTTGTCTAATTGCTGTGGCTAGGACTTCCAACACTATGTTGAATAAAATTGTCAAGAGTGGGCATCCTTGTCTTGTTCCTGACCTTCAAGGAAATGCTTTCAGCTTTTCACCATTGAGTAAGATTTTCGCTGTGGTCTTGTCATGTATGGCCGTTATTATATTGAGTCACATTACCTCTAAACCCACTTTATCGATAGTTTTATCATAAATGGATGTTGAATTTCGCATAAGCTTTTTTTCTGCATCTGTTGGATGATCTGTATGATTTTTATCCTTCAGTTCATTAACATGGTCCATCATATTGATTGATTAGGAGATGTTGAACCATACTTGCATCCCTTGGATAAATCCATTTGATCATAGTGTATGATCCGTTTAATGTACTTTTAAATTCTGTTAGCTGATATTTTGTTGAGGATTTTTGCATTTATGTTCATCAGTGATATTGTCCTCTAATTTTCTTTCATTGTGGTGTCTTTGTCTAGTTTTGGTATCAGGGTGATATTGGCCTCATAAAGTGTGTGTGGAAGTGTTCCTTCCACTTTATTTATTAATTATTTTAATAATTGAGGAAAAATAGGTGTTATCTCTTTTTTTATAGAACTCTTGTGTAATTCATGTGTGAAGCTGTCTGGTCCTGGACGTGTGTTTGTTGAGAGTTTTTTAAGTTGCTGATTCAATTTTATTACTGGTAACCAATCTTCTTCCTGATTCATTCTTGCGTCATAACCTCACTTATTAACATATGTAACATACCTTAAAGGAAGCAGTTATATAATTTTGTCTAATTTCTGCAAGTCTAGAAAAAATATACATATTCTGGCAAAAGTTTTGCTTGAAGTGTAAATGAACTTTTAGTAATTTTTCTTACACAGTGTATTTTCATAATTTAGTGGTTCTCTAAAAGATTTGTCCAGGTCTTAATCCCCGGAGTGTTCAAGGAAAAAATGTCATTGCAGATGTAATTAAATTAAGGATCTTGAGCTGAAGATATTATCCTAGTGGGCCCTACATCTAGTAAGTGACCTTATAAGAGGAAAATAAAAGGATATTTGTGATAGGCAGAAAATAAAATGACACTGACAAGGGAAAGCAGTGTGAAGGCAAAGGCAGAGCAGTGAGTGATGTCAAAACAGTTGTGGTACCAGCAAACTCCAGAAGATAGAAACTATGAAGAAAAGATTCTCTTGAATGCATACATGTATATGTATGACTGAGTCCCTTTGCTCTCCACCTGAAACTACTGCAGCCTTGTTAATTGGCTATAAAGAAACGTTTGTTTCAAGAAAAAAAAAACAGATTCTCTCCAAGAGCCTCCAAGTGGAGTGCAGCCCTGATGATACCTTTACTTTGAACTTCTGGCCTCCAGGACTTTAAGAGAATAAATTTCTATTGTCTTCAAGCCATCAGTTTGTGTTAACTGTTACATCAGTCACAGGAAACCAAGATATCACATAAGATCAATAATATATGTTCATCAAACCCAATAACTCTAAATTCTATGAGGGAGGAAACACTAAGATTTTGTTGATTGCTATATCTGGCACACACAGCCAGCCTGGTGAAGCAGAGTACTTATGAGGCGGAGTATCTAGGTGCATGGCTGACTTAGGAAAAAAAAAAGATTGTGTTTCTCAATCCCCCTTGCAGCTGGCTGTAGCCTAGGGACTATTTTGTGTCAAAGGGGTAAAAACACATGTGAAGTAGTAACTGGAAGTGTGTGCCCATGATAGGAAGGAGCACCATGATGGATAAACAGGAGCCACCAATTCATATAAGAAATATATTTGTTTTGGCGCAAGATGAGGTGAGATTGAGAACAGAAACAATGCCTGAAAGAATAAGAACATAAAAGTGCTATGCAATATCTGAATGCTTACATAGACTTTTCTATAACAAAAAGGTTAAAAAGTACTACTGCTTTTTTTTTTAAAGTTGAGGACAGAGAGGATTTCTGTCACAATTAAACTTACTTCTAACTTATATAAAAGTTAACTTGCCTGTGATATTTGTTGAATGAGTTGAATGAGTTTAATTATTCAACAGAAATATTTTATATTGAGTGACAGTATCTTGGAGAAAATGAGAAAAGTTATTTTCTTGAACTATTTCTTGATTGAAATAATTTTGTACACTCTCTCCCATTTATCTGCATATCAAGGAAAAAATGATTTTTATAAGAATTTAATGGAAATATATACATTTTATTTCTATTTCTCTACCTCCTACATGTAAGCCATAAAATATTTTTATTGTTTGCTTTTAAAATTTTAATTATAAATACTTAAGAACCAGGTTCCAACCCTGATTCTTCATCTGTCATCACTAGACTGTAAATTTTTACTGGAAAGAACTGTAATTACATCAATGTTTATCATTTCAATTCCTGGGATCAAACTTTTCCCCTGTTAATTATCCATAAACCCATCTTGTCTTATCACATTTGAAAATGGAATAAAATTGGAAAAAATGTTTTTTAGGTGATGTCTTATTGATACATGTAGGTTAACTGCTACCTCCATAAAATATTGATCCTTTGGAATTTAATTTTTGTTTCCACATTCCCATCTATATGATGCTCAATGAATGTCTGCTGCATTGATTTTTATGTCTCAAAGAACCCCTACAGAGGAGTTTCTCTCAACAATATTGTGTGATCATACATATTTTGGAATTTGAACAAATTCCATTTTTTATAGTTGGTCTGTTGCCTCTATGAAATGCCAACCTATTTGTTTCTGACAGATGTTTTACTGTACATTTTCAAAGATCTTATTAAAAAAATTCTTAATAATTATCTATAAAGGCAACTTTGTTCACATGGATGCCAGGAGTCAGACAACTAATCAACACTTATTAGTGAAGTTTTTGTGGGAAGGGCCAGGGCATGATGCTGTCAAGCAGCTTTTGTCTTCCTTGCCTTTTTTCTCCCTATGTGAAACTTAAAATCACCTTTTCACAGATTCAGATAAGTTTTTCTCTCAGTGATGATTTCCCAATCTGTGCAAATGGAATTAACCATCTTTTATTTCACTGAATTTAGTGGATACACCATTTTTATGAATTTTATTTTGTGTGGAATATTGAAATAAAAGAAAACATTCATGGGAGTTCTGATATATGGTAGTTTCTAGAACCGACTGATATTCCTGAAAATCCCACTTTAACAGAGTCCCTATGCCTGATGAGGCAGATAGAGTTACAGCATCATTTCTAAATGCTGAAGGGATGAGGGAAATGGAACCTGAGTGCTTGAAGAGTGAGGATGAAGTGTGGAGGAACAAGCCTGAGGCTGCCCTGGTGGGTAGAATGGATTGGCATGTTATCTCATGATCAGGTTGGGATGGCCAAACTCTGAGCAGACTTGTTGGGGGTTGCTGCTGCTGCTGCTGCTAAGTCACTTCAGTCGTGTCCGACTCTGTGTGACCCCACAGACGGCAGCCCACCAGGCTCCTCCGTCCCTGGGATTCTCTAGGCGAGAATACTGGAGTGGGTTGCCATTTTCTTCTCCAGTGCATGAAAGTGAAAAGTGAAAGTGAAGTCGCTCAGTCATGTCTGACTCTTAGCGACCCCATGGACTGCAGCCTACCAGGCTCCTCCGTCCCTGGGATTCTCTAGGCGAGAATACTGGAGTGGGTTGCCATTTTCTTCTCCAGTGCATGAAAGTGAGAAGTGAAAGTGAAGTTGCTCAGTCATGTCTGACTCTTAGCGACCCCATGGACTGTAGCCTACCAGCCACCTCCGTCCATGGGATTCTCCAGGCAAGAGCACTGGAGTGGGTTGCCATTGCCTTCTCTGTGTTGGGGGTTAACTTTATACCAGTACTCAGCCACACACACACAAAATTTATAGCTCTTAATAATTGAATATTTGCAGAAAAATTACCCTGGATGAATTCAGTCATTGTGGTTAAGTTCAGGAAAGAAGGAATGTCAACTTCTCCATCCAGGGCTTTTCAAAGAGGATAAAAGTCATAAGAAGATTGAACACATATAAAACTTTAGAGACCTTTGGATCAAACTAAAGAGCATTACAGTGAGGCATGTACTTTTTTTGCTCTCTATATTGGCTGAAGCTACTAAGTAGATATTAAGAGTGGCATTGCTTGAAGTGTGGCCTTGAATCCCATGATTTATCCATTTTTAGATCTTTTTTCAGGAGTTTTCCTATGTGCAATCAGTGTACTTGCCACTTTTTGAAATTTATTAAGACAATGTCCTTGTCTGATTTCAGCAATCTGTCTCACACAATTAGTTGTAATTTTTATTTCCCATTATAGAGCCGTGGATTACTTTTCCACATCAGTCTTTAACTGAACTGGACATTAAAAGTGGATTCTTATTGAGCCACACAAAGCAATGTTGAGAGTTATTTTGCAGCAAAGCCCTGGTGATGTTGACTTTATTTATTGCTCAGTCACCTTAATGTAAAATTCAGTATGGTCAGTTTCATAAAAATCAAGGCAAGAACTGCAGACAGACTGCTTGAATCACTTCTGACCACAAGAAATGGACATGCGTTTTCAATTCCAGCTAAGTATTTAACATCTGCATGTTATGGTGCTTCCAAAAACCTGACAGAAATGTCATCAATGAAACTGAGAAGAAAATATTTCTGACAGACTTTTTCTTTGGCTTTCCTAGTATTCCACTTGCCAAATTTATGAAGAAAAAAAGCCTTGCTCTCCTGTACTTTCCAGATATTTACTTTTTTTTAAAAAAATGAGGAAATCTGGGATCAGTGGCAGAAGATGGGATTGCAAAATGAGCTGCTGTAATAATCAGAACTAAGGAATAACTTATATTCTTGGCTACCACCATCGCCTAGCATACTGCCATGGCTCTGCAATAATAAGAGAAGTGAAGTGAAGGGTTTTTAACAATATTGAAAATTCACTGTACTGCTTGACAGCTTAACATGTCAAGTCAATGTCTTTCAGGGCAAAAGTTTAAGTAGTAAACATGTATCTGTGTGTGTGTGTGTATATATATATATTTTTTTTTTTTTTAATTCAGGATACAGTATTGAAAAATCATCCTTCATATTAATGAGATGGACCTGGTCTTTTTTTAGAAAGGAAACTCTGGTTTCCTGTTATATACTGTGTCTAGGCTCTTAGGGTGAAAGTTATTTATTAGCTTAACCGCATAACCACACAGCGATATTACCCTGTAGTCTTTGCTGTCAGGCAGCTGCCACTCAGCTATCAAGTTTCAGAGTTAGAATGTGAAACCAAATCTTATTTAACTCCAGAGTCCTCCTGCATGGGGACTGCACTGACCTAACCTATAGGAAACAGTGAAAAGCATGTGCCAAGGTGTATTGTGAGCAGGAGATGATGTGGGCTGATCGATAAATAGCCTATCAACTAAGTCTCCCACATTTCCTCTGACACTCTTCCCATTCACCTAGGCTCCTTTCAGTCCTTTCCTTACAGGGAAGCAAAGAATAAGCTTACACATAGATGCATCAAATTATTTTACCTTTCAGTTTATTTGTAATGGTTTATTATGAAAATTTAAATTTAAACTGTATATATATATATAAAATTATGAACTTCCAGGCATAAAGCTTCCATAAGCACCAACTCATGGTCAGTATTCCCTCCATGTTATTTTGAAATGAATCTCTAAACAGCATTATTTCATCCATAAACATTTTGAGTTGTATCTCTAGAATAAAGAATTTTAAAAAACATAGCTATAACAGTATTAATATTCACCTAGATGAATGAACTTTATTTCCTTAATCTCATCGAGTCTCTTTTCAGTGTTTAAATTCCTCTGATGGTCTCATACTTTATTTTCACAAGTTGATTAGCTTGAGACAGGATCCAAATACCTTTCACACCTCACTCTCTTTTCTTTTGGTTTCTGTTTTAAGTCCCTTTTCATCTCTAGGTTCATACTCAGCCTCTCAATTTCTCTCTCTCTCTTCTTCCTTTACCTCTCTCTCCCCTACAATTTATTTGTTGAAGAAACTGAATGAGACTTGTCCCAAAGTCTGGATCTTATTGCTTCCCCCAGTGTTCCTTTGTCCTATTTCCTGTAAATTAGTAGTAACTGCTAAAAGACTTGATTGGGTATAGATTTGACAGAACTATTTTATGGTTGCACCTATTATCAGGATCAGGAGTTACATAATGTCTTATGATCTCTCTTGTGTTGATATTAACAGGGGCTTAGAATCACTGTTTGGACCCATTAACTTGCCATGTGTGTGCTAAGCTGGCTTCAGTCTTGTGTGACTCTTTGTGAGCCTACAGACCATAACCTGCCAGGCTCCTCAGTTCATGGGATTCTTCAGGCAAGAGTGCTGGAGTGGGTAGCCATTTCCTTCTCCAGGAGATCTTCTCCATCCAGGGATCGAACCTGCATTTCCTATGTCTCCTATATTGGCAGGCAGGTTCTTTACCACTAGCACCACCTGGGAAGCCCCGTTAACTCATTAGCACTTACCAACAGCAATATTCTAATTATCTCTTTTTTTCCTGCATTTATTAAGGGTGTGTGTGTGTGTGTGTGTGTATGGTATTTGTGTATAGATACTATATAATATACATATTACCATCAGGAGTTACCTTTTCTTTGATCATCTCTCCTGTATTGTATACATGTAATATATACACATGTATATATAGTCTGCCTCTTACTCTACTATACTATACTTGCTATACTATATTCTTACTGTACTATATTGGCGATCACACATAATAGTATACAAAGATATTCCTTGTGGTATGATCCTTTAGTTTTATCTGTCAACTGGACTTTGATAAGGAGTACCCAGATAGCTGGTGAAGCATTATTCTGAGTGTATCTAAAAGGGTGTTTCCAGAAGAGATTGACATTTGAACCCACAGACTGAGTAAAGATCAGCCTCACAAATACAGCAGGCATCATCCAAATCCTTGGGCCCAAATATAACAAAAAGAAAGGAGGGTGAATTGTCTCTCTTTACTAGACCGGGAACATCCATAATCTCCGACCCTTTGACATCAGCAGCTCCTTTTGGTCTTCAGGGTTTTATACTTTAACAGAAGTATACTAGCTTTCCTGGTTCTCTAGTTTGCAGACAGAGGATCATGGTGTTTCTTGGTCTCCATAATCACGTGAGTCAGTTCCTACAATAAATCTCCTCTTATTCATTTCTGTATACATATGCTATTGGTTCTGTTCTCTGGAGAACCCTGAATAACATATTCCTCATTTTTTTTCTAGCTACGGTTCAGTCAGTTCAGTTGCTCAGTTGTGTCCGACTCTTTGTAACCCCATGCCCTGCAGCATGCCAGGCTTCCCTGTCCATCATCAACTCCCAGAGCTTGTTCAAACTCATGTCCATTGAGTCGGTGATGCCATTCAACCATTTCATCCTCTGTCATCCCCATTCACTTGCTTTCAATCTTTCCCAGCATCAGGGTCTTTTCCAGTGAGTCAAGTTCTTTGCATCAGGTTTCCAAAGTATTGGAGTTTCAGCTTTAGCATCAGTCCTTCCAATGAATATTCAGGAGTGATTTCCTTCAGGATTGACTCGTTTGATCTTGCAGTCCAAGAGACTCTCAAGAGTCTTCTCCAACATCACAGTTCAAAAGCATCAGTTGTTCATAATACTCTGTTATGTGGAAATACCACAGCTCACTAAGTTCCCCATTAATTAACATTTTGGTTATTTCCAGTCTTTAGCAGTTTGAAATCGTATAGAAATCAATACCCATGTGTACCAAGTTCATTATATTCTGGCCAATGTATCTTTGAGGGTGAGATTTCTAAGTCAAACAGTAAATGAACATATTTGATGATCTGAAAATAACTCACTCTCACATACTGAAACTCTTATCTTCAGTAGGTTTCTACTACTTCTAGGGAGGGAAGTAAACCATTAACATGAATAAAGATCCCGTGGTCTTAATTAGATTTTCAGCTTCCATGCCATCATGATCCCCTTCATTCTCTGCCCCAGCCACACTATACCTCTGTTCCTCAAACGGTACCATTTACTGTATGAAATAAGAAATTTGAACTGAAATTTAAACAGATGCTTTTTTGATTACACAGGCACTGTACAGTGTCATTATGTGGTGGTTAATGAGTTTGGTGTGAGAACTAGCACTCAACTATTGTAGAATACATATATGTCTAAGATTCAAAATCTTAAACTATGATGTGAACAGACTTCCAGTCTCCAGCTGTTTGTGTATCTTATTTTACTTACATTGCTTTCACCATCCCCATATTGATATAATAGAGGAAAAGATAAATAAATAAATATTAATAAATAAAAGGTGAATTTAATGGTGCTGTTGTTTCAGCTCTAGACAAATAGCACTAAGGGCTATATCCTTCTTAGAAGTAGAAACAGTAATAGCTCTCAACTTGAAAACAAAAATTGTGTCTGGTAGCATTTTGTGCCTCTTTATAAAGGGTGCCTATAGTGCATCAAAAATTTAAAAACCAGCTTCAATCTGCTGGAGGATCCATGGCCCATTTCTATCACCTAAATTGATTGCAGTAGTGGCAAGGAAAAAAATAGTGGCAAGATAGGGCAAAAATTTCTAATAGTGACCATATATACAGTTGATGTGGAAGATGCAGTTTCCATTTCTGGGCTGTGAAGATCCCCTGGAGTAGGGCAGGGCAACCCACTCCAGTATCCTTGCCTGGAGAATGCCATGGACAGAGAAGCCTGGTGGGCTATAAGACTGGATTGCAAAGAGTCAGACATGATTGAAGCGACTTAGCATGCACACATACTGTTGATAAGACCACGAGAAACAATAAATACATTTTAGGTAGGAATATAAAAGAAAATAAGAAGTTTGGAAATGCCTAGTAGTCATGGGTGCCAGGATTACTTTGGTTCAATTTCAACATGAACATCATACCTTAGTCTAGAGGTCTAAAAGATGAAAGACAACACAGAAGGATTCCAAAAGCTCAGAAATGTCAGCATTTGGCTTTAAAAAATCCCAGAACTGTTTACATCTGGTACTGTATTGCAAGACTGCATAAGCTGTAATGTCTTGTGATTCACTTTAAGGCAACATATAAATACTGAAAGATCTGAAATGTAAAACAATCTGTTTTGCAACTCTTGGAGCATTGCACAGAGTCATTGTAGTTTCCAGGGAAAAATATGCTTGTGAAGAAGAGTCTTTAGCAATTGGTTGCATTTATGAAAAAAAATCTGATCCACAGAGAAACATCCTGCTGTTACTAGATCCTTGCAGAATCCTCTAAATGTAGGTTTGCATCTGTTAGAGGGAATGAGGCAGGTTTTCCACTGACCTTGACCTGATGGTTTTCAGTGGGCTGTGCATAGGGCACAGCTGTAGACGCATTCTCCAAGTTTCCAGTCTGTCATGGATTTTTTTTTTTTTTGCCAAATACAAGGTGTGATTGTAATAATTTATTGGCTTATAAAAATACCCAGTAAACACATTATGACAATAAGAAAAAAAATCTCACTTCAATAAAATTACATCCACCCACTCAAAATAACTTGGATTTCTTGTGACCAGTGGTATAACTTTATTTACTTAAATTACAATTGTGATGTAAAATTTAGTATGCACAAGGCCTATAAGATGTGATTTCACCAAAGTGTATTTTTACTTGTAGAAAGTGAGAGGCATTCCACACAAGTGGAGAACGTGGATTTGGGAGACAAAAGTTCTGCATCAAGGACTTGACTTTGCACTTTGCTAGCTTGTGATTTTGAACAAGAAGCTTGATATTTTCCCCATGTTCTTTGTGTCCTTGTGAACAAAATTAAGACTAGGTTTCTTGACAGTCTCAAGAAACACATCTCAGAGTCTCCTGATGATTACAAAAATATGTCAAAGAACTTTGAGAAGGGTAAATGTTACCATCTGTAATCTAATCATATAATTATTTGTTACTATTAGTAATAGGGTAGAAGACAATAGGTCACAGTGGTAAAGAATCTGCTTGCCAATGCAGGAGATGGAAGAGACCCTTTGTCAGGAAGACCCCCTGGAGTAGAAAATGGTACCCCACTCCAGAATTCTTGCCTGGAGAATCCCATGGACAGAGGTACCTGGCAGGCTACAATCCATGGGGTCACAAAGAGTCAGACATAATTGAGTGACTGAACATGCAGGAAACAATAAAATTAAAACTAATATATTGAAGGGTAAAATATATTCTCTTTTAAATATTATATAACTGTGAATGTGCTAGTAATACATGACTAAAAGTAGAACTTTTATTATATTTAACAGAATTAATAAATGCGAGTTTGTATTTCAAGACAAAATAGTTATTTCAGAAAGTGATGGAAAACTTTTAAACATTTAAATATAATAGGCGCTTACATTTTACTTGAATACATTCGATGCCAAATGTAATTGAAATCGCAGTTAAAGAAACCTAAGAAACTCTTCTAAGGTTAAGTATATGACTAATACATTCTTTTATTTCAGAAATAAACTTTATAGTAATAAGATTATATACCTAAAGGCATTGCTATTTTTTTAACTTTTGCTTATTATAATTATTTATATGTAGCCAAAGCTAATATTTTATGTCTGAAATGAAAGGTACCTTTAGGTTGCTTCAGAGTTATAATTCTTTACACATACCACTTTGATCATATATGGGAAGAATAAAAAACATTTTGATCAATAAGATTGGACATTTTTAGCCAGTATGTTAGTAACAAATATCACTTTGCTAATTAAGTATAATATAGTATGCATAAGCTTTTCCCTTTAATTGCCAGATAAAAATTCATTCTGAATTCTACTTATAGAACAAATAAATGCAAAACAAGAAAAACTGTTTAGTATTCACAAAGGACACCTGAGTACTTTATTTTACATGTCAAAGATGAAAATCACAAATAAATTAAATGGTAGAAAACTATTTTCTTTTATCATTTAAAGTGTTTCCTACACACAGTCCAGGAGACTCTGACAAGATTAGGGAAGTCCACCCTACTACTCTAAAGATTAAAAAAAAAAAATCAAATAAAATGTAACCAAGTTTAAAGAAAATACCTTCTTGAGCCAGAAATTAAAACTATCGAATTCCTAAGTCTCAGACGAAAGGGAAAGTAAAAGCTAACCAGTGAGATACACTTAAAGCCAAATACACCACAGTATATTGAAATCAGCTGTACAAAGTATGGGCTCTAGTACTACTTCAGTCATGCACAAATGTTAGCAAATGTTAAGATCTGGCTTGAGCTGTGGAAGGTAATAGTCCTGATTTAGAGTTCAGTGTACACTTGTAGCCTAGAGACAATGCTTTTGCCCAATCTATGACCAAGAGGTAAACCTGGAGCCTATTTTCCATGACATAGTAGTTAGAAAATCTTCACCCAGTAATGCCAAGATGCTGTAAGAAACAGGAAGAGAGCTCGCCTTTTATTCAGGGCATGGCTAAAAAAAGCATTGCTCACCCAGGGAGAAATTAAAACCATAGCCAAGACTCTTCATGCAGTGAAGTAACCTCAAGCTAAGTAATTAACATAAATAACCATGAAAACTCCACTTGTCCCAAAGTAAAATATGTTAGGTCTTGAAAAAGGCAATTGTAAAATCACATCATAGAAATGCCTCCCTATTTGAGAGAACCTGTAAATCTCCCGTAAACTCTGAAGATGAGCTCTGTAAAAATGTACGGTCAAGAGAACAATGGATACATAAGGAGATGGGATACAGGGAAAGAAGAAAGCTGGGTACGGCCGAGAGGGGGAAAAAGTTAGATGGGTACCTAGGTTTTCGAATGTTAATACTTTGAAAACAAAGTTGTTTTCCTAGTAACATTCTAATGAAGTCCTGGAAAATGGCAATATGTTATTTGTCAATGATCCAGCTATTCCATTTTCAGAAAAACGTTTAGAAAATAGGACATAAAGTGGTATTGCATTTTTACCTCATGTCTGAGTTTAATATGACCAAAAAAAAAAAAAAAAAGACTAAATTTTTTCTCTTTCTCCATCTTCCCAAAGCTGATGGACTCCTGTGAGTCTATTATTTGAATGTGCAGTGAAGAGTAGGACAGAGCAACCAGAAGTCAGGCAGAGGGTCCAGAAAATGAATAAGTTAGGAAAAAAAAAAATAAGACTAAAAATATATATACATCATAACCTCATCTAGACAAGAAATTCAGTAGGTATAGAATTATTGGAATTTTCAACAGTCTCTAGATAGTATCTTCAGTATACTTTTGAAGCAAAGAGAAGATACATAAAACTGAAAAAAGAAAAAAAAAGCATAAGCAAAAATGAACTCTTTAAATAGAACTGAATTGTAGCTTGCTTATGACTTGCAGAAATGTCACACTGAGAAAGCATAGTGCTTAAATAAATAATTGAGAGACAAACTTTAACGCAGCTGAAGTTCAGAGTGCACACTACCAGTACCCACATATCAGAAAGAAAACATAAATTTTAAAAATTGGTGTCAGGATGTAAAGAGTGCTGGTGCAACCAAAGGTCATCAGCCTAAGAGGAAGCAGAACACCAGCAATGATGCCAGCGGGAACCTACCACTTGTACCCCAGAGAACAAGAGAATCTCATCACAAGATGCTCCCCAGAGTGGAAGAAGCAGTATTTCTAGATTACAGTTGGAGGAACTGAATTCATTTTTATCCATTTATCTCCTAAAGAACATCTTGGTTGCTTCCAAGATTTGTGAATCATGAAGAAAGCTTCTGTAAACAGGCTCTGCATGGGTTTTTTTGGACATAAGTTTCTGATTTATTTGGGTAATTATTGAGGTGCATGGTTGTTGGGTCATGAGATAAGAGTATGTTCAGATTTGTAAAAAAGAAAAAGAAAAACCTGCCAAACTGTCTTCCAAAGTAGTTGTACCATTTGATAGTCCTACCATCAAAAAGTAAGACTTCCTGTCATTCCACATCCTCACCAGCATTTGGTGTTGTCAATATTTTGGATTTTGATCATTCTAATAGACATTGAGTAGTATTTCATTTTAATTTGCAATTCCCTAGTGTCATGTGATGTTGAACCTCTTTTCATATGCTTACTTCCCATCTGTATATCTACTTTGCTCTTGACACTTTTGAAGTACCAATTAATAAATCAAGTTTTTAAATTAGATTTTTGAGGTTTTCCCTTAAGATTGAGTATCAGACATATTTCACTAAAATTGCAGGCACTGTAATAACAGTTCATGGTTGCTATCTTAGCCTGCAATATTCTCAAACTAGAGAATATTGAATATCCTCCAAAATATAAAGGGTGATATGAACCATTATTTTTATCTCTGTATCACTGTCTGCCCTAGAATGCTTAATGACAGCTCCTTCCTTTTTATTTAAGGAAAAGTTAACATAGGAAGAAATTTCAAAATACTACCAGATCTGGCTTTCTGTCATATTCTCTTCTTATGTCTCAGACAGTCCAGAATCTGCCTGCAATGCAGGAGACTCAGCCTCAATTCCTGGTTCTATCCCCTGGAGCAAGAAATGGCAACCCACTCCAGTATTCTTATCTGGAGAATTCCACGGACAGAGGAGCCTGGTGGGCTATAGTCCATGGGGTCACACAGAGTCAGACATGACTGAACAACTAATACTTTTCACTTTCACTTTCTCCTCAACAAAGTTGTGAAGGTGATGAGCAGCAATGTTCTAAGTAACTGGCTAATTGGTTTATTCATTTTCACAGGTAATTAATTAAATACATTTACTGAGGATGAAATTTATGTTCACAAAGAAGAGACCCTATAGAATACTGATTCCATATATTCCTGGAAAGGATTGTTGAACTTGGCAAATATTTGCAGTTTTTTTTAAGATACTAACATGTATCCCTACATCAGCCAAAAGCAGAGAATGGTTAGACATTCCACTTGATACCTGTACTTATGTCTTTCAAAGGATGTTTCCAGTTTCAATATTTTAAATTAAATTAGGAATACAATGGGTAAAGTTTTATTTCTCATTCCTAATTTGATTTAACTGTTTGTGGTGATAATAATGATAATATTCACCATGGCATTAATTTCAAAGAAAATAGCTCTTCAAGTTCTTTCCCTGTTTCTCCAAAAGAGAAATACCATAGATCCACATTACAGATTCAGTATAAAGTTCGTCCTCAGCTCTGTCATTCATTAAAATACACATCTCATTTTCAAAGTTGCATTTCATGAGGAAATTTAACTTGTTTAACAGCTTGCCCAGTTCTACCATACACTGTTATTGTATAGTATAGTCAATTTACATTTAAACATAAATCAATTTTAAGAGGATAACTAAAACTTCACTGTCATTAGAGGCAGATGGAAACTGAGGCAATTGAATCAAGGAGAAAGGAGACATTGATATTGTGGCTACACCATCCCTTGTCTCTCATAACTCTTCTAACCCCGTTCCATTGGCTTTGAATAATCAGGCTTTAGGAGCATGAGATTATCTTGGTTGAAATAAAGACAGTTAAATTGAATTATGACAGTATGTACTCAGTGCCTATTAAGAAATACTAGAAGTGAATGGGTATGGATTTGTTTATTCCAGTTAAAGTATTTACTGAACATGCAGGAATCTGGTCAAATTTAACTCACATTGGCGGAAGGTCACCAATGATTAAAATGGGAAGGGACTCCTGTCTTGAATAAGTGCATTGGGTTTTCATCAAAGAAGCAGAACTGCTCAGAGATACAGAATAAAGAATTGATTTTGAAGATTCGATCTTGCATAGACTTCTTAAACTCCCACATTTGTCTGTTTCCCACTGCCTGTTAACTGAGTTGCATGTTGACCGGAAGGAGATGACAGTGCTATTGATCATGAAGATGCACAATTACCTAACTCAGGGCTTGAGTAGTTGAAGACCTGGATGCTACCTCATGTCAACAAGATGAGTCAACAGTTCAGTAACAACTTGAGTGAGCTACAGCAGTGTTTGGTTCTATATTAATTCTCAGAGAGAAAACAACTTCTTATTTACTTCATCTTATACACATTGCTCTGATGACCACCTTTAATCTGGACACATTCAGGGAAGGCAATTTTTGAAAATGTGGTTCAAATTACTTAATGTCCCAGAGTACAAAGGCATTGCATTGATTATATTGGGGGAGATATTAATGGAACAAGCACACAGACATATAGAAGTATAACTGGTACAAGTATCATGGAAAGGAGGTTTAAAGTGCTTTGAGATAAAAGGAACTGACTAGTTAAGGAAGTTAAAAGCTACCTTAAATTCTCAACTGAAGGAAAAGAAAATTTTACTAAGCAAACTTAAGAGATAAAGAAGCTTTTCAAAAAGTGGGAAGAGCATATGCAAATATCTGATGAGAGGGCCCATAGCACCTGCCTGAATTTATGGAAAAGTGAAAGTGAAAGTATTAGTTGCTCAGTTGTGTTGGATTCTTTGTTTATTTATTTTTTTTCTTTCCTTCATTTTTATTAGTTGGAGGCTAATCACTTTACAGTGTCATAGTAGTTTTTGCAATACATTGACATGAATCAGCCGTGGATCCACACGTGTTCCCCATCCCGATCCCCTCTTCCGTCCCCCTCCCCATCCCATCCCTCCCGGTCTTCCCAGTGCACCAGCCCTGAGTTGGACTCTTTGTGACTCTCTGTACTGTAGCCCATCAGGCCCCTCTGTCCATGGAATTTTGCAGGCAAGAAAATTGAAGTAGGTAGCCACTCCCTTCTCCAGCAAATAGATCTTCCTCACTCAGGGATCGAACCCAAGTCTTCATTGCAGGCAGATTCTTTACCATCTAAACATCAGGGAAGCCTGAATCTATAGGTAGAATTTAATCTGGACTTTGAAATATTAAGTTCTATATCTTTATGTAGCTATATAACTGCATTAGGTCTATAAGTATAGTTACAGACATGTGTATATGAGATATGGTCAGAGATAAATACTTAAAGATATAAATCATTCAACTTCTAGACATAGAGTATATAGCATGAAGACAACTGATCAGCTCATTTTCTAAACATATATTATTTTAAATCAAGGTTATTTGTCGGTCCTTAACCTTCAGAAGCTTAAAATCAATCAGTTAGCAAAATGTCTTAGAACAAGGAAAAAATATAATTATAAATGATTTAAGTTCACTCATTTATTTAAAAGCATTTATTATATGCCTGCAAAGTACCAGATTATTGTAGCAGAAGCTGAGAATGGGATATATATATATGTGACAATTGACTTCAATATATAGGGCAAGAGAGTTTGCAGCAGAAAGATTTATGGAAATAAACAATTATACTGAGAGTGAAGATATATAAAATACTATGAGCATAGGAGTGGGTTTATCAGTAGGGGAGTAATACTAAAAATGACTTTTTTTTTAATTACTTGGAGGCTAATTACTTTACAATATTGCAGTGGTTTTTGTCATACATTAAAAAGAATGATTTAGCAGCTGAGCAAGCATTAGAGGAGTTTCAAGACAAAATGAACTCTACGTGCAGAAGTACTGAAGAGTAAATCACCACACTTATTTAGCCCAGAGAATTCTGTGCAGCATGATATTATTTGAAGCATGAATGGAGAGAGGCGTGTGCAGGGAGAGAAGAGGATCAAATAGCAAGAGTTTACACATATGTGAAGAATTAAAACTCTATCCTAGAACTAAGAGTGGATAATAAATTTTGGCCAAGAAATATAAATGATAAAAGAACTAAGCAGTAATATTGAAGATAAATTGAAGAAAAGATATCTGGAAAAGTCAAAATGTCTGCCTAGTGCCATCAGATAACCTCAAAAAGACAGTTTATAAAAGCTCTCTTTGAGCCACTCTATTATAGTAGTCTTGTAAGTATGGACAATTTAGTCCTTTTAGAGTAGCTGGGAAGTATGGAGCAAAGAAAATAATTTTGTAGATTTATTAAAAATTAATGCAGTGAAAGGACTTCATTTTCTGTAATGGGGTGAAAAGCACTATACTTGCCTTCCTGCCATAAGCAACTAGAAAACAGATAAAATATATGAAGTAACTGTTATGATGAAGGACATTATTGAGAGCCGGACTGTGATCCTTTAGGAAAGGGGGAAAGATAAGTGAATGATATTCTTTCTGTATTTTTCTTCCTTTATAAGCCATGGTGTCGTAAGGGGCAACCCAGGCAGAGCAGGGCATCCTCACCGAGTTGCGGAGACAGAGACTCCACAGCAGGGACGTTGCAGTGGCGGAAGTGCATAGAGGAGAGTCACAGCGAGCAGGTAGTCGTGAAGCAAGAGAACTTGGAGTATCTGTACACGGTCCCACTTAAGGACTGCTAGGCTGCATGAAAGTGAAATGAGATCTCATGAGGCCAGGCAAAAAAGGAAAAAAACCAACTGTCAGAGAAAGAACAATTGCCATGAAACTCTAAGCGCAACAGTTTCCACAGTTTCCAAAAGGCTAGGTGATAATTGACTTTGAAATGGCCAGAGTAGAAAGGACTAGTTATATACCCAGGGCATTCAGTAGAGATCTCAAAAAGCACAATTTCGTGCTCAATTAAATAGGGTGAGTGAAAGTGAAAGTGTTAGTCACTCATTCATGTCCAACTCTTTGAAACCCCATGGACTATATATAACCCACCAGGCTCCTCTGTCCATGGAATAGATTCTAAAGGCAATTCTACACCTGCTGTAATAAAGCTTAAAAGCAAGTCTGAAGAGGATCAGGTGGTTTCACAAGTAATATAATTGCTGAAAAATAAAGTTGAAGGTAAAGTGTATCATATAAAAATGCATATATAGAAAGTAGTGAAAATTTTACAAAATGCTGAATACAACAAAATCTTTCGTTAAGAAACAATTGACTGTATAAGCAAAAATAAAAGCAATGTATCATTGAGTTTATAAATTATGTACATACAAATTGAAAGTCCTGTCCAACTTTTTGCAACTCCATGGACTGTAGCCCACCAGGCTCTTCTGTCCATGGAATTCTCCAGGCAAGAATACTGGAGTCGGTTGCCATTCCCTACTCCAGGGCATCTTGCTGACCCAAGAATAGAACCCAGGTCTCCCACATTGCAGGTGGATTCTTTACCATCTGAGCCACCAAGGAAGACTGTAGATTTAAGATCTAAAGATTATGAGAATATTAAGATAAAGGAAAAGAGGGGTTAATCTATGAATATTGTTGAGAAGTTTCCACATATAGGTGAAAGAATAAAATATTAATTGAAGACAAACTGTAACAAATTAAGGATGTACATTTTAAACTTGGAGTAATCACTGAGAAAATAAAATATTATAGTCATCCCTCATCATCCATGGGGGATTGGTTCCAAGACCCATTTTGAATACCAAAATCTGCAGATGCTCAGGTCCCATAGTCAGCTGTCCTTATCCCCAGATTCTGAATCTGTGGATTCAGCCAGCAGCAGGCTATAAACATAGTACACAACCTACAGTTGGTTGCATCTGTGGATTCAGAACTCTCAGATAAGGAGAGAAAACTGTGTATTTATTGAAAATAAACCAAATGTAGGTGGACCCACACAATTGAAACCTGTGTTGTACAAGGGTCAACTCTATGCTAATGATCCATTAAAGACCATAAAAATGAATATTAGAAAATACTTAATCCAAAAGTAATGAGAAAGAAGACAAAAGAAACAAATACTAGAGCTATATATTTTCCATAAAAAACACAGATTTTAAATCTAAGTGTAAAGATAGTTGATAGAGGAAGTCAGCTAAAAATCAGTGAAGCTATAGAAGACTGGAACAATACTATCACCCAACTTGACATAGTTGGAGTTCATAAAATACTCAATTGCATGACATAAGGATACACATACTTTCTAAGTTCTTCTGGAACA
The DNA here is from genome assembly GCF_023699985.2 of Odocoileus virginianus. Lineage (NCBI taxonomy): Eukaryota > Metazoa > Chordata > Mammalia > Artiodactyla > Cervidae > Odocoileus > Odocoileus virginianus. Next base: position 31,185,058 of record NC_069685.1, on the reverse strand, counting down.
CTTAGCAAGATAGACTATCTTCAATGAAATAAAAAAGTCTCAAATTCAAATAATGGTAAATATATATATATACACACACACACACACATATATATATATATATGTTTTTTTACCAAAATGGCATTAAATTAGAAATTAATAAAAGAAAGCTAAGTCAAATATTTTGAAGTTAAGTGGCTGTTTAACTTCTGACCTAACCATGACTCTAATAAATTGCAGGTAACTAGAAGTATTTTGAAATAAGTGATATTTAATTTATAATATAATAGCATCTGTGAGATAATGCTAAATTAGTACATAGAAAGTTGATACTGTTAATTGCTTTTGCTAAAAAAAATAATAAAATTAATGATTAAGGTTACAATTTAAATAGTGAGAAAAAGAAATGCAAATTAAATGTAAAAAATGCAGAAAATAATAAAGAAAAAAGTAGCAATTAACTAAAAAACAGAGAATTAATAGAGAAAATAAGCATAAAAGTAGTTCTTAACAAATATCAACAAAACTCATAAACCTCTAGGTTGATTTTATGAGAAATGAAAACTTGACAATATTACAGATCCAATAGACATTAAAAACAGCAAGTGAATACAATGGTCACTCTTTAGAAGCAGGATAGATTGCTACACAGAATTTGGTTCAGCTGTCAAGACTGATGATGCACACAGGCCAAGAAGACATAAAAATATTTATTACTTACATAATGAAGCTTTTTGAGGTGAGCATGGAATTTACCCAAGCAGTTTGAAGATGGTTTGAGAGAGCAGGGAAAGGAGGTTGACTTGGGATTTTTTTGTGGTTATGGGGTGGGGTTGGGATAAGGTTCTCAATTGTATAAGCAGGGGCTTGCATGGTTTAAAACTCCAATTAGTATCAAAGGAAGGAGCACACACACTCTTGGTTTTCCCAGCTATGAGGCAGAAGGAAAAGACAGATAGCTGAGGTATAAATGCTGTCAGCATTCAAATATCAAAAAGTAGAGTCTGACTTTTTATTATAGAATATTGTGAACGAATACATTTATGCCATTAAATTTCATAATTTGAAATGGACAAATGAAACATTCAAATAATCAAAGCCTATAAAAAGAGCAATAGAAAATGTTAATAATAGTATGTATATGTTTATGTATATAATAAAATTCACAATGAACACCTTCTCATGAAGAAAGATATCTTCACTGTTGAATTCTATCAGATATTTCAGGAAGATACAGTACCAATTTTGTGTGAACTTAGTTGAAAACAAAGCAGAAAAAAATATTTACCAACCAAATTTTTGAGGCCAGCATTATTACCATTATCCAGAAACAGACCAAGACCAAGAGAAAAAGCCCTGTAGATCTATGAACATAGACACAAAGACCTTAACAATATTTATTAAATTAAATCGAATAGTATATAAAAAGGATAATACATTTTGACCAACTAGTATTATCCCAAGAATGCCTATTTGGTGTAATATTTAAAAATAAATCAAGGTAATTCATCATGTTAACAGAATAAAGGAGAAAGCTATTATTATTTCAGTAGATATAGAGAAAAAGCATCTGCCAAAGTTCAAAACTCATTTATGATTTTTAAAAGTCTCAGCAAGCCAAGAATAAAGAAAGTTTCCTCAATATGATAAAGATTGTCCACAAAAAAACTACAGTGGATGAGTATTGAATGTTTTCTCCTAAACTCGGCAAGACAAAGATGTTCCCTCTCTTCACTTCTATATAGTATTGCGCTGGAGATCTTAGCCAGTATGGTGTACCAAGGAAAAGAAATACTAGGCAAAGAGATTAGAAAGGAAAACCAACCTGGGTAGATATCTAGATGTTGAAAATCACAAGAAAATATTTAAAAACTTGTAGAAATATAAGAAGTGAATTTAGTGCAGTCTAATGATACTAGGTCAATAGAGAAAAAGCAATAGATTTTACGTGTGAATATTGTAACTCTTCATTAATGAAATGTAAATTAAAATAAAAGGCCCAATTAATAGCATGGAAATAGATGAAATATTTAGTATAATTTAATAAAATATATTCAAGACTTGCATCTTGAATACTAAAGTATATTAGTTGAGCTGAATTAAAGAGGTCTATGTAAATGAAGAGATATCATGTTCATTGATTTGAAGATGCAGTGTTACTAAGATATTTATCCCCCTCAAACTAATCTACAGATTTAACAAAATCTCAATATTACTAGGTTTTATTTTAAACTTACAGGCTGATTTTTATTTTATAAGGGAATACAATAAGCTTAAAATAGCCAAAATTATTTTGAAAGCAAAGAACGTTGGAGAATTGACAATTTTTAAAATTCATATTTAAAAAAAAAGATTCTCAACCTGGACCCTTCCGACATTTTGGGCTAGATGATTCTTTCCTTTGGGTAACTTTGCTGTGCACTGTATGCGGTTAGCAGCATCCCTGGCCCCTATTCACTAAATGCCCGCTGCCCTATAGTTGTGACAACTAAAACTGTTTTCAGACACAACCAAATGTCCCCTGTAGATGAAATCATCCCCATCTGAGAACCACTGAAAATTACGTAATTAAGACAGTTGGTGTTGGGTAAAAGATAAAAATAAAGATTACTGGAACAAAAAGATAGGGCAGAAAAAGACCAATGCTCAGAGTCTCCTTAATTTCTTACACAGTGCCAAAATAACTGAAGAGGATAGGATAATCTTTTCAACAAATGATCCCAGACCAACTGGATATCCATATGGGAAAAAATAAACTTCTACACTCACTTCCAGCCTACACAAAAATTAATTCAAAAATTGATCATATTCCTAGATATAAGAATTAAAACACTAAACCTTCAACAAGAAAACATAAGAAAAACTATTTATGACAATAATAAAAATTTTATTTAGATTATATTACTAAAGTACATAAAAACTTTGCAAATTGTACATCATCAAAATGAATAATTTCTGTTTTTTTCAAGACTTAAGAAAACGAGAAGTCATGCCATCACAGGACAAAGAACTTTTATCAAGAATATAGTTTAGAAATCAAAATACTTATATATGAATATGTATTAAGAATATATGAAGAACTCTTACAATTGATTAAAAAAGATAAATATCCCCCAGTTTTTTTTACAAGGCAAATTATTTAAACAGATACTTCAAAAAAGGAGCCAAAAAATGTCCAAAATAAAACAAACTTACCATCATTAATCAAGGTATGACTAAACTATAAATATAATGAAATGCCACTATACACATATGACTGACAATACTGTTTCCGTTAGAAGGTAGAGCAACTGAAATTCTAGTGTGTTGGTGGGGATGAGAAATAGTACACTTACCTAGAAAAACAATTAATCTGTTTCTAACAAAGTTAACGAGCACCTGCCAGTGGACCCAAGATTGTACTTATAGGTATTTACCTACCTACAAGTCCAACCAAAAAGTTATACCTAAGTGTTCATGGCAGCTTGGTTAATAGGTCCAAACTAAAACAAAATTTCAACAACAGGCACGGGAATAAACTGTAGTATCTTTATGGAAATGAATATTTCTCAGCCATAAGTAGAAACGGAATCTTATACATGATGTGCTATTGCTGTTTAGTCGCTAAGTCATGTCTGACTCTTTGTGATCGCATGGGCTGTAGCCCACCAGGCTCCTCTGTCCATGGGATTTCCCAGGCAAGAATACTGGAGTGGGTTGCCATTTCCTCCTCCAGGGGATCTTCCCAACGCGGGGATTCAACACATGTCTTCTGTTTAGCAGGCAGATTCTTTACTACTGAGCCACCGGGGAAAAGCCCATACATGATGTTCAAATCTCAAAAACATTATGCTTAGTGAAAGAACCAGTCACAAAAGAATGTATTTTGTATGAGTCCATGTATATGAAACTCTAGTACAATAAATATACTTGTAAAGGGGACTGAAGGAAGTTGGAAAGGTGATAGAAATGTTCTACGACTTTATTTGAATTTCTCTTGGATAAATACACTTATTAAACTACATCCTTTTAAAATGTGTATACTTTATTGTATATAAATGGTATCATAATAAAGCTGTAAAGAAATAATTAAATGGGAATACAAATAAATTATTTCCTCAAATTTGTATGAAACACCTTATAGAGTTAATAATTGTTCTGGATATTGCCCCCAAATGGTTTTCCTTTTTTTGTCCCTCATTTCTATTCTTCACAGACAGTACAAAATGAAAGAAAATTGTAAGAAAAAAAAAATTTCTAGCAGGAAGCATGTTTATTTTGAGTTTTAAGCTCTGATGTGCTCAATCTCTTAGTCATGTCTGACTCCCGTGGTCTATAGCCTGATAGGCTTCTCTCTCCATGGGATTTTTCAGGCAAGAATACTAAAATGGGTTGCCATTTCCTACTACAAGAGATCTTTCTGACCCAGGGATAGAACCCGTGTCTCCTTTATTTCCTGCATTGGCAGGCAGATTCTTGACCACTGAGCCACCTGGAAAGTCCAAACTCTGTTGTCGATACTTATGTGATCCTTTTAGTGATATGAAAATATTCTCATTTATTAACTTGATGAAAACAACCGGTTTATTCTTACTGTAATTGAAATTATTTGATCTCTTTAGACAGAAATTTAATCCTTATTGAGTTCTTCTAGCAACTGGACTGAAGAGGGATAGGGCAACTCACTCCAGTTTTCTTGCCTGGAGAATCACCATGGATAGAGGAGACTGGTGGGCTACAGCATCGACTCAGACAGGACTGAGTGAGCACACACGTAGCAACTGGATGTATATTCTTTTCATTTCTGTGTGTGTGTGTGTGTGTGTGTGTGTGTGTTAGTCATCCAGTCGTGTCCGACTCTTTGTGACCCCATGGACTGTAGTATGCTGGGCTCCTCTGTCCTTGGAATTCTCTAGGCAAGAATACTGGAGGGGGTTGCCATTCCCTTCTCCAGGGAATCTTCCTGACCCAGGGGACAAACCCCAGTCTCCTGCATTGCAGGCAGATTCTTTACCATCTGAGACACCACGAAAGCCCTTTAATTTCTATTTTCAGTTAATTATTTTGAAAAATGCCACACCAAAATATTTATGATTATAATTTCTAATTACTGAGACTGCATATATATACATAATATATACATAACTTTTAAAGGAAAATTAAGCAAGTTAAAAAAAATCTATGCAGCAGTAACTTTGGAAGTAACCTGTGCAGAGCTTGTACTGGAATTTTGTTTTCAATGCTAGAGTTCTACTGCCCTCTTCTGATCACTACATCCTGTACTGATGGGGAAATGGAATTTATAGGAACTGTGACTGCTTGCAAATACAAGACTGAGCAAGAGAGGCAGAATTCTCTCCATCAGCTCCCCATCTATGATGTATCTGTCCTTTAAAGGAGAAATGTGAATTCATACAGAATTAGAATTGCAAGGGCTGTAACCTTTTAAAGTCCGTAGTGACCTAGGAAATTAGATATCTTTCTCATTTTATTGAAGTCAAATTCGAGACTTCCAAAATGAAGTGACTTTATCCAATTAAACTCAGTGGTGAGTCCAGAAATAACATTCAGAGTTTGTCTTTATTCAAGTGAAACTGAGCCAACTGCTGAACACAGTATCACACATGGTCCAAATTATTTGTAAAAGCGAGATAACAAGCAGTAACATGAAGAATATTTGAATGTAGCAACTTTTTCTTTAGGTACCCTTGAATACTATATACAAAAAGTTTTTTCTTCCCTCCATCCCTCCCTCCCTTCTTTCTTTTTATTTTTGCTTTCTCCTTCTTCCCTATCTCTCTCTTTCCCTCTCTCCCTCCCTGTCCCTCTGTCTTTCTTCTTCCTTCCTATTTTCCTGAGTAAATTTTGGCCCTATTTATGATCGATGGGACAGCATGGGATTAAGGTAAAGAGCCTGGGTTTTGTCATTAGATGTGTATTTTAATCCCATTTCTACCACTGATAAACCAGATGAATTTTAGGCAATTAATTTAATCTCCCTAAACCTCAGTGGCTTCATCAGAAGATTGGAGATGGAAATAATGGCATGATGTCATGCAGAGACTGTGAGCATTAAATAAGATTGTGAGCACTCGATCATACTCACTTAAGCAATAAATATTATAAATATAAAAATAGAATTTGTGCAAGAATTTAAAGTGCTTATGTATGTAGTGGGCTTAGAAAATGTCCAGTACTAAAATATAGATACCAGTATTATTACTCCTACTAATCTTGCAATTTTTTTTTCTGGAATATTCTATTTCTAAATATTCATTTTGGCTGGCTCATTATTTGGTATTTAGTACAATTCCATAAAATTTCCCCTATAGCCAAAGTAAGATCTGTGAAATTGTTAAGTGATATGATTTACAAATGTTGAGAATGACTTCCCTTTCTGTAGATTAAAATGAGTCTTTTCATCAGTCATATCCCAGTGGATATAAGTCTCAGTGTACCTTTGGATGAAATACTGACAATTTCATTCTAATGCCAGTTTTTGTTTGGGGGAAGAACACGCATAACTGTATTATTCTCTATTGACATGTTATAGACAAGAGGCAAGATGGCCTGAAGAAATATCAATAACCTTAGATATGCAGATGACACCACCCTTATGGCAGAAAGCTAAGAGGAACTGAAAAGCCTCTTGATGAAAGTGAAAGAGGAGAGTGAAAAAGCTGGCTTGAAACTCAACATTCAAAAAACTAAGATCATGGCAACTGGTCCCAGTACTTCATGGCAAATAGATGGTGAAACATTGGAAACTGACAGACTTTATTTTCTTGGACTCCAGAATGACTGCAGCCATGAAATTAAAAGATGATTGCCCCTTGGAAAAAAAGCTATGACCAACCTCAGTCAGTTCAGTTCAGTTCAGTCACTCAGTCGTGTCCGACTCTTTGCAACCCCATGAATCGCAGCACGGCAGGCCTCCCTGTCCATCACCAACTCCCAGAGTTTACTCAAACTCATGCCCATTGAGTCGGTGATGCCATCCAGCCATCTCATCCTCTGTCGTCCCCTCCTCCTGCTGCCCCCAATCCCTCCAAGCATCAGGGTCTTTTCCAATGAGTCAGCTCTTTGCATGAGGTGACCAAAGTACTGGAGTTTCAGCTTCAGCATCAGTCCTTCCACTGAACACCCAGGACTGATCTCCTTTAGGATGGACTGGTAGGATCTCCTTGCAGTCTAGGGGACCCTCAAGAGTCTTCTCCAACACCACAGTTCAAAAGCATCAATTTTTCGGTGCTCAGCTTTCTTCACAGTCCAACTCTTACATCCATACATGACCACTGGAAAAACCATAGCCTTGACTAGATGGGCCTTTGTTGGCAAAGTAATGTCTCTGCTTTTTAATACGCTATCTAGGTTGGTCATAACTTTCCTTCCAAAGAGTAAGTGTCCTTTAATTTCATGGCTGAAGTCACCACTTGCAGTGATTTTTGAGCCCCAAAAAATAAAGTCTGACACTGTTTCCACCGTCTCCCCATCTATTTCCCATGAGGTGATGGGACCAGATGCCGTGATCTTAGTTTTCTGAATGTTGAGCTTTAAGCCAACTTTTTCACTCTCCTCGTTCACTTTCATCAAGAGGCTTTTTAGTTCTTCTTCACTTTCTGCCATAAGGGTGGTGTCATCTGCATATCTGAGATTATTGATATTTCTCCCGGCAATCTTGATTCCAGCTTGTGCTTCTTCCAGCCCAGCATTTCTCGTGATGTACTCTGCATATAAGTTAAATAAGCAGGGTGACAATATACAGCCTTGACATACTCCTTTTTCTATTTGGAACCAGTCTGTTGTTCCATGTCCAGTTCTAACTATTGCTTCCTGACCTGCATACAGATTTCTCAAGAGGCAGGTCAGGTGGTCTGGTATTCCCATCTCTTTCAGAATTTTCCACAGTTTATTGTGATCCACACAATCGAAGACTTTGGCGTAGTCAATAAAGCAGACATAGATGTTTTTCTGGAACTCCCTTGCTCTTTCGATGATCCAGCAGATATTGGCAATTTGATCTCTGGTTCCTCTGCCTTTTCTAAAGCCAGCTTGAACATCTGGAAGTTCTTGGTTCATGTATTGCTGAAGCCTGGCTTGGAGAATTTTGAGCATTACTTTACTAGTGTGTGAGATGAGTGCAATTGTGCGGTAGTTTGAGCATTCTTTGGGATTGCCTTTCTTAGGGATTGGAATGAAAACTGACCTTTTCCAGTCCTGTGGCCACTGCTGAGTCTTCCAAATTTGCTGGCATATTGAGTGAAGCACTTTCACAACATCATCTTTCAGGATTTGAAATAGCTCAACTGGAATTCCATCACATCCACTAGCTTTGTTTGTAGTGATGCTTTCTAAGGCCCACTTGACTTCACATTCCAGGATGTCTGGCTCTAGATGAGTGATCACACCATTGTGATTATCTGGTCATGAAGATCTTTTTTGTACAGTTCTTCTGTGTATTCTTGCCACCTCTTCTTAATATTTTCTGCTTCTGTTAGGTCCATACCATTTCTGTCCTTTATTGAGTCCATCTTTGCCTGAAATGTTCCCTTGATATCTCTGATTTTCTTGAAGAGATCTCTAGTCTTTCCCATTCTGTTGTTTTCCTCTATTTCTTTGCATTGATCACTAAGGAAGGCTTTCTTATCTCTTCTGGCTATTCTTTGGAACTCTGCATTCAAATGGGAATATCTTTCCTTTTTCCTTTGCTTTTCGCTTCTCTTCCTTTCACAGCTATTTGTAAGGCCTCCTCAAATAACCATTTTGCCTTTTTGCATTTCTTTTCCATGGGGATGGTCTTGATCCCTGTCTCCTGTACAGTGTCATGAACCTCCGTCCATAGTTCATCAGGCTCTCTGTCTATCAGATCTAGTCCCTTAAATCTATTTCTCACTTCCACTGTATAGTCATAAGGGATTTGATTTAGGTCATACCTGAATGGTCTAGTGGTTATCCCTACTGTCTTCAGTTTAAGTCTGAATTTGGCATAAGGAGTTCATGATCTGAGCCACAGTCAGCTCCCGGTCTTGTTGACAGCATATTAAAAAGCAGAGACACTACTTTGCTGACGAGGGTCCATCTAGTCAAAGCTATGGTTTTTCCAGCAGTCATGTATGGATGTAAGAGTTGGACCATAAAGAAAGTTGAGGGCCTACATGTAAATCCATGGCTGATTCATGTCAATGTATGGCAAAAATTGCTACAATATTGTAAAGTAATTAGCCTCCAACTAATAAAAATTAAAAAAAAAAAAAAGAAAGTGACTAACAAGTAGCAAAGAAAAAAAAAAAAAGAAGAAGAAAGTTGAGGGCCAAAGAATTGATGCTTTTGAACTGTGGTGTTGGTGAAGACTCGAGAGTCCTTTGAACTGCTAGGAGATCCAACCAGTCCATCCTAAAGGAAATCAGCCCTGAATATTCATTGGAAGGACTGATGCTGAAGCTAAAACTCCAGTCCTTTGGCCACCTGATGCAAAGAGCTGACTCATTAGAAAAGACCTTGATGCTGGGAAAGATGGAAGACAGGAGGAGAAGGGGATGACAGAGGATGAAATGGTTGGATGGCATCACCAACTCGATGGACATGAGTTTGAGCACACTCCAGTAATTGGTGATGGACAGGGAAGCCTCGCATGCTGCAGTCAATGGGGTCACAAAGAGTTGGGCAAGACTGAGCAAATGAACTGAACTGAACTGAGACATGAACCAGGCAGTTTAAAGGGAGAAAAGTAGGAAAGGGAAAAGTGGAATTGAGTACTGTATTTCAGTGATGGGCTTGCAGTTCAGATCAAGACCTTGTTGTAGATGTGTTCTTTGTTACTGGGATGTCATTGCTTCTCAGTTCCTCAGTTGACAAAGCAAGGGATATTATGTGTTAACACGACTTATTAGCTTTCTCCTCTTGTTTATTTGTAAACTCTCACTCCAATACTGGAAAATCTAGTTCTCACCATCTCCCTTTATTTACTTAGTTGTTAATTTCCAGTATACATTTATACCAGTACTGGAATTGTTAACTTGCACCCCTATTGATGCAACGTTAAACTTTACCAACTAGAGTATAGTATTTATGTTCATGTCCTTTTGCCTTATATGTTGACTCCATTCATTTCCAGAGTTACTTGGGTCAGGATTTTTTCCTCTCGTTCCCTTCAGTGAGATTGTTTCATACATTTGTTATATTCTCTTTCACCATCTTTATTCCATCCTGAACTCCCCCAAACTCCTAAATGATTTGTTTGTGTTTTAATTTGCATATATTAGTGTTTAATCTTTGTGCTATAAAGCTGTATGGGTTTTGATAAAAGCAGAGCATTATATTTACTCCATTATGGTTATTGTTCAGAATAATTTCACTACCTTAAAAATCCTTTGTGGGGAATTGCCTGGCAGTCCAGTGGTTAGGACTCGGCACTTCACTGCAAAAGCCCAGATTTGATCCCTGGTTGGGGAACTAAGATCTCAGGAACCACACAGTATGGTCAAGAGAGAGAGAAAACATCCTTTCTGTTTCACTTACTTAACACACCCTCAGAAAACCTGACAATTAATGACCTTTACCTTTCTCTGGTTTTGCTTTTTCCAGAATTTCATATATTTAAAAATATAGTATATATGCCTTTCCAGACTTAATTTTTTCACTTAGCAATGTGTATTTAAGATGACTCCATATTTATTTTATGGCTTATAAGTTCATTTCTTTTTTATCATTGAATAATTTTCCACTATGTGGATGTACCACAGTTTGTCCATTCATCTATTAAATGAGGATTCCTATTGCTCCATATCCTAAACAATAATACTTGTTTTTCAGTCACTCAGTTAGGTCTGACTCTTTGCGACCCTATGAACTGCAGCATGACTAGCTTTCCTGTCCTTCATATTCACTCTAATATGTGTTCAGTGGTTTTAATTTGCACTTCTCTAAAGACCAGTGATATTGAGCATTTTTTCACATGCTTTTTTGTTATCTGTGTTTTTTTTAACGAGTTACTTATTCACATTCATTGCCCATTTTTAATTAGGTTGCTTTGTTTCCTTAGTGATATTTAAGTATTATTTGTAAACTACAGATACAAGTCCTGAATCAAATATATGTTTTGAACATTTTCACAGTCTGATTTGTCTTTTCATTCTCTTAACTGTATTATTCTGCCTTTTACAGAGCACACATTGTAAAAAAAAATTTTAATAAAACCCAAGTCAAATTTTTTTTTCCTCTGTGGATTATGCTCTTGGAATTGAACCTAAAACTCATTACCAAACCCAAGGCCATCTGGATTTTCTCCTTTGTGTTTTTCTTAAAGTTTTAGAGGTTTTCATTTTACATTTCAAGCTATGATTCATTTTGAGTTAATTTTTGTGAAAGGTCTGTTTCTGTTGTCTCTGTATCTAGGTCCATTTTTTTTTTTCTTTTTTGGCATAAGGATGTCTTATTGTTCCAGCACTATTTGTTGAAAAGACTGTTCATTCTCCATTAAATTGCCTTCACTCCTTTATCAAATATCATGTGTCTATATTTGTGTGTGTCTTTTTCTGTGTTCTATTCCATTTGCATATGTGTTGATTCTTTTTCCACTTTGAGGAGCTTTTTTGATCACTGTAGCATTATATTAGGTCTTGAAAGCAGGTAATGTGGTTCCTTCAAATATGTTATTTATTTTAATAGTGTATTGTCTCTTCTTTGTTTTTTGCCTTTCCATATAAAAAATAGATTCCTGAGGGAATTCCCTAGTAGTTCAGTGGTTAGTACTCAGCGTTTCTACTACCAGGGGCCTGGATTTGATCCCTGATCAGGGAACTAAGATTCCCATAAGCCTCAAGGAGCAAGAAAAAAAATACCTAAATTGCTGAGATTTTGATTGGGATTTTGTTGAGTCTATAGATAAGTTAGCAAGAAGAATGAACATCTTGATAATGTCTTCCAATCCCAAACATGAAATATTTCTCCATTTATTTTGCTCTTTAATTTCTTTCATCAGAGGTTTTATTTTTTTCTGCATATAAATCTTGCATGTGCATTATTAGATTTATACATATACTTTGCATTACTTTAAATGGTATTTTTAAAAATTTTAATTGTTCATTGCTGGAAAGTAATTTAATTTTTTGTATTAGCATAGTATCCTGTACCAGTTTTATAACCACTTTTTAGTTCCAGAATTTTTTCTAGATAGATAATCATGTCAGCTCTAAAAGTGTTCATTTTCTTTATTCCTTTCTTTCTATTGAACTGGATAACTTCAATTGCTCTGTCTTCATGTTTGTTAATTCTTTCTTCTGTCAGCTCAAATCTGCTGTTAAGTACCCTCAGTCATTTTTTAATGTAAGTAATAGTGTAATTTTTAACTCCAGAGATTTTTATTATGTTCTTTTTAATACATTTTACTCTTCATTAATATTCTTTATTTGATGAGACATAATTACCATACTTTATAGTTATTGTAACATATTTTTAATAGCTGAATTAATGCCTTTTTTACCAAGTTCAACATCAGGGTCCTTTCAGGGATATTTTCTTGTTGACTGCCTTTTTTTTTTCCCCTGTATATCCACTGCTGTTTCATCTTTCTTTGCAGATGTTTTATGTAAGGTACTGTAAACCTCTGGCATCAAATCCAGCCCCTCTCCAGGATTTGTTGTTGTTGTTGCTATTTTTTATTATTATTAATAATTTCTCATTGTTTATTTGTTAAGTGATCTTCCTGGACTAATTTTATATGGTCTTTATTCACTTTCATGTACCAACATGACTCCTCAACTAGTGTTCTTTTTTGTTTCAGTTCTTTTTATGTTTAAGCCTGATTTCCTAGTAATCATCCCTGGGTCAGTATAATTTAGTGGCAAGCAGTGATTGGTCAGAAGATTTCTTAAGTGCCTGAGGTATTCTTTGCCAAGTAGGGCAAAAAAGTGAACTCACCCTTTCAAACTTGTGACAACTTAACAGTCAGTCTTAGCTTTCACTTCCTGCCTTAAGAGGGCCTAAAAAAAAAAAAAAAAAAAAAAAAGAGGGCCTAAAGTCAGCTAAACATGAGTAACAAGGATTTGTCTTTCCCTGAGTCTTATCTGGGTATACTAAGACCTTCATCGGCACACAGTCCTCAGGATACCTCAGCGCCTTTTGGAGTTCCCCATCGTTATCTTTTTTTCCCCCCCCAGGTTTTCCTTTAAAGTATTTTGTCAGGCTCTTGTTTGCATCAACTGAAATCGCAGCCTGAGGCAGCTGCATTGTTACCAGCAGACTGTTACTGTTTTCAGTTTTTCTGTAATGCCCTGGGAATAGAGGTTTTGGGTTTTTTGTTTGTTTGTTTGTTTTAATTATTTACTTTTGTTTTGTTGCAGACAGGACACAAAGACAAAAAAAGAAAAATGACACCACTATGGGACTAGATCACATTCAGGAAAATGCTAGTTGGTTCAGACTATTGACTCCTCTGGGGATTCATCTTTTAATGGGGTCCAGAAGAGGCTAATCTTTGCTGCTGGCTCGGAGGCCACCTGCTTTTCTCAGTCACCATGCCTCCTAGCTGAGGAGGGAAGGGGAATAGGAAGAGACCCAGTTGCATGCATGGGTGCCTGCGTGCCTGCTCAGTCACTCAGGTATTTATGATTCTTTGCAGCCCCATGGATTGTAGCCTAACAGGCTCTTTTGTCCATGGGATTTCCCAGGCAAGAATATAGGAGTAGGTTGTCATTTCGTTATCCAAAGGATCTTCCTGACCCAGGGATCAAACCCACGTCTTCAGTGTCTCTTGCATTGGCAGATGGACTCTTTATCACTGAGCCACCTGGGAAGCCCCTAGTGTTCTTATTGAGGTTCAGTTATTCAGTAATTTTTCTTGAACAAATACTTCCAGTTTATTCTATTCCTTTGGTGAGTTTCAAAAGTTCTATGTAGAATGATTGAGTTTAATTGCTTAGTCAGGAATTTCATTGTCTTTGTGGGATAGTGAGTTTACTGAAGGACTTATTCAGCCATTCCAGAAATCAATATTCCTGATATTTATATAAACTTTTTATATAAGTAAGTTTTACTCTATGAGTTTCCTTAAGTCTTCTCTCTCTCACTCATCATAACATCTGTGTTATTCTTTCATGTTGTTTTGTTTAGCAATTGCTTGCTTTTCGTTGCTATGTAGTGTTCTATTTTATGAATATACTGTAATTTATTTATTCTCTTCTTTGTGAACCTTTGTGTTATTTCCAATTCAGGGTTGTTACATTATGGAGGTTCTCATATTTTTGACAAACGGGGGAGGAAATGGCAACGCACTCCAGTGTTCTTGCCTGGAGAACCCCATGAACAGAGGAGCCTGACGGGCTGCAGTTCATGGGGTCACAAAGAGTCGGACACGACTGAGTAAACAGCAGCAGCACGTGCTCGTTAAGTGTATACCCAGAAGTGCTGTATCATAAGGTAGGAATATATTTAGCTTCAATAAAGTGAAAGCCACTCAGTCGTGCCCGACTCTTTGCGACCCCATGGACTATATAGTTCATGGAAAGCTCCAGGCCAGAATACTAGAGTGGTTAGCCTTTCCCTTCTCCAGGGGATTTTCCCAACTCAGGGATCGAACCCAGGTCTTTACCAGCTGAGCCACCAGGGAAGCCCAAGAATACTGGAGTGGGTCGCCTATCGCTTCTCCAGCGGATCTTCCCAACCCAGGGATCAAATTGGGGTCTCCTGCATTGCAGGTGGATTCCTTACCAACCGAGCTATCAGGGAAGCCCCTTAGCTTCAATGGATGTTGCCAAATAGCTTTTCTCAATTACTGTAAGAATTATCTCCCACCAGAAACTCATAATTATGGTTACATTATTTACTAATTATCCTAAGTTTTAACATACACTTCAGTATAAATTTATTTAATAAATTTTATAGGAATTCAATATATTGATTCTTCTCTTGAAAATGACAAAGATCTTAACACTGCCTTATCAGCTAAGGGGTTCTCCAGTTTGTTGTTCAGTGTTTTAGATTGGCCTTTTTTAAATAGTCACACACACATAGTTTTTGATCATCAAAGGTAAATTAAGTTCTCTAATTAAAATTCTCACAGTTTCTATTTTGTTTTTTAGTGTTTTAGACTGGCCTTTTTGTAATAGTCACACACACACAATTTTTTTTTTTATCATCAAAGGTAAATTAATTCTCTAATGAAATTCTCACTGTTTCTATTGTTATTGTTGTAGATTGTACCCTATTCTGTTCTGTGGGTTCACTATTCCTTGGTGCAGGACATGTTTTAATAGATATTTTAATTAGCATCTATGGATCACAAACTGTCATAGCTATCTTATACTCTTAAAAATGTCTTAATTTTGCTTTCACTCTTTAATGGTGATTGATCTGCACTACAGTTCTTACAATTTTATTCCTTCAGCACTTGGAATGTATTTCTTTTTAATCTGCTAGCATCTATTATTACTGCTTATAATGACAGCTGTTAGTCTAACGCCAATTAGTTCATAGGTAGTCTTGTCTTTTCTCTTAGGTTACATTTTACAGTATTTCTGTTTTCAATGTTTTTCAGACTTACAATGATATGTATTTTCATTTTGCTTAGAATACACAATTATTTTTACTTGCCATGCTTTTTCAAAATTCTAGATAAATTTTAAATATTAACCCTTTTTTGTAATTTCCTGCTTTTTTCCCCTAAAATGACAATAAGTTTCTTCCCAAATGCAAATGTTTCTCAATCTGCCTTGCATGTTTTTATATCTTTATATATCTTCATGTTTTGTTCCCAATGGCATCTTCATTGCTATCATATATTCAGTAATTTTCTCTTCTGCTGTGAGCTATCTAAAGTTTATTTCCTATCACATGTATATATATTTATTTCAATGACTGTGTTCAGTGTCAAGATTTTAAATGGATATGTTTTGTACCATCATTTCTGCCTTAATTTTTTATAATGTCTTATCTTAGAATAAGCTATTAAGGATGAAATGAATTCCTTAATTTGTCACTTTGAGGACCTAAATATACTTTAAAAAATTCAGTCTATTCTATATAATTATTTTCATATGAAGTTAATTAATATCCTTGTTGTAGAATTCTTTTTTGTCTGTAATTATTAGAATTCTCTCTTCTTTTTCATTGCAAAATTTTGGTTTGCAGGCTAATTTTGACAGAGAAGTGTTTTTCTGTCAATATTTGTTCATATTTTGTCTTTCTTCACCCTTCTGGATGGCGACTAGCTCCTCAGATGAGAACCAGAACTTATAATTAATGACATTTCCATTCTCCTGTTTGTAACTATATTGAAGATGACATCATGTCAGTGGGTGGCTTAATTCTGTCCTGTATTAGGAGACTGGGTCTGCTTCTCCCTACCTCTTGCTAAAAAATGTTACTTTAGGTGGTGGTTAGCAGCAGTTTCCTTGGCTTGCTTTTATGAGAGGGATTAAGGATACTACTTCCATAGCTCCCAAATTCTCTCTTGAGCTTGGACCCGTTAACTCGAGTTCTCTCTTGAGCTCGGATCCGTTAACTTGGTCATGTGGAACATGGGGTTCTCGTTGTGTCTAAGATCTGAGTTGCTTGTTGTGACTTGAAGTTTAGCGCCACACTTTGGATATTAGTTCTGTTTTTACACAGTGATCTATTTCCCTTGGTTTTGATACTACGTTTTATTTTATTTTTAACATATTTTATGGATTGTTTCTACAAGTTAGAGTGGAAGTTCCTATATATCATCCTTTTCTATTGATTGTCCTAATATCATGCACTGAGTTTGAGCTTCTGACATTCTATCTTTGAGTCAATTTTCAAATTTCAAGTCATTTTCCCTCCCTCTAATGTTTGTCTGTTTGCTTCAGTTTTTTCTTTAATTAAACAAGCGTTTCTCATAATATTAACAAATTAGGGTATAGAATGTATGTTGAAATATATGATGAATATAGCAGCTTACACAATACAGAGTCTTGTTTTTCTCATGTACAACAATACTGAGATAAACAAGTAGATGAAGGTGGATAGATGGCTCTGCCATTCTCAACATTTAACATTCACTTATGAATTCCAGGTCTCACTGCAGTAGTGTATCATTTCCTAGCAAGCAGAACATGTGAATAGGACTAGATGCAATCTTCCAGTTTTACCGAAAACAAAAACAGTATACTTTCTTATCTTTGTGCCAGGCAGTTCTGGGACCAAGCATATTTTCCTGTGTCTGAACTAAACATAGAGATCATAGATAAGTTAATTAATAAACTGCTTCAGGAAATAACTCTTCCTGAAAGACAAGATAGCAAACTAATCAAAATACCTTGATGATGGAAACAAACAACTTTTTAGTCAAGATTGGCTTTAAAATCCTTGTCTTGTTTGTACCCACCAATCCAAAGTTATTATGTCATCAGTATTGCTTTATTTCAACTATTCTTTGCCTTTGAAGTTTCATAGTAAAATCACTCATCCCAGTCCCATAAAAGGTCAAAAGATATTTTCCCCAGATTCTCCTCTGCAGAACACTACTGTTCAGATGATGTTGCCTCCTGGCACAGCAGGCTTAATAAACTTAGCTTATACTTGATTAACAATTGTTTCTAGTGATATTTTGGGGAAACCATTTTCAATATTATTAAGGACAATAACTGAAAAAGGTGCAGATCTACTCAAATTCCATTGGCCATAGTTTTTCAATTTTCACATTTAGGTCATTGTTGGAAATTGTAGCATTTCATTGTGTAAATTTGTGTCCTGCTAAAAATATGTTATTATAGAAGAAGGAACAAAGGATACTGGAAGACCGCTAGTAATGTGGTATGGCCAACCTCTCTGATCATAGAAATAGTCATCTTTATCCTTCCCATTCATTCACCATTTCCCAAGAAAGACTAGCAAAACCTCTAGTCAGTGATTCAGTTTATACCGTATTTTGGGGTGATGTTCAAAATTCTCTATCAGGTCTAGTCAGTTAGTCAGTTCAGTCACTCAGTCATGTCCTACTCTTTATGATCCCATGGACTGTAGCATGCCAGGCTTCCCTGTCCATCACCAATTCCTGGAGCTTGCTCAGACTCATGTTCATTGAGTTGGTGATGCCATCCAACCATCACATCTCTGTCATCCCCTTCTCCTCCTGTCTTCAATCTTTCCCAGCATCAGAGTCTTTTTCAATGAGTCAGTTCTTTGTATCAGGTAGCCAGAGTATTGGAGTTTCAGCTTCAGCATTAGTCCTTCCAATGAATGTTCAGGACTGATTTTGTTTAGGATGGACTGTTTGGATCTCCTTGCAATCCAAGGAACTCTGAAGTATCTTCTCCAACACCACAGTTCAAAAGCATCAATTCTTTGGCACTCAGCTTTCTTTATAGTCAAAATCTCACATCCATACGTGACTACTGGAAAAATGATAGCTTTGACTACATCAACCTTTGTTGGAAGAGTATTGTCTCTGTTTTTTAATATGCTGTCTAGGTTGGTTATAGCTTTTCTTCCAAGGAGCAAGCATCTTTTCATTTCATGGCTGCAGTAACCATCTGCAGTGATTCTGGAGCTCCCCAAAATAAAGTCTGTCACCGTTTCCATTGTTTCCCCAACTATTTGCCATGAAGCAATGGGACCGGATGCCGTGATCTTAGTTGTCTGAATGTTGAGTTTTAAGCCAACTTTTTCACCCTCCTCTTTTACTTTCACCAAGAAGCTCTTTAGTTCTTCTTTGCTTTCTGCCGTAAGGGTGATATTATCTGCATATCTGAGGTTATTGATATTTCTTCCAGCAATCTTGATTCCAGCTTGTGCTTCATCCAGTCCAGCATTTCTCATGATGTACTCTGTGTATAAGTTAAATAAGCAGGGTAACAATATACAACCTTGATGTACTTCTTTTCCGATTTGGAAGCAGTCTTTTGTTCCATGTCCAGTTCTAACTGGTGCTCCTTCATCTGCATACAGACTTTTCAGGAAGAAGGTAAAGTGGTCTGGTATTCCCATTTCTTGCAGAATGTTCCACAGTTTATTGTGATCCACACAGTCAAAGACTTTGGCATAGTCAATAAATCAGAAGTAGATGTTTTTCTGGAACTCTTTTGTTTTATACAATGATCCATTGATGTTGGCAGTTTGATCTCTGGTTCCAGTGCCTTTTCTAAAACCATCTTGAACATCGGGAAGTTCATGGTTCACGTACTGTTGAAGCCTGGCTTGGAGAATTTTGAGCATTACTTTGCTAGTGTGTGAGATGAGTGAGTTGGGTGATAGTTTGAACATTCTTTGGCATTGCCTTTCTTTGGGATTGGAATGAAAACTGAGCTTTTCCAGCCCTGTGGCCACTGCTGAGTTTTCCAAATATGTTGGCATATTGAGTGCAACACTTTCACAGCATCATCTTTTAGGATTTGAAAAAGCTCAGCTGGAATTCCATCACCTCCACTAGCTTTGTTCGTAGTGATGCTTCCTAAGGCCCACTTTACGTCAGACTCCAGGATGTCTGACTCTAGGTGAGTGATCACACCATCATGGTTATCTGTGTCATGAAGATGTTTGTATAGTTCTTATGTGTATTCTTGCCACCTCTTCTTAATATCTTCTGCTTCTGTTAGGTCCATACTATTTCTGTCCTTTATTGTGACCATCTTTACATGAAATGTTCCCTTGGTATCTCTAATTTTCTTGAAGAGATCTCTAGTCTTTCCCATTCTGTTGATTTCCTCTATTTCTTTGCATTGATCCCTGAGGAAACCTTTCTTATGTCTCCTTGCTCTTCTTTGGAACTCTGCATTCAGATGCGTATATCTTTCCTTTTCTCCTTTGTCTTTAGCTTCTTTTCTTTTCTCAGCCTCTTGCAAAAACTCCTTAGACCACCATTTTGCCTTTGTGCATTTCTTTTCCTTGGGGATGGTCTTGATCACTGCCTCCTGTACAGTGTCATGAACCTCCCTCCATAGTTTTTCAGGCACTCCATCTCTCAGATCTAATCCCTTGAATCTGTTTGTCACTTACATGAATGGTTTTGTGCTTTTCCCTACTTTCTTCAGTTTAAGTCTGAATGTTGCGATGAGGAGTTCATGATCTGAGCCACAGTCAGCTCCTGGTCTTGTTTTTGCTGACTGTGTAAAGCTTCTCCATCTTTTGCTACAAAGAATATAATCAATCTGATTTTGGCATTGACCATCTGGTGATGTCCATGTGTAGAGTCTTCTCTTGTGTTGTTGGAAAAGAACATAACATGGACCTAACCTTATGTTAAATAACAGACAATTACCAATAATCTTTGCCCTCCATATTCAATAGTTAATAAGAAATAGGTTAACTTCAGACTCCCATTTTGAAAAGGACAAATGGAAAAAGCATAGTCAACACAGTAATACATTCCCGAGAAGCAGAAAGTGTGAAGACTATCTTTTAAGCCATTAGAGCAAGTTTTTTGATTAACACCGGTTTCTACTGTCTGGGAACAACTCCCTTGCTCATTGTCCTCCATGAGATCTGGGAGACTCTTGCTTGTCCATTATTGTCCCTGACTACATCTAAAATTTGCATGGGGACAATGTAGGCTTGGAGAGATTCTCAGCCTTTATTTGCAGGTTGGAGGATCAGGAATTTCTTTATGAGTAGGTCAACCTTAAGCTTTTGTAATGTAGGCTCATAATGTTTTTGTCTGTACAGGAATCTCAAATCTAATAGGCTTCTTGTGTGTTTGCTTACAGTCAGTTTCATGTGAATTACAGCCAAGGATCTTGTCTAGTCATGGATCTTAAACTTGTTCAAATCCTTATTTGTTACTGGTCTCTGGAGATGGCCCATCTCTTTTCTCTCCATTTAATAGCAACTTCCCTGAGGCTATCTAAAACAATAGGGATTGGGAAGCAACACTTTGAATCTAATCTCTGATTTGGGCTAGCTTCCACAATCTGGCCAGGATCACTTGAGGCTCAGGTCTCAATCTTACCTCATTATGTTTATGGTTTAGCAACCTTGGCTTTCTAATACTATAAAGGTCAAAATTACTTGCTTCTGCTTACAAGTTATGTAGGCTTCAGGCTGCAGACAGAAACTTTCTATTATCAGAATATATTCTCTATCGTATCTGTTTGAAAATACTATCATTAGAGTTTCTCTCCCATTACTTTGTTGTTTTTTGTTGTTGTTTTTTGTTGTTGTTGTCATTGTCCAGTCCCGCAGTCAAGTCTGACCCTTTGTGACCCTGTGGACTGCAGCATGCCAGGCTTCCCTGTCATTCACCATCTCCAAGAGTTCGCTCAAACTCTTGTCCGTTGAGTCAGTGATGCCATACAACCATCTCATCCTCTGTTGTCCCCTTCTCCTCCTGCCTTCAGTCTTTCACAGCATCAGGGTATTTTCCAGTGAGTCGGCTCTTCACATCAGGTGGCCAGAGTATTGGAGTTTCAGCTTCGACATCAGTCTTTCCAATGAATATTCAGAGAATGTTACTCGTTTACAAGCTATAAAGTATCAGCCAAAAGATACCAATATTCTGAATCTTTCTGATAAAGTCACTAAAGTATAGACTTTACTGACATTTGATTTTCTTTCCAAATTATCAGAAAAAGTGAAAGTGTTAGTCACTCAGTTTTGTCCTTCCCTTTGCAATCCCATGGGCTCTAAGCTGCCAGTCTGCTCTATCCATGGAATTCTCCAGGCAAGAATACTGGAGTGGGTAGCCATTCCCTTCTCCAGGGGATCTTTCCAACCCAGAGATTGAACCCAGGTCTCCTGCATCCCTTGCAGGCAGATTCTTAACCGTCTCAGCCACCAGGAAGCCCCAAATTATCTGAGATAATAGTAAATATGGGCAAGATCCTGTGGGACGCCTAGACACGGAAACCTTTCTGTCTCCCTCCAGCCTCCATGACATTCCATGAGTTTCAAAGGGCAGATTTAGACAGTTGCTAATCAGGAAATGGAGAGGATGCAGAAACAAGGGAAGAGGAGTCAAGAAACAATAGTGCAACCATGGGTCAGGGTCTTGATTTTGCCTCAAGTGATATATACATAACAGTATCATTAAACCCCTTATAGTATTAAAACCAAGCAAATGGAAGATGTCAGCATTTTTCACACCAGAGAGGACCCCCTGACACCAACTAAAGGAAACAGAGAAGCTCATCTAGAGGATTATCAGATATCAGATTAAGGGAATGGAGGCCCTGCACACACCCTAAGTCATATCAGTAACTCTACCCTTGAACCATTGCCAAAAAACTCCTCACCAAACTCCCCTGGGTTGAGACACATAATTTTTATTTTTCCTCTGCCGCTGGAGCCTCCTGTGTCTCCTTTTGCCCGGCAAGGCAATGAAGCTGTTCTTTTCTACTTCACTCAGCACTCTATCCCTGAGATTTATTTCAGTACTGGTGTAGAAAGGCCATACTTTCAACATCATCAACATCAGCTTGAAAAAATTTGGTTAATGGCCATCATATAATTAGAATAAGTGGATCTCTAAGTAGCAGTTTTTATATTCTTAATAGCTGTTTGTCCACTAAGTCAAGCACACACATTTATCCTTAGTATTACTTTAGCATGGGAGAGATTAGAGATCTCTTCAAGAAAGTTAGAGTTACCAAGGGAACATTTCATGCAAAGATGGGCACAGTAAAAGACAGAAATGGTATGGACGTAACAGAAGCAGAAGATATTAAGAAGAGGTGGCAAGAATACACAGAAGAACTATACAGAAAAGATCTTCATGACCCTGATAACCACAATGGAGTTAACACTCACTTAGAGCCAGACATCCTGGAATGCAAAGTCAAGTGGGCCTTAGGAAACATCACTGTGAACAAAGCTAGTGAAGTTGATGGAATTCAAGCTAAGCTTTTTCAAATCCTAAAAGATGATGCAGTGAAAGTGCTGCACTCAATATGCCAGCAAATTTGGAAAACTCAGCAGTGGCCACAGGACTGGAAAAGGTCAGTTTTCATTCCAATCCCATATAAGGCAATGCCAAAGAATGTTCCAACTACCATACCACACAATTGCACTCATTTCACACGCTACCAAAGTAATGCTCAAAGTTCTCCAAGCTAAGCTTCAACAGTATGTGAACTGAGAAATTCCAGATATTCAAACTGAACTTAGAAAAGGCAGAGGAACCAGAGATCAAACTGCCAACATCTGTTAGATCATAGAAAAAGCAAGAGAATTTCAGAAAAACCATCTACTTTTGCTTCATTGAGTATGCTCAAGCCTTTGACTGTGTGGATCATGAGAAACTGGAAGATTCTGAAAGAGATGGGAATACCAGACCACCTTACCTGCCTCCTGAGAAATCTGTATGCAGGTCAAGAAGCAACAGTTAGAACCAGACATTGAACAATGGACTGGTTCCAAATTGGGAAAGGAGTATGTCAAGGCTGTATACTGTCACCTTGCTTATTTAACTTATATGCAGAATACATCATGCAAAATGCCAGACTTGATGAAGCACAAGCTGGAATCAAGATTGCAAGGAGAAACATCAGTAATCTCAGATATGCAAATGATACCATCCTTATGGCAGAAAGTTAAGAGGAACTAAAGAACCTCTTGATGAAAGTGAAAGAGGAAAGTAAAAAAGCTGGCTTAAAATTCAACATTCAGTAAACTAAGATCATGACATCTGGTTCCATCACTTTGTGGCAAATAGATGGAGAAACAATGAAAGCAGTGACAGACTTAATTTTCTTGGACTCCAAAATCACTTCAGATGGTGACTGCATCCATGAAATTAAAAGACACTTGGCCCTTGGAAGAAAAGCTATTACCAACCTAGACAGCATTTTAGAAAGCAGAGGCATCACTTAACTGACAAAGGTCTGTATAGTCAAAGCTATGGTTTTTCCAGTAGTAATTTATGGATATGAGAGTTGGACCTTAAAGAAAGCTGAGCACTGAAGAATTGATTCTTTTGAACTGTGGTGTTGGAGAAGACTCTTGAGAATCCCTTGGACTGCAAGGACATCAAACAAATCTATCCTAAACAAAATCAGTCCTGAGTGTTCATTGGAAGGACTGATCATGGATCTGAAGCTCCAGTGTTTTGGCCATCTGATTCAAAGAACTGACTCACTGGAAAAGGCTCTGATGCTGGGAAAGACTGAAGGCAGGAGGACATGGGAGCGGCAGAGGATGAGATTGTTGGATGGCATCACTGACTCAATGGACATGAGTTTGAGTAAGCTCCGGGAGTTGATGATGGACTGGGAATCCTGGCATGGTGCAGTCCCTGGGGTCGTAAGGAGTCGGACACGACTGAGCAACAGAACTTAACTGATCCTCTTTTTTATATAGATCTTGGCTTTAATTAGGCATCAACCACAATGACTTTGAAAAAAGAAAAAAAAATGAAGACCTTTTACTTCCTTTTCCTGTAGTGATCCAGATGCAGGCAGTTGATCCACGGTGGGTAGACATCACTGCCATCCTCAACAAAGGGCCTCTACTGATGAGTTTAAGGCAGCTTCTCTGGTTCACATCAACTCTTAGCCAGTTGGGAATGGAAAAAGAAAACCAAAGTTCACAAACAATTGTTTCAAAGGCAAGATTCAAAAGTAGCACGTAACTCTTTTATCCACATCTTATTGGCCAAAAGTTAGTCACATCTACAAAAGACGCTTGCTTCTTAGATGGAAAACTATGACAAACCTAGATAGTGTATTAAAAAGTAGAAACACCAGTTTGCTGACAAAGGTTCATATAGTCAAAGCTATGGTTTTTCCAATAGTCATGTTTGGATATGAGAGTTGGCTGAGGACCAAAGAATTAATGCTTTCAAACTGTAGTGCTGGAGAAGACTTTTGATTGTCCCTTGGACAGCAAGGAGATCAAACCAGTAAACCCTAAAGGAAATCAACCCTGAATTTTCATTGGAAGGACTGATGCTGAAGCTAAAGTTCACTTTGGCCACCTTATGCGAAGAGCTGACTCATTGGAAAAGACCCTGATGCTGGGAAAGATTGAGGGCAGGAGGAGAGGGGCAACAGAGGGTGAGATGGCTAGATGACATCACTGACTCAATAGACATGAGTTTGAGCAAACTCCAGGAGATAGTGAAGGATGGAGAAGCCCGGTGTGCTGCAGTGCATGGGGTCCCAAAGTGTCTGTTGTTCAGACTTAGCGACTGAAGAACAGTAACAACAACTAGCAATAAGAAAGACTGAGAAATTTATTCTTTAGCAGTTTGACTGTGTGCAGAGCTATAATTTTATCACCATTACCGTAAAGAAACTTTTCTGGTGGCTCAGACAGTAAGGAATCTGCCTGTAATGCGTGACACCCAGGTTCTATCCCTGGGATGGGAATGTCCCCTGGAGAACGGACTCCAACCCATTCCATATTCTTTCCTGGAGAATTCCATGGGCAGAGGAGCCTGGAGGGCTATAGTCCATGGGGTCTCAAAGAGTTGGATATGACTGAGTGGCTAACACCCACCATAAAGAGGGGGGAAAAGTATGCAAAATTAACCAGGAGTACTTCACAGGTATATATTAAAAGCACAGGGTCTGACACCAGGAAGTTCTCTATGGTTTGGTATCAGGCGCTTCACATAGCTAAAAGGAAACTTTTTAGAATTCCTCTCCACTAAATTTCCCTTCTAAAAATAAAATTTGTATCAGCCCTTAGATTGGGTGACCAAAAATATCACCTCATCTTTCCCTCTAAAAGCCTTCACTGGATTAGTCTTACCTATTTGGACCAGTAAGATAGCTTTATTTTTAGAAATGGAAAATTGAAACAAGACTAATAAGGTGAACCAAGAAAATTATTTTTTCTATAATGGAAAATATAGAATATGTAAGTGTATGATTAAACAGGGAAATCATATTTGCTCATGCAAATGATCTGATCAAAGGGCCAAAGACAAGAGACCATGCATATCATGAAGAGAAGATAAATAAGAGAGAAGTTGATGACCAGTCTCCAATTTTCACGAGTCCCAGCTCTATATTCTGTGATTTGTTTCCGTGAGATTCCTTTCTATCATGCAATAATTTGTTTCCTTGAATAATTTTATTTTTTCCTTATTAGTAAATATTTTATGATTCAAGAGGTATTAATACAACCTCAAGATCTCAGTTTAGCTCAGAGAAGTAAATACTTCTCTGAAATAATGTAGTATTTGAGTAATATTATAATATATGAAATATTCAGAAATACTGTAATTCAGGTACTTAACAGAGAGGAGACAGTTTATCTTAGAAAATCTGCGAAGTTAGGCCTTGAATGCGAGTGAGATCATTTGGATTAGGAAAGACAGGAGGCCCCAGGTTAGGACAGACTTTTTCAGTTGAGAGCATGTTTATACACAGGAGAGTAATTTCATGTTTTTAGAGGTTTATCTGCTCCATAAATGTCAGTAAACACTGAGAAGTCTCTCTTTTTTCATATTCAGAATCTAGTAAAACCTGCATTTTAGATTTCTGTCCTGAAATGTTTAGTTACTGGGACTGTTGGAAACGACCTTAGTTCCAGTGTGGTTATGAATTAAGGGCTAAGTAATACTGTATATTGTAAATTTCTAAAAGTCCCTAGTCCTTGTTCTATTTTGTTCTGTGTTATGTGGGATATTATATAGGAGAAAGAAATGTGTCCTTGTTTTTCCCTAAAAATTCCTCTCTGAGTTTATTCTAGGTGGTATGACCATGTCACTACTTGCAGAACTATGTGGCAAACAATGCATTTTTTAAAAAAACTGTTTTATGACATGAATGCCTTTGTTTTCTTTAATCAGGAAGAAGATATTCATTTTGGAATAGAATGACTTTTGCTTCAAACAGACTAATCTCATCATTATTTGGCAGGCTGTAGTCAATTAATTGGGCTTCCCAGATGGTGCTAGTGGTAAAGAACCTGCCTGTCAATGCAGGAGACATAAGAGATGTGGGTTCGATCCCCAGGTTGGGAAGATCCCCTGGAGGAGGAAACGACAACCCACTCCAGTATTCTTGCTTAACACCCAATATGACAGACTAGGTGGCCAGATCCTGGGATAAGTTCTAAAAGAAAGTACGCAAAGTAAATATGTGACTTTTCATCTGGAAGACAAGGATTTGGAAGAGGTGACAAACTGGTATTGGCTTACCAGAAGATCATGGTTATTTAGTGTACTGCGTAAACTGCAATTGTGTTCAGTTTGATTGTCTTCAAAGAGGCAGCTTGGAGCATTAGCATGGTAATTCAATTTCAGTTTCTGACAACTACTGTGGAAATAGATTTGTTGCCTAAATACCCAAGGAAATATAAACATGTTCCAACTTCTTCAAAGTTTGCTTCCAAAAGATATTCACTCTTAAGCTGGAAAAGTACTGGTAGGCCTTCTGAGCTTCAGGATGATATATGCAGTTGCCTAGTTGATATCTCCACTTGTCTCACTCAACATGTTCAAAACTGCATTTTCAGTCTTATCTCACTCATAGCTGATCCAATCTTCTTCATCTCAGTAAGTCATTTTTCTATGTACCCAGGTGCAGAAGACAAAAGTCTGCAAACAGTTCTTTACACTAGCCTCTCTCTTTGATACATACCCATTTTGTGTCCAGAGCTTGCCTTTTCTACCTACAAAACACTTTTTAAAGCATCTCTGAACCTTTTTTCCTTGTTCATTGCCACCATTTTATTCTAAGCTGTACCTCTCTCCTGAATGACTGAAATAACTTCTTAATTCTCTCCACTTTCATTCTTGCCAGGCTTAATCTGTTCTACACACAGTTTTCAGAATATCTTTAAGATATTTTTGGATCAGGCTTATCTTTTATTCAACATCTTTGATTGTCATCTCGTTACACCAGGATATAAGACAAAGTGATTTGTCCTGTGTGTCTCTCCCTTGCTTGCTTGTCTAGATTCTTTACACTGTCCCCCCTTCCACTCAAGGGTAGACTTACTGGTAGAGGAGAGTGATGTGGATTTAAAAGCATTTCTTGGTACAAATTATTTACAACCAGAACTACTTTGAAATTCACACCAGCCCTTCATATCCTCAGTACCTCCCATACATTCATAGAGTTCCAGATCACTTTGACATGTTAAATGAAAATTCGGGGATTGGCTAAAAGACATCTTTCTGTTTTTTTCCTTGGTAAATAATGGATTTCCCATATACTGTTTTCATTATTTTTGACTTCATGAACTTGTGTTCATCAATATTTGGTAAAATTTTGTCATGCGTTTCTCACTCATTAATTCTTAAACATCCCAAGATTTCTTCCTGATATTTCATGTCATCTCTCCTTTTATTTCCATTTTATTTATCTCATTAAGTTCACTAGTTTATAATGTATCACCTTGATGCATTGGAAAACTAAACACATTCTCAGAAGCCAATGGAAGAAAAGACTGGTTTGGTCTGGGGAGAAAGAAGCCACCACTGTCAACTGCTTCCACTGACAGAGTATTTCACCTGAAAATAATCTGAATACACCCTTTTCCCTTTCCTCTTACATTAGACACAAAACAGACTAAAACTCCTGTTTTAACTATTCTCCTTGCCCATCAATACCAAGTCCTATTTTCAAAAGCCTTTTTTACAAAGACCTTCAATATTATGGTACTATAGAAAACCCCCAAAATGTGAACACATACTTCTTCTCTGTTAAGCTGATGATCTTAACAAGCTACTCAGTACTTGCCTATTCCACAGTCTAGCTTCTATTCTCTGCTTGGTTTGCTTATTGCAACTGGGAGAAAATAATTACTAAAAATGTGTGGTCTAAAACCTGACTTAAGCTATCTGATGCCTAGTCCTAATTTGTCCAGTTGTCCTTTCAGGAGACATTCTAAATATTCACTGTTTTCTTCAATTTTCCTCATTTCTTTAATCTCTTGACCCTCATAATTTTTTTTTTTTTTTTTTACTTCTAGGGCCTTGGAAAAAAACTGTATGTAGTAGGGAATCATAAAAAATTATTTAATTCTTTAACTCTCAAATCTCAGTGTCAATTAGAATCATCTGGGGACTTTAAAAAATACTGACATCAGGATTCTATCTCAGACCAAATAAATTGAACTCTGAGAATGGTGCTCTGATACGGATAATTTAAAGAAAGTCCCAAGTTTTAATATGCAGCAAGAATTGATCCATTGAACCCTTATTATGGGTCTTTTGATTATGGAAAGCATCAGAATAAGTCAACAAAGTGGCAAAATAGTGTTTAAATACTTGTTACCCAGCTTAGAAGACATCGTGAACCATCACGTGTTCAAGATGAACTAGCATGCTCTCTATAGAAAAGTGGTGTTGCATACACAAATAAGAGTTGATCATCAAAGTGCATCTATAAACCTGCTGAGAAATGCCCTTTCTGTTCCTTCCCTGAGGCTTCAGGAAGCTACGTCTTCCTTGAATAAACCTGTTGAAGGTAGATAGATTGGCTGGTAGCTTCTTCTAAGTGCTGGTATTTGAACTTGGCCTAGGCAAGCACCTCTTGTAATTTACGTTACACTTGGCTGAAAGATGATGATTTTATGTTTGGGCTAAGGATGAAGGGAGCCTCTGTTTCCCTCTGGAAACCTATGAGGGGTGAGAACATTTACTGCGTATGCTTTATTCTCCTTCCCTTGAAAAGAAATAAAACCACATTGTGTTGTTCAGCCATGCAGTCATTCATCTTGTTGTATGATGCTTGGAATAAAAGGTGTTACAAAAAGTGTGATTTGCTTTTGGTAACCCAATGATGGCACATACTTAATAACTGATTTTACTGTAATATTCCTGAATACAAAAGCATTACTGCTATTTCACATTATCATGCTTTCAGCAAAGAATTAAATCTTTGTTTATTGCAACTCCAGATATTTTAGGCATTTTGTCTAAATTATCAAATGTTACCAAATAGCACAAAGAAATGAACATTATAAAGAGATGATCAGTAGTTTAACAATCAATCTAGAATAAACTTGAAAGAAATTTTATTTGTAAGGAAAAAAAAGTCATCTTGCTTATTTAAGGAAATTTATCAATTTTTATTTTAACTTGTACAATTCTATATAGCTGAAATGCAATTTCATAGAATTTTTTAACAAGAATGTGTGAGTTTTTAGCTTTGTTTTGTTGTGAAATATATAAGGTTACATTCTGAATTAAAAATATTATGAAGAATTTGAAAATGCCTGAGAAGAGTTATGTGTAAGTAAAATCACAGATAGAATAATTATTCTATTGCTGAAAAAAAGCACCTTAATATATAAATTTCTTCAAATATCTCTTAAATAGTCAAATATTCTATGATTATTTGATATTTAAAATGAACCAATTCAGTCTATAAACATTTCTATGTCATTTTATTGGCTAACTGTGTGCACAATGTGCTGAGTATGATGCCTCACACATAGTAGACAACAAGAAAATATTTTGGATCGATTAGTTAATATTGTTAATATCACCTAATTTTTACTTTATAACATTCTCAATGGTAGTGCTTATTTTGACCATACTTTTGTATTTTAATTTTTATCTATAGTAAAACAAAATAGAGAAATGAAGACTAAAAGAAATTTGTATGTTGATTATTGGGAATTAATTTCTGAATTATACTTTTCATACTTTTTACTTTCCTTTTCTACCCAGCTGAATTTTTTTGAATATAAATTATAAAGTGGTAAAGGAGGTGTATAACTAAAAAGAGAAACTTAAGTAAAGAGGAAATAAATTAGCGGGGAAAAAAATATTTTAAAAGAGCCTGGAATGATAATCTCTAACTAGTGGAACTATTTTATCTTATGGTGTTTTGATTAATTAAGAATAGTTATAAGGAAGGTGGGAGGGGGGATCGGGATGGGGAATACATGTAAATCCATTGCTGATTCATGTCAATGTATGACAAAAACCACTACAATATTGTAATTAGCCTCCAACTAATAAAAATAAATGGAAAAAAAAAAAAAAGAAAATGAAAGAAGAGTAGTTATACAATTCTTAATTAGGAGGAAATTTTGTTCTGTGATTTTTGGTAAGTAATAACTATATATTGAGGTAACACTAGGAATGCTACAATGTGCCAAGCATTTTGGAAATTCTAAAAGAAGGGTTGGGACCACTGTCCTGAGCATCACCCCTGGGTGTCATTTACCTCTTACAGTCCTGGTTTATAATGGTGTTAGTGCATTTATTAAAGGTGCTTATTTTCACACTCAAAAGTGACCTAGTTTAGAAGATAAATAAGTGTATCATAGGAGTGGGGAAAGTAAAAATTCCAAGTTGATTTAGGTATCCAAGAACATGTATCCATTTTGGTACACTTAATTCAGGAGTTACAAACCTCCTAAGAATCCTCTGCACCTAAGCTTGTTTCGTGATATGGGTACATGGTGTAGTGACCGAAAGAGAGTTTGTCAAGTAGATGAACCTCAGAGCTGGTCCTTGCTCCTCAGAATAGGATGAGACTATTTTCCCACCTGTCTGAAAGTAGTATGGATATATCACTGTGATCCTGAGGGCCTGAAGAGAGACCATGTGGCCAAGGAGGAGGATACAATGGCAAATTCAATGGAACAAAGCTGAGAGCTACAGACAGTGTTCATCTCAGCCAGTGCAGAACACAGAATGAATCAGGTCTTCTGCTGCAGACCTGATGTTTGTCTCCTCTTAAGGTCCCTAGAACTTATAGGGAGTAAGTGAAGTGAAAGTTGCTCAGTCATGTCCAACTCTGCAATCCCATGGACTGTAGCCTGCTGGGCTAGACTCTAAATGCAAAGGAGTCAAGTTTCTAACATCTTAAAGAATTGAATGATATTTATGTCCACAATAAGGCTAAATGTGGACTTAAAGAAATTTATTCAAGTAATTGAAAAGAGAGAAATCTATATTTCTTTCACATTTAAATCTGCAAACTAAAGTTGTATCCCTTCCTTTCTTCTTTCTCTCTTTCTTTCTTCCTGTCTCTTATTTTTGAACCCACAAAATTTTGGAGTATACTGGGTTGTTTTTTAAGTGTTCTTCCCTAAAGTAATTAAACTTGTGAATTATTGCTTCAATGTTTAGAAATGTTACCAATACATTAAAAGAAATAAATAAACAGGAGTAATTTTATAAATCTCTATCCTTCCTACTTTTAATATCAAGGAGCTATAATGACATCACAAGTTTTTTCACATATCAACACTTTTCAACACTATATTTATATTACAAAGCTAAGACTTTATTCAGCCACAATATACCTGGACTTCTAAAATAGGACACAATCACAACCGATGAACTAATTAATTAACTCATTTGTACTGAAGTTTTAGTCACTATTATGCTCCCAGAAATTTTTTAAGATTTCATGATTAAGAAGTTGTTTGACCTGGCAGAATGGAATTGTAATCGCTTTAGAACACAGAGGACTAGATATATTAATGTATTCTTGATGCTTTTCAAAATGACACCACCTAACTTGTTCTCCATTTATATTTAAGCAATTCTGTGAATGACTCAGAATTTTGAACACAGCCTGACCCTGCTTAGGCAGCAGAACCTTCCTTAATGGACAGCAAGTCAGACTGGCCATGCTTGGTCACATATTTTAAAGAGAGAAATCACTTTGTGATACTTTGCCTTATCCTCACGTCACAAAATCAGTTCACTTCTTTGTGCCCTTGGGGAATTGATACCTAAGCACTGTCTCCCTCTGGAGACTTTGGTTTTGAGTGGACTTTGTCTGTGAGTGGCACTGGTAGAGATCATAATATTGGAAAAGGAGGTTCAGGGTCTTTATTTTCCCCCTCTCTCCCTTGATTAGTTCTGCTAGTGGCTATGCATAATTATAGTTGTTTTTCTTCCTATGCTCTATTGCTGTTACACTCCACCTTCACCCTTGCCCATCAGATGTAGAGAAAGTAATGTTTTTGCTCTGTTATTTGTCCCTAAATGCATCACCTTCCCTTGCGGATTTCATTAATCTGCCACATCCTATTAAGAATCTCTTAAGTTATTTTTGTTAAAGCCCCTAAATATGCTATCCTTTTTATGTCAGGGCTTTTGGCTAATCCAGAGATCTGTTTGCATCTGCTGCCAGCCTTAGCAGATTTCCAAAAAACATCATCACTGATTAGCGCTAAAAATGACCTAGAAAATTCATCTCAATCCAATCAGCACCCTATCATTAGATCAGATATACCAGGACAGGTTCTTCTGTCATAATATTCTTCTCTCTATATCCCTTTCCTTCTACAATTGCATGCCCTATGCCTCACCAAGCTTCCTAGGTGGTTCAGTGGTAAAGAACCCCTTGCCAGTGCAGGAGACTCAAGAGACAGGGTTCTATCCCTGGGTCAGGAAAATCCCCTGAAGGAAGGAAATGGTAACCACTCCAGTATTCTTGCCTGAGAAATCTCAAGGACAGAGGAGACTGGTGGGCTACATTCCATGCGGTTGGAAAGGGTCAGACATAACTGAGTAACACGCCTCACGACAGAGTTACATCTTTGGTTTGACATTCTGCAACATCCATTCCCTTTCTAGTCCCCATATGTCTGTCTTTATATTTTTTAAATTACAATTCAGTGGGATAGCTATGTTAGAAGGAAATCAAGTCACTTTGATATTTTTAAGTTTGCTAACTGAAAACCTGAATCAAATAGCCTGTGAATTGAGAAATCAACCCAACATCCAAGGTAGGGCTCATTTCAGGGCTGGGTGGTTTGTTTGCTCAACAATGACATCTGACACTGAATCATTATCTGCTTTCCTTCTCTGCAGTGTACCCATTCACTAGATATTAACATAACCGCTAGATACCCTGTGTTTCTAAGATGGCAGCAAAAAGCAGTATATGTGAGAGTGAGTGTCCTTTCCTGTGGTTCACTCTCAGGGGGGAAAAAAAACCTGAGTGAGTCTTCCTTTCTTTTTTTAGACTTTGATATGGAGTATACATTCTCATTCATGAGATAATCTGAGTTTTAAAAAACATTATCATGACTCACTTGAAAGAATCAGATGAAGTGAGATGGATATAGGAAATTAATCACAGTGGTCACCTTGGTCATACTATTTGTAATTTACCCTAAGCAAATCCTTAAGTGTATTGCTGATGGCATATTTATACTTCATTTTAAAGTGGAGAAATTAGCTGTACAATTTCAAAATGTTTTATATATATATATATGTGTGTGTGTGTGTGTGTATGTATGTATGTATTCCTCTTCTCTTCAAGTGATCCGTAGAGAAATAAACTTTTCTATTAATTCATCCTTTCAATATGTTTGTTTCTAACATTCCTGCCTAAATGCAGTGAGGTTTGGAGAGTGTATGCTATCTTTTTAGAGTTTAGAATAATAATCTTGTCCTTGGTAATACTGTAATTAAATATATATTATTAGGATTATCTAGCTGTTGAGAAGAAACTAGAACAACGTTTTGAAGACCTGTGTTTAATTTCTCATTTGACATTCCCTCGTATTTGACTGTGAGGTCTTTCATGGTTTATTGCACATTTTTTGGCTTTGACCTCATTACATGTAAAGTAAATAAGTGAATTAGAGGTCTATTTCAAACTTCTGAGATTATCATGTATTGTTACTAAATTTGGGGGAGTTTGTTTTCTTTTTAATTCTCTGATTGTGGGAAATATAGTTTTTAAATAAATTATGACTTGGAAATTATTTCCTTGTGCACAGAGAATAAGGACAATAAAGTTATCTTCACAAAGTTTAAAACAAAGATAGTGTATAATTTTAAAATGTCCAAGGCATCTATAACTGACTTAGAGGATGAAGTCTTCCTACTTATAACATAAATCACTCCTTTTCTAACTAAATTCATTCTAAATAAATGTCAGTGAGATTTAAAACCTATGAAAGTATAAATACTATTCCTACAATTAAAGTAAAAATGAAATATTTCTGTTTCAAACAATTATCAGTTATTTATGTGATTAAGTTACAAAGATAGATAGTTATCATGAAAATTCCCAACAGGCAACAACACCTGAGCAAGTTATTTAAATTTAATACCCAGTGTTTTTAACATAAACCCTCACTCATCACATTAAAGCTGTTAAATCAGGTCTGTTTTTCATCTCTAGTTCACGGGAAATCAAAGAAAGAAGGGTCTGAAACCATATCTTGGAAATTCCCAGTGGACTTTGAACATCTGTTTTCATACACTTTCATTGTTAATGTATACCTCTGGGACAAATCCGACTAAAGAGCATCTTCAGATATAGGTTCACTTAAAAATAATATAATTAACTCCCTTCTCTTTATGCAACCCTTTCCCCAACCCAGCAATTTTTGTAGCACTGTTTATACTCATGCCTTTGCTTATCTTTTCCGTAACTCCTTACTAGAAAAATCCATTTTTAGGCTTCTTTGTCTTACTTACAATCAGTCTCACTGAAGGAGTAGTCCATGTAAAATTTTTGTTTTCATCTCTCCCTATCTTATTCATACAACCCATTACAATTTTATTTCTACGTCCTTCACTTTATTGGGCTTCCCAGGTAGCACTAGTGGTAAAGAGCTTTTCTGCCATTGCTAGGAGACATAGGAGACATGGGTTCTATCCCTGGGTCGGGAAGACTTCCTGGAGAAGAAAATGGCAACCCCCTACAGTATTCTTGCCTGGAGAATCCCATGGGCAGAGAGCCTGGTGGGCTACAGTCTATGGGGTCACGAAGAATCAAACACGACTGAAGTGACTTGGCACTGGCATTGGCACATTTCACTGGAATTCCTCTTACTAAAGTAACCAGAAGCTAGTTGCCAAATATGGTTGTCTTTTCTTGATTTTTATTTAACATTTTTGACATAACTTTGCTATTTAAAATACCATTTCTTCTTTCTTTGACTTCATGACACTGTCTTAGGTTTTTACAGTACTTTTTTCTGAAAACCTCCTTCAAATAACTGCCAGCTCTTCAACCTGGGAAAACTCATTAAGTGTTGGATTAGGTACATACAGTCCGAAAAGTTCAAAATTCAACTCATTTTCTCTCCCTGTACTTATCCAAACATATTGTATTTCTATTTCTTGGATCTGTGTCCAGTTCTTAAAATCTGAATTTAGAAAGCTGTTAAAAGAACAAAATTGAACTGAGTAAATTTGAAGATCTATTTGGTTTTTGTTCAACAGTTCATGAATTGGACAGCATACCATCTAGTAAATAAAAAAGTCCTCTAAGTAGCTGATAAATTGAAAGACTTTTATAGAAATGGGGAAGGGACAAGGGGTAAATAGCCAAAGAAAAGAGGCAATCCTGTTATCAAGAACTTTGTCCAGAAAATCTAAATACTTTTGCCATGCAGCTAATCTCATAGCAACAGAATATGCATGATATTCTCATTTATATTTATTCCAAAGGCAAGAATCGTCATATTTTTAATATATTTGGGGAGAGAATCTCCTATCCTAAAACAAAAAATTGTTCTAAATTCCGGAGTTTATTCCCCTTGGCAGCCAACTGAGAGATATGGATGATGGTTTTATCTTTCCAGGTCAAAACCAAAGTGAAGGAAAGAAATGAGAAGGTTTTCTTCCCTGAAATCTCAGCAGATAAAGAATTCCCCTGCAGTGCAGGAGACACAGGAGATGCAGGTTCAGTCCCTGGGTAGGGAAGATCCCCTGGAGAAGGAAATGGCAACTCACTCCAGTATTCTTGCCTAAGAAAATCCCTTTGGCAGGAGTCTGGCGGGCTACAGCCCAATGGGTCGCAAAGAGTCAGACACGACTGAGCCACTAAGCATGTATATTAGTTAAAAGTATAAAACCTTGATCTGGTGTCTTGAGCAGAAATGACCTATAGTGATGTCAGCTACTACTGTTCATTTTTAATTTTAATTTGTAGATCTCCAGAGTCTGTACAGGGTAAGGTATCAAGTGGAATCTTTCTCAGCTGTGAGATGGTCATCCAAAGTTCAAGTTGAAAAGGTTCAGAAGGAGGAAGTCTGAGGCCTCTAGGGGCAAAACTAGTATTTTAAAATGTATTACAGTGGGTGAAGGAATGCAAAAAACAAAATGTGGTTTTCCAGGGAGCTAGGTTTTCCCTAGCCCCAGCTGTTCTTTTAATTTACAGCCATTGTTTACCCATCTTAATTTCTCTGGAAGGGAAAGTTGCCATGTTGTAAGGATATCAGGATGGCAACAGTCTGAGAATGAGAAGTCATTTTTGCAGAAGCAGAGTGGAATTCATCCGCATTTGCCACTGTCTTTAGAGATTCTGTTGCTGCTGCGGGTGCACAAAAGTCAGCTAGGGCATTTCACTGATACTCAGGTTCAGTCCTTCCGATGTAATTTTGATGACAGCAATTTCAGAGTTACATAGTTGTGAGTAGAACTTAGCTCTTTTAATGTCAGGAGTACCAGATATAAAAAAGCAAAGACCTGATAAACACAATAAACTATTTTGGCAAAATAAAGTCCTTGTTTCTAGGTGGATTACTTTAAGAGGAAAAGAAAACGCTTTGATAATTTCCTATCGTGGGTTAGTTGCTCAGTCTTCTCAGACTCTTTACAAAACCCATGGACTGTAGTCCGCCATAGTCTTCCATCCATGGGATTTTCCAGACAAGAATACTCAAGTGGGTCGCCATTTCCTTCTTAAGGGGATCTTCTTGACCCAGGGATTGAACCCACATCTCTTGTGTCTCCTGCTTTGGCAAGTGGATTCTCTACCACTGTGCCACCTGGGAAGCCCAAATCAATGATGTAATGAGCATTAATTTCAAGAAATTAGAAAAATAATTGCAACTTGAATGCAGAAAAAGCATAATGAATAAAATAATGATGATAAAGTCAGAAAAAATACACTAGACAACATGTATACAATAGAGAAGATTTAATTGAATAAACTAACAACATTGGTAAATTCTTGGTGATACTGATCAAGAAATTTTAAAAGTAGGTGCAGATTACCAATGTCATGAATTTTTACAAAAGTAGCAGCCCTATAATCTTTATGATAACAAAACATTATATATAAGATGCTGTTATAAACTGTTTTATAGCCACACATTTGAAAACTTAGATAATATGGCAAAGTTCCTAGAAAAGCACTTATTATCATTTATTTTGTAGCTACTAAGAGATTAAATTTTTAATTAAAAATTTCCCATAAAAAAACCTTAAAGCCCAAGTCATTTTACAAAGGAATCCTATTAAATATTTAAGAAAGAAAAATTGCTGATTTTACACAAATTCTTCAAGATAATTATATATGTTTAACATAACCTAGACAACAAACCTGACATGGTATAAATAATTTAAACATTTGTTACACAGTTTGTTAATAACTCAGGAAGGCTTTTGTTCTCAATTTCTTCTGATTCCCAAACTTTTAAGCTCTTTGCTATACTGTCTCCCCTAGACTATAGTGTGGATCCATGGAGAAATACACAGATGCTTTCCTTTTAAATGTGACCTTATTTCCAGTCTGGTCTTATTTTAAAAGTAATAGAAGTCTATGAACAAAGCTAGTGGAGGCGATGGAATTCCAGTTGAGCTTTTTCAAATCCTGAAAGATAATGCTGTGAAAGTGCTTCACTCAATATGCCAGCAAATTTAGAAAACTCAGCAGTGGCCACAGGACTGGAAAATATCAAAATGCATTCAAATCCCAAAGAAAGGCAATGCCAAAGAATGTTCAAAGTACCACGCAGTTGCACTCATCTCACATGCTAACAAAATAATGCTCAAAATTCTCTAAACCAGGATTCAATAGTACATGAACCATGAACTTCCAGATGTTCAAGCTGGTTTTAGAAAAGGCAGAGGAACCAGAGATCAAATTGCCAACACCCAATGGATCATCAAAAAAGCAAGAAAGCTCCAGAAAACATCTACTTCTGCTTTATTGACTATGCCAAAGTCTTTGACTGTGTGGATCACAATAAACTATGGAACATTCTTCAAGAGATGGGAATACCAGACCACCTGACCTGCCTCCTGAGAAATTTGTGTGCAGGTCAAGAAGCAACAGTTAGAACTGGACATGGGACAACAAACTGGTTCCAAATTGGGAAAGGAGTATGTCAAGGCTGTATGTTGTCACCCTGTTTATTTAACTTATTGCAGAGTACATCATGCAAAATGCCAGAGTGATTGAAGCACAAGCTAGAATCCAGATAGCTGGGAGAAATATCAGTAATTTCAGATATGCAGATGACACCATCCTATGTCAGAAAGCGAAGAGGAACTAAAGAGCCTCTCGATGAAAGTGAAAGAGGAGGGTGAAAAATTTGGCTTAAAAGTCAACATTCAGAAAGCTAAGATCATGGCATCTGGTCCCATCACTTCATGGCAAACAGATGGGGGAAACAATGGAAACAGTGAGAGACTTTATTTTTGGGGCTCCAAAGTCACTTCAGATGGTGACTGCCACCATGAAATGAAAAGATGCTTGCTCCTTGGAAGAAAAGCTATGACCAACCTAGACAGCATATTAAAAAGCAGAGATATTACTTCGCCAACAAAGGTCCATCTAGTCAAAGGTATGGTTTTTCCAGTAGTCATGTGTAGATGTGAGAGTTGGGCTATAAAGAAAGCTGAGTGCTGAAGAATTGATGCTTTTGAACTGTGGTGTTGAAGAAGACTCCTGAGAGTCCCTGCGACTGTAAGGAGATCAAACCAGTCAATCCTAAAGGAAATCAGTCATGAATATTCATTTGAAGGACTGGTGCTGAAGCTGAAACTCCAATCCTTTGGCCACCTGATGCAAAGAACTGACTCATTTGAAAAGACCCTGATGCTGGGAAAGATTGAAGGCAGGAGGAGAAGGGGCTGACAGGATGAAATGTTTGGATGGCGTCATCAACTCAATAGACATGAGTTTGAGTAAGCTCCAGGAGTTGGTGATGGACAGGGGATCCTGGCATGCTGCAGTCCATGAGGTTGCAAAGAGTTGGACCTGACTGAGCAACTGAACTGAACTGAGAAGGCTAGTGGATCTCCAACTCCAGTAAATGTAATGGCTTCTGATAAAGCTACAGAATATCATGGAAACAATCACAGAGGCCCTTACCATAGAAAGTACATGTGTTTAGTCCCTCATCTTCCACTGTCTAAAGTCAGGAATGGCTAAGTGAATTTGCTGTTAAGTGGCAGCTTCAGAGATTCCTACTAATTAGGTCATAAGGACTTTCTTTCAACACTAAAGGCCTTGTCATAATCAGACCTTGCACCTGGGAAATTTTGAAGTCTAAGGGAATGTTGTGGGAAGGAAACTATTTCCATAGGCTTCTGTTCAAAATAAATCTTATCTCAGGTACGTTAACAGCAAGAATAGTTGATGATGAAAACCCTTCTCTCTTCATATGTCCAGTTCCCATTCATATGTAGCCATCATTCAACAGTTTGTCTTTTTAGGGAAGTAAGTAGCTACTCTGGTCTGACTGGAATGAGGTAAAGTCAGGCTGTGCTCTGTTGGTACATGTTCCAGAGGCTGGAGTGCTGACATTGTTTAGATTTGATCATTTGCACTGACGTAAGCACTTTCAATTAGATGTACACTTTAAAGCAGAAATAATGGATTTGAAATAAAAGAAGACTTTAATAGACAGGCTTGCTCTGAATACTGTAGTCCTCCTACGTTTATATTTTTATTATCTTTTTAATATGTATGGCTCTATGTCTGTAATCTAGATTTTCTTTAAAATAAAGTCAAGGGAGGGTTTTATATTCCTTACTTTCCAGTTTTATATTAGATTTTGTGGTTTTACATACAATTCCATTGCAAACCTGAAATTAGAAAAAAAAAAAAACAAAAACAAAAGCTTAGAGGGATCCCGCCGAGGTTTTGTATGGAAGCAAGAGATGCCTATTTTCACAAGAGTTCTCTAACTGTAACTACAATTAAATACAAAAACTCTTTGTTTTTTGTAAATATATGTCTAATGGGAAGATAGATCCACATTGAGGTTCAAAATAGATTTGAGGAGACGCCCTGAAAAAATTTCAGAAAAAATTAACTTATGTTTTAATACATTTCTCTCCCAAATGAATTGAGTTTCTTATAAACTCAGAATTGTGAAACCAACTCCTCATAAAGCAGGAAGAGCTATGCTTTTCATCTTAATTAAAAAATGAATGAGTATAAGAAAAGCAGGTTGCTTTACCATGGTTACCTCAACAATACCTTCAGGGAATTGGTACCAGTAAAATCATGAATCGGATGTTTAATATCTGGCATTGCCAGCCAACATGTCCTGCCTTGGGCAGTATTTAATAACTGTGCCATCAATGCTCAGTTTTACTTTTGTGGTAGGGAGGAAAAATAGTATGAAGATTCTGAATCCTTTAGTATGGCTTTGTTAATTATTCCCATATAGATTCAGAGCAAGAAATACAGACAGTAGAGCTGGTGGATTCGCAGAAGTGTAAGATGGTGAATGTGATGGGAAAGCGGGCATTTTGCTCCACTGATATGGTAATTAGAAGGGACTCTGGGGGTGGCTAGTAACACCCCATCTAATTTCCTGTGTAGGTCACCTGTGAGCGTACCTCATTTGGATTGCAGGATTGGGTCTTGACTGTCAGTTTTCTAGTCACCTCTACAGTTCAGCTCCATGCATTAAGTATCAGAAGCCCAATGAACTAGGAAATGTTTTTTCAAATGATGAAGAAATGAGTAGACAGGACATAACAATTAGCTGTAAGTGGGACACTTGGTGGCTCAGACAGTAAGGAATCTGCCTACAATGCGAGAGACCTGGGTTCAATCCCTGGGCTGTGAAGACCCCCTGGAGAAGGGCAAGGAAACCCACTCCAGTATTCTTGCCTGGACCATCCCCATGGATACAGTCCATGGGCTCGCAGAGAGTTGGATATGACTGAACGATTAAGCACAGCACAGCCCATGATAATTTTTAATTCCATTTTTCAGGCCAAAGTTCCTTGCTTTTAAATGAGAAGCCTCCAAAAAGTTAAAAGACCTGTTCAACCAGATGATACAGACATTTCAGACCTTTCAAAAAGCAGGAATTTCATCTTCCAGTTTTATATTTCAAATAGGAATCCTTGTTATTTAAAATATCAAAATACCCAATAAACCAAAATGGTAACTTCCTAAGGAGAAGACAGAGGCACTTTCTAGTAGATTAGTCACATGATCAGGCACCACACTGCTTGTCTCAAAGAACTGTCTTCTTTCAGAAGTCAGTAAAAGTTACCATGACAAAGATCAAACATACTGTCCTGGTCTGCTCAGGTTGCTATAACAAATTACTATAGAATGGGTGGCTTGAACAACAAGTATTTATTTCTCACAGTTCTGAAGGCTGGAAATTCCAAGATCAAGGTTCAGGCAGATTCAGTTCCCACTGAGAGCTCACTTCCTGTTTGCAGATAGACATCTCATTTTTATCTTCACATGACAGAGAAGGAGGGCTCTAGTTTTTAAGGACACTCCCGTCATGGAAGCTTTACTCTCATGACTTAACGACCTCTAAAAGGCCCTATCTCTAACTTCTGTCATATTGGGGGATTATAGTTTCAACATATGAATTTGGGGGCAAAACAAACACAGTCTATAACAAGTATTTCATTCTATTATGGGTATCGAACATTTGAAAAAATGTGTGCAAGCTTTTTTTTCAAATGGAGAACATATTCGATATATACAAAGAATACAAACCAAAACTCTCAGGAATTCTAAAATTCTCTAATGTCTTTCAATTCAATAGAATTTACCCTATTAAATGCAGCAAATAAGTATAACTCAAAACTGTAAACTGTCCATTCTGATCTTAATTTAGAGTTAACGCCCACCAGACTCCAGATGGTGGGAGGCATCTAGTTTTACTCACTGAAAAAATACTGCGCATCAGTCAACCTTATAGAGATTCATGTTCACACATGGTGGGCCTATGGGCTCATCTCCAGTATTCCATCTGTGAATATGAAGTCTTCAGAAAACTAGGCCACGCTGTGTTTTTATAGCACCAGAGAAAGTTATTATCTCTTAGAATAGATGCTGACCTGATTCAGTGTTGTTCTCCCAGAAAAGGAAATGCCTCAACCATTCTTGGGTATATCTTTCAACATGTGTTTTGGCCCTGATGGCAAGCCTGAAGAACTCTTAACGAGAGAGAAGAGGCTCAGCAGTTCCTTTTTCAACACTCACCTGAAGGTACTTTCCTATTGAAAGTAATGCACTCATAGAAACTCGTGCAAATCATTTGCTCTTAAGTGTGGTGGTGCCACATGTGTAACTACCTACTCCCAACCCTCAGAGGCATCTCCCCTCTTCTCTTCCCTCCTCCAGTTTGAGCCCCCAAGCTCATTCCTCTGTATTCACTAATCCCGGAAATGAAAGAGCAGTGAATCTGGCTCATAAATCAGCCTACACAAGGGAGAACTATTATAGAGGACTCAGGCTGTGTACCCACTGGAAACAAACAGGCCAAAAGCAACCTTAGGGTCAGAAATTGAAAACCACATAGAACTCCAGATGTCTTGTAGAACAGGCCATCATGTTATAAACTATAAAAGCAGAGTTCAAACAAGGTTGAGTGTAGCTAAAGGTCATGCAATGGAGTAGCAGAGACAGGTCTAGAACCCCTTCTTCCTGCCTTTTATATGACGAGGTTTGTCTTGAGTTCCATCCCATGAACAGAGTTTTTACCCAGAGATTTGTGCATAATCACAATTTGGAGGAAGAGCAAGTGGATTCAAAGTCCAGTGTTAATGCTTTAGTTGGTAAATCATTCTTTGAGCAATTGTTCATTGAATGTTTTACAGGTAGTTCCTTTTAGCTATTTCTTCACTGATTTTTAAAGTTTAACAGAAGTTCTGCTGACAGAGTCAAGTGGAGAACCAAGATTGGTGGCAGAAATTTATTTAAGCAATCTCATCACTACAAATAAATAGCAAAGGAGAGATGGGTCAGCACTTTGAGACACCAACTTTTATACACACACACACACACACATATATATGTAATATATATACACATCTATATATAAATGCAATTTGCTTATGAATGCATTTACATAGTGAATAGGCTTAAAAATATTTTTATATTTTGCTTTTATCTTTTAACATATTAAAAGTGGACATCTGGTCAATATAATTATACTTCGAAATGGTGAAAGAGAAACCAACATAGCATTGTGAAACAATTATCCTTCAATTGAAAAAAATTTTTTAAATGGTGAAAGAGTTAAATATTAGTCACATTTTAATTAACATTAATTTGTTATGTTAAATGTCAGTTTCTTAATCTAACTCACTTGTAAACAATGTAAAATGGAGTGAAGTGTTGGTTTTATCTTAATTAAAGTTATGGGAATTAAAAATTAAAATCTTTTATAAGGAACATGTACTCAGAAGTACATAATGTCTTCTTATTGGGAAATACGTCAGGAAACTC
Organism: Odocoileus virginianus; assembly: GCF_023699985.2. NCBI lineage: Eukaryota > Metazoa > Chordata > Mammalia > Artiodactyla > Cervidae > Odocoileus > Odocoileus virginianus. The sequence continues at coordinate 31,140,866 of NC_069685.1, read as the reverse complement.
AAATAAGAAAATTGTCTAGCCGCAGGAACAGCAGAGAGTTAGAACAGGCTCCTGTAATGCCTGTTTGTTTAGTTAAACGCTGCATGTGAACATGCTCAAGATTTGCAGACAAGGAAAAAGGAAAAAAATAGCAAGAAACACACGTAGTTTGATGACTCTGGCATCAGTTTAAAGCACACAGTAAAGGAAGCATTTGTTCGCATCAGAAGAGGAATTCGTCAGATACTGGTCAGAGATCTTACTCAGGAGAGAAGGCTTCCCACACTCACATCCTCTGAACCTTCAACATGTGGCAAGCAACACCCCCAAACCTGGGAGGGTTGGTTAGCTTAAACCTTCAGAACCTTGGAAACGGAGCCAACATAGCTAAAAGCTTGCTCAAGTGGGCAGGAACATTTGTTCAGCAGACTTCCTCAGAAGATTTCCTGATCTTTGTGGGAATTTTCTTTATTTTTCAATGTCTGCCTACTTTGCCAGATTATCAGAGGCTTGACTCTTGCTTGTCATCATTTCTCTGCTAAAATGGCTGATTTCCTAACGGATGTCCTCTGACCACTTTATATGTAATTACAGTGCCACCCGCACCACTTTGCGTCTCATCCTATTTATTGTTGTGTTATGCTTATTACTATAAGCATTTTATTATTTTTCCTTATATTTTTTTATTTCTTACTGGCTGCTTCTCCCTTTTTAGCAAACCTTCCACAAAAGCAGCAACTTATTCTATCTTGTGATCTAATAAGAAATTTAACATGTTGAATAATAAAAAAATGTAATGAATAAGTAAATAAATCACTACAGAGAGACCTTGGAATTAATATTTCAGTAACTTTCTATATCACTGCCCTTATATATAAGTGAATAATACTATTAAAAGTTAATAAGTATAACCAAAATTACATTTATTCTATACCTTACTGAAAAAGATCTGTGAGATCTGTATTATAATTCTGAGTGCTAAGAAAACCAAGGTTCAGTTTTCACCCTCCCATGCTGATCACACTGTGCAGAAATAATTAAGGTTTATAGGAGAATGTTGTATGACAAGTAGAGAGAGTTAGAGAGTGAGGTCACATCCAGCAAAGGTATTATGTAGCAGGCGTCACTAGAGCTGGAGGGAACAAACTGAGATGGGATAACATTGGAGAGAACATTGGGAGTATTCAAGGAAGAGTAAATAGTCCAGTTTGGTGGAAATAGCATACACATTGAGAAACAGTTACAAGTAAGAATGGAGAAATAATTGACATCCATATTTGAGGGCCAAATATCAGGTTGACAAGAAAAGACCTAGCTATGGAAACACATAGGAGTTTTGCAAACATTCAGATAGTGAAAGGACATAACTCAAACTCTTCTTTAGGAGCATTTAGAAGGTAAACAAAGGCAGCATATGCTTGATGGGTTGGAAGAGAAATGTTTAAAAACAATGAAGAGAGGGATTGGAAGTTAAAGGTGTCACATATTTCCCTTAGTTGTTTAGTGGCTCAGTCCGTGTCCAACTCTTTGTGATTCCATGAACTGGAGCCCACCAGGCTGCTGTGTCTGTGGGGATTTTCCAGGCAAGAATACTGGAGTGGGTTGCCATTTCTTTCTCCAAGGAATCTTCCCGACCCAGAGATTGAACTCAGGTCTCTTGCATTGGCAGGCAAGTTCTTTACCACTGAGCCCCCTGGGAAGCCCCATTGGAAAAAATAAAAATAAAAAAATAGAATACTATAAAAATACAACAATTTAAAAAAACTATGTTTGAAACAGTAAACAAAATATTCAAGAAGTGTTTATTTTTTATAAAAAATAAAAAAGCAACATTTCCCTTAGTTATTGTGGGTTATTATACCAAGAACAAGTCTTGATAACAGGGATTTACAGCTTGGCCACCATCTGGGGAAGAATCCTATGTGGCCTAAGGAAAAGTATACTTGACCTAATTTACTTACACACCTCGCTTACTCCAGCACCAGTTTCTTCTCACCTGTTTCCTGCATCTGAAATGTGCTACCTTGTACCTTGCGCTCGTAGTTACGATGTTCAACACAAGCATGTTCACTGAGCCATCCTTTCAGAACCTGGCCATCCTTCCTTCATTGCAGCATTCAACCTTTGCTGAGTTCTGGTCCTCCTTCCCATCCCTGAGCTTTCCTATGTCAGTAGCCATGGTACATGTAGATTCAGATACAGTCACTTCTAAAGGGAACTGGAGGTAAGCTCATTTAGAAGGACTAAGGGAACACAGGCTAGCTCATAGAATAGGAATCTGCCTAATTATAGTTTATCAGTACTTACTAACTTAGTGGCTATTAAAACTTGAGCGTACATCAGAATCACCTGCAGGGCTTGGAGAGCTTTTCAAAACACAGACTGCTAGTTGCCACCCCCATTGTTTCTGATCTTATTCAGTGATGAGACTGATGTCTAGAGACATTTTGAGAACCATTGCTCTAACAGAAGACTGAACTACATCCTCAAAACTTGCTTTTATTGCTGTCTCTTGGATTTAGTAGTAGAGAACTCAAAGGTACAAACTGTTTTTCAGTGGCTATGAATGGACAACTTGTTATACAGAAGTTATATTGAATAAGAAAGTGTGGTCTTTAGGAAATACACCCTTGAAACCTGATGGGCTACAGTCATGAAGTCACGCAGAGTTGGACACTGAAGCAACTTAGCTAGGCAAGCACTATTCATCCACTCAGGGGGTGATAGGATTAATTGTTGTGTTCTTAAATAAAATTTTAACTCTAGTTAATATTTAGAAGTAAAAATGCAGAAATTCATGAGTTAAACTTGTGATTATAAGTACATATCCAAATGTTTTGTAGGTTAAAAGAAATTATATTTTATGAGTAGTAGCAATGAAAATATCAGTTGAGGTGTTATTACCACTTTGTAACTACTGTGAATCTAAGATATCATTGGCATTCAAATTGCTTACTTTTATTCATGAACAAAAATGGCTTTATTCACATCAGTCCCAAAGTGATTAGCTTTCATGTTATAAAGGTAAGCACAATCAATTCATCTATCAATCACTCCTTTCTGTTGTGTACAGTGGGACAATTGATTCTTCAGACTGATTCTGACAACATTTCTCTCTACATATAGAGAAAAAATTGAGAAGAGACAATTGTTTATGCAGAGAAGCAATAAGAAGGTCTTAAGTTGAAAAGAAAAAAAATACATCTTAAATTTTCCAGTACTGGTGTGGCCTTCTCCAGGGGAGACCAGCAAGGGGAAATACTCAGCATTTGTGATTCCACATCTAGGGTGACTTTAAATTAGATGATAGGCACTGATGTATTTTCAACATATTTTAATTAGCAATTATGCTTATTACTCCTTTCCGCTCCCCCCCGGCCATGTTTTTCTTCTATAACTGTTTTGACAGCAAATCCTTTAAACATTCCTATAGAAACTCAGAAAGTTTTTGTCTTTAGCAGAGAATTCCACTGAAAAGGAGCAATAGAAACTTCTTTAAGACAGTGAGAAAGAGGGAAGTTCTGTTTTGGTTTTGACTGGTATCAAGCAGATGGAATATCTCTTCCCCTTCTATGAGTTAGTCAGAAGGATAAGTAAGGTATGACCCAAGGCCACAGTTCATTCTTAGACTGTCTTTCTCAGGACAATTCTCCTAGTTTAAGTGAATTTCAGGTACATTAGCTTTAACTGAATTCAAATGAAAGTGTAAAAACATATCACAATAAATTAGTTATATATCTGTATCCAAAAATATTAACTAAGACCATTTCTTCATACTGTAAGGAAAAATGAAATTGGATTATAGATTTAAATGTAAGAGCTAAAATTATAGCATTCATAGATAAAAGTGGTGAAGAAAATTGTTGAAACTTTGTGTAACATAAAAGATTCTTATACACAACACCAAAAGTGAGAGCCACAAAAGACCAAACAATTGATGAACTAGATTTTATTAAAACTAAAATTGCACTTCAAAAAGCAAAAAATAAAAAGACAAGGTACAGATAGGGATAAAATATTTGCAAATCATCTATAATAGCTTGTATTCAGCATATATAAAGAATTCTTGTAACTCAATAATAAGACAAACTACTAATTTTAAAATGGGCAAAGCTAGGACTTCCTTAGTCTTCCAGTGGTTACAACTCTGCACTTCCCATGTGGGGAATGCAGGTTTGATCCCTGTTCAGGAAGCCGAGATCCTGCATGCCTCTTGGCATGATCAAAAAATAAATAACTTAAAAAAAAGTTTTTAGTAAAAAAAAAAAAAAAAAATGGGCAAAGCTTGAACAGAGATTTCACCAGTGAAGATATATTAAAAGTTAACATGCATATGAAAAGTTGCTCACCCTCATTACAATGAGGTCACAATGGAAATGTAAATTAAAATTACAGTCAGACAACTCCATACACTTAGAATGGTCCTAATCAAAAAGACAATATCAAGAGTTAACAAACATGTGGAAAGACTGGCACACTTATTCATGTTGGGTGATACAAGCATTCAGACCATATCATCCACTATTATAAAAGTCAACTTTAGAATGTCTGATCATACATGTATTTCTCAAATATTCTTATCTTGACCCACCTCAAATGTATCTTCATACGTGTGAGTGTTATTATACTTAGATTGAAAACTGTGGCTTTATCCATAATCGAACACACTTCATATGTCCTGATCCAATCATAAATGATAGACCATAGGACAAACACTCCCTGCATACCTGCCCTCACCACTAAATATTGAAAGTGAACTTACAGGCCAAGTAGTAATGGGTGTCTTGAATGTACAGTTTAAGTAGATAAATGAAAGCAAAGCTGATTAGCTGCCAGTTCATTAGGGAGATAAATATTTCCAGGATAGTTACTGGCAGCACAATAGTCACACATTCCATGTTTGAAACCTTTTAACCAATGTGGTGGTGAAAAAATAGAGGAAAAAATAAGTGCCAGTTATTTGGTCATCTGATTAGTAAACATTCTTTTAAGTCCCTGATTCAACCTCTTCTCATGCTCTCAAAATGAAGAGACTGATTTTCTTGGCTTTAGTTTCAATAACTTCAATTACACTACTCTTTTACTTTAGACTCTCTAATTAGGATATTAAGTATCATCTACTGGCCAAAAAAGTTTTTTCTAAATTGGATCACTTACCTTCAATTATTTCCAGGTGGTCAACATGATGAATTAACAATGAATTGTGTCATATCCTGACTCTATGTAATTTTTTTTGCAGTTGTATTTATTAGGTTAAGGGCTTCCCTGGTGGCTCAGATGGTAAAGAATCAGTCTGCAATGCAGGAGACCCAGGTTCAATCTCTGAGTTGGGAGGATCCCCTGGATATAATTATAATTATTTAATTATATAATTATAATATTATAATTAATATTAGTATACATATTATGTATATTTTATATGCATATACATATACTCACATGTATGTCTCTCTCTGTATAGATAGATATGGATATAGATATATTTATGCCTTGATATAATTTCTTCTCCTTGAGTATAGATGGGACCTGTGACTTGCATCTCACCAACAAATTAAGGCAAAGGTGATGGAATGGATGTGATTACACACATGATTATGGACTTTGTCATATAAGACTGCAGTACCTGTCAGACTGGAGCCCCTCTGTTGGTGCCTTTGAAGAGGAACACTTCAGCAAGCTACCGGTGGCCTCTGGTAGCCTCGGGTCTCCAGTCAACAACTGGCAAGAAATTGAAATCTTCAGTCTCACAACCAAAAGTAAATGAATTCTGCCAACAACTGAATGAGCTTGGAAGCAAATCTTTCCGCAGTAGAACCACAGATGAGACCTCAGGCACAATCAACACTTTGATTGCAACTAAAACATTGTGACCAATGTCTTGCATTGTGGCTTGGGACCAGCAAAGGCATGCCCAGATACTTGACACATGGGAAATTTGTGAGATAATAAGTGTGTATGATTTTAAGTAGTTAAATTTGTGGAAATATTGTGATATAGCAGTTGGTAACTCATGCAAATTTAGTACCTGGAAGCATGATGCTGCTGGAACAAGCTGAACTGAAAATTGTGAGATTTGTTTTGGAACTGGGCACTGGGTGGAAGCTGGAAGAATTTCTGAGGAGAGTAATAGAGAAAGCTTGAATGTCCTCCAGCAGACTATTAGCAGAAATCTGGATGTTAAGACTGCTACTACTGAGAACGGTTCAAATATTTTCTCATCTATGACATCAGGATTAATACATTCAATTACTTTGTCGTGAAATTAAAATTAAACATCTGAGACTACTTATTATTAAAGTGTTCTTTTTTCATGGATGACTAAAAATGTTCCTTCTAGTTCACGAATGACTAAAAAGGACAGCTTTCTGCCCTTGGGCAAGGCATACCACAGTGAATTAAAGTTGGGCTCTCATCTATAAATTGAAGCACTGGTTAACCGAAGCAGTGATTTTTCAGAGAATTCTGGCAACTGATGTCTCTTTATAAATGAAAGCTGAGGTAGAAAAGCAGTAAGTGTTGAGGAAGCATTTGTCAATCCATATTCCTGCCCTGTTAGCTTCTTTTGCACTATCCCATTGCTTCATTGTCCCCAGGGACGCTCCTTGGAAATAGATTAGTAAAATGGAGAAATATTTAAACTACATGATCCAAAGCCAGGTATAATTTCAACTCAGTCATTCATGTTTAGATACAGAGGACAAACACGCACACACAGAGTGGATTATTTAGTACCTAAGTCGTGGTCATGGAAAAATTATGTTTGCTATCTCTTTCCAAATAACTAATTCACCCTCAACCTGGAGCAGCTTGAGGAAACACAGTTTATAAAAGTTTGCAAGTGACGTGTGTAAAGAGTATGTCAGATCAAATGACAATTCAAAGTAGTTCTGAACCTCAGAGATCAGTCCAGACCTAAACTCTTACTTTAAGAATTTGATCAATAATTCTTGCAATAATACATTTTTTTCTAGGTCTAGGATGTTAATTTCATCATCACATTATGTGTCTTAAAGAAATTCTGACAGGTTTATGTGTGACACTGAGGTCACCTGTAAAAGAGGAAGTCTATAATTAAATGCTTTGTCATCAGCTGTTCCTTTCAGGTACTTCGCCCTCAAAATTAATGAAGAATCTCTCTCCAGGGAGCCTTTTGCTGTCATAAACTACTAACCTTCTAAATATGGAATTAAATTATTTTTTTGTATTACTACCAGATCTACTTTTAAAAAATGCTCCTTCTACTTAAGAAGGAAAACCACAGAGCTGGAACCAATATATACTTGTGTAAGCCTTGCTTCATATTTGGTGAACAGGAAAAACCACCTTTGAAACTCTTCATTTTCTCCTACCTGCCCTGTCGTTTAGAGTGATGGGGTTATGCCGGGGTACCTCACATGGATTCTGTTGATCAGTCCTCACAATTACATTGCATGAAACCATTGTTATAAACATCATATACAAGAGGAAACAATCTCAGAGAAACAAAAAAGTCCCATAGCTCGTACATGCCAGAGCTAAGTTTTTGATTAATCAGAATTAGTAAAAAGAGAAATGCATGGAAATAGGAAAAATCTGCTTTGAGAGAGAGAGAGAGAGGGTGTGTGTGTGTGTTTCTGTTTGCTTGTCTGTGGGTGAGACTGGCTGATTTATATAATGCCCATGGCTAAGAATCTTACTAGATACAATAGAAGAAACCTATAATGAGTACTCCATGCATTCATTCATTTAATAAGGACGTATTCAGCACAGTTATATGTCATATTAAATATTGGGGGCTGTTTGGTGAAGATGTTGACTTCATGTAAATTAGATTTCAGCTGGAGAAGCTAAAATATTAAACCAAATGAGTCTTGATGTGTGTGACAATTACTGTGGTAACTAAACTAGAAGATGCCTAAGGAACACAGTTGTGGTTACTCAAACTACAGTTTAAGTAGTTGAGGAGTCAACCAGTTGAGGAGTCCCTGGTGGCCCAGATGGTAAAAAATCTGCCTGTAATGCAGGAGACCTGGGTTCGATCCCTGGGTTGGGAAGATCCCCTGGAGAAGAAAATGGCTACCTATTCCAGTATTCTTGCCTGGAGAATTCCATGGACAGAGTCGCCAGAGAGTCACAGAGAGTCAGACATGATTGAGTGACTAACACTTTCACTTTCAAAACAGTTTGAGTACAGAGTATTTGTGGCAATCTCATTGTTTCACACATACACACACTTATGTACACCCACAAATATCTAACAGCTTTCTATATTCAACAGTTGACAGGAGCATGGATCTCATCATAGAAACATTGCTCTATTGAATTCCTAAGTGACTTTAGATAAGCGCTCTACAAATGTCTCTGAGGTGACCAGAGAGACTCACTGTCAGTCTTAAGTTAAAGGATGGTTGTTGTGTTGATGTCTACTTGCTCTGCATAGCCCAGAGGAATTGGTTCTGTGGCCACCATCAGTTAGCACCTTCTATTCATCAGAGATAAATGGCCTGTGGCATTCCAGTTGCTTTCTGAAAACATACTCCAAAATGTTCTTCCACACACTCTATAAAGACCAGTGAGGAATTTTCCTCCAAAGGCTGTAAGGACACATTGACATTGCTACCAGGCTTCCATCAGTTCACTGACTCACACCTTTGTGGATGTGGGGTCTCACTGAGTAACTGCTGGAATCTTCAAAGGTATGTCACACGTGTTCATGAGCTACCCAAGGGAGCCTCTGGGCTCCTGATGCTCCTTTGGACTCTTTCTCCTCAGGGGGACCGCTCCTGACGACAGTTTCCTGGGGATGTTTTCTGGTTCTTCAGACAACTGTCTGCCCTGAAATGTCAAGGAGAACAGTTTTCTCACTTCTGTGTTATTTGTTCTTCAAGATTTTATCCCAGTTTTGATCAGATTATAGTTTTTGCTTCCCACATACAACTCTTTGCCATCAGGTGCTTAGATGGAAAGATGTTGGCTAACCACTATTGTATTATAACAATACATTCTCTCCTTTCAACTTCAGCTCCTCTTCCTGGATGCACGTTAGAATTCCGGGTCCTTCCCCCTTGGTGAATCCTCTCAGAGGCTCCACATGTCCACTTTTGTTACTGTGTCTCCTGCACTTTTTTTTTGTTACTGTGTCTCCTGCACTTTTTTTTTGTTACTGTGTCTCCTGCACTTTTAGGTCTTCATATCTCAACTCAACTTGGGGTATGGTCTTACTTATTTCCCAAAATGGTTCCTCAGTTCTGATGTAAACCAATATCTGCAAGGAGTTGATGAAAAAAAAAAAGAGGGATTGTGTGCAGAGAGAGAAACAGAGTGCATCTTGAGCAAGATGCTTTGAAACAGAGGTCTGGACTTACCAGTATATCCCATTCAAACCAGATTTCTGACTGTGATTGAAATTAGTGAGGACCTCAGCACCCAGGGTGCTAATTCTTTTTGCTTGTAAGGCTATCAAAATTCTTCATATGTGCTACAGTGTGCTGTGCTTAGTCATTCAGTCATGTCTGACTCTTTGTGACCCCATGGACTGTACCTGCCAGACTTCTCTGTCCACGGGGCTTCTCCAGGCAAGAATACTGGAGTGGGTTGCCATGCCCTCCTCCAGGGGATCTCCCCAACCCAGGATCCAATGCAGGTCTCCTGCATTGCGAGTGGATTCTTTACTGCCTGAGCCACTGGGGAAGCCCTGTGTGCTACTGAGAAGGGAGACTGATTGTTAACTTGCACAAAGGAGGAGGAGACTAAGCTGAGAGAGATGACAGGACACGTGGAGGGTTGTAGGACGCAGGCTTATTAAAGCGTGATTACCAGAAAAATAGGAAGAGGAGAGGGAAAGCAAAGCACCCGGCAGGGGGTTACAGTGGATCTAAGAAGCCAGGGATGGTCTGCCTTCTCGCTGCCCAGAGAGGGGAATCAGAAACTGCAAGGCCCCACACACCCGGCACCTTCTCATCTCTCTGACCTCAGATACCATCTCTTCCTTGCTCACTCTACTCCTTCCATGATGCCTTCCTTGTTCCTCCTCAAACATACCAGGTGTGTTCCTTCCTCAGACCCTTTGCTTGGCATGCCTCCTCCTCATATATTTTTCATGGCCAACTCTCTCATCTATTCATGGCTTTGTTTAGTTGTCATCTTCTCAACAAGTCTGAAACCTGGACACCATTTTAAAAATGGCGGCCAGTCATTCTCCTGGCACCTCAACCCCTGTACCCTGCATTTTCCATGATGTTTAACACCATCTAATATACAGTATAATATCTCATTATTTCTATTGTTTATGTTTAAAGCTCCACAATAGCTGACATACTCAATCCCACCGCCCTCGTCTCACTGATACAACCCAAGCATCCAGAACAGAGAACACTGAGGGTCAGTCATGGTCTGGTGAATGAATTAATAGATTTCTGGGGCAGAAGCCAGATGTACTTCTGTAATCACAGTGAGAAGGCTCTGGTTGCTTGAATGACTGAGTCAGAGCCAGTTTTCCTGAGAGATGACTAGCTAAGATTGCTGGATTTGGTACAGTTGTGATATCTGCTCCTCTCCCAGCAAAGACCCCACAGTTAGATCAACAGGTGAAATTTCCTTGATAGGGTTGCAGAATTTGAAAGTGAAGTGGACAAGTTGTGGGGCAAAGGCAACTCTAGTCTGTGGTCATCAGACTAGTTTCTTCTTTTTCCAGGGCGCATTTCTAGACTGTTTCCTAATTCCCTTTCAGGTCAGTGAGGATTATAAGATTAGTTCTCTCCAATGGAGTGTGAGTAGGCATGGTATGTAATATCTGTTGGCCTTCACACTGAGGGATGGACAGCCAGTGTCCTTCCGGGTCTCCCCGCCCTTCATCTCTTAGTTACAATGGAGCCACTGGAAGCCCCCACTAGATGGAAGAAACCCATATCAGGCCCCTCAATGCACATGGAAAGATGATGTGAAAAAGAAACAAATGTACCTCTATTGCATTCCTATTCTGGTTTTATGGGATTATCACTCAGTAATGCATCTAATCCATGTAACCTGGTGGACGTGGCAAGCCTTCAGAGTTTATAGTATATCAGAGTTTATAGGGCCCAGGCTCCCACATTAAGTGAACTAAAAGTCTAATATATGTGAAGTAGGGTTAAGCTCGCTTACAGAAAAATAAAATTATATTTCTAAATATTCTGAGTTTTTGGATTGAAACTACTGCAGTCATTCCCTGGTTCTTCAATACCTTTGTTTAGATAAGTCTGCATCTGTCCTTCTACATTTTTCTTTTAGTGCTCGTAAAAAAAAAAAAATATATAGAGATCAAACATTAGAAAATATCAGCCCTGTGTAGAGGACCCTTTATTTGGTAAACTACATTCTTCCTTAGATCCCTAGGTCAAGAAGATCCCCTGGAGAGGGGCATGGCAACCCACTCCAGTATTCTTGCCTAGAAAATCCCATGGACAGAGGAGCCAGGTGGGCTACGGTCCATAGGGTCTCAAAGAATCAGGCACAACTGAAAACTTAGCACACACCTTCTTCCTTAGACATGTCAGCCTATGGATCAGATATATAGACCGCCTTTAAAGAAAGAGAAGTTAATTTATTGAGTAGTAATAAGAGATATCGACCTATTCTCATCAAAGATTACAATTTAAGCCTGAGGTTAGAAACATAAAGTGCAAGCCTAACAATACACAGGCTAAATGCAAAAATAAAAAGTAAGTAAATCTTGAAATAAATAATATTAGGAAGTCAAGATTGGAAGATCCTGGTAAGACACACCTCCCGTTGCTATTTGTCTACTCTTCTTGGTACCGCGATGATGTTGTGTTTGTGTTTAATCGCTTCAGTCGTGTCTGACACTTTGCAACCGCATGGGCTGTAGCCCACCAGGCTCCTCTGCCCAAGGGATTTTCCAGGCAGGAATGCTGGAGTGGGTTGCCATTTCCTCTCCCAGGGGATCTTCCCAACCCAGGGATCGAACCTGCATCTCCTGCATTGTAGCAGATTCTTTGCTTCTGAGCCACCAAGGAAGCCTGTGATAATGCTGGTTGTCTCTATAGATGAGTGGAGTGCCACACCGCATGTGTATTCTGCCAAAGCTTGCACTTCAGCCTCAACTGGCTTATAAAACTGTCTTCTGCAACCCCCTTTGACATTTTTGTTAATTGATCCTCTAGAGCCAGGGTCAGCAGGCTATAGGCTGAGGGCCAACTCCCATCTACCTGTTTTTATAAATGCAGTTCTTCAGGGCACAGCCACACCTGTCTGGTTATGACACTGTGTTCACACTACAGCAACACTCTTGAGTAGCTGCTGCTGCTGCTGCTAAGTCACTTCAGTCGTGTCCGACTCTGTGCGACCCCATGGACTTCAGCCCACCAGGCTCCTCCGTCCATGGGATTTTTCAGGCAAGCGTACTGGAGTGGGGTGCCATTGCCTTCTCCGTGAATAGTTGCACAATACTTAAAATATATACTATCTGTTCTTTTGCACAAAATTATGCCAACTCATTCTCTAGCACATATTTGTTCATTTCTTGCCACTCCACTCTGTTCAATAATCATGTTTTGTCTTATCCTCTGAGTTGATTTTAAGCTGCTAGTAGTTAGAGTCTGTGTACGCATAGGTGTGTACTTTTTAAAATATCTTTCCGTAGAAGAATCATAAATATCTGTTAAGTTGGATGGACATTCATAACAAAGTCTTGCAGTCTTACTTGAGGAAAGCTGTGATCAGACTCTAACATATTTTGGACTCATTAGTTGTTTAAACTTTTTGCAAAGTGCAAGCAATCACTTTTTCTGGTATTTTTGTATTCTCCATTTAATCAAGTAGCTTATTTTATCCTTTGATTTTTTTATGGCCATGGCAGTTATAACTAGCTCCCTGTCATTCTTATTTTACCTCTCACAGTGTTAGTGTTGGGAAGTGTTGCTGTTGCCAGTGATTTTTACATGTTTTGTTTTGCTTTGTTAGTGTAGCACACTAGATACTGAACCAAACAACACTTTGCTGTTGGTGTGACCATGTGACAAGTTCTCACCAATACATGCCACTTCAAGGGAGGACATTTTTAAAGAAGTTTATGTGCTGCCTCCACTCTCCATCTTTCCTCTTCTACCACCAGAGTTTGGTGGATCCCATGGCCCTAGGGGGATGGCAAAGTCACAGGTGGAAAAACCCTGACCAAGACTTGGATGGTTAGTAAAGCTTGGGGGTTTGTTTCAGGAACTAAGTTAAATCAATAAATGCTGTTTCTTAGGCAATAGAGCTTTCTTCATCTTTTCGCAACAATTGACTGTCCTTTGAGATATAACATTCATTAACTCATTAACAGGCCAGAACTGTTTTCCTATAATGACATCTTGTGTCTCTTGGCTAATTTAAGACTCAAATGAAATACATATGAGAAGTGCATGAGCACTTTAAAAACCCCAGTTGTTCACTTCAAGACAATGTCCTGCAGCCCTCAGTACTTTACGAGCTCTCTCTCTCATCTACAGGACATGTTCTTATCAACGCATCTCTGTGCGCATGTGCACTAGAACAGGTCAGCCCTAGCCTGAGTCCCCTGTAACAGAACCAGGCCCAGAGTCAGGCAGAACGGCACATTTGTGCTTTGTGGACCTCTTGCTTTCCTTAGTTTTCTTTGCCTTGAGTGCATTTGATTAGGCCACAAGCTATGAAAACAAAATGACTAAAATAACACATCTGGTTAAACAAATTTGACTTTTTATATGATAGCTGCTTTCTAGTTTCAGTCTTTTGGCACTGAATTTTTATTTTTACTAAATTATTCAGACTAAGTCTTTTTTTATTGGCAAAAATTTAATAAGAGACATTCAAGTGGCTTTTATTAGCTGCCAAAACTTTTGTTTCAAAGGGGTTGCCTGGTGTGAGAAAGGGATGAATGCGTACACACTCTGGTTAAGATGGGAGAATGTGTGTAGATGAATGTGTACACCTTCCTGTTACAATGGAGAGTGTGTGTAGATGAATGCATACACACTCGGGTTAGAATGGAGAGTGTGTGTAGAGTCAGACCCTTCTCCTGCTGTCTTATCTGGCCCCTCAGAGCCCCCAGAACTTTGTAGGGCACTCTCTTAAATCGACTGGAGTAGAGATTTAAATCAAAGTAGTGAAATTTCTATCAGCGATTTGCATATATTTCTTTGGTTCAGTATCTAGTGTGATACATTAACAAAGCAAAACAAAACATATAAAAAAGCACTGGCAAGGCTTTATTAAAAAGAACATGTTTTTAGCTTTGGATATGTCACAAAATATTCCATTGCCATTTACCAGAAAATTCAGACCATTACTCACCTTTCCATTGCTTATGGGTGTAATCAAGACATTTCATTTTGAAGTACTTAACATTTTAAAAAGCTATATTTCTAAAAATCCAAATAATTCCTTTAGTCAATGAGGAGAACAGAAGGTTCTGCTGAATGGTAATATGACCCAGGAATAGCATTATACTCTCCACATATTGGTTTGGCACATTCTTTACCTTTGAGGAGAAACAGAAATATTAAAGTGCTTGTAGCCCTTTCTGAACCTTCAGTCAAAGTTTATTAAAGTTTTGTCAGTTACATAAAATAGGAATATCTAGTGGAATAGTATTTTACTTCTTATTGATCCTATCACCATTATTATCTCATAAAATATTATTCATTTTATAAAAATATATTAATTGTGTATGTGCCTGTAATCATGGCTTCCCAGGTGGCACTAGTGGTAAAGAACCCACCTGCCAGTGCAGGAGAGGTAAGAAACCCAGGTTCGATCCCTGGGTGGGGAAGATCCCCTGGAGGAGGAAATGGCAACCCACTCCAGTATTCTTGCCTGGAGAACCCTATGGACTGAGGAGCCTGGAAGGCTACAGTCCGTGGGGTCGCAAAGAGTCGGACACGATTAAAACAGCACGCACGCGCGTCTATAATCTTAAAGCAGATCTTAGCAAGGTACCTGGTTATAGTACATATTCAGTCGATGGGCACTTTCGCTGTCCTTGTTTATGAAGACTTTGTAAAAAATCAGAGAAGTCTAGAATTTGAAAATAAATGGAGCAACACAATGTGCTCTACCTAAAGGAGATACTTAGCAGTAAGGAGCCCTTTTCACGGTAATAGAAATAAAATGGCGAACTACTCTGCCATCTAGTGGACATGCTGAAAAGAGAAAAGTGTTTGGTAAAGAGTTGCATTAATTTTCACCAAAATGCTGAATTTTTCTTTAGCAAAGTAGCACCTGCTCTCCTTATTGCTTTTGGAAGATATTATGAGGATTTGTGTGTGCAATGGGTAAGACAGTTTTCATAAAGTGGTTTGAAAAAAAATGGAATTTAGGGATTCCAGGATAGAAGCTAAAAAGTGTACAGTGCCAAATGAATGTTTTCATATAAGGACTATCACGGAGCCAGAGCAAGAAAAAGTGTGTGAGAGAGAAAGAGATAGGAAGGAGAGAGAAACTGATCTCTTTATAGCATTGTTTAAAAGAGGGAACAAATAAGAAAGAAGCACTGTTTAGAAAATTTTTGAAGTTTAAAACTGGAAGTCCCCAGGGCTCAAGGAATAATTCTTTAACATATGGAAAGTTTGGCAAAGAGGAAAAAATGTCTATTGGAAGAAGTTCCAATGTCTGGGAAGAGGGAGGAAAGGGCAGATGAAGAACAGCTGCTGAAAACGAGTACCGCGTGTCCGAGGCTTCCTGCAACGCCGCAGCCCAGAGAGCGCACCGCTGCTGAGGGCGGTTTTCCTGTGTTTCACCCAAAAGTTACAGGCTTGTGGTGGGAGGGAACCAGGAGGTAAGAGTATAACTAAAGGAGACCTTTCAGTAAACTGGATGCTGACCACTTCTATTGCCTTGTTAAAACGAAATAGTACCACCAAAAGGAAGACTGGCAAGTCATCTCCTGTTACACCTTGCGGAGACTCATGCTCTGAGGGGCGAAGCCCCATGCCTTCAGCCAGTTCAGTCCTCGCAGGACCTGTCCGTGGGTAGCTTCCGACAGGGCTCTACGATCATGATGAACAAAGAGGTTAAGAGGAAAAAAGGCAGCTGGAGAGTTTAAAACTTTTAGTATAGCCAAGTCGATTGTGCTGATAATTCTCAGCATGTTAGAACAATGTGCAGCATATCAGCTGACAGGGGAAGGGACCTTGGCTTGGGATAGGATTCTTGGGACGGCAGTGATAAGGATAGATAGATTAGATCCTGACCCAGTTCATTTGGAATAGCGCCTGTCTTACACAAGGGGGTGATAATAAATAGGGAATAAAATCGGGACTTCTAGCATTTGTGAAAAGGGAAGAATATTTTCTGAGACCTCATAGGTTGGTGTCCTACTGGCAGGAAAAAAGGTAACTCCTCCTACCCTACCTTCTCCTAGTTATCGCCTTTTGCGATGAAAAAGAAAATATTTCATGGAGCAGGCAAGATGGAAGAATTTTACACTATTACATGGATTTGGGGCCTGCAAGAGAGTAAACAGTTCTTTAGACAGTGTTGGGGACACAGATGTGTAGGGCAGGAACTAGGAAGGCAGGTGGCGCTGTGGAGTAAGCCTCGGGGTGGTGGGACAGTGGGACCCCAGAAACTCTTCTGCGTCAACCTCCCATTGGGATACAGACACGTGGCCCTGAGGGTTATGTGGATACGGCTTATTGGGTCAGATGTGGACAGCTAAGCAACAGTGTGAACCCATCAGGTTCTCTCTTTCAGAAACTTTAAGCTGGGACCACTTCCAACTTGGACCTGAAGCTGCAAGACTGTCGATTTCCAACATATTAGCTAGAGAGCTGTGCTTCATCTGTAATTACATTGTGCACAAAGCAAAAAAAAAGTCAGTCTTCAGAGGGATGAAGGGAAATAATGTACAGGAAGAGCAGAGATGAGAATTAGTAAAAGAAATATCTGAAAATTTTAAAATTATTTGTTCTAATTCCTTTTCATGGCCATCCATAGATCTGCCCTCAGCTTTCATTATCTCTGTATCCTGGTAATGGGGCTTCCCAGGTGCTGCAGTGTTAAAGAAGCTGCCTGTCAACGCAGAAGATGCAGGTTCAATCCCTGGGTCAGGCAGATGCCCTGGAGGAGGAAGTGGCAACCCACTCCAGTATTCTTGCCTGGAAAGTTCCATGAACACAGGAGCCTGGCGGGCTATGGCCTATGAGGTCACAAAGAGTCAGACATGACCTGAGCACACACATTTCTCCACTTCATCCCTGTAATATATTCCTGTTCAACTTAAGAAGTCCTCTGTGAAAATCTGTTAAATGCACAAAGGTTCTTAACCATATGGTAATTTTTCCCCTACACTGTCCAAATTTAGTGATTTGAGTCAGAAAGATGAAATTTGAAAAGGTGGACTTCCCTCGGTCCCTTAGACTCTAGGTAAATAGAAACTCTAATCTAGGCATGACCTTTTGAGTGCGTCCTCAAAAATTTTGGATCTCCCTCCAGCACTTGATCAGTAGGGATGTGTGGTACTGTTCAGGAAGGGGACCCTGGTCCTGGTCTTCTTCTCACCTTGGAGAACTTTCTGACCCTCTGTGTTCCCCAGTTGCTTCCAACTGGGGTCATCAGTTGCACAGAGTCCTCCAGTACTAATGCTTATGAGGTTTTCCTGGGACCCCAAGGGTTGGGCCCCTGTTCTGGGAAGGTGGCCTGGCAAGTAGATGCCTGGTGGTGGTCGAGTGACCAAGTCCTGAAGGGAATAGCCTCTTGCTGGTCTTTAAAGCTTCAGTGGAACTCTGCATATGAACTGATTTAGATTCTCTGTGTTAAAAGTGAAAAAGTTAAAATGCCAGTTTAAAAAACCCAAAGAAAGAATTGTGTGCTTTCAAATAAATGAAAGATTTCTATATTGACAGAGAGTGAAAGACAGGGAAGAATAGAAAGGAATGACAAAAGACAGCCAGAGTCCATACTATGGCAGGTCTCGAGAAATTGGACTCTATCTTCAAGGCAACGATCAAGCACTGAAAACTGCTAGTAATTTGTATTATAAACAGTTACTCTGATTGTAGAGTGACCACAGGGGAGAAGTTGGGAAGCCGCTCAAAGGTGGTGGCCCTGAAGTTGAAGAGAAATGGACCGACTCTAATGAGGTATGTAGGAGATGGGAGTGACGATAGATTTGATGAGAGCAGAGGAAGAGAGGGTTGTCAGGGTAACCTCTGGCTGAGCCGCTAGGTGAGCAGCTGCACCATTTCCTGAAGAGCAGTTTTATGAGACAGGCTAGAGGTCGAGGTGGGGGCGGCTGGTGGGGAAGAGAATAGAATGAGCGTAGGCGGAGTGGGAGGTGCATGAGGGGCTTCTGAAAGGACAATGCACAGTGGGGGCTGGAGGCATGTGACCGGAACGCCCATGATCACATTATCCCCTCCCCTGGCAAAGTCATGTAGTTTGGCTCCATTTCCCATCTGGAATGCAGAGCGTTGAGCCTGGACACATGCTTTCTTTCCCATGCAGGAGACTAGGAATGCAGAAGTAGCTGATATGCACCAGAGAAGATGTCCATTTACTTTACACATTGACTTTGCCCCAGCCTGTGCCTCAAAGTGTAATTCAGAAATTTCAGACATGGTGGTGCACAGACATTGTGCACAAGAGTGTTTGTCTTGGACTGGCAGGAAAAATACATAATTTTGCCCTTCACAAGCCATTGTCTGCCTTCAATGTTGACATATTCACTTTCCTAACTTGGCTAGGGAAAATGACTCCTGATCATCATATAAGGCAGACACGTTCAGATAATAGAATGTGTCTCTTACCCATAATATGCACTTCAGTACAGCCAATTAGCTGTGCAAATAACTACACAAACATACCAATATAAAATTGATATATTTTTTAAATTTATTGAAACCTTTATTCATTTTCAGATGTCTTCTCTTAATTTAAACTGAATGTCTAAAGCAGGCAAATCTATGTATTTATTCTTCATTCTGAGAGAAATGTTGGCTTGGGGAAATTTCAGGGAGGAGCTCAGGAAAATTTTCTGAAAAACTGTATTATTTATCTGATCAAGAAAGGTTATTCAATTCTGAGCTTTCCTTCTGATTTTTTGTTAATTAAACTTTTAGAAATTTAAATGACTAAATCCACAATGAATCTGCACAAATATTAGATAGTGTTATAAGTACAGCAGCTGAAGTGGCCTGGAAGGCATATGTTCTGATTATCTCTTCTGTGATGGGGCTTCTAAGAGGGAACTTTATTTCCATTTATTTAGTGGTTTTCATACTTTGATACTTTGGAGGTTAAAAATAAAATCCCTTTGACCTAAAACCTAGTTCTGAGAATTCTTGCTGTAGGTCTCACATCTCCATTGCTTTCTCTTGGACTTCGTGTGCCTGGGAGAGAATAAAACGTGAACTCTTGATGTTTCCGTGTGTCACAGCTTTTCCAATTCAAAATCCAAAAGGAAATAGAGGGAAATGATACGCATGAAACTTTCTATATTGCAGGGACTTGAGTATTCTCAAGTTTATCACAACAATACATCGAGCAAAGGATTTCTATCCCGATTTTTGGATGAGGAAACTGACTCTCAGAAGGGACATTTGCTGAAATTCCCACTGCTGAGTGATGGGTGGAAACCGAAGACTGATCCTTCTGCTATAATATTCACACTATTTCCACTCTGCCAGAGGTTTCCTGATTGGGTTCCCAGAGCCCAGGGACAAGAGGAGACACCTTGGCCACCACTCTGTGGGGAAAGTGAGGAGAAAAAAGGCTGCCTGACAAGATGTTGGTTCCCTGTGTTCGTTTCAAGCAGAGCAGTTCTGCCTTTAATTTTTTACTTACTGTGTACACTTAACATTATTACCCAGGAAAGTGACTTCCACTACTTAAAACTTATTTTGCAAGGTGTTGCACTGTGAAAATGAACTCTGGAGCTCATGAATGAGAAAACTAGAGAGTCATAAAGAAAAATACCACCACTTCTGGACATAGTAAAGTCTCCATAATACTATTTATATTTAAACTTATTTGGGGGCCTTTTTCTCCAGGTAGTTATTGACACATGATTAATAGGAAATTGTTTTCCTATCTGTGTTTCTATGTTTTTAGGGATAATGTACAGGACTCTGAAATACTGAAAGAGAAATGTCTGTGTATGCCTGAGAGAGAGCTAATAGTTTAAGACTACTGTGGAGTGTGGGCTTCCCTGGGGCTCAGCAGTAAAGAATCTGCCTGCACTGCAGGAGATCTGGGTTCGATCCCTGGGTCGAGAAGACCCCCTGGAGTAGGAAATGGACGCTCACTTCAGTATTCTTGCCTGGAGAATCCCAGGGACAGAGGAGCCTGGTGGGCTACAGTCCACGGGGTCACAAGACTCAGACAGGATTGAGCCGCCGCCACCACAGTGGAGTGTAGAGGAAATGGAGCCATTTTATAGGAAAAAAAAAAAAAAATCAGAAAACTGTAGGTTAACTAACCTTGGTTCAGAGACCAGGGAATGCATGAAGGAGGTAAAGATTCTGATAGAAAGCAATTCTCAGTGGATGTCTGGCTGGAATTCCTGGCTTTAACGTAACTTTTAATTTTTAATCAGCTTTATTGAGGTATGATTTACTTGAGGCTATGAAATCCTGACTTCTACTTCTAAAGAAACTGCTTCTTTTATATCCACTGCAGTGGGACATGGCCCAAATTATTTCTTGAGACAAAGACAATCACTGCTTTTTGATGGATGTACTAAAGTGTGGTCCCTGGAACAACAGCCTCAGCATCACCTGGGGGCCGTTCATAGGTGCAAATACTCAGGCCCCATCTACAGACCCACAGACTGGAAACTGGGTAAGGCTCAGCAGTCTGTGTTTCCCTGAGCTCCCAGGTGCTTTAATTTACAGTAGAGTTTGAGAATCCCTGTATGGGAGCTGGCTTTTGACCAGGCATAGCCAATCTGGAGACTGGCCAGAGGAGGGTTGTCTTTGCTGAACTTTTCCTATGAACAAAGCTAGAGCTTCCTGAATTGGCATGGGAAACCTGGAAGATATCAACCAGCTGTTAGCAGAAAAAAGCAGAGGGAACACTTAAATAGAAGAAGAGATCAAGAGTCAAGAGTCATGTCATAGCTCACTGCTAAAACTTCTGTTGATGAAAGGGTGAGATTCCACACATATTCTCACAATAAGTTTCCGTTATGTGAGGTATCTCATCACCAAAAGAGCTTAAACCATCTTGTCCTCAGCAGTTCAGAGTTTACATAGAAGGGAGAGAATCATGTAAGTTAGTAATTATTTGAGCCAAAAATTTGGAGAGGGGGACAAAGAAGCAACCTTAATTTTGAGAAAATGAAGACTCAAAGAAGATAATTTTTTCATATTGAGAATATAATGATAATGTGCACAGAGAGGTCAGACCAGGCTCTCCAAAGAAAAATCTCATTCAGACACACAAATGTCTTCTGCAGAGCAGGTAACCAGAATTTACATGTCTTCATAATGACATAGACTAATAAACAGCATGTATTGTGCGCTAAGTATGTAGGATGCTGTTTTATGTCTCTGTGTGAATACATATATATATGCATGTGTGTATATATGTGTGTGTGCTAAGTCACCACGGTTGTATCCAACTTTTTGTGACCCTATGGACTGTAGCCTGCCAGGCTCCTCTGTCCATAGGATTCTTCAGGCAAGAATACTGGAGTGGTCGCCGTGCCCTCCTACAGGGGATCTTACTGACCCGGGGATTGAGCTGGCGACTCTTATGTCTCTTGCACTGGCAGGCTGGTTCTGTACCACTAGCGCCAGCTGGGAAGCCCACGTGGCATGTATGTGTATATATGGTATCTGAATTCACTTAAATCATGTAATAACCTGACCATGTTTATACTGTTACTGTATTTGTTTTATAGATAATAATATTAAGGTAGGGGAAAATTAATTACCTTGCCCAAGGACATACACGTCATCTGTTATGAAGTAGGGATTTGCACCCCGGTAACTTGGCACCAGAGCTTGTGCTATCAGCTACAATGTTATATTACTTCTTGATGGAAGTTATTAAAATTAATCCTCTATGTTTGAGATTCTATAAATTGCTTATTTGTCTCTATGGCAACCATATGAAAGCCCTGTGCTTCTAGACTCTCATTTGAAATCACCACTAACCAAAA
Source organism: Odocoileus virginianus (assembly GCF_023699985.2). NCBI lineage: Eukaryota > Metazoa > Chordata > Mammalia > Artiodactyla > Cervidae > Odocoileus > Odocoileus virginianus. Next base: position 31,118,788 of record NC_069685.1, on the reverse strand, counting down.
GAGCCACATGGCTCCTGCGTGTCCCACCAAACATGTGCATGTGATTACATTTTCTATGTGACTCCTAACCTCTTCATCAGACCAGTGTCCCATATTGAGAACTCTGCTTTTACTTCCTATAGGAATTATTTACATCTGATTTCCTAGTTGTAATCTGGAACAAAAGAGGGAGGAAGGGAAGAAGGTAGGTAGTGTCCTCCTCTTTCTAGACCATGAATGTATTTCAATGTTTTGTAATGGAACAGTATGAAACCTGGGCTTCCTCAATGGTTCAGCGGTAAAGAATCTGCCTGCAATGCAGCAGACACAGGTTCAATCCCTGAGTTGGGAAGATCCCCTGGAGGAGGAAATGGCAACCCACTCCAGTGTTCTTGCCTGGAAAATCCCATGGACAAAGGAGCCTGGCGGGCTTTCATCCCTGGGGTCACAAAGAGTAAGACACAACTGAGCAACTGAGCATGTATGTGAAACATGAGGTTTTCCTAAAGGTAGAGGGAAGTTCCTCACCTGCATAAGGACAGCATACTCCTGAAGAGATTCTCAGAAGGGGATGCCCCTCCTAAGCTATTGGCGGTCAGTGCTTTCGTGTATTTTTTAATACAGGTTAGTTCAGTGGACATATATATACATATGTATTTATTAAATATTTACATATATATTTACTTTTTGTATTAACTCTAAATGAAAAGGGTGCAGTGTTACATAGGAACTCAACTGTAGAGCAGAGGCTCGGGGCTGGGTTTTTTGCAATCTTCACTGGTCATCTGTGATATGCCAGGACCTCCACTTATGCAGGGGGCTTCCCGGGCAGCGCTAGTGGTAAAGAACCTGCTGCCAGTGCAGGGGGCATAAGAGGCCTGGGTTCTGTCTCTGAGTGGGGAAGATTCCCTGGAGGAGGACATGGCAACCCACTCCAGTATTCTTGTCTGGAGAATCCCACGGACAGAGGAGCCTGGCGGGCTGCAGTCCATCAGGTCACAAAGAGTCAGACGGGCCTGCAGTGACTTAGCCTGCAGGCACACATACACGTGTACTGTGCAACTTAGGCCACAGCAGGATCTCCAGTGCTCTGGGAGGGCAGACTGTTGAACCTTCTGAACCCTCTGCCTATACAGAGTCTCATTGCAAGAGTTGGATGGCTCCAGGAAGCCCTAGTAGGTTGTGGACCTCAACCCGGTTCTGGAAGGGCTGAGGAATGCCCCTATCAGCTGTGACCTGGCCTCCACCCTTGGTTGTCCTCGAAAGTTCTTCCCATCAATACCTCTCTTTAGTGTGAGTTTAAAGGCTCGGCTCTAGTCATAATTACAAAAGCTGTGAAAGCCATGTGTGCGTGTCCTTTACACATATGTAAGTGGGTTGGTGAATGAACGGAAGGGATGTCAAAGAGAGAAGTGAAAACATTTGAAGCACAGATAAAAGGAATCAAGGATAAGGATCTGACTCCCAGCTCAAGATATGCTGCTCAAAAGTTTTGTATTTAGAAGCCCTCGCTAGCACGTCGGGGGAACCCACATTTTCCTCAGGGTCTGACCTAGTGGCAATGGAACGTGCTTTCTCAACAGGCTGCTCAGTCTGAACCACCAAGTATCTTTTTGTCTGTTGAGCAAAATGGATGATCATTTCACAATTCCTAATTTGCATGTAGCAAGTGCCTGTTTAATTAATCTCAATGTGAACCACATGTGGTTACAACTTTTCAAGTAAAAAAATAAGATACTCTGGTGAAGAAATTAGATGTCTTAAACAGCAACCATTTGCAGATAAAAGGCTGTAGAGACATTAAAACTTTGATCGTGAGCTCATTGCTTTGTATAATTTATATTATGGAATCATTAGATTCATTTCCTTGAACATAATATTACAGATTATACAGACTGGTTAATGGACTCCCTTTTTAGAAAATGTTATCATATACATCTCTCCATTTCCTTACTATTAGGAAAAGATCCCATTTTCTTTCCATTTAGCATAAATCAAATCAAAAGATGGTATTAAGTATTTAATACTATAGTTATAAGATATAATTACAAAAATGATGAAGACTACAACTCTACTGAATATTAGTATTACAGTGTATAAAAAGTTATATATGTTATTATTTATTATTAATAAAACAATTTAAATAAAAGTAATGTCATGAACAAAAAGCTAAGTAAAACTAGAATAGCAACTGGGAGAAATGCCACTAGGTGGAGCCCATGGTTTCTATGATTTAGGGTAAATGTCCTCAAGCAATCTGGGAGTGAGGGTTTTCTAGCTATTGAATCACACTGTTGTTAGGGACCGTCATTAGGCTGATATATTGGACAGTCCTTTAGCTACTGCAATTAGGAAATGGGAAATTTGAAGACGGTCAATCCACTTTTCTTTTTGAACAAGTACATAAAAGAATGTGCTATCAGTCCATTTCTGGAAATTAGGAGTAATTTAACCTGATTTTCTGGAAAAGAATAATCAATAATTGGATAATATTATAGCAAAGAAAGTTAGCTATGGGGAATATTTATGGAAAGGCAGTTTTCTTATATTAGTGAGCATCAAATGTCCACTTTTTAAAAAATTTTCAAGAAAATTATAATAAGAACACACTCTAAAATGTATTAGTTGCAGGGCAGAAAAAAGAAACCCATTTAAAAAGATTACTTAGATTAGCTTCAACAAGCAATTACAATCTGTTAAGTGGATTCTGGGAAAAAATTTAAATGCAGTACAGTTATACTCTAGTAGCTATTCTAAAATAACAAGTGAATAACTTTCCATACTGATGATACAGATAAGCCTTTTAAGAAAGGTTTTAGATTACTGCCTTCACAGTCATTCCTTTTATGTTGTATTTATTATTTTAAAAAAGTTTAAAAGCTTTATTAAGGAATAATTAACATAAATATACTGTGTAAACTCAAATTTTAGAATTCGATAAGTTTTCACACATACACATACACACACAGAGGAAAGCATCATGTCGAAAAGATTGTGAACATACTTCTCTCCCTTAAAAGTTTCCTCGTCTCCTTCCCTCCCTTCTCTGCTGTCTATGCCCCCATCCCAGCCCATGACCACTAATCTGTTTTCTGCCACCATAACTTAGTTTTCATTTTTCTATGGATTTATCCAGTATGAACAGTTTGGTTTTTTTTTTTGCAGGTGGCCGACTTTTTTCATTCAAAATAATTATTTTGAGATTCATCTACATTGTTGAATGTGTCAGTAGTTCATTCATTTCTATTGCTGAGTAGTATTTTCAAGTTTGGGTATACCACAATATGTTTGTTTATTCATTTGTTGATGGACATTGTGGTTTTTTTTTTCCCAGTTTGGAGTTATTACAAATAAAACTTCTATGATCATTCATGCATGAATTTGGTACAAAAAAATATTTCCTTTTTTCTTTGTTGTGTGAATGTTAGGCATCTGTTTAACTCTGTATGACACTGAAGCTGTTTTCCAAAATGGTGGTGTCATTTTTCTTCTTTCATGTACACTAAAGCAGATAGAGATTTCCATTTCATGGACATTAATAAAATCAATCAATATGACATGAACATGAGTTACTTAAGTTAGGAGTAAAAGAACACTCTTGCCTTTCTTTCTTTTTAATACTGCACTATCTTCTACCACAGTATTGAATTTGTCTCCTGTATACTGTGGAGGGGCAGAAATAAATTTATCATCACTACCTATAAAATACTTGAGTATGATAAATAACTTAAACATCACTGGGCAATTTATGGGAATAAGAAAACAGCAAGTAGGGTTTTTATTTCTCCAAAGTGCAAACATGATTAAACACCCTAGAACTGTAGGAAGGTTGTGTGCTTCATAACTGTGTTGCTTTAGATTGTAATGAATACATATCTCAAAAAAATTAGATCAGTTTCTGTTTTAATGTTGTAAATTCAGGCCATGTGTTTTTATTCCTTGTTGAAAAAAAAAATTCAATCACTGTATTTCCAGCAGAAAAATTTCTCATAAAATTTTTCCAGATATCAACTTCTTCAACAGCATCTTGTCATATTTGTAGCATGTCATGGTCTTTATTCAAATAAGTTATGCTGGTCACAGTTTAAATTGTATTTTGTTATATTTTTGGGAAAAAAAAAACTTATGCTTTTAAATTAATGAAAATACACTGTAAAAAAAAGATTCCGTTAAATATTTTGAAAATAGTCCGTTATTTACCAACTCTGTGGCCTTATATAAACTGCTTTTCTATGTTGGCATCTGTGAAATGAAATTAATACTTCTGTACACACTTTGAGAATTAAGGAAATTAAAACACATAAAATACTTGAAAAGTGCTGGTCATATAGTAATCACTCAATATTAGTTTTTATTACTTCTAAAGGTCTCATGCGCGCGCACTCTCTCTCTCTCTATATATATACATATATAGGCTTCCCAGGTGGTGCTAGTGGTAAAGAACCTGCCTGCCAATGCAGGAGATATAAGAGACATGGGTTCAATTTCTGGGTCAGGAAGATCCTCCAAAGTAAGAAACAGCAGCCCACTCCAGTATTCTTGCCTGGAGAATCCCGTGGACAGAGGAGTCTGGTGGGCTACGGTCCATAGCGTCACAAAGAGTTAGACCCGACTAAAGTGACTTAACACACACACACATATATATATGATAGTGATACATAAGTCTTTATTGAGAAGAACAAAAATATGTGTAAAGGAATGTGTTCAGAAACCCTTTCTGCCTTCTTATCTGTAGATGTCTGTCAAGACCATCCCTGTACTATCCTTAAAATACTTGAGTTAGAACTTTTATACATCTCTAGATTCTCAATGACTAGAACTATTAGATTCTCAAAGAACTTCAGTGATTTCTTTGTTGGTTTCTTAAATATATTTCCTAACCCACTGTGATGAGTTTGTTGAGTGTTAATCCTTTGAAATATGAAGATTACATCTGTTAAAACGAACTACATTTAAATCTAATTTTAGTTAAAATTTATTTAAATGTGTGAGTATGTATCACTTTGGTTACAAAAGTAAGAAACCATTACTTCTTTCAAAGACAGAACAAGGCCGTGCATAATAATTTTTTTCAGTTTCAAACCCATTGGATTGATAGATAAAATATTTAAGTACTAAGAGTTAAATAAATGAAAGAAAATATTCAAAACAAAGATGAAGTTTCTGTGACCCAGCATCAAACAGGAATTTTAAGAGGTTTGTGTAGGCAGGAAACCTCTGTTGATGAGGTGGGACTGAATTTCTGTGGCCGCAGAAAGCGAATTCTGTATAAGACCAGGGGGCTAAGACTCCAGGTTCAGTGAGGGGCAGTGAGGGGACCACTCATCTGGTGAGGTGCCACAGCCTAACTCCTCTTAACTAAGCTCACGGGCCATCAGCATCTCAAGTCTTGGTTGCAGCATGTGGGATCTAGTTCCCTGACCAGGGATCAAACCCAGGACCTCTGCACTGGGAGCTCAGAGTCTTAGCCACTGGACTACCAGAGAAGTCCTCAAGTTTGCAATTTTTAAAACATAAAATAATCCGGTATTACTGTATCATTTTTGCAACTGTAATTGGATTCTGTTTTAAGATGATGTCAGAACAAGGTGAACATTCTTGTTAAGACCTCTTCATATTGTGAGAAATACAGCCTCGTGTGACAGCAAAGAGCACAGACTGGGAAATTAGATTGTCCAGGATCGAATCTTAGCTCTGCCACTTCTAGTGTGTGATTCTAGGCCTCAGTTTCAACCTTTTTAATATGTAAATAAAAAATAGCAGTGCCTATAGCATTGAGTTGTGTGAGTATAAAATAAGTATTCACTGAGAAGTCAGCCCCCAGCAAAAACTATGTAAAGTTTGTCATCACTGAAAAAGTTTGTCTGTCCACTATATGTGAAGCATCCAAATAGGTCAAGCTTTTGAGAAACTGACTATAGCGTGAAATGCTTATTTGCCGACTCTTATCTTCAATTTTATATGTAATATAAAATTATCTTCAATTTTATATGTAATATAAAATTATCTTCAATTTTATATGTAATATAAAATTATCTTCAATTTTATATGTAATATCTTTTTTTCTTAGACTTCAATTCTGATTTTTAAACGTCTAAGTGAATGATGACCCTGGATTGAAGTCTCAGCAAGAAGAGACATCACCTTTCCAGGTCAGGTAAGAAAGTTGATGCACAGCTTTACCTTTGGGAAGCGTGTCTCTCTTTAATGGAATTCATTAGCTCCAGCAGATTGTGAGAACTGAGAGCTGGAGTTCCTAAGCGGGCTCTGTTCTCCCTCACACTTGCTGTGCCTGCGTTCCGTATGCTGTTCTGGGTGGCACCCGCCTTCACCCTCTGCAGATCTAGACATTTTCCTTATTGCTTCCTTCTTCCTCATCCACCCCTACCCGAATCCAATCACCCATTCTAAACTCTGCCCGTTTTATTTCGAAAACTTTTCGACCTTGGACCCTCTTTTTCATAGTATCACTGTGTTTGTAGAGTTTCTCATCATTCCTCAAATGGCCAGTGCCCCCAGCCACCCAACCAGGCTCCCGGCCAGCTGCCTTGACCCCCGAATCCATCTGCCTCCCAGCTGCTAGAGAGATCTCTGCAAACAAAAGCCTGTCAGAGGCTCTGCTGTGGCTGCTCTGGGGATAAAGTTTCCTGTCTCTGTTGGCGCATCCAGCCTCCTTTTCCAGCTTCTCATGTGCTGCCCTCACATCTACAGGAAATGAAAGCTACCCACGCTCTTGGGTTTTTTTTTTTTCTTCTCATGTATGTGCCTTTTCTCATTCTGTCAGTCTGCCTGGAATGCCCTCATCCCTCCTTCCACTCCCACCAGGGTCATCCTATCACCACAATGCCTAACTGATTACTGTGGCTCTTTGAAGATTTATTTCCTGCAGTGACTTCTATTAAAAAAAAAAAGCCTTCCCTGAAGTTCAGGGCAGGCTTAGGTTCTGATGCTCTAGGCTCCCAGCGTACTTGGTGTTTATATTTTGCCCTTGTGAATAATATATTTTTTTTCATGACTTCCAGACTAAATTATTCTGAGTTTTTTTCAAGGATTACATTTGATTATTAGAATACAATGTGCTAGACTTTGAGGTTTAATTGTAAAACACAATTCATTATTAGCATTTAAATAAAAGCGTTTAATATATGTAAATGAGAGTTCAAGGTATATAAAGAATTTACCTGTTACCTCTGTTTCTATATATTTTAAATAAAAGAAAATATATGGTGTCAACAGTAACATGACACTTTGATACTACTATTTGTGTAGAGGTGTGTGTGTGTGTATGTGTGTAGAGTGGGGAGTAATGAGGAGCTCCAACAAACTGTAAGAGTAAAATTTCTGAAAGAGTTTTTGGCTTTGTTCCCCTTTTCCACCTGTCTTTCCTCTATCAGCAGCTGCACAGAGGTTTAAGCAGAACTTCTTGGGCCAGTGACCATTCAGATGCATTACGTCACAAACTAATAAAAACCAATCTGCCACATGCTTGGAGAGTTTTATAATGTCTTATGAAGGGTTTGGGAAAATTTGATTCTGTGTGTCATATAGCAAGAAGATATAATAAATATACAATTTAAGTATGCTTTGTTATTTAATATTGGTTCAAATAGAGAAGTTCTAGAATAGCTTCCATTTTTGCTTCAGTGTCTGTTCAGTATTTATCAGTCTTTTGTTGAGAGCAAGAACTAAGAGATATGTGTTTTCATTTTCTCAGTGCTTCATTTTGTGCCTGCACATAGTAGGTGCTCAATTTGATTATTGAGTCAACAAGTTAACAAATTAAATAAATGCATGAGTGATTTAGTAATTCAATCAATCTCTGATACTTGTTTAATAAGAAATTAAATCACAAAATGCTATCCTATTAGTATTCATGCCAGACAACAAACTAAATACAGAAATTTCAAAAATATATTCAATATTATCCCATTGTCTTTGTTGAAAATTCTTGTACTTGGTCATCATCCCTGAGAAATGAAAAGAGTTGGTTCTGAATTCAATTCAAACTTTGAAGTGTTGAAATTGACCCCAGATAATACAAAGTTATGGTTTGGTTTTATCTTTTCTCTTCAGTTACATAAGTTGAAGGTTGGGTGAAAAAAGTATGCATAACTGCATACATTTTATACTTGATGTCTAAAGCCCTAAATTTGTCACCCTCTTCCTTTAGTGTTCTTTAACCCAAAAAACTAATCATTATTTTCATGCTTTGAGTAAAGTGGGAAAGAAAATATTTAAATATCAATAATTCCTTTTTAAAAAGTCACTCTTTGCCTAAATGAAAATTATTATAAGTGGACAGAATAATCTGGGGAATTTTAGAGTTTTTAAATTCATATCAGATATAAGATACACTCAATCAAAACTTACATGCTGAATCCAAACTACAAAGGGCTCATTTCAACATAATGTGGATTTTAATTTCAATTAACCATTGCTTAAGTTTTTAAAAAATAATGGAATGTTGTTCATCTTGTGATACTTTTTCTTTGTGTGTAACAGTTATAAACTCAAGAATTTGAGATTGTTTAAAAAAAAATTGCAGATGTTTAACAAGATACATATTTTTCCTGTTGACTATTAAATGATCACTTTTGATTCCCACCCCCTCACCCCCACCACATAATCAATTTGCTTATATGGTTGGAATATATAAAGATTTAGTAAAAGTAGTCAAAGATCTGTGGATGTTCTAGTATTTTGAATTATTGCTCCCCAAGGTGTTAACAGAAATTATACACCTTCATAAAAATTCTAGCATTTTTTTTGGTTTTGTTAAGAGGGAAAGAAATTATATTACTGGTTATACTGAGATACTTACTTATAATTTCCTTCTCTGAGAGATTGGAGAGTTTATTTGAATCAACATAGTAACTGAATAGCATGAATATTTCTCTTACTAGGTGTATAACTAGGAATGAATAGATATTTGGATATTTATTTATAATTTGGAAGAAAATCTTATTACTATTTTAAGTAATTCACATAAATTGCTGAGGATCAAAAAATAAAACAAAACCAAAAGGCCCTTTCACTCTTCTAAAAATTTTAGTACACCCAAGGAAATTGCAAAATTTGCTTCAAAATATGTCATCATATCCTAGATTTAGGTTACAGTTGTATTAAATGATTATCCTGAGATTCTGAGAATTCATGAGCATTATATCTGGAAAACCCCAAGAAAGTACATTCAGGCAATACAGGCATGTATGGGGTGGTTCCAGTTATTTCATATTCCTAATTAAATAATTCTTCCACATTTAAATACCATTTGTGTGTGAATTCGAACATTGTCTCATCACAATAACAAAAATCCTTCAAATAGTAGCTGAAATAAATACACCCAGAAAGACCTACTAGAGCTGGTGTTTCCTGTCCACATTCTTATTCCTTTTGTCTCTCTGCTCTGCTATCCTTGTGTGTTCATTTGTCCTCTTCTCACAAAGGGCTTCATGCTTCCATCTCTCTCATTCTCTACTACTGAATACATTCGGTTGCCCTGAACCATGCTGAGTTCTTTGGTCAAGGGAGGTTTATCTCCAGACCTTTGCCCTCAATTTTTCCCCCCCTTTTCTTTTCTCTTCATGTCTGACTTCTACTGATCCTTCAGACCTCAGCTGAGACAGTGCCCGCTTCCAGGAAGTCTTTCCTGATTACCAAATTCTAGTTTCAGGTCCCTCCTAATTCTTCATCTCTGAAACACTGTATTTCCATTGCCATATATCTTAGCTATTGGGTACACTAAACTACATGTTCTGTGAAGACAGAGACTTTGCTAATCTTGTTCACTGCCTTGTCCCCATGCGTAACTTGACAGTAGAAGATATTTAGGAATTTAATTAAATATATTCTTATTTTGTAGCATTTAGAATAAAACTTTAAATAGGGATGCAATGATTCTAAACTTTTAGTAGCTTTGATATACTCATTCATTCATTTTTCATTTCATAAATAGGCATTGTGTCCCTATCATGTGACAAGAAGTCTGTTTAGCAGTGGGGTTCATGGACTGTGCATTAAGAAAGTAACTAAAAGAGATATACAGCTGCTAGAATTGTTCAGAATGAGTAGTCAGTAGTTTTACTTGGAGAACTTAATGATAATTCTCTAGAGTAAGAAAAATGTAGGTCATGAGAGCAAAAACTTTCCTTTCTTCATCACAGAATTCTGGCATATAAAATAATGCCCAATACGTTGTAGCTTAATAAGTTTGTTAAATAAAGGAATAAATCATTCAAGAGTAAGAGTGAAAGTGGGATGATTTCATATTAACACATAAACTGCTTTATATATAAATATGAAACTCTTCAGTTCAGTTCAGTTGTTCAGTCGTGTCCAACTCTGCAACCCCATGGACTGCAGCACATCAGGCTTCCCTATCTGTCACTATCTCCCAGAGCTTGCTCAGATTCATGTCCATCAAGTTGCTGATGCCATCCAACCATCTCAACCTCTGTCGTCCCCTTCCCCTCCTGCCTTCAATCTTTCCCAGCATCAGGGTCTTTTCTAATGGGTCAGTTCTTCGCATCAGGTAGCCAAAGTATTGGAGTTTCAGCTTCAGCATCAGTCCTTCCAATGAATATTCAGGACTGATTTCCTTTAGGATTGACTAGTTTGTTCTCCTTGCAGTCCAAGGGACTTTCAAGAGTCTTCTCCAACACCACAGTTCAAAGGCATCAATTCTTCAGAGCTCAGCTTTCTTTATAGTCCAACTCTTACATCCATACATGACTACTGGAAAAACCATAGCTTTGACTAGATGGACCTTTGTCGTTGAAGTAATGTCTTGGCAAAGTAATGTCTTAAGAGAGTAGTAATCTTTTAAAAATGTACATTAAAATCTACTTAGTTATATAGATGCTTGAGGTTAAGATGTGTCCCTATTTTAAGATACCTGGATAATTCTCTACCTTCTGACAGAACTGAATTTCCTAGCCTGTTTCCAGATTATGGATCTATGTTATAAAAAATGGTATTTATGCCAGGTAATATTGATATTGGTTTATATTCTGAATTTAAAATCTCTGTGGAACAAGAAGCATTTATAATTGATCAAATCATCCCTTGTGTTAACTCCTGCTGTGAAAAAATTGTCAGGCTATTGTGCAGAGTATAAGGGTCAGTTGGAGGCTTTATAAGCAGTGAGTCTTAGATTATAACCTAGAGGTTGGTTTATAAAAAGAAAACTAGGGGAAAGAGCATTGGAAGCAACTGAACAAAAATGTATGCTCACTTTAATTTACAGAAACACATCTAGATTTATGCATTGGGACAGAAATAGCCAACAGGTTTCCCCGGTGGCTCAGTGGTAAGAAATCCACCTACCAATGCAGGAGATGCAGGAGATTTGAGTTTGATCCCTGGGTTAGGAAGATCCCTTGGAGGAGGAAATGGCAGCTCAGTCCAGTGTGCTTGCTTGGAGAATCCCATGGATAGTGGATCCTGGTGAGCTAGAGTCCTTGGAGTATTGGGTCGATGAATCAAGGTAAATGGGAAACAGTCAAACAGGAGATGGCAAGAGTGAACATTGATATTTTAGGAATCAGTGAACTAAAATGGACTGGAATGAGTGAATTTAATTCAGATGACCATTATATCTGCTACTATGGGCAAGAATCCCTTAGAAGAAGTGGAGTAGCCCTCATAGTCAACAAAAGACTCCAAAATGCATTTCTTAGGTACAATCTCAAAAATGACAGAATGATCTCTGTTCGTTTCCAAGGCAAATCATTCAATGTCACAGCAATCCAAGTCTATGCTCTGACCAGTAATGCTGAAGAAGCTGAAGTTGAATGGTTCTATGAAGACCTACAAGACCTTCTGGAACTAACACCAAAAAAAGATATCATTTTTATCATAGGGGACTGGAATGCAAAAGTAGGAAGTCAAGAGATAACTGGAGTCACAAAACTGGAATTATTTTGGCCTTGGAGTACAAAATGATGCAGGTCAAAGGCTAACAGAATTTTGCCAAGAGAACACACTGGTCATAGTAAACACCCTCTTCCGACAGCACAAGAGATGATGCTACACATGGACATCACCAGAAGGTCAATACTGAAATCAGATTGATTATATTATTTTACAGCCAAAGATGGAGAAGCTCTATACTGTCAGCAAAAACAAGACTGGCTGCTGACAGTGGCTCAGAACGTGAACTCCTTACTGCAAAATTCAGACTTAAATTGAAGAAAGTAGTGGAAACCACTAGGTCATTCAGGTATGACCTAAATCAAATCCCCTCTGACTATGCAGTGGAAGTGAAAAATAGATTCAAGGGATTAGATCTGAGATTAGATAGACAGAGTCCCTGAAGAACATGGAGAGAGGTTCATAACATTGTAAAAGAGGCCATGATCAAAACCATTCACAAGGGAAAAAAATGCAAAAAGGTAAAATGGTTGTTTGAGACCTTAAAACAGCTGAGAAAAGAAGAAAAGATAAAGGCAAAGGAGAAACAAAAAGATATATCCATCTGAATGCACAGTTCCAAAGAATAGCAAAGAGATAAGAAAGCATTGTAAGTGAGCAATGCAAAGGAATAGAGGAAAATAATAGAATGGGGAAGTGAAGACATTTCTTTAAGAAAATTAGAGATACCAAGGGAAACTTTCCCTCATAGTTCAGTAGGTAAAGAATCTGCCTACAATGCAGGACACCCAGATTCAATCCCTGCTTCAGGAAGATCCCCTGGAGAAGGAAATGGAAGCCCACTCCAGTATTCTTACCTGGAGAATCACATGGACAGAGGAGCCTGTCAGCTACAGTCCATGGGGTTACAAGAGTTGGATATGACTTGGCAACTAAACTACCAACCACCAAGGGAATATTTCATGCAAAGATGAGCACAATAAAGGACAGAACAGTGTGGACTTAACAGAAGCAGAAGATATTAAGAAGAGGTGGCAAGAATACACAGAAGAACTACACCAAAAAGATCTTAATGACCCACAGAACCATTATGGAGTTAACACTCACCTAGAGCCAGACATCCTGGAGTGTGAAGTCAGGTGGGCCTTAGGAAGCATCACTACAAACAAAGTTAGTGGAGATGATAGAATTCCAGCAAAGGTATTTCGAATCCTAAAAGACATTGCTGTTAAAGTGCTGCACTCAATATGCCATCAGATTTGGAAAACTCAGCAGCGGCCACAGGACTGGAAGAGCTGTTTTCATTCCAATCCCAAAGAAAGACAATACCAAAGAATGTTCAAACTATCACACAATTCACTCATCTCATACACTGGCAAAGTAATCCTCAAAATTCTCCAAGCCAGGCTTCAACAGTATGTGAACTGTGAACTTCCAGATTTTCAAGCTGGATTTAGAAAAGGCAGAGGAACCAGAGATCAAATTGTCAACATCCATTGGATCGTAGAAAAAGCAAGAGAGTTCCAGAAAAATATCTACTTCTGCTTCATTGACTACGCTAAAGCCTTTGACTGTATGGATCAGAAGAAACTGTGGAAAATACTTCAAGAGATAGAAATACCAGACCACCTGACCTGCCTCCTAAGAAATATTTATGTGGGTCAAGAAGCAACAGTTAGGACCAGACATGGAACAATGGACTGGTTCCAAACTGGAGAAGGAGTACGTCAAGGCTGTATATTGTCACCCTGCTTATTTAACTTATATGCAGAGTACATCATGTAAAATGCCAGGCTGGAGGAAGCGCAAGCTGGAATCAAGATTGCCGGGAGAAATATCAATAACCTCAGATATGCAGATGACTCCACCCTTATGGCAGAAAGTGAAGAGGAACTAAAGAGCCTCTTGATGAAGGTGAAAAAGAAGAGTGAAAAAGCTGGCTTAAAACTCAACATTGAAAAAATGAAGATCATGGCTTCTGGGTCCATCACTTCCTGGCAAATAGATGGGGAAACAGAAACAGACTTTATTTTCTTGGGCTCCAAAATCACTTCAGATGGTGACTGCATCCAGAAATTAAAAGATGCTTGCTCCTTGGAAGAAAAGTTATGACCAATGTAAACACCATATTACAAAGCAGAGACTTTACTTTGCCAACAAAGGTCCATCTAGTCAAAGCTATGGTTTTTCCAGAAGTCATATATGGATGTGAGAGTTGGACCATAAAGATGGTTGAATCCTGAAGAATTGATGCTTTTGAACTGTGGTGTTGGAGAAAACTCTCGAGAGTCCTGGGATGGCAAGGAGATCCAACCTTGCCATCCTAAATGAAGTCAGTTCTGAATATTCATTGAAAGGACTGATTCTGAAGCTGACACTCCAGTACTTTGGCCACCTGATGCAAAGAGCTGACTCATTGGAAAAGACTTTGATGCTGGGAAAGATTGAAGGTAGAAGGAGAAGAGGATGACAGAGGATGCGATGGTTGGATGACATCACTGACTCAATGGGCATGAGTTTGAGCAAGTTCTGGTAGATGGTGAAGGACAGGGAAGCCTGCCATGCTGTGTAGTCCATGGGGTTGCACTGAGCATGAGCAGGAGTGGATCTGGGAACCCCTAGAACCTAGAAGCCAACACTAGTGGTTATCTTTAATTGTGGAATTCATATCTTTTGAGTAAGGCACAGTGTCCAAGTAACTTCTCCATGGTTACATGAAGAGTGAGAGGCAGATATGCTGGACTTTCAGACTTCAGCATCCATATTTATTTTAATACTGTCTGCAGACCCAGGGTCCCTGTAGAACTCATCACATACACCATTGTTCTGTAGTTAAGATGGGTAAGACCCAACTGTTGATGTCAACAACAGTTTGCAAATGTGAGTTGATGTCAGGTGAATTCTCCTGGATCTCTGTATTGAGATCTGCCACCTCTGCTGCTGGACAGAGAGGCTTGTCATCTTCAGGCTAAGCTCACAAAGTTTGGGAGTTAGGATTGTTGACTGGAGAATGGTAGGGTAGAAGAGACGTGAATGTTGAGTATGTGTGCATGAGTGCTAAGTTGCTTCAGTCATGTCCAACTCTTTGCGATCCTGTGGACCATAGCCCTCCAGGATCCTCTGTCCATGGGATGCTCCAGGCAGAAGTACTGGAGTGGGTTGCTATGTCCTCTAGGGGAATCTTCCTGACACAAGGATCAAACCCATGTCTTTTACATCTCCTGCATTCCTGCATTGGCAGATGGGTTTTTTGTTTGTTTGTTTGTTTAACTACTAGCATTACCTGGGAAGCCCAGTTGGGTATAGGAGTTGGCAAAAATTCAAGGTCTTTTTTTTCCCCTTACTCCCTATCTTCAAATTGCCCCACTGGTAACAAGTTTTAAAAATGTTTAAGCAGTCACTAAAACTTTTTGGGAAATTTCTGATCCACTCTAAGGTCTACAGATGAAAGTTCAGAGGTGGGAGCCATTGAACATTCTCTGGCTGAAACAACTCATGGTTTTTGGTCCTGAGTAGAATCTTGGCTCAGGAACAAAAGATGGGAGGTTTCTTTACCCTTTGTGCCTGAGAATTCATAGTCCCTGAAGTGAAGAGAGAAAGGAGTAATATATGAGGTAGAGCATATAAAAGCACATTCTTTTATTAAATGTGAGTTAAAGTTCAGGAATTGATTTTGTGGGTTTTTTTTTTTCTTCAGTATTTTGAAATGAGTCCTGAACAAGTATACTTTTATTCTAATGATACACACATGTTTGTACTTGATACACTGGAAAGATTATTAAGAACATTTGGTTCAAGGGACTGAGGCCTTCAGAAAGACAGAAGTCCAAGTGGACATTGGATAATTATACTAGGTACTTTATTGAATGAGTCTTATTTATGTGAGTTTCACAAGATAGTTAAAAAGTACACAAAGCCTTCCCAAGTGCATTTTTTTGAGGTTTCTTGAGATCACATTCCAAACAACATTTCCTACATTAATGGCCCTTTTAAAGCCAATTTTCCAGGTTTTCAACTATCTTCCAGGAAGTATAATTCATTTGGGGATGTGTATGAACTCCTCTTTAGTTCTTTTATGTATTAGATGTGCTGGGGTTTGTTTTTTATTTTCCCCATTGTTTTTATTAAGATTCCAATTATGTATTTGGGAAAATAAGTGTGTCTGTTTCCTTTTCCACAAGCAAATCCGGTATGTAGTTAATTTCCAAGTCATTCTCTCCCATTATTCAATAAATTACATTTTAACATGAGACATTAAATTGGAGGAGACTTTCCCCTCCAAAAAATAATATAACAGGAAGAGAGTGCATATTATGGCTCTAAAGTTTAGATTTTTAAACATCTTTTTTAGTTTGTCAGGTAATAATTACTTTGTGTTTAACTGCTACGTCTGTGGACAGACACATGATAATCCTAAATATTATTAAAATATTTTCAATATTAAGCAGAATGTACCAATTGCTAAGTAACACATACTTTCTGAAAACAGAAGTAAGCGTGGGAATTGAGTTGTTTTTTGGGGGGGCGGTGCTATCTTAGTAAATATTTCAAGTATTGGGAAGATTTCACAACTAACAATAAAACTGTTTACAACTAAAGATAGAAAGAAATCTTGTTTGAGTGGAATGAATACTCTTGGGTTCCAAGTTACAATTCCTTTTCTCAGTCATTTAAATTTCTGGCAAAATAATTTAGTGCAGGATTTAAATAAAAACAACAAAACATTTACTAAAACCTACTACATGCCAGGCACTGTGAATTACCTAGTCAGTTAATACTTAGAAATTGTTATTGTTTCACTGACAACTCTTTCCAAACCCTAGTTTTTATTATTTTCATATTTTCCAAGTCCACTATTTTCTCTTCATTGTCTTCAGTGTTATTCAAGGACATCATGTTCTTTCCTCCATATTTGTGACTTTTTTTTTTACTCCCAATTCATCACCACCCTCTCCTGATCTCATCTTAGATAACTTTAGTGTCACTATTCAGTTCAGTTCAGTCGCTCAGTCGTGTCCAACTCTTTGTGACCCCATGGTCTGCAGCGTGCCAGACCTCCCTGTCCATTGCCAACTCCCAGAGTTTACTCAAACTCATGTCCATTCAGTTGGTGATGCCATCCAACCATCTCATCCTCTTCTCCTCCTGCCTTCAATCTTTCCCAGCATCAAGGTCTTTTCAAATAAGTCAGTTCTTCACATCAGTTGGCCAAAGTATTGGAGTTTCAGCTTCAGCATCAGTCCTTCCAATGAATATTCAGAACTGATTTCATTTAGGATGGACTGGTTGGATCTCCTTGCCATCCAAGGGACTCTCAAGAGTCTTCTCCAACACTACAGTTCAAAAGCATCAATTCTTCAGCACTCAGCTTTCTTTATAGTCCAAATCTCACATCCATACACGACTACTGGAAAAACCATAGCTTTGACTAGATGGACCTTTGTTGGCAAAGTATGTCTCTGCTTTGTAATATGCTATCTAGGTTGGTCATAGCATTTCTTCCAAGGAGCAAACATCTTTTAATTTCATGGCTGCAGTCATCATCTAGAGTGATTGCGGAGCCCCCAAAAATAAAGTCTGTCACTGTTTCCACTGTTTCCCCGTCTATTTGCCATGAATTGATGGGACCAGATACCATGATCTTAATTTTCTGAATGTTGAGTTTTAAGCCAACTTTTTCACTCTCCTCTTTCACTTTCATCCAGAGGCTCTTTAGTTCTTCTTCACTTTATGCCATAAGGGTGGTGTCCTCTGCATATCTGAGGTTATTGGTATTTCTCCCGGCAATCTCAATCTTGATTTCAGCTTGTGCTTCATCCAGTCCAGCATTTCTCATGATGTACTCTGTGTATAAGTTAAACAGGGTGACAATATACAGCCTTGATGTACTCCTTTTCCTATTTGGAACCAGTCTGTTGTTCCATGTCCAGTTCTGTTCTTCCTAACCTGCATACAGATTTTTCAAAAGGCAGGTCAGGTGGTCTGGTATTCCCATCTCTTGAGGAATTTTCCAGAGTTTATTGTGATCCATACAGTCAAAGGCTTTGGCATAGTCAATAAAGAAGAAATAGATGTTTTTCTGGAACTCTCTTGCTTTTTTGATAATCCAAAGGATGTTAGCAATTTGATCTCTGGTTCCTCTGCCTTTTCTAAATCTAGCTTGAACATCTGGAAGTTCACGGTTCACATGCTGTTGAAGCCCTGCTTGGAGAATTTTGAACATTTCTTTACTAGTGGAAATGGCAACCCATTCCAGTATTCTTGCCTGGAAAATCTCATCAACAGAGGAGCCTGTAGGCTACAGTCCATGGGGTCGCAAAGAGTCGGACAGAGCGACTTCACTTTCTTTTCTTTCTTTACTAGTGTGTGAGACGAGTGCAATTGTGTGGTAGTTTGAGCATTCTTTGGCATTGCCTTTCTTTGAGAATGGAAGGAAAACTGACCTTTTCTAGTCCTGTGGCCACTGCTGCGATTTCCAAATTTGCTGGCATATTGAGTGCAGCACTTTCACAGCATCATCTTTTAGGATTTGAAATACCTTCACTGGAATTCCAACACCTCCATCAGCATTGTTCATACTGATGCTTCCTAAGGCCCACTTGACTTTGTATTCCAGGATGTCTCCTCTAGATGAGTGATCACATCATCATGATTATCTGGGTCATGATCTTTTTTATACAGTTCTTCTGTGTATTATTGCCACCTCTTCTTAATATCTTCTGCTTCCGTTAGAGCCATACCATTTTGTCCTTTATTGTGCCCATCTTTGCATGAAATATTCCCTTGGTATCTCTAATTTTATTGAAGAGATCTCTAGTCTTTTCTATTCTGTTGTATTCCTCTATTTCTTTGCATTATTAATAGATCTCTTTTACTATAAGCATATAACTACTTGATAGTAAACTCAATTTCATGTTTCAAGAAAAGAAAAAAGAAAATTGGAAGTCTTACTATCTGACTCCAGCAGTGGTGTGCTGGTAAATGTTTAACAATCAGATATCCAAGAAAAAAAGAAAAGAAAGGATCTGACTTGTAGTTGTTGCTGATTATCTCGGTGTAAATATTTCCACTGTGGCTGACTGCAAGTTACCACTGTGATTTCTGTGAATGCAGAGTTGGGAAGAAATGCTCATAGTCAACTTTCTTTAGCTGGAAATAGTTGCCTCCAACACATCACTGGATCATAGATTCATATTTCTACATTTCTCATGTCTTTGCCCTCCTACCCCTGTTTTTCTAACTTCAAATATCTTATCTATTGCTGCTTCAGCAGGTTGGTCATCCTGATTGTTTTTTTGTTTGTTTGTTTCTTCTGTATTAAAACTTATTCTCAATCCCTTGAAACAAAATGCCAAAATAATAATATTCTCCAGCTCTTTCTTTTGTATTGTACATGCCCATCAAAGTTAACCCAGGTTAAATCAAGGTTTTTTTGTTTTGTTTTGTTTTTCCCCCATATGTCCACTCCTTTACCCTAGCAATAAAGGAGTCTGGAGAAAATTGTGAATCTGTACATTAAAATTGTATCTTAATTCACAGTTGCTAAAGTGTGAAGGTTTTTTAGTGTTTTTATTATTCCTGTTATTTACCTCAATTGGTTCCTTCTATTACTCCTCAGAACAGCTCTTATAGCAGTTCATTACTCACTTTGGGACTCTAGTTGAATTCCATTCTTCCCACAAATCCCCCTCCAAGAACAGAGAGCTCATTTATTACATTGCACAGTCCTCTCAATTTTACTTTTATTCCTGCTCTTCCCTTCCTACTTTCCATCAATCTTTTTGAGAAATGAATACCCTGTTTCTTTCTAAAACTTAATCTTTGTTGTTGTTGTTGTTTAGTCGCTAAGTCATGTCTGACTCTTTTGTGACGCTATGGACTGTAGCCCACCAGGCTCTTCTGTCCACTGGACTTCCCAGGCTAAAGTACTGTAGTGGGTTGACATTTCCTTCTTCAGGGAGTCTTCCCAACCCAGGGATCAAACCCAGGTCTCCTGTATTGGCAGGCAGATTCTTTACTACTGAGCCACCAATCTTTACTTTTCTTTTTTCCTCTTTTTTTTTGAGGGAATCACATCTTATTTTCTTTATGTGTCTTAATCCATCATTACTATCGTTTCCTCAGAATATTTTTGAATTTCACCATATTCTTACCCTCCACTTTGCTTCAAATCTGGAAATTTGATGCGTTCTCGATGGAAATGTTCCCTGCCTTTGCTTCCCAGTACCAAAGCAAAGTTGGGCCTGCTTGCCCAACAAGTAGTAAAGTAAATTTATTGACATGAAGTTGTGGTGAAGGAAAGTACTGTATTTATTGCACTTATTAGGGCCAAGCAAGGAAAACTGGCAGCTCATGCTCAAAAAGATCTGAATCCCCCAGCGACTGTCAGGAAAGAGTTTTTAAAGACATTGTAAGAGAGAGGGTCATGGAGTGCACGACCCACTCATGCTCATGGTCAGTTCTCTGATTGGTTGATGGTGAGGTAACACCATCAGGAACCTCAATCTTCAACCTTCTGGTTCCAACCGATCTGGGGTCTCCATGGTGGTGGTCAGTATGTAGTTAATGTCTTCTACCTGGTGGGGATGTTAATCTGTGAAACAACTCAAGGATATGGCTCAGAATTTTATCTATAACCCTTGAAGAAGAACTAAGTGTCCCTGACTTTGTTTTTTTATGGCTAAACTATTCTAATTTTGTCTTGCTTGACTTTTTTCTTTTTTTTCCCTACATTTTCCTATTTCTCTGATTAAATTTGTTCTTTGGAACTCTGAAAATGCCTGGGAGGCTAAAGCTTTTTTACAAACAAGAGGTAAGTAACAAGGGAATTGAGGGGCAGCTAGGGGTGGGATTGATCCCTGGGAAAGTTCCCTCAGGGTTCTGCTCAGTTTCAAAACAAAATCGTTTTCTCAACTTGTCTTCACATAAAACCACCAAATGTTACTTTTTTCTTTTATTGTCACCCTATAAAGAATTTTTGTGCCTTACATTTTTAGTTTCCACATCATCCATTCCTTTTTTCCTTCATGGGAATCTAACTTATTGGGTTTGAGGACTATAAATTTCAAAAAAAGCTGGCAGCGTATCTTGTTCATAGCACTTTGCAATACGCCTGGGCAATCAATAAGTATTCATTGAATAAATATATGCCATCACTGCTCCTGAAACTGCCCTTACCTAGGTAATCAAGATTTCTTGTAATTTTTCAAAATAACCTTTAAAAATGCTTTTTAAACCATCCGCGTGGCTTTCTGCAGCATCAGGCCCTCTGGAAGTCTTTTAAAATTTTTTTCTTAAAAACTGTTTATTTCTTAATTTCCATATTCATACTTTCTTTGTATCTTCATCCTGTCTTTCTGAATACCTTTACTTTCTTCTGGTGAGTTTTCTTCTGCCAGCTTCAAAAAATTTGATGAGCTTCAATATTATTTACTTTCTCAGTTTTATCTTTTTCTGGGTAGTGTGCTCTTGACAGTTATGAAGAATGGATATGCATTACTTTGTCTATACATCAATGGCCAAATTTTCAAAACTACATTAATATAGTATGATATTGCTATGAGGACAGGCAAATAGATCAATGGACCAGAATAGACAGTTCATAAATAGATTAACATGTACAACATCAAATAATTCTTGACAAAAGCACCAGTGCAATTCAATGGACAATCTTTTTAAGAAATGATGCTGAATCAACTGCATAATCATATTTAAAAAAAGCATTAAAATTTATTCCTAATTTAAAACACACAAAATGTTAACTTGAGATCGATTTATAAACCTAAAGATTTTTAAGCAAAAGCAAAAACAAACAAATCCCCTAAATATAAAATAAAAAATTAACTGGGCTTCATAAAAGTTTAAAATATCTGCTTATCAGAATGTATCATTAAGAAACTGAAAAAGTCTACAGACTATGAGAAATTTCAATAAAGATTTTTTAAAGAACTTTTAAAAGTGATTGCCCCCAGAATTTGCAGTACACATTTGCAACTAATCCAGTTCCACTTTCAAATAATACTATATCAAATTCACAAGTAATGCCGTAAAGGACAATATGATAACAAAATAATCCTAATTCCTCCCTCCTTTCTCTTGTATGATTTCTGTCATTCATTTTACTTATACATAAGCATATATAAGAATATATACATATTTGTGTGTGTGTGTGTGTATACATATCAATGTGAGAAAATATAAAAGATATATATCGGTCTCTGCCCTTGGTTCCTGGCACACAGCTCTTAGAGTGTTTGTAATTTCTCAAGTCATGAAAGCACTAGATCATCTTTTGTTCTAATATTTGGTCTTTGACCCTGATTCTGATACCAAGCTCCTAAATCCTTTGGAATTTCCTCCGTGATAAGAGTGTCTTCTATGCTAAGGAGTTGACTCTGGATGGGCTCCTGGATAGGGGCTGGTCACCAGAAAGACCAAGCTATGATTAGAAGCTTGGAATTTTCAGCCCCACCTCTCATTCTCTGGAGCAGGAAGAGGGACTGGAAATGGAGTTAATGATTGCTTGTGCTTTTGTGATGAAGCCTCCATTAAACTCTCCAAAGTATGGGCGAGGTTCCGAGAGTTTCTGGGTTGTAAACACGATGGTGCTGGGAGAGTGAAGTGCCAGGAGAGGGCATGGAGCCTCTGCACCCCTTCCCCACATACTTTGCCCGCTGCATCTCTCCAGTCCGGATGTTCATCTGTATCCTTATGCATATCTTTTTATAATAAACTGGGAAACAGTAAGTGAATTGTTTTCCTGAGTTCTATGAGGTGTTCTAGAAAATTAATGGAACTTGTGGAGGGGATTGTGGGAAACTTCAAGTTGTAGCTGATCCGTCAGAAGCACACATGACAGCTAGACTTGCAGTAGGTAATTGAAGTGGTGCAGGCTTGTGGGGCTGAGCCCGCAACCTGAGGCTGTCCACAGGTACACAGGCTCAGAATTAAGTTCAGCGGGTGTCACAGATGGCTGGGTGTGGGAAAAACCCACACGCGGCTGGTGTCAGTGTTGTGAGTGTGACAGTAGTGTGAGAGTAAAGGAGACAGAAGAAGAAGATTGAAGATCTTCCTTATCACTTATACAGTGCAGTTACTATGAAAAAATATTAGATAAATTAGGAATAAGGATAATAAAGTTTCTATTTTACCTCCATTATTCCTTCTCCCATGTTCTTCCTTTCTCTAATTCCAAGGTTATGACCTTATCATTTTTCTATATCAATTTATTACTCAAGAACTTCTTTTGACATGTCTTGAAAAGCAGTTGTATTGACAACAAATCCCCCCCGCTTTTTTTTGGGAGTCTTTATATTTTCTTCACTTTCAAAGATAACTCTGCAGCATACAGAATTCCAGGTTGATTTTTTTCTCTCAACATTTTAAAATACTTTACTATAGTTATATTACTTGCATAATTTCTGAGAAGTAGGATGCAATTCTTATTTCTGTTCCACTATAAGATAAGATTTATTTTCCCTCTCTGGCTTCTTTCAAGAGTTTTTCTTTATCTTTGATTTTCTGCAGTTTTCTTATGATATGCCTAAGTGTAGATTATTTTTTGGTGGGAGGGGGTGGTTTGGCATTTATTCTGCTTGTTCTCTGAGCTTCCTGTATCTTGATTTGGTGTCTAACAATAATTTGGAGAAATTCTCAGTGACTATTGCTTCAAATACTTTTTTTTCTGTCCTTTTCTCTCTTTGTCCTCATGGTATTCCTATTATGCATATTTAATAGCATTTGTAGTTGTCCCACAGTTTTTGGATATTCTATTTCCTCTTTTTATCTTTTTTCTCTCTGCTTTTCAGTTTTTGAAATTTCTATGGACATATCCTCATGCTCAGAGATTTTTTTCCATAGCTGTTTTCAGTTTACTGTTGAGACTATCAAAGGCATTCTTCATTTCTGTTACAGTGGTTTTGATCTCTATCATTCCCTTTTAATTATTTCTTAGACTTCCTATCTCTCTGCTTTAATTGCCCATCTGTTCTTTTTATATGTTATTGAATAAATTTGACAGGAAACATTGTGTAAGTTAAAGATGTATAGCATGTTACTTTGATAGATTTATATATGGTAATATGGTTGCTATTATAGTGATATTTATCCCATTCCATAATTATAGTACAATATTATTATCTCTATTCACTATCCTGTGTGCCCTTCTGTTCTTGTATGCTGTCTATCCGTTATGTCTTATCCATTAGAGTCATTAGCACGTTAATCATAGTTGCTTTAAATTCCAGTCTGTTAATTCCAACTTGCTTACCATATGAATGTAATTCTGATGCTTTCTCTGTGCTTTCAAACTGATTTTCTTGCCTCTTAGTATGTTTTGTAACTTTTTGTCAAAAGTTCTACATAGTGTACTAGGGAATCGGAACTTCATGAAATAGGCCTTTATTGGTGTGTTAGTAAGATGTAGAGAGAGTGGAGTGTTCTACAGGCCTATGATTCTGTCTCAGACTTTTAGTGAATTTGTGCACCTGCTGTGAACTTTAGAAATGATTATCAGGTTTTTCCCCTACTTAGGTAAGACAAGATGGCTGTAGGTACCTAGGGTTAAATATTTTCTTTCTCTCATGTAGAAGACTAGAGTGGGCTTGAGTTGGGTTGACCTGTTACCTGGGTCAGTTAGACTCTGACACAACTCCAGTTGGTTAAGCTCTGGTGAAATAGTTTCTTTGAGAGTAAGACTTGTTAAGAAGAACCTGAACCTCTGGTGCATTTCACAATAGTTGTGTTTTCTCTCCCCCTGCTAGAAGCACAAAGGAAATTTGCTCTTTCACTGTGAGAAGGTGGTGGAGCTCCTGGAGGTAAAACTCACCATAGCATCTGGGCCTCTCTGTGTCTAGGCTTCCCTGGAGTCTCTGCCTCTCAGACTTGGCCACACTGACACTATAGCAATGCCAGTTACAGTTTAGGGTTTCCTACCTTGGCACTGAGCTTGTGGCTCGGTGGTAAAGAATCTGCCTGCTAATCAGGAGACACAGATAGGATCCCTGGGTCGGGAGGATCCCCTGGAAAAGAAAAACAGTATTCTCGCCTGGGAAATCCCATGTAGAGAGGAGCCTGGTGGATTATAGTCCCTGGAGTTGAAAAAGAGTCAGACATGACTGAACATCACCAACAACAACCCACATGTCTGGTTCTCCAGTTTGGGGGACAGTAGTTTTTCCTGTGACCTTACATCTCATACTGATCCAAAATTAGCTGTTAATTTTCCCGTTTGTTCTGTTTGTTCATTGTTGTCAGGGTAGATTGAAGACTTCCTAGCTTCTTACATGCTGGCCTAGAAGCTGGAAGAACAAACTCTATTTTTATACTACTGAATTGACACATAAGAGTTAGCAAATTTACTAAACTTGGAAATACCTAATTTCGAAAAGGATGTATCAGTTTCCTATTGCCACTGTAACACTTTGCCACAAATATGGTAGCTTAAAACAAAACAATGATATTATCTTATAGTTCTGGAGGCCAAAAGTTAGAAATTTAGGTGTTGGCAGGTCTGCATTCTTTCTGGAGGCTATAGAAGAGTTCTCTTTCCTTCCCATTTTCAATTTCTAAAGACCACTTGCATTCTTTGTCTTGTGACCCAGTTTTTACATCTTCAAAACTAGTAACATTGGGCAGAGTCTTTGTTCAGCTGCCATCTCTCTGATTCTTTCATCTGATTCTCTCTTTCACTTTTAAAGATCTTTGTGATACATTGGTATATTGGACCCACTCGGATAATCCAGAATGATCTATTTTATTGTCAGATGATTAGCTACTTTAATTCTATGTCCAACTTTAATTCTCCTTTGCCCCATAGTGTAGCATGTTCATAGGTTCCAGAATTTTAAATGTGGACATCTTGGGCTCATCATTCTGCCTGCCACAACTGATATTTTCTTGCTTTAAAAGCAAATGTGAGGGACTTCCCTGGTGGTCCAGTGGTTAAGAATCCATCTTCCAATGCAGGGGACGTGTATTTGACCCCTTGTCATGAACTAAAATTCCAATGCCTCTGGCAATGAAACCCAAGGAGAGAAGCCCATGTGCTACAATGAAGAGCCCAGGAAAGGAAAAAAAAAAAAGCAAATGTGAGCAGGATGAGCCAGCTTCATCAATGCACATGCAAATATTAAAAGAAAATTACTTAGTAAGGGGAGGCTAGGGTCAGAAATTTAAAACATGTAAGTATTTTTGGAACAATTTGGAGGATGTGAATTTACGATTTTAAAGGCGAATTTTATGAAATTGAAATGTAGCTCAGGTATTCCTACTGAAAATTTAGCACCCAAATGAGATATGCTGCAACTGTAAAATGGGTACTTATATTCCATAGACTTGGCATGATAAAGTAATTATAATATTGCATTGTAATGTGCATAAATTACATTTTGAAATTATTGGGCATATATTAGCCTAAATAAAATAGATTTTTAAAATTAATTTATCTTAAAATTTTTTCTAACGTGATTATTAAGAAATTACACCTGCAGCTTGCACTGTGGTTCTTTTGGACAGAGCGAAGGTAGAACCGTCTGGGTTGCACAGGTTCTTTACATTGTTACTTGACCTTTCCCATGCTGGGCTGGAGTGTATGCTGCTGGCACAGCTGCTATTGACTGCTCTTATGGAAGGAATGTTAGAAACAGCACAAAAGTCATCAGGTCTACTCCATGGGCTAGATATTGCCGATTGGCAGCCAGAATTCATATCCATTATCTTTAATATTTCCTTTATATTACACAGATTGGAAGGTTGGAAGGTAAATTTTCCAGACTTCTTGGCCACTAGGCTTATGAATGTGATTGAGGTTCTGCCAGTGAGATGGTAACTGGGCAACTTTGTGGAAGGCAGAGGCCATTCCCTTCCCCACATTAGCAGTTTTAGGGGAGGTCATCCTCCACATTCATGCCCGAGTCACCAGCTTTTTGAGGAGTGGCAGCCATTCAGTTGATACCAGTTCCCATTTCCTGATCTCTGGCATAGACACCATGGTACTATTATTACTTTGACACCTACTGACAGCTCTTATCTCCCCATCTCTAGCTCTTCCAAAAATATTGCAAGCTTTTGATGATCTGTATAAAGAACATCTGTTAAAATGCCTAGACTGGTTTTATTTCCTCTGCGAAACACTGAAACACACCTCATTTTCAGATGAGGAAAAGGAATTTCTAGATTTAATTCGGGCTCAAAGAAGAGTCAATGGCAAAAAACTGGATTAGAATTAAGCTCTCTCATTTTCTTTAAAATATTCTATATCCACACATATAAAAAAGTTGCATAGTGTAGCAGAATATGAATGCTTGGAATTAAGTCTCTGAATTCTAGCTTCTCTATTTACTAGCTGCATGGCCTTGGGAAAGTCACTTGATTGTGCTTATCGATCCCTTGATTATCATCAGTTTCCTTATCACACAAGGTTATTATAAATATTGAGATAGTATTTGTTGAATTTCTTGATGTATGGTTAAAAGTTAATAAATACTCAGTACTTTTGGAGAAGGAAATGGCAACCCACTCCAGTACTCTTGCCTGGAAAATCCCATGGACTGAGGAGCCTGTTAAGCTACAGTCCATGGGGTCACAAAGAGTCGGACATGACTTCACTTTCACTTTCACTCTTCCTTATGTCATGAAAATAAGCAAGAGATATTTGGGACACTCTCTTACACTTAGAAATAAAGATAATAGATGAGATTCTGTGCTCACTCTGCAGTATTTTTTATACTCTATACAAATCTCACACATTGGGTGATGAGACACTGGAAATCCTTATAAATGTATGTTCAAAAGGCAAAGCCCTTCCTTTTAGAAGTAAGTAATGTGATAGTGTATGATAATGTGAGAGTTATCAATATATTTTAAATATCAATATCAATAATGTGATAGTTCACAATATATTTTAAACTTAAAAAGTTCCTTAAAAACTTAAACTTGAAAAGGTGCTTAAAATTCCTTTGTTAGCTGGGGTATCCTCAATTAAATGTTATTGAATTTTTAAAATGTACTGTACTAGTATGCAGATGCCAGTTCTCATAATGTTGATTCTGACTTACAGACCTTAAATTAAAGAATATATTTGCTCAGTCAGCATGTACTTGGAAGCCTCTAAAGTTTGTTTGAAGAGGGAATGACATTATTAAAACTGTTCTTGTCATACTATGAAACAACTACTGAAGTGTAGAGATGAGAATCTTAAAGAACAGTTAGGAGATAATAATTATAATGGCTCAGACAAATTATCACAAGGACTTAATCTAACGTGGAGAGATATGAGTGAAAAGGAAAGACTGAAGTTGAGGGAAATTTTGTAATAAAAATTGACATAAATCAGGGCTGACTAAACACGAGTCATTAGAGAAAGGCCAATGGTGAGTCCGAGTTTTCAGAATTAATATTTGTTCAGATGGCAGGTGAGCCAGCAGGATAACGAAGAGCAAGAATGTCTTTACAGTTCAGGTGTGGCAGATATATTATATTAAGTTTATGATTGGTGGAATTTGAGATTCTTATGGAATATCCAGATAGAGATTCTTCTGTGGAGCTGAGAGGGATCACAGACAGCAGAGACTAATTGATCCTAGGGCCCACTGGTGATTCTGAAGAAGAGTAGGCTTAAAGAAATAAGAGAATATTATTTTTGGAACCCAAGTAAAATAAAAAACTTGAAAAGGAGACAAAGAGTGGTAAGACAAGAGAATAGGAATTGGGATAATCATATGTTAAAGACTGAGGAGATGAAAAACTTTAAATAAAAGGAGATTCTGTGGAGAAATGAAGAAAGTAGGACTCAGGAACTGCTAATGGATTTGGCATAAGAAGATGAATTTCTTTTGAATTCTGAGGGTAGAAACATAAATCAAAAGGATAAAATGGTGACTGGAGACACTGCATCCAGACATTTCTGAGTTTTGCATTCTTAGTAGGTCAAAGCATACATTATAGCTTAATGGGTATGACCAGTATTACGGATTGCATATCTGGTCATCATAATTATATATGTTACATCAAAGTGTATTTCCTTTCATTTGTTCACAAATTGCATGTTAACAGTGACAGTGTTAAAATTTTTGTGCTTTTTCAAACTTCAACTGTAGTCAAGTCTCCATAAAAGAGAAATAAGAACCATTTGGTTATTGTTTTGAAATGCCATGTGAGTCAGTAGGTTTTATTTCTGAATTCTTAGATAATTTATCAATGTTAACTGACTTAAATTTCACTCTCTTCCCTTAAAAAAATATGTTAGGTAGTATCCAGAAAGTAGTCATGGAGAAAAGAGAAATGTCCAAAGATCCTAATGTTTCTACCTGAGAAGGTTGTTTGTTTGATGTGGATTTATTTGTGTTGGGGGAGGGAGGGATAAAAAATAAATAACATAGGGCTAACAGAACTTATTTCTTTTCTGTTGTGCCTGATAATGACACAGCTTATCACCTTAAGTCATGTCATATTACATTTATTTCCACTTGTGGCCTTAGACAAAGCTACCAAATACCAAAGGCTTATATTACATCTCTGTTCAGATATCTTTTTCCTAGAAGGGAGCAAGAGACAAAGACTGCAATGATACTCTCAATTTTCAGACAAGATATCTGTATTAAGAGGTCATGACCATCATTCCTGAAGTTGGAAATGATTAGCAAACACTTCCATAAGTTACCCTTTATATATATGGTAGCTATAATTACTCTTGATATAGTTATGTGACATTTCAAAAACATGATACCATGAGATGCAAATCATTAAAATAAACATGAAATATAAGCTGAGAGTCCCTTGGACTGCAAGAAGATCCTAAAGGAGATCAGTCCTGGGTGTTTATTGGAAGGACTGATGTTGAAGCTGAAACTCCAATACTTTGGCCACCTGATTTGAAGAGCTGACTCATTGGAAAAGATCCTGATGCTGGGAAGGATTGGGGGCAAGAGGAGAAGCAGATGACAGAGGATGAGATGGCTGGATGGCATCACTGACTTGATGGACGTGAGTTTGAGTAAACTCTGGGAGTTTACTGGTGATGGACAGGGAGGCCTGGAGTGCTGCGATTCATGGGGTCGCAAAAAGTCAGACACGACTGAGTGACTGAACTGAACTGTTACATTTAAAAAATTAAGCATCCACATTGTCATATTTTAAATCACCTAAGAATACTTGAGTAATCATTAAGATATAGAATTTACTTTTTAAATATCTAAAGATATTTAAATGTTCTGATTAAACCTAACCAGAGGTATCAGCTTTTATGCTAGATCAATTAAAGAAATAAAGTATTTCAGTTTGTAATAGCTGTTTACTCTTACTATATCATTAAGCTATTTTTTTCTAACAATTTGGAACATGCAATATCACTACATCATGGTGAGAAATATTTATTTTGTTGGAAATGTGTGAATTTAGAGAATTAAATGAAAATAATGAGAGGAATTTGGCTCTTTAATATGACTCCCAAATGCAGATTCACCGTTTTAATCCATTATTTTTAATCAGGCAGGATTAGGGTGGAAAACTTTAATTTTCTTACTCAAGAAAGAGTATAAACTTTGCACAACCATAATTCTAAAGGACATCATTAAAATTATATATCTACCATCCAAGGCTAATATCTACATGAAATAGTCCAGGTAGATGAAGTTAATGTATGGCAGAACTCCAGAGAAGGTAGGATTCTCTGAATGAGAAAACTAAGCAAGTATTTAGTCTCTGCCAGAAAAGTGCTGCTGTCTCTGAAATTCTCCTTCTTCACCCTGGTCTGCTTTACCAGAGTATGTCCTTTCGGAACAGTTTTTCCATACATTCCTGGTGGCTTGATGGGTTATAAGCCCTAAATGGTAACAGTTAGTGTTGTTAACAGTTTGTTGTCATGGTTGCAGAAATACTAACTACAGTAGACAATTAAACCAACTTCATGATATGCCTTTCCTGCAAGACGGAAATTCTAATTTTCCAGTTGTAGTTGGATCTGAAATTTGGCTTCACATGAGTTCAATATGTCCCAGGACAAAGAGAAACCAACTTTACACTGTGTGTTAAGTGGTTGACACTACTTTTTCAAGCATGGGACACAATTTACAGACTGGAACATAATAGTAGGTAATAAAATCACAGGATTTATTTAGAAGTTTTTTCATTCTTTTTTTGTCCCAGAGTTTTTTGTCCAACATTAGGTTTTCTTAGTTTTTCAATGACTATTGTTTATCTAACAAAGAAAGCAGAGATAGCTTAAATTCTGGAAAGAAACGGTCAAAGATAAGAACTAATCAATCTCCAGTAATTCTTTCCACTCATTTTGTTTGCTCCCTTTTTAAATTTCTCACCATGAGTCTCTGCAAGTTTACAATTTAGAGTTCCTTTGACCTTGTACAAAGAACTGCAGTTCCTTAAGCACAGAAGCTCTGGGTGTGAGGTGGACTGTCTGGAAATTGACATAAGAAACTAGAGCTCCAAAAAGATGAGATAACCATTTCCCATTCCAAGAATTACATACAATTCTTTTCTTGTCTTAGAGGTAACAGGAAAAATTGATTTAAGAATTAAAATCTGATTTTAAGGCCTGTTATGAGGTTAACATACAATTGGACAAATTTAGCATATCTGATTATACCCATGAGATATCAGTTTGACTTTGTAAATGATAACAAGGCCCAAAGTTAGTCAAAGCAATTTATAGATATCCCTCACTGTCATAATTGGTGACCTTAGAACTTCAGTTGAAGTTATATCTGTACATATGTCTGCTAAGTTAGCTGGTATTTTCAGAAAGAAAATGAAATATAATGCATTTTTAAAAAAAGAAAAGGAGAAAAGAAGATGCTTTCGACTCAGGATAATGCATAATGTTTTGACAGGAATAGAATGGTGAGTTTTCCTGAAAGTTTACTTAGTCACACCAGGTTTTATCTGATACTTTTTGGGAGAATCTCTGCACTCATGAATGACAATTAGTTGCATGCCTGTGTATTACATTCAATATTGGAATCCAATTCAAAATGAACCCTACCTCAAAGAGCAAGTTGAGGTGGACACTATGGTCCTAAATCAAACAAGCTCTGTAGAGTTGAGACCGGACTGGGTGGTAGTGTCATTGCCAGAATCGGGAAGAGTTAGGGAGCCAAGGTCACCCCTACACATTCTCATTAGCTCTGTAAACACTGGTGAAACTGAACATAGGTCGGTAACTTACAATTCAACCTATCATCACCGCGGCGCAGAAGGATCCACACAAGCACCTAACCTAGCAAGTTTCGGCCACCAGCGCAGGGCAGGACAGCGGAACAGAAGCACCGGCGAGGATCCCAGGGATGAGTAGGGGACTGGCGGCCCTGCAGTTACACTGAGAGAGCTACTTTGAAGCAGCTGCGGAAATAGACACGCCTAACACCACTAAAGCTAGAACTGCCCAAAGGCGTACTGAACCCATAGACACTCTAAAACCTACTTCTGGACCCTACACTGCCCTTCAGAGAGAGGAGATCAACTCCATCAGTCAGAACACAGGCACAAGCTCCACCAACCAGGGAAACATCACAGGACGCTAACCCAACCCCATCCGCAGGGGCGGACGCCACAACCGAGAACTACGACCTGAACAACCCCTTTTTAATTTTTTTTTCCTTTTCCATTTTTTTTTCTCTTACAAATCACACTGTTTGTTCCCTCAACATATCTCCACCTTCGCACTAGCATTTAGTGGTGCTGTGGAGTTTTCCTCGTTGTTTGTCTTGTTATTAAAAAATAAAAGTCATTTTAAGATTCTTTCTTCTTATAAATCACACTGCATATTTCCCAACATATTTCCACTATCACATTAGCTTTTTGTGGTGCTGTGGAATTTTCCTTTTTATTTTCTTTGTTAAAAAAAAATCATTTTAAGATTTTCTTTTTCTTATAAATCACACGGTTTATTCCCCCTACATATTTCCATCTCCATATTAGCCTTTTGCGGTGCTGTGGAGTTTTCCTCTTTGTGTTTCTTGTCAAAAAAAAAGCAAAAGAAAAATTCATTTTTTCAGTTTTTTTTTTCTCTTTCTCACTTTTTTTCCCCCTTGATGAATTTTTTTGGATTTTATTTTGGATGTATTCAATTGCTTTTCCCACTGTTCTTTACTGGCTATAGCTATTCCTGAATATATAAAAATCTTTTCCACACATGTCTATTCATCTTTGCTTTTCTATTTTTTCTTTTCTCTCTTTTTCTTTTTTATTCCTCTTCTCCACCCCTTCCTTTTCTCTTTTCTCTTCTTTCTTCTCTTTATTTTTTCCTCTCTCTTTTTTTATTCTCCCTTTTTTTCCTTCACTCTTTCTTCTTTCACCAATTAAGCTAAATTGTCAAGCTCTCTATGCTATATTCCCCAATTGGCCTTCTGCTCATGCTCAGATTTCCAGATTGAGCATTAGCTAACTGTGTCTTCAATTGGTTGCTGTCACCTCTGGTTTCCCTTGATCACCAAGTCAACCTCCTGTACTCTTTTCTTTAGAACACTTTGGTTATAACAGTATGTGTGAAAGCGTGTGTGTATATGTCCCAGTATTTCTGTAATTACTACTTCATCTCCTCCCACTAGAACACAGGCACGAGTCACCCCTAACAAGAAATCAACACAAACCACCCAACCAATATTCTTCCAAGGGCAAAATTCAAAAGGAAGAAATAATAACAACCCTAAAGCCTGAGAAAAGGAGACCTCAAGTGGAGCAAGTTAGGGGAAAAAAAAGATGATGAAAAGACAGAGAAATACAATACAAATGAAAGAGCAAGGTAGAAACTCACAAGACCAAATAAATGAAGAGGAAATAAATAATCTCACTGAAAGATAATTCAGAGTGATGATAGTAAAGATACTCCTAAGACTTGAAAATAGATGGAGAAAATGCAAGAAGCACTTAACACAGTTAATACAATCACCAAGGACATAGAAGAAATAAAGAATAAGCAAACAGAGATGAATAACACAATTACTGAAATTAAAAATACTCTAGAAGGAACCAATAGCAGAATAACTGAGGCAGAGGAACAGATAAGTGAGCTAGAGGCTAGAATGGTGGAAATAACTGCTGAAGAGCAGTATAAAAAGACAGGAATGAAAAGAATTGAGGAAATTCTCAGAGACCTTTGAAACAATATTAAATGCACCAATATTTTAGTTATGGGGTCTTAGAGGAAGAAGAAAAAAAGAAAGGCACTGAGAAAATTTTTGAGGGAATTATATTTGAAAACTTCCCCAACATGGGAAAGGAAATAGTCAATTAAATTCAAGAAGCCCAGAGTCCCCTACAGGTTAAACCCAAGGAGAAACACGTCAAGACACATAATGATCAAGCTAACAGAGATTAAGCACAAAGAAAGAATATTTAAAGCAGCAAGGGAAAAGCAATAAGTAACATACAAGGGACAATCCATACAATTAACTGTGGATCTTTCAGCAGAAACTCTACAGGCCAGAAGGGAATGGCGGGGTATATTTAAAGTACTGAAAGAGAAAAACCTCCAACCATGATTACTATACCCAGCAAAGATCTCATTCAAAATTGACAGAGAAATCAAAAGCTTTACGGACAAGCAGAAATTAAGAGAATTCAGCACCACCAAACCTGCCTTGCAACAAATACTAAAGGGACTTACATGGCCAGTAAACACAAAAGAAATGAAAGACCTACAAAAACAAGCCCAGAACAATCAAGAAGATGCCAATAGGAACATATATATCAATAATTACCTTAAATGTAAATGGATTAAATATACCAGCCAGAAGATACAGACTCACTGAATGGATACAAAAACAAGACCCATATATATTCTGCCTACAGGAGACCCACTTCAGACCTAGAGACACATACAGACTGAAAGTAAAAGGATGGAAAATAATATTCCATGTGAATGGAAACCAAAAGAAAGCTGGAGTGGCAATCCTTATTTCAGATAAAATAGACTTTAAAGAATATCATAAGAGACAAAGAAGGACACTCCATAATGATCAAGGGATCAATCCAAGAAGACATAACAACTGTAAATGTCTATGCACCCAACATAGGAGCCCCTCAATACATAAGGCAAACACTATCTGTCATAAGAGGAGAAATCAACAGGAACACAATAATAGTACAGGACTCTAACACCCCACTGTCATCAATGGACAGATCATCAAAACAGAATCAATAAGGAGATGTAAACCTTAAATGAAACATTAGACCAAATGGACCTAATTGATATCTTCAGGAATTTCCATCCAAATGCAGAAGAATACACTTTCTTCTCAAGTGCACATAGAACATTCTCTAGGATAGACTGCATCTTGAGTCACAGATCAAGCCTCAGTAAATTTAAGAAAATGGAAATTGTATCAAGTATCATCTCTGAACACAACACTATGAGATTAGATATCATCTACAGGAAAAAAACAGCAAAACACACAAACTCATGGAGATTAAACAATACATTACTGAATAACAAAGAAGTTACTGAAGAAATAAAAAAAGAAATAAAAAATCTCCTAGAAACAAATGACAATGAAAACACAATGACCCAAAAACAGTTTGGGTCTGCTTTTGGGTCAGCAAAAGGGACTCAGCAAAAGCAGTTCTAAGAGGGAGGTTTATAGCAGTAAATCATACCTCAAGAAGCAAGAAAAGCTTCAAATAGATAGCCTAGCTCTATATCTAAAGCAGCTGGAAAAATAACAAAAAGTCAGCAGAAGGAAGGAGACCGTCAAAATCAGAGCAGAAATAAATGAAAAAGAAATGAAGGAAACAATAGCAAAGATTAATAAAAGTAAAAGTTGTTTCTTTGAGAAGATTAACAAAATTGACAAACCACAAGCCAGGCTCATCAAGAAAAAAAGGGAGAAAAATCAAATCAATAAAATCAAAAATGAAAAAGGAGAGGTTACAACAGACAACACAGAAATACAAAAGATCATTAGAGAATATTATGAGCAACTATATGCTAATAAAATGGACAACCAAAGGAAATGGACAGATACTTAGAAAAGATCAGCTTTCCAAGACTGAACCAGTAAGAAACAGATATCATGAGCAACCCAATTACAAAAAGTGAAATTGAAACAATGATAAAAATCTCCCCCCAAAACAAAAGCCCAGGTCTAGATGGCTTCACAGGGGAATTCTATCAAACATTCAGAGAAGTGCTAATGTCTATTTTTCTGAAACTCTTCCAAAAAGTTGCAGAGGAAGGAACACTTCCAAGCTCATTCTATGAGGCCACAATCACCCTTCTACTAAAACCAGGAAAAAACAACACGAAAAAAGAAAATTACAGACCAGTATCACTGATGAACATAGATGCAAAAATCCTCAACAAAATTCTAGCAAACAGAATCCGACAACACATTAAAAAGCTCATACACCATGACCTAGTCAGGTTTATTCCAGTGATGCAAGCTTTCTTCAATATATGCAGATCAATCAACATGATACACCATATCAACAAATTGAAAGGTTAAAACCATATGATTATCTCAATAGATGCAGAAAAAGCCTTTGACAAAATCCAGCATCCATTTATGATGACAAATGCTTCAAAAAAATGGACATAGAAGGCATCTACCTCAACATACTAAAGGCCATATGAAAAACCTACAGCAAACCTTATTCTTAAAGGTGAAAAACTAAACATTTTCCCTCTAATATCAAGAACAAGACAAGGTTGTCCATACTCACCACTATTATTCAACATAGTTTCGGAAGTCCTAGCTATAGCAATTAGAGAAGAAAAAGAAATCAAAGGAATCCAGATCAGATAAGAAGTAAAACTCTCACTGTTTACACATAACATGATACTATACATAGAAAATCCAAAAGAAGCTATCAGAAAATTACTAGAGCTAATCAGAAAATTCAGCAAAGTCATGGGATACAAGGTCAACACACAAAAATCATGTGAACTCCTATATACTAACAATGAAAAATCATAAAGAGAAATTAAGGAATCAGTACCATTCACCGTTGCAACCAAGAGCATAAAATATCTAGGAATAAACTTACCTAAGGAAACAGAAGACCTGTATGTGGAAAACTATAAGCACTGATGAAAGAAATCAAAGATGACATACAGATGGAGAGATATTCCATGTACCTGGTTGGTAAGAATCAATATTATGAAAATGACTATAGTACCAAATGCAATCTACAGATTCAGCGCAATCCCTATCAAATTGCCAATGACTTTTTTCACAGAACTAAAAGAAAAAATTTCATAATTCATGTGGAAAACAAAAGACTCCAAATAGTCAAAGCAGTCTTGAGAAAGAAGAATGGAACTGGAGGAATCAACCAGACTATGCTACAAAACTACAGTCATCAAGACAGTATGTTACTGGCACAAAAACAGAAATATAGACCAATGGAACAAGATAGAGAATCCGGAGATAAAGCCACACACGTATGGGTACCTTGTTTTGGACAAAGGAGGCAAGAATATACAATGGGTCAAAGAGAGCCTCTTAAATACGTGGTGCTGGGAAAACTGGACAGCTATGTGCAAAAGAATGAAATTAGATCACTACCTAATGCCATACACAAAGATAAACTCAAAATGGATTAGAGACCTAAATGTAAGACCAGAAACTATAAAACTCTGAGAGGAAAACATAGGCAGAACACTTGATGACATAAATCAAAGCAAGATCTTCTGTGACCCACCTCCTATAGTAATGGAAATGAAAATAAGCAAGTAGGACCTAATTAAACTTAAAAGCTTTTGCACAGCAAAAGAAACTACAAACAAGGTGAAAAGACAACCCTCAGAATGGGAGAAAATAATAGCAAGGGAAACAACTGATAAAGAATTAATTTCTAAAATATACAAGCAGCTTAACAACTGATAAAGAATTAATTTCTAAAATATACAAGCAGCTTATACAACTCAATATCAAAAAAGCAAACAACCCAGTCAAAAAGTGGGAAAGGGACCTGAAGAGACATTTCTCCAAAGAAGACATACAGATGGCTAACAAGTGCATGTAAAGATGCTCAACATCACTCATTATCAGAAAAATGCAAATCAAGACTACAATGAGATACCACATCTCACCAGTCTGAATGGCTGTCATCAAAAAGTCTACAAACAGTAAATGCTGGAGAGGGTGTGGAGAAAAGGGAACACGTTTGCACTGCTGGTGGGAATATAAACTGACACAGCCACTGAGGAAGAAGGTATGGAGACTCCTTAAAAAGCTAGGAATAAAACCACCATATGACCCAGCAATCCCACTCCTAGGCATATACCCTGAGGAAATCAAAATTGAAAAAGACATATGTACCCCAATGTTCACTGCAGCTCTATTTACAATAGCTATAACATGGAAGTAACCTAGATGTCCACTGATAAATGAATGGATAAAGAAGCTGTGGTACATATATACAATGGAATACTACTTAGTCATAAAAAGGAACACACTTGAATCTGTTCTGATGAGGTGGACAAAACTGGAGCCCATTATACAGAGTCAAGTAAGTCAGAAATAGAAATATCATATATTGACACATATATGGAATCTGAAGAGATGGCACTGATGATTTCATTTTCAGGGAGGCAATGGAGAAACAGAAATAGAGACCAGACCTAAGGACAAGGTGGGAGGAGAGGAAGGAGAAGGGGAGATGCATGGAGAGTAACATAGACATTTACAATACTGTGCGTGAAACAGATAGCCAATGGGAATTTGCTATATGCCTCCAGGAACTCAAACAGGGCTCTGCGACAGGCTGAAGGGTAGGGGAGGGAGGGTGCTCTGGGAGGGAGGGGACATGGATATACCTATGGCTGATTCTTGGTGATGTATGACAGAAAACCACAAAATCCTCTAAAGCAATTACCCTTCAATTAAAAAATTAAAAAGAAATTCAACATATCAGCCAACCAAGCTCGTCATCTCAAGGAGGCATATTCCTTGTTCATTCAGTGCTCCTTTTCACTGCTAAGAGGATACCATCCCCCCACCTTGTTGCTAATCAAACCTAAAACCTGGAAGCAATCCATGACTTTTCATTCTCTCTCATAGTCCACATCTAGTCACTCATGAAATTGCTTTTCTTACCTCAGAAATAAGTCTGGAATATTAATATTTCTTCTTATGTCATTATCATTGAAATTACTGTGGAAGTTTCCTAATCTCTCTCTTCATGTCTAGGTTTGCCCTTTCTAATTCATTTTTGGCCCAGGAACCAGAAGAATCTTTTTTGAAAATACAAATCTAATCTTGTCACTACCTTTGTAAAACTGTGTGAAAACTTCACGTTGTCTTAAAATGTACAAAATTCTGACAAAACAATCCACAGTCTTTATAACTCTAGCCTTAGCTCGCTTTACCTTTGTCATTTATGCTATACATCTTCCGACCCTCTGTCAGATTTCAGGCATTATTTACAGAATCTTGCTTCTAGGGTTTCATTGCAGGGTTAGGTATGGAATGCTATTACTCCTTCATTTTCACCCTATTCATGTTCATCCTTTCCTGTCAGTTTAAGATTTCTTTTAAGAGATCTTCCTCACTCCTAGACAAGTTTAAATTCCCATATTCTGACCCAAATCCTTTGTGAACTGAACCCCTTCTCCATACTTCAATGTCCAGCTAAGTGTTCATACCTAACTTTAAGCTCCATGTCTTCAGGGACTGTTTCTATCTTGTTTACCCTTGGTCTTCTTATTTCTACTATAAATCCTGAAAACATAGTGGAAGCATGATTATTTATTTATACAAATTGAAAGAAATACATTAGAATGATAGAATCATTTGTATCAGCTTCCTTTCAAATGCTGAAGACTAGCGATTTCAAAGCATTATACCTATATTGTCATAATTCATACCTTACTTCTACTGCTTTGCACATTTGAATTGTTTGTGAGTGTGTATGAGTGTGTGTTTATGTATAGGTGTGTGTTAAATGGAGGAGAGTGGAAAGAAATAAAGTGGAAAGTATGAGTGCCAAGGCCCACCCCACCCCCATTTTTTTTTTTTTTTTTTTTTTTTTGGTCAATAGTGTGAAAAGCACTGTGGGGAACAATTTGCCTTCTTTTTATCAAAGTCTTGCCATGTTCTGAAGTCTTTTCTAGGCTTCTTGGTAGAAGAACATATACCAAAACAAAAAGGTTTATAAAATGCAAATAGAAATCCTCTGGAGAATAAATCATAGCATACCCTGATTCCTCTGTCTGCCTTTAAAGATGTGAAGATCTGAGAGAATATATAAAACCTAATCCCTTCCTGTGGTTTTAAGAAAATATTGAGAATAAAATACATGTAACCCTCAGCACGTACTTGCAGTCACTGTAAGTAAATGTATCCTCTGCATTGTGGAAGAATGAATTTTGTAACTCCCAGCTTTTGAAAATTAGCTAGCTCCCCCCCCCCCAAAAAAAAAACACTTTATTGAGAAGTCTATATACTTTGGATGCAGTATATTTCTCAAATCCTGTACATTGGAATAGTATTTCTCTGTAGATGTTTATAAGTTTAATAAAGCAGCTTCCTACATCTTTGGGGATTGAATGAGTTACATTGCACTTTATCATGCTTTTAAAATTTTTGAGAAGTATAGCTATGAAGAAACTTGCACTATATCATACTATTAAAATTTTTGAGAAGTATAGCTGTGAAGAAACTTGGGCAACATAGATTAACTTAGATTTCCCAGATATTTTATCATGTAGCCAAACTCTTTGTTTGTTTGTTGGGTTTGAATGCTTGTTAAAATCCAAGTCACTCAGAAAAAAATTGATGAATTATTCTAGTGTGATAGGAAAGAAAGTAAGTTCCACTCTAGAAACTTTATCAGCCTCTTTTACCCCTCAGATAACCTAACACATCCTAGTCTCAGTCACAATTTGTAAAATGACAGTAATCACACCTACTCCCTAGTGGTGTAATGAGAATTAAATGAGAAACATGTACTAGACTTCCTACACAAAAGTCTCTTTCATCTTCCAAACCAGAGGAGAAAAATTGTGATAAAGAACTTTATACAAAATATATACAGCAGCATTTATTGTAACATTATAATCATGACATAAGGATTTACATAAAATAAACAGCAATGCTTTTTCCATTGCAGTAACCTTAAAAATGGAGGTTATGTACTAACTCCGGTTGTTGCCATCAAAAGTTGCACAGCTGAATGGCAAGCAGCACACACATGGGCACAGGGAGAGCTTGATGGGCACTGCAATCAAAGCGCAAGGAGATGTACTTTACAGATGAGCAAAGCAACTGCTAAAACCATGGCTCTGAATGCCTTTTTATATTCACATCACTCTCAGCATGTCTGCAAATCATAAACAGACTTCAAGGAATGAAAACTCGGAAATCGGAGCACACAGCATCTGGGTTTCTAGACAAGTCTAGGTTATGAATTAGAAATGACTGAATTTGAATTCTCTGTCACATTTGTGCCAGCCCAGGGACCTGACCTTTACCCCCTTACCACTTCCTTCCCCGCTCCTAGGACCCATCACTTGTGGTTAAAGGCAAATTCGAGCTAAGAGGAGAACTCAGACACCACAGAGTAAACACTCACAACATCCTCCACCTAAAGGGTTATACTTCATTGAGAACAAATGATTTTTTTCCCCTCGAGATAACTGCTGTAAGCAAATATATGTCAGTTCACAGACTTTCATTCTGGTGAAGCTAACTAGAAATGGAAATCACTGAATCAGATTTGAAATGAAAATTATCTGCAAGTCTCATTTATTTCAAGTTTCAATGATTTCCCCACGTGCATTTTGCTAAATTCATGTTAAATAAATAGGAAAGTCAAAGCATGATTTCTCTTTTAAAAAGACAAGAAAGTAATACTAAATTTTAAGGCTTTGAATTCATGCATTCAGTTGAGTCAGTGTCAGTTCAGTCACTCAGTCATGTCCGACTCTTGGTGACCCCCATGGACTGTAGAATAACAGGCTTCCCTGTCCATCACCAATTCCTGGAGCTTATTCAAACTCATGTCCATTGAGTTTGTGATGCCATCCAACCATCTTATCCTCTGTCATCTCCTTCTCCTCCTGCCTTCAATCTTTCCCAACATTAGGGTCTTTTCAAATGAGTCAGTTCTTCCCATCAGGTGGCCAAAGTGTTGGAGCTTCAGCTTCAGCATCAGTCCTTCCAGTGAATATTCAGGATTGATTTCCTTTAGGATGGACTGGTTTGACCTCCATATTCTCTGAGGAGTCTTCTCCAACACCACAGTTCAAAAGCATCAATTCTTCAGTGCTCAGTTTTCTTGGACTATAGTCCAACTCTCACATTCATACATGACTACTGGAAACACCATAGCTTTGACTAGGTGGACCTTTGTTGGCAAAGTAATGTCTCTGCTTTTTAATATGCTTTCTAGGATGGTCATAGCATTTCTTCCAAGGAGCAAGTGTCTTTTAATTTCATGGCAGCAGTCACCATCTGAAGTGATTTTGAAGCCCCCCAAAAATAAAGTCTCTAACTCTTTCCATTGTTTCCCCATCTAATTGCTATGAAGTGATGGGACCAGATGCCATGATCTTAGTTTTCTGAATGTTGAGCTTTAAACCAACTTTTTCACTCTCATCTTTCACTTTCATCAAGAGGCTCTTTAGTTCTTCTTTGCTTTCTGCCATAAGGGTGGTGTCATCTGCATATCTGAGGTTATTGATGTTTCTCCTGGCAATATTGATTCCAGCTTGTGCTTCATCCAGTCCCAGCATTTCTCATGATGTACTCTGCATATAAGTTAAATATGTAGGGTGACAATATACAGCCTTGATGTACTCCTTTCCTGATTTGGAGCCAGTCTGTTGTTCCATGTCCAGTTCTAACTGCTGCTTCTTGACCTGCATACAGATTTCTCAGGAGGCAGGTCAGATGGTCTGGTATTTCCATCTCTTTAAGAATTTTCCATAGTATTATGTGATCCATACAGTCAAAGGCTTTGGCATATTCATTAAAGCAGCAGTAAATTTTTTTTTTCTGGAATACTCTTGCTTTTTTGATGATTCATTGGATGTTGGCAATTTGATCTCTGGTTCCTCTGCCTTTTCTAAATCCAGCTTGAACATCTGGAAGTTCATGGTTCACATACTGTTGGTTTGAAGCCTGGCTTGGAGGATTTTGAGCATTACTTTGCTAGCATGTGAGATGAGTGCTATTGTGCCATAATTTGAACATTCTTTGGCATTGCCTTTCTTTGGGATTAGAATGAAAACTGATCTTTTCGAGTCCTGTGGCCACTGCTGCATTGTCCAAATTTGCTGTCATATTGAGTGGAGCACTTTAACAGCATCATCTTTTAGGATTTGAAATAACTCAAGTGGTATTCCATCACCTTCACTAGCTTTTGATTAATTTCCAAGGACCAGACTGCAAATTAGCAAATAACAAAAGTTGTGTGTAGATGTTTGGATTGGATTAAGGACATTTTATTTTATATTAAGGTGAGAAGAAACATGAGGCATAGGTAACATACTACTGGACCAAGTGTGTTAGAGAAGTTCAACTGGGCAATGAAATGCTTCGGCTTCTGATGCTAAGGTTTTTCTTTACAGAGGACTCACAGTTTCATTTATCTAAATTATATTTCATTATATATTGATTTTTGTCATTTGATTAATATAGGTAAAATCATGGATGAATCAGTAAGGAGTAACAGAGAAAAAATTCTGTCAACAAAGATTATATACTATATGATTCCATGTACATAAGATTCTTGAAATAACAAAACTATAAAAATGTAGAACAGATCAGGAGTTATCAGCAGTTAGGAATAAGCTTGAGGAGGTGTGGTTATAAAGAAGAAACATGAGGGATCCTTTAGATGGACTGCTCTATATCTTGACTATAGTGCTCCATACAGAAACTATATATGTGATAAAATTACATATAACACCCACAAAAATGAGTACAAGTTAAATTTGGGAAGTCTGAATAAGACTGAAGGTTTGTATCAGTGTTAAAATTCTTGTAATACTGTGGTGAGGTTTTGCAAGATATTACTACTGGGAGAAATACATAAATAGCACAAGATTTCTCTCTATTCTTTTTTTTTTTTTCCATTTATTTTTATTATCTCTATTACTTCTTAAGAAGTGATATGTGAATCTACAGTTGTCTCAAAATAAAAAGTTTAAAAATGTAATGTTTGCTTTTAAAGTGTCTTCATACTGTCTTTGGGGACTTTTTCTTTTAGATACTCTCCAATTTATTCTACATGAGAGGTTAATACCAAGATGTATCTAGCCTCTTGCATCCATGCTTCTTTCATTTCTTTTTTCTACTGTTTAATATTCCAGTATGATTATAGCAAAATTCATGTATATGCTCTATTAATGATTTGCATATGTGCTTTTTCCTGTTTTTGTTATTATGGACCATCTTGCCTTGGAACAGATGGTACTCATGTGCAAGTTTCTGGTTCATTGATCTGCTCTCATAGTTCCTTGAAATTTTTAATTTAATCTCTGTTCCTTTTATAACTAAATTTCAACCATACTTTCCCAGTATAAAGATTTAAGACTGTACGTTTCCTTTAAAATACTGTTTCTGCATTTTTCCACGGGATTTGATGTATGGAGTTGTTAACTTTACTTAGGGTGTTAAGCCACTCAGTTGTGTCCGACTGTTTGCAAACCCATGCACTGCAGCCCACAAGGCTCCTCTGTCCATGGACTTCTCCAGACAAGAATACTGGAGTAGATTGCTATTTCCTTCTCCAGGGTATCTTCCTGACCCAGGGATGGAATCCATGTCTCTTAAGTCTCCTTTACCACTAGTGCCACCTAAGAAGCCCCAAATATATGGGGGTTATTTATTCACCTTTTGTTGTTGTTCTTTTACATGTTTAACGAAATTGCATAGTCTTGAGAGA
This sequence comes from Odocoileus virginianus, assembly GCF_023699985.2. Taxonomy (NCBI): domain Eukaryota; kingdom Metazoa; phylum Chordata; class Mammalia; order Artiodactyla; family Cervidae; genus Odocoileus; species Odocoileus virginianus. The sequence goes on along the minus strand of NC_069685.1, from coordinate 31,074,094 downwards.
ATATGAGCTCCACGATACCTATGCTTTGAAATTTATTGTTACTTGATTCATTACCTAGTAAATAATCAATTTTGGGAATGAGCCATGGTTTTAGTCTTTAAGCCATGTCCTACTCTTGCAACCCCATGGACTATAACCTGCCAGGCTCCTCTGTCTATGGGATTCTCCAGGCAAGAATACTGGAGGAGGTCACCATTTCCTTTTCCAGGAAATCTTCCTGACCCAGAAATCAAACCTGGTTCTGCCTTTCAGGCAGATTCTTTACCTACTGAGCTATGAGGGAAGATTACTGTAATATGAGGGCACAGAAATCTGTAATTTCATTAAAATAAAGCTGTTATTGTTACTGTTCAAGTAATGTCTTCAATTTTTTTTGATTATTTGTCTTTTCAAGGATTAACAGAAGGATGCTGAATTTTCCCTCTATATCTTTAGATTTACCTTCAGTTCAGTTCAGTCACTCAGTCATGTCCAACTCTTTGTGATCCCATGGACTGCAGCACACCAGACCTCCCTGTCCATCACCAACTCCCAGAGTTTACTCAAACTCATGTCCATTGAGTCAGTGATGGCATCCAACCATCTCATCCTCTGTCATCTCCTTCTCCTCCCGCCTTCAATCTTTCCCAGCATTAGGGTCTTTTCCAACGAGTCAGTTCTTATCATCAGGTGGCCAAAGTATTGGAGCTTCAGCTTCAGCATCAGTCCTTCCAATGAATATTCAGGACTGATTTCCTTTAGGATGGACTGGTTTGACCTCATTATTGTCCAAGGGACTCTCAGGAGTCTTCTCCAACACCACAGTTCAAAAGCATCAATTCTTCAGTGCTCAGCTTTCTTTATAGTCCAACTTTCACATCCATACGTGACTACTGGAAAAACCATAGCTTTGACTAGACGGACCTTTGTTGGCATAGTAATGTCTCTGCTTTTTAATATGCTGTCTAGGTTGGTCATACCTTTTCTTCCAAGGAGCAAGTGTCTTAATTTCATGGCTGCAGTCACTGTCTGCAATGATTTTGGAGCCCCAAAAAATAAAGTCTCTAACTCTTTCCATTGTTTCCCCATCTGTTTGCCATGAAATGATGGGACCAGATGCCATGATCTTAGTTTTCTGAATGTTGACTTTTAAGTCAACTTTTTCACTCTCATCTTTCACTTTCATCAAGAGGCTCTTTAGTTCTTCTTTGCTTTCTTCCATAAGGGTGGTGTCATCTGCATATCTGAGGTTATTGATGTTTCTCCTGGCAATCTTGATTCCAGCTTGTGCTTCATCCAGTCCAGCATTTCTTATGATGTACTCTGCATATAAGTTAAATATGTAGGGTGACAGTATACAGCCTTGATGTACTCCTTTCCCAATTTGGAATCAGTCTGTTGTTCCATGTCCAGTTGAGACTACCTTGTTAGAAGCAAAAGCAGTTAAAATTGTATCTTATGGATGGGTTTAAACCTTGATCATTTTTGTAGAAATCCCAAAAATGTGCTTTGCTTTAGTGTCTTTTTTTCTGAAATTGATATAGTTAAACCAGCTTCCTTTTATTTCTTAACTAGAAAGTGAGCTAGTTACTATAACTGTAGAATTTTATTTCATTTCTTCTGAGAGTAGAAAACAATCAACAATCGGTACCTTATTGGATTATACTGGGATAATCACTTGTGGTTCAAGATGCAATAGGACTTACTAAAGATTTTACAGTAAAGTTACTTTGCATTAAACTTTATAATTTCTATATATTTTTGTAAGGACAGTGCATTGAATATGCAGTTGGTTTTTATGTATTTCTTCAATGATTTATAAATCATCCATGAACCAGTATAAGTCCCCCTTTTTATTTCCCTCTAAGCAATTTTATTATATGTGTGAAAGCAAACAACCCCCTCTACTAAAAAAAGTAAGAAAGAAAATTTATGTCTGCTTTAAAATTTTCAGAGATTTTGACCCTTACTCTTAGAATGAAGAATCTTCTAAATAGGGAAAGTAAGGTAGATTTATGTGCAGTATCACATTCTATGGTTGAATAAGTTTGATAATATCTTTATAATGTCCTTTAAGCAGGCCTTACCCTCACCTATGGAGCTTTCCCTGTGGCTCAGTGGTAAAAGAATCCACCTGCAATGCAGTAGGTGCAGGAGACATGGGTTCAGTCTCTGGGTCGGGAAGATCCCCTGAAGGAGGGCATGGCAACCCACTGTAGTATTCTTGCCTGGAGCATCCCATGGACTGAGGAGCCTGGTGAGCTACAGTCCGTGGGGTCGCAAAGAGTCAGACATGACTGAAGAGACTGAGGATGCAGGCATGCGCCCTGTCCTATACTCGGGTGTACATTTTAGGAAGATAAATATGGAAAAAAATATATACTCAAGATCATTAGAAGAGAAACATGGGATAAACATTTAAGCAGATAAATAACCAATGCATTGAAAAATAAGAAAATAAAATAGCCACCTTTTCTGTTAAAATAAATCAACTTAGATAGGTTAGAAAGCATTCCAAACAATGTTTAGGGCACTGTGAAATATTTAGCTGATGTCATTAGGACTTTTCTCAGCTGGAGAATACTGATCCTTTCATGAGTAACAAATTTGGACCTCTTGATGAATGATCAGGATCTTCTGAAGCTTTCCACTTTGGCAAGCTTTCAGGAAAGTCTCAGCAGAAAGTAAGGTCATTTCTTTCCCCATTTAGTGAATGTTTAAGAAGTCAATAAAATTTCTGACCTTGTTTTATTTGGGACTTTTTTTTTTTTTCACTTGTTTAAATGATTGCATTTTAAAGGAAGTCTAATGGAAAAAGAACAGACATTGACCATGGATATGTCTCTAGTTTAACCTTTCCCAAAGCAAGATATTTCACAAGGTTGACAACAACTGCTGATCACAGCCTTTCAGCTTTGTCTCCCAGACACATAGCTGCCTCAACTATCTTTCAAAAGCGTGGTTCTAATCATGTAACACCTCTCACTTCCCATCTTAAAAAACCTCAATGACTATCTGTTAATTTCAGATCTATGCTGGCATGTTTGACCTATACCTCCAGCTTAGATCACTTCTTAACCAGGTCTGAATTTACATTTACAATTTAACTTCACACTTCCTTTTGTGTACCTATGCTCCAGCCAAACTCAGGGATGGTCTATCTTCTGTCCATTAATCGTGCTATTTTCTTTCCTTGGCTGTTCCTTTACCTCATCCTCTGCCAAGTATGTCTAACATCCTATATTTTTCCTCTCAAGATGGGGTTTCACCTCTTTAATGAACACTGCTCTAGAACCCCTCTTAGCTAAAAATAACTCTCCTTCTTCTGAATTACATGTTAGAACATTATATGTAGAAAATAGAAAATATTACTTCTATTATCAATATTATGTATCTACATCAGTTTCCCAGCAACCTTTCAACAGCGATTGATCAAGTGAATACTATGCTAGGAAATGGAATAGAAGTGTGGGCCTAACAGCATTGTAAGTGGACAAAAAAGTCATCCAAGAAGTGTGGGAAGACTAAATCTTCTCTAGGGCAGTAAAGAGCAGTTCAAAATAATGAAAACAGTAGACTGGATCAGTGCAAACTGAGTAATGAAACCTTCAGTTCAAAACTATTAAACCCTGTGATCCAGGAGGACGAAGAAAGTTAAGGAGGTATATTCCCCAACTATCCTCTCTCCCAGTTAGACTTTAGCCAAAGAATATAACAACGTTGATGAAAAGATTTTTAATGAGACAAGCTTTCTAAAGAAAAACAATGATGAAGACTTATATACATATTTAAGAAACTGGCCTCATGAATTCAAGAAGTCAAGATCACAAATTTGGACTTCATTTTGTAGACTTATTTATCAACATGAAAGGACTGATACATTCTCAAGTGTTTATGATTCTGAAAGATGTTTTTAAAAATTAATTTTTAAATGTTGCTAATATAAAAGAAATGAATATCCCAGCACATTTGATGGTCACTCTAAGTGCTGGCACAGTTGCTACCCCCTCCTATCCTATAATTGTTTTTCTTCCATCTTGATAAAATTAAGGAATGTTTCCTGCTTCTGTCATGGACTGAATTCTTCCTGTGTGCCTGGAATGTCACCCTCTTTCTTTGCTCCCAGTAACACTTTTCTTTCTGATTCATCAGTTTCTTCCTTTTGACTTACTTATCTTTACCTGTATACAAATAGGATCCTTTTTCTCCTCTCTTACAAAATTCCACCCATAGTCCAACATATCCCTTTACATATTTTTCTGTCTCTCCTCTTCCATTCTAAAAAGACAAAAACAAAAACCTCTAGTGATACTTGTTCCCCTCTCTACTTTATCACCTCTCATTCTATCCTAAATGTATTCCAGTTGCACTTCCATACTTATAGTTCTAATGCAATTGCTCTTGTGAAAATCACCAGTTATCTCTACATTATCAGTTCAATGCTCTGTCCTTTACCATATACAGACTTTAAACAGCATAGAGTAGAGGTGTGAAATCACTTCCTATTGGAATTTCTTCCCTTCTTTGTTTCTAAGAGATTATACTCTCCAACCTTTTTCTTATGGTAGAGGCCCCCTTGTTGTTCAGTCGCTCAGTCTTGTCCTAATCTTTGTGATCCATGGGCTGAAGCATGCCAGGCTTCTGTGTCCTTCACCATCTCCCAGAGTTTGCTCAGATTCATGTCTGAATCGGGGAGTCAGTGATGCTAGCTAACCATCCCATCCTAAGTCACCCCTTCTCTTGCCATCAATCTTTCCCAGCATCAGGGTCTTTTCCAATAGGTCAGCTATTTGCATCAGGTGGCCAATGTATTGGAGCTTCAGCTTCAGCATCTGTCCTTCCAATGAATATTCAGGATTGATATCCTTTAGGGTTGACTGATTTGATCTCTTTGTAGTTCAAAGGACTCTCAAGAGCCTTCTTCAGCACTACAATTTGAAGGCAATTCTTCAGCTCTCAGCTTTCTTTATGATCCAACTGTCACATCCGTACATGACTACTGGAAAACCATAGCTTTGACTATATCGACCTTTGTCAGCAAAGAGATGTCTTTGCTTTTTAATATGCTGTCTAAGTTTGTCATAGCTTTTCTTCCAAGGAGCAAGTGACTTTTAATTTCATGGCTGCAGTCACTGTCCACAGTGATTTTGGAGCCCAAGAAAGTAAAATCTGTCATTGCTTCCACTTTTTCCCCATCTATGCAAAAAAGCAAAATAGTTGTCTGAGGAGGCCTTACAAATAGCTGCGAAAAGAGGAGAAGCAAAAGACAAAGGAGAAAAGGAAAGATATACCCATTTGAATGCAGAGATCCAAAGAATATCAAGGAGAGATAAGAAAGACTTCCTCAGTGATCAGTGCAAGGAAACAGAGGAAAGTAATAGAATGGGAAAGACTAGAGATCTCTTCAAGAAAATTAGAGATACCAAGGGAACATTTCATGCAAAGATGGGCACAATAAAGGACAGAAATGGTATGGACATAACAGAAACAGAAGATAGTAAGAAGAGGTGGCAATAATGCACAGAAGAACTATACAAAAATGATCTTTATGACCCAGATAGTCATGAAGCTGTGATCCCTCACCTAGAACCAGACATTGTGAAATGCAAAATCAAGTGGGCCTTAGGAAACATCATTATGAAAAAAGCTAGTGGATGTGATGGAATTCCAACCAAACTATTTTAAATCCTAAAAGATGATGCTGTGAAAGTGCTGCATTCCATATGCCAGCAAGTTTGGAAAACTCAGCAGTGACCACAGAACTGGAAAAGCTCAGTTTTTATTAAAATCCCAAAGAAAGGCAATGCCAAAGAATGCTCAAACCACCGCACAAATGCACTCATCTCACACACTAGCAAAGTAATGCTCATAATTCTCCAAGCCAGGCTTCAACAGTACGTGAACTGTGAACTTCCAGATGTTCAAGCTGGTTTTAGAAAAGGCAGAGGAATCAGAGATCAAATTGCCAACATCTGCTGGATCATCAAAAAACCAAGAGCATTCCAGAAAAAAAACATCTACTTCTGCTTTATTGACTATGCCAAAGCCTTTGACTGTGTGGATCATGACAAACTGTGGAAAACTCTTAAAGAGATGGGAGTATCAAACTGCCTGACCTGCCTCCTGAGAAACCTGTATGCAGGTCAGGAAGCAACAGTTAGAACTGGACATGGAACAACACACTGGTTCCACATCAGGAAAGGAGTACATCAAGGCTATATATTGTCACCCTGCTTATTTAACTTATATGCAGAGTACATCATGAGAAATGCTGGACTGGATGAAGCACAAGTTGGAATCAAGATTTCCTGGAGAAATATCAATAACCTCAGATATGTAGAGGATACCACACTTATGGCAGAAAGCAAAGAAGAACTAAAGAGCCTCTTGATAAAAGTGAAAGAGGAGCATGAACAAGTTGACTTAAAAGTCAACATTCAGAAAACTAAGATGATGGCATCTGGTCCTATCACTTCATGGCAAATAGATGGAGAAACAATGGAAAGAGTGAGAGACTTTATTTTGGGGGGCTCCCAAATCACTTCAGGTGCTGACTGCAGCCATGAAATTAAAAGATGCTTGCTCCTTGAAAGAAAATGTATGACCAACCTAGATAGCATATTAAAAAGCAGAGGCATTACTTTGCCAACAAATGTCCATCTAGTCAAAGCTATGGTTTTTCTGGTAGTCGTGTATGGATGTGAAAGTTGAACTATAAAGAAAGCTGAGCACCAAAAATTGATGCTTTTGAACAGTAGTGTTGGAGAAGACTCTTGAGAGTCCCTTGGATGGCAAGGAGATCCAACCAGTCCTAAAGGAAATCAGTCCAGAATATTCACTGGAAGGACTGATGTTGATGCTGAAACTCCAATACTTTGGCCACCTGATGTGAAGAACAGACTCATTTGAAAAGACCCTGATGCTGGTAAAGATTGAAGGTGGGAGGTGAAGGGGATGATAGAAGATGAGATGGTTGGATGGCATCACTGACTCAATGGACATGAGTTTGAGTAAGCTCTGGGGTTAGCGATGGACAAAGAAGCCTGGAGTGCTGCAGTCTATGGGGTTGCAAATAGTCTGACATGACTGAGTGATTGAACTGAATAATCTGAATAATTTGCTATGAAATATTGGGATCAGATGCCATGATCTTAGTTTTTTGAAGGTTGGGTTTTAAGCTAGCTTTTTCATTCTCCTCTTTCACCTTTGTCAAGAAGCATTTTCTTTTCTTTTCACTTTCTGCCTTTGGAGAGGTATCATCTGCATATCTGAAGTTGTTGATATTTCTCCCAGCAATCTTGATTCCAGCTTGTGTTTCATCCAATCCCCTGGTCTGCAAGAGTTTAAGTGCATTTTGTAAGGCTTAGTCTTTCCTGTCTCCTGTTCCCCAATCCTCTATCTCTTCTCCACTCCCTTTTCCTCTCTCTTCTCTCCCCTTTTTCTGTTCTTGTCTGTGTTTTCTCAGACATTGATTTCATCCAGTCTCATTTCTTTAACTACCAAATATATATTTTTAGTCCCCATCTCTTCAGTGAGCTTTTACCTCACTTATGCAAATATCAACATGTCACTTTTACTTGAATATCTATTGGTAGTGGGGTTTCTTTGTTGTGTTTTTTTTTTCAGTCACAAAGCTTGCAGGATCTTAGTTCCCTGATCAGGGATCAAACTGGAGCTACAACAGTGAAAGCACGGAGTCCTAACCACTGAGATCCCTCTAAAAGTATTTTAAACTCCACATATCCAAAGAAGAACTCTTAATTTTCTTCCCTATAAGCCTGTTATTCCCTACCTTTCTCTACCTTCAAAAGGATGACCTCATTCATTCAGATTTGTAAGGCCAGTTCCTCTTTACCCCATTCTCTACATCCAGTCCAACAACAGCTTTTGCTAGTTATGCCTCCAAAATATGACATTCATCTTTCCAGTTCTTCCCACTTTTTCTCTCTAGTCTGAGGTTCCAACTCATTTCCATACTTCCTCTTGATGCCCTCAATGAAAAATTTAAATAAAGTTTCCACAAAACACACAGTGATTTTTATAAAAGAAATCACATTATATCACTCTTCTGCTTAAAACCTACTAGTGATTGTGCCTTGTACCTAGACTAACATCTACACTCTCCATCAGTGCTCATAAGACTGTCCAGAATCTAACCCCAAGTACCTTTCTCTTCTCATCTCCTGCACTCTCTACTAAAATGCTGCTCCCTCATTTTGCCTGAATGGGTGCTTCATTTTATCCATTTCCTGGTTAAGAGTCATCTCTTCAACAAGGAGTTTCTTGACCATTCATTTAAAAGTAGAAGCATTTGGCACTATACTTACACTCTATTCCATGATCCTATGCTTTATGTATAATTGTTATGGCTATCTATAATTATCTTATTCTTCCCATGGATATATAAATTTCAAAAAAGGAGACATCGTACCAATCACATTTCTGATGTACTCTTAGACTACAAGAATGCCTGATGCATAGGAAATACTTATTGAATGCAAAACCAGTGGTGACAAGAATTTGCAGTATTTCTCAAAAATGGGGTCCAGAGACCCCAGGGGCCTATAGAAATATTCTTAAGGTTTTCTTTGTAATTTTTGACTTTCTTATGAGTTCTTAATTCTGAGAAACACACCTTTAGGTCATGGAGACATGAAAAGAATTTAAGTTGAGAAGTATATTCATTTCCTAGGGCCATTGTAACAAATTGTCATAAACTTTGTGGTTTAAAACAACTGAAATTTATTTTCCCACAATTCTGGGTTCATAAGTTTGAAATAAACGCATTGGAAGGGCCACAGTCCCTCTGAAGACTCTAGAAGAAAATCCTTCTTTGCTTCTTCCAGCTTCTGGTGGCTCCAAGCATTTCTTTACTTATGGCTGCATAATTCCAACCTTCATCTTCACATGACCTTCCCCTCTTCTCTGTATGTCTCCACTCTGTATCTCTTATAAGGATACTTGTTGTTGGATTTAGTGCCCACCTGGATAATCCAAAATCATTTGATCTTAAGATTCTTAATTATACTTGCAAAAGACCTTTAAAAAAAAAAAGTTTATATTCATGACTTCTGGGATGTGATCATATCTTTGAGGAGATATTCATTCAACCTGCTACAGAAAGTTACATTATATGTTGGAATTTAGGCAGTTCAATCTAACCACAATGTGTAGCTGTTCCAGCTGGCAGTAGGTAGTGATGGAGGCTACCAGGCTATTGCAAAATGTCATGCGATAATAGCCTGTAATAATTCTGTGGCATAAGACATGACAAAGAGGAGGGGCTGAATTTAAAACACATTTATTAGGTAAAAAGTAACATGATTTTTGAATCAGTCTTACTACAGAAAGTTTCATGTCTGGGAAATTGAAAATAAATTCTTTCATTTATTTTATAATCAGTTCCCAGAATAACTCACCCTGCTACAAATGACAGCAGAGAAGACAGACCTGAAAAACTGGAGAGAATGTAAAAAAAGTACATAAAAGAGTATCAAGAAACACCATAGTCTATATGTTTAATAACAGAAATAACCTTCAAAGACTGAAGTTAGTTCTCTATAATACTCAGGCTACACTTCCATGAGTAGATGCATCTCAGATAAACCCATTGCTTTGTTTTGTTTTATATATCATCCTTTCTGTTTTATGAAAGCTACACATGTAGATTGAAGAAACATGTAGATGATGAATACCAAGATTTTTTTAAAAATTTGAATCACCAGTGTTACTTCTACACAGAATGAACTAATATTTGTGTCTATAAAAATGAGGTCACTCCATCCATTTTCCTGTTTATTATCACACCATGCAAAATGGCACCAAATTTTAACTATCAAGGTACATGTGAAATATACTGTGGAATGACTCAAGTGGAACATCTCAAATAACTTCATCATCTGTATTAGCTAAAGTTAGTTCGAATTTTAACCAAAATTTGAGGATACATTGAAATGTGGCTTCATTAATACAATAATCACATGAGATGTATAACTATGACTTGAAATCTCTGTGACACATTAAAAGCTGAGCTACCAGCCCACAGAAGCAAAAAGTGATGTACAATGAGCAGGCTACCCATTGTTGATAAGGGAAAACCACCATGTATAGTAGCATCAAAAAATACTTAGGAATAAATTTAACAAAATAAATATAAAACTTATACTCTGAAAGCTAAAAAACATTGTTGAAATATTAAAATAATCAAAATAAATAGAAAAATACCCCATGTTCATGGACTGGAACAATTAATATTGTTAGGATGACAGTTCTCTGCCATATGACACAGCAATCCCACTGCTGGGCATACAAACCAAGGAAATCAGAATTGAAAGAGACACGTGTACCCCAATGTTCATCACGGCACTGTTTACAATAGCTCGGAAATAGAAGCAACCTAGATGTCCATCGGCAGACACATGGATAAGAAAGCTGTGGTACACATACACAGTGGAATATTACTCAGCCACTAAAAAGAACACATTTGGATCAGGTCTAATGAGGTGGGTGAAACTGGAGCCTATTATACAGAGTGAAGTAAGTCAGAAAGAAAAACACCGATACAGAGTATTAATGCATATATATGGAATTTAGAAAGATGGTAACGATGATGCTATATGCAAGACAGTAAAAGAGACACAGATATAAAGAAGAGACTTTTGGACTCTGTGGGAGAAGGCGAGGGTGGGATGCTTTGAGAGAAAAGCATTGAAACATGTATATTACCATATGTGAAATAGATCACCAGTCCAAGTTCTGATGCATGAAACAGGGCACTCAAAGCCGGTGTACTGGGACAACGCTGAGGGATGGGATGGGGAGGGAGGTGGGGGGGGAGTTCAGGATGGGGGACACATGTGCACCCATGGCTGGGTCATGCCAATGTATGGCAAAACCACCACAATATTGTGAAGTAATTAGCCTCTAATTAAAAAATCATAATAAAATGTTTCCTAAGTTAAAAAATAAAAATATGGCAGTTCTCAAACTGACTTACAGATTCAACACAATCTATCAAAATTCCATCTGACTTCATTAGAGAAATTGAAACCTGACTCTAACATTCATATAGAGCTACAAGGGAGTACGGGTAGAAAAAAAAAACTTTAAAAAGCAGAACAAAACTGAAAAACTCAAAGTTTCCAATTTCAAAACTTCCTAATAAAATTATAACAATCCAGACAGTGTGGTAATGGAAAAAAATAGACATATAGATCACTGTAAAAAGATAGTCTAGAAAGAAACCTTCATACTTAACAATTGATTTTTTATTTTTAATATCCAGACAAATTGGAGTAGGAAATAGCAAACCACTCTAATACTCTTGCCTGGAAAGTTCTATGGGCAGAGGATCCCATGATCCTTGGGATTGCAAAGAGTTGGACATGACAAATAAGTGGAAAAATAATGTCTTTTCAACAGATGGTACTGGAAAAATAGATATCCACATGCAAAATAATGATGTCTGGATCTCTATCTTATCCTTTTACCAACAAAAAAAGAAAGAAAGAAAAAAAAATGAATCAAAAGCCTATTAAATATAAGGGCTAAAACTATAACACTCTTAGAAAAAATATAGGCATAAATCCCTTCAGTCTTGAATTAGGTAGTTTCTTAAATATGACACTAAAAATACAAGGAACACAAGAAACAATAAGTAAACAAGATATTATAAAAATAAATTTTTAAAAGGCTTTATTCTGCAAAGGACAGCATCAAAAATGTTAAAATATAGCCCATAGAATGAGAGAAAATATTTGCAAATTATCTGTTTGATAATGGACTTGTATCTATAATACATAAAACATTCTTACAACTGAAAAATAAAGATCAGTTCAGTTCAGTCACTCAGTCGTGTCCAACTCTTTGTGACCCCATGGACTGCAGCACACCAGGCCTCCCTGTCCATCACCAACTCCCAGAGTTTACTAAAACTCATGTCCATTGAGTCAGCGATGCCATCCAACCATCTTATCCTCTGTCATCCTCTTCTTCTGCCTTCAGTCTTTCCCAGCATCAGGATCTTTTCCAATGAGTCAGTTCTCATCAGGTAGCCAAAGTACTGTAGTTTCAAAATAACAATAAAAAAGAGGAAAGAACACATACTATGAGTAAAAAGTACATTCAAAAAGCTCAACATCATTATTTAAATGCAAATCAGAACCCCTGTGATACACTTTCACTTCCATTAGGGTGGCAGTAAGTAGGAAGAAAGATAATAAGAAATGTTGGCAAGAATGTGGAAAAACTGGACCCTTCATTCACTGGTAGTAGGAGTGTAGTACAGTGCAACTACTCTGGAAAATAGTCTGGAAGTTGCTCAAAAGACTAAATATACTGTTACTTTATGTGTGTGCCTGCTAAATTGCTTTAGTCATGTTCCACTCTTTGCGACGTCCGGTAGCTCACCAGGCTCATCTGTTCATAGGACTCTCCAGGCAGGAATACTGGAGAGGGTTGCCATGACCTCTTCCAGGGGATCTTCCCGACCCAGGGATGGAACCTGTGTCTCTCTTCTCCTGCGTTGGCAGGCAGGTTCTTTACCACTAGCACCACCTGGGAAGCCCATACTGTTACCTTATGATCTAGAAATTTTACTCCTAGATATATACTCAAGAAAACTAAAAGCATATGTCATGAATATGTATAGAACTATAGCTGTTCATAAAAGCCAAAAGAAAAAACAATCCTCAACTGATGAATAATTAAAATGTTATTTTACCCATGTAATGGACTATTATTCACCTCTATAAAGCAGCAAAATGGTGGTGCATGCTACATGGATGAACTTTGAAAACATTATAAGTTAAAGAAGCCAGTCACAGTGGAGAATGATGGTTAAAGTGTGTGAAGTTTCTTTCGGGAGTATTAGACTGTTCTAAAGTCATTCGGCTGTGGTAATGGATGCAGAATTCTGAATATACAAAAGCTGTTGAAGTGTATACTTTAAAAGGATGAATTTATGGCATGTGAATTATATCTGAATAAAGATGTTTAAAAATAAAGCAACAAGATAAAATAGCTGTCACTGTTGACTGCTATGTGTGAGAAAATGTTCTGAGATTTTAACCATAGGAGTGGGGTAAGGTGCTGGTTCATTTCAGAAAACAAAAACCTTCCAGGTATTTCAAGTGAAATGGATTTAATACAGGGAGTTAGATGCATATAAATCTCTTGGAAGGACTGGGGAAGCAAATGTGAGGTCACAAATGCCATTATGATCCAGAAAGTCAAGAAGCTGCTGCCACTAGAGGTCAGAAGAATGCAGACAACGATTGCCAGCATTTCTGCTGCCCCCACAACCCCAAAATGAATGATTGGCAGGGGAATGGATTTAGGCTGCCCTAGTAAGAACTCACATGTGCCAGAGCTATGTGGCTTTCACCTCTGGCAAAGGAAAATTGGGGTTGATGTCCTGTCTTTCAAATTGCATACAAGCCTGTCTTGCTGGCAGAATCTAAACCATATCTAGAAACACGGAAGCTTGCTGTAGCCATTAAATAAATAAATAAAATAAAGTGTCTTGTCCAAAGGCCAGCATAACACAGATGCCAGCGGAACTGTAAATGGTAATTTAATTCCAAACTGAACTGAGGCTGTATTCATTTGAGTTATTCAGAGCCTTGTCAGAGGAGTTTACAGGCTAATTTTTTCTGGGGACACAGAAGCCCCAGCTACAATCTAGGAATGCTTTACCCTTATCTTAGAAGAATAGATTTAAATGTCATTAATTTCCCCTGATGATTCAGAGTGGATTTTTATTTAGGTCTCAGTTAATGCCAAACAAGCAATCCACATTATTCTCAAATCTGTTAGTCATGATTTGCATTGCTTTAAGTGTTGCTATCACCTGCAATAAACTATACTTTTTAGTTCTTTGTGATGCCTGGGGGTGTTTGTGTCCCAGCTGCCATCTGGCAATTATTGCTAAGCAAATGCCCCCCCCTTTTTTCCCTAGATTAGTCATCATAGAAAAGTGCAGTGTTCTTATGAACGTCTGTTCTATAAATGAATGAAAAGGAGAAACTGTGCTTAAAGTATTAAAATGTATGAACGTACTTTCAGAAGAATTGGATAGGATTTGAATAAGAGAAGCTCTAGAATTACACAGAGCTTCCCAACTTTTACCTAATCACCAAACATCCGTGTATACTGTTTTCATTGCTTTTATGTAATTCATGGACTCTGAGTCACTTGATTTTTATTTATTTCTTTCCTTCAGCCACTCATCCCTACACCCTCTGACCTTCCGTTTTTGCGCCTCCTTCCTACTAAGGCATTTTTGGCTCATCTGTGTGGTTCTAATCTTAGGTAAGCAGATGATTTTCTCTATAGGATGTCTTTCAGTATTTCCCTGACATTGTTCAGCATCCTCTCCAGAGGGTCAGCTTGCATCCTTGTTGCTCTCATACACAATAGAATATACCCTTGGGTGAGATGGAAAGGAAACTCTTGTCTGGTAGGCAGAGACAGAAATACCAGGGGAAACTTAAGGGTGGCGTGGAAGTTAGCTAAGTGATGCAGCCTTTGATCCTACCTGTTTATGCCAGGAGGATATGCAAGACAAAAGAGTGAATGAAGCAGAAGGAAAATCAGAGTTAGATCTGTTTGTGAAGGAGTGTCAATTAATGGCTTCCTGAGTAGAGAACCGGCAGCTGGAGCTTTTGATCTTGGCTGATCCTATGAGTAGGACTGTGAATTAAATTTTCAGGTTGTGAGCACCTAAACAAGGGCTACATCTGTGTGACTGGCTTTGTATAGCCTAGAGCTATGCTTGGGTCGCCACTTAGTAATGGCTAGTGACTACTATGGTAAAAGGCTTCCAGTTGATTGCAAGAGTACATCCAATGAGGCCAGAATCTATGATACTTAAGCAGTGCTCTAGATTTCTTCTCTCAATCTGAGAGCAATGAAACAGCCTATACTTATGTAAAAATTTATGTATGAGATTAAAAGTGATAAGACTGTTACAAGTTGATGCTAGCACCAGTGAATAAAGGTATTACAGGCAATAAAGAAAGCCAAGAAATCATATGGAGAAGGAATTTGAGCAAAATATTATGAGGAAAAAAATTTTCCAGTTGCTTATCCTATTCTCCCAACCCTAATTTATTCATCTATTGCCACATACAAAAAGCACATATTGTATGTCCTTGCTGTTCACCACTACAAGACTGTAACCAACTTGAGGTTGGAAGAAACTAGATCCACATGCTATGACACTGACTAGAAAATTTTGACTAGGCTAGACAATTTTACGGAGCAGGCAATGGCAACCCACTCCAGTACTCTTGCCTGGAGAATCCCGTGGACGGAGGAGCTTGGTGGACTACAGTCCGTGGGGTCGCTAAGAGTCGGACATGACTGAGCAACTTCACTTTCACTTTTCACTTTCATGCACTGGAGAAGGAAATGGCGACCCACTCCAGTGTTCTTGCCTGGAGAATCCCAGGGACAGAGGAGCCTGTTGGACTGCCATCTATGGGGCCACACAGAGTTGGACATGACTGACGTGACTTAGCAGCATCAGCAGCAGACAATTTTAAACACAACCTATGGTAAAAAAAAAAATCCACTGCAGTGCAGGAAACTCAGGTTTGATCCCTGGGTTGGGAAGATACCCTGGGGAAGGGAATGGCAACCCCACTCCAGTATTCTTGCCTGGAGAATTCCAAGGGCAGAGGAGCCTGGTGGGCTACAGTTCACAGGATCACAAAGAGTTGGATGAGACTGAGCGACTAGCATTGCTACTAGTACTATTACTACTATACCATGCTAAATGCTAGTCATAGGTCCATGGTAAAGAGCAGAATAGTGGCAGGAATTTTGAATAGTAGTATACATAGTTCAGGCAGAGATTTAGCAAAAAATAAATCTATAACGTAACAGTTCCCAATTTCTTCATTTTCTCCTATCTTAGTCTCATTTGTTTCACCCTTGCTTCCAACATACTAAACTCTTGAAAACAGGTCTTGTAGAGTAGATAGAATTTTAATTGGCAGAGAAAAAGATAGGAAGTGCTTTTGGAGAGAACAAACTGTTCAAAATTGTAATGATAGAGCAAACCAGAATGGTGAAGGAAATCAGAATATGTGACCTTAAAATATGCCTCTGACATCAGTATTATTTTGAGCTCAAGGCAATTAAGAAGGAGCAAATGCAGAAACAGCTCTCCCTACTCTCTTTTCTGCCTAAAGGCAAGATATAAGTTCTCTTTTTTACTGGAGATAGACTTTTAGCAGCCCAGAGGCACCAAAGGAATTTGCAAACAAACCTTACCGACTTTGGTGGTGGTTTAGTCACTAAGTCATGTCTGACTCTTGCAACCCCACAGACTGTAGCCTCCCAGGCTCCTCTGTCCATGAGATTCTCCAGGCAAGAATCCTGGAGTGGGTTGTCATTTCCTTCTCCAGGGGATCTCTCCAACCCAGGAACTGAACCCAGGTCTCCTGCAAATTGCAGGCAGATTCTCTACTGACTGAGCTAGCTACAAGGGAAGATTTACTGACATTAGACCTCTCCAATATATTCACCTTCCTGCAGTTTGCCATTGTTGGAGGAGTAAAATGCTTTTCTTCCTCCTGTCATTTCTCTACAAATGCATTGTTCTTGGTTGAAGATGCTGTAGAAAGCCAGAGTTCTAGCCATCACTTTGAGTTACTTTTGTCAAGATTCCTCTCATGTGATGTATACAGCAGGCATTAATAAACTACTTGTTTTTCTCTTATTAATCTTTCTTTTTTGGCAAAGATACTCAGCTAAAAACCCAAGCTAGGTAAAGTTTTGCTTCCCTTTGGTTAGAGTACAGGACATACAGTAAGGGAAAGTGGTATAATTTGGCAAGCTGGTTTTGGACAAAGTCACGGGTGAGGAGGAAGTAGTAGGGTAGACGTTGATTGAGGAGTTGCAGCTTAATTTATGGTGCATTGAGGAGGCATTAAATCAAGGTTTTAATTGTAGAGAAGCAATCAGGTAAGAGGTGTACTTTAAAAAGTTAACTCTGATAGTAGAATTTACTCATTCACATCTATTTATTCACCAATTATTTTAACAATAAAGAAAAAGACTTCTTGCTTTTAAAGAGAAAAGGACCCCTCGCTATAAAGGAGAATAGAAGAAACACAAATGTTTAAAATGCCAGTGTAATAAATAATACTCCTGAAAGTACCTTTCAGATCCACATATGCCTCAGCACCTGGAATTGCAGTGACCAAAGTGAAGAACGAGTTATCTGTGTACTGAATTAAGTATCTGGAGTGGGCCCATATGCGTACTTTGTTCAAATATGTATCATCATACTCATTCAGATTTGTAAAGCTAGTTGTGTATACTGTAAAAAACACCAATTCAAAATTAGGTATACATTTTTAAATACCTCCTGCATATGAGGCTTTCTGTTCTGAATTTTTTTAATGTGAATAATTTATATATCATACACTCTAGGAAAAAATATTGATTGTATGTTTCCTGTGCTATAGTATGAAAATAAATTTTATTTCTATACACCAAAAAAAAAAAAGAAAAAGACATTAAATGCTGTGAAAAGGAAAAGTATAACATGATCAGCTTATTGCTCTGATGAGAGTGCAGTTTACAGAGTCATTATGAAATGTGTGCTGTGACTATGCCGCCAGCTACAAGTAATGAAAGGAGTTGAGAGAAGGGAGAAACTGCTTCCAGCCATTGGAAAGATCAGGTAGGGCTAAAGACAGAGGCCAGGCATGAGGAATATAAATCACCAAAGTGATTGCAGTTGGAATAGAAAGTATAGAGAGAAGAGATGTTGTACAGGTAAACCTAAGATACTTGGTCACAATTTTCATTAGTGACGTAATAGGAAATGAGTCACATGTCTGCATTTTTCAAGCCAAGATAACCAGGATTCATCCATTCATTCTACAATTCATTAATTTGGCACATTTTATATACTGGTGACCCTGTGCCAGGATTATTTAAATTGTTAGAAGAGACAGGGATGAACAAACTAGTCCTCATGGAACTTACTGCCCAGTAGGGGAATGGCAGCATAAACAGAGTGATAGTGTTGTATGATGAAAACAGGAAACTAGGGGGAGAGGTTGGTTGTAAAAGAGAATTTCATTTATTTTACAGTATTTTGAGTTTGAGATGATGATGAGGTGTGTTTCTAGAGAGAAAGGAGGACCAAGGACACCAAGGTCAAATAACACTGTTATTTATCCAGTGGAAATAGTTCAAACCATGAAGATAAATGGGTTCACTGAAGGAGAAAGTATGGAAAAGGAAAAAAAAAATAGAGTTTTGCATAGAATCTCAAGAAATACCCATATTTTGGAAATGGAACATTAAACAAGAATCAATTAAGTCAATAGGAGAGGAATGAAAAATTTGAAAGTGACACAGATGCTACACACATCAAAGAAAACATTTTTACAAACACAACAATCAAGGAATACACCTTGTCTCCTGCAAGAAAGTGTGGGGACGAAGAGGGACAAATATGGCAGTTGTAATACTGTGATGAGGACAGACGCCCACCTTAGGTGTGAAAGGAAGCAGAGAGTGGATAAGTTTTTGAGAGAGAGAAAGCAAAGTTATAAGAAAGTTGTATTTAACCTAATCATCATATGTGGTCACCAGTGTATAGGAATTTTTAGAGCCAAGAAAGAGAAAGCAAAGTGAGGAAATAGCTAATCAGGGGGAGGAAGTGTGAGAGAATGAGATTGGGCACACACACAGCCTTGGCAGAGGAGATGGGGACCCTTTCCTCCGAAAGGTGTCAGGTATGCAGACAGATGGTAAATCCAAAATACAGGAAAGCTGAGGAAACTGCTGGCAAATGGTCCCGATACTCTTGGTAACTTAGAGGGAGGATGATGTCCTGATTTGGAAAGTGTTGGGTGAAGCTTCTAAGCATGAAGTATGAGAACAACTTGAAAAAACTGTGACAGCAAATGAAATTATGATTCAACAAAAGATGACTCAAATGATTGCTCACCATTCAAAAGGCTCCCCTGAAATCAGAGAGCGTTATCCGGACTGGACTGATATATATGATTTTATGATTTCCTCCAAGAAGTGTAGGCTGTCTGGTGGTGGCGAAAAAGGTCTGGGTGATCCCAATTCCCCTTTCTCATATTCTACCAAGCTTGCTACTGGCAGGGACTAGGGTGATCCATCTGGTGTCAGATAATATACAAAGGGGTTTTCTCTTCACGTTCTCCATGGTTTGTTTTACCTCTTTGTTGAAAAGAAGCCATATGCCAAAGCGAAGAAAGCCAAGGCACCAAGACATAAGCTCACTCATCGATCACTGACAGCATTTCAGACTTATTCAGCCCAGTTGTCTTGCTGATGTGTGGGGCTAGAATTGCCAGAAACCTGAGAAGAAGAGTTCTCAGAAAGTTAAACCAAGTGGGAATAATTCATTTTCCCAAACATGGAGTGAAATGTCTCTACGAAGGCAGTAGGAGGTCACAGTCAACCTTCAGAAACTCTGTGTTGCGTGCTGGGAGCCCCAAGTACTTTCTGTCACTTTTGTAACTCCTCCTGAGTGAGCTTGGATGACTTGATGCCAGTCAATGTGCGTTGATCCTTATAGATGTTCTCAGCTCCAGATTTTTGTGAATTTATATAATATAAAGATGTTGCACTTTATTATGCATGACTGTGACTCAGATTTTAGGCTCAACCTCAGAACTCAACTGGGGACAAGGTCAATATAATCTCTGTCAGGAGTAAATGTGTCAAAAACTTGTAATTCATGGAATAATTTAGACAGTAAAATAACCCAACAAAATAGGGTTTTTAAAAAAACCAAAAACTTTAAGGAGATTATTTTGACAAAACTAGCCTGAAGGGCAGTACCTAATCATTGTAATCCAACCACTTGAAATTAGGAGAAATCTCTCAGCAGAGAATTTTTAAATTACTGTAGTCTCTGCTTTTGCAGTTAATTTTGCTAATGGTCAAGTTCCTAGTTAGGCAGTAGCATTTAAGCCTAGCTCTGTGTTTTCCCAAGCAAAGGGTCTCTTGAAAGGATACTGTAAAATAAAGCAAAGATAGGGCTCCTTTTGTGCCTTTGATGAAGGGAGACAGAATGGCATCAGATTGGGGATAACTTTAAGCACTATCGCTGCTACATGAGGAGATAAAACAGAAAGCAGTCAGTGTCTCTGAGTTGTTTTGAAGCAGAAGTCTGCACTTGAACAAGGAATATTTGTAACTGGAACCGACTGTAGTCTGAACTAAGAATTGCCATTGGCTGTGAGCAATGAATTCTGTGCCTGAGGTCTGTGTTATTGCTTCTGCTATCTTATATCTTGGTTCCAAGGAGTATGCTGTTGGATTTAAGCACACTTGTTAAAGAATAATATGGTATAACTTTCTAGAACTGATGGAGACAAGGAAAAGGAAGGACTGCAATATGAAGCACTCTCAACCACTTCCTTGGAAGAATGGAAAAGAAGCAGTCTATTGTGGGCTAATGACTTTTTGTGTGTTCAGCTTTTCTGAAATATTATATCATCATAACTCTACAACTTAAGTATATTAAACTAATTTTTAAAATAATGAAAGTAAGTATTTAAGAACCTTGTTCAATCACACAGCTGAAGGTAGACAGTTCAGTAATTCAACTCATCAAATTTCTCTTTGCTTAGTTTGTCTCAAAATGTGGACTTTGGGACAGCAGCATTTGCATAAATCAGAGATTTGTTAGCAACGAAGATTCTCAGATCCCATTCCAGACCTACTGAATCAGAAACTCGTGAGAGCGGGTCTTAGCCATCTGTGGTTTAACAAACTTTCCACATGATTCTGATAAATACTAAAATTCGAGAGTCAACTAGTCAACAGTTCATGTTCCCTCCCAGTTTGCCGCTGTCTTCCTACTGTATAAGAATATTAAGAATTGGAGTATTAAAATGGTGTCATAAACACTTTGCCCATATTACATGTCCATAATTTCATTATCTACTCAGCCTTTTACTTAAGCATTTAGTCATTCATTTATTTATCAAGTAATGGGGTTGCAAAGAGTCAGACATGACTGAGCGACTGGACTGAAC
Organism: Odocoileus virginianus; assembly: GCF_023699985.2. NCBI lineage: Eukaryota > Metazoa > Chordata > Mammalia > Artiodactyla > Cervidae > Odocoileus > Odocoileus virginianus. The sequence goes on along the minus strand of NC_069685.1, from coordinate 31,053,068 downwards.
TGAACTGAATTGAACATAGTATATTTATACTGATAATAAATAGATTAAAGATTTAGACAAACTCTCTGACGTTAGAGAAACAGAGCAGGCACACATAAAGCAGTTATGCTAGCAATATGAGGTACTATTCATTAACTGGCAGAATGCTAAATCAGAGATTTCCTCAAGATTTTGGATGAGAAGATGAAATTGTCATAGTAGGACCTCATGCAAAATATTATATTCTAGTATGATCTTGGGAAAATGAGAATATGAAATGGTGATGGTGATGCTGGGGTGGTGGTAGGGTATTCCAGGTGGACAAAAGCCTAAAAAAATATGTTTGATGATTTCCAGAGCAATGTCCTGTTTTCTTAGATAAGGAAATTGTCACAATAGTTTCAGTGTTCACTGGAGGCAGCTGAAGTATAAAGAATCTTGGAATCAGCATGGGGAGACCTGGGTTCTATTCTCTCACAGTTGGTGACATTTGGCAAATCATCCGTTTCCTTATTTGTAAAACAGAGCTCTCAGTATAATACTTTTAACAAAATTGCTGTAAAGATTAAAGGAAATAATCTCTGTCAGAGTTTCTCAGTCTGGCTTTTATGTATGTGCTAGAAAAGTAAAGTTCAATTTTCAAATAAATTTGGGGAACAACAGATTAAATTATGTGTTCAAGATATCATGACTGTGTCAGGGGAGAAATCTGTATGTGCTGTATCCCAAACTTATTGTGCCAATGAATTCCTTTATTTGAGAAGAACCTTCTAGCATCTTTTAGGACAAGCATTTTAGAGAATACAGTCTGAAACATGATGATATATATGATAGTATCTGGGCACAGAGTGGTGTTCTTAAATATTGATTTAACTGGATTTTATGCAGACCAGTTACAGTTCATCTTAGATCACAACTATATGTTGGAAATGACACAGTAATATAAATATAAAGCCAACCATTCTAAAGTCTGAAGACTATATGTCAACATCTATATTTTTAAACTGTTGCCCTTAAATTTTGCACAAAGTGCATTAGTTGCTAAAAGTGTTAAGACTTTTGACATTCTGGTGCCTTAGAGATGTAATGAAATTGGCAGAAAGTATATTTCATGATTGATGCAGTCAATTGATAAATGTAACCTATTAAGGTTTCTTATATACATATATAATTATACACACACACACATACATATACTATGTTTTATAGAGAGCTATATCCAAATGAGTATTGTGATTGGTGTACAGAAATAGAACAAATGTTGCATATCATAATGTTGTAGTCAACAAATATTTTTTTATCTTCTCTCCATGTGTCAGATACTAGGCAGGTGAGCTTGAAAAACACGACAAAGTATTTTCCCACAAGCTATTCATGAGCTATTGGAGGGTATCAATACCCATGTGGACTAAAAGACGGCCAAACATCCCATGGAAATCAAAGGCAAAACATTTCTTTGGGGGAGGAGGAACTATGAAATGCTCTATCAACAAGGCAGCTTCCATCCAGGCCTTGAGGGGTTATTTTAACATGTTCAGAAGGAAAAATGTAGCAGAGGGTTCCAAGGAGAAGAAAAAAAAAATGGAGGAAGGCACAAAGATGTACAAGTGTTAAGTCCTGTTCAGAAAAATTAAATACATGTATGTAATGAGAGAATAGAATGGGGGTAAGGAGCAGAGGGAGACCTGAGCTGGACACTGATGTTGAAGCAAGATTGTAAAGCTTGTTAGTGATGAGGCAAGAAATTAGGGCTTCATTCTGAAGAACATAGGATGTTATCAGAAAGATTCCTGACAAGAAAATCTTTATTTTCAGAAACATGTGTCTAATTTCTCATGTGAAAATATATTCTAGGTGAATCAAATATTTAAGTATAAGAGATGGTAATAGCAAGGGCTTCCCAGGCAGCACTAGTGGTAAAGAACTTGCCTGGCAATACAGGAGATATAAGAGACATGAATTTGGTCCCTGGGTTGGAAAGATCCCCTGGAGAAGGGCGTGGTAACCCACTCCAGTATTCCTGCCTGGAGAATCCCATGGACAGCCTAGAGTGCTCCAGTCCACAGGTTTGTGAACAGTTGGTGTAGGATATGACAACTAGTTCATAAAAGGAGGAATACTATTGGGAATATTTCAGAATAGACAGAGTGTGAAATAAGCAAAATTGGTTGGGGTATAGCTTTGCACCATCTTTCTCAAGGGAATTTGACAATATATATCATAATGTAATGATGATGCAATAATTTTTTGACCCAATAATTTCATTTCAAGATAATTTTCTTAAGTACTAAAATACAGTTCAAGAAATGGAGGCAAAATATATTAGTTGGGAGAAAAGGGGCTTTGCAAGAGAAAATAAAAATCTATGGATATGAGATTATCTTCCTCAGATTCTTTTAAATATCCTGAGCAGACTCTGTGGTCTTTGGCACTTCTCTGAAATACAACAAATCTCCAGGGAGAGATGATGGATATTATCTGTGAGCTTTTGTAAAATTTGTAAAGTTTTTGTAAAATTTCGCTTGGAGACGTGAAATTCAAAGTCATGGCCCCCTTTTCATACAGGGTATATCCTGATGACCTAAACCCTAACCCTACCCAAGAATACTCAAAAAGTTGAAGACTACTTAGGATTATAAAACTGAAAGCATTTTAAAAATACCATTTTCTCCTACATTCCAGCATATTAACCCAAGGTCAGAACATTGAAATTCAGATTTTTGGATGCATTTTTTTTTTGAGTTTCATAACTTAAGGCATTGTGTCTTCTAGTAAAAACTTGTTTGTTCAATAGGCAAATATTAGGTACTCGGCACCTGGCTTCTTGGTTTCCAATGACCAACCTGCTGCAATGAGTACATATCAATGTAAACACGTCGCCTAGATATCATTATAAAATTTCAAAATCATGTGGTCTTTTCTCAAAGACACAACTAAATAAAAAATGAAATCAAGAGGCCAAAAGTATTTGAACTTGAAAGGGATTAGAGTTTACAACCCCTATGGTGAAAGAGGTTAAGAACAAAAGACATTTGAATGACTAGAAATGTTTAATTCTCATAAAGTGCTATTTCAGTGGTTAAAAAATAAACACAAGGGACATTTCTCATTAATTTAACATCCTCTTACTGTATCTCTTAACATAACTTTCTCACTCATTTGAATTTCTGTCAGTCACTATCTTTGGCTCCTTATTATCTTCTCTATTGAACTAGGAGAAACTTCTAATCTTTGATTTTCTCTGAGAAATATGAATACTGCACACCACAGTTGTGCTTCCTCTGTATGGAGGATAGGAAGCAAGGAGCCTGCAGTCAATACTTCTAATTAGAGCTTTACTCTGACATGCAGGAAGTAGCCCTTTCTAACTGAGCACGCAGGGCCGTTTTTATCCATGTAAGGCAATAACCAAAGTCCCATCAACAATTGAATACAATTCTGCACCTATCTGAATCTGAGGTGCCGTGCTAGGGTTTGGGTATTTAGATTCAGCCACTATGGGACTGTGTTTGGAAAACAAAAAGTGCTAAAACTCAGTAAGACCAATAGATAATATTCTGTGCTCTGTTCCAGTCTTGGTTTTTTAGTTCTAGGATGTCTCTTTCAACTGTAAGAGATATATATTAACCTGGGATTACTTTATGTAAATGTTATTTAAGTACTTCTTTTCACTGACTGTCCCCTGGAGAAGGGAATGGCTACCTACTCCAGTATTCTTGTCTGGTTACCACAGGTGTGTTAGTCGCTCAGTCATGTCCAACTCTTTATGACCCCATGGACTGGAGCCTGCCAGGCTCCTCTGTTGATGGAATTCTCCAGGCAAGAATACTGGAGTGGGTTGCCATTCTCTTCTCCAGGGAATCTTCCTGGCACAGGGATCGAACATGGGTCTCCAGCCTTGCAGGCAGATTCTCTACCATCTGAGCCCCTGGGGAAGCCCACAGGACATCAACCCATTTGAGAATCTCAGCAGTTTTGAGGGGTGACAGAGGTGGCTCTTGAATGCTCACCAGCATATCTGGCCAGCAGTTATGCAGCTACTCTTGTTTCTTTCCTCTCCTTTTGTCCAAATCACCTCTCACTGAGAGAGTTTGTCATCATCACCTGAATGTCACTACTTTTGCCATCTCTACTGGGTATAATTTTTTTTTTTCTAACAGGATCTGCCATCCAGTATTTATTTTCTTCTATACATAGTATCAGTTTGTCTTTGAATCCTTATATCTTCTCTTTGAGCTTTTATTTCAAAGAAGAAATAGCTTCCCTAATTTCACAAAGAATGTACAGTCAAAAATGTAATCTATTTCATGAAGGAATTCCTCTTGTTTCCTTCCATTTCCTGCCTCCCTCATGTTTGTTTGTTTTTTTCCCCTCATTTTATTTATTTTTTTATTTTTGTACTTTACAATATTGTATTGGTTTTGCCATACATTGACATTTTTCTTTGCTTCTTGTTATATTTTTTCTCAACACATCAGGTCCTGTCAGCAGTGTTTTCTAGCTATTCTGATCATGATGTATAGGGGTTTTATTTATTTCAGAGCCACCTATTGACTGGCAAAGAGCTGGTCTGATAGGAAGCTTGTATATAGATCTCCTATCTCAGAATACTTCCTCCCTAACTTTACTCTGTGATTTGAAGCAAAGATTCTTTAGTGTAAGCAGATAGATGGATATCTAGCTTGCAGTAAATCCTAGAATGGTACAAGTCTTTCATAGGGTGATTTAGTGTTTACTTCCTTTCAGAAACTTTGGAAATTGCTCTCATGTACAATAACTCCTTTATCTTGCTTCACTAATAGTCTGCTTTTTGCAAAATTCTTGTTTAAATGAATAAATGAACAATGGTCCCATGGAGATGGCAGTTTGATATATTCCTCAGAGACATGGTTCTCCTATTTTATTCCAATCCTTCAATATTCATCTGGTTATGTTCTAACCTAAGGATGCACCAAAACCTAAGCCCTACCCAATGTGGAAAGCTTTAAACCTGATGTACTGTAAATTTAAAACAAAACTTAAAAGAACAAGGAGCTTCAGCAGGATAAACTAAAGGGAAATGCTATTTGCAAAGATTTCAAGGAGATCCAACCAGTCCATCCTAAGGGAGATCAGTCCTGGGTGTTCATTGGAAGGACTGATGTTGAAGCTGAAACTCCAATACTTTGGCCACCTGATGTGAAGAACTGACTCATTGGAAAAGACCCTGATGCTGGGAAAGATTGAGGGCAGGAGGAGAAGGGGATGACAGAGGATGATATGGTTGGATGGCATCACCGACTCAATGGACATGAGTTTGGGTAAACTCCGGGAGTTGGTGATGGACAGGGAGGCCTGGCATGCTGCAGTCCATGGGGTCACAAACAGTTGGACACAACTGAGCGACTGAACTGAACTGAACTACCTTTTGGATCTTCTGTGATTTAGGTTTTTAAATTAGCTTCATGAGGATTTTCTGGATCCCATGTTTATATAGTCTAACAGTAAGCATATTGAACATCCTAGATGACTAAACATGAGATTTTGAGTTTTAATTCTAATAGTAATTTCTAACCTTTATAGAGAGCTTACTATATGCAGGGCACAAGTACTTCATGTGAATTGTTGTTGTTGTTGCCCAGTTGCCAGGTTGTGTCCGACTCTTTGTGACCCTGTGGGCGGCAGCATGCCAGGTATCCCTGTCTCTTACTGTCTCTTGGAGTTTGCCCACGTTCATATTCACCGGGTCAGTGACGTCATCCAGCCATCTCATCTCCTGACGCCCTCTTCTCTTTCTGCTCTCAGTCTTTCCCAGGGACTGTTCCAGTGAGTCATCTGTTTGCATCAGCTGACCCAAACACTGGAGCTTCAGCTTCATCATCAGTCCTTCTAGTGAATATTCAGGGTTGATCTCCCTTAAGATTGACTGGTTTGATCTTACTGTCCAAGGGACTTTCAGGAGTCTTCTCCAGCCCCAGAGTTCAAAGGCATCAATTCTTTGGCCTTCTGCCTTCTTTACGGTCCAGCTCTCACAACTGTATGTGACCACTGGGAAGACCATAGCCTTGACCATATGGACCTTTGTTGGCAGAGTAATGTCTCTGTTTTCCAACACACTGTCTAGGTTTGTCATCACTTTCCTTCCAAGAAGCAATCGTCTTCTGATTTCGTGGTTGCAGTAACTGTCCTCAGTGATTTTGGAGCCCAAGAAGAGGAAATATGTCACTGCTTCCACCTTTTCCCCTTCTATTTGCCATGCAGTAATGGGGCCAGATGCCATGATCTTAGTTTTTTTGATATTTAGTTTTAAGATAGCTCTTTCATTCTCTGCCTTCACCCTCATCAAGAGGCTCTTTAGTTCCTCTTTGCTTTTTTCCACTGGAGTGGTATCATTCACATATGTGAGGTTGTTGATATTTCTCCCACCTATCTTAATTCCAACTAGTAACTCATCCAGCCTGGCATTTCTCATGATGTGCTCAGTGTATAGGTCAAACAAACAAACAAGGTGACAGCAGACAGGCCTGTCATACTCATTTCTCGATCTTGAACCAATCAGTTGTTCATACAGAGTTCTAACTGTTGCTTCTTGACCTGAATGCAGGTTTCTCAGGAGACAGGTAAGATGGTTTGGTGTTCCTAACTCTCTAGGAGCTTTCCACAGTTTGTCATGATCCACACAGTCAAAGGCTTTAGCATAGTCAATGAAACAAAGATAGATGTTTTTCTGAAATTCCCTTGCTTTCTCTATAATCCAGAAAATGTTGGCAATTTGATCTCTATTTCCTTTTCCTTTTTTAAACCCAGCTTGAACATCTGGAAGTTCTTGGTTCGCATAATGCTGAAGCCTAGCATGCAAGATTTTAAGAATGACCTCACTAGCATGGGAGATGAGTGCAAGAGTCTGACAGCACATTCTTTGGTAGTACCCTTTTTGGGAATTGGGATGAGCATTTACCTTTTCCAGTCCTGTGGTGATTGCTGGGAGTTCTGACAAAATGTGATCCACTGGAGGAGGGAATAGCAAACCACCCCAGTATAACTTGCCATGAGAACCTCATGAACTATATAAAAGGCCAAAAATGTATGACACCAAAAGATAAGTCCCCCATGTCTGAAGGTGTCCAATAAGCTACTGGTGAAGAGCAGAGGAAAATTGCCAATAGCCCCAGAATCAATGAAAAGGCTGGGCCAAAGTGGATGTGACGCTCAGTTGTGGATGTGTCTGGTGATGAAAGGGAAAGATGAGAGTGAAAAAGCTGGCTTAAAACTCAACATTCGAAAAACAAAGATCATGACATCCAGTCCCATCACTTCATGGCAAATAGATGGGGAAACAATGGAAACAGTGACAGACTTTATTTTCTTGGGCTCCAAAATCACTGCAGATGGTGACTGCAGCCATGAAATTAAAAGACACTTGCTCCTTGGAAGAAAAGCTATGACCAACCTAGACAGCATGTTAAAAAGCAGAGACATTATTTGCTGACAAAGGTCCATCTAGTCAAAGCTATGTTTTTTCCAGAAGTCATGTATGGATATGAGAGTTAGGCTATGAAAAAAATTGAGAACTGAAGAATTGAGGCTTTTGGTCTGTGGTGTTGGAGAAGACTCTTGAGTCCCTTGGACTGCAAGGAGGTCAAACCAGTCCATCTTAAAGGAAATCAGCCCTGAATATTCATTGGAAGGACTGATGCTGAAGCTGAAACTCCAATACTTTGGCCACTTGATGTGAAGAGCCAACTCATTAGAAAAGACCCTGATGCTGGGAAAGATTGAAGGCAAGAGGAAATGGTTGGATGGCATCACTGACTCAATGGACATGAGTTTGAGCAAGCTCCAGAAGTTCGTGATAGATAGGGAAGCCTGGCATGCTCTAGTCCATGGGGTCACAAAGAGTCAGTCACAACCGAGTGATTGAACTGACTGGTGATGAAAAGTTAAATCTGATGCTGCAAGGAATAGTATTGTATAAGAACCTGGAATGTTAGGTCCATGAATCATGTGGATTACTTTTATTTAATTCTAATGGCAACCCTAAGAGTGGGTATAATATGGAAAATAGAAGTAAATGTCTAAGCTAGTAGATGGTGAAGAGGATGATTCCAACCCAGGTAGTATGATTATAGTGAATACCACATAGACATTTACATTATGGTACTTTAAAATGTTAAAATTAAGGACACTGTCCTTTCCAGTGTTAAGCAAAAAGTTGACTAATGATACCTTGCACAAACCTACACTAGTTTTCCATATCAAAGTCAGCTTTCCCTATTTTATCTAGAGTCCTTTGTTTGTGCTTACTTTTATTAAATCATTTATAAAGCTTTATTTTAGACACACATCTTCCTAGTCGCTAGTTCAATATCCCTGTGCTGTGCTTAGTCGCCCAGTCGTGTCTGATTCTTTGTGACCCCATGGACTCCTCCTCTGGCCTCCTCTGTCCGTGGGGATTCTCCAGGCAAGAATACTGGAGTGGGTTGCCATGCCCTTCTTCAGGGGATCTTCCCAAACTGGGGATCGAACCCAGGTTTCTCACACTGCAGGTGGATTCTTTCCTATCTGAGACACCAGGGAAGACCATGCATAGTGGAGTGGGCAGCCTACCCCTTCTCCAGTGGGGCTTCCTGACCCAGAAACCGAACTGGTGTCTCCTGCATTGCAGGCAGATTCTTTAGCAGCTGAGCTACCTGGGAAGCCCCACAATATCCTACTCAGGAGTAACTGCAATTACTAGATAATCTTTTCTAAATGCTTGTTTTTATGTCAAGGAATGTATAGGCAGATAACAATAATAAAAAAGTTTCTTCCTATGTCTACCATTTTAGTTTGGTTATTAGCATAGCCAGGGAAGCACAAGTTGGACTCAGAATACTGGGTACAGTTGGACTCAGAATACTGCTTTTTTCAAATACCAACAGATGTCCAACATTCACTTAGGACTAACCACGTGGAAAGCAAATGTATTGGGTGCCATGAGAGAAGGGAACTCTAATACGAATCACTGTGTTGGGCTCAAATTCATTCTAGGAAGACAGACACATAGACACAGATACAAATGTGACCCAATGTAATCTAGTTCTGTGACTACTGGGTATAATTTATGTCAGGAAGGTTTAGTCTTGAATGAAAGGATTTGTGCTGCCTGGGAATTGGATCAAAGAAAGTTTTACAGAGTAGGTAACTTCTGAGCCAGAATCTGAAGGACGAGAAAGGGGATAAAAAGCACAAAGGAAAAGTTTTCTAAGTCCCACTATAAAATGCCTGTAAGTATCCTGTAAATCCTAAAATATTATATTACAATGTTCCACAAGGAGCACTGAAATATTTGGACTTAAGCCTATAAATTTAGTGGTACTTCTCTAATTGTGTGTGTTGCTGTTATATTGTCTCTCACTTTGTAAACCTTAGTCACACACACACAAACACACACCTCTCTTAATCATGCCGCACAGAATGTAAAGTGAGACATTTTGTGCTACACCAGACAGAAAGATAGTGGGAAGGTTATCGGCATGAATGCTTGGGAGTGAGATTTATACCGAGTATAAAGCTGCTTTTAGGAGGAAGATTAGAGCAGCCATGGGTTCATTTAAGAAAGTAACCAAAATAATTAAAGATTTATTAAAGTTAAACAAGTTGAAAGAGTGAAGAAATTAGATAAAGAAAGCATATACAGAATAGATGCTGAGCTGAGAATTAATGGAAATAGGTTAGGACTTCGGTGACTATGGAACAACAACATCATCTGCAATTGTGGGCCATGTAAAAAGGGTCTAGAATGAGTATATCTAAAAATCAGGACCAAAAACAAACTTGCCAAAATGAGAGTAGGAAAAAATTGAACTATTAGCACTAAACTTTACCTGTGGAATTCAGCGACCAAGCCAGACCCATAAAACTAATTTATTTGTATGGAGCATGCAATCTACCATTAATAGTACCTTACAGAGAAGGCAATAGCAACCCATTCCAGTACTCTTGCCTAGAAACTCCCATGGACGGAGGAGCCTGGTGGGCTGCAGTCCATGGGGTCGCTAAGAGTCGGACACAGCTGAGCGACTTCATTTTCACTTTTCACTTTCATGCATTGGAGAAGAAACGGGCAACCCACTCCAGTGTTCTTGCCTGGAGAATCCCAGGGACGGCGGAGCCTGGTGGGCTGCCGTCTCTGGGGTCGCACAGAGTCGGGCACAACTGAAGCGACTTAGCAGAAGCAGCAGCTGGTTATATTTTCTCACTTGTAGAGCACACAATATGCTGATCACTTACAACCCATAAAAAGCAACGATGAATGTTTTCTTACCAAGGGTGAATTTCCTTCTGTGTTTTGTATGTGTTCTTGCATGTCCTCCTCATTACAAAATGTGTGGCAGGAGCTACTATTTCCCCATTTTCCCAATTGAAGTTGAGGAGCTAAGAATTAAACAACCATCCTAGGTGATCTAGGTAGTTATTAATAGTTAAGGGGCTGGTCCAACTCCATGCTTTGGTACCTTAACCATTAGCACACTGCCTCAGAGAGGGTACCTCCCTATGACAGCTCAACTATCCTTTCATTTTTGTAGAAAAGGAGACTGGACCTTGATATGTAAGAAGAGCATCTACTAGTGTATGCATGCAAATGTGAACGTGGACCTTTTATCTCTGTCTCCTTCCTGAGAGAATGGCATCACCCAGTTACTCAGTATCCAAAGCCAAAGAGGGTTTCCCCAGTGGCTCAGCAGTAAAGAATCTGCTTGCAATACAGGAGATGTGGTTTCCATCCCGGAGTTGGGAAGGTCCCCTGGAGGAGGACAGGGCAACCCAGTGCAGTATTCTTTCTGGGGAAATCTTATGGATGGAGGAGTTTGGTGGGCTACACACCTGTCTGGTCACAAAGCGTAGGACACGACTGAGTGACTGGACACACGCAAAGCCAAAGAGGGAACAGTCTTTATAAATGCTTCCTTCTCAGTTTATCATATTTAGTACCTTACCAAATCCCAGCAACATCACTTTAGATCGACGGAATTCAGCCACTTCTCTATTTCCACCGCCTCAAATTTTTCTCACATAGACTTATGTGATAGCATTTCTGTTTGTTGTTTCCTAATTCTTTCTCACTCACCCCAATATATTCCCGACTTTACAAACAGTAGATCACACGTGCGTGCATCACCTGGCTCATGCTCCTTTATCTCATAGCACTTATCACAGTTTTAATTTTTCCACTTTGTACATGATTGTTTTTAAAATATTGATTTTATCATATATCTCTGTTTACAAGTTTTAAAATGACTTCTCATTACTTATGGAATAAAGACCACACTCCCTAGCATTAGTCAGAATAAGATATCTTGGCAAAGATCCCTCCGACACTCATAATAACTTAAAGCTGAAGTTTCATCCTCTCCAAGGTGATGCTCCAGGGAAGGAGCTCCAGGTTGGCAGAGAATCTCCTGCAAGCAGCCATTCAAGGTCCCAGGCTGAGGGTGGAACAACCATCTTCATCACACAGCTTCCAGAGGCACCCTGCTCTCACCGCTGGAGCCCCTCAGAATGGGAGATGAGCAAGCAGAGGAAGCATACTCACTGACTTAAAACTCTGCCTGGCAAGTAGTGACACCACTTTCGCTTGGATTTCCTTTGGAGAGAAACACATCATGTGGCCACACAGTGAAAAGCTCACTAGGAAACGTAGTCTCTGGTGGGGCAGCTCCACAAGCTACTTTGCAAAGGAGAACAGATTTAGCTCTTTCTGACCCACCTTTGGCCAACTTCATTCTCTACCATCACCCACTTCACTCCAGCCACAGCTTGATGTTTGCCTGTGAAAACAGTAGCTGTCCCTAGTTAGTCCCTACTCATAATGCAGGTGTCAGAGCAAATATTACTTCCAGGGAGGTCACTCCTCACCTGCAGATTGGGCCAGGTCCACCTGTCCATCACATAGCTCATATTCCTTTCTGTCATAGCACTTACCACAGTTTTAATCTTTCCGTTTTGTGCATGCTTGTTTATTTAGTATATTTCTCTGTCACTAGACTTCGAATCCCTGAGCAGGTACCTTGTTGATTTTACACACCACTCTATCACTGTTTGGCACAGTAAATGAATAGGTACATAGCAACTTCTTGCTTCAATATTGTTTCTGACCTTTCCTTTAGTAGTCTTGTCACATGACATTGTGTAATTATTTCCCTTATCTTTTACCACAAGCTACATTCACTTGTTTAATAAATATGGGTTATACTACATTAGGCACATGGATGGTAAGTGGGGTAAGAAATGGAAAAATGCGGTCTTTGACCTGAACGTTTTTATTTTGTATTTCAGAAAAGGCACAAAATGTCCTTGAGAAGACACCTTAAAAAAAAAAAAAAAGGTCTTGCAGAATAGTATAGGGTTAAATGCTGAATTGAATGGGTAATATTGACACAAAGTGTTATATAATCTCAGACATTTAGATGAATGAGGACTGCTGTGCTGATTAAAATTTCCAGAAGGAGGTAAAGAAAGTGAAGGAAGAGCTACAGATCTTCCCCTGTAGTTGCAAGAGTGGTGCCCACACATTTCAAACACATGTGGGTTTTTAGAGACACCAGATAAAACACCAGCCCTGGACTTTTCCCGCCTAAGTCCTTAGAAATCAGAAGTCCTTAGGGAGGATGCTTTGACCGCTCATGACCTCTTCTAGGAAGCAGCTAAGAGCTTGGACTAGAGCCAGAACCACCAATTGTTCTGGCTTGTGCCCAAGCAATTGTGTGTAGCATGGTTGGCATTCGGTGCTGTTTAGCCCAGAGGCCCACTCTCTTGTTCTCAGTGGCATGCAAATTCTCCACAGTTTAGTGGATTTGTTATAGCTTGGCCACAGTCTATAGCACAACAACTTTCATCCACATAAGCATGTCTGAAAATTTTCAGACTCTGTAGGAAGATTTGTGTACTTTAGTTGCTAGAGGGCAAGACCAAAAAAATGCAATGTACAAATGGTGAAAATACAGATAAGCACTTATAAGCATAAGGATACACCCAAAAGATGAGAAGAAATAAAGATCCCACCTGATCAAATCAAGATTTAGCAATGGATAACTAATAAAGGCAAATCGTGACAGACCTTGGTTGTCCACTCTACATCCATCCTCCTGACTCCACTTTATCTTTCCTGGCAAAGTCTACCTCCCAGTTTAGAGGCTGAAAATGTCAGACACAGCCCACAGGGAAAGTTAGCAGCTCTGATATGATCAGTGCCAACCAACTGGGGCTTGAGTACAGGGGAGGTGTTGGGAAAACCTTTCCTTAGTAACAGAAACAGAGACCCACAGAAGGGATCACTTCTTTGTCCTTCACTAGAGAGGTCATGTCTGCCTGTGCCTCGTGGAGTTATCACAGCTACATTGAAAGTGCTGAATCCTAACCATTAGACCACCAGGGAGCTCGTTATCACAGCTATGTTGAAATTATGGACATGCTGACATGCTGAAGATGGGATGGAATTCAGGTGAAAACACGGGCATGACATTAGTGAGCCAACCTCTATTGCTGAGCTGTCTAGCCTGTCTGGTACCCTGTTTACATGAGATCATAAATGCCCTCATAATTTATGCCACTTTTTCTTGGGTGTCCTATTACCTGCAGCCCAAAGCTCATATCTGATTCAGTATCTAATCAAATAAAATATGAGTTAGTCATCTGCCTTCTTTATGACAGTTTCTTTATAAATGATATTATTTATGCAATATGAAAAGGAATCTAAGTTAGAAATGCTAAAACTGGATGCAGTACCTTGTAAGGGTCAATTCAAGTGAGAGACGTTGAAGTTGGATAATCAGTTTTGAATTAAATATATATATATATATAATCAAAAGATTCAATCTAGTTCTTTAAATGTTGATATAAAAATTCACATCATAGTTTCCACTCCTGAAAAAAAAAAAAGAATAATCATCATAAACCTCAAAACCTGAGCTGCAGGAAAAGACTGTTGAGTAAACCCAGGCTCAAGGCAATCTTTCTTCTTTTTCTAAAACTCCATGCCCGTAATTTTTCTTCCTGAAATGTCTTCTGTCTGAAGTTCAATCATAAAATCTGTTCCCAACAGAGGAGAGAAATGAGGACATAATGGTATGATCTATGCTTCCTGCCAAGGTTGCTACTTCGGTGTTGGAGGCGCTTTGTACCCTGTTGGTTATTGGGTTACAGTCTCTGTTCCTGCCCACGTCCACCAGGGAGCCCTGTGCCCTGTCTTTATTTCTTGACCTTTGTGTTTACACTATTTCCCCCTCTGTGCTCTGTTTTCCTCTGAGCTATCAAATACTTCTAATTCCTATCCGAAGCCTCAGCGCTTCCTGCCAACTCCCAGAGGATATCAGGACACTCCTGGCTTTGGCTCTGCATGCCACACTTCCTGCCCAGCATTTAACTGTTTTTCTACATACATATATATGCAATTTCTATGTCCCTACCTATGCTGTCTTTGCTAAACTTGAAAAACTTTCAAGCCATGAAACTTTTATGATGTCTTTTAATTTCCATCCCTCACCTTTTTAAAATGCACATCTTTTAACTCTTTTAGAGCTGGGAGCCTCTTGCCTACACTCTTCCATCATGATTCATTTCCAAGTGTAAAGTTTTCAGGAACACTGGGCTTTCCCTATTTGTAGACTCAAACCTCATATTTTATTCATTTGGAATGGAATTTTAAAAAATGAGTTACTAATTCTGTAGGCTTTTTGAAAGTGATTTAAATAATTTTATTTTTTTTGCTTCCCTCAGACCCCAAGTACTTATCACATTGTACTTGATTTGTTGTTTTCTCATCTCTCTCTCCGCTTATAAAGGAAAAAAAAGTTATCTAATTTCTTTTTAAGTACACTTTTCTTAATTACTAGAGCAATTTATATTATGGAGAATAATTCTTAAAATATGAAAACTTTAAGTAGTCTATATAAGCTGAATAATTATTCCAATTTTCCCCATATATCATATCTGAAGCCATAAGTATATTTTTAAATGTAAGTCTGTTTTAGTTCACTTACTATCTAAATTGCATGGGCTGCTGGTGGCTCACTTTTATTAAGTTCTATGATCCTGGTTACTTTTTAAGTAAAATGCCCTTTTTTAAAATTATATATCATAGAATTGATAATCAATTTATCATTTGAATTTTCTTTTTTGAATGTCACCCATATCTCTCTACACTCAACTAATGCTTCTGTTCTTTCTTCTCTCTTTAATTTTGATCACTAGCATCACAGTGTCAAAATAAAAAATATGCATTGCATTTCCAACAGGGTCTCACTTGATGTATTTTTAATTGTTAAATTCAAGCCTAAACAAGAAAGTGGACAGATATATAAATAATGAATCCTTACTGTTTTTACATGCACATCATGAATTTCACTGAGGTAGTTAATAAGCAGATCAAGCGAGTAAGTTCTATATGTTGCCTTCTAAGAGAGAGAGGAATTAGAAAATTCTAAACACACTTGACTTCAAATTTAGCTCTGACATTTTGTAGCTGGTGATCTTTAGCAATTACTTAAGTTCTCTGAACCTCAGTTTTCTCATTAGGAAAATGGAAAATGTAATGCTCTTAAGTCTGTTGTTGAGAGGGTTAATTAATTTTATATAGCACCTAGGACATGATAGATATGTCACTATTAATTCTCTACCCTTCATTGCATCTGGTTATAGAGTTTTTAAGTTAGACAGGTATCTATAAATACTAGAACTTGATTTTAAACTGGACAAAAAAAGCTATATTTCCATAATCTATTCCAAATGCTTTGTTTATAACTAAGAATATTAAAATAATTTTTAACTTAATTATTATGTAAATAATTGGTGTTTTATGGATAAAAAGTGATTTACATATGTGGCAAAGTATTATTTCTATTTACAAAGGAATTTGTATAAGAAGAAATTGCATAGGAAAACCAAGGGGGGAAATCTACTTCTACTTATATTGGGTGGATGTTACAAGCACAATGAAACTTCTATATAGCCCAAACAGACAGAATCAGAAGTAGACAGTATGAAGTTTCAGAAAGCATAGACATTTAAAAAGAATTTTGGGCTCTACATTATTGTTTTACATTTAAGCAAAGATGGGTTTGATAAAGGACAGAAATGGTATGGACCCAACAGAAGCAGAAGATATTAAGAAGAGGTGGCAAGAATACACAGAAGAACTGTACAAAAAAGATCTTCATGACCAGATAATCACAATGGTGTGATCACTCACCTAGAGCCAGACATCCTGGAATGTGAAGTCAAGTGGTCCTTGGAAAGCATCACTACGAACAAAGCTAGTGGAGGTGATGGAATTCCAGTTGAACTATTTCAAATCCTGAAAGATGATGCTGTGAAAGTGCTTCACTCAATATGCCAGCAAATTTGGAAAATTCAGCGGTGGCCACAGGACTGGAAAAGGTCCGTTTTCATTCCAATCCCAAAGAAAGGCAATCCCAAAGAATGCTCAAACTACTGCACAATTGCACTCATCTCACACGCTAGTAAAGTAATGCTCAAAATTCTCCAAGCCAGGCTTCAGCAATACATGAACCGTGAACTTCCAGATGTTCAAGCTGGTTTTAGAAAAGACAGAGGAACCAGAGATCAAATTGCCAATATCTGCTGGATCATCAAAAAAGCAAGAGAGTTCCAGAAAAACATCTACTTTTGCTTTATTGACTATACCAAAGCCTTTGACTGTGTGGATCACAATAAACTGTGGAAAATTCTGAAGGAGATGGGAATACCAGACCACCTGACCTGTGTCTTGAGAAACCTGTATGCAGGTCAGGAAGCAACAGTTAGAACTGGACATGGAACAACACACTGGCTCCAAATAGGAAAAGCAGTATGTCAAGGCTATATATTGTCACCCTGCTTATTTAACTTATATGCAGAGTACATCATGAGAAATGCTGGGCTGGAAGAAGCACAGCTGGAATCAAGATTGCTGGGAGAAATATCAATAACCTCAGATATGCAGATGACACCACCCTTATGGCGGAGAGTGAAGAGGAACTAAAAAGCCTCTTGATGAAAGTGAAAGAGGAGAGTGAAAAAGTTGGCTTAAAGCTCAACATTCAGAAAACTAAGATCATGGCATCTGGTCCCATCACTTCATAGGAAATAGATGGGGAAATAGTGGAAACAGTGTCAGACTTTATTTTTTTGGGCTCCAAAATCACTGCAGATGGTGATTGCAGTCATGAAATTAAAAGACGCTTCCTCCTTGGAAGGAAAGTTATGACCAACCTAGATAGCATATTAAAAAACAGAGGCATTACTTTGCCAACAAAGGTCCATCTGATCAAGGCTATGGTTTTTCCAGTGATCATGTATGGATGTGAGAGTTGGACTGTGAAGAAAGCTGAGCGCCAAAAAATTGATGCTTTTGAACTGTGATGTTGGAGAAGACTCTTGAGAGTCCCTTGGACTGTAAGGAGATCCAACCAGTCCATCCTAAAGGAGATCAGTCCTGTATATTCATTGGAAGGACTGATGCTGAAGCTGAAACTCCAATACCTTGGCCACCTCATGTGAAGAGTTGACTCATTGGAAAAGACCCTGATGCTTGGAGGGATTGGGGGCAGGAGGAGAAGGCGATGACAGAGGATGAGATGGCTGCATGGCATCACTGACTGGATGGACATGAGTTTGAATAAACTCCGGGAGTTGGTGATGGACAGGGAGGCCTGGCGTGCTGCGATTCATGGGGTCGCAAAGAGTCGGACACGACTGAGTGACTGAACTGAACTGAACCTTTGTTTTAGCTTATGACATTTCAATTCCATGAGTGTAGCAAATCAGTTTGCAGCCCTTTTCTTATCTTCTGCACAAAGAGTCAGACACTACTGAAGCGACTAACCATGCTGCACGCACGCTATTACAGACGCTCCAGTTCAATGCTTCAATATTCATGTTCCTACATTCACTTCCTGTTAGGGGTGACCATGTGACCCAGTTCTAAACAAAAGGATTAAGTTGAATCACTGGGCTTGTCTGCTGAGAAACTGGCTTTTCTCTCTCCACTTCCTGCTTTCACCTGGAAAGCAGATGTCACCCTGCCCAAGCAGCAGACCTCTCACAGCCTCATGGAGACAGCACCCCTGAGGATCTAGCTGTACATGCTGAGAATAACCGAACAGAAAAAAGCAGAAAGTTCCCCAGAGCCCTAGACTACTACCCTCCGACCACCGGCTGTCTGAGATAAATAGCCCTATTTGTCTAAGTCATTGAATAGACTTCTGGTTGCTTAAATCTGAATTCAATCCTCATTGATACAAGTTTCCACTTGAACACAGAAGACAGAGAATGATTTAAAGACCATTTTCTCAATTCTCTCAGAGAAGGTACATAACTAATATTCTAGAGTCATTGAAGTGAAGTGAATTTATTATACAATATGAATGAATTGTGAAGTAGGACTTGCCTCCCTTCCACATGTGGCTGAAAAAAAACCTGCACTAAACCCTTGCTATATAAAATATCGTCTGCAGGCAAACATCATAACCATCATAGGATAACTTATTAGAAATCTAGAAATCTCAGAGCTCTTTACCTACTATAGGATCTACATCTAAACCATGAACCCCAGGTTATTCATATGTGCATTAAACTACATTTTAAAATGCTGGATAAATTCCGGACTCTAGGATGAGAAAATAAGTCTCTTTAAAAAAAAAAATTATATCTCTGATTCCTGATACAATGCCTAGATAGCCCAATCAAATATTTGATAAATGAAACTTCATCATTGGTGTCAATCATTAAATTTCATTATCTACTTGATTATCAGAAATCTATTATTCACAAAGTAGAACTTACAGCTATGAGGAAATGAGCAATGGGCCAGACATGCTGTGAAACAGGAAAAGTGGTTGAGAAGTTACAAAGCTTAGAATGGAATTAACAATAGGCTCAAGTTGTGCACTGAAATTAAAAGTTTTAAAGAATGTAGACCCCTTAACAGAGTTCAAGATAGGAAATTGAAGCATAAGTCGTGGAGAAATGCCCTTGCCAACATTTATTATTTTGCCTGGTCCAGTCTGATTTATCTGTTCTAGGTCAGTGGTTCTTAGATCCACCTAATATTGCTAGGTATTCCATTCCTACAGCCTCCAGGTATTTAAAGCATGTCCCCAGGGATGTTTCATTGAAACATAAATAAGTTTTTCCAGCTAATTTATAGTATCAGCCATTTTTCTCTACCCTCCATGTGTGGCCACTGTCTGCTGGTCACAGTGTTTCTGCAGATTCTTGCTTTCACCTGTGCTGGGGGTTCCTCACTGATCATCTACTATGCAGATCAGCCCCTCTACATGGCTATTAGCATCCTCAGCTAATGCCACTTCCATTCCTGTTGGGAGGCTTTGACAAAAGTGAGATACTAATATTTCCACTGCATCTAATGTGCTGTTTGCAAGATAAGACCATTCCAGAACATCAATGTAATCAGTTTGTACATCTTCTACATCAGAGTGCAGAGTATGCCTCTATCTCTGTCTTCTCTCTCAAAGAAGAGAATGTTGCAATTAACAAAATAATATTTGATTTAATTCACTTTAAGTGATACTCATATGACATAAAGCATAAAGCAGGAAGGAGACAAATTAATTAAATTTATATCGGGTGTTGAAATTTTTTTAAATGTTAGGAATTAGTAGGTAATATGATAAAATCATATTATATCCCATATTTTTTCCAACATCAAAAAGGACTAAGACAAAGTTTATAGTCAAGTCACAAGCTTTTAATCAGTTTGGGCCACATTTCAGAATGCCACCGTGAGCTGTCTGGACCAGCTGTTTTGCAGCTGCGATGAATGTGACACGTCCTGAAATCACCATGGGGTGCTCCATATCCTTAGGAAATACAGAGCAAAGCATAAAAACTGTAGCCTGTCATGCTGGACAGAATTGGGGAAGACAAGTTCTAGAGGGCATGTGTGCATGATTATTTCAAAGAATACTCAAATATGAGTATCTATAGTATTTAGAAGATTTAATTATATATATATACGCATATTCTTTGAGTGAGTGAGTGAAAGTCATTCAGTCGTGTCCGACTCTTTGCAACCCCATGGACTTAGTCCATGGAATTCTCCTGGCCAGAATACTGGAGTGGGTAACCTTTCCCTTCTCCAGGGGATCTTCTCAACCCAGGGATCAAGCCAGGTCTCCCACATTTCTTTTACCAGCTGAGCCACAAGGGAAGCCCAAGAATACTGGAGTGGGTAGCCTGTCCCTCTTCCAGTGGATCTTCCCGACCTACGAATTGAACCGGGGACTCCTGCATTGCAGGCGGATTCTTTACCAACTGAGCTATGAGGGAAACCCCATATATTCTTTAATTATATGTATATATCGATATATATATATTGGGCTTCTCAGGTGGTGCCGGTGGTAAAGAACCCACCTGCCAATGCAGGAGATGTAAGAGATGTGGGTTCGATCCCTGGGTGGGAAAAATTCCCTGGAGGAGGGCATGGCAACCCAATCTAGTATTTTTGCCAAGAGAATGCCATGGACAAAGGAGCCTGAATGTATATAATCTATAGGGTCACAAAGAGTCAGACACAACTGAAGCGACTTAGCGTGTACATGCACACACACACACATATATCTCTTGGACATGCTAATGACATCATTTTTTAAATTTATTGCAAAAATTTTTCACCATAGAGAAAAACTGAAGATTTTCAGTGAATACCTATATATTTACCACCTACTAATACTATTTTACCATACTCTCTTCATCAAATATCCATCCAACTATTCATCCTTCTATCAATCCATCAATTTACCTCACTTTCTATAAATGCTGATAATCTTTTTAACTACCTAATATGGAAGTACACAATTTAAAAGAGCCAAATGTAATCTTTCAGAAAATAACTGTTAGTTTCTAATCTGAGAAATACGGATTTTTAACACTGGAAGAGACCTTTAAATCCCTTTATTGGAATCACCTACTGTTTGGTTATAGAAATTGAGGCAGAGTTATTTTAAAGAGTTTGAGTAAGAGTGCCTCACTAATTAGTCACTAAACCAAAGTTAGACTTCCTACTCGGTATTTTACATGAACGTTTACTTGGATAGTAAGAGAAAATTGAAAGTTGCTGGTAAAATGAGGAGAATAAGGAGAGTATGCTGTTCATTAAAACATTGAAGTGGCTAAGTTAATAGAGCAATACATAGCCTAATTAGCAGTGAGGTTTCAGAAGGCACTAGAGTTAAGTGAGTTAGGAGCTGAACATCTATGAAAGTCTTCCCACCATGTAATCGAAAGAAAAAAAAAAATCTGCTAGAAAAGCCCTAATGCTAGCAGAAATCTTGTATGTGTGCCCAGTTTCTAAAATTATGGAATGTCAAGGGGATGAAGAATCTAAGGCTAACTGATTTTTGGAAGAAGGGAATTTGAGTGGGAGATGAAGAGCATCTGCTACTTAAATCCAGTTTGACAAGTCACAGATAGTCCCAATCAGCACAGTTTACAGTGCATACAAAGAATAGATAGATAGATAGATAGATAGGTAGACAGATACTGAAACTTGCAAATTCTCTTAAATAAAAGGTCCATTGCTAAAGGGGTGTTAAAATTAACTTTCATCTTGCCCACAATTAATAGGCATGTGCTTAGATAAAAGGTGCAACTCTATTCAAAGAATGAACATCACCATTTAATCTTTGTCACTTTTATGTTTCCATGTTATGACACAAGTTTTAAAAGAAATTTTAAAATTAATGGGTAAATGCATGTTAGAGAACTGTTAAAATTTAGAAAATGCAACATTCTTTACAGTTTGATTCATATTTGAAAGCTAGTAAAACAGAAAATGCAGGGTTTTACTCTTTATTTCTCTTGCTCACATCCTGTAAAATCTATCTTCTCCAGGATTGTTTTCTCAGACACCAGCTGAATGACTAAAATAGTTTCTCTGAGACCATGGTTTTAGTAATTTAGAGTACTTAAGAACTTGCTCGGAAGTATTTAAAATTAAAACTTCCTTAGCCCTAACATAAGAGTTCAATCTTCTATGTTTTTAACAAACTCTTCCAGTAATTCTTTAGATGACCAATACATGAGAACTATGGGTATGAAGTAATTCTGCATTAGAAGTCAAAAAGTCTGGTTTCTAATTCTGCTTCTACAGTGATTATTGATTTATTGAGTGATCCTATGTAAGTCACTTACCTCTGGAATTTATTCTCTATGATGTAGTAGATGCCAGACCCATCCAGGAAGATAAATCAAAATTTATTCTTCTCTTAGGGAGTCTCCTCTGCACCACAGATAACACAGTAATAATGATTGTAGGGAATTTGCAAGATTCAAAGTCATGTATTTAAGAACCTAATACAATATCTAATACTAAGTCATGCTCAATAAATAATGGGTATTATTATAATTATAAAATTGTTAATACTATTAAGAGACAGGCATTAAACTCTTCTGTTATTTTAAACTAGCCCTATAAAGTGCTAAATTGATTAAAGTATATCTGAACAGCACTGTCATCCTGTCTAAATGCTCCACTGATCATAGTTTTACCAGATTACTCATTCAGTTTAGGGTACCATAAA
Source organism: Odocoileus virginianus (assembly GCF_023699985.2). Taxonomy (NCBI): domain Eukaryota; kingdom Metazoa; phylum Chordata; class Mammalia; order Artiodactyla; family Cervidae; genus Odocoileus; species Odocoileus virginianus. The sequence goes on along the minus strand of NC_069685.1, from coordinate 31,030,530 downwards.
TGAGGGTCGTGTGATCTACTTAGAGAAAGAAAAAGCTAACAAAGAAATGGTTTGGGTCAGTAGACCCTGGTGAGAGACCACAGGAAATGAATACATTTAGCCTCAGAAAGATAAGGTCAAGGGTTTATAACAATCTCTTTGACTCTCAATTTCCTCATCTTCAAAGTTAGCCTGATGATGCCTATTCTCAGCCTGATGAATCGAAAATAGTTGTAATCAAATTCTGCTATGTATTAGTTGTGCAAATTAGGCCCAACTAATGTACTCTCTGAGCCTGAATCTCTTAATTTGTAAAATATAAAAATATTGGGCAATATCTAATAGTCTATGAGAATTCTTGGTTCATGATACCAGCTTAGTAGTCGATGAATACTTGATAGTATCATGGCCTCTTCTCTTAGTTTCCTAGGATTGCCATAACAAAGTATCACCGACTGGGTGGCTTAAAGCAACAGGTATTATCTCAGTTCTGGAAACTAGCTGTTCAAAATCAAGGTGTCAACAGGGCCATTTCCCTGTAAAACCTGTGGAAGAATTCTTCCTTGCCTCTTCCTAGCCTCTAGCCATTTGTCAGCAATCTTCGATGGTCCTTGTCTTGCAGCTTCCCAACCAGTTTCTGCTTTTACTATCTCATGACATCTCCCTGTATAGCTCTGTCTTCTCACAGTCATTGTCTTATAAGGACAACAGTCATGGTGGAATAAAGGTCCACTCCACCATCCAGTATGTCTTTATAGTAACTGGTTATATCTGCAACTACTCTAGTTCCAAATAAGGTCACTTCCTTAGGTACTGGAGGTTAAGACTGCAACAAATCTTTTGAAGAGGGAGCACAATTCGATCCATAACAATGCATCACTGTCTACAGAGTTACGGTGACCGTAATGACAGATGATAGCACTCCATACACAAAATTGTAAATGCTATATACAGTTTTTCCTATAAAAGCCTTCACATAGATGAGGAGAAATTCTTGGAATGTGAAGGAATAGCAAATGTAAACACATTTAAACCTAACCAAAAACAATTTAAGTGACACTTTAGAAAAGCATGATAGCAGTGATGTTTCTGAAATGATGGAATATACGCTTTGGTTTTCTTCTTTGGATAGAAGAAAGCATTCTACAATGTGTTTCTTCTACATATTGTAGAATGCTGGATTCAATTGATTTATTTAGTACTAGAAGGTTATGTTTGTCTAGAAAGAGAGTGAGTAAGACTCTAATACTTCAAACTGTAATGTTTATTATCTTACCCTACTATGTGTAATAAATAATATTTTATAGATATGTTCCAACCATTTTTCTCTTTAGTAACATAAACAGAATTTCCTTTGTGCTACAAAGGATAACTATCAGCACCCTTTTTCTCCTTTATAAAAATGGGGAATCTGACGTGAAAAACCTTGCTCGCAAGTCCTTGCCGACAAGTTTACAATGTTAGTAAATAAAAAGGTTGGGATTCAAGCCTGTCATTTTGAATAAAAGTCTTATCTGTTTTTCTTTGATTCTTCATCTGTTTTTATTTTTTGTGGTTGTTGTTTTCTTTTACTCATGACACTGATGTGAAGGATGGTCATAGCATTGTCAGAGGTTATGACCAAGACACTCACTGTAACTGTCCATTGATCAGAAATCCACATGGGAAGATAAGACCATGCATTTGTAGTTTCCTTTCTGAAAATAAATGTTTCCCATCATTTTTGTTGTTGTTCTTACTATATTTCCTCAATTAATATACAGTTACCTTATAAAAATAGAAATGATTCTGTGATAACAGTTTGTTCCATTGAAATGATGAACCACATAGCACTAACAATTTCATTTGTGTGCAGCCACCAATTATATATGATTTTGGACTAACTGTAATCCAAATATAAACTCGGTGGGATATAAACTGAAATCTGTAAATGGCAGGTACAGATAGAGGAAATAGCATGTCAACTTAACTCGGCTTGTTCTACTGCTTCCCTGGAGGACCGTCAACCAGATTTATGCCATGATTTTACTGTAGTGGGTTGACTTAACAATTTTTTTTTTCTTTTACCAAAACAAGAAAAATATGTTCACCTTGGGAAAACATACAGATTTGTCTCCAGAAGCTATTTCCAGCTGGCCTTCCCTCACCAAATCCCAGTGATTTGACCAAAGACATGTGTTGTTTGCTAAGATCTAGCATAAGTCCAAACTTTCAAAGTAACATCTGCAGAGAAATTACCAGCCAACATAAAAACACATTCATTGTTATTGAAATTGTGAAGCTTGCATCCTTTTGAATTTTTCTGCTTCAGTGGGTATTCTTTATTCATAAGCTCCCCAAGGCATTTTCTTTGGAACACAAAAGGATGGCTCCTATTCTGGTTTTTTTTTTGTTTTTTTTTTTTTTTTAATTCTTATAGATTATTTGTTAGTTGTCAAAGTCTAAAGTTCTACAATGATGCTTTATTTGGTTTTTACCCCCACTCACCTAAACCTCCATTTCCAAAAGGAAGAATCTGGAAAGTTTATTACACTACACATTTTTTTTTTACATCCTTAAAGAATTGATTATGAAAACACTGATTGAATTTCTAAGGTCAAAATGATATGCTTGACTCTGTGTGATTCAGATAGTTCTGCATAGCTAAAATGATGTGATGTGACCTAGAATACTTAACCTAGAAGAATCTTCCAGTCTTGTAGATCCAGATGATTAGCCTGTCTTCATAGCAGGTTCGACAAAGGCATTCCATTTGACCCACTTTAATTTATTCAACAAGCATGGACTTTGTGCTTATTAGGTGGGGGACTCCAGGTGGCACTACAGGTAAAGACCTGCCTGTCTGTGAAAGAGGCATAAGAAATTCAGGTTTGACCCCTGGGTCTGGAAGATCCCCTGGAGGAGGCCATGGCAACCCACCCCAGTATTCTTGCCTGGAGAATCCCATAGATATAGGAGACTGATGGGCTACAGTCCATGGGGTCGTAAAGTGTTGGACAAACTCAAGTGACTTAGCATACACACAGGAGCTATGAATACTGAAAAGGAATTAGAAGTCATGATCCTGGTCTTAGGAAACTTAACATTTCTATAATGGATGTTTTCTTTTCTAGTCAAGACATGTGCCATATCTTGAAACAAACAAAAACACAATTAAGCCCTTGTGAATATCAAACCCCAATGATGAAATACCAAAATTCATAGCACAGAAAATAAATGTAAAAGATGACTGATATTTCTTAGTTCTAATGCAAAACTTCAGTGGTTTGAGTCTGTTTTTATGTTCTAAAACAATATGTGAAAGTTAATACATTAGTTATCTTTACTCAAAATGCTTCCTTTGTTAATATTTGATTTATAAACACTTTTTGGGAAATTTTTCAATATTGAGCAAAAACAAAAAATATTTTAGCCCCACATTGAGAAATGAAAAAGAGTTTTTCTCTCCACTTCATTTGTTGCTGTTGTTTAGTCTCTAAGTCACATTTGAATCTTTCATGACCCCATGGGCTGTAGCCCACCAGCCTCCTTTCTCCATGGGATTTCCCAGGCAAGAATACTGGAGTGGGTTGCCATTTCCTTCTCCAGGGGGTCTTCTCAAGCCAGGGATCAAACCTGTGTCTCCTGCTTGGCAAATGGATTCTTAACACTGAGCCATCTGGGAAGCCCCCTCCACTTTATGCTGCTGCTGCTAAGTCGTTCCAGTCGTGTCCAACTCTGTGAGACCCCATAGATGGCAGCCCACCAGGCTCCACCGTGCCTGGGAGTCTCCAGGTAAGAACACTGGAGTGGGCTGCCATTTCCTTCTCCAATGAGTGAAAGTGAAGTCGCTCAGTCGTGTCTGACTCTTAGCAACCCCATGGACTGCAGCCTACCAGGCTCCTCCATCCATGGGACTTTACAGGCAAGAGCACTCATACTTGTATGCAATTTATAAGAGAGAAGGGGAAGAACAAATGAAGGTTTAAATTAGCTCTTTCTGAATCGCTGATATTTATAGTTTTAGGGCTTTCTTCTGAGTTTTCAGTTTTCACTAGAAGGGATGAGTCCAAGATATAAACCATCTATTTCTTCTGATCACATCTCAGAATGTTAGTAATTTAGTCTGATTCCTGATATGAGAGAACTTCTAGAAACTGATTTGAGAGGTAGCGGGGAAGCAAATCGATCTCTGGCTGTTTTTCTCATTGAGAGTCTTATATATCCTTTCAAAAGTACCTGCAAACTTCTGACATTAGTTTTGCCATTCTCAGCGTTCTGTTTTGTTCCGTTTCACTCAAGTCCAAAATCAACCTCCTCTATTGTACTTGGTTCTTGTTAGACTGTCAAATAAGGAAGGGCTTATCTCTAGACCTCTAATCTCTTTTTTCCACACACACACAAATACCCACATACACACACCACTCATATACCAAGAGATAATTTTAACAATCAGTTTCTTTCCTATACCACTCCTGATACTTCCCCTAAGGAAAAGAACTTATACATTTATTTTCAATAGTATATCATTGACTTAAAAATCCAAGTTTTTGCTGTTAAATCATTAGATTTGAGTTATGCTTATAACATAATTCAAATTATGGGACAAAGATCTTGTCTCTTTTACTCACTGCTGTATCTTCAGTGAATAGGGGAATGAGTAGCACATAGTATCGGGCTGGCCAAAGGATTTGTTCGGGTTTTTCCATAAGATGTTACAGAAAAACCCAGATGGACTTTTTGGCCAACCCAAGTATTTATTAATAAATATTTGTTGAACGAATGCATTCATTGAAGAGGAAGTCTTCAGCCAAAGGAACTGAACAACTGTAGGCATCAGGGAATAATGTTTATTTTCCATCTTTTTGTTGTCCTTGAAATACCTCTCTCAAAACTGCTTCTAATTTAATATAGACTCACACATGTAGGGTCCCTCCTTCCCTACCAGCTGCCCACTCCTGCTTTTCTAACCTGATAGTGAAGAGTAGAAATCTTCGCCTCTACCTGAATCTGTACACAAACATCAGACATCCCTGTGAGAATACTAGAAATGCAAGGTGTTAGGTGAGTGTTGACAAGAGACTGGATTACTGATCCTCTGAGTTCCCCAGCCCAACCAAGCCTTGCAACTGCTAGGGGTTAGGCCTGTGGACGGTACAGGAAAACCTCTGTTGGGTGCATGGGATTGATAAAGGAAAAGCAACTCTGTGACCCTCCTAGGACTGCCTGTTAGAGTCTTCCAAGTATTTAATCAACTGCACTGCAAAGGGACCACACCGAGACAGCGAATGTGGGATCTAAGTATCTTGCGTGTGTGCCACTGCCTCTTGAATCAGAGGAGCCTAATGGAAGGAAGTATTGAGAAAGCTCATGATATTGACCCAACCAGGATGTGTGAAAGGAGCTTTAGCCATTGTGTAAGTAGCAGTAAACAGCCACTGGACTGACACGCACTCACAGACTCACAAAGCAGTCCTTTATCTTCCTACTGATTTCTGGGACTAAATCTCCCCTCCAACACCACTGAGGGACCTCCAAGACACAGAGATACTGACATTCAAGGTCAGTGTTTTCTGGCTCAGATTACAGCCATGTAAGCCAAGTTTTCTTTTCCATAACAAATTCTAATCTTTAGTGTCTATTCATCCTAACACACACACAGACACACACACACACACACACACTTATGAGCCCATGGAGTTAAGCCTTCTGCTCAAGCTAGCTTTCAGTGGGTTACTGACACTCTCCTTCCCCCTCCATTGTCTGAGAATTGACAGCAGGAGCTCTTAAATGAAACCATTACACGCACACAATAGAAGGCCTTGAAGTCCCGGAGTGTCTGTGTTTACTTTTGTCAAGGGGAACACAGCATGTTTGTAAACATGTGGCTTGGAAAGAAGATTCAGGCAATGACAGCAAGCCCATGGCCCACTGCTTTCCTGTTTGTCTCTGACAGTGTATTACCCGTAGCAACTGATGGGGAAAAATCTCTGACAGAACTGTCAGCACTCCTTTTCCTTATGATAAATTCCAAGTTTGGCAAGTAAGGTAAAATGAAACCTTCTAAGTGCGTTCTTAATTGCAGGAATTTTGTATACCCTTGTTTTTGTTTTCATTCAATCCCCCTCTTCATACTCTTTCAAGGAGAGAGAGAGAAAAAGCAGGAGGAAAAGAGAAAGGGAGGGAGAGGGAGTAGGAGCCACAGAAAGAGGGAGGAGGAGAGGGAGAGGGGGATGGAGGGGAGAGTGATGAGAGAGAATTCTGCTTCAATATTTTGATCAGCTGAAAACTATACTGCACTGAGTTATCTATGAGAAACTTTTGAAAAAGATCACAAAGTACCTGTAGAGTTATTAATACAAGGAATAGTCTCCACCTCTGCATCATTAATGCATAGGTCAATGTTCCTTGGATGCCTTGTATTTATCATATGGGCAGACTGAAACAGGTCACATAAACCTATTCACTGATTCAGTTGGCACTTGCACCGTGCCTGCTTGCATGCTAAGTCCCTTCGGCCATGTCTGACTCTTTGTGACCACCGTGGACTGTAGCCTGCCAGGCTTCTCTGTCAGTGGGATTTTCCAGGCAAGGGTACTGAAGTGGATTGCCATTTCCTTCTCCAGGGGATCTTCCCAACCCAGGGATGGAATCCACCTCTCTTTATGTCTACTGCACTGGCACCACCTGTGGCCACGAACATTATTGTATCCCTTTTGCAGTAGAGTTTAACCCACTTGAAAATAGAACATGATGAGGTGAGGTAACTTGCCCTTGCTCACAACATTCTGGAAGATTTGGGACCTGGGCTGCTAGATTCCAAAGCTGGTGTGGTCCCTATATCATGAAGTCTTTCCATATTGAGATATCTATTGTCTGAGGTAGAGCAGAAATTAGATAACACAGATTTTGAAGGGAAATAAGCCAACATAAGGAAACTGTCACTGAGAAAACAGAACAATTGAGTACTAAACTGTCTCATTCACTGCTCTTCTAATGAGGAGCAAGAAGAAAATTTAGTCAGAGGGTGATGGCTAATAATGACCTTTTGGAGTCTAGCAAATGTATTAGTGTAAAATAGAAAGAGTATTCAGTAAAAATAATCATTTGACTCATTTTTAAAGTTTATATTCATGGTCACATGAACAAATGAGCAAAATTTGATTTTGGAATGATGATTTTCAGTCTACTGCATCAATAAACGTTTTATATTCCCCATCTCATAGCAACCGTTACTTAACAAATGTCGGACAAAAAGGTTTTACCTACATGTCAATTTCCTTTTAGTATATATCATCTCTTTGTCAGAACTCCTCAAACAATATTGCCTTATGTATGTGGGCCTTTGATAGCTGCTGTTTTTACTTTTTTTTTTTTTACCATCAAGCTTACCTTCATATTTTCAGGTCTCATTATGCTGGTCATACATGTAAACATTTTATTAGTTAATGAACCATTTGCTCCATAACCTCAGTTGTAGTTAATACCTTTTAAATTCTTAAAAATTATTAAAAATTTAACTTGGAGGAGTATCCTTATATTAGAATCCACTAAATTTAAAAAAATCATTCCTTCATAAAGATCTTTACTCAATATTACTAACATTACCATTCCTACTTTCTATTGCTACAATCCATGTTACTAAAATCAACTTAGGTTATTAATTATTTATTACATAACCAAAGAATTTCTATCATGCTGTATCTTAATTTCTACCCATATTAGTACTCTAAATTTTACATAAATCTGGAGCTTCATTAATTTGTCAAATTTAGCAGAGACAACTGACCACGCTTTACCCTTTCACTTACACAGGCTCCTTCCCAGAAGGATTCCTAGAAACATTCACAAAGTTTTTAACAATTCTTGTGATAGGGGCAGACAATTAATTACTAAAACTATTATGCTTGGGGAGGGTTGATGCTTATTGTATTTGTAATCTTGGAAAAATTTGGGCCTTATTGTGATTCTTTCTGTTACATATAACTAATGTTTCATTTGCTTGTTTGTGTTGTCTTTTTTGAGACATCCCCAATTGTATAATCTTCAATAACTGCAAAACCTGGATTCAACCCTGTGCTGTGTGCTAAGTTGCAGCAGTCGTGTCTGATTCTTTGCGACCCTGTGGACTTTAGCCCACCAGGCTCCTCTGTCCATGGGATTCACCAGATAAGAATACTAGAGTGGGTTGTCATGCCCTCCTCCAGGGGATCTTCCTGACCCAGGGATTGAACCTATATCTCCTGCTTTGGCCAGTGGGTTCTTTACTACTAGCGCCACCTGGGAAGCCATGCATGACAGTAAACCAAAATAATCCAACTTATTTTCTCAAGATTACGTATTTTTTCAAATTAAATTTAGTTGCCGAAAATAAAGTTTTGCAGAAGTTTTTCCCTCTTTATTTTACTAGATATTATCAAGATGAAGGATATTTATACAGCTACTCCTTATATGTTTATTCTGTTATGTTGCTTCATTACCTGCCAAACTAATCCTAGCAAATGGTTTAGAAATTTTCAGAGTCAGTTTTGCTGTCTATTAAATGGGTAGTAAATTAGATTGCCTACTTTCATTTCCCTCTGGTTTCCTTGGTTATGCATTTTTCTACATGAGAGAAAAAGGCTAATACTTATCACAAATAATATACAGTAGCATATTATAATATATATTAACTTAGGACAGGCTTCCAATTTCTCTGTGCTTTAACTTCTTCAAAAATAATGTGGGGCAATTGATACATGCCTCACAGGGAAGCTTAGAGGGTTAGTAACATAATACCGATATAAAAGGCTTAGAGGAAAAGTGGCCCCTAAGAGTGAGGTAGAATTATACATGATGTGTCCCAAGCAAATTGGATTATTCCAGAATGGCTATAGGCCCTTAGTTTCATGAATAATCCTTTAAAAGCAAAGAGATAAATCGTGGAGATTAGGTTACAGCTTAAAGAAATGCTTGAAATGACCAATTTAGAATTCATACTTTGTTGTACTTAAGAGATATGGAGCAGCTACAACTACCATTTCTTACATTTGTCCAGGATAATGTCTATTATTTCCTCCTCTCTCCATAAATTGGAGTTTATTAGGCTAAGCAACTTTTTACAAAAGTTCTGCAGGCATATACAGTGACTGCCACCTGATAGAAGGGGTGAAGATATTTTCATGCACCACTCGTCATGACCTTAAATTGTTGGTCATTTTCTTTCTTTCCTACCCATCCAATATCTTTGTTAAAATAACAAAGCACAGAAGTTAACACTTTACACATTTACTCAGATTACTTACATTTTATAAAATGATAATACTGAGGACAAATTTCAAAGAAGTGAACATTTTTCAGTAGGTGTTAATTCTTACCAACGATTGCAAATTTGTATCTTGCTCTAACTCATTCAAAGCATTTTCCTAAATTCAAAGCCATTCATTGACATCATGGACTCCCAGTGTTACTACTCTGTTGCTTGAAAACAGCCTGGCTAGAAATAGCCCTCACAGAAAGCTCTCTTTAAATTTAGGGGGGTAAAATAATTTTTTTCTTTTATAAATACCACTCGCACCCAATCCAAACAAAGTATTAAGACACCTGTTTTAGGACTTCTGATTAGCTCTTAGTTCATCCAGGCTGGGTTTCCAAATTTTTACAGCTTTCTGTTTCCATGTGGGCACAGTAGAAGAAAAATATTCGCCTCAGTTTATAAATCTTTTCAGAAGACAATGCCTCAGCCCCAGATTTCTCAGATGGTCTCTTTCTTGTTTTTAAGTGTTTTCTCTAATTTTTCTACTTTTCTATGAGATTCCTATCCTTTAAAATGATCAGCTGGCATAAAAACTAATATATACTAAAGTACTTTCTTTTATTAATATAAGTTTTTCAGGCTTCTGCTGTTTCATAACTATTCCTTTCCAGAACCTTCTGGCACCAATTTACCTCTTAAGGGAACCTTAGATTTTTATCACAGCCTTTATTTCAAAAATGACTAGAAGAGCAGACTCAAGTTTTGAAGAGTTTATAGAAGTCGCCTCGCTTAACTAAAGCACCCATGGTCTAAACAGAAACTCAGATACAAAGGCTCTCTTGATAACCAGAAAAACGATATTGCTGGAAATTGTTTAAATTCTACTGATAATGGAACCCATTCCCAGCAAAACCAAATGAGTGTAGAAATGGATATTCTGTTATGAAACTAGTTTTCATTTTATCTTCCTTGCTAAGTATTTATTGCTTTGACAGCTCTTGGTAAGAGGAGCACAGCTATGTGTAAGGCTATAATTTTCTTTGATGTAAATTTCTCTGCAGTTATTTCCTCTACCTACCATTTGCAATTTTGTGTTGCTTTATGGAGCATCTGTGACACCATTCATTTTATTTCTCCAAACAAATAAGGTCATTTACTCTAGTTCTGCTCTGATAGCTTGAAAAGGCCCCCGTAAACACCCAGGTATTCCTAATTAACAGTTAAAGGGCCATTGGAAAACTCCACTGACGTTTGACACTATGGACAAATCAGCAAAGAGGCCTTGCTTCTGGTTAAGCTTCTTTAAACTACAAAAGCATTTCTTAGAATGGGAGTCAGGTACTTAACTAGTGTAATTTTTCCAAAAATTCCAGAAGTAACTGTTAGCCTCTTGAGCTGATAAATCAAAAGCTATAAATAAAACTTTATCTTAGGAAGTTATCTCTGGACACTTACTACACAATATTTTGTTGTATAAACAAACAAATGGTTTCAAAGGGAAAACCATCCTTAATTAGAACAAACCTGAGTGCTGAAAATGGTGTATCCTGAAACCCTTAAAGGAGCAACATGTCAAGAGGCATATTTTTATGGATTCAAAAATACGTGACCTGTGGCATAAGCCTGGTTATATTCCCATTAGTGGAGACAACCAATGGCTTTTGAATCACCGCTTCACTTAAGGTACTCAAGAGTAATGCCAGAGAATAATGTTCCTCCTCAGGATGTTAACAAGTTCAGTTCAGTTCAGTTGCTTAGTCATGTCCAGCTCTTTGTGACCCTATGGACTGCAACATGCCAGGCTTCCCTGTCCATCACCAACTCCCAGAGCTTGCTCAAATTCATGTCCATAGAGTCAGTGATGCCATCAAACCATCTCATCATCTGTCATCCACTTCTCCTGCCTTCAGTCTTTTCCAGCACCAGGGTCTTTTCTAATGAGTCAGCTCTTTGAACCAGGTGGACAAAGTGTTGGAGTTTCAGCTTCAGCATCAGTCCTTCCAATGAATATTCAGGACTGATTTCCTTTAGGATAGACTGGTTTGATCTCCTTGAAGTCCAAGGGACTCTCAAGAGTCTTCTTCAATACCACAGTTCAAAAGCATCAGTTCTTCACTGCTCAGCTTTCTTTATGGTCCAACTCTCACATCCATACATGACTGCTGGTAAAACATCAGCTTTGACTAGACAGACATTTGTCAGTAAAGTAATGTCTCTGCTTTTTAATATGTTGTCTAAGTTTGTCATAGCTTTTCTTCCAAGGAGCAAGCATCTTTTAATTTCGTGGCTGCAGTCGCCATCTGCAGTGATTTTGGAGCCCAAGAGAATAAAGTCTGTCACTGTTTCCATTGCTTCCCCATCTCTTTGCCACCCCATCTATATTGAATGTTAACAAGCTTCCCCCCAAATATAGAAAATCTGATTGCTGCAAATGCATTATTCTGATATAATTAAATGCCATTTTTCTCCAACTTATATTTATTTCAAAATAACATTTAAAATAATTGTAACAGGGAATTCATGGTGGTCCAGTGGTTAGGATTCTGTGCTTTCTCTGCCAAGTGCATGGATTCAGTCCAGTCCTTAGTTAGGGAGCATAAGTTCCCTTCAGCTGTGCAGTGTCCCCAAATTAAAAAAAAAAAAAAAAAGATTGTAACAAAAAGTGTCCACACACAATGCCAAAATAGAAAGATATGAGAAAGAGTGACTGGGTCGGTTTGAGCTGGTGTGGCGGTGGTTTAGTCTCCAAGTCGTGTCTGACTCTTGCAACCCCATAGCTTGCTAGGCTGCTCTGTCCATGGGGCTTTCCAGGCAAGAATACTGGAGTGGGTTGCCATTTCCTCCTCCAGGGGATCTTCCTGACCAAGCGATCTAAGCCAGAACTCCTGCACTGCAGACAGGCTTCTGCGTCACAGGTGGATTCTTTACTGCCTTAGCCGCCAGGGAAACTAACTACTATCGACTGGATGGCTTATAAACAACAAACATTTATTTTACACAGTTTTGGAGACGGCAGTCCAAAATCAAAGTGCCAGCATTATTGGGTTTGGGGCTGGGAGTCTTCTGATAGATGGCAGAGTGCCCACTTTTCCTTGTGCCCTCACATGGAGAGCAGAGAAGGGGGGCAGGTTCTCTCATGACTCATAAGTGCACCAGTCCCATTCATGAGGTTCCATCACCAAGGCCTCATCTAATCCTGATTGCTGTTCAAAGGTCCCACCTCCTAACACCATCACATTAGGGAGCAGAGTTTCAACATAGGAATTCGGGGAGAGGGGCAACACAGTCTGCAACAGATAATAGAGTGGAAGTGATGTCTACCCCACTTTGTCCTCCATTCCCCCTCCCTAGAGGCAGTGTTACCAGTTTCTTATATATCCTCACATAGAATTTATTCTTCCTCTGTGCTCTCTCTCTCTCTTTGAATTGATCATGGTGTTCTGCCTTAAATTTGGAATGTTTGCTGGATTTGAAAGAAATGTTTGTTTTCCTTAGTTTGTGTATATACCAAAAAAATCACTAAATCCATCAAATATTATCTTCAAAACAAGTAAATTCTCAGAGTGATGCTATACATGTTTGACCTCATTGTTTTATGTTTACACACATACAGTGAGAGGATATTTGCCCTCCTACAGACTTTCTTTAGCAAATGAAATAATAACAAAAAAAAAATGGAATTATCTCTTGAGTTACTCTGAAGTAGCCAGTATAGCACTATATCAGGCAGTCTCTACATGTTATTTCATCCTCACAACAAAGATAGAAATTACTGCCTCTCATCCATAAATGCAAACTGAGGTTTAAGATCGAAAGACTGGGCAGTAACTGGAATGCAGTTCAACATAGGTTTATTAGACTCCCAATTTCAAGTAGAATCATGAGTTGGGATTATATGACTATTATTTGACTTTATTACTTTCTAACTTCCTTCTTTCCATCCTTGTCTTGCAGTTAATCAGTATCATTGTCATTTGTATGTAGTATAGTTTGCTACAGAATTGTTATAAAAATACAATTCACAGAATATTTCTAAATAGTTTGGGAAGGAAAAAAACCTAAAAATGTTCTGGGTGAAATTGTCCTTAATATCTCATCTCTCAATTTCAAAATCTTTAGGCTTGTCACAAAATTATCATGAGAGTTGATTCCTTATGAATAAACAAAAATTGATAAAAAAAAATTAAGAAACATACTCAGAAAAGAAAGACTACAGTGCAATATAGTTGACCTTTGACTTGCCTGAGAAATTGACCCTTTTTCTCTATATTCCTTTAGTCTGCTAATTTATTCATTGTATAAATAGGCTAAATCTATTTAAAATGGCATTGCTGTTTTTGTTGTTTAGCTGCTAAGTCATGTCTGACTCTTTTGCAATCCCATGGACTATATGTAGCCCACTAGGCTCCTCTGCCATGAGATTTCCCAGGCAAGAATACTAGAGTGTGTTGCCATTTCCTTCTCTGGAGTATCTTCCCAATCCAGGGATCTAACCAACATCTCCTACATTGGCAGGTGGATTCTTTACCACTAAGACATCAGGGAAGCCCCTTAGAATGACAAAGAATAAGTCATCATGTATCATTGTCACTTTTACTATTTTGCACCTTGCTCTCTTTATCCACAGTGAGCACTGGGCCAGTCAAGCAATCTCCAGGGTCATTTCAAGGACTAATAATCAATCCTATTTTTGTTTTGCGAACTTATGTTTCTAGTCTGTGAAAGTTGGGATGTCTAGGAAGAAGGAGGATTTTATCAAAGGTGCACAGGGTTCTCCCTAGAGGATAGACTTAGCTTTACAACTTCCCTGAGTTCTTAAATTGTGCTGGTCACTGAGTCCTCCATACTGACTGGTCTCTAATTAAGCTCTCTGATATCAGAGGAAATGAGAAATAGAGAGTTCTGGCATGAAAAGCATTTCGCACTCCTTTTGGACATTGGGACTTGGAGTGAGTTGTGGGGCTTCACCTCTGGTGATGCGAAGACACCGTCCATTTTTACACAATATCTTCTCCTCTCTTCATTACACAGAACTACAGTTTAGGGCATCATTATCACAGTTTAGGACATTATCATCTCATCTGAGAGATTGCCGTGACTACCAAGATTAGCTCTGCTTCGGTATAGACTTTATATGAAAAGTGCTAAATGTATAAGTTCAGATATAATGGAGGATTTCTTATACCACCACATCTGGTTACTGATCAACTAAGATATGTTGATGGCAAAATATGTGAATCTATTACAACTGTAAGGGTTCTAAATAGTGTGCACAAGAACACGTAATGGGGAGGAATCAAGACATTAGTTTGAGAGACTTAAAAAAAGGTTTGACCTTGTTTCTCTGAGCTGGAAAAACAAGTCTAGGTATATGCTTACTCAGAAGAAATAGAACATGCATAGGAGAAATCAGCTCCTCGAGGATAAGATTAATTTGCTACACGTCAAACTCTTATCACTGCAAATTTGCTGCAGGCATGGGATTTTTCTTCACATTATTTTGTACTGTCTTTTATCCATAGTATGAACGTCCTGCCAAGCATTTATTCGGTATCATTAAATTGATAGATGGTATTCAAGATATTTCCTACAATCATTCTGTAAACTCTGTTTCAATAGCCTTCCCCAGAATGGAGATCTATGAAAGGCATCAGAATACCAATCAAATATTAAGATTTGGTCCAAAAGAGCTATAGACATTTAAAGCAATAAATTCTACCCCAGACAATTTCTTTTCACTTTTTCCTTTGGAGTTTTTAGTTGCCTCTCCTGAAAGATGCATATATGAAAGCTGTACCAACATAATAAACTTAAGTCAGTGTGGGGGTATAACGGAACTATGCTTTAAATTTAATAATTGACTGTCCTTCATGCAGTCACCATGACAAACTACAGAGGCTAGAAAGCTGTGTTTTTTTCTATTGTGTTTCACTATGTTTCCTCCAGTGTGGTTTGATTTTTATCAATAGGGTGTTGACATCATTTCCTTTCTAAGTGGCCATTGTTTAGCTCTGGTGGAGAGGGACAGGAAGAGGGCAATATATTTATTTATATAAAAGGTTCTTGCCAGGAAAATGTTTTCTTGGGTACCTTATTTCCTCCTTGTCATATGTAAGATTCTTATAAAAAAAAGATATTGGCAGTGTTTTGCATTTAACACAGAGGCATGGTAGATTCTCTTCAGGCAGTTTTTCCTCAACTTCATGTCACTTTTGATAGACATGTTTTATTTTGGATATTACTTTTTAACCTGTCATAAATTGCAGAAAAATATTTTGACACTAGAATCCCCTGAAATTAAAAAGAGAGAGAGAGAAAAGACAAAAAATCAAATACACTCATGTTGAGTGAAGATTGAGTTGTCTTCCATAATTCAACAGTCTGTTCTTAGAGCAAATCCAGCTAAAATGGAAAGGATTAAACTCTGAGTTGATCAAAAGATTGGAGGAGGCTTGGGGTTTTGCTTTGACTTAGAGGCTGATTTAGAGAGCAGCGAGAATGGAATAATAATGAAAAAGTGTATGATTCCCTGAAGTATGCTTTAATCCCTTTTTTCCCTTCTCATTGCCATGGTTTCTTTTTCAGATATGGGGTTCAGAAAACAAGGACAAAATGTGATCTTTTGATCAGCTTCAAGGTCATTTTTGTCTACCTCTTTAATGATAGTATAGGAGATATTTCCTTGGGCATTAGTAAATCTAAGGTTAATTGTTGCTGATAATAATATTAAACTTTTACTCATGCCTGGAGTGTTTTCATCACTCAACCAAGTATTTTGCTAGCATCAGTCGGTTTATTCTCACAACAACACTGGCACATGTTGGTTCAATTGTCAGCTCATTTCAGAGGACAAGGAAAACTCAGGCTTGACTAAGACGATGAAGCTGGTAAATTGCAGGGCTGGGACTTAACCCAGGCAGCCTGGCTTCAGATCCTTTCCTCTTAAAACTGTTATGAGAGTGAATGTGGAAGTGTTCTCAGTTGTGTCCGACTCTTTATGACCCCATGGCCTATAACCTGCTAGGCTCCTCTGTCCATGGAATTCTCCAGGCAAAAATACTGGAGTGCATTGCCATTCCTGTCTCCAGGGAATCTTCCTGACCCAGGGAATGAACCTGGGTCTCTTGCATTGCAGACAGACTCCTTACCATCTGAGCCACCAGGGAAGCCCCTACTGCTTAACTAATGTGAGATACTAGTCACCAAGCATGCATATTCTCCATGAACATTACTTTAAATATATTGAAGAGACCATAATGTAAAAATATATATACTTTCATCTTCACCAGAACCTCTACCTTTAAGAAAACTAAATATTTATCACCAGGGATCCCAGAATTCTGCTAAGCCTTAAAGACACAGAGATGAATCACACAGAGATTTTTCTCTCTTATATCTCAAAGTCTGGTGATGGAGCAAACTACTCTATATGCTTATTTGTTGGATTGTGTGTGTGTGTTTTTAATAATAACTGCAGGTTCATCTCAGATAACAAATACATTCAAGAATAGTTCTTAAATAACTTTACATGTGACCAACGTAAAAATCTTATTTTCATGCAATGGACATAAGTGATGTCCATGCCTGACTGCATAATGGTAAATTATTCATATTGTTGTATAAAGAAAATATCTGTGCCATTTCATCAAGCAAACTATATCTGACTGACAGGCGCACGATCATTTTGGTCCCTATAGCATCCTAATGAACTTTTCCTTCATTTCATAGTCTCGCTGACACCACAGGGACTGACAAAGAAGCCTTATGATATGGAAAGCATTGTAGTGGGATGGGGAGAAAAAGCAAATAAACATAAGCTCAAAGATCAGAGAGTAGTATTTTCATACCATTTCTGACCTTTTACAAGTACTGGGACTTTAGACTGTGTCTTTATTTGTCAAAATGTGGAATCATGTCTCCTGTCTCAAACAGTAGGTAGTTTTAAGATGAAATGAGATGAAAGTCAAGCACCTTACAGTGTATGGGGCTACTGCAGGGACTGTCATAACTTGGGCTCTCAGTAAACACCACTCTTTTTTGCTAAGCCCCCAAATCTTTTAATATTCATGGCAACAATTCGGCAGACTAAGTAGAGTTTCTACAAGGAATACTGTTGTTACCAGCATAGTGGAAATGTATTCGATGGGAGTAATATTACAAAGCTAGAATAATGCAGACTAGTCATCTCTCTTGTGTTCTCTCCAGATGCCTCAGGGAGAGGCTGCCCTCTGCCCTCCTGCCATTGTGTCTTCCTACTGGAATTACATAAGGAGAAATGGATATTCAACTGTTTATTCCTAGCTTCCAGGGCACATGGACAAAGACACTATTTGGATATTTCCTGTGCAGATTTTGTGTCTAGAAGGAAAGCATTTCAAATGATTAAAGATCACACACACTAGAGAAGCTCTGGGTTAAGCCTCACTAGTTCATTCTCTCTCCTTGTCTATGACCACAGAAATCTTCAGAGGTTTTAAAATCAAACTTCTCATGAAAGTACAAACCCAGAAGTAAGAAAATGTCTTGCTTAGAGCCTGGTGTGCAACTCAGGTATCCTCTTCCAAATCATCATTCTTCCCAGGCAACACAGTATCAGCAATGTCGACACAACTGCATACAGCTAAGCAGACCTGTGATCTAATCTCTGTACTGTTCACATTTAACAAGCTATCAGCCCGAGGACTTTGAACAATCATATCTATCTCTACGGTGGTTTTCCCTTCGGGAGAATTTCAGATGATTTACAGGGCATTTAAATCAACATGTCTTCTTAAATATCATCTGGAGACATTTCTCCCATCTCCAAAGTTTAATTTTTATGACAGGAGCTAAAAGTGTGCACAACCCCTAACCGCAATCCCCACGTTTATGGCGCCTTGCCGCTATTCTCCCTCTCCTTCCATTTATTTCTCACTCTTAACTTGTCCCACTCCCTCTAATGGGAAAAGTCAGTATTCTCTGAATCTGATGCTCTTATAGCAGGGAACTCCTACTCTATAATCGGGAGAATAATGTCCTTCATCATCTTGTTATGGTGACATAATTAGTACTTATTTCAACTCTCTTCTACAAACTCTTAAATATTAACATGGAAAATAAAAACAGTCAAATAACTATTTTCTCAGGCAAGGGTCAGGACAATGTAGGTTGTTCCAAGAAAACTCCCTCCACTGACCTAGATTCTGAATCACTCTTGACAAAAATATAAAACAAAACACAGGTTAAAAGAATGTAGTCAGAGCTGCTGACATGGGTTTTCCCAGGCGGTGCTAGTGGTAAAGAATCCATCTGGCAATGCCAGAGATGCAGGAGATGTGAGTTTGATCCCTGGATCGGGAAGATCCCCTGGAGTAGGAAATGGCAACCCACTCCAGTATTCTTGCCTGGAAAATTTCCATGGACAGAGGAGCCTGGCAGACTCCATCGGGCAGCAAAGAGTCAAACGCAATTGAGCACTAAGGCGTATCTGGTTGGGATTCAATACAACTTACTGTGTTTTCTCTTTATTTTTTTAATGTCTTTCTATGTGTTTCTTTCTTCTATTAGACTGTGAGATCCTTGGGGGAGAACTGTATCTTATTGTTTAGATCCACAGGTTTGGTATTTTACCTATAATAAATAGGTCACTCACTAAATGTTCAGAGAAGAATATGTGAAAGAACAAATAAAAATCACTATGGAAACTAAAATTTTGGAGGTACTGAATAAAGGAGAGAACAAAAGGAGAAAGGATTGCTCTCGCAACTTCCTAATCCAAGCTGACAGCAGAGATCTGAAATGAGCTGTGTGAAAGATACCCATCCCTCCCAGACTCAACCCACTCCTCTTCCCTTAACCATGACACAGGGACTGGAGCAGGGCCATCTCACTCACTGTCTGGGCACATCAAGGCAGCTTTCCTTTGTGGTCTGTGGTTGGCGTCGGCAGCAGCTAACAGATCCCATCTGCCTGGCTCAGGACTGTAATCCCCTTTGCTGGCCTCTGGACTGTGATGACACCACCCAGCAAGGCCAGTGCGGAGCCTTCATACCTTCTATCTGCTTCTCATTTCCTGAAAAGCATGACGGTCTCTATCACTTCTCTGAATAAATAGCTAGTTAGATTTTATGCCTCATGCAGTATCAAAAGTAGCATAAATCTGAGGCTCCCACACCTAATCTCCCCCCTCTGCCACCTCCACCATTACTAACACAGGGTCTTTCTTTATACTGAGAGCTGCCAGCTGGGCAAAGGCAGATAAATTAGCCACTCTCACAGCCAAAGAGCTCAGTAAGGGTGAGAGCATATTTATGAGATGGACTGTGGCTGGAGCACCTAGATTACAAATCCAGTTTGGAGATTGCAGAGGTGCCTTAATGCCATAAACAAACACTGTAAACAGGAAAAAAAAAAAAAAATTCCATCTCCCTTATCTGATTGAGACTGATCCAGGTTATCTCAGCAGCTAGATGGTAGTGCATTTTAAATGAAACAAGAGGCAAATCTAGATATTTTATATAAGCACAAGACCAGAAATTGGGGTTGGGGGGAGGACACTCTTGTGCCTTATCTCATGTACAGAGCTCCTAGGAAAAACTATTATTCTCAAAGAAAAACTTTAGCTGATAAGAGTGGCCAGTTGATAATTCTATGGCCTTTAATAATTTATGTACCTAATTTCATCTTTAAAAATGCAATGAGATACATTTGATTTTGAATTTGAGTGTAGTTTGACTCACATTAACTGGTAAAACACAACAAAATAACTCCCGGTGCTCTCAAAATTGCTTTCCACAGATATCAAAATAAAAGTAAGATTGAATGTTGGATAAACTAATTTGAATTTAAAACATTTTACTCCCAAAGAGGCATTCTTCTTTTATAGATGAAGGACTAACAGCTGCATATTTACATTGTCATATGCACTGCTGTGTTTTCAAGGTTTCTCACCTGAATGGATAGCAGACATACCTGGCCCATGGAAATGCCCAAGAAAGAAGTCTTCTGTCTCCTGTTTTTTTTTTTTCCTCTAAAATGAACAATGCTGCATTTTATACAATGAATTCAATGTATTAGCAATGAATAGCAATTACCTATTTAACACAGTACAACACAATATTTAACACAAAACATTAGGGATGGTGGTAATGGTTTAGTCGCTAACTTGTGTCTGACTCTTGCAAACCTATGGACTGTAGCCCGCCAGGCTCCTCTGTCCGTAGGATTTTCCAGGCAAGAATACTGGAGTGAGTTGCCATTTCCTTCTTCAGCATATCTTCCCAACCCAGGGGTCAAACCTGGGTCTCCTGCACTGCAGGCATATTTTTTTACTGACTGCACTATCAGGGAAGGCCAGACAACAGGGATATGATTTGGCAAATCTGTCTTAAAAGAAATTAGAACAGATAGAGATAAATAGACCTGAAGATGAGCGCTAAGAATTAAGTTAATATGAAAAGTAGAAGTAATTAGTTCAATGAATTAGCAGTTACCTACATTCAAAGAAAACGGTTATTGAAGAATTAAATGTATCATTATGGAAGAGACAGAATCCAAAAGTCAATCATTTTTGATACTAACATAGTCATGCCCTAATTTAGATTGGTTTAAAATCTGCTGCAACTCATTATGGTTTTGATAACATATCACATTACCAATAAATTTATAAATCATCAGATGTACAGCATAAAGAGAATCCATCTAATTAAAAATAGAATTAATAAAAAGCAGAGGTATTTTTAAATGTAGTTTCAAAGAAACTGTGACTATTTTATGTTACTGAAAAAGTCATTGGAAGCAGAGATCATTTGTAAGAGCGATTTGTCCCATACTCAGTGAACATGAATAAAAAGAAAGACATTTGATTTGCATGCAGTATAGATCACTGTAATTTTAGAGAACTGCTGGTCTCTGGGGCAAAAGGAAAATGAACATTAGAGTCTTGAATAAAATTCACAGAAATAATCTGAGGACAGCAAATTGCCTATAAACTCTTGCCTAGGAGAAAGCACTCTGAAATGCTGAATAACATCAAAGAAATGTGTACATATCATGGGTTCTCCATCCAAGAGTCTAAAATTAAGCTACCTAATCAGTTCCATAACTCTTTCACTTGATGCTAATTACTTTTCACATTAACTTCATTCTTACCTCTCATCTTCAGATCTTTTCATCTCTCCTCTATCTGTTATAATTTTTTTAAGACAATTTTGCCAAATCATATCCCTGTTGCATTGTGTTAAATAACCATTCACCATCCAGCTGTTTGACATTAAACGACGTAGTAACTATCCGGACCAATGTTTCTTTAGGTTACTGCCATCCCTAAAACATTATTTGGCAGATCTACAGCTTTTCCATATTATTCTTCATAATGATACTATTTATTTATTTGGCTGTGCTGGGTTTTAGTTGCCACACACACAATCTTCAATCCTTGTAATGGCATGCAGGATCCTTAGCTGGGACATGTGGAATCCAGTCACCAAACAGGGATCAAACCCAAGCCCCCTGCATTGGGAGCATGGAGTCTTAGCCACTGGACCACTAGGGATACCCTTTAAGTGGTACAGAATTCTCAAATGTTTATTCCTTTTGCGGTAAACATTCGTCAAATCCTGGTGTTTTGTGGCTGTTCAGCTTCTAAGTCATGTCTGAATCTGTGACCCCATGGACTGCAGCACACCAGGCTCCTCTGTCCATGGGGATTCTTCAGGCAAGAATACTGGAGTGGGTTGCCATGCCCTCCTCCAGGGGATCTTCCCAGCCCAGGGATCAAACCCAAGTCTTCCACATTGCAGGCAGATTCTTAACCATCTGAGCCACCAGGGAAGCCCAAGAATACTGGAGTGGATTCCCTATCTCTTCTCCAGGGCATCTTCCTGACCCAGGAATTGAACCAGGGTCTCCTGCATTGCAGGCGGATTCTTTACCAGCTGAGCCACCAATGACTAGAGAGCCTCAACTGGCCTCAGGCATTTTCTTCAAAGTGGAATTAGGTGTCAAATTTGTAAACAGAAAGCTCCCCACATTAGCAGATGCAAACTAGTATACATAGAATGGATAAACAAGGTCTTACTGTATAGCACAGGGACCTATATTCAATATCCTGGGATAAACCATGAAAAAGAATATGAAAACATGTATGTATAAGTATAACTGAATCACTTTGCTGATTTAAATCATTCTAAAATAAAAATTCACTTAAAATGGGAAATTATTGCTGGTATATTCATATTTGTTCATTATCTGCTCATTAAAGATAACGAGCAAAAATAGTTCATGCCTCAGCTAAGCTTGAAAGAAAAGACTGTATACGTACTCTACATGGTATTGTTTCACCTGTGTGACAGCCATATCCCTTAGGTCTAATGTTCATCCTTAAATTCTCTTCTTGCAGGTGGTCTGTGTGGAACCATTTGTAGAAATTGCCAATTGTAATTGGAAGAGTAGGCAGCAGTAAAAGTAGGTCAACCCCAAGGAATTGAGTGTTTTGAAGGAAGTAACACGGTGAAGAGAAAGCATATTTGTCGGACTGTGAGGAAACCCTTCATGGCCGCCATCAGTGCTATGCGGACTCTTCAACATATTTCAGTAGGAAGGGGGCCACTGCCACTGAGGGACGTGATAAAGAAAAGCAGTCCAGTTACCTTAGAGAGGAGAGTCCTTGATTGGTTGGTTTAAATCCGTTATCTTTATCAGTAAAATGAAAGCGCATCTTCTGCATGTTGTCAGCTTAACCTGTGAAGGAGAGCATATCATTCTTTATTGTTCCGTCCACTGAAACCTAGACATTTGCTCGTGATGTTTCTCAACACGTTTTGTTTTTCGATGGAGAAATTTATACATAAATGCTGAGCACTCCTTGCTTCTATGTCACAGCACTCTTTGTCCAAGACCATTCCCCTGTGAACTGCATTCTATATAGTTAAATTATTCATCAGAAAATATGCAAATTCTATAAGAACTGGAACCATGTCCTATCTATCACTTTATATCTAGCACTAGATACAAAAAAGACTTTCAACTAATGCTTGTTGAATGCATGAAGAGTAAGTAATGAATGAGCACACGAATTAAACAATAGCAACTGCAAATGAAGTGTTCATAAATGAACAGTAATGAAGAACTATGAAAATTATGAAACACCAGGTAGACTCAATTATATGTGACCATTTAAAGTATGATGGATGTGATGTCAGTAAATAACAAGAAGGAATGCTCAACTAAATAATCAGCATTCAGTGATATAAAAATTCTAAGCTACTATAAAATTTTTAAAATGGTAAAACTGTATTTTTACATGCAAATTGACTGGAAAATTGGGGGAAAAAATACCCCAATGACTAGGTATAAAATATGATTAATGAAGTCCCTCAAGAGAAAGTACACTTAGTAAACTAACATATTGAAAAGTCTGCAATCTCAATAATAAGGAATAAATAGAATTAGAAAAATGTAGCATGGTACCATTTTTCGCTTACTGAATCAGACATTAAAACCTGTTGACAGCTCATGCTTTTCCAGAGCATACTAAAAAATGGTAAAGTCAGTCATACTTTGGCCATAGCAAAGTAAATGAGCACTATTCCTTTTGGCAAACAATTTTGCAATATGTTTCAAGTATTGTAAACATGTTTGCATTCTTTGGTCTCATATCCCATTTTGTAAAGACTCACCCATTTGAAATAGCACACAAGAAATGCCTGTCTGTATTCACTGCATTTTATCTATAGAAGTGAAAACAGACCTAGAAATGTCCAAGAATAGGGGGGAAGTTAAGTAATTTTGGAACATCCACTCAAAAGAGTATGAAGGAGCAATCTCAGTGAGAGTTATGGGCATGAAAAAATTATGGATAAGAAAAAAAGTACAACATTATATACGTAGTATGATGTGCAGCTATGTTAAAATATCTGGGGAAAGTGGGATGGAATTATTTTTATAAAAGGAAGAGAGGACACCTTTATTTCTTGCTTCTTCCATCCCATAGTCTGGAACAGAGATTTATGAGTTCCTGAGACTCTTTCACCTTGATGTGGAGGGTGGCCCTGAAGGAGAGTCAAGCCTTGAGCTTGAAGTCTGAGGCCCTGGCAGACGCAGTGAAGCTGCCCTGGGAGGAATATGTCAGATTACTTGTCTCGCCTTTTATTATTTAAGCCTCAGCTGTTTGGGATTTTCTGTTACTGTTAGTTAGTTTTTGTTTTTGCTAAATGCATCTGAATCTAATCCTAACCCATATGGAATAAAAAATAATCTAGGATTCATTCTATATTTAGCATGAATAAGCAATTTGAAGTTCTAATTAAAATTTTAAACGGGATGTTAATATTTTTATTCAGAACATAGTCTGCCATACTGCATCACTGAATATCACATATTATTTTTAAAGTGTTCTATTTATCAAGGTGTTTACCAAAATAAGAAATGGTACCCTGCAATATTTTGTCATCATTAGTAATCATTAAATTCCAAAGTTTTGTGAGTAACTAATCTGACTTAATTCATATTCTTTCTTGCTTCTAGTTCATTCTAACAATGAGAGCAGTCCTCTATTTTCAGTTTATTTCTCTTTGTTTCAGAACCATCATGTTCCTCTCACGGGAACTGGCTAACTGTTTAGTTTTGGCAGCCACAAAATATGTTCCCAGGACAAACAGCCTGTGTACACTGTGAAGTATACACAATTCCCAGCTCAGAATAATGCTACATGCTAACAAGCAGATGCATACAGCTGGCTTTTTAGAAGACTTGGCAAAGTTCACTCTTTGTTCAGCTTTCTTACAACTAATCCTTCTAAGATTTTTCTGAATATTTTACACTGGACTTACTTTATACAAGAACATCTAAACTGAGAAGAAAATTGAATACATACACTTGGTACGTATATAATGATTACGTTTCAGGGCTTTTTTTTTTTTTCACTTGGGGCATCAAAACCTCAGTGTCATTAATTTTTAGAATTAAATATTATGGGTGATAATTACAACAAATCAGGTATAATGAGGCATTAAGAAAAGTCAGAAATGTTTATTAAAACAAGTGTTAAGTTGATGAAATAAAAAGCAAAAAGATTTTATTTTGGCAGATCAGCTAGATCTGTGAATGTGAAGAAAAGCAAATTTTGCAGTTTCCATTTGACTATACACAAAAAGAATGGTATGCTAATTAAAATATTTTTCTTCACCAATTCTATGCTACATGGTCAAAGAACACAGTTTCTACTTAAGTATTTATAATCTAATTGGTCAGAGCTCAAAGATACAGAGAAAGGAGAGAAAAAAAAATAAGTACAGAGGAAGAAAGGAAAGAAAGAGGGAGAAAAGAAAATAGACAATACTATGACAAGAAATATTGCAGTTAATTTCTCTAGGAAATCTATGTGAATATCCACTAAATGGTAAAGAAAACCATATTTTACATCTATATGTACACATACATGCATCCCAATACATATGTATATATATTTCTTTTGAAGAGCCATATATGTATTCCTCATCATTTTAATTTATATATATATGAGCAATTAAAAAATAGGCTCAATTCAAAAATAGTCAATGAAGTATTTTTTACTGGGGTAAATGTAAAAAATTGTACACAAGAGTCTGAGTCAATTGATTTTGCACAAGTTTTCCTGATAGACTAGTTGAGAAACTATTCACTAGGAAGATAGATAACTCAGTAGTCACTATTTCTATCAAGCTACAGTTAGGAATTTTTCAAAACTGCAATCAGGAATATAGTCAGAAAAAAGTAATACAGTGGATAGTAAATTAAGAGTTAAAAAGTCACCGATTCAGCTCAAATGACCTGTCCCCTAAGCAGCCTGTTTTAACAGCTGACCTGTTTCCCTTGAG
Organism: Odocoileus virginianus; assembly: GCF_023699985.2. Classification (NCBI taxonomy): domain Eukaryota; kingdom Metazoa; phylum Chordata; class Mammalia; order Artiodactyla; family Cervidae; genus Odocoileus; species Odocoileus virginianus. The sequence goes on along the minus strand of NC_069685.1, from coordinate 31,004,502 downwards.
CAAACATGGCAGTTGGTCATGGCTCTGATATGACGCCCTCTAGCTCACATTGTGATTTTTTGTGTAATCTTATATAGGTTATTGACCCAATCTCCTACATGGTTCCGCTTCCTCCAGTCTTATTTCTCTCTGAGTGTGTGTGTATGTGTGTGTGTGTGTGCTCAGTCTGGACCATAGCCCACCAGGCTCCTCTGTCCATAGAATTTTCCAGGCAAGAATACTGGAGTGGGTAGTCATTTCCTACTCCAGGAGATCTTCCCTTCCCAGGCATCAAGCTCACGTCTCTTATGTCTCCTCCATTTCCAGGCAGATTTTTCACCACTGTAACACCTGGACACTAGATTTCTCTGATCCAGTGGTTCTCAAAATGAGTGTGCAGTGGGATCAACTGAAGGGCGCATAAAACCATGAATTGGTGAGTCTCCATCTCACCATTTGGATTCAGTAGCTCTGGGGTGAAGCCCAAGAATTTGCATTTTTGAACAAATTCTTAGACAGTTCCTGTTCTGCTGGTTCTGAGAACATTTGGAGAGCCACTGACTGGTCTAATCGCTTCTCTCCCAAGGAGACAGAGAACTTCAAAAACAAATACCCAAGGATGTTTAAAGAGTTATCTTAAATATTCTATACTACAAAATGCACTCATTTACGTGGCACCTACCTAGTGGGGCCTATTTCTCACCAGTCCCTTCTTTCACATCCAGAAACAGTCATGTTAAACTGTGTTTGGAATTCTCTAATAAGCTTTCCTCCTCTTCAGGGCCTTTATCTCTCTTCTTCCTAGCACACTTGTTTCTTTTACATTTTAGGTAGCAGATTTTTCTCCTTTCAGGAAGCCTTTCTGCCTTCATCAGAGGTGTGGCTCCTATGTATTCTCTTGAGTGCCTGTGTGCTCAGGGATCAGTTATGTCCGATTCTTTGCAACCCCATGGAATGTAGCCTATCAGGCTCCTCTCTGTATGGGATTCTCCAGGCAAGAATACTGAAGTGGGTTGCCATTTCCTCCTCTACAAGATCTTTCCAACCCAGGGACGAACCAGCATCTCCTGTGTCTTCTGCATTGGCAGGTGGATTCTTTACCACTTAGCCACTTGGGAAGCCCCGTTCCCTGAGTACTCAGCTACTAATTTAGTGTGGCGATGATACAATAGCTCTTCACTCAATTAAACAGTCTATAATGGGCAGTGGCAGCATCTCTTTGGTTAACTACTATTTTGCATGGATTTAACATGAGCCAGCTGCTCCATAAAAATCTGTGGAGTGGAGGAATGATTTAATGAATGAATTAAATGATAGGTCCTAGTTTACATATTGGGCTTTAAGCTTGTGAGATAAGAATTTAGTGTGTGGATCTATGTCTTCTTCTGTGGCATCCCGAATAGTCCCCTGCACATGGTAAGTGCTATATAGTGATGATTTGGTTAAAAGAAGAGATGAATGGATATAGTGATGGATGAAAGGAAAGGGGGAAGCTTGGAAACAAGACACACAAACAAATACCTAGAAATAGGTATGGTATTTGGAAAGACAAAGTAGGAATCTTCTTATATTTATCAAAAAAACAAATTCTCTGAAATAGATTCAGTGAAGCTAGCCCATACAAGGAAAGTAGTGGCAACTATCTATAATAGAAAATTGGAAAATACCTTTTTGAGGGGGTGTTCCATCATGTGAAAGTATAGTAATACAAGATGTTAAGTCTTAGTAGAAAAGTATTCCTGGAAGATGTATAGGGAGAGATGTTCCCACCAGAAACAACATTCATATTAATAGAGGAAGTGGCAATATCGCATTACATTTATGTAAGTAAAGAGCCATAACACAAGAATATTCAGACACTGGCTTCAGCTGTGGCTGCCATCTGGTAGGAAACAGTGTGGGAAAAATGAGAGCAGTGACATAGGAAAATAAATCATAGGCCTGGGAACTGGAAAATCAGGGTTCTGTTCATGATTTTAGCTGCTGAATTGCTACATGAACTTGAATGTGCTGAGTGTTTTAGTTTCCTCATCTATGAAGTGGGGCTGATAAAATTTCCAGTAAGACTATGCACAAATGAACGAGTATCTGTCAATTGGGAAAGCCCTCTGATACTCGTATAACCTCGGATACTGTTTTTTCCCCAGTCTTAGTTTTCCCTGTATTCGAGTATGGATAAATTTCCTGTTATTTTGCAGTTTTATGGAGTCTGTGTTTTATAGAGAGCTACATTTTTCAAGCTGCTGACTACAGTGATTATTCTTGCCTTCAGTGAGAAATTCTGCAGATAACAGAAATAATTGGAATGGAGCAGCTGCTAGCTTTCCCATTTTTTAAAAGACAATCATGAATGGTTTCATTTTGTGTATTATTTGCTGCTCTTACATTCACTTTTCTTGCAGCCTCGAACTAAAGGCTTTCTGTTATAAGTCTATAGAGATTAAGAATATAATTAAGAAGCAGCAGAACTTGTCGTTGGCACAGCCTCCAGTAAAGATGGCAGAAAAAAACACCATTGAGCAGGAAAGACAACTTAAACCAGCAGTCATCTACAGAAAGGCAATGCAAACACAGGGGGAAAGGAGATCCAGGGAGAAATATTTGACACACAAGAACGACTGTCCAACCTCTCAGGGGGAACTCGGCAACAGAAGCAGGCAAATGCAGCTGGCATATAACTTGGGAAGATAAACTTGGGCTTTTCCATATACCTCTAGTAACTGCTATGTTGATTGTCTCTGGCTCCTTGGATATTCAGGAGGGTGAGTCTTGCAAAGCATTTACTGTGTTCCAGGTAGAACTTTTCAATAGTAGCTTTGCTTACGTGATTCCCCTAAGCCATGTCTTTTCCTTTCCTTTCCCTAATTCTTCAGCACTTCGGTGGAGACGCCTCAAACCTTTCTCAGGTAGAAGTATCTCCTCTGTCCTCATGTCTCTAATAGGACAAGAATCTCATTGTGTCAAGATTATCTTATCTCTCCAGCATTATGTGAACTTCTTAAGAACAGAGATCTTATTCTCCTTCATGTCTGCACTGCTAGCGCCTCACCCAGCGTTCCCACCACATAGTAGAAGCTATCACTGTACAAATGTTGGGTGGCATCTCAACCTTTGGATAAAAAGGGAGAAATGCATGACTCAGTGCCAGCTGACATCATCAAGCACTGCTATCATTTCCTTACGTAAGATGAAGAACATTTCCGTTTTATCAGGAGTGTCATCTGTGTTTATGGAAACCTACATACTGCCTCTTTGAGAATTCATAAGTAGCTGTTCTCTCCTCATATTCCTACAAAGTCAAAGCAATAAAGCATCTTACATCACAGACTTGGCATTAGATTAGCTCCATGAGAGCATTTTCCATATAAAGATCAATGTAGAAAAATCTAGAGCAATTACTAATTAAATGGGGAGAAAATGTTTTCCTGACTCAGAGCCAATAGATCAGGTTCATTGGCAAGATACTCAGCATCTCCCTCCAGCAAAGTGCCCTGGTTTTCAGGGAACTAAGGTTATTGAATTTTTAGAAAGACTTGGGGCCCCCTAATTTGAGAGATGAACCTGGGGCAGGTGGATATCCAGTTTTGGACCGCTACAGGGCTTTTCTTCTTGTAGCAGGCACTCAACAGATCCTTAACAAATAAATATAAGATCTGGAGGATACAGATCTTTGGGGGAAAAAAATCTCTTTGAGCTTGTGATCTGGGCAATTCCAAATTGAAGCTACCAGATACATTGCAGTCTATAGCCAAGTCACTAACCGCTTTCACTGTGCCAAATGCTGAACTGTAGAAATTATGACACTCATTTATGTAATGATGCCTACTAATAATGCCCTGGTTTTCAAGAATGACTAAATAAACAACACTGGAGACTTTACCAAATTGCATCTTACCCGATTTGTCAATGTGAAGAAACAGAAATATATAGACATAAACTGAAGATTTTGTTTTTTCTACATTTTTCTACTTTTATTACGTCTTCAGGATGCTTTTTGTCCTATGTGCTATGCTGTTTGGACCTGATTGCTCTCTTTTAAGTAATGATGAGCAGTAGTTTACATGGATTTTAGACATTTAAATTAATCTTTGGCCAGGTGATTTCTGGAGAAATCCAACTTTCTCCAAAACTAGTCTAGAACTGAACCCACAGCATCTCTGAGTTATGCTCATATAGCTATGACATTTGTGACAGTCTGCTTAGAATCACATTGTCTTTTTTGTGATTATATTCTCCGAGCATTAAAACAAACAAAAATCTTTGGTGGATGGTGAAGTGCTGAGGAAACCAGAATTTGGATCATAGTTTCTGAATTTTTCACTGGATAAAACAAGTTTTAGGCGGCAGCTGTTTCCTGTTTGTCTCATTGTTTTGGCTTCAGGGCTTCCCTGGTGGCTCAGTGGTAAAGAATCTGCCTACAATGCAGGAGATGCAGGCGACAAGAGTTTGATACCCAGGTCGGGGAGATCCCCTGGAGAAGGAAAATGGCACCCACTCCAGTATTCTTGCCTGGAGAATCCCATGAACAGAGGAACACGGTAGGCTAACGTCCTTAGAATCGTATAGAGTCGGGCATGACCAAAGCGACTGGGCATGCATGCTGAGGACTGTTTATGTCATAGAAATCCTCCCTCAAATCTACATTCTTATGGTCAAGTCTATGATTACTTTAAATAAGTAAACTGTTTGAATTGGAATTGATGTTTTCCATCCTAAATGCATATATACCCACATCTACACATAAATTCTATAATCCTAAACTTTACATTAAAAATTATGCTTTCTTAAAGTAATAGTTGATACTTAAATACGAAATAATCATTTATGTCAACTCTGGTAAATGTTTTCTGACTCGGATTTTTTCAAGTGAATCTTTCTTTCCACACTTTTACTGCCAAGCATGTTCTTGTTCTGGCCAAGGAGGGTAAAGAAACCTCTGTGAAAACTGTTAGATATTTAAGTCACAATAAATATGCCCTCAAAAAAAAAAAAAAAGAAACTTAAAAAAAAAATCCTTCAGTGTATAGTGTATTGACTTTTCTCTAAAAAGAAGGGAAACCTCCAAGAAACTCTATTTCTCAAACACCTTCCCCAGTTTGTACAATAAACTCAGCACATACATGATATGACAGAGTCTAGAAGAGTATGCTGCCTAATTCCTCACCCTAAAACAATCCTAAAACCCTTGTGAATTGTGATTTAGCTGTCTTTCTCTCTCATGTGCCTAAATTAAAAACAAAACAAGACTCTGCCCTGCAAACCACTTTTTTAATAAAATATAATCCCTTTCCTGGTCACCTGAGTTCGCCTTTTCCTAATCTTTGCCAGCATACATGCACACACACACACACACACACACACACACAGCGTGATGGAAATGCAAGGGGACACAAGATAGAAAAAATAAGGAGGATCTGATTTCCTTCTTCAGAGACTGCACAACAGGATACATTAGGAAATTAATTTTAGTCAATTCATGTGACTGTAGCTTTGGAGAAGCTGAAGCCTCGGAATAAATCACTTTCCCTAAATGTAATGTGAGAAGATTCCACCCAGAGACAAAATGCCACTATTAGAATGGCAAAGAGCACAAGGGTGTCTGGACAGAACCTGTCCTGAATCCCTAATGTGCCTGAAAAGCCCAAGTGTTGTTCAGCAGCCCGAGTCAGCGGCTATCCTGTAAGAAGGATTAAAGCTTGCATTTGAAGCTTCCAGAACTCACCTTGTACATGTATCACTGCTGAAAACCTTTTCTCTTTTCCATTCTGTAGTTTTAAAAATAGCTGGCAAACAATAAGTAGTACATCATAAATCAAAGCTACAAGCAGGGCATGAGTTAGAGTCAGACCATTGTGATAAGAATTTCCACAGCAAAAACCCAGTTCATCATTATTCAAACAGATGAATGTAATCATTAACATGAGCACTTAAAAACAAAATTCTCCTGATTTTTTCAATTAGTGCTTCCACTCACAATTAGAGCAGTTGTGGGAGTAAACATCATACTTCCAGAAACTCCATTCACAGTAGGAAGAAGAGGTGGGAACTTTGCACCTCAGTAAACAAAAATTCTTGTCTGTTTAATCTAAACTCTGTCACTTATTGAAGGAAATTAGGAAAAGCAATTTTCTTCATGTCATTCTACCCCAAAATATAAGAACACACACTGGGCAGAGTATCACACCAAGATGAAATACTACCAATTTAGAGAATTAGGAAAAGCTTATTCTCTTTTTAAAATTTTTTTCATCTTTTTTACCTATACCATGTGGCATGTGGGATCTGATTTAAAAAGTAGAAGTAGCAAAATCCACGTCATTTCCCAAATCTATTAAAAAACCGCCACATGTCAGTTTCAGGTGTAGTTCATATCAAGAGCCATCAGAACTCTCGGGGCAGCCAGAGGGTCGGCACCAGTGATTCAGCAACCCTTGTTCTCTGGAACAAGATGGTTACAGCACTGAAGGCGGCAGGTCCTGTAGGGCAAGAAAGGGAAGCCCTTTGGGGACAACATTTCTGTCTGTCCACTACAGTCACCTCTGAAGAGGAACTAATGGAGCCTTCCATTATTAAGTCCTGAGAGATAAACACAATGCTACTCTAAACCAGACGTCAGAAAATTCTGCAAAGGACCAGACAGTGAGTTTAGGCTTTGCAGCCCACATTACTGATGTCACAGCTCTTCACCTCGGCCATCAGTGATACATAAAGCAATGAAGGCACTGTGATCCAATATAATTTTGTGTAGAAGAGCAGATAGTATGCTAGATTTAGCCTGTGGATTTTGCTTTGCTGATGCCTGTTCTAGATTGTCTGGTCTGGAACATATTTCTCAGTACTACTGAAGAAGATTCTTGATGCATTTTCTCCATATATCATAAAGAACAGAAGAGTGGAGACTCTACAGAATAAATATTGGGACCAATGAAAGCCTGGATGCATACATAGATCAGAAAGCAGAGACACAGAGAGTTACAGCACCTCACAGCCATTTCCAAGCTTTTGAACTGAAAATAAGAATAGTCTGTAATGATTAATGAAGTCTTTAAAGCAAGAAGCTGCCCTCTTAGACCACATGTAACAACACGGGATGCACAGTAGACTCCTTACGCTGTCTCATACCCATTCCCTTAACTTCACTGTTTGAAGTTTACCAACAGTTTAGACTCAGAAAGAGTTAGAGGCAAATCAAAATGCATTGTCCATTATTTTTAGTTCATTGTGTGTGAGTTATAGTAAAATACAGGTCTTATTAGAATATTTCTGATTGGTCATTCTTACGTTGTTATTTCTTTTTAAATTCTGAGTTAAATATCCCTGTCAGATATTGTTAAACGTACTCCCTTAATAAGCCATATTCTACCCACCTAATATAGAAAAGGCTTCCCTGATGGTTCAGACAGTGAAGAGTCTGCCGACAGTGCAGGAGACCCGGGTTTGATACCTGAGTGGGGAATAGCCCCTGGGGAAGGAAATGACAACCCACTTCAGTATTCTTTCCTGGAAAATCCCATGGATGGAGGAGCCTGGCAGGCTACAATCCTGGTCGCAGAGTTGGACATTACTGAGCAACTAACACTTTAATACAGAAAAGACTTCCAAGTCCAAAATTGAGAAGCATGTTTTAAATTGTTCAATAATGTTTGTTTCCTTCTTATTTAGCTCATAATTCACAATCCACCACTATAACTACCTTAATGAAAGCATCTTTATTTAGCCATCTTTCTAATGCATTCATTTTTAGAAAACCCTATAGGAATTAAATCCAATTAATCTGCTTAGTCTATAGCTACACATATTAAGTAATGAAACTTGGCTAGAGATATTTTTGCATTTTGACTCTACTCCCTCCAAATTTAAGAGCAAAGTTTCAAAAAAGACAATTAAAACTAAGACATGCCCAGAAACTCACTTTTTTGCTCTCTAAAACAATTAATTTTTTACCTTTGCTGTTTGACAAATTAGGAAACCTATGAAACCAACGTATGAAGTCTATATACAAGATTAGACCAAAAGCTTAGGCGGTACCTAGAAGGAGATAGATTTGTGGATGAACACATATTTGAGTAATGCTGAAGTATGCAAGCTGCCTTTTAAAAAATCTCTGTATAAGCTCTGCTCTTCTTCCAGGGAAATGTGTGAATTACTAGAGAAGCAGCTGTAGTTTTAAGGACTATGCCCAGCAACTGGGCTTAATACAAGCATGAAAAATAAACCACATTGTCTTGTAATGGAAGCAATTTGATGGTTTTAATTTCATACATTAGCGATATATTCTCTAAAAATGATCATAATACTTGAGGAATATTTTTGTGGGTATAGTTGTTCTTTTTATAAGATTGCATTTGCAATTAAGCAGTCTCTTGTATCCTGCTTTTCTTCTTGCTTCCTGCTCCTTCATTTTTCTAATGCAGTCCATTGGGTAGAGAAAAGCAGAGTTCTGAGTTTCTACTTTACAATTATGCTAAGATCCATCAAGGGCTTCCCAGATGGCTAGTGGTAAAGAATCTGTCTGCCAAGCAGGAGACCTGGGTTTCATCCCTGGGTCAGGAAGATTCCCTAGAGTAGGGAATGGCAACCCACTCCAGTATCCTTGCCAGGAGAATCCCATGGACACAGGAGCCTAGCAGGCTACAGTCCATAGGGTTGCAAAGAGTTTTACAAGACTGAAGTGACTTAGCATGCAAGATAATTGGAAGTTCACTCAGCATAGCCTCTTGTGATTACAAGTAGGGGCTCTGAAGCTAGGCTGCTTCTGTTTGAATTCTGTCTCTGGCACTTTTTCTGTGACCTTAGTCAAGTTAGTTTTTCTTCTTTGGCCTCAATTTTCTCTAATAATAGGGCTTCTTTCTTAGACATGTTATCAAGATTAAATGACCCAATATTTGTAAATTTCTTAGAACAGTAAGTAGTATGTACCGTTTCCTGCGTGTGTGCTAAGTCACTTCAGTCGTGTCCAACTCTTTGTGACCCCATGTACTGTAGCCTTGCAGGCTTCTCTGTTCGTGGGATTCTCAGGGCAAGGATACTGCAGTGGGTTGCCATGCTCTCCTCTGGGGGATCTTCCCAATGCAGGCATCAAACCTATGTCTCTTATGTCTCCTGCATTGGCAGCCAGGTTATTCAACACTGGTGCCCCCTGGGAAGCCTATGTACCTCTTCAGTGTTTGTTAAATAAAGCATATTTTCCTTTTTTTAGCAGTACATAGTGCAGGCTACTGTGAATATTATACTGTATAATACATATATTATACAGTATAATATAACCCCTTATACAAAAGGTAGACAAGAAGATAAGATTCAGTCAAAGTATGTTAGTTGCTCAGTCACGTTTGACTCTTTGCAACCCCATTGACTGTAGCTCTCCAGGCTCCTCTGTCCATGGAATTCTCCAGGCAAGAATACTGGAGTGGGTCACCATTTCCTTCTCCAGGGGAACTTTCTGACCCAGAGATCGAACCCAGGTCTCCTGCATTACAGGCAGATTCTTTATCATCTGAGCCACCAGGGAAGCCCAAGTTTCAGTCAAGGTCCTGCCCAAATTAGGATCAGTTATAAACAATAAACATTCCTTATCCTTAGATCCTAGATTAATACCTATAGATAGTAGGCGATCAATGGATATTTGTTGCATGGGTGAGCGTGATCTCAAGGCTTGGATTTGGGCCAAGTATCTACCATTCAGTCTGAAACCAAAATTATGTATGATTATTCAGATAAAGTAATTGAAATGCTACTGCATCTAGGAGCAAAATCCTGTAGACAGATGTTAGGACTGGATGATGGGAATTTTTGCTCTGTTCTTGTGTCACAGGAAATTACCACAAACCCAGAAAGGCCCAGGAGTAGGAATAGATGAGAATTAAAGGTGGAAATGAGACAGAACAAAATGAAGACTAGTGTTTGATGAGTTGTAGTCAGTAATTGACACAAAATATTAGTAATACACTCTTGGCATTTATAGGGACTTGAAACGTCATTTAAGTGTGTTTCTCCTGTTGTTCAGATAATGTTTATATATTCAAAAAAGCGGATATGTTTCCTTGTTTTGATTCTTTCCAAGTATGGGAAAAACTCTTTCCCAAACATGCTTTGTTTTCAGATCATTTGAATGAGTTAGATATTATTTGTTTCAAAATGCTAAACTCTAACACTGCCCATATTTTCACATTATAGTAACTCAACAAAAGGATGTTAATTTTTCTTTCTCTGTAGCCTAGTGTTATCTCAGTAGCCACGTATGTAAGTTTTTCAATTTTTTCCCACCTATCTATGGTAACACTAAGTGCGTTGTTTAAAATTTCAAGAAGTCAAATTGCAGCTTATACAGTGAACAAGTTTCTAAAATATCAATATTTGGCATTGAAATGGCTTGTGTCATGAGGAAATGGGGTTTCCAGTCATTGAATATATTCAGAAGATGAAAGGTAACATTTGAGGATGACCTAGAAATATTTATATATCAAATAAATAGTGTAATAAATAACAAATAAAATCATGTCTACTTCTGAGAGTCTGAATCTGAAAGTTGGTTCAGCCAAATAATTATCAAGGATTTAGCAAAGAAACAGTCTCTTGACTTTCTGCTGATATCTTCTAGTGGGAAGGGGAGTTAAATACACAACAAATAGCTTCATTTGCTTTCATTATCAATCCCTTGTTATCTGTAGTGCCCATGATTGTACTGGCCCTAAAAGACAGGATATAGAATGAGACTGGATTTCTGACAATCTGAAAGTCATGAGATATTTATTTCTTCAGAGGAAAAGAGGAAGTGCAATGATTCTTTTACTCCCCTTATTAGAACTATAACCATTTAAATTATGATTTTAGCCTAAATTGGATCATTCCACAAAAGACACCAAACATTCCCACCTCTACTTCATTTAGAATGTTTCCCTGATGACCGTTTGTTTCAAGGATATTGTACTATTTTAAATAACAGCACTGTTGTTTGAATTGTGTGTGTAATATTTTGAGCTAAGAGAATGGACTGAGATAAATCTTTCATTAAGACGTAAAAGTTAGGCTTATGATTATGTATAAGACAATTACTTCTCAAAATTATTTTCATCAAAACCCATTCATTGGGTGAAAATAACTTTTTCTAAAAGCAAAGTAAACAGAAAATACATATATACTCATTATCTACACCCTGAAATTACAACACTCAATAGCAACATAATAACATAATTAAAATGCAGTCATGAATATAGTTTTATCAGAATTTCTAATCAAAAAAATCCTGTTTGATTGCTTTTTTTAAAATTCATGTAATAAGGCAGACACTTGGCAGTATATCTTCTGCAATGATTTTCACCATCCATGAAAAATCATGGTGTACATTTCCTGATGGGTAAAATGATTTTTACTTTAGTATTTCTTCCTCCTTCTATCTCCTACCTGAAACCATTATACCAAATTCTTCATCTTTAGGGTTACTACACATCAGAGAGGTCATCATTCATAAAGTTCATGTGTAGGTTTGGAGTTTGAAGCTTGTTATAGTAATAATCATGGAGTGTAGAACAAGAAAGAAATCAAAGCAGAATAAGAAGGCTATATAACTTAATTACTGACTTTGCTGTTACTTGAATAACTAGAATATCATAATTCCTTTTTAAATGATAAACCTGATTCTGTGAGTTCTAGGAGAACCTGATTTTGATTCCATTTATCATTCATGTTATGTTCAGAACAACATTGCTCTACTTGGGAAAAACTGTTCCTCCTTGACTAATTAAGTGGCCCAGGTGGAGGTTTGCCAGGCATGGTTTCACTCCTACTTCCATCTGACCACAACCAAGGGACCACGCTATCTTACCCTAGAGATTGTATAGGGCGTGGTTGGATGATCCAGGTTCTGTTCATCTAAATTTATTGCAGGATTTTATGAACTAGGAGCTACATCTTCAAGATGAGATCTGAGATCAAAACTGGGAGCCTTGAATTATACTGAGCAGAGAAGGGCTTCAGTTAAGATGCTATTGATTGTAAACTAGAGGAAAAAAATAAACTCAAATTCTTATATGTGAGGCGGCAAATGGGCGGTGACATCAGTGGGAAGGGCAGAGTAAGAACCTTCAAATATTCTCTCCTCAACCAAAGCAATGAGAACACTGGCAACAATTGTATTTTTCAAATACCTGCTAAATATATACATTTCTAGATCTGCAGCATTTTTTTTGTACCTCAAAATACAAACCACCTAGAAGACTTAAGATTATAAGCCCAATGTATCGTTTGTTACAGACTTCAGTTCCATTGTAAGAGTGGATTTTTTAAGTGAAATACGAAGCATGCTCATTTCCTCGATCTCTTTGAAGTAAAAGGAAAAGGATTGCAGTGCTGCTGGCTCATGATTGTAGATGGAAGGGTCTGTCAGCCCACACCGAAAGCCCCCATTTTCACAGATTTATAACTTTAATAATCCAGATGCACTCATTGGAAGTATTTAATATGCAATAGGTAGCACCTTAACTAATTATCTGCATATGAAGGGTTTTCTGATGTATTTAATAAGAAGTGTAGAGGTTCTTCAAGCATTAAACTAGAGTTGACATTTTATTTCATTTATTTTCCATGTCAAAAAATCCACTCTTACAATGCAACAAAGTTTTTTAAATCGACTTTTTTAGAACTGTGGAGATTAACCAAAATCTTGCAACAATCTGGGAGTGTTTATTTGGGGAAAATGCCTGAATTTCAGGAACAGCAGAGCCTTGTGGCATTCTAGTCTGCCCTGTTCCCAGTTCCATCTGCCAAATTCGATGGTAGCCTTAAAAACCAACAATCCCACTATCATGGTGATAACTAGCAATCTAACAGCCACTGAAAGGGGCGGGATGGAGCTAGAGTGCCCTCAAAGGCCTATTCCCAGATAACTCTCATTATTTGATTTGTCTGGAAGTTCCCTGGAAAATCCCATTCCAAATATTGTCTTTATTTAGTCAGAATCAGAGTTCATCTAGTGTAAACAGTTGTTTTTTCCCAGGTGCATTTGATGAAGATAATCAACAGCATTTATTCTAATGTGGCAGAACAATTGGGACAAAAAACAAGCAGATGAAAAAACTTAAAAGAAAAAGCTGAAGAGTGAATGTATCTAGGAAGGCCTAACCCTAGAAAAGAACACTGTGTACATGCTCAGTCGTTCAGTTGTGTCTGACTCTGTGCAACTCCATGGGCCCTCCCTCACCAGGCTCCTCTGTCTGTGGGATTTTTCAGGCAAGAATGCTGAAGTGGGTTGCCATCTCCTCCTCCAGGGTATCTTCCTGACCCAGGGATCAAACCTATATCTCGGAGTCTTTACCCCTGAGCTACCTGGGAAGGGCTTCTAAGAGCTCCAACATGTTCCTGGGAATTAGAAGTCTATGTGTATGCCTAAGTCTGCGTGCATGCCTGGAGAAGATAAAGAAGGCTCTGACTTACTTTGAGGTTCCATGTGAGCAGGAAATAAAGGTTAAGGAAGAATTATAAACTGCCTGTCTGTATGTTGAGGTCATACCACTGCATGCATACAGAGCCACTCAGCAAATTGGGAGATATACTGACTTGAGTCACTTAAGGCAAGCTTTCTCTAATCATTACCTGACCATTAAATTAACCATTCAAAAATTCTGGAGACTAAATGCAACAAAGAATATCAATATTAAAGAGTTAGTTTAGCAGTCACTGAACAAAGAATAACAACAACAAGCAGCCACAACAACAATCTCAGCAGATGGGAGGGAATCTAATTCTAGAGTTGCCACATTGTGTTATTTAAAATATCCAAATTGCAAAGAAAAATCATAAGACATGGGGAAAAACTAAGTATGGACTCTATAAAAGAAAAATAAATGACAAGTTGATAGAAACTGTACCTAAGGAAACTAAGACATTGGTTCTACTGATTGAAGATTTTAAGTCATAATTTTAACCATGCTTAATGAACCAAAGAAAACTATGTCTAAAGAACTACAAGAAAATATAGGAAGACTGTCTCATCAAATAGAGAATATCAACAGAAATCTTAAAGATAGGTCCATTGAAATTATGTAGTGTGAGTGTCATGATACATTTGGGTTGCTGTTTAAAATAATAGGGCTTCCCTCATAGCTCCATTGGTAAAGAATCTGCCTGCAATGCAAGAGACCCTGGTTCAATTCTGGGGGTTGGGAAGATCTGCTGGAGAAGGAATAGGCTACCCATTCCAGTTTTCTTGGGCTTCTCTTGTTGCTCAGCTGGTAAATCATCTGCCTGCAATGCAGGAGACCTGGGTTTGATCCCTGGGTTGGTAAGATGCCCTGGGGAAGGGAAAGGCTACCCACTCCAGTATTCTGACCTGCAGAATTCCATAGACTGTGTAGACCAGGGGTCACAAACAGTCGGACACAACTGAGTGACTTTCACCTTTACTTTAAAACAGCAGCAACAACATATATTGAGTAGCTTATAAACAACAAAAATTCATTTTGCACAGTGATGGAGGCTGAAAGTCCAAGATGAATGTGCCAGCTTGGTGAAGACCTTCTTCCAGTTGCAGACTTCTCATTGTATCATCACAGGGCAGAAGGGGCCTGGCAGATCTGTGGAGGTGCTTTTGTAAGACTACTAATCCCATTCATTCTGATAGACAGAGTGCCTGATGAACTATGGATGGAGGTTCGTGACATTGTACAGGAGACAGGGAGCAAGACCATCCCCAAGAAAAGACATGCAAAAAGCAAAATGGCTGTCTGAGGAGGCCTTATAAATAGCTGTGAAAAGAAGAGAAGCAAAAAACAAAGGAGAAAAGGAAAGATATACTCATTTGAATGCAGAGGTCAAGGAATAGCAAAGGAGAAAAAAGAAAGCCTTCCTCAGTGATCAGTGCAATGAAATAGAGGAAACAATAGAATGGGAAAGACTAAGAGATCTCTTCAAGAAAACTAGAGATACCAAGGAAACATTTCATGCAACGATGGGCCCAATAAAGGGCAGAAATGGTATGGACCTAACAGAAGCAGAAGATGTTAAGAAGAGGTGGCAAGAACACACAGAAGAACTGTACAAAAAAGATCTCCAGGACCCAGATAATCACGATGGTGTGATCACTCTCCAAGAGCCAGACATCCTGGAATGTGAAGTCAAGTGGGCCTTAGAAAGCATCACTATGAACAAAACTAGTGGAGGTGATGGAATTCCAGTTGAACTATTTCAAATCCTAAAAGTTGATGCTGTGAAAGTGCTGCACTCAATATGCCAGCAAATTTGGAAAACTCAGCAGTGGCCACAGGACTGGAAAATGTCAGTTTTCATTCCAATCCCAAAGAAAGGCATTTCCAAAGAATGTTCAAACTACCGCACAATTGCACTCATCTCACACACTAGAAAAGAAATGCTCAAAATTCTCCAAGCCAGGCTTCAACAGTATGTGAACTGTGAACTTCCAGATGTTCAAGCTGGATTTAGAAAAGGCAGAGGAACCAGAGATCAAATTGCCAACATTCGTTGGATCATCGAAAAAGCAAGAGAGTTCCAGAAAAACATCTATTTCTGCTTTATTGACTATGCCAAAGCTTTTGACTGTGTGTATCACAACAAACTGTGGAAAATTCTTCAAGAGATGGGAAACCAGACCACCTGACCTGCCTCTTGAGAAATCTGTAATTAGGTCAGGAAGCAACAGTTAGAAAAAACTGAACATGGAACAACAGACTGGTTTCAAATAGGAAAAGGAGTATGACAAGGCTGTGTATTGTCACCCTTATTTAACTTATATGCAGAGTACATCATGAGAAACACTGGGGTGGAGGAAGCACAAGCTGGAATCAAGATTGCCGCGAGAAATATCAGTAACCTCGGATATGCAGATGACAGTACCCTTATGGCAGAAAGCGAAGAAGAACTAAAGGGCCTCTTGATGAAAGTGAAAGAGGAGAGTGAAAAAGTTGGCTTAAAAGTGAACCTTCAGAAAACCAAGATCATGACATCTGGTCCCATCACTTCATGGGAAATAGATGGGGAAACAGTGGGAACAGTGGCTGACTGTATTTTCTTGGCCTCCAAAATCATGCAGAAGGTGACTGCAGCCATGAAATTAAAAGATGCTTACTCCTTGGAAGGAAAGTTATGACCAACCTAGACAGCATATTAAAAAGCAGAGACATTGCTTTGTCAACCAAGGTCCGTCTAGTCAAGGCTATGGTTTTTCCAGTAGTCATCCAGTATGGATGTGAGAGTTGGACTATAAAGAAAGCTGAGCACTGAGGAGTTGATGCTTTTGAACTGTGGTGTTGGAAAAGACCTTTGAGAGTCCCTTGAACTGCAAGGAGATCCAACCAGTCTATCCTAAAGGAGATCAGTCCTGCGTGTTCATTGGAGGGACTGATGCTGAAGCTGAAACTCCAATACTTTAGCCACCTCATGTAAAGAACTGACTCATATGAAAAGACCCTGATGTTGGGAAAGATTGAAGGCGGGAGAAGAAGGGGATGACAGAGGATGAGATGGTTGGATGGCATCACTGACTCAATGGACATGAGTTTAGGTAAACTCCGGGGGTTGGTGATGGACAGGAAGGCCTGGCATGTTGCAGTCCATGGGTTTGAAAAGAGTTGGACACGACTGAGCGACTGAACTCAGCTGAACTGAATCCCATTCACTGGATCTCTACTCTCATGGCCTAGGCACTTCCCAAATACTCTAGCTGCTAATATGATCACATTGGACTTTAGGATTTAAACATGAATTTTGAAGATATGCAAACATTTAGCTATAGCACTGAGAAACCACATAATCAAAACTGTACCCTAGAAAAATATATTTAATACAACAGAATGTAGTGGAGGAAGAATATGGGATTTAAAAAACGGTATAAAAACTAATAGCAAAATGGCACGTATAAACTCTATCTTATCAGTAATGACATGACATATAAATATATTAAAATCTCTAATGAGAAATCAGGCATTGGCAGAATAAAGTAAAAAATATTGCTTAATTATATGTTGTCTATGAGAGATGCATTATCAATTCAAATAAACGAATAGGTGGGCTTCCCAAGTGGTGATAGTGTTAAAGAATCTGCCTGCGAATGCAGGAGACACAAGATGTGGGTTCATTCCCTGGGTCAGGAGGATCCCCTGGAGGAGGGCAGGGCAGCCTATTCCAGTATTCTTGCTTGGGAAATCCCCTGGCAGTGGAGTCTGGAGGGCTACAGTCCACGGGGATTGCAAAGAGTCGGATACGACTGAGTGAATTATTCAAATAGGTATGAAAATAAAAGGACAGAAAAAGAAACCATATAAACAGTAACTAAAAGAGAGCTGGAGTGGCTATAATAATTTCAGAGAAAACAAACTTCATGATAAATTGTTATTAAAGGCAAAGATTGGTGTTTTATAACAATAAAATAGTCACTCCATCAAGAAGACAGAACTATCATAAATATAAACGCACCTGACAAGAGAGGCCCAAAAAGCATGAAAATAAAAGCTGACAGAATTGAGCAGAGAAACAGAGTTCAACAATAGCAGTTGGAAACATCAATACTGCATACTTTCATAAGTGATAGAACAACTAGACAGAAAGATAGCAAAGGAAGAAGAGATTTTAACAACACAATAAACCAACTAGGCCTACACAGCCATGTACAGAACAGTTCCCCCAACAACAGAGGCTTACCTGCTTTTCTCAAGTGCACATGGAACATTTACAAACCATCTATCTGATATGGGACTAGTCTCACACTTGAATATTCATATAACTCCAAAATAAAAATACAAATAAGCCAATAAAGAATGTGCAAAGGGTAAGAACAGACATCTCTCCAAAGATGTATAATAGTCAGTAAGCACATGAAAAAAAAGCTCCACATCATTAATTATAAAACATTGCAATCAAAACCACAATGAGATACCATTTCACACCCACTAGGAACCAAAATAAAAAAGATGGACAGAAACAGATGTTAGTGAGATGTGAAGAAATTAGAACTCTCATGTATTGCCAATGGGAATATAAAATAGTGTAGCAGATTTGGAAAACACAGGAGATTCCTTAACCTAAGCATGGAGTTGCTATGTGATCCAGCAATTTGACTTCTTGATATGCACTCAAAAGAAATGAAAACATGTCTACTCAAAAGCTGCTACAAAGATATCCATAGCAATATTATACTTTGGCCACCTGACACAGAGAACCGACTCATTGGAAAAGATCCGGATACTGGGAAAGACTGGGGGCAGGAGGAGAAAGGGGTGACAGAGAATGAAATGGTTGGATGGCATCACTGACTCAATGGATATGAGTTTGAGCAAACTCTGGGAGATGGTGAAGGACAGGGAAGCCTGGCCTGCTTCAGTCTATGGGGTCGCAGAGTCAGACATAACTTAGTGACTGAACAACAACAAAAAGAAAAAAACTCAAATGTTAATCAATTAAGAATGGATAAGCAAAAGGACATATGTTGTTTAGTTATAAAAAGAAATGAAGTATTAATGCATGTGGCAACATGGATGTAAACATTATCCTAAGTTGAAGATACCAGATACAAAAGAGCTCATGTTATATGATTCCATTTATATGAAAGTTCCAGAATAGACAAATCCATAAAGACAGAAAGTACAGTAGTGATTTCCAGGACCTGAAGAAATTAGGGAAATGGTGAATGATTGCTAAATTATAAATGATATCTTTTCAAGGGATCTAACGTTCTGAGATTATCAATGGTAATGGTGGACAACTTTCTGAGTATACTAAAAAGCTTTGAATTGTACACATAAAAAGGTGTACATTTTTTTGTCATGTGGATTGTATCTCAATTTAAAAAAGGAAAAACAATCTTATACTTAAAAGGTCAATAATATAAGAGACTAATAGCACAGTCTAAGGCTCCCAACATTGTCAAGTACATAAATTTGAACCTGGGGAAGGGTTGGCATCTCCAGAACCACACAGATTGTCAAGCAAATTTGGAAGGAGGTGACATGCTCATGAAAATAAGGCCTTAAGACACTGAATAGGACTTGCAGTTAGAAATAGAGAAAGGGACATAGGGAGGAAATCTGAGACCAACACTGGGTTCACCTATTGCATTCTTTTTCATGGTTTAGTTATCAGAGCCAATTAAATTTCCTTTTTTTCCACTTAAGCCATTGGGTTAGATTTCTGTCACTTGCTAGTAAAACTCTGGAATAATAGCTGTGTTTAAAGAAAAACACTATTCAAAATGACTTAACCCATTATAATACTAAAAATAGGAGTATATTGCACAGTGATGAGTGAAAGTGAAGATACAAGAGGATTGTATTTCAATACCATTGGCCAGAAAGTTGCTAATGGATAATTTAAGCTCAAATCTTTAATAAGATGATTCTGAAATGTGAATAAAATATCTTGATAAGATCAAAGCTCAAAATGTTCAGGAAACATATGATTGTGAATTATCAAGCCTGATTGTTATAAGCAACCTGTGCTTGACTAATCTCTATGTTTTAATGCAGTGAGCAAGCTCTTGTATTACTGCTATGGAATTATTTTCTAGGCCACAGAATAAAGTAGCTCAAACAGTGAATTTCTTTCCACATATAAATATGTCTTATATTTCAGTTTTTTGAGAAATGAAAACTATTTCCCACTATTCCTTTCTTTACTAAATTATTTTGCTTAGCAGAATTTTTAAAAATATTCAGATATTTTTGCTATTAATAAAATCAATTAATCTAGTGAAATAATGCTAGTAATTTTTATTATGTTTCCTCAGAGTGTATTTAAGGGGTCATTGTTACCAAATTCACTATTTTAGTATCTATTAAAATGTACTCAAGGAATGAATTATAAATTACTTACTTATAGAATAATCCCTCTTATACTATTGAAGAATAAAATAATTGAATTTTATACTCCTACCCTCCAGGAGGAATTCATAGTATCCTAAATTAGCCTGATTAATTTTCTAGTAATAAATGGGTATCTGATAACTTCCTGTCCCTAAAGAGATAACAAACAAAATACAAGAAATGACTGAATTATCTTAGTTGATAAAAGAAAATGCACAACACACACACAAATACTAACTTGATTCTAAATGTTATCTAGAATAAGCAATCACTGATAAGTGAACAGATTAATGCACAGATACACACAGACACACAAAACAGAAGCAGATCTGTAAATCAACTATATTTCAATAAAAATGTTTAAAAAAAGATGTGTTGATAGATGTGTTCTATAAAAGAAGATGATCTTCCAAAATTATCTGGGTTAACTGAAGACCAAAACCTAACTTCCTATAAAGATATATATGTGAGTGTTTGAAAGACATAAAGAGACAGAGACAGAGGAAGAGAAAAGATAGATAAAAGATTACAGTTATCCCTCTGTATCTGCAGCTTCTCTTTTCTCGGATTTAACCAACCATTCTGGATGGAAAATATTTGGAAAAAAAATTCCAACAAGTTCTGAGCAGCAAAACTTGAATTTAATGTGTGCTGGCAACTATTTATATAGCATTAACATTGTATTTACAACTATTTGTGTAGTATTCCCGTAATATTAGGTATTATAGATAAACCTAGAGATGACTTAACATATACAGGAAGATATGTGTAGGTTACATATAAACATTGCCATTTTATATAAAAGACTTTAGCATCCATTAATTTTGGCCCTGGGACCAATTCTCCACAGATACCTAGGGTGAGTGTATTTTGAGAAATACAGTTTTCACCCTGGAAATTCCTAATAACAGTGTGACAATACTTGCTCGACTAACAGTACAAAAAGATCCTTTACTCTTTTATACTGCAGTTTGGGGTAAATACACTTTTATTTTTTAAAGCACATTTGAACAATTCTTCTTGAAGTAAAGTCACAGAGAAAATGCAACGATTTATCCAATATACGTGTAGGAATTGCTGTGTGCCATATAAAGTAATTTATTGATATAGCAGGAGTTCTGTTTCTATGTAATCTATGTCTATTGACCAATTCATACTAATTATTTAGCCTTTAGACAATTTTTATAAAATCGATGGCCCAGTCACTGATCAGTTAGATTCAGTCTTTTACACATAGAATATTTCTATATAGCTGGATTTTTGTCAGGAAATAGGTTTAATTTTTATATTGTGTATATTTTGGTTCCTCTATGAGCCTTCATGGGAAATAGATGGGGAAACAGTGGAAACAGTGTCAGACTTTATTTTTCTGGGCTCCAAAATCACTGCAGATGGTGATTGCAGTGAAATTAAAAGAAATTTCATGAAATTAAAAGATGCTTACTCCTTGGAAGGAAAGTTATGAGCAACCTAGATAGCATATTAAAAAGCAGAGACATTACTTTGCCAATGAAGGTCCATCTAGTCAAGGCTGTGGTTTTTCCAGTGGTCATGTATGGATCTGAGAGTCGTACTGCGAAGAAAGTTGAACACCGAAGAATTGATGCTTCTGAACTGTGGTGTTGGAGAAGACTCTTGAGAGTCCCTTGGACTGCAAGGAGATCCAACCAGTCCATCCCAAAGGAGATCAGTCCTGGGTGTTCATTGGAAGGACTGATGCTGAAGCTGAAACTCCAATACTTTGGCCACCTCATGCGAAGAATTGACTCATTGGGAAAGACCCTGATGCTGGGAGGGAGTAGGGGCAGGAGGAGAAGGGAACGACAGAGGATGAGATGCCTGGTTGGCATCACCGACTCAATAGGCATTAAGTTTGAGTAAACTCCGGGAGTTGGTGATGGACAGGGAGGCCTGGCGTGCTGCGATTCATGGAGTTGCAAAGAGTCGGACACGACTGAGCGACTGAACTGAACTGAACTGATGAGCCTGCTTATACAGGGTTTCCCCTAGTAAGGCTGGATTCTGTGTGATAGGTCCATGATAAATCTAATGCAGAAGTAAAATAAAAATAAATAAATAAACAGCATCTGTAGCATAGGAAGAATTGCTTTACATGTTATTAAGAAGAGCTGAATGGCCCCTGTCCCAGCCTAATGGATGAAACATGTTTTTTTGTTGGCTATTATCACTGGGCAGGATTCTCAATACCCATGGGCTGCCAACTCCTAAACTATGAGCATGTCTCCCTAAAAAACGGAGGGTGGCCTTTCAGAGCCATCGCTAATCAATTATTTGTCTCCTCATTTCATACAAGCTTAGCACTACTTGTTTGCTATTTCAGTGATAAACTGAAATGACATACTACTGAGGCCAGCGAGAATTAACATTCTTGCCAGTCTTCAAATCCAACTCAGCTCATTTGTCATTCCACAAAGTAAGTAGGATTGATTAAAATCATTTTGTGATCCCACTGCATTTGTCACAGTGATGTTCAAATAAGGACTCACAGGCTATATTAAGGATAACCATATAAATCTAAATATATACTTTAATGGAACAAATGACATAAAAAACATATAGGGAAACAAAAATGTACATCTAAGAAGTCTTCAGCATGCTAGATGCACCTACTAGTGAAAAACAATTCAGCAGCTTTAATGTCAACAAAATGATTTAATGAATGACAACAAAAGAAGGTCAATATTCTCAATTTTGCCCCTGTGATTTAATAAGCATGAAAATAATCATAGAAAATATTTTTCAACTCCTTCAGATAGCCAACTATCTAATGCATAAGAGATTGAGATGGCTAATGACTCCTTCTATGTGGATGTTATACATAGGTATAGGAAGATTCTCTGGATCTTCCCAATCCAGTATTCTCACTTGAGAAATACCACGGACAGAAGGAACCTGGTGGGCTACAGTCCATAGGGTCACAAAGAGTAGGACATAACTTAGCGACTAAACAATAGGCTATTTACACATAGATAAAGGATATTTATAGGGCTTCCCAGGTGGCACTAGTGGTAAAAAACCCGCCTACCAATGCAGGAGAGGCGTGAGATGCAGGTTTGACCCTTGGGTAGGGAAGTTCCCCTGGAGGAGGGCATAACAATTCACTCCAGTATTCTTGCCTGGAGAGTCCCATGGACAGAGGAGCCTGGTGAGCCAAAGTCCATGGAGTAGCAAAGAGTTGGACCCGCCTGAGTGAATTTCACTTCACATATGATATTTATACATAAGTGTCTAGTGTAAGCCACAAAACAATCTTAGGTATCCCCCTGAAGCATTAATTTTAATCAAGTATTTGGTAATAAGTTAAATATTTTAACTCCTCTAATATGCTAAATATAAAATATTTTCTCATCAAATGCAGCATAGCTATATGTGAAGTAGAAGATAAAGTTTATTTGAATTTTGGAGATAAAAAAGAAATGCCAAAATTAAAAGAAATGCTAGATGCTCAGGGAGCAGTTTGCCTATACTTCACAGTATCTACTCTCTGTGACATTAGAGATACAACAGTGAAATGTTTGAGAAGCATTGATACAGGATTTTTAAAGGAATATTATTAAAAAAGAATTAGTAAATACCTCTGTTACTAATTAGAGACCAGAGAAGAATGCATCACATTTAATAAAGAACACATAGTAGATTTGATTGGTGTCCCACTCAGATGTTCTTTACTTCACAGTAACCACCCCGCCCAGTTCTTATAATTATTGGTCACTGCTAAGTTGTGTCCAACTCTTCACACCCCCTGGACTGTAACCCGCCAGGCTCCTCTGTCCATGGGATTCTCCAGGCAAGAATACTGGATGGGGTTGCCATTTCCTTGCTAGGGGATCTTCCTGACTCAGAATCCAACCCATGTCTCCTGCATTGCAAGCAGATTTTTTGGCTGAGCAACCAGGGAAGCTTTTATTGGTTGCTAGTAGCTCAAAGATGCTCCCTATTGTGGTCAACTGCTCTCAGCCAACCAAATCCATCTTATCTGTACTGTTACAATAGCTCCCAGGCAATGGCTAAAGGCGAGGGAAGGGCCATCTCCAAGATGAGATACCTGTTCCAGGACTGCCTCTGAAGGGGTCAGATTGGAGTGGGTAGACTATCCCTCTCTTCTCTAGTGGATTTTCCCAACCCAGGAGTTGAACCTCGTTCTCCTGCATTGCAGGTGTATTCTTTACCAGCTGAGCTACCAGAGAAGCCCGAAGCTAGATTCCAGCCGAGACCAAATCCATGCCATTTCCTTCTAGCCTCAATCTCTGTCTCCTGAGAAGATTCCCTCAATGAATCACTTGCACAAGTATCCTGTTCAAGCTGTGCTTCTGGAGAACCAATCATAGGCATCATGTTTCTGTCTGTCTCCACACAGCCTCTCCTAATAATAGTGTGAGATGCCTAAACTTCCCATAGTTTGTCCTAACTGTGCCCAGCCACTGTCTTCTGGGCTTTTGCTTTTCTCCTTGGTTGCATCTTTGTGAACCCTTCCCTCCAGGAAATTGCCTGGATTTTTATAGTTTCTTTATCACCCCATCCTTGACTTGGTTTTTCCATTCTCTTTGGATTGGGATTCACGGCTTCCCTGCTGGCTCAAATGGTAAAGATCTGCCTGCACTGCAGGAGACCTGGGTTCTATCCCTGGGTTGGGAAGATCCCCTGGAGAATGGAATGAAAGTCCAGTCTTCTTGCCTGGAGAATCCCATGGACAGAGGTGCCTGGCAGTCTAGAGTCCATGTGATGGCAAAGAATCGGACATGACTGAGGGACTAACAGTTTCATTTGCATTAGGATGGGGAGGAACTTTATCCTCATGAGTCTGGAAGGGAACTTCAAAGATAGCTTCGAGCAGAAGAGTGTATAATACATGGAAAATCAACCCACTTCAATTTTTTAAATTATTATTTATCTTTATATCCAATTAAAATATGCACTTCTTTACTTTATACCCATTTCGTGGTTTTGGACTTGGTCTTTTGTGGATGTGAAGAGTAGCTCCTTAAATACTTCATAAACAAAGATGGCTCACATAACATAAGATGGTCAAAAATGACCCATTAGATCGTGTTTAGGTCATTTTGCCCAGAGCCAGTTCTTTAAAAGCCATTTCACCAGACAATGTTCCAAATGACCAGTTTGCCCAAATACTTGTATCTTTAACTATTTAGTTTTAATTCAATGGAAGTTCTCATTTGGTTTTCAAAACAGGCCAGGGGCTGAAACAAATAGAATATTTCTTATATTATTATAATAAGGCAAAATGAAAAACAGTCAAATAAAATTAAATGCTTGGAAGAAGCAAGTAAATTCTGCAAGTTGATCATTCCAAGGATTTTATTTTGCTTCTGGGAAGTTGTTGGCTGCTTGGCTTGCATCTGTTAGATGTCTAGGCTACATATACTTAATTTTTTTCATTCCCACATATTTTAGAACTGAATTCCATTCATTTATGTTCATTTAAATGTCCTTAGTGTTGTGGGAGTTAATCTATCCTTAAATAGTTTCAATTTCCTATAATTCATCTCACTTATTATATAA
This sequence comes from Odocoileus virginianus, assembly GCF_023699985.2. Taxonomy (NCBI): domain Eukaryota; kingdom Metazoa; phylum Chordata; class Mammalia; order Artiodactyla; family Cervidae; genus Odocoileus; species Odocoileus virginianus. The sequence goes on along the minus strand of NC_069685.1, from coordinate 30,979,177 downwards.
AAATCACTTCCAACTTAAATTGTAGTTCAGTTCAATTCAGACTCTCAATCCTGTCTGACTCTTTGTGACCTCATGGACTGCAGCATGCCAGGCTTCCCAGTCCATCACCAACTCCTGGCGCTTGCTCAAACTCATGTCCATTGAGTCGGTGATGCCATCTAACCATCTCATCTTCTGTCATCCCGTTCTCCTTCTGCCTTCAATCTTTCCCAGCATCAGGGTCTATTCCAATGAGTCAGTTCGCATCAGTTGGCCAAAGTATTGGAGCTTCAGCTTCAGCATCAGTCCTTCTAAAGAATATTCATAATTGACTGGTTTGATCTCCTTGCAGTCCAAGGGACTCTCAGGAGTCTTCCCCAACACCATAGTTCAAAAACATCAGTTCTTTGGTGCTCAGTTTTATTTATGGTCTAACTCTCACATCCATACATGACTACTGGAAAAACCACAGCTTTGACTAGACAGACATTTGTCGGCAAAGTAATGTCTCTGCTTTTTGATATGCTGTCTAGGTTTGTCACAGCCTTTCTTCCAAGGGGCAAGTGTCTTAATTTCATGGCTGCAGTCACCATCTGCAGTGATTTTGGAGCCCAAGAAAATAAAGTCTGTTACTATTTCCATTGTTTCCCCATCTATTTGCCATGAAGTGATGGGACTGGATGTCGTGATCTTCGTTTTTTGAATGTTAAGTTTTAAGCCAAATTTTTCACTCTCCTCTTTCACTTTCATCAAGAGACTCTTCAGTTCCTCTTAACTTTCTGCCATAAGGGTGGTATCATCTGCATATCTGGGGTTATTGATATTTCTTGTGGCAATCTTGATTCCAGTTTGTGCTTCATCCAGCCTGTTATTTCCCATGATATACTCTGCATAAAAGTTAAATAAGCAGGGTGACAATATACAGTCTTGACATACTCCTTTCCCAATTTGGAACCAGTCCTTTGTTCCATGTCCAGTTTTACCTGTTGCTTATTGACCTACATACAGATTTCTCAGGAGGCACATAAGGTGGTCTGGTATTCCCATCTCTTTCAGAATTTTCCACAGTTTGTTGTGATCCACACAGATCCACACAGGGGGCTTCCCCTGTGGCTCAGCTGGTAAAGAATTCTCCTGCAATGTGGGAGACCTGGGTTCAGTCCCTGAGTTGAGAAGATTCCCTGGAGAAGGGAAAGGCTACACTCCACTATTCTGGCCTGGAGAATTCCATGGACTGTATAGTTCATGGGGTTGCAAAGAGTTGGACACGACTGAATGACTCTCACTCACACAGTCAAAGGCTTTGGTGTAGTCAATGAAGCAGAAGTAGATGTTTTTCTGGAACTCTCTTGCTTTTCTTATGATCCAAAGGATGCTGGCAATTTGATCTCTGCTTCCTCTGCCTTTTCTACATCCAGCTTAAACATCTGGAAGTTCACGGTTCACATACTGTTGAAGCCTGGCTTGGAGAATTTTGAGCATTACTTTGCTAGCATGTAAGATGAGTGAATTGTGTGATAGTTTGAGCATTCTTTGGCATTGCCTTTCCTTGGGAATGGGATGAAAACTGACCTTTTCCAGTCCTGTGGCCACTGCTGAGTTTTCCAAATTTGCTGGCATATTGAGTGCAGCACTATCACAGCATCATCTTTTAGCATTTGAAATAGCTCAACGGGAATTCCATCACCTCCACTAGCTTTGTTTGCAGTGATGCTTCCTAAGGCCCGCTTGACCTCAGACTCCAGGAGGTATGGAGTGGTGAGTGGTCACACCATCTTGGTTATCTGGGTCATTAGGATATTTTTGGTACAGTTCTGTGTATTCTTGCCACCTCTTCTTAATATCTTCTGCTTCTGTAAGGTCCATACCATTTATATCCTTTATTATGCCCATCTTTGCATGAAATGTCCCTTGGTATCTCTAATTTTCTTGAAGAGATATCTAGTCTTTCCCATTCTATTGTTTTCCTCTATTTCTTTGCATTGATCACTGAGGAAGGCTTTCTTTATCTCTCCTTGCTCTCCTTTGCAACTCTGCATTCAGATAGGTATATGTTTCCTTTTCTCCTTTGCTATTAGCTTGTGTTCTCAGCTATTTGTAAGGCCTCCTCAGACAATCATTTTGCCTTTTTGCATTTCTTTTTCTTGGGGATGGTCTTCATCACTGTTTCCTGTACAATGTCACGAACCTCTGTCCATAGTTCTTCAGGCACTCTATCAGATCTAATCCCTAGAATAATCCCTGTATAATCATAAGGGATTTGATTTAGGTCACACCTGAATGGTCTAGCCCTGGTTTTCCCAACTTTCTTCAATTTAAGTCTTCATTTAGTAATAAGGAGTTCATGATCTGAGCCACAGTCAGTTTCCAGTCTTGTTTTTGTTGACTGTATAGAGCTTCTCCATCTTTGGCTGCAAAATAATATAATCAATCTGATTTCAGTGTTGACCATCTAGTGATGTCCAAGTGTAGTGCCATCTCTTGTGTTGCTGGGTGTTTGCTATGACCGGTGCATTCTCTTGGCAAAACTTTGTTAGCCTTTGCCCTGCTTCATTTTGTACTCCAAGGCCAAACTTGCCTGTTACTCCAGGTATCTCTTGACTTCCTACTTTTGCATTCCAGTCCACTATGATGAAAGGGACATCTTTTTTTGGTGTTCATTCTAGAAGGTTTTGTAGGTCATCATAGAACCTTTCGACTCAGCTTCTTTGGCATTAGTGGTTGAGGCATAGACTTGGATTACTGTGATATTGAATGGTTTGCCATGGAAACGAACAGAGATCATTCTGTCATTTTTCAGATTTCACCCAAATACTGCATTTGAGACTCTTTTGTTGACTATGAGGGTTACTCCATTTCTTCTAAGGGATTCTTGCTCACAGTAGTAGATATAGTGGTCATCTGAATTAAATTCACCCATTCCAGTCCATTTTAGTTCACTGATTCCTAAAATATCAGTGTTCACTCTTGCCATCTCCTATCTGACCACTCCCAATTTACCTTGATTCATGGACCTAGCATTCCAGGTTCCTATACAATATTGTTCTTTACAGCATCGGACTTTACTTCCATCACCCATCACATCCACAACTGGTCACTGTTTCTGCTTTGGCTCCATCTCCTCATTCTTTCTGGAGTTATTTCTCTACTCTTCTCCAGTAACGTATTGGGCACCTACTAACCTGGGGAGTTCATATTTCAGTGTCACATCTTTTTTTTTTTTTTTTTTTTTTTTGCGTTTTCATACTGTGCATAAATTGTAGTAGTGTATTCTATAAGTGACTACTTGAGAAGTCCAAGATAAAGATTTTGTTTTCACTTTTAGAATTTTCTTTCTTTTTTTTTTTTGAGTTGTGAGTAGCACTCAACCACTGATGGTGGAAGTTAAAAGTACTATCAACAGTCTTGAAAGCAGCTTGGAACATGTATCAAAGATTTTTAAAATGACCTTTCGGGCATACACACCGAGGAAACCAGATCTGAAAGAGACCCGTGCACCCCAATGTTCATCGCAGCACTGTTTATAATAGCCAGGACATGGAAGCAACCTAGATGCCCATCAGCAGACGAATGGATGAGGAAGCTGTGGTACATATACACCATGGAATACTACTCAGCCATTAAAAAAATTCATTTGAATCAGTTCTAATGAGATGGATGAAACTGGAGCCCATTATACAGAGCAAAGTAAGCCAGAAAGATAAAGACCATTACAGTATACTAACACATATATATGGAATTTAGAAAGATGGTAACGAGAACCCTATATGCAAAACAGAAAAAGAGACTCAGATGTATATAACAGACTTGTGGACTCTGGGAGAAGGCGAGGGTGGGATGGTTCAAGAGAACAGAATCAAAACATATATATTATCTAGGGTGAAACAGATCACCAGCCCAGGTTGGGTGCATGAGACAAGTGCTCAGGCCTGGTGCACTGGGAAGACCCAGAGGGATCGGGTGGAGAGGGAGGTGGGAGGGGGGACCGGGATGGGGAATACATGTAAATCCACGGCTAATTCATTTCAATGTATGACAAAAACCACTGCAATGATGTAAAGTAATTAGCCTCCAACTAATAAAAATAAATGGAAAAAAATAAAAATAAAAAATAAATAAAAATGACCTTTCTCTTTGAAACACTTCAGTTTTTAAAGAAATAATCAGATATATCAGAAATACTCTGCTTGGTCCATCTTCTGTGCCTTTCTTTCTGTGTATCTCCTTTACTCTCACATGCTACCACACTTACCACACTTCTGACATCAGATGTGTGGAGGTTTTCTGACACGAGAAATTCTCTGACACCAGCTTCGTGTCCTACAACTTAACTCAGTTCTGTCTCCGTCTACCTGGAGATAGTGTCAGATCCCATCAGTTAAAGGACCCGTCCTGTAAGACTCCTGCCATCTTTTGTTTGATGCTGATCTTAAGTAGTAAGTTTGCAGAGTAACCACAGCTTCCATTTACCTGACTACAAATCAGAGGGCCCAAGCACTTCCTCTTTCTTAGTATTTGATTAATTTGCTAGAGCTCCTGACAGAAGTCAGGAAAACACTTATGTTTACCAGTTTCTCAAAGGATTTGATAAAATATACAGAAGAACAGCCAGATGAAAAGATGCATAGAACACAGGGTGAGGACTGGGAGGGTCCCAAGTACTGGAGCTTCTGTCCTTGTGGAGTTGGGGTTTGTCACTGTCCTGGTATGTAGATGTGTTTACCAACTTGGCAGCACTTTAAACCTCATACCATTAGGAATTTTATAGAAGTTTCATCACACAGGCATGATAAATCATTAGCTCCATCTTTAGCCCTCCTCCATGCTCAAGAGAATGGGTGAGCAGTGCTAAAAACCCTAAGCTTCTAATGATGGCTTGGGAAACCCTGATTGCTCAGCAGGTAAAGAATCTGCTTGCAATGCAGGAGACGCAGGAGATGTGGGTTCAGTCCCTGGATCAGGAAGATGCCCTGGAGGAGGATGTGCAACCCACTCCAGTATTCTTGCCTGGAGAACCCCAAGGGCACGGGAGCCTGGAGGGCTACCGTCCATGGGGTCACAAAGAGTCAGACATGACCGCAACTAAGCATGCATGCACACATGCTATCATGGCTTGGTATTTCTGGTCACCAGTTTCCATCCAATAGCTCACCAGGAGTCACTTCATTAGAATAAAAGACACTCTTGTTATCCAGGAAATTAAAAGATTTCAGGAGCCCTGTGTCAGGAAATGTGGTCAAAGATCAAACATTAAAAGTGTGGTTATCACCTAGGGAATTTGAAACACTGTGCTAGAAACTAGGAGCAGAGAAAAATATACATTTTCTTTAATCTCACATCAGACATGAGGACAAAATTAATTTCTGAGATATTAATTGCAGCATTTTTTATTAAAAATTTAAATGAAAAGGACAGAACTATGACTAGTTTTAGAAATGGATCGACACAGAATTCAAAAATTTTTCTTAAGAATTCAACCTTTCTTTGCCTCTTGATTCTGTTCTTTATATTTTATATGGTGGTCCCTAGGACAGTATTTCTGTGTCCACCATTTATTAACCCAAAATGTTAATATGTCCCCCCTTGAACAATTTTGTGTCCAGAGAGCAGAGATCTCTTGATTAGTTTATAAGCTTATAACAATAAGTTTATAGTTTATAACAATAAGCTGTACCTCTGGCCCTTAGAGTAGAAGCAACCCCACCCAGATTGTGAGTTCAAAGTAAAGGAAAATTAATAAAACTAAAAGGAAATTTATCATAAGAAGAGAAAGTGTTTTCTAGGTGAGAGAAACTAAAGATACTGCCTCAGTGATGATTTGAAAATGTGATAAATTGCTATGTATATATTAAAAGTCATGTTGTTAAAGCATATTTAGTTATATAAGAAAATGCTTAAGGTAAAATGTCACATTAAAAAAGTGGAGGAATAGCAAGTGTGAGCATCTGAGGCAGAATCAATTTTGACCTGTGAAAAATGAATTATATACGCTCAAGCATAATAAAAAAGAGGAAAAAGATCTTTGTAAACAAGACTGGAAAAATAAGCAGAGTCCTGATCATGAAGCATCTTATTGACCATAGCATTGATTTTAGTCTTTTTCCCAAGTTCAAAGAAAGACATCATAGAATATTTTAGCGAGAAGTTTGCATGACACAAATATCCTTAAAGAACAATGTAACGAGGATATAGAAAATGGATTAGAGAAGGGCAAGTGTAGAAGCAGCAACTAACAGGATTTCCCTGGGAAAATCAGCACTCCTTTGTCTGTTTGGTTCTGTATTTAATCCACATCCAGTGATCTCGTCATCCATTTATTACCTGTGTTCTGCCAGTTGGCACTCCACCACATACGCACCAATTCCAGGAGGGCAGGGACACCCACACTTTGCCCCTCTTTTTGGATCTAAGCTACGCCAGGCAACACTTGCTTGTAAAATCTTTATGTGTGTGAGCTTCAAGACAACGTTCAAGATTTTTCAAAGACTTTATAACAGTTCTTTGAAGGTTAAGTTGCTCAGTCGTGTCCAACTCTTTGCGACCCCATGGACTGTAGCCTACCAGGTTCTCCCATCCATGGGATTTTCCATGCAAGAGTACTGGAGTGGGTTGCCATTTCCTTCTCCAGAGGGTCTTCCTGACCCAGGGATCGAACCCAGGTCTCCCGCATTGTAGGCAGATGCTTTACCATCTGAGCTACCAGGGCAGTTCTTTAAATTGTATTAAAACATTGTATTTAAAATGTTAAATACAATATATTTATCTTTTATCTATTAGCAGATATTAAATAACAAAATTATTCCATCTTACTAAGCAGAAAGAACCATGTATTCTGTAATTTTTGAGAAATTCCTGAGCCCAGAGGGTATTTATGAGAATACCATCATGATTAGTTTTAAAATAATAGCATTCAAGTAAAATCGACTTGAATTATACTGTTATCCCTGGTGTTTTCTGTGATTTGTGAGACTTTTACAGGCAATGTAAAATCGCTAAAAGATAAATAAAACAGTTTCAAACAGTTTTGTGCTCTGGGCTTTTTAAAATTGGTTCTCATAATGTTTATGTTGTTTTCCTGATATTTAAGCATATATGTTCAGTTAACTTTTATTTGTTCTATGTACATATAAATTTGGAATAAAAAATGTTGAGTTTCTTCTAACAAAAGGCCTCAGCATGTAATATTTAGCAAAATCCTTTGTGGTAGATAGTAGTGTTCCTATTTGAAAAACAAAAATACAGAAAATGAAAAAATTTCTCTAGGTTATCTAGTGAGTTGGTTAATTTAACCTTGCTCTGTACATATATTGACAAATCATAATTTAAATTTTTTATATTCTTGCTGTGATTTCAAATATTTTCAGTTCTACTTTACTAATCTAGTCACTGTCCATATCCCAAGAAGAGCATGCACTTGAGGGTAGGAATTGTTTCTTGGATGCACAGTAGACCCTTAGTAAATAGTTTTAAATAAATGATCATTTAAAATAATTTATTTTTCCATAGTAGTAGATAGAAACAGCAAAGCCTTGTTAGTTATAGAAAGTCTTCACTGACATAGAATAATATAATTTGCTAGTACTACTCCCTGGAAAGAAGAATTTGGAGTACATTAAAAACACACATGCAATATATGGTATATAGTTTTTTGAAACTTGACTCTTATGGAACTACTTTAAGGAAACCTCCTTGGGGCTGATCTCAAGTACATGGTCTTCAAAAAAAGCTGAGACTATGGGGTTGAAGTACATATAGGCAAATTGGCATCATTTGTCTTTGGATAGAATTTCAGCCAAAGGAGACTCAAGACTATGTTGACATGGCCAAGTATCATTTAATGCCACTTCTGGGCATTCCAAAAATTTCATGGAAAATACAGTTCTCAGGTTTCTTATTTAATAACATGAGCAGTTGCCAGTGATGGGAAAATGCCAAACCTATTTCAATTTTGAGGTTACCAGATCTAATTTACTCAAAACCAAATCTTATCTCCTAAAAACAGTTGCTACTGAAGACTTATGGAAGAGTATTACTTACAAACACATTTATACCTACAGAAATAATTCTAAAAACTTACTTCAATTTCTGTTTTGTTTCATTTATGCAATCAAATTTAGTTTAAATGGGTTTTGATTCCTTAGCAAAAATATGGTATGTATTATAGGAAAAGGAATGGTGGATTTTCCCATGAGACCCTAGAAAACTCAGGTTTTAACTTAAAAAGTACACTCATAATTAATTTAATCTGTTCAATATATACTGAAAAGTAGTTTATTTAATGAACTACTTTTGAATGAAATATTAAAGTTGAATGAAGTTATTTAAGTTGACTACCTAGTAAAGTGTTGCAGTTCTAATGTAGTCAACATATGCCTTTTAAATACTCACCTCCTACTTTGAGTACTCAACTAAAGAGATGATATTATAGAACTATGTTGTCATAGGTTGTCACCAATCTAATGGTGAATTTGATTGGATTTGGATTTGACCTGTTATAGTAAGATTGAATAGTTGGTTGTGTATATGGATGTGATATTTTACTCATAGAATAACAATGAATCTCCTTTGTTCCTCAAACTACTCCAAACCAGGAAAACCTCTTTGGCAGTTTCCAAGTAGCCTCTGAGGAAACAATGTGATGACATCCATGTCCACCTAGCCTTCAAATTACTTTATTATTTGCCATTTTTGTTTTATTTCCCCCTTCTTCTCCCTTTTCTTCTGGTTTTCAAAGGTCTTATGTTTAGTTTTGTTTTCACATTTTAGCTGCGCTACACAGCATGTGAGGTCTTAGTTCCCCGACCAGAGGTCTAACCTATGTTCCCCGGCAGTGAAAGCAAGGAGTCTTAACCACTGGACCACCAGGGAAATCCCTCAGAGGCCTTTTCATTGTTTGTTATCTTTGTTTACCTTTTCTCCTCCTCTATATGTTATGACTTCTGGAGAATCTTGGATTAACATAATTTAGTGCTTTCCATAAAGTACTATGCACAGCATGGACTGACCAAAATCATAGAGTCATTCAACAAGCAGAGTCTACAGTTGGCATGTTTGGTTTCCTCAATGTTTCCACAAGCTGCCAATCATGGGTGGGGCCCCATAATTCTCATATTTTCTGTCTTTTGTCATTCCTCAGAGTTTCTCAAAACTAACGCTACTTAACAGAGTTTACGGACTAAATTTCAGAACCGACCTCTTCAGAGCTGACTGACAGGAGCAAAAGTTAACTAGGAGAAATCAACAGACAATAAAGCCGACGGCACAGCTCTTGTTTCTGTCTTGTTTTTACTCTTCATGTTGCACACGCACTCCCTTCGCCTTCTGTGCAGAGGTGACTGCAAATTTTCCCTAGCCTCATCTAAAAATGGCATCTGGTTCCATCACTTCATGGCAAATAGATGGGGAAACAATGGAAACTGTGACAGACTTTATTTTCCTGGGCTCCAAAATCACTTCAGATGGTGACTGCAGCCATGAAATTGGAAGACACTTGCTCCTTGAAAGAAAAGCTATGACCAACATAGACAGCATATTAAAAGGCAGAGGCATTACTTTGCTGACAAAGGTCGGTCTAATCAAAGCTATGGCTTTTCCACTAGTCATGTATGGATGTGAGAGTTGGACTATAAAGAAAGCTGAGTGCCAAAGAATTGATGCTTTTGAGCTGTGGTGTTGGAGAAGACTCTTGAGAGTCACTTGGACTATAAGATCAAACCAGTCAATCCTAGAGGAAGTCAGTCCTGAATGGTCATTGGAAGGACTGATGCTGAAGCTGAAACTCCAATACTTTGGTCATCTGATGCAAAGAACTGACTTATTCGAAAAGATCCTGATGCTGGGAAAGATTGAAGGCAGGAGGAGACAGGGACGACAGAGGATGAGATGGTTGGATGGCATCATGACTCGATGGACATGAGTTTGAGTAAGCTCTGGGAGTCGGTGATGGACAGGGAGGCCTGGCGTGCTGCAGTACAAGAGGCCACAAAGAGTCAGACACAACTGAGCAACTGAAATGAACTGAACTGAACTGATACGAGTCTACTGCTATAGAACCCCTCTTAGAGATGGTCTTTCCCATTCTATTATTTTCCTCTATTTCTTTGCATTGGTCACTGAGGAAGGCTTTCTTATCTCTCCTTGCTATTCTTTGGGAACTCTGCATTCGGATGGATGTATCTTTCCTTTTCTCCTTTGCCTTAGCTTCTCTTCTTTTCTCAGCTATTTTTAAGGGTCATGGTGGAGAGTTCTGACAAAACATGGTCCACTGGAGAAGGAAATGGCAAACCACATCAGTATTCTTGCCTTGAGAACCCCATGAAGAGTATGAAAAGGCAAAAAGATAGGACATTGAAAGATGAACGCCCCAGGTCAGTAGGTGCCAAATATACTACTGGAGATCAGTGAAAAAATAACTCCAGAAAGAATGAAGAGACAGAACCAAAGCAAAAACAGCACCCAGTTGTAGATTTGACTGGTGATGGAAGTAAAGTCCGATACTATAAAGAGCAATATTGCATAGGAACCTGGAATGTTAGGTCCATGAATCAAGGCACATTGGAAGTGGTCAACCAGGAGATGGCAAGAGTGAACATTGACATTTTAGGAATCAGTGAGCTAAAATGGACTGGAATGGGTGAATTTAACTCAGATGACCACTATATCTACTACTGTGGGCAAGAATCCCTTACAAGAAATGGAGTAGCCATCATAATAAACAAAAGAGTCCAAAATGCAGTATTTGGATGCAATCTCAAAAATGATAGAATGACCTCTGCAAACCATTCAATATCACAATAATCCAAGTCTATGCCCTGACCAGTAATGGTGAAGAAGCTGAAGTTGAATGGTTCTATGAAGACCTAAAATACCTTCTAGAACTAACACCCAAAAAAGATGTCCTTTTCATTATAGGGGACTGGAATGCAAAAGTAGGAAGTCAAGAGATACCTGGAGTAACAGGCAAACTGTTACTGTTTACAGAAAGAGTTTTGCCAAGAGAACGCACTGGTCATAGCAAACAGCCTCTTCCAACAACACAAGAGAAGACTCTACACATGGACATCACCAGATGGTCAATACCGAAATCAGATTGATTATATTCTTTGCAGCCAAAGATGGAAAGGCTCTATACACTCAGCAAAAACAAGACCAGGAACTGACTGTGGCTCAGATCATGAACTCCTTATTGCCAAATTCAGACTTAAATTGAAGAAAGTAGGGAAAACCACTAGACCATTCAGGTATGACCTAAATCAAATCCCTTACGATTATACAGTGGAAATGACAAATAGATTCAACGGATTAGATCTGATAGAGTGCCTGAAGAACTATGGATGATGGTTCATGACATTGTACAAGAGGCAGTGATCAAGACCATCCCCAAGAGAAAGAAATGCACAGAGGCAAAATGGTTGTCTGAGGAGGCCTTATGAATAGCTGAGAAAAGACTCTTATCGACTTTTAAAATTAAACCATTTGCCTTCCCAGAGTCTCAGCTTCCTCAATTGTAAAAGGAGGATAATAGTTCTGAAGATTAAAAGAAATAATTTTTATTAAAGGCCCCGAGAAAACACACATAGAAACTGTTGTTATATAGCAAACATTTAAGTGACCTCACACACTCAGAGCAGAGTGTTAGCCTTACTAGCAAATAGAATGAGAGAAATGAATCAAACCGCTCATCTATGCAAATACTGTACTCACTATAGTGGAAGAGGTGGTGTATGAGATTTCTCAGTGTACTATAGTGTTGTATACAAAGACACATGATAGAAATACCTCTTACAAAGGTTCCACAAACTGCTGTGGGAACCGAGGCTTGGAGAGAGTGCTATTTCATGGGCTTCTGGGAAGTTTCATAAAGGAACTAATTTTCTATCTGAGCCTTAAAAGGGAAGGAGGTATAGAGTGGAACATTTATTGACATAATAACAATTACAAGCAGCACTCCAGTAGCATCAAGATGATGAGAGTCAGCTAGAAGACTGGCTTGAGACAGCCAACATGCTGTCTTTATTATTTTCAAGATAAAGAGCCAAGGCTAGTATAAGGGAAAAAGGCAACTGAAAAAAGAAGTATCCACTCATAGTAAATATACATATGGCATTGTTAAAGGATTGAGCCATTTTGATAGAGTTGGTAGAAATCAGGTTGCCAAACTAAAAGAATATTCTTACAGCAATTATCTGCCATATTTAGTCACACCATTAAGTCATACAGTAGAATAACTAAATAAAGATGTTGAATAGGTATATGTGTGGTTTTGTACTCATGTGTTTATAATGGATCTATTTCTAGTCTCTGCTCTGTGTCCACAGACATACCTTAGGCTACTATGTCCTAACTGCCAACTGAATACATTTGCTTAAAGTTGCTTTAATTACTTAAGCTAATTTTCCAACTCAATGTGTATACAGTAATTTCCTTTTCCTTCATGCTGAACTTTTCTCCAAGCAGTTTTCTAAGAAGCAATCTTTTTTTTTTTTTTTCCTGATTCTCAGAAAGTCCTGTGCTGGCTTACACATCCCTCCTAACAGTCTTTGAGTTCAGACAATTTGAATTCCTCATGTGGAGGACACATTTCTAAGTGAAAACTGATCTGCCCCTAAACAAACCAGGCAGCATAGGTAAGGAGGAAGCACAGAGGGTAGGCCGGATGGCAGAAAAGTGGGGCTCTAGGATGCTGTTCTTGGCCTACTGATTCCAGAATGAGTCTGTGTACCCTGATGCTTACTATCATCCTAGGTCAGTGTGTGCAACATGTATCTGTGCATAAGACATCAACAGACAAATGCATGGGTCATGCTCTGCTGTTAAGTTGTGTCCGACTTTGCAACCCCATGGACGGTAGCCCTCCAGGCTCCTTTGTCCATGGCTTTCCCAAGCAAAAATACTGAAGTGGCTTGCTGTTTCCTTCTCCAGGGAAACTTCTCGACCTAGGAATTGAACTCAAGTCTCCTGCTTGGCAGGCAGATTCTTTACCACTGAGCCACCAGGGAAACCCCATGCATGTATTCAGCAGGCCAAATTTGACACCAAAAAGACTATCCTGAACCAGTTAACACCTTTGCTTTGAGGGGAAAGGAAATGCTGCAATCTAAACTTACATCATTGTCTCTGCTGGGGTGGGCATGCATACATGGAATAAACATCTAGGTGTATGCAAGCCTTTCTTCTTCCCTTTGTGATATTGGTCAAACAATATAAAGTGTTCACATCTCAGTGTTCTTATATCATTATGGGGATAATGTTTACACCAGTCTGATAGGGCTGTTGTGAATACAAAATGTATGCAAAACACTTAGCACAGCTCCTGATAAAATATAAGCCAGTCAGCATCATAAAGATTAATTACTCAATTGAAGTTTCCTTTTAACAACAGTGCATAAAGGCAGGACCTAAATGTCGGAAAGATAGGATAACAGATATAATTTGGGGGAAGTTATTTGATGAATGATATTATGGGGGAGATATCCACTCATGCTACTATTGAAGTGGAGAGTATATATCAGTAATTTGCCCACAAGTCAATGTTTGTTATCTTTAATTTTGCTTTTCTCACTACAGAAATCATTTAAATTTTTACTGCTATAAATAAATCTATTTGCAAAGCCTTTGTAAAGTAAATTCCAGGGAAATAAGAGTATCTCTAGTTGTGAGCATTAGAGATGAAGCCAATAACTTTCTTTTTGAGAAAATAACAGTCTTCCAATTTCTCTTTTTTTAATTTTTATATTGGCAGATAGTTAATTAACAATGTCATTAGTTTCAGATGTACAGCAAAGTGATTCTGTTATACATGTACATGTAGCTATTCTTTTTCAAATTTTTTGCCCATTTAGGTTATTACAGAATATTGAGCAGCATTCCGTGTGTTATACAGTAGATCCTTGTTGGTTATCTATTTTAAATGTAGCAGTGTGTACTTGTCAATACCAAACTTCCAGTCTATCCCTAATGAGTTCATTTGTATCATTTTTCTTAGATTCTGCATATCAGTAATATCACATGATATTTGTCTTTTTCTATCTGACTTACTTCACTTAGTATGATCATCTTCAGTCCCATCTATGTTGCTGCAAATGGTATTATTTCATTTTTTAATGGCTGAGTAATATTCCTTTGTGTATATGTACTGTATCTTCTTTATCTGTCACTGGACATTTAGGTTGCTTCCATGTCCTCCTGGCTATTGTAAACAACATTGCAATGAGCACTAGGGTGCATGAATCATTTCGAACCCGACTTTTCTCCAAATATATGGTCAGCAGTGGGGTTGCTGTATCATATTGTAGTTCTATTTTCAGTTTCTTAAGTAATCTCCATATTGTTCTCCACAGTGGCTTACCAATTTACATTCCTACCAGTAGTGTAGGAGGGTTCTCTTTTTTTCATGTCCTCTCCAGCATTCTTGTTTGGAGATTTTTTGATGGTGCAACTCTGACTGGTGTGAGGTGCTATCTCACTGTACATAGATCCTAATTCTAACAATAATTGCAGTATTTCAACAATTTTTCTTATTGTTCTGAGTTAAAATTACAGTGTCTTGAAAAAGTTATAACTTATTAAAGGATTTAGACTTCCCAATGTATTTCCTCCAAAAAAAGAAACTGCTCAGAATGAAAATGTTAATGCAATCATCATAACATCTGAGATTCTTTTCGAAAATTAGGAAAGACCATATGTTGAAAGTACATTCACCAGGTACATCTCACTCACTGTTGCTTAGCAGACAGCTCAGGAAAAAATAGTGGCAAGAGACCTGGCTGACTGAAACATGGAGAGAAATCATACACAGAGGAAGTAGTCTATTTCCTTTGTTCTTTATGTGTTCTATAAATATTTCATGTATTTATTGAAGCTGTGTTATTGCTGGAAGTCAGCCTTCTCGCTTGTTGAAATCTTCCCCCATCCTTGAAGGCTAGAAATGTTTGAAATATAGGGAGTCTGCATTCCATGTGCATGTTTTCTTAATAGACAACACATGACAATTAAGAGATGAGAATTTCTTAAAAGGAAGAGAAGGGGAAATATTTAGGACACCTGGAAAGAAAAATCTCACAATACCCTGGGGTTGACCTTGGAGTGATGGCATTTATCAAAATTCTATGAGTTGAAAATACATGCAAGTTTCAATAGAAATGAGAGTCAGCGTTTTCTTCTCACAGCTCTGTTTGTCTTCCTTGGCCCATGTGGAAGGGAAGTCTTGGTTTGAAGGGCTTTATTAGAATGCTGCCTGTGGGTGGTTCATAACCAGTTGTACTTATTTCAGTGCTAAAAGGGCAAAGTTCCTGTTTTTATAGTATGCATCTTTGAGGGCGAGGGACCACTATTGGAAATGTCAACAAAATCATTCCATTCACTAACATAGAAACCCAAAAGCTGGAATAATGGAGGGAATCAATAAATCAGGAGTCAACATGGAGTCCTTTCCTTTTGAGACCCTGATGATCCTGTTGTTTCAGTCTCGTCTGGGCTGTAAAATGAATAGAAACAAGTGGGAGCATTCCATTTGGTGTTTGGTGAACACAGGTTCAGCTTATCTCTATTACTCATGAACATCACTGCAGGACTAAGCACAGTTCTATTTAATCTCAATGTTTCCTAAAACAAAGCACTGATAAGTTGAAAAACATTGCTTCAAATCAGGGAAGAATAGTGCAGTGCAAACGTAGATACTAAAATCAATTCACACAAGTTAAAAAGTGCCAAAATCTAGGGCAGATGATGAAATGTTTGGATGGCATCATCAACTCAGTGGACATGAGTTTGAGCAAACTCTAGGAGATAGTGAAGGACAGGGAAGCCTGGTGCACTTCAGTCCCTGCGGTTGCAAAAAGTCAGACATGACTTAGCAACCGAACAACAACAACAAAAAAAATCAGTGACAAATTCCATGCTCTGTTGTGTCTTCTGAAGAAAGTATCTATGCTACTCAATATGTGCCGGACAACGTGATAAGCATTGGATGTACATTATCCTGTTTTCATTTAACAGTTCTGAGTCTCAGCTTTACTGAGAAGGAAACTGAGACTTAGGTTGTGTTCCTGTCTGAGTTCTGGAGCTACTACATCAGAAGGCTGAATTCCAACCTTTGCCTGTCAGATTCGGCACCTGAGCACCCAACCACTACATCCTCTAATTAGAAGCTTTGTGGCTGTAGTTGTTTAAGAACGAGGCTGGTTTAACCATTATTACTGAAGTTCTACTAAAGACATCTGTCCTCACTGATTGGCACAACTATATGCTGCAATCACAGAAGTTCAAAGGTATTTAATACTAGTGTTATCATATAATCCCCAGTCTTCCAAACTGGGACACTTTTGTGAAGTGAAGAATGTGCTAATAATACTTGGCTGAGAAAACAGGTATAAACCAGGACTGATCAAGTAAACTTGGAATGTTTGTTTAGTCTACTCAAAGACAGTCTTAACCAATCATCTTATGATTAATGAATTTTCTAGCATGGGGCTTGTCTGGTGGTTCAGATGGTAAAGAATCTGCCTGAGATGCAAGAGACCAGGGTTTGATCCCTGGGTCGGGAAGGTCCCCTGGAGAAGGGAATGTCACCCACTCCAGTATTCTTGCCTGGAGAATTCCATAGACAAAGGAGCCTGGTAGGCTATAGTCTATGGGTCGTATAGGGTCAGACACAACTGAGTGATTAACATTTTCACTTTTCACCCTAATAATAAGAGCTGCAGTGTAATGCTTGCTGCTAAGATCAAAATCTAGTTATATACATTGTCTCCAACATCTGTGCCAATTTTTCAGGTGGGTTTATTACCTCCATTTTACAAATGAGAGTACAGGGATTCCGAGGAGACAGAAGAGCTGCAAAAGGGCGTTTAATTGTTAACAGGCAAAACTGGGATTTAGGACCAAGTCTACAATATTAACCCTTACTGCTTTCCTTTGGTTTTCTCTCGTTTCCTACACCCACAGGAAAATTTTAGTCATAGAAATTTCATCCCTTCTCAAGGGGGAACTTTGGTAGATAATCCTTTTAATAAAACATCATGTCAGAATGGCAGAATAAGCAAATGTGACTGTCTTCCTTCCCTCTCCAAATTCATAGAAGTGACAGAATTTAGTTTTTAAAAAAGAATAGACCAATATTATCACAGGCAAACTGCAAATAGTGTCACCAGCAGACTAAACATTTTGAGCAATTTTGAAAAAAATCTAGAGTAAATGGGATCAGATTGTCATAAGATCTACAGCACAAACCATTTTGAGGGAACTGCTGCAGAGATGGGAGTGGATCTAGGGCACAATGTGCTCAGAGACAAAGGATGCAGACAGAGAGTTCTTTTTGGCAATTGTCAGGATGAATCACTGGGGCTCTTATCCAGAAAAGTTAATAGGCTGGCACCTGTGATTTTGCAGATTTTGCAGCAGAGATCCCCTTCCAAGTTACAGCGGTGAGGATCTGGACATCTGGGAGCAAGGACAGTGCAGGATTGATGTGTAGCTGCTATAGACCAGCTAGACCAGTTGTTTAAATATTTTAAGACTTCTCTTCTATTTAATCAGTGCTACTCTCAGTCCCCTGAATTCCTCTACTGCCTAGCCTCCCAAGCATTTCTTCCAAGATTCATCTTTCCCTTCATGACTCAGCACCCAAGGGGTAAGCCTGGCACTCCAAGGGACTGAAAAGACCCCAGTCTGGTGCTCTGGTCAATGTCTATTCTGACTGCTTAGTAGCTATGCTGTGTAAGGGAGCATCATAGACATCTCAGATGATTGCTTACTCCTTCCTCAGTACCCACTCCTTGGTGGCTCTATAAGTTTGTTGAAGTCAATAAAATATGTACAGAAGTGACACATATCACTCCAGGATGAAAGCATTTAGAAAATATACACTTCACCTTCCATTGTGAAACCTGAAACTTTATGTAGAAATGTTAGACTCGCAACTTGATAGAGTGCCTGTCAGTCTGAGTCCCAAGGGACTCTGATAAATATTTGTCATTTGATGTCACTGAGATCTAAGGATTGACTACTAAAACACCAGAACAGAGCCTGAGTTAAATCTAATAGTTAATTATTTGTATCATCCAATAAGAAGGGGATTGCTACTTACTGAGAAGCCAAGTTCAATGCCATCAACAGCCAAGTCTGCCTTTCCTCTGAAATAACCCTCAGAAGTAGCAGCCACTAGTAATCAGGGGTTCTCTAGTGTAAAGATAGCCAAAGAATAAACAGTGACAAAAAGAGATGCAAAAAATAAGGCAGGTTTCATAGACTGTGACCCTGGAGGAGGAAAAGACAACCCACCCGTATTCTTGCTGGGATAATTCCATGGACAGAGGAGCCTAGCAGGCTTCAGTCCATGGGATTGTGAAGAGTTGGATGCAAAAGAAGTGACTGAGCACACAGACTGTGAAGATAGATTTGAAAATTCCAACATCCACTTGAGAGACATCCAGAGGGTTGGATAAAGGGTATGAAGCAAAACAAATAATTCTCAGGGCTTAGATAAAATTTGAATCCTTGATATAAAATGACTCTCTAAGGGCTACACAATACAAATAAAGACAAACTCACTTATATATTCTTAAATTACAAGACGGTAATAAAGAGAAAATTCTGAATGCTATTGAGGAGCCAGAGAAAAACTACAAGCTCAACAACCAAGAATAAGCTAGTGGTGTCATATTTTTATTGGCAGCTCTGGAATCTAAAAGTCAATGATTTAAATTTCAAAATTTTGATAGAATATTTTGACCCTAGAGATCAGTTCCTAATGGTGAGTGCTAAAGATCCACTGGATTTAGCAGAAATATAAGTCCAGCAACTTGAATAAAAGTTTCACTTAACAAGATGTATCATTGTAATGTAACAACTTCTCAATACTGTTGATATCCAAAGCTCCTTCTGTCTAAAGATCACTGTCCTTTGGATGTGATTTTTTCACCATCATAAACATCTCACAACAATAAAATGGCTAATCATTCTGGTTTCACCGCTGGCAGTCCAGAAAAGAAGAGCAAAGTAACAAAGGGAAAAAGGCCTATCCTACACAGGAAACTACTCAATATGCTGCCTACTCTGAAAAGGAAACTGTTCTAGATGTGTCCAGAAGAATTTTACCTACAGTTCTGTGGCAAGAAGGCTTCCCAGGTGGCTCAGTGGTAAAGAATCTGCCTGCCAAAGCAGGATTCAAAAGGAATCGATCCCTGAATCAGGTTTGATCCCTGGGTTGGGAAGATCCCCTGGAGGGGGATATGGCAACCTACTCCACTATTCTTGCCTGGGATAATCCCCTGGACAGAGGTATCTGACAGGCTGTAGTCCACAGGATCGTGAGAAGTCTGAAATGAGAGACTGCGCACACACTTGCCCACTGTGGCAAGTAACCTATCTCTAGTTTCATAAAAGACTGGAAGCTAACCATTTTTAAGAAGACACATTTTACAGTAACCACCGTTGGGGTTACAACAGTAAGGAGAAATGAGAAGATGGATTTGGGGCGGGAAATGAGCAGAGTACGCTTGTAATTTTCCTTAGCATGACTCAGTAGTTTCAAGCTTCCTCTGCTTGAGGGCACACATTATCAACAAACGTGAAGATGATGACCTGCCCATTTGGAAATAAAGTTACATGACAGTCTCACAAAATATATAAAAATAATTCCTTTAGACTCATAGAGCAAAACATAAACTTACAAAAGTATTATAATTTTAATGTTAGGAAGTTAGAATAGGAAAAAGGACTCCAAAATGGTGGTGGCTAAAAGATAAAGAAAGGGAAAAGCCCACGAAAATGGAACAAAAGAAAATCCAGGAACCAGAGTGAGAATTTCAGGTGAAACAAACACACCCTCTTCTTGGCTAGCCCAATTTGTGTAAGGCAGGCTCAGTGGGAAAGAGACAAAATGTATAAAAAGAGGAAGTCAAGACAGATTGAGGCCTCTCCTTTGGGGCTGACCTGCCCTCATGCCTTGAGGGTGTACAATCCTGTGTTTGCCGAATAAAACTCTGAGCTGTAACTGAGCTGTAACACTGGTCACTGTTTCAAATCTTTGCTGAGGCAAGAAAGAACCGAGGAAATTACACACACCCCTGACATTTAACATTAAGGATTTTAGTTAAAAAAAAAAAAAGAAAGAAAGAAAAAAAAACTCAGAAAGCTTAAGTTAAAGGATTAACATTGTTAACATTTACAAATACAACACTTCTCTATAGCAAAAGAAATCAGAAAGAAAATGTAACTTGAAATGTTGAAGGAGGGTTCTCATAATTTTTCTTGTACCTATTATGTTTGAGTATTTTATTAAAGAGGATATAGTCTTGTATTCTTTGTGTAATTATTTGGCATACAAAACAACAACAAACACACAAGCATTTTATTTTACTTAGGTATGAACCAACATCTTTTTCCACCATCTTATCTGTATTAGTTATGCAATCTAACACTGGGTCAAACAAATCTAATGTATCCTCTAAACTGATGGCTATCTTTCAAATATTAGATGAACACAATCATAATGTCATTCCTAAGTTTTTCCCTTGTCCAACCAAATCTTTTTAATCTCCTCAGTCATGGCTAAGGTGAATGGTATTGAATTGCTTTTTCTCCCCTCAGTGTAGCAATTATACCTTTTAAACCACAGAGGTTCAAACTCACATATCAAGTGAGGGTTTTTTCCAGGGGTAGAATAAGTCAGGAGTATCACTCCTCTAATTATAGGTATAACATTTCCGCTAATGAGAACTAATCGTGCATTTACTTTTCAAAGCAAATCCACAGTGTAGTTAGTTCATATAGACTTTATTGGTTTTTCCTTAAAGTTCATTTTCTTGGTACTGGCTCATTAGCTACGCCTTTTCCTTGTATTCTTCTTTATGGAGATTGTGCTTTTGTGTCTTTCCCCCACTACTCTATGACGAACACTGCTGTCTTCTATCTACATTTTTGAAGAAACCTAAAGGCCAAGTTCCTTAGAATTAGGGTTGGGCTGGATGTACCCTCTGGAGACTGTGCTTTGATGTTTTGACTGCTCTTTTGAAGTCCGTTTGTACGTCTGGGTCACTTCTGATGCCTCCATGGTCATCACGTTAGATTCTAGACCCCTGACTCTTGTCCGCTACTTCATGTTATTGTGTGACAGATCTTCATTGTATCCAAAATTGGCTAAGCTATGATTTGCATATTATGTACTTGTGGAATTGGACTTGTGCTTATAAATATGAGTTTTTATTTATCCCCATTTTCAATTTTTGTGTTGAGTACTTACAATAGGTAGAGTTTCTTATTCATTTGTCTGCATTGTAACAGGCCTGTTCTTGATAAGAATGGTCAAAGTACATCCAAGTTACTGGCATAAGCAATGAGCAAATGCAAGGCCTCGGACAGAATCTAGTAGCACATCATCAGAGGATTTCTCCAGGGAGAGATGTGTCAGTTCAAGCACTTGTGTTTACTTAGATTGTGTTTATGTTTGTGTGCTTCTTTTTCCTGTTATAGGAGAGCAACTCAAAAAGCTTAAACTTCTGGATTATGTTCTTACTTCTATCAATCCCAGGATACTAATGTGTGTTAGGTTTTATTAGGCAAGATGGTTTGAGAGAGTACACAGCTCCAAATTGAATAGTAACATCAAGACCTAAATTTACCTATTTTATGATCATATTTTGCTTCTTTAAACTCTAAATTATTGATTACAAATATATATAAATTTTCAGTGGAATTGGAGCTTTGTACTTAACCTGAATAAGAGAAATTCTGTCAACTGGTAAAAAACAAAACAAAACAAAACAAAACTAGTTTTAGTTTTCTTTTTTAAAAACTAACCAGTTATTTTAACATTGCATAGATATGGCTAGATTTACTTTATATGTTCATTTGGGATACTTAATATGATTAATTTGTTACATGCTTTATTTTGTTTAATCCTCACAAATACTTACAATGAAGCAAATAACTCAGTGGGGTAGTGTCATTTATCTAAAGTTATACAACTTGAAATGGAAAAAAGTAGGGCTTGAGGCTAGCTGACATGAGAGCAGGCCCAATTATTTACTAGACTGTTGGCCCTTTATATACATTATTTCTGTTAATCTTTAGAACAGTTAAAGTGGGATTTTTGTTATTGGTTTTGCTTTTCCAGTGTTTAAGAGACTTAAAGAGACTATTGGAAGAGTTCCTCACCCTGAGTCCTTTTGAAAATGAGACAGCATTCTTGGCCTAGAGGAGCGTAAGGAGCAGAAGCTGCCTGTCTAGCCTTCCCTACAGCCTCCTTCCCTATTCACATCCAACATCACCAGAGCCTGACCCAGGGTGAGAAGCTCTGTCCCTCTTCCTTGGGATGGTAGCAGTAATAGTGGCCACCAATAACACTGACGAGGGCAGAGTGGAAATTGTATGTAAGTTACAATAATACAACTTTGGTGCTCAGTCATTATGTCGTGGCTGACTCTTTTTCGACCCCATGGACTCGCCAGGCTCCTCTGTCCATTGGATTTCTTAAGCAAGAATACTGGAGTGGGTTGCCGTTTCCTTCTCCAGGGGATCTTCCTGACTCAGGGGTTGAACCTACGTCTCCTATATTGGTAGGCAGATTCTTTACCACTGAGCCACCAGGAAAGCTCTAAAGGCTCAGCTGAGAGTATTAGTTAAGAGCACAGGCTCAGATCTGACACTTCTTAGCTGCGTGAGACCTTGGGTAAGTAACTTAATCCCTATGTGCTTCAATTACTCCTCTGTGACAGGGAATAATAGGAATGTGGAAAGTCAACAAATGTAACACTTTAAAGGCTCTGAGGCAGGTAGAAGGCACTCCATAATTATTCACTCTATTACTAGACTAATTTTCTCATTAACCAGGCAAAGTCCATTCCTTACAACTAAGAACTATGACTGATAATTATTAATATTTGTGGTTTTGATGAGGATGAAGGCTCAGAAGAGTTACTTAAGGTTATACATTTGTTTAAAATATGGATGCAAGAATTCTAGAATAAAATTTAGCTCCATCTGAATTCAAAACTTAGTTCAGTTCTTTGCCTTTTCCTACTTAATAAAGGGTGGCTTAAAATATCCTTATCCAAACAAATAGAAATGTCCTCATTCAAATGCATCTGACTGGAAAGGAGAAAAGAGTTTTGACTAGAAAATTTTTCTTTCTCTATTGTAATTACATTTAGGAGACCTTCTACCAGCTTGAAATTCCAATCCTCAATTAAACCACAAGAAAAATGTGTCTGTGTATATAAGATATAGCATGAACTCAATAACTTAATAATTCTGTTTATTAAAACTGTCTTGAAGTTAATCCTATTATAGCTATCTAGTGCCCTGGGAGCAGGCAAGATTACTAAAACAGAACGTGTGTAGTTTTACTTTAACAATTTTTTTCCCTTCCATCTCATTTTGTTGGCTTCAAAATTCGGTAAGCTGCAAATCTCCACTTTTCTTTCTGATGCTAAATGTAGCAAGGTTAGCAGAAACTCTTGATATAAGGGCTTAATCTTTCTCCTTTACACTCACCAGGCAGCATTTCAACTCTCTCACTGTGGCTGCAAAATAAAAATGTGTGTTCCAAACAAAACAGTCAACCATTTTACTGTTTGAGCTAAGTTTCTTTTCCTGTAGTAGAAAATTCTTTGTACCTTCATCAAGGAAATCATCAGACAAAGGGCAATCATTTTCGACCTGATGTTTTCCTTTGTACAAACCCAGCCTCAAATGAATGCATTTATCTTTATAAAATGATGCTATAATGTGGTTCATGTCTCCACAGCTAAATGTGATGATTTGATGGGAGACCCAGGAAACAGTTTTTGATAATACACATTATAATGGTATCATTTACATACCTGCCTCTTGAGAAACCTATATACAGGTCAGGAAGCAACAATTAGAACTGGACATGGAACAACAGACTGGTTCCAAATAGGAAAAAGAGTACGTCAAGGCTATATATTGTCACCCTGCTTATTTAACTTATATGTGGAGTACATCATGAGAAATGCTGGGCTGGAAGAAGCACAAGTTGGAATCGAGATTGCCAGAGAAATATCAATAATCTCAGATATGCAGATGACACCACACTTATGGCAGAGAGTGAAGAGGAACTAAAAAGCCTCTTGATGAAAGTGAAAGAGGAGAGTGAAAAAGTTGGCTTAAAGCTCAACATTTAGAAAACTAAGATCATGGCATCTGTTCCCATCACTTCATGGGAAATAGATGGGGAAACAGTGTAAGCAGTGTCAGACTTTATTTTTTTGGGCTCCAAAATCACTGCAGATGGTGACTGCAGCCATGAAATTAAAAGATGCTTACTCCTTGGAAGGAAAGTTATGACCAATCTAGATAGCATATTAAAAAGCAGAGACATTACTTTGCCAACAAATGTCTGTCTAGTCAAGGCTATGGTTTTTCCAGTGGTCATGTATGGATGTGAGAGTTGGACTTGAAGAAAGCTGAGTGCCGAAGAATTGATGCTTTTGAACTATGGTGTTGGAGAAGACTCTTGAGAGTCCCTTGGACTGCAAGGAGTTCCAACCAGTCCATCCTAAAGGAGATCAGTCCTGGGTGTTCATTGGAAGGATTGATGTTGAAGCTGAAACTCCAATACCTCATGCAAAGAGTTGACTCACTGGAAAAAACCCTGATGCTGGGAGGGGTTGGGGGCAGGAGGAGAAGGGTATGATAGAGGATGAGATGGCTGGATGGCACCGCCAACTCGATGGACATGAGTTTGAGTAAACTCCGGGAGTTGGTGATGGACAGGGAGGCCTGGCGTGCTGCGATTCATGGGTTCGCAAAAAGTCGGACATGACTGAGCAACTGAACTGAACTGAACTGAACTGAGGCAGAACTAATCATCAAACATCATATACCAAATTTTTTAAAAAATTGTTTCTTTTAGAAATTGGAACATCATTCTATTCTTTTTCTATTCTAAGTTCATGTTTTAACTTTAACAGAATACCAAAATATAGCATTTCCTTTTCTATCTAAGTGTGTGTATATTTGAGTATGTTTTAAATGTGTATGCATGTTACTATGTGCAATTTCTCTGTGTCATGTGGTATTATTTTTCATCTATTCTTATAATTTTCAGTATGGTATATACATTTGATGCCCAGAGCTGGTAAATTCTCAAGTTATTAAACCAAACAATATAAATTATTTAAAATAGTAATTTTCATAAAGCAACTGTGAAATATTTTTTGCACTATTAAGTAATATTCCTGGAATAGATCTATTGTCTTATTGTCTCTTTTATGACCTTAAAGAATAACTTTGTTCTTCGCAGTGTGTTTAAAAATATATGAAGTGCTTTTATATTGATTTTCTCATTTAATTCTAACAACTGCATAATCTGTATATAGAGGGTTTTATTGTTGCATTATCAGTTGAGAAGAATCTGAGATGAGAGCTAACTTGTCTTGCACAACAGGAGGGGGTGGATGGGAGACAGGGAGAAAGGAGACTGGCCATAAATGCTGGGACTTGAATCCATGATTCTGAAGTTCAGTTCCAGAGTCCTTCCTATTACAGCTATTCCTCCCATTCTTCAAATGAGTTGATTCATCTCAGGAAACTTGCTCTGACTGCTTGCCTTGCAGCAGAATATGCAGTGCTAAGTCTCAAGTCCCACTGGAGACAAATCCCTGATTCAGGATTTCTGGAGATGATGCAAAAAGCCAACTCACTGGAAAAGACCCTGATTCTAGGGAAGATTGAGGGCAAGAGGAGAAGGGGACAACAGAGGACAAGATAGTTGGGTGGGATCACCGACTCGATGGACATGAGTTTGAGCAAAGTCAGGGAGATAGTGAAGGACAGGGAAGCCTGGCGTGCTGCAGTCCGTGGGGTCACAAAGAGTCAGACACTACTTAGCAACCGAACAGCAACAAGGGCTGAATGGAAGGGTGTGTGTGTGTGGTTTTCCCAGCTTCTCTAGCTGGGCCTGAGAGGTGCGTGGCAGGGAGCTGGCACCAAGTGCCTCTCCAGTATCTGGTTGTTAAACGAGGGAAGCCTAGACACGGTTGTGGTCTCCTGGAAAGAACACTCCACTAAGATTTAGAATGTTTACCAGGGACTTTAGGAACCCTTCAGAGCCTGAATGGCAGTTTGCTCATACATAACTGAAGGTCTCGATAGAGATATTTAAATACGTTCTGATGTTTGTGATTGTTATGTAGCAGTTAGGGAGTGATAGTCAGGGTCTCATTTTTCCCTAGAGGTGAGCATCCTTTCAGCTTCATTTACAGATAGTCTTGTTTGTTTTACACAATGTTTTACCACCTCACCTCAGTGGTGAGGAAATTACTTTGGTGATTGTTTCTGTGTGTTTGTGTGTGTGTGTGTGTGTGTGTGTGTGTGTGCTCACTCACTCGGTTGTGTATGACTCTTCGTGACCCCATAGTCTGTAGCCCACCAGGCTCCTCTGGCCATGCAATTTTCCAGGCAAGAATACTGGAGTGGGTTGCCATTTCCTCCTCCAGGGGTCTTCCGAACCCAAGGATTGTACCCAAGTCTCTTGCATCTCTTCATTGGCAGGCGATTCTTTACCACTGTGCCACCTGGAAAGCCCTGTGTTTGCGGACTTCTGGGAAAAGTAAAAGCTTCCGACCTGTTAAGATCAGATCTTATTACTTTTGTAAAAGGAACACTGTAGTCAGGTTGTAAGGCTGGGTTTACCTAGCTCAGTGAATAATTTCTGCACCAGAAAACTGGTATTTTATTAAAAGGTAGTATTTCAAAAAAGGACTTACAGATCTTCACATTGTTTTTGTGTTAAAACACATACATATATACATACAAAACCAAAGAACTTTCCCTGAGTTTAACTTTTGGATGAGTGATACAATTTTTGCCATAGTTTAAGAAAAGTCCACATTAATGCCTGTAGTATAAAAATATTAGAGAGAATTGTTCTATTAGGTCTTTAAGGTATTAAATTGCTTCTGTGTTTTGAATGGTTTAAGAATGTAGATTGAACACAATAGTACAGGAGTTGAATAGGATTTCAAGTTTATAATGAATATGTTCTGTTGTATAGCAGATAAATGTGGAGATAACATGGACAGATTTCTTATTCCTCAGAACAGTGGTTTTCCTTACATGCCTCTTTATTCCTGTAAACCAGCGAGGATTATATATCTTCAACCTATTTTCCCTTCTGGTTCACAAGTGAATCTCACATGACAACATAGAATACCACATTTAAAGTTATAATTGCACTATCTTTCCACATAATCTTCGGAAACAAGATATGCACACATTTTTCAGAAGGAAAACATAGAATCATAAGTCATTTTCCTCCTTAAGAAGGAAAATAGCTCATCATCAACAATTGCCTCAATTTTGATTTATGACTACCAAGGAGGAAAAGATAAGGGGCTTCTAATGACATATAGAACTCATACATATCTATTACGAAGTGCACATTAAAATCATTTGTGCCTATTTGAAATTTGTTTTAAATAATTACATAGTCATAAAATGACAGTTGTCTAATAGGAAATGAATGATGGTTTATATACTGATTCTGTGCATCTATACTCAGTCATACTTTGAGGCCCCATGGACTATAGCCCGCCAGGCTCTTCTGTCCATGGGATTTCCCAGGCAAGAATATTGGAGTGGGTTGCCGTTTCCTTCTCCAGGGGATCTTCAGAACCCAGGAACAGAGCCCATGTCTTTTGCATCTCCTGCATTGGCAGGCAGATTCTTTACCACTGTGCCACCTGGGGAGCCCGTATTGATTCTAGTTGATGCACAAAATCTTCCTAGGCTCCCGTTTTCTTATCTATAATGGAAAACCTTAATCTAAATGATTTGTTTATCTCTTTCCAATTCCAAATTACAGTAATTTATCTATCTTTCAGAAGGGACAAGTAAGTTATTTTCTGGTATTGTTTCTTAAATACTTCCAAGCGAGCATCTTGTGTACTCATTGAAAACCTCATGAAACATGCCATTCACATAAAAATCAATATTCATTGTAAGTTATAAAATACCCAAAGAAAAATAAGAAGTTGCCAATAACCCTAAGGAGCATGCAATCTAATTTTAGAGACAAAAATATAAGAAAAGTCAAATAATACCATACAATCATTAGATAAATGATGTCATGAGGGAATTAATGAATATTGTCTGATTTAATTGTATGTATAAGAGGTGCTGAGTTCATTCATTGGGGCTGAATGGAACTAGGGATTCTTATGAAAAAGTAATTTGATCTGCATCTTGAAGGATGAGGAGAACTTGAATAGGTAAGGGGAAGAACCATGGCCATTAAGGCTAAACTACTCTTAGAGTTTGTAGAGCAGTCACGGGTGGGTGCACTTGTGCTAAGTCACCTCAGTTGTGTCCAATTCTTTGTAACACTCTGGACTGTGTAGCCTGCCAGGCTCCTCTGTCCATGGGATTTCCCAGGCAAAAATACTGGAATGGGTTGCACTTCCTCCTCCAGGGGATCTTCCTGACCCAGGGATCAAATCTGCCTCTCTTAGGTCTCCTGCATTGGCAGGTGGGTTCTTTACCACCAGGGAAGCCCTTAAATTAAGAAAACAGAACTCTAAGAACTTTACCTCTGGTCTTTAGATGTCCAATGTTCTTACCTCTACTTTTACTGTAATCTTGAATATGTATTATTTCTTAATTCTACTGTTATTTTGTTTTGTTTTAGTTTTGTTTAGAAAGGGATTAGAGAATTAGGATCTGAATTGGCAACCCTTATTCTGCATTATCTTTTTAATATAGGTGACTGTGGTATTGTTATTCTTATTTAACAGGAGAGGAAGCTGAACTAAAGAAATTAGGGATCAAAATCAGGAATATGGAAAATGGCAAGGCATTATACTGTGATTTTTGTCTTAAACAGTTTACAAGAGGAAAAACTTCCAGAAAAGTTGATTGTACAGCTTCTCTTTCACAAATGGCTAATTGTTATCCTTTTGACCTCAAAGAGTTCATGAACCTTTATAAATCCTTAACATACACACAGGAACGATTGTAACTAACTAGGAACTCTAATTGCTATTATTATTTAGAAATCAAGAATTAGTTTTGAAGTGCTAACCTTGTGCCAGATGTCAAACTCCCCCTCCCATCATTAAGAAAAATCAAGAGTTGAATGATTTTTAAAATTATTTATCCATATGTTTTATAATTACTTGGAAATTTTAGTTTCTAGGTAATTAGCTATATAGTGGGTGAAAACATATTGAAATAACAAACAGTTCTCTTACATCATCTAGGAGATCTAAAGGTCAAATTGCTTGTTGAGTGTCTGATTTTCCCCGGGAAAACACTGTGTCCCGGAGGAGGCTGTGTTAGCAGCTATTGTATACATTTATAGAAAAATACAGGAAAGGCATTTTATGAAATCAATAGCTGGACTCCTTGAAAACCCTAATGAGGGACTAATGAAATTTCCAGGCCTCTCTTCAATCAAAAGAAACAAGGGAAGTGTCACTCTGACATCAAAAAACTAGCTTCTACATCCTTGATGTAGTTTTCTTAACAAAGAACTCAAAGCAGGAAGTGGAGGAGAAATTAGGAAATGGATAACAAAATTTCTGCAGACTGAGGTGATAAATTTTAACCCTTCCAGCTATTCCTGGTACAAAAAATTCACAAGCTTTCATTTCTCTGGTGCTAAAAAGTCCATAATGTACTTTTATAATTTCACTTTGAAGAATTCATTCATGTTGTGAATTTTCTTTTTTAAACCATTTCTTTCTTTTCTCTAATAGAAAGCATGTTTTATTTTGTCTGTCCTCAGGTCTATATATCAGTGAAAGCTTTCTTCATATGTTTAATCAAGTGATAAAAGAAAAAGACCCGGTAAGAAGCAGATAAGCCAATGAGAACAGCTCTTGTATCCAAGGCTCTTCTAAACCCTCCACTGTTTTTAGTAGCACAGAATTTGGTACACAGCACCTGAGCTTTAATACCTTACACTTAAGAGGCAAAGATAAGAATAGTGTCCCCTTTTGTGTAGTTGTATCCCAATTATGGGGCAGTATTTACACACTCAGAAAGAGAACTTTTCACTAAAGAACCTTTTACAGTAGGTGTTTTACCTCCCTTTGCAGAACATATTTGGGTGTGAATAGGAACTTTCAAACAGCCCAAAAGGCTTCTCCCTTTGTATAATTCAGCAATACTGCCTCAACTGTTTGTATGTGGGAATAGTTCTCAAGCATACTGGTTTCAGGACTCTTTTAATAATACTCTTCAAAATTATTGAGGATCCACAAAGAGCTTTCTTGTATGTAGATTGTATATATCTGTTGATATTTAACATATTATAAGTTAATGAAAATCTTTAATTAAAAATAATGATAACAAACCTACTATAGGTGAATATAAATAACATTATTTTGTGGAAGATTATCAATAATTTCCAAAACAAAAAAATTTATACTTGACAAGAATAGTGACTTTTTAACATTCTTACGTGTTTTGCTGCTGCTGTTGCTGCCAAGTCGCTTCAGTCGTGCCCGACTCTGTGCGACCCCATAGACGGCAGCCCACGAGGCTCCCCCGTCCCTGGGATTCTCCAGGCAAGAACGCTGGAGTGGGTTGCCATGTCCTTCCCCAATGCATGAAAGTGAAAAGTGAAAGTGAAGACCCTCAGTCGTGTCCGACTCTTAGCAACCCCATGGACTGCAGCCTACCAGGCTCCTCCGTCCATGGGATTTTCCAGGCAAGAGTACTGGAGTGGGTTGCCATTGCCTTCTCTGTTTATGTGCTATTATATGTTTACAAAATTTTTTATACCTGTACTTATAGAGAACAGCTGGTTTCTTATATCTGCTTTTGCATTCCATCTATTGAAACATAGTTTGGGTTGAGGCATATGAGAAAATATGACTTCATACACATTTTAGTTGGCAAAATGAAATATATTTTAACAGCCTTTTAAGGTGATTGCCTATATTCTTCTTTGCTACTTAACCAATACTTGACAAGTGATAGTTTCTCAAAGGTTAGTTGTGCTTTGAAGTCTATTGTCATATCAATCAACTTTTTGAAACTCTATTATATAAAAATCCATTAGTTTAATTTGTACTTTGAATGAATATTTTGCCATGCACAATTTTGTGAAATGATACTTTGTTTGTACAGGAAATTTAGTGAGGCATACAGATCTTCCTGATGTTGACACATTTCATTTTGTAATATAAAAAATATTATCACCAACCTTATGAGAAAAGTGTGTAGATATTGGAAGCTGTGGAGATCATCATGTGAATAAAATTTTCCAAAATTGAAATTTTGCTTAATAACTTGAATTTATTCACTTGTAACAAATGCTCTCAGTATTTTCTTTGAAGGGACAGGCTCACTTCATTAATTTTTGAGGAAATATCTGCCAGATACAGATATATATGTCTGAATAATAAAAATTTGTCTTCTTGTTATTTATTCAAGAAAAAACAGTGTTCATGGAAAAAAAAGCCAGTTCAACTCAAGCAGTTATACTGTTGCTTTTGCTGTGTTTCTTTGTCTATGTTCAACAGAAGTGTGCTATATGCATACTCTAATTTTATCACACAAATATTAAATAATCACAGGTTCTCATGATGGAAGATTTAATAAAAATCAATCCTACTTACTCTTTTACCAAGGATATCCTTGATGAAGCCACGCATTTTTTGAAGTTGTGATTGTATGGTGATAAAGAATATAATGACTGTTGTACAAATAGATGCCGCTGCCTTGATTCATCCTAAGGTACAGCATTTCACATATCATTGCTTTTGCATCATCAGTGGAAATGTCATCGCAATAAAATGGGAAAATAATGTCATCATATTACCTTGAAAATAGTTTGAACTCACTCTTAAAAGTACCTGATATGAAAATATTATAACCTCAGACCTTTTCATTCTATGTTCATTCAAGGAAGGGAATGAATTATGCATGAGTAAGAAGTTTTCTATTTATACCTACACATAGATATATAATACCCACGTTAATAACAGCTCACAAAATTGTACAAGGATTGAAAATTTTATGAGCCTAAGTGTAGCTAGACTTAAGTTCAAATATATCCGTCTACTATTTTATTAGAATAATTTTCATCCAACAGTAATACTTTCTCATTTTTCCCACAAATTCTGAAAAATACATAGAGCAAGAACTTATTTACTAAGATGTCCATGGTTGTTCACATCAGAGAGTTAAATTCCTTACTGTCTGAGCTAGCACAAAAGCCCAAAATATTATTCACAACTAGTTAGATATGCAATGCAGGAGACCCAGGTTTGATCCCTGGGTCAGGAAAATCCTCTGGAGAAGGAAATGACAACCCACTCCAGCATCCTTGCCTGGAAAATCCCATGGACAGAAGAGCCTGGCAGTCTGTACAGTCCATGAGGTCACAAAGAGTCAGACACACCTGAGTGACTAACACACACACACAGGTAAATATGAGTGCTTTATACACTAACTGAATATGTGGAAGACCTAGATTATTCCCTATTAATGATATTACATTTATTTTTCAGTTATCGACAAGGACAAGTTGCATTTTGTTTCATTTACTCAATGATTTTTTGAGACCATGAGCTGGTGAGAGGGAGTGTGGTTAGTGTACAAAAATAAGGTACAATCTTTATTTACTGCCACACAGTGCTAAATATAATTTAAGGTGGTAGGTGCCATAATAAAACTAAAATATAAGGAACTATGGAATTACGGAAGTAGAAGAACTAACTTAACTCCACGTGGAAAATCAGACACAGTAGCCTAGAAAGAGGATAAACTTGGAGTTGATTCATGAAAGACAAGTAATTAAAATAATAATAATAACTACCATTCCACTTATGTCCTAGGCCCTGTTCTAAGCAGTCTATATTTACTTAGGGACTTAGTCCTCATAATAATGGCTTCCCTGGTGGTTCAGCAGTATAGAATCTGCCTGGGATATAGAAGCCTCAGGAGATGCAGGTTTGATCCCTGGGTTGGGAAGATCCCCTGGAGGAGGGCATGGCAACCCACTCCAGTATTCTTGCCTGGGGAACCCCATGGACAGAGGAGCCTGGTGGGCCACAGTCCATAGGGTCACAAAGATTCAGGCATGACTGACACAACTTAGTAGGCATATCCTCATAATAACCCAATGAGTAGGAACAATCATTATCCCAATTTTACAGATGCTGAGTTTGAGTCACCAGTGGCTAAAATAAAAAAACCTGCCCATGGTCAAAGAGAAAACAAATATTTGGAACCATATTTGAACTGAAGATGTCCAGCTTCAGAGTTTGTGCTTTTGATCACTACACTGTTTTTCAATTTCAAACCATGTGGAATGTTTACTCAGTAAAGCTATCTAGGATTTCTGCATTAGCATTCATTGTACGTGCAGGAAGAAAGGGCATGCTAAGCAAGAAATAGGTAGAGTCTGGTGAGAGGATGTCATATTCTGCCCTGTTTCTACTCTGAAGTAGGAAGCAAGGTCATCTTCCTCAGGAGGGCAAAGTGGGGAGATAGCTTATCTTGAATCTGAGTAGATATTAAAGATTGGGAATAGTCACTACATTATATGCAGAAAAGAAATAACTATTCATTGTTGTCATTCAGTCACCCAGTCATGTTCGACTCTTTGCAACCCCATGGACTACATCACGCCAAGCATTCCTGTCCCTCACCTTTTTCTGAAGTTTGCCCAAGTTCATGTCCTTTGTATTGGTGATGCCATCCAGCCATCCCATCCTCTGATGCCCTCTTATCCTTCTGCCCTCAATCTTTCCCACCATCAGGGACTTTTCCAATGAGTTTTACATCAAGTGGCCAAAATACAGGAGCTTCAGCATCAGTCCTTCCAATGAATATTCAGTGTTGATCTCCCTTAAGATTGACTGGTTTAATCTCCTTGTTGTCCAAGGAACTTTCAGGAGTCTTCTACAGCACCACAGTTTGAAGGCATCAATCTGTTGGCATTCTGCCTTCTTTATGGTCCAGCTCTCACAACCAGATGTGACCACTGAGAAAATCACAGCCTTGACCATACAGACTTTTGTCAGCAGAGTAATGCCTATGCTTTTCAACACACTGTCTAGGTTGGTCCTAGCTTTCCTGCCAAGAAGTCATCTTGTGATTTCATGGCTGCAGTCACCATTTGCAGTGATTTTAGAGCCCAAGAAGAGGGAATCTGTCACAGCTTCCACCTTTTCCCCTTCTATTTGCCATGAAGCATTGGGACCAGATGCCACAATCTTAGTTTTTTTTTTTTTTAATATTTAGTTTTAAGCCAGCATTTTCACTCTCCTCCTTCACCCTCATCAAGAAGTTCTTTAGTTCCTCTTCACTTTCTGCCATTAGAGCGGTATGATCTGCATATCTGAGTTTGTTAATATTTCTCCCGCCTCTCTTCATTCCAGCTTGTAATTCATCCAGCCTGGCATTTCTCATGATGTGCTCAGCATATAGGTTAAAAAAACAGGATGACAGCAGACAGCCCTGTCATACTGTTCTCAGTCTATTGTATGTAACCATTCATAAGAATTGATCCTTTTGAACTGTGGTGTTGGAGAAGACTCTTGAGAGTCTCTTGGACTACAAGGAGATCCAACCAGTCAATCCTAAAGGAAATCAGTCCTGAATATTCATTGGAAGGACTGATGCTGAAGCTGAAACTCCAATACTTTGGCCACCTGATGCGAAGAACTGACTCATTGGAAAAACCCTGATGCTGGGAAAGATTGAAGGCAGGAGAAGGGGATGGCGGAGGATGAGATGGTTGGATGGCATCACCGATGTGGTGGACATGAGTTTGAGTGGGCTCTGGGAGTTGGTGATGGACAGGGAAACCTGGGGTGCTGCTGTCCATGGGGTCACAAAGAGTGGGACATGACTGAGTGACTGAACTAACTAATTCATTCATATAGCTAATGTTTACAATCTTATATTTTTAGTGGTCCAAGTCTTCATTGTTGTTGATTTTTCCCAGCAGATCTCAGATATTGTGATAGAAGAAAGTATTTGGATTGGCTCTAGGGTTATCAATAAAATATGGTTTGAGGATATTTTTGAAGGAGTAGGTAAAAATCATGGACTTGGAGGTTTAGATTGAATAGAAGTCCTGACAGAGAAAATGCAGAGCTCAGCTATTTTATTTTTGACTTTTCTACCTGTGAGAAGGACATTCAGTCTGGAAACAGCAGAATACTACTGAAACCCAAGATAAAAGGGAAGATTTTTATGAGCACACAGAGTTTTCAAGTGAATGTATGTTGCCTGTTAGAGAAAAGAAAAGAATTTAGAATTGGTTCATATCTGGAGTCTCACTGCTTGTATTGAAATGCCAGTTTTTGTGACAGTGACCAAATTATTTAAACTCTCTGTATCTGTGCTTTCCTTTCTATAAAGTGAGGGTAATAGCTGTAATTTACCCTAGAGTGTTATTGTAAGGATTAACTGAGTTAAATCATGAAATGCACTGATCGATGCTTGCCCAGAATAAGTACTTAGTAAGTGCCCACTTTTACTACTAATATTGATTTGTTATTATCATAGACTAGTGGAATAAAGAATTTCCAAATGAAGAGTTCACTATACTAACAAAAACTGTGATTTTGTTTCTTAAAATATCCATTCAGCGTCTGAATACTTCAAAAAAAGTTTAAGTACATCACTCAGGTTCCTCATTTCTCAGATCTCACTCTCTGAGTGAGTTTCTGTTAGCAAATGTTAATCTTATATATACTTCTACTACTGCTGCTGTCACTTCAGTCGTGTCCGACTCTGTGAGACCCCATCCCTGGGATTCTCCAGGCAAGAACACTGGAGTGGGTTGCCATTTCCTTCTCCAATGCATGAAAGTGAAAAGTGAAAGTGAAGTCTCTCAGTCGTGTCCGACTCTTCGTGACCGCATGGACTGCAGCCTACCAGGCTCCTCCGTCCATGGGATTTTCCAGGCAAGAGTACTGGAGTGGGGTGCCATTGCCTTCTCCAATCTTATATGTAATTTACTGTCAATTCCCTCAAATAGAAATACCAGTTTATATTGCAGTAATTCTTCAAAGTATATAAAGTTTTATTCCCTGAAATAAAAATAATCAAAAAGCAGCATGCTTTACAGGTACCAAGAAAGTCTATTCCCTGTATTTTGGAATCTCTGTCCCATCATAATGAAACTGTCCTACATCCTCAGAATTTTATCTGAGTAATCCCTCCTTATTCTGGCCTTAACTAAAATCTAGTTCTTCTCAGACTTGTCAGAAACTATTAATTATCCCCCAGGATAATTATGAATACATGGATTAATGTGTCATCTAATAATGCTTGTGTTTAATCATCTGACTCATGTAACATCAATAAAATAGGTAGGGATTCTTTTTTTTTCCATTTATTTTTATTAGTTGGAGGCTAAATACTTTACAATATTGTAGTGGTTTTTGTCATACATTGATATGAATCAGCCATGGATTTACATGTATTCCCCATCCCGTTCCCCCCTCCCACCTCCCTCTCCACCCGATCCCTCTGGGTCTTCCCAGTGCACCAGGCCTGAGCACTTGTCTCATGCATCCAACCTGGGCTGGTGATCTGTTTCACCTTAGATAATATACATGTTTCGATGCTGTTCTCTGGAAATATCCCACCCTCGCCTTCTCCCATAGAGTCCAAAAGTCTGTTCTGTACATCTGTGTCTCTTTTTCTGTTTTGCATATAGGGTTATCGTTACCATCTTTCTAAATTCCATATATATGTGTTAGTATACTGTAATGGTCTTTATCTTTCTGGCTTACTTCACTCTGTAAAATTACTCAGCCATTAAAAAGAATTCATTTGAATCAGTTCTAATGAGATGGATGAAACAGGTAAGGATTCCTTATCTATTCAATTGACTTTTTAAAAGTTGTGCAAAATAGCTAATGCCTATAGCTGCAAAGTGAGGCTGAAAACTGGTAGAAAATAAGGAAAAACAACAAAACAGCTACTCTTTATTGAAGTAGTATTGAAGTGTTCAATATTCATTACTGAATACTCATTCTTTACATGTACCAGGTATTATCCTAAGTAATTCTACTTGTATTAGCCTATTACTAAGTGGGCATTACTGATTTTTCTCACGTAAAAATGACAAAACTGAGTCTGGGAAAGATTATACAACCACCTAAGAGCAGACATCTAGGTTTTATATGAAATGAAGTATCTGGATTTTAGAATATGATTATACTTATATCTTTTGGTGATAATCTGTGTGTAATATACATTTCTAAGTTAATGGGACTAAGGTTATGACATGGGCTTCCCCAATGGATACTAGTGAAGAATCAGCCTGAAATGCAGGAGATGCATGTTTAATCCCTGGGTCAGGAAGATTCCCCTGGAGGAGGAAATGGTAACCCACTCCAGTATTCTTGCCAAGAAAATCCCAAGGACAGAGGAGCCTGGTGGGCTACAGTCCCTGGGGTTGCAAAGAGTTGGACATGACTGAGCACTCACGCACACAAGGTTATAACATACTTTTTGTTTTACATTAAAATAGAGGTGATATAAAAATCTGAACAAAATTAACAACTTCTATTTTTTAATGGTTTCACAGTATCCTAACATGGAACTTTCACTGCCCTTTTCTTTAGACAGACTTCTTACTACCACTATCAGTGACTTGAAGTTTCTCTTCTTTGATCAGATCATCAGGGCACATTCCGCATGGAGTCTTCAAGACATGCTCAGTTACCAAGACCTATCCATTTGCAGACTGTGTCCAAAGAGATTGTTTATAGGTAAATGTAAAACTTCATCACTGTAACAGTTTATCACTCTTGCAGAATTCTGTTCTATATATTCTCCAACAGATAGGCTCCCTGTCCTCTCACCCGGAAAGATTTTCTACATAGTCCTTGTTAGAGTTCAGTTGGTCCATCCTCAGTAAGAGGTAAAACTGTGTTCTCAGCACTTTTCTTATCGCATGATGCAATCCTTCAACCTTGATAAACTCAGACATACTTTCTGAAATCTAGGCTTCCATAACAATGCACCCCTCCTCAATCCCTGGAAAATGGAGTTGCCAGTAAAACTAGCTAAGCTAAATATCTTTATATCTGCAGTCATTTGTAGACAATATTCATGACCAGGAAGTTTCTTATTCTGTTTCTTGTGTAAATTTGATACTTTAAATAGTAATTAGATTTCCTAAATGTGATAAGATAAACCTGTGACTATTTAGGAGTGTCTCATGAATATCTAAATTTTAAAAACAGAAGTTGAATTAAATAAATTGATTATTCACACTTTAAAAATCTTTCTTTGGCTACCATTTGATAATTTATGGGGAAACTGTTGGTTCATGTGTATTATCTTTATTCCTTTAAATCATAATTAGAAACTTTAAAATTTCTATTTCTTGAGTTTATATTAGTTAATATGATAAGACTAATGGAGAATTCTAACTACAATACTAATTAATGACTAAAATATAAAATGTATGAAAATGTAATTAAAGTTTAGATTTGCTGTCTTCTACATTAACAAAACTGCCTTTTGACAAAATATAAATTGTCTTACATGTGAAGTTTCTATGGGAAAATATGTTGAATAGAAGCCCCCCAAAAATGCAGTCAAAACTCTCTATGTCTCTTTATTTTTGAAGAGAATTGAACTTGAACCTAGAAAGTATAATTACTATGAACAGCTAATAATTGGCAAATTAGCAAATGCTAGCACAAGAGTTACACAGTATGAACTCATTATTAACATTGCTACTCTATAAAATGAGGAATCCAGGGGTCCATACAGGAAAAAATTGATAAATTGAACTTAGTCAAAAAGAATTTTGCTATTTGAAAGATGCTTGTTAAGACAATAAAAAGACAAGCAACAGAGTGAAAGAAAGTATATATAGGCCATATATCTGATAAAGGATTTGTGTCCAGAATATATAAAGAGCTCTCAAACCTTAATGATATGGAATATATATACACACATACATATACATATATAGGATGGGTATAGGATTTGAAAGACATTTCACCAATGACAATTTGTCAATGGAAAAGGAGCACATGAAAAGACACTCAACATTATTAATTATTGGGGGATGCAAATGAAAACCACAAGAACCTATCACTACACACCTATCAGGATGGCTAAAAAAAAAGAGGAAAAAAAGAAAGATACTGACAATACTAAATGTACTGAAAAGGATAAAGAGTATTATATTGCTCTATTTGGAGTGCAAAATGGCATAGCCAGTTCAGCGGTTTTGTTTAAAATTAAATATATTATCCTATGACCCAGTAATGTTATTCTTGATATTCACCCACTGAAATCAAAAGTTATATCCCCATGAAAATCTTTATTCATAATTGCCCTAAACTGGAAACAACCCAAATGTCCTTCAACATGTGAGCTGATAAACAACACCACTCAGCAGTAAAAAGGAAAAAACTGTTAGTATGTTCAACAATGTGGATGAATATCAAATGCATTATATTAAGAAAAATAAGCTAGATTCAAAAGGCTATGTACTGTTTGATAGCAGTTTATAGACATTTTGGGAAAGGCAAACTTTTGCTGACATAAAACTGATCAGTGATTGCCAGGGTGTGAAGGTGGGTGGGGAAGTAAAACAGGTATTGAGTGGAGTGAGTGGAATCTTTTTCTGTCTTGATTTTGATAATGGTTACGTGAGGGTATATATTTATCAAAACTCATAGAACTAAATTTTACTGTATATAAATTATATCTCAATTTTAGGAAACCAGAATCATGACTGCCAAATTCTAATACATTGTTGTTCAGTTGCTAAGTCGTGTCCAACTCTGCAACCCCATGGATGGCAGCATGCAAGGCTTCCCTGAAAACTTTAATAAAAAATTTTAAAAGCGATAAAACAAAATTTAAAACATTGAACTGTGGTGCTGGAGAAGATTCTTGAGAGTCCCTTGGACTGCAAGGAGATCAAACCAGTCAATCCTAAAGGAAATCAACCCTGAATATTCATTGGAAGGACTGATGCTGAAGCCGATGCTCCAATCCTTTGGCTACCTGATGCGAAGAGCCGACTCATTGAAAAAGACCCTGAAGCTGGGAAAGATTGAAGGCAGGAGGAGAAGGGGATGACAGAGGATGAGATAGTTGGATAGCATCATCAACTCAATGAACATGAATTTGAACAATCTCTGGGAGATAGTGACGAACAGGGAAGCCTGGGGAACTGCAGCCCGTGGGGTTACAGAGAGTCAGACATGACTTAGCGACTGAACAACATACCTACTCACTCAGAAACCTCCTGAAAAAGCAACGGTTTGAAAAGCACTTTGATCATAATTGAGGGCAACCCACTCACTAATCCTAAAGTGGGTGCCGAGGAGGAAGAAACCTGCAGTGACTTTCTCTGGAGACCTACCAGCACCAGTGGGTATGCTCGGCACGCTGTACACCTAGCACAATGCCACAGCTGGGACTGAGGTCACCAGGCCCTGAAGTCCCTAGAGCAGCCTTGGCTCTGCCACAGTTGGTGAGGGCACACAGTTCACCTAAGGAATACCCCTAGAGCACCAGGCTCTGGAGACCAGGGGAGATTGCAGTTGTGGGACTTTTGGGTCCCCTGGGCCATCTCTTACACAAAACCACACCTCTGAGGCTGGTTAGAATTAGCTATTTTGCCTAATTCATACAGACAAAAACAGAGGTAGACAAAAAGAGGAGATAAAGGAACATGTATCAAACCAAAGAACTAGACAAATTCCCAGATAAAGACCTTAATGAATTAAGATAAACTTTCCTGCTAAAGAGATCAAAGAATGGTCATAAAGATGCTCTCTGATCTCTGGAGAAGAATGGATGAACATGGTGAAAACTTCAACGATTTTTTTTTTTTTAGTTATTTCAGGCAGAAGGGTAAATTGAATCCCTGCTACTGCACCTTGACAATAAGCAGAAATTCAGGAGATCTTGACTTTTTAATTTATAAATAAAAATTTTTTTTGTTTTTCAATAAATATATAACTGTTTGAAATCATAGCTATATTTCTTAAGCTTGTAAAAATTAACTGATTGATAACATCTTGACGTTTATTATTTTTACCCTGTGTCTTGCTTTTCTTTGGTCAGAGTCCTCTAGAGCCTTTTACTCCGTATAGTCCTCTGACTAAAAGCTTAGAGATCACAAGAGAGCATGTTCGAAAGTCAGAACTTTGGGCTCCACTCATAACTACTGAGTAAAAATCTTCATTTTAACAAGATCCCCACATTCAGCATATAAATTTCAAGAAGCACTGCATCCTGGGATGTTTATTCAGAAGGTACTTAGGTCTCATTTTTAGTTCCTTGACTGGAAGTCCTACCCAAAATGGAGGATCTTAACCTTGTACACCAGAGCATGGAATCCAGCCATTATGCATTTGCATTCCAGTCCTGAAAATTTGTAGATGTGTGACTTTGTGTAAGGTAATTTTTAGTCTCAATTCTTCATCCACCAAGCAGAACTAATAAAACTGGCTTAGTGAAGTGAAGTGAAAGTCACTCAGTCATTTCTAACTCTTTGTGACCATGTACTATACAGTCCATGGAATTCTCCAGGCCAGAATACTGGAGTGGGTAGCCTTTCTGTTCTCCAGGGGATCTTCCCAACCTAGGAACTGAACCCAGGTCTCCCGCATTGTGGGCAGACTCTTTACCAGCTGAGCCACAAAGGAAGCCCAAGAATACTGGAGTGGGTAGCCTATCCCTTCTCCAGTGGATCTTCCTGACCCAGGAATTGAACCGGAGTCTCTTGGATTGCAGGCAGATACTTTACCCACTGAGCTATCAGGGAAGCCCCACTGACTTTGTAGGAATGTTATAAAATCAAATTAGAGATTATATCTAGTATTTGGCACATAATAACTTCTAAACAAAAGGTAATTATAAAATTGTTATATTGTAAGTTTCTGGAAGGAAAGAAATTTGACATGACGTCAAGTTTCTCTGCATTTCCCACAACACCTAAGAGAGAAGATATTTATTCACTGATTGATTGATTGTGATTACATTTGAATATTTCTCTATGTAATTAATAAAAGAAATAGAAGTTAATGAAAATGCTTCCAGCGAGTAGAGTATGTGACTCACCATAGTCATAATCATTGAAGGAAAAAATAGACAATCTGTACTTCGTTCATATTTACACACAGAATATGTTTAGCTCATTGATGTTCAATGTTCATCAAGACAATTAATTTTGCCTATTTCTTGTTCCATTTTAAGCAGCAGAATCACTCAACTTAGTGAAATTATTTCTCAAATACTCCTGTCAAACTTTAATTGAATGAGCAATGACCTGTGTTGTAGTGTTACAATTCACCTGAATTTTCTTACCCAAATGATTTTTTTGAGAA
This sequence comes from Odocoileus virginianus, assembly GCF_023699985.2. NCBI lineage: Eukaryota > Metazoa > Chordata > Mammalia > Artiodactyla > Cervidae > Odocoileus > Odocoileus virginianus. Next base: position 30,936,890 of record NC_069685.1, on the reverse strand, counting down.
AGTGAAAATCAAGAAAAGAGAGAAAGGAAATTCACCCCAACACATCATGATTCAGTTTGTTGCTCTTTAAATTCAAAGATGATATGAATGCAGTGATTTCTATGATGCTTATTTAAAGATTTTGTTTCTAGCCTTCTCTTCATCACAATTTTGATGAAATGTTGGAGCTAATCTACCATAGTCTTTCAGGCTGTTACACTTTTATGATATTGGGGAGGCACTTTTGAGAGATGAATGAAAACCACATATATCACTAGACCATAGTGAACTGGAACAATGATTACAGCCACATTAAGAGAATAATCTTCTCTCACTGGATCATAGGCAAAAGCAAGAGAATTCCAGAAAAACCTCTACTTTTGCTTCATTGACTATGCTAAAGCCTTTAATTGTGTGGATCACAACAAACTGAAGAAATTCTAAAAAGATGGGACTACAGGACCACCTTACCTGTCTCCTAAGGAACCTGTATGCAGGTCAAGAAGCAATGGTTATAAGTGGACATTGAATAACAGACTCGTTCAAAATCAAAAAAGGAGAATTCCAGGGCTATATATTGTCACCCTGCTTATTTAACTTATATGCAGAGTATATCATGTGCAATGTTGGGCTGGATGGATCACAAGCTGGAATCAAGATTGTCAGGAGAAATATAAATAACCTCAGATATGCAGATGACAACACCCTTATGGCAAAAAAGCAAAGAAGAACTAAAGAGCCTCTTGATGAAAGTGAAAGAGGAGAATGAAAAAATTGGCTTGAAACTCAACGTTCAAAAAACTAAGATAATAGCATCTGGCGCCATCACTTCATGACAAATAGATGGGGAAACAATGGAAACCGTGACAGGCTTTATTTCCATGGGCTACAAAATCAATGCATATGGTGACTGCAGCCATGAAATTAAAGGATGCTTCCTCCTTAGAAGAAAAGCTATGATCAACCTAGACCTCATGTTAAAAAGCAGAGACATTACTTTGCTGACAAAGGTCCGTCAAAGCTATGGTGTTTTCCTATAGTCACATATGGATGTGACTGTTGGGCTAAAGAAGGCTGAGCACCAAAGAATTGATGCTTTCACAATTGTACTGTTGGAGAAGATTCTTGAGAGTCCCTTGGACTGCAAGGAAATCAAACCAGTCAATCCTAACGGAAATCAGCCCTGATTGTTCATGGGAAGGACTGATGCTGAAACTGAAACTCCAGTCCTTTGGCTGCCTGATGGGAAGAGCTGAATCATTGGAAAAAACCCTGAAGCTAGGAAAGATGGAGGGCAGGTGGAGAAGGGGGCAAGAGAGGATGAGATGGTTGAATGGCATCAGCGACTCAATGGACATGAGTTTGAGCAAACTCAGGGAGATAGTGAAGGACAAGGAAGGCTGCCATGCTGCAGCCCATGGGGTCGCAAAGAGTTAGACACAATTGAGCAATTAAACAACACAAGAAAATAATCTAACAAATGGCCATTTTAGGTAAGAAGAAAAAAAAAATTTTTTTTTAATCCCTGGGTAAGGGCTATTTTTTTAAATTATTTTTTTATTGAAGGATAATTGCATCACAGAATTTTGTTGTTTTCTGTCAAACCTCAACATGAATCAGCCATAGGTATACATATATGCCCTCCCTGTTGAAACTCTCTCTCACCTCCCACCCCATCACCATCCTCTAGATAGATCCAGAGTCCCTGTTTGAGTTTCCTGAGCAATACAGCAAATTTCCGTTGGCTATCTATTTTATATATGGTAATAGGAACCTGGAATGTTAGGTCCATGAATCAAGGCAAATTGGAAGTGGTCAGACAGGAGATGGCAAGAGTGAACGTCAACATTTTAGGAATCAGTGAACTAAAATGGAGTGGAATGGGTGAATTTAATGCAGATGATCATTATATCTAATACTGTGGGCAAGAATCCCTTAGAGGAAATGGAGTAGCCATTGTAGTCAACAAAAGAGTCCAAAATGCAGTACCTGGATGCAATCTCAAAAATGACAGAATGGTCTCTGTTCGTTTCCAAGGCAAACCATCCAATATCACGGTAAGCCAAGTCTATGCCCCGACCAGTAATGCTGAAGAAGCTGAAGTTGAATGGTTCTATAAAGACCTACAAGATCTTTTAGAACTAACGCCCAAAAAAGATGTCCCTTTCATTATATAGGACTGGAATGCAAAAGTAGGAAGTCAAGAAACACCTAGAGTAACAGGCAAATTTGTGCTTGGAGTACAGAATGAAGAAGGGCAAAGGCTCATAGAGTTCTGCCGAGAGAACGCACTGGTCATAGTAAACATGCTCTTCCAACAACACAAAAGAAGACTCTACACATGGACATCATCAGATGGTCAACACCAAAATCAGATTGATTATATTCTTTGCAGCCAAAGATGGTGAAGCTTTATACAGTCAGCAAAAACAAGACCAGGAGCTGACTGTGGCTCAGGTCATGAACTCCTTACTGCCAAATTCAGACTTACACTGAAGAAAGTAGGAAAAACCACTAGACCATTTAGATATGACCCAAATCAAATATCTTACAATTATACAGTGGAAGTGGGAAATAGATTTAGGGGACTGGATCTGATAGACAAAGTACCTGAAGAACTATGGACGGAGGTTCCTGACATTGTACAGGAGACAGGGAGCAAGACCATCCCCAAGAAAAAGAAATGCAAAACAGCAAAATGGTTGTCTGAGGAGGCCTTACAAATACCTGTGAAAAGAAAGGAAGTGAAAAGCAAAGGAGAAAAGGAAAGATATACCCATCTGAATGCAGGGTTCCAAAGAATAGCAAGGAGAGATAAGAGAGCCTTCCTCAATGATCAGTGCAAAGAAATAGAGGAAAACAATAGAATGGGAAAGACTAGAGATCTCTTCAAGAAAATCAGAAATACAAAGGGAACATTTCATGCAATGATGGGCTCACTAAAGGGCAGAAATGGTATGGACCTAACAGAAGCAGAAGATATTAAGAAGAGATGGCAAGAATACACAGAAGAACTGTACAAAAAAGATCTTCATGACCCGGGTAATCACGCTGGTGTGATCACTCACCTAGAGCCAGACATCCTGGAATGTGAAGTCAAGTGGGCCTTAAGAAGCATCGCTATGAACAAAGTTAGTGGAGGTGATGGAATTCCAGCTGAGCTATTTCAAATCCTAAAAGACGATGCTGTGAAAGTGCTGCACTCAATATGCCAGCAAATTTGGAAAGCTCAGCAGTGGCCACAGGACTGGAAAAGGTCAGTTTTCATCCAATCCCAAAGAAAGGCAAAGCCAAAGAATGTTCAAACTACCACACAATAGCACTCATCTCACACGCTGGTAAAGAAATGCTCAAAATTCTCCAAGCCAGGCTTCAGCAATACTTGAACTGAGAACTTCCAGATGTTCAAGCTGGTTTTAGAAAAGGCAGAGGAACCAGAGATCAAATTGCCAACATCTGCTGGATCATCGAAAAAGCAAGAGAGTTCCAGAAAAACATCTATTTCTGCTTTATTGACTATGCCAAAGCCTGTGTGGATCACAACAAACTGTGGAAAATTCTTCAAGAGATGAGAATACCAGATCACCTGACCTGCCTCTTGAGATATCTGTAATTAGGTGAGGAAGCAATAGTTAGAACTGGACATGGAATCACAGACTGGTTCCAAGTAGGAAAAGGAGTACGTCAAGGCTGTATATTGTCACCCTGCTTATTTAACTTCTATGCAGAGTACATCATGAGAAACACTGGGCTGGATGAAGCACAAGCTGGAATCCAGATTTCCAGGGAAAATATCAATAACCTCAGATATGCAGATGACACCACCCTTATGGCAGAAAGTGAAGAAGAACTAAAGAGCCTCTTGATGAAAGTGAAAGAGGAGAGTGGAACAAGTTGGCTTAAAGCTCAACATTCAGAAAATTAAGATCATGGCATCTGTTCCCATCACTTCATGGCAAATAGATGGGGAGACAGTGGAAACAGTGTCAGACTTCATTTTTTTGGGCTCCGAAATCACTGCAGATGGTGATTGCAGCCGTGAAATTAAAAGACGCTTACTCCATGGAAGGAAAGTTATGACCAACCCAGACAGCATATAAAAAAGCAGAGATATTACTTTGCCATCAAATATCCATCTAGTCAAGGCTATGGTTTTTCCAGTGGTCATGTATGGATGTGAGATTTGGACTTTAAGGAAATCTGAGTGCCAAAGAATTGATGCTTTTGAACTGTAGTATTGGAGAAGATTTTTGAGAGTCCCTTGGACTGCAAGGAGATCCAATCAGTCCATCCTCAAGGAGATCAGTCCTGAGTGTTCATTGGAAGGACTGTTGAAGCTGAAACTGCAATCCTTTGGCCACCTCATGCAGAGAATCGATTCTTGGAAAAACCCTGATACTGGGAAAGATTAAAGGTGGGAGGAGAAGGGGAAGACAGAGGATAAGATGGTTTGATGGCATCCCTGACTCAATGGACATGAGTCTGGTGAACTCCGGGAGTTGGTGATGGACAGGGAGGCCTGGCATGCTGCAGTCCATGGGATCGCAAAGATTTGGACATGACTAAGAGACTGAACTGAACTGAACTGTACATAAGTTTCCATGTTACCCTTTCCGTACATCTTACCCTGTCCACCCCTCTCCCCATGTCCATAAGTCTATTCTCTATATCTGTTTTTTCATTGCTGCCCTATAGTTATTTCTTCAGTATCATTTTCCTAGATTCCATATATATGTGTTTGAATATGATATTTATCTTTCTGTTTCTGACTCACTTTGCTCTGTATAATAGGTTATAGGTTCATCCACCTCATCAGAACTGACTCAAACGTGTTCCTTTTTTATGACGGAGTAGTATTCCATTGTGTGTATGTACCACAATTTCTTTATCTATTCATCTGTCGATAGACTTCTAGGTTGCTTCTATGATCTAGCTATTGTAAATAGTGCTGCAATGAACAATGGGATACAAATGTCTTTTTCAATTTTGGTTTCTTCAGGGTATATGCTTAGGAGTGGGATTGCTGGGTTATATGGTGGTTTTATTTCTAGTCTTTTAAGGAATCTCCATACTGTCTTCCATAGTGGCTGTATCAATTTACATTCCCACCAACAGTGCAAGAGCGTTCCCCTTTCTCCACACCCTCAGCAGCATTTATTGTTTGTAGACCTTTTTATGATGCCATTCTGACAGGTGTGAAGTGGTATCTCTTTGTAGTTTTGATTTGCATTTCTCTAATAATGAGCAATGTTGAGCATCTTTTCATGTGTTTTTTAGCCATCTGTATGTCTTCTTTGGAGAGATGTCTCTTTAGGTCTTTCCCCACTTTTTGATTGAGTTGTTTATTTTTCTGGCATTGAGTTGGATGAGCTGCTTGTATATTTTGGAAATTAGTCCTTTGTCAGTTGTTTCATTTGCTATTACTTTCTCCCATTCTGAGAGTTTTCTTTTCACCTTGCTTATAGTTTCCTTTGCTGTGCAATAGCTTTTAAAATTAATGAGGTCCTACTTGTTTATTTTTATTTTTCTTTCCATTACTCTTGGGGGTGGATCATAGAAGATCTTGCTTTGATTTATGTCATCGAGTGTTTTGCCTATGTTTTCTTCTAAGAGTTTTATAGTTTCTGGTCTTACATTTAGGTCTTTAACCCATTTTCAGTTTTTCTTTTTGTATGGTGTTAGGAAGTGTTCTAATTTCATTCTTTTACATGTAGCTGTCCAGTGTTCCCAGAACCATTTATTTAAGAGGCTATCTTTGTCCCATTGTATATTCTTGCCTCCTTTGTCAAAAATAAAGTACCCATAGGTGTACAGGTTTATTTCTGGGCTTTCTGTCTTGTTCCATTGGTCTATATTTCTGTTTTTGTGCCAGTACCGTACTGTCTTGATGACTGTAGCTTTCTAGTATAATCTGAGTCAGTAAGGTTGATTCCTCCAGCTCCATTCTTCTTTCTCATGACTGCTTTGGCTATTTGGGGTCTTTTGTGTTTCCACATGAAACACAAAATTTACAAAAAATGTGAAATTTTTTGTTCTAGTTCTGTGGAAAATGCCTTTGGTAATTTGATAGGGGTCCCATTGAATCTGTAGAGTGCATTTGGTAGTATAGTCATTTCACAAGATTGATTTTCCCTACCCAGGAACATGGACTATCTCTCCACATGTTTATGTCATCTTTGATTTCTTTCATTAGTGTCTAATAATTTTCTGTGTAGAGTTCTTTTGTCCCCTTCCTTAGGTGAGTTTATTCCTAGATATTTAATTCTTTTTGTTGCAATGCTGAATGGGATTGATTCCTTAATTTCTCTTTCTGATTTTTCATTGTTAGTATATAGAAATGCAAATGATTTCTGTGTATTGATTTTGTATCCTGCAACCCTGCTAAATTCACTCATTAGTTCTAGTAACCTTCTGATACTATCTTTAGGGTTTTCTATATACAGTGTCATGACATCTGTTAACAGGGAGAGTGTTACTTCTTTTCTGATCTGGATTCTTTTTATTTCTTTTTCTTCTCTGATTGCTGTAGCTAAAGCTTCCAGAAGTATGTTGAATAGTAGTGATGAAAGTGGGCACCCTTGTGTTGTTCCTGATCTTAGGGGGAATGTTTTCAGTTTTTCACCATTGAGAATAATGTTTGCTGTAAGCTTATCATTTATGGCCTTTACTATGTTGAGGTAGGTTTCTTCTATGCCAATTTTTTGAAGAGTTTTAAAAATTAAATAAACATAAGAATTATAAAAAATAGAAAAAGAAAAAGAAAGGAGGAAATAAAAAAGGAAAACTTCATAGAACTGCAAAAGCCCAACGTAGAGGCAGAGATTTATAACAATAAAAAGTGTTGCGCACACACACACACACACACACACATATATATATATACACACACACCCATAAGCAAAATCAAAACAGTCCAACAAAAATAAAGTACGATAGATTGACCCAGTGAACAAAGGAAACCAAAGATTATATCTACCAGAACAAAACCAACTGAAGCACAAACTGGAAAACTAAACTGAAGCAGGGTGCCAAAAGCAGTGAAAATAAAACTAACATATATGTTGAGAGGAAAGGAAAGAAAGAAAAGACAAAAAGGATATGCAAAGTTAAATAGAAGTAGGTTAAGAAGATTTACATACATGAAGCTGAAACTCCAATACTTTGGTCACCTCATGCGAAGAGTTGACTCATTGGAAAAGACCCTGATGCTGGGAGGGATTTGGGCCAGGAGGAGAAGGGGACGACAGAGAATGAGATGGCTGGATGGCATCACCGACTCAATGGACATGAGTCTGAGTAAACTCTGGGAGTTGTTGATAGACAGGGAGGGCTGGCGTGCTTCAAATCATGGGGTCGCAAAGAGTCGGATACGACTGAGCAACTGAACTGAACTGAACTGAAAGATTAACTGCAAGGGGAAAAGAACAGTAGGAAAATCAAACAAAGGAATAAGTGTAGAAAAAATAGTAATAGGTTTAAAGAATTAAAAATTGAAATTAAAAAAAAAGAAAAAGAAACAACAACAAAAAAGGAACAACTCCACAGAACTGCAAAAGCCCAACCTAGGAGCAGAGGTGTATAACAACAATAGAAAATGTGACTGAGTGGGGAAAAAAAGCTCAAAAGCTTAATTAGGTTTCATAGTGCCAATAAAATTGACAACTACAACAGAGGGTAAAAGAAGGGGTGGGGGGAAATCCAAAAGAATCTATAGAACAGATCAAAACATAAGAATAATAAATGTTATTCTAGAGTCACTGCTGTCAGGGTCCTTTCCCTCGCTGGGACTCACAGTCCACCTCCCCTCCCCAGGATGCCCTCCAGCACTGTGCTGATCTCTGTACCTGCTGTGGGGCAGCTCAGATTCTAATCTGGTCCTGCTCCTGTGTGTTCTTGCCTCCAATGTCCACAGCTCTCAGAACTAGTGTGTTTTCTTTTGTGGGAGCTCTCAATGTCCTTTTATATGTTCCACAGACAAAGAGTCCACCTAGTTGATCGTGTGGATTTAATCTTCAGCTTGTAGAGCTGGTGGGACTGTTCTGGGTCTTCTTCCTTAGCCATACTGCCCCTGAGTTTCAATTGTGGTTTTTATTTCCACCTCTGTGTGTGGGTCATCCACTGGGGTTTGCTCCTGAGGCTGCCCTGGAGGACTTGGGTTTGCCCTGTGAGGGCCGGGTGTGGAGGTGGTGCGGAGCTTGGGTCGCAGGGGTTCTGGCAGCACCAGGTCCTCAGGGGAGTTGGCGGCTAGGGCAGCAGGAGATACAGTGCTCTAGAAGGGTATGGCAACCTGTATTGGCCAATAGGCTCTAGTATTCTTGCCTGGAGGACCCCCCCGTCCCCCCCGACATAGCGCTTGGCAGGCCACAGTCTACAGGGTCACACAGAGTTGGACACCACTGAATTGACCCTGCACGCATGGATGCAAGACTATTTTTTGCCTGTGGCAGCTCTGCCCCAGTGAGTTGAGCGTGAAGGTGGCACAGCTGCTTGGCTTTTAGGGACCCTGGCTGTGCCAAGTGTGAAGGGACATGGACTGCCTCCACCACAGGAGTGATGGCCCTATCAGAGTCTTTTATCAAGCCTCTTGTAGCTGGCGATGAGAAGCCATCTTTGACTAGTTTTTCTCTATAGCTCTGCCCATTCAGGCCCTTAGAGGGCTCCCTTGCCTGGGGTCCTTCTCCGTTGTTCGGCATGTCAGGCACATAGAGGGGCCCCTCTGGCTGGGGTCCTATTCTGTAGATCAGTGTCAGGCACTTAAAGGGGCACCCTGGGTGGGGTCCTATTCTGTAGATCAGTGTCAGGCACTTAAAGGGGCACCCTGGGTGGGGTCCTGCTCTGTAGTTAAGTGCATCAGGCATTTGATCGGCCAGCCTCTCTATTGTTCAGCTGCTGATGCTGGCGATGCTGGCGTGTGGGAAGAGAGAGGCTGTGGTGATGGCTCCACCCTCTATCCGTGACTCAGCAGTATCACCTTGCTTCCATGGCTGCCTGGCTTTTCTCCACAGGCATTTTGCACCACAATCTCCTCCCTCACCTTCTCTTTCTCTGTCTCTCCACAGTCCATAGCGGCCCTCACCCTGGGATCCCTCCACAATCCCCACAATTCAGCTCCCAGCCACTGCACCTTCCAGGGGACCCGTGACCCTGTCTGGGGTAAGTATGGCTGTGGCAAGGACTTTATTTAGGCTGCCACAGATCAGCTGTTTCACTCTCAGCCTCGAATGTTTCTCCTCTGACTCAGACAATTGCCCGGATGTGGGAATCAAACCCTTGCTTCTGTTCTCCCACCCACTGAGGGCAAGTCCAGTCCTACTAACACTCCTGTTTTTCCCTAGTTCCTTTGTCCTACCGAGTTTTGCGTGGGTCTATATATTCTTTTCCTCTGGTCAGGTACTCCTGTCCGCTCTCAGCTGGTGTTCTGCATGCATTTCTGTGTCTGAAGGTGTGTTCCTGATGTATCCATGGAGAGAGATGTACTCCACATCCACCTACTCCTCCACCATCTTGTTCTCTTCCAGGTAAGAAGAAAAACTCTTAAGCATTATTCAAAAATCTATGTACAAAATAACATATAAGAAATCCAAAAATGATTGTTAAAATTAATTTTTAAAGTTATTTTCTATAAGCAAGCACTAGTATAAAATTATTTTAAGATTAATTTACTTGTTTAATTGTAATATAAATGAAAATCATACCTTCTAATTGAAGTTGGGAATGATTTCTTTTATCTGAGATTTCAAATTTGGAAAAAAAGATCAAATAAGAATATTTGTTGTCTTTAAAAGAGTCACTTGGCAAAACAATTAGTAACTGTCATGTTTTTATTTGAAGACTTGGTCTCCCCAAAATGTCAAAAATATGCAGAGCCCTTTGCCTGTATTCTCACTTTATTTGCATCTACCAAGTCAAATTGCTGTTAGGGCTATGAAAAACAAGACTCTGAATTTGAAGATCTTCTCCAGATGATGACTAACAACTAACAAGGTGCTCTATCTTTTATGGGACTGACTGAGACCCTGGGGACTAGATTTACAAGGATCCTAGACAGATGTCAGAAAGAAGCACATCCTGGGAAGATCCAATCCTTCCTGTCCTTTGCACTGAGACAGCATTGAGAGTTTGAGGGGCAGAGATCCTTCTTCTAAGTACCCTAGCAGCAGCGCCAGCACATTGCTTGCCCATACACTTCCAGCCCACAAGGGAGTGGTTTCAACTATCTGTGCATCATTTAGAGTGTTCCAACAACCAGCTCTCATACTCTGTGGATTAACAAAGGAAAAAAAAAAACTCAACCATTTAAGGAACCCCAACAAAGAGAATGATTAGTCAGTATCTCAGTCCAAGTCCAGTTAGGAGACAGAAATCATACCAATTTTTTTTAACAGAGAGAATGTGAAATGAAGAATGCTTAATGATATGTAAAAACAATGTAAATTAGGTAACTGAAAACCAAAAGGAGAACTCTGGGGTCTCATGGACTTCCTGGGTGGCAGTAGTGGTAAAGAACACGCCTGCCAATCCTGGAGACATAAGAGACATAGGTTCAATCCCAGGGACAGGAAGATCCTCTGGAGGAGGGCAGGGCAACCCACTCCAGTATTCTTGCCTGGAGAATCCCATGAGCAGAGGAGCTTGGGAGGCTACAGTCCATAGTGTTGCAAAGAGTTGGACATGACCGAAGTGACTTAGCATGCACTTACGCTAGGGTCTCATGGAGGGAGAAATTTCAAGTAAGCAGGTCCTACCCATAGGGCTGGGCTTAAAGGAAAACACTTAGAAATATTAAAACTTGGGGTAGAGGCCCCACAGAGCTAAAATTCAGACCTCTTAGGAAGGGATCTTATTCCACCAGTCATGGTATATTTGAGCGGGAGAAGGGGATCCCATGGGGCTGGAACCCAAACTTCTAAGGAGGGGTGTCAGCCATCTGGTGATGGTATATATGAAGCAAGGTGATAAAGCTGGTCTTGTCGTAGTTGGAAAGACTACAAACAAGGTTCAACTGCTACTGTGGATGAACACAGCTGCTACCAAGGTGATGAAGCCTCGCTAGGGCAACAAAAACTCAGAAAGAAACAGGAAGTTGGCAAGAAGAAAACAGAAAATAAGAAGTCACTTCTTTCTCCTGCTTACAATCTCTCTCTCTCTCTCTCTCTTCTCTCTCTCTCTCGTACCCCTATTGACAAAGCTTTAAGGGGAACAGCTGACAAAGCAGAATGAAGTTAGTTGAACTACAGTCTCAGGATCAAAAGCCATGTGCAGAAGGGGAGTTTGAGAGCTGAAGTGCCTTATCTTCATAACTGAAACAGAAAGAAGTAGAACACATACAGACAAATAGAGTAACCAGGAGAGATAAATGAAAATGGAAAAAAAATAGAAAAAATAAGGTAATTCAAATAAAGGAAAAAATAATCTTTCTATAGATTAGAGAAATAGTAATTTAAAAACACTATCTTCTAAACGAATCACCTGATGAAAGAAAGGTTTCCACTGAGATCTAAACCAGTGGTGTGGAAAATCAAGTTAAATAAATAACACAAAGCATAGGACAAAGTATAAGTAGATTACTCCATTCCCTATACAGGTATCTGTTGACCATGAAAATAAAAGTAGATTGAAATACTGACCAAAGGGGAAAAAATGCAAGACAAATGGAACCAAGATCCCAGAGAGTTAATGTGAATACTAGGAATTCTAGAAGTAAAATGAACAAATAGAGGGGAAGAAATAATCAGACAAATAATAGAAGAAAGTTTAAGTTTAACTTAATCAGATTAAGTTTCATTGTGTTTGGTAAATGAAACTTTTTTTTCATTTACTAATGTTAAAGCCTAGGAATAAAAGTCTTAAACTGAAGATAAAGAAACATTTACAAGTTTCCAGGCATATAGAAAAAATACCATCAAGAGAAAAATATAAAAAAAAAAAGAGAGACAAAAATTTTTAAGCTTGCACTAGGATTCTCACCCAAAATCTGGGACGATAAAAGCTATAAGAAAGATTCTGTTAGTTGATTATGAAGAAAAAGGACTGTAACTCAAAAAGTCAAATAATTGAAGAGTAAATACATACTCAGTTCCTCATAAAAAATGCAATGATAAAATTTTCAGCATCAGTCAAGTAAATAAACAAGATAGAATTAACAGTGAACAGTCGGTGGCTTCACTGATGGCTCAGTGGGTAAAGAATCTTCCTGCAATGCAGGAGACACCGGAGACGTGGGTTTGATCCCTGAGCTGGGAATATCCCCTGGAGAAGGAAATGGCAACCCACTCCAGTGTTCTTGCCTGAGAAATCCCAAGTACAGAGGAGCTTGGCAGGCTACAGTCCAAAGGGTCGCAAAGAGTCAGATACGACTGAGTAAATAAGCACACAGGAACTGTTTTAATCGAGCTGATAGTGATTGCACTGACTCTGTAGATTGCCTTGGGTAATATGGACATTTTATCAATATTAAGTCTTCCAGTCCATGAGCAGTGTATATCTTTCCATCTGTTTGTATCGTCTTCAATTTCTTTCATAAGTGTCCTATGGTTTGCTAAGGATGTCTTTCACCTCCTTAGTAGGTGTATTCCTAGGTATCTCCTTTTATTTTATTGTTCCCGTCCCATGTCTGAAAAATTTTAATTTCATTACCATTCTGCTTTACATCTTGCAATGTCTTTCTAATTTTATTCACCATTGGTTAGTTTCTTAAAGCTTTGTAGAAATAGGGCTTTAGGGATTAGCTTTCTCTGCTGTATTCAGGGACATAAATACGTGAATTGGAGGGAGGAGACTATTTATTCACAGGTGGTCACTGCTGAGTCCAATAGACTAAGGAAAGCATTCTCATTTTATTTTTAGAAAGGTTTTTATATGAGGTTTGTTTTGTTATAAATGGTAAGGGATGCCTGCTTATTTAGAAGGATTGCACAAGAAAAGAGTAATTCACAATTTTATGAGCACAAAGTTCAAAAAATTAGATTGCTTTAAAATTATATGCAGGACAAAATGGAGAATAAATGACAGTCTAAGGGGCAAAGGGCTCTACTGGGGAAGCCACACTTAATGATCAGCTAAGCTGCCTGTGTTACTTATAAGGTGCTGAGGGAAAAATTATGAAAAGGAAATTTTCCTTTTCCATTCTCTTTTCATCTGCTTCTTTTTTTTGTGAAGTATGTGTACTTAAACGCCGCTGGAACAGACCAAAGCTGTCAATAAAGCTATATTAATTACTAGATAATCCACCACTATAGCCTGCCTCTTCTCTCACTTGGCCTTCAGTATTGACCTTCTCTTTATAGCTCTAGATGAATAGAGGATTCAGGATCACAGAATATGTGCTCACCAGGCTTTTACTTTAACTTTTGCATGTATTGCCTTCATTTTTAAGGGAGATCAGTCCTGGGTGTTCATTGGAAGGGCTAATGTTGAAGCTGAAACTCCAATACTTTGGCCATGTGATGTGAAGACCTGACTCATTTGAAAAGACCCTAATGCTGGGAAAGATTGAGGGCAGGAGGAGAAGGGGACAACAGAGGATGAGATGGCTGGATGGCATCACTGACTCAATGGACATGGGTTTGGGTGAACTCTGAGAGTTGGTGATGGACAGGGAGGCCTGGTGTGCTGCAGTTCATGGGGTCACAAAGAGTTGGACACAACTGAGCGACTGAACTGAACTGAACTGAATGTCAACAATAATCACACTTCATTAACATTGCAAAATATGTCATTCCAGACTTGTTTCTAAACACATGAGAAAAAGTGAAAATGTTAGTCGCTCAGTCCTGTCCTACCCTTTGTGACCCCATACCCTATAGCCTGCCAGGCTCCTCTGTCCATGGGATTCTCCAAACAAGAATACTGGAGTGGGTAGCCAATCCCTTCTCCAGGGGATTTTCCTGACCCAGGGATCATATGCATGTCTCTTATATTGCAGGTGGATTCTTTACCGTCTGGGCCACCAGAGAAGCTAAACATATGTGTATACATAAATGAATGAGGTATGAATAAATGAGAAGTAAGTGAATGTGAATAAATGAATAATTTAGCAAAATGAGAAATTATATAAGTTTGTGTATATGTGTGTGTGTGTGTATCAGTTCAGTTTAGTCCCTCAGTCGTGTCCGACTCTCTTTGACCCCCGAGGACTGCATCATGCCAGACTTCCCTGTCCATCACCAACTCCCGAGTTTGCTCAAACTCATGTCCATTGAGTTGATGATGCCATCCAACCATCTCACCCTCTGTCATCCCCTTATCCTCCTGCCTTCAATCTTTCTCAGCATCAGGGTCTTTTCTAACAAGTCAGTTCTTCACATCAGGTGGCCAAAGTATTGGAGCTTCAGCTTCAGCATCAGTCCTAATGAATATTCAGGACTGATTTCTTTTAGGATTGACTGGTTTGATCTCCATGTAGTCCAAAGGGACTCTCAAGAGTCTTCTCCAACACCACAGTTCAGAAGCATCAATTCTTTGGCACTCAGCTTTCTTTATGGTCTAACTCTCACATTCATACATGACTACGGGAAAAATCATAGCTTTGAGTACATGAACCTTTGACAGCAAAGTAATATCTCTGCTTTTTAATATGCTATCTAGGTTTCTAATAGTTTTCTTCCAAGGAGCAAGCATGTTTTAATTTTATGGCTGCAGTCCCCATCTGCAGTGATTTTGAAGCCCAAGAAAATAAAGTCTAACACTATTTCCATTATATATAGATAAAAACCTGTTTTTTCATTTGACCACAAACTCTGATTATCTCTTAATCTCAGTAAATGTAGAAATAAATTATTATTAGGATACACTATTTAATGGTAAAGAAACACACGTCTTTTCTGAACTTCAGCCTAACCACCTCTTACTCATGGTTTGATTTTACTTGATTAATTGCATATGAAATATTCAGCTTTTATAGGCCTTCTTGCAATATTAATTATAAAAACTAATTAAAATCCCAAATAATTGCATTCTCTCTTCATTGAATTCATAGAGCAGCGATTTTTATTATCTAGTCCAAGAATCAGAAAACTTCTGTAAAGAACCAGATAGTAAATATTTTAGGCTCACAAGCTATACAGTCTCCGTGCAACTTCTTGACTCCGCTGTTGTAATGCAAAAGCAGCCAATAACAATACATTAATAACTAAGCATGGATTTGTTTCAATAAAATGTATATACAAAAATCATCACTGGTATCCCTTATATATGGAATCTAAAAAGAAAGGATACAAATGAATTTACAAAACAGAAAGAGACTCACAGACTAAGAAAACAAACTCATGGTTGCCAGGGAGAAGGGATAGTTAAGGATTTTGGGAAGATCATGTACACACTGCTATTCTTAAAATGGATAACCAACAAAAACCTATTGTATAGCACATGGAACTCTGCTCAATGTTATGTGCCAGCCTGGATAGGAGGGAGTGTTGAGGGAGAGTGGATAAATGTATATGTATGACTGAGTCCCTTCACTGAAACTATCACATTGTTAATTGGCTGTATCCCAAAATAAAATGTTTTTGGTGTTAGAAAAAAATAAAAAATTAAAAGGAAAAAAAAGACAAGAATGTGGGCTCTAACAAGAGGTGCACGCACGGGACTATGTAAAAAAAAAAAAAAAAAAATACTGTCAGTAGTATGAATTGACCAGTTTTAACCTAGCCCTATTTTGCTGGTAAAACCAAGGATTTGAAAGCTTAAAGAATTTTGCTGATGATCTTGAAGCTAGTACATGTGTCTGTAAAACCCTAGTCCAGTGTTTCCTCTATATCCTGAAATACCAACTTTTATTTTTTTGTCCATCAATTCTAATGGTATATCACCCCCCCAAAAAATATACATTTTTATTCCGAATATTTGATTTATCAATTCTAATTTTGGAATATGTTCAGAATTATTTCTAAACACCTCTGCTCCCATCATTTGGCCACACCACCCTCATTTATCACTTGGGTAACTGCTATATCCTTGCACCTCTGTCTCTGCTGCAAACTTTGCCTCACTTAAGTCTCATTTTCACAGGGACACAAAAGTGATCCCTTAACAGAGGAGTCAGGGCACTCCTAAACTGAATAACTCCTTGTCACTACATTAGTCCCTCCATGTCCTGGCCCTCTATTGCCTCTGACGTCATCTCCCAGCACAGCCTCCTTAATTCTGCCTCCGCAGCCTCAGTGACTTTTCCTTCAAACACTCCAGGCCTCAGGAGCAGGTATCCACATTCCGCATTTCCTCACCTATTTCAATGTTTACTCAAATGCCACATTCTTAGTGAGGTTTCCCCAGGTTCCTGTGTCCAAGTCGTGATAGCTCTCAGGCACATTTAAGACACACACAAGATTCCTTCTTGCTTTATTTTTCCACTTCGCATTTATATCAGTATTTTTTTAGGTGTAAAATACCCACCCACCAGATTACAAGCTTGATAAGTGCAAGGATTTTTATCTATTTTGTTCACCACTTCATTCCAACACTTAAATCAATGTATGATTGTTCAGTAAATAATTGTATAATAAATGAATGAATATAAAAGTCTGGCTGACTCACAATTAACCTTGAGTGCTGAGCATACTGAGTTTAAAGTTCAAAGTAATTTGGGGTTTGCCTCCCTTAATGATCCAAGAAAGAGATTTGAAGCAACTGTTTATTTATATATTGGAAAGGTGAAGAAATGAGGGGTGTGGATATCTGCCCCTGAGACAGAGGTACCTGAAATGTTCGAGGAAATAGCTGGGAGACCTGAGGGTTGCTGAGGCAGAGTTAAAAAGGTTGTGGTAGGAGATGAAGTGAAAAAGTGGTAGACAGCCAGATGGTGAAGGGCCTTAATGCAGTGATAAACATTTACAGGGTATATATATAATATTTTTAACAGTCCCCAATGTCAAGTATCCTTTCCTAAAAAATATTTAAAATGATAAGCATGGAAGAATGGCAAGTTCATTCTGAATCTCCAATAAACTTGAATTCTTGAAGACAAGTACATATTCCTTAAGACTGTTATCTGAGACGTAAAAAAACTTACTCCTTAACTTTTGAAGCTACATTTCTGCAGATCTAAACATTAAGATTAATTTAAAGGGTATACAAATCTCAAATTTAGATTTGGAAAGTAGTTTCCTGAAGTTTGCACTAAAAACACTGCAAACAAAATTTGGCTTTGGGGGTGAAGGAGAGGGAGAAGTGCTATAGAAATCACCCCGCAATCTTATACCCTTGGTACTTTGCCACGTTTAATTTCGAAGGCATTTTCTGGCATCCTTCTCAGATTCTTCCACACACCATATTTACATTAATTACACTAAGACACGTAATTATAACTCGTGGCTAATTTGTTTTTAAAAAGAAGAGAAAGAACCCACAACAAGAAGCGTGTTAAAAATAAGACTGAGAATATAATTTAAGTATTAAACTTAAACCATTTAGTGTCAAAATACAGGTTTCTATCCTAAACCACTTTAAGTCTACATCAATTGCAACATGACTTGATTTGCCTGAACAATAAAAGACTAAACTTTTACAGGAAGTGACTAAAAAATGTACCTATGTTTTTATATGTATTTTTTTTAAAAAATAGCTTCATCTGAGTGTTTCTATGTGCATATAATGGCACTATTGAAAAAGATTTGTCATTATTATGCTTATTCTTAAGTCAGTCAATAGCTTACATGAAATTAATGAATGAATTTTCAGATACTGTAATAGAATAGTTTTGCTCCAGACACACAGTACAAAAAATACCCTAACCATTGATGTTTTTAAAAGGTGTTTGAAGTTTTACAGTGTTTTTTTAATTTCATAATATATTCAGTATATAACACATTTTTAACTTTAAACTTATTGCATAATAAATTTTTAAATCTTGATATAAGTGTCATTGTGCTATGTTTATGAAGGCTAGAATGCTGTTTATTTTTTTATATGTGGAGGTTCTAAATTACATATTTTCACATTTAAAAATTTAGTAATAATGTTTCTAATTGGATTTTTCCAACACAATACCCTTAATATATATTACTCATACAAATTGAAAAGAAACTAACTACAATTCAGCTAGGCAAAAGCAGATAAAATTCATGGAAAAAGTACAGTTAACCAATGGATTTAATGTACAATAATTTTAACCATAATCATCTTAAGGACATTTAGCCATAAATATAAATATAATATATATATAAATGTTATTTTGTGAAAACTTGCTCTAAAATGGACAGTCTTGATTACCTAATTTTAAGGTTGCCATTCATCTGACCACTGTGAGTTGGAATTATTCTTTTACCAGCAGAACCATTAGAAATTACTGCTTATTGCTGCCATATAGCTCTTTTGTATTTATTACTAAGTGGGTAAAGACACAAGAGACACATCATTCCTTCATTCTAGAAGTTAAATTCTAAAAGCAGTTTGCTGTCCTTCAGTATGCGTGCTGCGCTCTGTCATGTCTGAATCTCTGTGACCCCATGGACCGTAGCCCACCAGGCTCCTCTGTCCATGGGATCTTACATGCAAGATTACTGGAGTGGGTTACCATTTCCTCCTCCAGCGGATCTTCCCAACCCAGGGTTCCAACCTGTGGCTCCCGCACTGCCTGCACTGCGGGCAGATTCTTTATCGCTGAGCCGTGGTCTTTAAGTATGAGTGAGTGAGTGAGTGAGTGAGTGAAGTCGCTCAGTCCTGTCCGACTCTTTGCGACCCCATGGACTGTGGCCCACCAGGCTTCTCCGTCCATGGGATTCTCCAGGCAAGAACACTGGAGTGGGTTGCCATTTCCTTCTCCAGGGGATCTTCCCATCCTAGGGATCGATCCCGGGTCTCCTTTATTGCAGGCAGTTGCTTTACCCTCTGAGTCATCAGGGAAGCCCGGTCCTTAAGTATAGCTGCCTCTAAAACACAGTGATATCTGCATGTGCACACTTAACAGGATTCCTGACAAGTCTAGTTAATTTAAAATTCACTCATTTCAAAATGGGTAGATTTTTCTTATGATACAATACTGCGGTTTTTAATAAGAAATACATAATGCTGCATATATGAAGACATATGTAGTAGATAGTGACAAAATAATTGAAATTATATTAAGTATGTGTTTCCCTTGATAAAAATTAAAGAGTTCAGTTTCAAGTTCTTATGATAAAATAAATAACCTAGTAGCTTAATATTTATCATTTAAAAGAATTTAACTAGGTTCATTTTCTAGTGTTTCAGATCCAGGATAAGGAACTCAGGTTACCAACTGATCGGTGATGATGAGGATTACATCAACTGAAAGCAGTAGGTGTATGTTAAAAATTATAGAAAATATGGGGAAAATGTTTAAGACAAACTTGAAAACACTCTTGAAAGCGAAGTAGTGACCACAAAGTCACATGACTTAAATTCAAGATTATCTGGTTAAAAAGAAAAAGAAAATTCAACCAAATAAAAGCCAAAGGGCTCTTACCATGCCCCCATCCTGAAAAGTGGGTGAGAACATTTTATGTCAAAGCAAATATTCTTTAAGCTGAAAGAGAGCTCTGGATGGATGTTGGGGAGGTGAAAGGGCCAAGCAGTCATGTACAGTGAGACTGCTCCCTTCATGTCCATTCTGCCAGTCATCCCTGAGAAGCTGGTATGGTGTTTAAAGAAGTAGTGGCATATAGCTCCTCTTTTGGGGATTTCCTATCCATTTAGGTCACCACAGAATACTGAGTCGAGTTCTCTGAGCTTATAAGTATATTCTCATTAGTTCCCTATTTAATAATAAGTATCAGTAGTGTATATATGTCCATCCCAAACTCCCAATTCACTTTGCTGTACAGTTGAAACTAACACGACATTGTAAAGCAACTATTTTCCAATAAAAATTAACTTAAAAAAGAGAATATCCGCTTGGGAGATAAACGTAATTGATCTAAGGATGAATATATCCCCCCAACACACCTGTCATTGATTTATTGATACTTATTTACGTATGAGCATGTGTTCCAATCCTGACCAGAGATATGAGAAAACCCCAGCCAGTTCTGTGATACTAAATCCAAGTCAGCACTGGCCCAGGGCATGAATATTAACAACATTTGTGTCCCTGGGACATTAAATGTAAGTGTAAATGCATTAATTAACTGTAAATACTTGTACATTTACTTTCTTAACCAGTGTGCTAGAGGGCACCCTGTCACTTCTGGTAGGGGTGTGTGTGTGTGTCTCAGTGGGGAGTGGAGGGTGAGAAGGAGGGTCCTCTGTCCATACCTCCTAGGAGGGGCCCCTGCCATCTGATCCCATGTGATCCATCATTGATTACCTTTGATCAGTAATGTATTCATTGGAGTCCACACCAGGCATGGATGTGGGCTCTGAATGTTTCGTCATATTCCTTCAGTTCCGTGGATTCGAAATGAGCTCATCATTGGTGTGGAGGCTTCCCAGCTGGCTCTAGTGGTAAAGGACCCATCTGCTAATGCAGGAGACCTGAGATGCAGGTTCAATCACTGGGTTGGGAAGATCCCCTGGAGGAGGGCATGACAACCCACTCCAGTATCCTTGCCTGGAGAATCACATGGACAGAGGAGCCTGGAAGGCTACAGTCCATGGGGTCACAAAAGGTCAGACACGACTGAAGCAACTGAGCACATCCTTGCTGAGAGCATCAGAATCCTTGAAGAGCTTGTTCACAATTAGGAAACATTTGCAATGTCACCCCAGAATTACAGTCAGCTTTATTCTGTTTCACCTCCACGTGGGAGTTTAAGTTTCAGGACAAGCAAAGAGCTCTCTATTTTTAGAAGAAATGCATTACATTCCAAAATGGTGAGATTTCTGGAAACATTTTTCCTCAAAGATAACATTGGGAAGCCATGCCCTTTTCCTCACGTTATACACAAAGAATGAAGAATGAAGCTCAGACCCTAATGTCGCTGGCAGCAATAACCGAAGTTCCTCAACCTTAGGATAAAGCCAACTTTTATATTTGAACTGAAAAACCAACTAATCCTAAAATGAAGCCTAATTCTGGAGTGCTAGTCATATGAGTTAAGATTTAATGTCTTTACTCTTTAAGTCAATTTGATTTGTGTATTATTTGCAGCTTCAGACATTGTAAGTGATACAGAACTTGGTAGACATTTGGCTCAAGATGAGAATTAAGCATGAGTTTGACAAAGCTATGACCCATAAAAGAAAAAGCCATAGTAACAATTTTAAAGCATTTAGAACCTATAAAATAAAGCATGAAGTGAAGGCACATGTTCTGTTCTTCTCTGTAGAGAGTCCCGGAAAGCTAAAGCAACAGCTGCCATCTGATCCTTAAATGATCACCAACTCTCTGATTACCTCCTATCTGAGATTTAGTGTGCAGATTCAACCTTTAATCTGGATTGTGGTGAGAATTTCATGGTTTACATTTTGAACTCTGCTTGGAAACCTCTTTGAAGATCAGCCAGAACATTATGGTAGTGCAAATAACCTGCAGAAGCTTACAGCTGTCCTACTGTACTTCATGCTGAGCAAGCAGTCATTTTCCCAATGTGATAAAAATCTGATTACATTTGAACATCTCCTTCTACAGATTATTATGTTCTTGTCACCAAAATATACTAATCTCCTCTCTAGTATTTCTGATTTTCATAGCAGGGGAGTGCTAAAAGTCTGTTTTCCTCTTAAGAATCAAGTGTTCTTTTTTATTTGGGATAGCAACTGACATGCATGGTTCTACAACACAACATTTGCTGTTTTGTTTTGCCTTATATACACAGATGGTTGGCCACAATATATTATGTGTGTGTGTGTGTGGGTTAGTTGCTCAGTCATGTCCAACTCTTTGTGATCCCATGGACTGTAGTCTGCCAGGCTCCTCTGTTCATGGAATTCTCCAGGCAAGAATACTGGAGTGGGTAGCCATTTCCTTCTCCAGGGGATCTTCCCAGTGCAGAGATCAAACCTGGGTCTCCTAAATTGTAGGCTGATTCTTTACTGTCTGAGCTCCCAGGGAAGCCCTACAATAAAATTTCTATTAAGTTGAACCATATAATGTAGGCCTTATAATGGTTTTCTTTAAGAAAGTTTTATAAATTTTATTCTTGGCTCAATTTTGTAAATTTGTTCTTTTCAGATTGAATAAAAATACATTTTTATTAATACATATTTGAATATTTTTGTGAATACCATTTTCTTCAAAAATTGCTCCACTTTTAAAGTCTAGATTATGAGAGTGCAGAAAACTGTGAGTAGTCACAGTGGAACATGTTTAGTAAGTATAAATGTAGAGTAATTTAAGTCTAATTGGGTGCATGCATGCATGCTCAGTCATGTCTGAATCTTTGCAACCCCTTGGACTGTAGCTTGCCAGGCTCCTCTGTCCATGGAATTTTCCAGGCAAGAATACTGGAGGGTTGTCATTTCCTGCCCCAGGGGATCTACCTCACTCAGGGATCAAACCTGCATCTCTAGTGTCTTCTGCGTTTGAAGGTGGATTCTTTATCACTGTGCCACCTGGGCAAATCATAACTAAAGGCAATAAGTCAAATTAAACTTCCCAGACATTTCAGTTACCAAGAGGAATGTACCTTTATCTTGTGTTTCATATAAAAAACCAAATTATTCCATTCTATTTATGTCATAACAAAGATAACAATTTAAAGCTTAATTATTTCTGTTCTTAACAATACAGACATCAGGAAAACAAATAATAAACAAAAATTAAAAAATAAACTATTTTTATAAATAAGAACACTGATTTTGCACACACATTCAGGTTTCAGTGACAGAAAAATGAACATATCTCTGTATTTTACTTTAAAAATAGATTATTAAAGACTAAATTTACAAAAATTACTGTGAATAGGAAGTTAACCAAAGGATATAATTACATTTGTCCCTATTATATGACTCCTAGTTTTGCATTTTTTTCTTTACAGTACTGAACATGGGATTTCATTAAATCACAGCATTTATATATTGCGTAAATAATTTTTCATTATAAGTTATCAGTTCATACTAAAATCTTTTGGGGGGAAGTTAGCATTTTGTAAAATACCTGGACATTATATCTCTTCCATTAAACTAAATTAAAAAATTTAAAATTCTACAGAAACAGTACTACTATCTACCATTCCCTTAAACATTGGGGAAAAATTACCTGAAAATTTATTTTGTATTGTAATATTTACCTCAAATTCATAGAAATACACACTCTATAAATATGAAAAATAAATATTAGCAGTGAACAATTTTATGTTGGTTCTTTATTGTCAATTAAAAGTAGTATTTGTCATGTATCAGAAAGTAATTTATATTAGGAAAACATTTAGATGAAAATATAATGCAGCAATACAAATTTTATAGGGCATTATTCATCCTATTGCTAAAACTTACAAAAATAAAAACAGTGATTTGCTTTAATATATGAGGCTGATGTTACTTATTCAACCTCATGTTCTGTGTCTTGTTCCACTAATACCAGTTTGGAGTTTCATCCACCCTCTCCCAGAGGGACTCTATGCATATCTGCGTCAGAACGAGGCTGGAAGTGGTTATATATTCTCTAGCTAGTTTCTCCAGGTGAAACAAATGACCTCATACTGTTATTAAATAAATACTTGATAATGTAGATTATGAAATACTACCACACACTAATCCAAATGCCTGGTGCAGTTTAGAGTTACACACACACGTATATTTCCAACTATATCAACCATTAAAGTGTGCTACTTAATCATTAGATATATGTTAAAATGAAAGCATATGGGTTCTAAGGAGGAAATACGCATAATTGAAAACATGAGAAAACATCAATTTGTTGTAGGACATTAAAGGGATGGAAAGAGACATTTTTGGGAAAGCAAATTAGACGCCTAATGAAAAGATGCTCAATCTCATTCTGTTAAAAAATAAAATGCCTCCATGCTAGCAAAATTTTTTAAACTTTGTAATATACAATATTGGTCAGGATATAGGGTAGCAGTCATTAATATACACTGTAGTGGGAGTGGAAATTGGCGCCATATCGGAATCAAACTCATTTGACCCTTTAGGCCAACTTCCAATAGTGCAGATTCCTTTGCCATGTATCTTATAAAGATATTATGTATCTTTGCAAATAAATCTTTGCAAAATTATGCCTAAACATATATAGTAAGTATACTCACTCAAAATAGTTTAAAAATAGTGAAAGATGAAAATGCATGTAGTTAGATTTTTTCCTTCTCTTCATTTCCTCCTTTTTCCCTCCTTAGTATAAGGCTCTATTTTTCTTTCTTTCATTCATCAAATATTAAGCAGAAAGTTTGCTCTGTAAAAACTCATAAAGAGTCATTGCTGGATGTTACATAGTGCCCTGCTTTTTAAAAATTTTGGATTTTTAAAAAAATTTCTAAAAGATCACTTCAGCGGCAGTGTGAATAACAGATGTGAGAAGGCTGGTAACGGCAAGGGGACAGAAATAATGGATATGGGCAGAGTAGTTATACAAAATCAAAACTTAGGATGCTGTGCTGATAATAAAAAAATACAGTAGATCTATACATGTTGTTTTGGGCAAAAGGCCATTTTATAAGATTATGAAATCAAAGAATATACATACATGCATGTGGAAATACACAAGCAAGTCTTTGCAGATAGGGTGACAAAATTTAATATTAATTACCCTTTGTAAGTAGAAGTAAAAAATAAAGAAATTGAAGATAAGCAGACATTTTATTTATTTTAATTTCAAATAGTTTCTCTTTCACTCACATTCTTACAATGCTTTTTGTATAACTTTTATGGTTTTGTAACAGAATTAACTGGTTTAGAATTAGACCATTTTTATGTGTCATAAATTAAAAGTAATTGTAATTACCATTTTAAAATTTTCTTCAATTTACATTGCTCTAACAATTTGTCTCAAAGTATTTTATAATGTTCTTAAATGTTGTGGCAATATTTTATTAGGTTTCTTCTTTCTCCTTAACTCTTCTTTTCCTAATAAATAAGGAATTGACAACAGCTAAGAAAATAAAACAAACTAAAGGAATAAGCCAAAAAGCAGGAATTTTTATTTCATTTCCTTTGAAAGTTTATTGAGTTACCAAAGCGTATGGCATACATACCCTCAAAATGAGGCATAGCTTTTTGCAAAAATAAGATTTTTATATAGTCCCTATAGTCCTACATTTCAGACAGACTTCTGGAGTTACTTTTGCAAGACAACAGAGTAAAGAGTCTTCTCTGATACTAGAACAGAGGGGCTTGAAACAAGATAGATTGGTTGAGAAAGACTTTTCATGTTTGAAAACAGAAAAATTCCTAAAACAAAAAAGAAAGAATCACTTATGATATCATTTTTGACTGTTTTAAAATTAATTTTCTACAATATTTGTCCTCTTGTGATCAGCTTATTTAACTTAGTATAATGCCTTCAAGTTTGTTTCATCCATGTTATAACACATGTCAGAATTTCCTTCCTTCTTAAGGCTGAATAATATTCCACTGTATTATATGCCACATTTTGTGTATCCATTCATCCATGGATGGACATTTAGCTTGCTTCCACTTTTTGGTCATTGTGAATAAGGCTGCTATGAATATACAGATATTTAAATATTCAGGTGTACAAATACCTGAGTCTCTGCCTTCATTTCTTTCGGTATGTATCAGCAGTAGAATATTGCTAGATGATATGACAACTTTTGAATTATTTGAGGAAACAGCTAAAAAAGGTAAATTTGGATTTACATATACTTTACCACAGAAACAGGAGCTATTAATTCTGAATAGATTCTTATCTCTCTCAAAGCCACAAAAATCTGATTGTGTGTCAAAGAATCTAAGTCAGCCAGTCTACCTTGGCACTTCACACAGTCTTAATTATTCTCTGTCCTGACTGTACTTTCAGTTCCATAATCTTTGCACTATTCTAGCCTTCCACATCCCAACAGGATGTGTCTTAATGCATATATAGACTTTTTGACATAGAGTTCTACCTCCTCGGTTTCAGGAAGTTTGCTATTATTTATTGCATTTTCTTAAATTCAAAATAGCTTAGAATTCAGGAATCCTGGGCCCAATTTCTATTTCTGCTTTTTACTAAAACTGTGCATTTTCAAAAGTTACTTATTTTTCCTTGATTCACTACTTGCTCATTTGTTCATTTTTTTAAAAAATGCGTTGAGCACCAACAATTTTCCAGGAGCTATGCCAGGTGCTAAAAATGCAAAGAGATCATGACGTACCCCTTCTGTCAAGAAGTTTACAGTGACTGAGGCAAAAATAGCTCTCTAATACCCTTCAGAGGGATTAAGTAGGGAATTTTTAAAGAAGTGATCCATAAGAAAGGGCTTTGTATATTTTAAACGTTAAATGCATGCAGTGTGATTAACATCACCCTGGTTCCCTGCCACACTTCGGATACTCTCAAATCCACACAAATTGGAGAAAGAGGTTATAACTTCTAACTATAAAGTAGAATAGCATTCCTTATTTGTACAACAGAAACAGCACCAACAACAAAGAGCTCTGACCAGTAATTTGTATTTTTAATATTAAAACATCTAAACCCAATTTAAAATATTTGACTTCTCCAAACTCCTGTTTCCTTTCCATGAATCACATACTTAAATCTACTGATGACTCTCAAGATATACGTTGACATGAAGAGAAGGACTTTCTCTCCCTTTAATTAAAAATGGAAAGAGTAATTAGAAAAGATAACAGAGAAGCTGATCCCTGCCTTAGGAAGATGTTTGACGTGTCAGAAGGTGTCCCAACTGTCTATGGGTTTTACCTTCACTGACCTCATACATAAAGAGCTAAATAAAAAGAGTGGCAATCAGTCAACATTTTTTATTCTTTATTAATTTTTAATAAATACATTTTCTTATCTTTTTTTCTATGCAGTTAAATGGAAATATAAGTTGCATGGTTAATGTCCATACTCAAAAAACAATTAACTGTACCCATTATCTTAGTCTTAGGTGTTCTGTTAAACAATCACTGGCCTCTATTAAAATGCAGTAAAACAATTAAAATATATTGTCTTCCTTACTACATTGCTATCAAATAACAATCCCTTGCCACTGAGAAACTGAGAAGCCATGGTAAAGCAATGCAACTTGAATTGATCAAATATTCAATCAGCTAGTACAATAAGGGGGTAACAGTTAGGGAAAACAAAATGTTAGTTTTATTATTCATTGGAGAAATGTAGAGAGAAATTTGCTACTTGGTGACAGTTTCAGGAATTAGATTATTTTGGAAAGATCTTCAGTATGTCTTATTAAACAATAAAATATGCATTGGTTATTATCAGTGTTAAAATTTATCCACGTTAATTGAAAGAATGTTTCCTGAACACTACCTCTGTACCAGAATGAGTGTCACATAGGCTGCCATGGAAGTACAAGACTAGGCATACAGTCCAATCTTGGAAATTCAAGGAAGGCTTTGTGGAGAGAGGAACACCCATACTGTGACAAAAAAAGAAATTATACTATTAATAGCAAAGTCAGAAGAGTGAGAAAATGCTTCACGTATATACATAACAGCAGATACCATGAACAAGATGGAAGCTAGAAGGAACACATCTTAAAATTAGGGGTAGAGACTTTCCAGGTGGTGCTAGTGGTAAAGAACCCAATGGAAGAGATATAAGAGATGCAGGTTCAATTCCTGGGTCAGGAAGATCCCTTGGAAGAGGGCATGGCAACCCACTCCAGCATCCTTGCCTGGAGAATCTCTAGGGTCACAAAGAGTCGGACAAAACTGAAGTTACTCAGCATGCACAGTATTTGAATATTGAAGGCCAAGAGGGAATATTTGATAGATAAAACTGGGGTTAGCAGAAAACAGATAAAAAAAGAAACTGCAGTCCATTTTAAGGAGTGTTGACTTTTTCCTCAAACAATGAAAATGTTCCAAAACATATAGCCAAGAGGGATTTTTGACCTTGTATTATAAGAAGAGTAAGATGATGATTGCGTTTTTCCCAACCGTTTTTGAAGTGCATCCACTTACCTAAAATCAAAAGACCTAAATTGTGATAATATTTCAGTGTCCTGTGGAGATGGTTATGTCCGATATGTTGTGCTTGGAAAACGAGTGTGTCTTTCCCTCCAAATAATAGAATTTCTGTCAGAAAATTTATCCTCCTCCCACCACACAAAGAGACAGTCAGGAAGAAATTGCAGGATAGAACAACCAAAGGGAGCCAGATATGCACGTATTAAAAGAGAAGCCACAGAATGGCAAAGATGCCCTTTCAGACATATGCGTCTGACACGTGGTAGGTGTTTAATGGGTACTTGCTCACTGAATAGCATGTTGGTACAGCCTGTGGAAAAGAGAAATTATAGAGGAGACAATGAATGCCGTGTCATGGGGTGAAGATACAAAGGCGAGAGTAAAGGGATGGTTTGAAAAGGAGGAAAAAATAGAGAAGAGAAAGGAGTACTACAAAAAAAAAAAAAAGCTGGAGGGGAAGGAAGTGTGTAATTGCAATTTATTCTTAGAGCAGCGAACTCTTACCAGAGGAAGAGAGCATTGAGTCAGTTTTAGAGAGCTATAAGTCAGCTGCAGCATACACAAGAAGGCTCGAAATAAATACTCAGAGCTCACAAGAGCCCTGGAGAGAAGACGAGCTTAACGTACAGCGAGGAGGCATTGGTGCTCAAAATGAAGCAAACCTGAATAATGTCAAGCTATTTGGGTTTAACGTAAGTGCATAAAAAGTCTGTTTTTCAGTATTTCCATAAGGAAATTAAATTTATGTCAAATCCCCAACTTTGATTAAAAACCCCAATTTTAGAACTCTAATCAAATTTTGTCTCACATAGAAACACTTCAATCTGGAGAGATTTTGTAGATAAACCAGCTTCAGATTTTATGATGAAGCACCCTAGCTCTACCACCCAAAAAGCCCACACAGACAGCTCAAATAGTCCATTTTGACCCTGAAAATAGGGCACTCCATCTCTTCCCATCTTGTGTAGATATAACTGTAGATAGACAATAGCACTAACAGGAGACGTGGGAGAGAGAAAAAACATTTTCTGAATAAGGGAAAATACTGGAGAACTATAGAAATTCCCCCTCCTTTTTTATATGGAAGCCAATTTTATATCCAGAATAAGTCAGCCAGAATCCAGATGACTTGTCAAATGGATTAATCTTTCCAAAGAATTAACTGTTTATTTTTTTCAGGGAAATTCTGTTATTATCTTTGTTTCTATTAAGATTCTTTTATCCACTAAGGTTTATCAAATACATACTTTTACTGTATATAATAAGTTGTGTTAAATAATTTTTATCTCATTTAATCTTTATACTCTTCATATTAAGAAAATATTAGTATAATCTCCATTTCAGATGAAACAAAACCAAATTCTACTTCCATTTAACTTCAACACTCCTGTCATTAAAGCTCCTAATGCTCTACTTTCTTTCTTCTTCCTATTGTTCAGCCACTCAGTCATGTCTGACTCTTTGTGACCCCATGGCCTGCAGCATGCTAGGCTTCCCTGTCTTTCACCATCTCCTGGAGTTTGCTCAAGCTCATGTCCATTGAGTCAGTGATGCCATCCAATCATCTCGTCCTCTACCATCTCCTTCTTCTCCTGCCCTCAGTCATCCCCTTCTCCTTATTTGCGTTTTAAAGAAATACACTTAACTTTCTTTATTGAAAGAGGAATTGGACTGGATTTCATTGTTATAATCATAGAGGATGAGAGGCAAGGTTGGATGGGGTCTGGTGGTAAAGAAACCACCTGCCAATGCAGGAGACATCAGAGACCTGGGTTCAGTCCCTTGGTTGGGAAGATCCAGTGGAGAAGGAAATGGCAACCCACTCCAGTATTCTTGCCTGGAGAATCCCATGGACAGAGGAGCCTGGCAGGTTACAGCCCATGGAGTCACAAAGAGTTGGACACCGTGGAAGCTTCCTAGCACTCAGGCACACACACATTGGGCATCAGCTTTGCATCAGACATCACTTGGATGCTTTCCTACTGTGTCTCACTTGTCAGCAACAATCCAAAGAAATTTTGGGAACTTACTACATTGCACAAATAAGGAAACCAATTTTAAGAGTGTCATCTTTTAAAGATGCTTCAGTGACTAACAATGAAGCTAAAATTTGAGGGAATATTTTACTTCAGATCCCATTGGTAGAACTAATTGGTTTATCTATTTCCTCCCAAATAAGTCTTATCACAAAAATTTTTCTATAGCATTACAGTAAAATTGCACTTCTTTATATCCCAACTCCATATCCATTAATTAGTTTTGTCTGTTTTATATATTTTTCTCTATCAAGATTAGTAGATTTCATCCACACTCTGAGGCCATCTCATTCTCCATAGTTACCAGATGTATTTATTTATTTCACATCCCATCTTGTCTCATAAAAAAGTGACCAGAGAAAGAAGCTTCTGTATCTTTTTAAACAAAGAAAGAGTAAGTTTGTGAAGAATGTACAAGATAAAGGGGTTTAGGCTAGAGGTAATAAGTGTTGGTCACTCAGTTGTGTCTGACTCTTTGCGACCCCACCCCATGGACTGTAGCCCGCCAGGTTCCTCTGTCCATGGGGTTCTCCAGGCAAAAATACTGGAGTGGGTTGCCATTCCCTTCTCCACTGGCTCTCCCCAACCCAGGACTGAGCCCCGGTCTCCTGCATTGCATTATGAGCCTCCAGGGAAGCCCAGGGGTAGTGAAGGATGAGATAATAACCAGGTGGATACGGTTGACATGTTTCTTTGTACCAATTTCTGGTGAACGTCTTCCGTCCTCCCGGTGCAGGGAGGGTACCTCTCACAGGACCTGTTTTGGGAAGAAGAGCCAGTGTGTAGGGGGATGCGGAAGGAGGGGGTCAGAGTGATCTTCCTGCTACTTCCGTTTTCTCAAACTCCTTCAGCATGAGCTATTTTCTATCCCAGGGTGTCGCATTTTGAGAAGTTGTATCCCGAACCCCATGCCCAGCTTACCCTGCCTCACCTGCTCCTTCTCCCAGAAACCACAGCAACCTGCACAGTTCTGCACCCCCCCAGTCTGGTGACCACCCCCCCCAGTCTGGTGACCACCCCCCCAGTCTGGTGACCACCCCCCCCCCCCAAGGCTGTCTTCTCAGTGGCCCTGTGTGAACTGTGGGTGCAACAGATCTGCAATCTCTTTCTGGTTTCTCTCTTTGGACCTGCATCCATCCTCACCAAACCACACACAAGGGAATAAGGTTATATGGTTAAAATGTTGTTGTTGTTCAGTCGCTAAGTCATGTCTGGCTCTGCCATCCCATTGACTGCAGCACTCCAGGCTTCCTTGTCCTTCACGATCTCCTGGATTTTGCTCAGACTCATGTCCATTGAGTCAGTGATGCCATCCAACCATCTCATCCTCTGTCATCCCCTTCTTCTCCTGCCCTCAGTCTTTCCCAGCATCAGGGCCTGGCCTGTACTCATTACAGGCAGGAATGACCCTCCCCAATCCCCATCATGACAATTAAATATGTCTCAAGACTAAGGGATTAAAATCACCCTCAGTGGAGAACCACTGGTCTCAAATATATACTGTCGACCTCTGACCCTCAGCAGTGCTTTCCTGACATCCCTATTCCAGCCCTGCTAACAGTAGCATAAGCACTTAATCCTAAATTAAGCTCTTTATTTCAGGTTTACATTGGCTTCTATAGTCTAACCAAATTTTACTGAAGGGGAGGACATAACTGATTAATTCTTTTCTGCATGTCAGTAATCCAAAATATTTTAAGTTTAGCTACATAAAATATTTAAGTAGAAGTTAAACATTCTCATGGTTTATGTTTCTTTCCCACAGATAATTTTTCAATATAATAGAATCCTTACTTTTTAAAAGAATACTATTTTAATTTTTGGAAAAATATCCATCTCCTACAATCGACTGTTTTTTTTTTTTTTCAATGTGACCCATTTGGCAAGGTTATATCTTGGGAGATAGCTGCTGGCTTATATTTTTAGACCGTGTTTATGCAAGAGTTAGATTATAATTTACTAAAATGGTAAGTATAAAAAGGGCAACCAAAAATAAAGTATTTGATGTGGTTGTGGTACAGATTAGTTTGTACTATGTATGCCTATGTAAGACACATGAGAGAGAAAGCAGTATTTTCCCTTAATTGTCAATGGCCTAACTGGACTAGAGCCAAGAAGAAATAAACAGAAAAATTGAAGGCTTTTATGCTTTCTAAACAGGGTTAGATCTAGTTGATGTTAGATTGTATTAACAAAGCAAACAAACAAGCAAACGAAAAAAGCCCCTTTCTGTTTCTTACAATGTCACTTTCAATGCAGTTTGATTAATCTTCTCACAAATAACAGTTTTAAAATTTTATACAAATGTGAAACTGCATGGGCTTTTGAAATTCTCCACTGAAGGGTATTATAGAGGCGCCAGGTAACTAGAGATACAATATAAATCTTGACTGAATGTTTCAAAGTATAGAATTTCATGCCTTTCTTCTCCCATCTGTGCTCTAATCCTGCCTCTGAGAAACAAAGCATTGGGGGCACTTCACAGTGTGGTGCAGAAAATATAAATAAAGCTTTAAAAAAAAACCTCTTCTTCAGTAAGTTAGCATCCACTGAAGTCATGCCAACCGGTGAATTACAGTTTGCAGAAGCTTTAGAAATAAAGATAAAATTGCAGCATATCATATCCCATGTGAAATGAAGAAATGTTTTTTCCTGTATATGCCATATAACAAAACAATACTCTGACCTAAATTGATTCACTTTCTAAAACACTGTGTCTCTTGACTTCTGAAACCTTTCACCCATATTCTACAGTCTGCTGCACACATTTTGTAACGCTCAAGCCGTGGACTGAAGGTGGCAAATACAGTTCTGGCTGTGGTTCCAGCCTGACCCAGGAGCATATGCATTTTAAGCTTAAGAAGGAGAAACAATTGCAGCATGTTGAAATTTATATATTTATTTTGTCCTTGGAATCGGTTAATATACTAGTTGCTAAATGCATGTGGTAGGTCTTACAAAATTTGAATTTTATAATGATAGGAGAACACCACAGCATGAAATTTCTAATAAAGATATCATAAACAGTTTCTTGACCTTTAATAAATCCTCACCATAAAAAGTTTACACTTTAGTAGGGTATGAAGAGTTGGCAGGATAATATTTTGATATATCAGCTGTGGCATTTTTCCCCCTTCATATAGGTCTGTGGCTTCCTAAAATCCAGATTTCAATTATTCCATGAATGATGTTATGATGGAATCCAAGAAAATTACTTTAATGCCAAATACCTACTCCTTGAGAAGGATTAGCATATAAAAAGCATGAAAGGAATAAGGGAAGAAATTCTCTTTTCTCCCAGCCTAGCTAAAGTTTTCTAGGAGGGAATCTAAGAGGAAGGAAACCTTACGAATTCCCAAGGAGGGCCTCACCATTGTCTGCCCTGGAGCTGAGCCCTCCATCTCTCATGTCAGGGTCCACTCAGATTTTTGGGGGGAAAAGTGAGAAAAAGAAACCCTGTTACCCTGATTTAAATAAGACCCAGTGAGGAGCAAGAGTCTGATAACCCTCCCATAGTGTAGTAGATACTAAAGTATTAATATAAATGTTCCACCTGGAACAGTCTCTTAAATTTTCCCTCCCCACCTCCCCACCCAGGATATAGAAAGAACCACTAAAAAGTGTATTGTGTTAAAGTATAAATAAATCCAAGTGGACATAAATGGAAGCAATAAAATTCATTGGTTAACCTAAAAGAAAAGAGAAAGAGGTAAAAGAAGCAAAGAACAGAGCAAACAGAAAATGGCTAGCAAGTTAGTAGATTTTAATCCAACTATATCCATAAATTACATTAATTGTGAATGGTCTAATGACAGCAATTAAATAAGTGAAAGTGAAAGAGGAGAGTAAAAAAGTTGGCTTGAAACTCATCCAGAAAACTAAGATCATGGCATCTGGTCCCATCACTTTTTATCAAACAGATGGGGAAACAATAGAAACAGTGACAGACTTAATTTTCTTGGGCTGCAAAATCACTTCAGATGGTGACTGCAGCCATGAAATTAAAAGACACTTGCTCCTTGGATGAAAAGCTATGGCCAACCTAGACAGCGTATTAAAAAGCAGAAACATTACTCTGCCAACAAAGATCCATCTAGTCAAAGCTAGAGATTTAGACTATAAAGAAAGCTGAGTGCCAAAGAATTGATGCTTTTGAACTGTGGTGTTGAGAAGACTCTTGAGAGTCCCTTGGACTGCAAGGAGATCCAACCAGTCCATCCTAAAGGAGATCAGTCCTGGGTGTTCATTGGAAAGACTGATGCTGAAGCTGAAACTCCAACACTTTGGCCACCTGATGCAAAGAATTGACTCATTGGAAAAGACCCTGATGCTGGGAAAGATTGAAGGCAGGAGGAGAAGGGGATGACAGAGGATGAGATGGTTGGATGGCATCATCGACTCTATGGACATGAGTCTGAGTAGGCTCCGGCAGTTGGTGATAAACAGGGAAGCCTGGCGTGCTGTAGTCCATGGGGTTGCAAAGAGTCAGACACAACTGAACGACTGTACTGAATTTATTGTATCCATAAATTACACTAATTGTGAATGGTCTAATGACATCAATATAATAGAAGAAACAAATTTTTAAATAGAATTTAAAAATTAAGACCCAAATATAGGTTTTCTACAGAAAACCCAATTTAAGCATAAAATATAAAGATGTTAAAATTTAAATACTAAAGGAAGGCAGAGTAGCAATATTAATATTAAAGTAGACTTTAGAACAAAGCATATTACTACCTATAGAGAAGTATATTCCATAATGGAAAAGTGGTCAGTTAACCAAGAAAAGCATACCCATCCTAAATGTATATGCATCCAACAACAAAATTTTAACAAACAAAAATATTTAACTGAAAGAACTGAGAAAAGAAATGTACAATTAACAGTTGTAGTTGGAGATTTCTACTGTTCTCTCTCTCATCAGTGAAATTGCTAAATAGAAATTCTGCAGGGATGTAGAGCACCTGAACAACGCTGTCAACCAGACTGAACTAATTGACAGTCATAACACTGTGCTCAGTGTCATCAGAGTGAACGTTCATTTAAACCGAAAATGTAAATTAACATGCACAAAGAGGCATTATAATCTGGACCCAAAAATTTCATATAATTCACCAATTAGCAGACTAATTAAGAGGAAAAAGATATGAAATTCTCAATTCAGAAATCGTCATTTACAAAATTCAACATCCATTCATTCTCAGCACTCAGGAAATGTGTTATATATATATATATATATATATATATATGCATATATAATAGAATTTTCAAAACTTAATAAGGAAATAATATAGTAGATAAGTGGGCAAGAGATTTGGGTGCTTTCCCAGAGAAGACATAGGAATAAAAAATAAGTAAACTATAGTTGTTGGTTTAGTTGCTAAGTAGTGTCCGACTCTTGCAACCCCATGGACTGTAACCTTCCAGGCTCCATGTAATTTGTCCATGGAATTTCCCAGGTAAGAATACTGGAGTGGGTTGCCATTTCCTTCTCCAGGGGATCTTCCCAATGCAGGAATCGAACCCAGGTCTTCTGTATGGCAGGCAGATTCTTTAACAACTGAGATAAATAATTAGGACAATACAAAGGTTAAAAAATCACAAAGAGATATTACTATACACTTATAACAATAGTTAACATTAAAAAAAGGAGGTGTGTAATACCAAGTGCTCATCAAGATGCAAAGAATTCGAGCTGTCACATAATGCTGATAGATTAACAAATTGGCACAGTTACTGTAGAGAACAATTTGGCAATTTCTTATATATTAAACACATGAGCCGTGTAACCCAGGAATTGCATTCCTAGATGTTTGCCATGTAAATTGAAATCCTATGTCCACATCAAAGCCTGTACATAAATGTGTGCAGCAGTTTTATTCATAATATCCTAAAACGTAAAACAACCCAAATGTGTCTCAGCAGGAAAATAAATAAACCGTGGTGTCTGTGTAATTAAGTACTACTCACTCAATAATAATAATAATAATAGTAATAAACTACTGATGTAGTCAGCAATATAGATGAATAATCAGTGTGTTTTGCTAAGTGAAAAGTGTTGTGTTAGTCGCTCAGTCGTGTCCAACTTTTTGCGACCCATGAACTGTAGGCTGCCAGGCTCCTCTGTCCATGGAATTCTCCA
This sequence comes from Odocoileus virginianus, assembly GCF_023699985.2. NCBI lineage: Eukaryota > Metazoa > Chordata > Mammalia > Artiodactyla > Cervidae > Odocoileus > Odocoileus virginianus. The sequence continues at coordinate 30,900,776 of NC_069685.1, read as the reverse complement.
GGCAAGAATACTGGAGTGGGTTGCCATTTCCTTCTCCAGGAGACCTTCCCAACCCAGGGGTTGAACCGGGTCTCCCTCACTATAGGTGAATTCTTTACCATGTGAGGCACCAGGGAAGTCCAAGGATACTGGAGTGGGTACCTATACCTTCTCCAGGGGATCTTCCCAGCTTGGGGGTTGAACATGGGCCTCCTGCATCACATGTGGATTCTTTACCTTCTCAGCCACCTGGGAAGCTAAGTGAAAAAGTCAGACACAAAGTGTCTGTCTTATATATATTCTTCTATGACTTTACTCTAGGAGACATTCTGGAAAAGATTCAGTTGCAAGAGCAGTTCTCCTAATTTGTTGCTAGGGAGTCTGTATGTGTGTGTGTGTGAGTGTGGGCTTGGGGTGGGTGTGGGTGACCACACAGAAGAATAAAAGAATTTGGGAATGGGGTGGAACTCCTGAAACCATCGTGAATGTGGTGATGGTGGTTACTCAAATGTATGCATTTGCCAAACTTCACAAAAATATACACTAAAAACAGAAAACAGTTTTCTGTAAATTATATAATAATTTTTAAAAATTGAAAATAAACTATCAAAACGTATAGAATGGACATCCAAAGTAGTCCTGTTTGAAAAGACTATCCAAGTGAATAGTTAATGTATTGACTTGACTTTTCTACTAAATGCTAAGTTACCAGAAAGTAAAGGTTTTGTTTCATCTATCTCTGTACCCCAGCACCCAGTATTATGTCTGGCAAAAACAAAGTTCTCAATAAAAGCTTGTCTTGTGTAAAAGTTCAGTGAGGGTTTTAAAGCTCAGGCAACAGATCTGATTGACTAATTCTATATAATCAATATCAGAAAAAAAAATTAATCTTGATACAAAATAAAGGGATGTACCACACATGGGTGGTAGAAACATTAAACCAAATTTAGAGTCCCAAATGGCCCTTGATGAAAGGTTTATTACAGGCATAGAGTATTTATTTTAAGAAAATTCTGGATCTGTCATATAAGATTGATGTGATTAACAGTAAGAGGTTAAAAGTGGCTACAACTCAAGTTGGGACCTGGGAGAAGTGAAATCGTGTATCTTAACATAAATTATCTAGATCCTCTGTATGCATGCCTCAGTGGTGTCCGACTCTGTGCGACCCCATGGACTTTAGCCCACCAGGCTCCTCTGTCCATGGGATTTTGCAGGTAAGGATACTGGAGTGGGTACCCATTCCCTTCTCCAGAGGATGTTCCTGATCCAGGGATCAAACCCAGGTTTCCTGCATTGCAGGCAAATTCTTTACTGCTGAGCCCCCAGGGAAGGCCCTATCAAGATCCTGAAAGGTCTAAATGAGCCTTGTAGAATCACTCAGACACAGAAAGGAGTTGTTCTCCTGGGAAGGTGATAAGCAAGAGTCTGGAAAGTTCATGCATACTTGAAACGATGAAAACATTATTTGAACCAACTTAAGCCCCGTGGGATCCTGGGAGAGTCTCACCACGCAGCTGTCCTCTCCCTTCACAGTGTTTTTGATGTGCAAAGTTGTGTGGGGAGCCCAGGGCTTCCGGATGCCCACTCAGGACCACGTGCACTTTTCCGGGCTCATTTGCTAACAGAAATAAAAGTACTGTGAGTCGATGAGATCGATTAGAAGCACTTTAGTGAGTGTCTTTCTCTGGAACCACAGATCAGAGGGAAAGAAAAGATTCTGCTTGTTTTGGACATTCGATAAATTATTTGGTGAAAGAATAAATGGGTGAATGAATGAATCAATGGGAGAAGGCATAAACGAACAGGGCTATAATTTGTGTTATTTGATGCTGAAAATAACAGAAGCTAGGAGATTAACAGTAATGATGAACTTGTATGAAACAGTCTTTTAGAATTCAAACCTACTTTTCACTAATCCCCCTCATTTACACTCAGATTTGCTGGTGGCGTGGTCCATTAGCTTCCTCTGTTTTTAGTTTCCAAATTCCAGATAGAGTTATCCCTTGGGAATGCTCTTCTGATTCCCTCTCATTCTCTGCATTTCTTTTTGTCTTTCTCTCCTGTAAATATATTCTCTGCACACGGCTTTTCAGAAAGAAATTTCAAGCCCTTATGAGCCCATAGGCTGTTTTTGTGTTTTATTCTTATGACCCAAGAAAAGCAATAAAACCCACTTGTTTTCTTGGTATTTAATTAGCAATTATACCCACTGTCTATGTCACAGCATTCTTATTCTTACAGTTTCAAAATAAAGTAGAAGGGAAAAAATCTTGTTTTTACAAATTTACCAATTTAGGCTCCTATTTTATTATCAAGACAATTGATGATAACAGAATAGATGTGTTTGGAACTATTGCCCAAAGGGAATTCCATTTACCACATTATGAGCCAGAGGTCAGCCCATGTTACATTGGCATTAAAACACAAATCATGAACTGAAATAAATTCAATGCATACCTGAACAAGCAGTAGAAATACATGGTAAACTACATAAACTGGCTTTGATAACATTTAAACTGCAAGTTAGAACTTCAAAAAATAGTGTTTTGTGTTATTCACTGTTAAAAAACAAGGGAATAGGAATGTGATGACCAGAGAAGTGATTTAGAAAGCATTTCGTTCTACTTTAATTTTCTGGTTTTCTAGTTATACTAATTTAAAAAAGGAAGAACCATCAGAATCCTCTAGTACAACTGAAGAAATGTGGTAATATTTCATTCAATTAATGATTCACGAGGGTGACTCACAACTTTCTCTCATCAATTTCCTTCCACTGGAAAGTAGATAATAAGCCTTGTAATGTACTGACCACTCAGAATTATCAAGAAGATTTAATGAAAAATGAGCAACACTTTGAATTCACTAATGTGTGCTATAGGTGAAGGAAATAGTGTGCACACCATTTAGGGGATTTTAATCTCCAGATATTTTAAGTTATGATTAGATGTTAGGTAGTTGAATCAGTTGGCATTTTTAACTGATGACTTGTATTATATGTAGATATTGATATCCCTAATTTTAACCTTGATGCATAGTTTTTCCTCTTTGAATTCTCACTACAACCTAAAGAACTAAGTTATTAGATTAAAAAGAAAAAGTGAGACTCAGAGACAACGGTTGTTCAGGTCATACAATTGACAACTGGCAATTACAAATATTTCCTCCAAGTGTATTGATCTTAAAAAGTAGTAAGTGAACAGAATTATCAGTATAATCTGAGGAACTATCTTAACTTTAGCACTGTCTTGATTTTTATATGGCACTTTTGTTCCTAAGAAGTGGCATAGTGATTGGTGTTCATAGTGGAGTGGAGCGATGATTCAAAACATGAGTATGGGCATGAAAGATTACCCTTAGATCTGATTCTTTTTTTTGTTTGTTTCTTTGTTTTCTTCTGGTAATAGCATGTTTCCACTTTTACAGTACTGATTAAAGAAGAACGCTAGAAGATTTTTGTGTTTGTGGGTTTGGGTAGTACAAGAAATCATTTTCCTTCCTCTAGCATTTGTCCCCACTGAACCTTTGGCCTGTTTTCCTGAAAACCTAGGAATTTTCTTCGAACACAACTCTTCCAGCAGTGGAAGAACTAGGCCCATAATTTCTTTAAAAATGTCACCTACATGTCAGAAAAGGATTTTACTTAATAGAGTTTCGCAAAATTTTGTTGTTCAGTCACTAAGTTGTGTCTGACTCTGCGACCCCATGGACTGCAGCACCCCAGGCTTCCCTGTTCTTCACTATCTCTTGGAGTTTTCTCAAACTGTCCATTGAGTCAGTGATATCATCCAACCATCTCATCTTCTGTGCCTCCTTCTTCTCCTGCCCTCAATCTTTCCCAGGATCAGGATCTTTTCCAATGAATTGGCTCTTCACATCAGGTAGCCAAAGTATTGGAGCTTTAGCTTCAGTTTGCAAAACTGAGGTAGTCCAATTCCCAAAGAGAGGAAGTATTTCTGAATCTGAGTGTAGTAAGCAATCTGGACTCTTATGATTTCCCCAAAGTGATACAGATGCCTTCCTGCTACATATTAAACTAAAACAATGAATACAGTGTCCAGGATTTTTAATGTGTACATCTGAGAAAAGCTAATACCATCTTGTTTTGCTAAATATGGACAGCACAATGATTTAAAAGGCTTAGAGAGAACTTTGTGACCCCATTATCAAGCTCTCTACCAGTGAAAGATCCTTATTGTGTCCATAATGCTTTGCATAGTGTTCTGCCACTTCCTCTATCCTTTTATTACCTCACATTTTCAACACTGACTATTGAAATAATCATCACTTGCTTTTCACATTGCCAAGTTATGATTCTTTTTTCACATTGTCTTTTCACAGTGGTTCATCTCCAGAAAAATTAGGCATATTCTAGCATTAGAGCTTATATTAAAAAGGGGTCCTTTAAAAATATATTGATGTGGGGTATGTCAGAGGGCACAGGGTCAACTGAAAGAGCACCCGGTGGCCAAAGCTGCAACAACTAGAGCAATAAAATTAAGTAGTATTGTATTATAATGAGAAATATAAATATTCATAAGTTCATACAGATGAATAAATTAATAAATGAGGGAGACAAGTCATATCTCCTGTGCAGAAGAAATCCAAATAAATTACATAACCCAAACAAATAACTAAATTATATGGATACATCTTCACTGTAGAGAGGGTAGAGCCTTACTCTACACTCCCTAAATATGGTCTTGCATCTAAGGAAAGTCAGAGCCTGTCACATTCTAAGGAGAAACTATCACAGCCAAAGCACAGTCCTAAAGAGACATGATAACTAAACATAATGCGGAATCTTGGGTAGGATCCTGAATAGAAAACTATGTTAAGTAAAAACTAAGGGACTCTGAATAGACGATAGACTTTAGTTAATAATAATATATGGATACTGGTTCATTAATTGTTACGAAGGGGCCACATTGTTGTTGTTCGGTTACCCAGTCATGTCTGATTCTTTGAGACCCCATGGACTGCAGCACACCAGGCCTCCCTGCCCCTCACCGTTTCCCAAAGTTTGCCCAAGTTCAAGTCTGTTGCATCAGTGGTGCCATCCTGCCATCTCATTCTCTGGTGTTTTCTTCTCCTTCTGCCCTCAATCTTTTCCAGCATCAAGGTCTTTTCCAATGAGTTGGCTGTTCATATCGGGTGACTGGAGCTTCAGCATCAGCATCAGTCCTTCCAATGAGTATTCAGGATTGATTTTGTTTAAGATTGACTGGTTTGATCTCATCACGGTCCAAAGGAATCTCAGGAGTCTTCTCCAGTACCACAGGTTGAAGGCATCAGTTCTTTGGTGCTCTGCCTTTTTTAGGGTCCAGCTCTCACAACCATATGTGACTGCTGGGAAGATCATAACCTTGACTATACGGACCTTTGTTGGTAGAGTGATGTCTCTGCTTTTCAACATACTGTCTAGGTTTGTCATAGCTTTTCTGCTAAGAACCAATCATTTTCTGACTTCATGTCTGCAGTCACCATCCACAGTGATGTTAGAGCCCAAGAAGAGGAAATCTATCACAGCTTCCACCTTCCCCTCTTCTATTTGCAATGAAGTGATGGGGCCAGATGCCATGATCTTAGTTTTTTTAATATTTAGTTTTTTTTTTTTCATTTATTTTTATTAGTTGGAGGCTAATTACTTTACATCATTACAGTAGTTTTTGTCATACATTGAAATGAATTAGCCATGGATTTACATGTATTCCCCATCCCAGTGTCCCCCCTCCCACCTCCCTCTCCACCCGATCCCTCTGGGTCTTCCCAGTGCACCAGGCCCGAGCACTTGTCTCATGTACCCAGGCCTGTCATACTTCTTTCTCAATCCTGAGCCAATCAGTTGTTCATGTGTGTGTGAGTCGCTCAGTCATGTGTGACTCTTTGCTACTCCGTGGACTGTGGCCTACCAGGTTTGTCTGTCCATGGGATTCTCTGGGCAGGAATATTGGATCGGGTTGCCATTTCCATACAGGGTTCTTACTGTTGCTTCTTGACCTGCATACAGGTTTCTCAGGAGACAGGTAATATGGTGTGGTATTCCTATCTCTTTAAGAATTTTCTGCAGTTTGTGTGATCCACACAGTCAAAGGCCTTAGCATAGTCAATGAAACAGAAGAGAGGTAGATGTTTTTCTGGAATTCCCTTGCTTTCTCTATGATCCAGCAAATGTTGGCATTGGATCTTTGGTTCCTCTGTGATTTGTTAAGCCACTTGGACATCTGGAAGTTCTTGGTTCATGCAAGGCTGAAGCCTAGCATGTAAGGTTTTAAGCATGACCTTACTGGCATGGGAGATGACTGCAATTGTCTGAAGGTTTGAATGTTCTTTAGTCCTGCCTTCTTGGGAACTGGTGCCATGGTTCATTCATTAAGATCTTTTCTGTACAGTTCTTCCATATATTCCTTCCATCTCCTTGATAGCTTCAGCTTCTACTAGGCCTCTACCATTTCTGTTCTTTATTGTGCCCATCTTTGTGCAAAATGTTCCCTTGATATTTCCAATTTTCCTAAAGAGATCTCTAGTCTTTCCCCTTCTGTTGTTTTTCTTAATTTTTAGGCATTGTTCATTGAAGAAGGCCTTCTTGTCTCCCCTTGCTATTCTTTGGAACTCTGTGTTTAATTGGGTGTACCTTTCCCTTTCTCCCTGGCTTTTCACTTCTCTTCTTTCTTCAGCTATTTGTAACCACTCCTCAGATAACCCCTTTGGCTTCTTGCTTTTCTTTTTCTTTGGGATGGTTTTGTTCACCACCTCCTGTGCAATGTTATAGACCTCTATCCATAGGTCTTTGGGGATACTGTTTACTACACACTGTTTACTAGATCTAATCTTTTGACTCTACTTGTCACCTTCACGGCATATTCATAAGGGATTTGATTTAAGTCATACCTGGCTGGCCTACTGGTTTTCCCTGATTTCTTCAATTTAAGCCTGAATTTTGCTATGAGAAGCTGATTATCTGAGCCATAGTCAGCTACAGGTCTTGTTTTTTCTGACTGTATATAGCTTCTCCAATTTTGGCTACAAAGAATGTAATCAATTTGATTTTGGTTTTGATCATTTGTGATGTTCATGTGTAAAGTGTGTTAGCTATGACCAGTGCATTCTCTTGTCAGAATTCAGTTAACCTTTGCCCTGCTTCTTGCAGACATTTCACCAAACATCTGAACCCTCTTTGTGACTTCACTTTCTTTTTCCTGTGGTACATCTCCTCACTTATGTTTGCAAACACATGAAGTTTCCTTTCCCTTTTGTCTTTCTTCTGCACTTCCCGTGCACACAACTTCAGCTTCAATCAGTTCTAACATCTTGCAGAACTCTTGAAATTGAGCACCACAGAACATAATGGGTCTGGAGACAGTTTATTATGATAGAACTATGATATTGTTTCTTGATCATAGCAAAGATGGAGCAAACTCTGAACTAAATTAATGACACAGGTTTTATAGAGACAAAACACGCACTTAGATTTCATTATATCACCTCATATGATTTAAGCTGAATATTCACACATATATGCAGACCAAATTTTATTATTGTTCGTTTTTTTTTTTTTTTTTTTTTTTTTTTTACAAAAGAGGAATGTTGTCTCATTGATCCACTTGAAGTTGTTTGAGGTGTGTAGCTGGACTTGCATGGATTGATTTTGTAACCAATAGAATGTGTATTCTTTAGCCAGGTGAGCTACTTCTAAAGCAAGTGTCCTGAGCTAGTTAAAAAAAGAAAAAAGCTACTTTTCCTTGTAAAAAGAAAAAGCATAATGACTTTTTGAATATGGTGGGGGAAGGTAGGAGGAATGTCTTAATATCAAATCTTTTCCTTTATTTTCATATTTACCACTGTACAACCCAACACATTTGTTTTTACACCAAAGCTGCTGAGAGATGAAATGATAAAACCATGTACAGCATGGTATCTAGAGCTAACAATACTGTATTGTACATGTGAAAGTTGTTACGAGGGTAGATATATGAGAAGAAATTTATAACCATGTGAAGTGACTGATATTGGAAAAGCTTAGTGTAATTTTTAAAAATATATACATTGATTAAATCATTACATTATACACCTAAAACTAATACAGTGTTATGTCAATTATATCTCAATAAAACTGAAAAGGAATCCTAAAAGCACTGATGATTTTACCTGTGCATACCTATAAAATAATATTCACTGCTTCAAAGGAAAGAAAAGCAACTCTACAGGTTTTTTTCCTTTTATTCAATTCTACATTGTTTTAAAAATTGACATTATTATCTATATATATTATTTATTTTATCACCTTTTATTAGATTATCACACTTTTATGGATACTGATAATATAGTGCTGAAAACTGGGTTATAGGAAATTCTAAAAGTAAATAAGAACTAAAAGCATCCTCAAATTGCAAATGTTTCTTAGCATATGTATTTCCTAGAGTCTGAGACATATTTTTACAATTTCAACTTTTCAAAATCAATGTCTTGCAATTCACATGTGTGTATTTGATATAATAATGTTTCAATTTTTCCAACAAATCTGCTTTCAAATTGATGGTGAATCCTAAACTAAATTAGTGGCATACTACCTCAGACAGTAAAGAAACCGCCTGCAATATGGGAGACCTGAGTTCGATCCCTGGGTTGGGAAGATTCCCCTGGAGGAGGACATGGCAAACTACTCCAGTATTCTGGCCTGGAGAATTCCATGGACAGAGGAACCTGGCAGGCTACAGTCCATGGGGTCACAAAGAGTCAGACACAAGTGAGCACATATGAACACTCGTGATATAGAAAATTTTATATATGAGAACTAAAGTTCTCTTATATATGAGAACTAAAGTCTGTGGGGTCACAAAGTGTTGGACATGCCTGAGTGACTGAACTGAACTGAAAGCTTAAAGAAGTTAAGTTCCTTTCACAAGATATTAAAATCAGTAAATATTAAAGCCAAAAACTTATCAAGGTCTTTCTGACAAGTCTGTTCTCTCAGCCATCCTGTGATCTAAGGCTCATTCCCTTTTAGTATAGCCAATGTTTACTGCTCAACTTTATTCTCCAATAATTTAAACTTTATTATAATAACTTACATAATTCTTTGACATAATATAGATCACACTTTAGATGGAAACCATTTCCTATTTAGTGCTATGAATTTTATTGCAATATTGTTAACAATTTTGTTTTAACCATAAAGAGTTACTGTGATTTCTTGTTACTGAACTCTATGCTGCAATTTGTTGGGTGCCTTTGTTTAAGTTTGTGATTGTGGGATGCACATGAGACAGAATAATAGAATAATAAAGTTTTCTCGAAGTTCTCGGCTAATACAGTTTTAGGCAGTCGATCCAAAAGAGATTATAGATAGCATAGCTCAAATTCTAGTTTAACAGCAGAAATCATCCTATGTTTACATTTTTATTACCTGGCATTTATCTTCTAATTACAGTCACCAGTTATAATACTTAATGGTACTTTCAAAGTCATGAGGCTTTTATGCCCTCTAGCTCAAATCTTCCACATCATTTAATGGAAAAATTGCAACCCAAGGCATGCAGAAAGAAGTGGGTATATTTATAGTGAAGTTTTTCTCTTCATCTAGATTTTTAATTATGGAGTTTTAAATGGAATTGTGGGAATAGACTCAAATGGTTACTAAAAATAAGCAACAGATACTTATTGGTTATTCAAAGGTATCAAGCCCTTTCATCTAGAAATACAGATGAGAACTAGAAACCAGATTATTCAATAGCTAATCCTTCCACAATTTTTTTTTTTAGAAATAGTCCAAAGATAGCTAGAAAAGTTGTTTTTCCTTTTCCCCCTCAAATTTAATTATTTTAAAACACTGTAATATTTTTAACTTAAAATGTGTTTGCTAAGCTGATGTCTTTATACTTTAAGAGAACTATTATGAATGAGCTAAATGAATTTTTAATGACCTTTAATCTTTGGTCAAAAGTTCAGAGATAATTGGAAAGAAAAAACTAGATGGAATCTCCTTAGAAACAGGAAAAGTAAACATAATTGACTCTATTAGTGTGCCAGTTATGGATCTAAGAAAGCATATTTACTCTTTGAATGTACGCTCACTTAAGAAGATAATAATTACCAAGCTGGAATTCACAGTGTAGAGCCCCAAACCCTTTGGTCACTAGAAAGGGTATTTTATAGTCAACCACAACTGGTTATGAAGTTTTCTGGGATGATGACTGACAAATCAGTATCCAGTTTTATCAGCATACTTTATATTGCAGTTCTTTTTAACTTACACTAAAGAGTCTATCACTGATCTATATTGAATTTTTTATTTTACAAAAAGCATTTTATTTTACAAAATTGGAATCTTTTAAGATTTCACAGAATAAACCAAACTCAATTTAAAATATTAAAAGAATAGTCAGTCCTAAGACTGTTCCATGGAAAGTTTTCATTCTTTAATGTGGCAGTCTATATCAGGTAAGATTAGATTCAGCCACAAGGGATAAAAAGTTCAAAATAGCAGCAGCTTGAACAAGATTAAAGTTGAAAGAGGAAGTCACTTAGTCGTGTCTGACTGTTTGTGACCCCCTGTTTATAGCCCACCAGGCCCCCCTGTCCATGGAATTCTCCAGGCAAGAATATTGGAGTGAGTTGCCATTTCCTTCTCCAGGAGGATCTTTCTGACTCAGGGATCAAACCCAGGCCTTTCGCATTGCGGGCAGACTCTTTAACTGAGCCACCAAGGGAAGCCAAGATAGAAAATAGAAGTCCCATTTTGGATGTAAGCAGTCCTGGCTGCAGTTACCAGTACATAAGGCTCTTTACAGGCTTCCCAGGTGGTGCTGGTGTTAACAGCCTGCCTCTTTACTTCTTGTTGCTTCCTGTTCTCAACAAGTGGCTTCCATTTTATGGCTTGAGATAGCTACTCAAGCTCCAGCAGTCACATTTAGTTTCAGCTAGCAGGAAAGAAAAAACGACAATGAAAGATACTTTGCTTTCATTTAAGGGCACTTTTCAGAAGTTGCCCACAGTTTCTGTTTACATTCCATATTAAAAAAATTAAGTCCCATATTGATATTTAACTGTAGCTGAGGGTGAAAAATACTCTTTATTTCAGACAATCATGTGTTCAGCTAAAAATCAGTTCTATAACCAAGGAAGGGGAGAGCAAATGTTAGGTTTGCATCAGCCAGATTACTTTTTGTCATTCACTCTAGGTCTGTTGCATAACTATGTCAAACTCTCCCTTCTCTCATTTCAGTTGTATTTAGTTGCTCAGTAATGTCTGAAGCTTTGTGACCCCACGGACTGTAACCTGCCAGGCTCCCCTGTGGATCCCCCATGTGGATTCTCCAGGCCAGAATGCTGGAGTGGGTTGCCATGCCCTCCTCCAGGGGATCTTCCCAACCCAGGGATCTAACCCAGGTCTCCCACACTGCAGGCACATTCTTTACCATCTATACCCAACTATAGTCCATGGGATCCCAAGAGTCACTAGCGATGCAATCTCATTGCAACAGTGATTTATTATACAGAAGTAAGGGCTTCCCTGATGGCTCAGAGGTAAAGAATCTGCCTGCCAATGCAAGAGATCCCTGGGTCAGGAAGATCCCCGAGAAGGGAATGGCAACTCACTCCAGTATTCTTGCCTGGGAAATCCCATGGACAGAGGAGCCTGCTGGGCTACAGTCCATGTGGTTGCAAAGGAATTTGACATGACTTAGTGACTAAACAACAACAACAAAATACAGAAGTAAACTTAATTGCATGACTTCATCTACATATTTATTCCTTCCAAAATAGGTCCAGTTTGATAAGTGGAAATGATCTTTTCTATACAGAAATTATGTTGAGTTTATCTTAATAACATTACTGTGATGTGTCTCTACATTGAAAACACTATGAATGTGGGCTCTAGAGTAACAGTAGTTTGTATAAATGGGTGCGTATATGTTTCTGCCGCGTCCCCCTGCTGTTCTGCTTATGACTAGCTCTGTATCTGCTTAAATAGTCAGTGGTCTTGCACTTAATTATACATTCATCAAATTGCATGCTATTGAGTTAAAATTCAATAATACAGTAATTTCAGAAGTTTCCCATTGGAGGTTTCATATGATTGCCTAACACCTGGTAGATTTGCTTTCTCTGATTTAACTAGTCTTCTAAATCAGTCAGTTGCTCCACATAACATCCAGAATAAATATATCAGAATCCAGTCACTTCTCAAAGATCTCCACTGATAGCCACCATCATCACACACCTAGACTGTGGCAAAGGCCTTCTAACTGATCTCCCTGTTTCAGTTTACTTTTCAACACTGAGAGATATTTCAACAATTAGAGTTATTCTTTTAACACATAAATCAAATCATGTCCCTTCTTGACTCAAAACCATTCAAAAAGAGCAAGTGACCAAGCCTTTACTTGGACCTCCAAGACCCTACATGAGCTGTTGCTACAATCCCATCCGCTGATGCATGAACTTTGAAGTTAATCTTTTGCTTCTTTTTCTCTGGCTTTCTGTACTATTACCTAGAAAGACCTCTTGTATGTCAAACACAGCAAGCATACGCCTACCTCAAGGCCTTTGCATCTTTTCTTCCATCTGACCAGTATGCTTTTTTTTTTTCAAATTATTTGTGTGTCTCAAACCATTACTTCTTTTTCAATTCTCTACTCAAATATCACTTTACATGAGATGTCTTTCCTTACCATCCTAAACAAAGATCCTACCAAGACATGATACTCCCCTCACCTTTCTTCACTGTTCCTTATAGCATGTATCATTATATTGTGTTTTTATTGCTTTGTTGACTGATTTGTTTATTGCTGTGCCTCTGCGGGAGTATATACTCCATGAGGGCAGGGACTTTGTTTCATTTACTTCTGTTTCCAGTGATTAGAATAGTACCTAGAGTGCACTGGTGCTTAAAAGCAGTGAATTATTAAATGAAAAAAAAAAAAAAAAAGAATGTATATCCACATATTTTTTCAAAGTCCTTAAAAGTACATTGCCTGATTCTATTTTTCAACATCTGCAGTGAAAGGGCATAAACTTTCTATATTTTCCTAGGCATTTGTTTTAGGAACATTAGCCAAATGCTGCAAAAGACAAGAAACAGAAATCTCCAGACTCATCTGTTTGTGTCCATTGAATATGTACACCTTTCTGTATGTCAGTCATACCTCAGTAAAATGGTTTTTAACAAATTACAACATACTATACTGTTTTATATATAAAGCCTGGAAGTGAAAGTGTTAGTTGCTCAGTCACATCTGGCTCTTTGAGATGCCATGGACTGTAGCCTGCCAGACTCCTCTGTCCATGTGATTTCCCAGGCAAGAATACTGGCATGGGTTGCCATTTCCTTCTCCAGGGGATCTTCCTGACACAGGGATCGAACCCAGGTCTCCTATATCGCAGGCAGATTCTTTACTACCAGGAAAGACCTAAGTAAAGCCTAGGAAAGCTTAATTCTATAATAAGAATTTCCTCCATATGTGATTATTATGAAGTATATAGCTTGGTAAGGGCCTTCCCTGGTGGCTCAGCAGTAAAGAATCTGCCTGCAATACAGCAGATGTGGGTTCCATCCCTGGGTCAGGAAGACCCTGGGTGAAGGGTATGGCAACCCACTCCAGTATTCTTGCCTGGAAAATCCCATGGACAGAGGTGTCTGGCAGGTTACAGTCCATGGCATCTCCAAGAGTCCAACACAACTGAGCCCACCTACACATGGATTGATAAAACAGCTAAATGGTATAATTATGAAAAAGATTTTGTGAATTATGATAGCTTGGTATAGTCATATTAGTCCTTCTACGTTAAACAGAAAGGAATGTTTTACTGAAAACTATAATCACAAGCTGTAGTTAAGACTGCCAGGAGAAATTACAACAACCTCTGATATACAGATGATACCACTTTAATGGCAGAAAGTGAAGAGGAACTAAAGAACCTCTTGATGAAAGTGGAAGAGGAGAATGAAAAGGCTGGCTTAAAACTCAATGTTCAAAAAACTAAGATGTTGGCTTCTAGTCCTGTCACTTCATGGCAAATATTATGGGAAACAATGGAAACAGGGACAGATTATATTCTTGGGCCCCAAAATCATTGTGAATGGTGACTGCAGCCATGAAATAAAAACATGCCTGCTCCTTGGAAGAATAGCTATGACAAACCTAGACAGTGTATTAAAAAGCAGAGACATTACTTTGCTGGCAAAGATCCATCTAGTCACAGCTATGGTTTTCCCAGTAGTCATGTATGGATGTGAGAGTCGGACTATAAAGAAGATAGGACCGAAGAACTGATGCTTTTGAACTGTGGTGTTGGAGAAGACTCTCGAGAGTCACTTGGACAGCAAGATGATCAAACCAATCAATCCTAAAGAAAATCAACTCTTAATATTCTGATGCTGAAACTGAAGCTCCAATACTTTGGCCACCTGATACGAAGAGTTGACTCATTGGAAAAGATCCTAGTGATGGAAAAAATTGAGGGCAAGAGGAGAAAGGGATGACAGAGGATGAGGTGGTTGGATGGCATCACTGACACAATGAACATGACTTTGAGTAAGCTCAGGGAGACAGTGATGGAGAGAGAAGCCTGGCATGCTGCATTTCATGGGGTCACAGAATCAGACACGACTTAGCGACTGAACAACACCGACAATAACCATGGGCGCCTTGTTTTATCTTATTCAATAGAACTAGATGAGTTTGTAGTTGAAATGTTTACCAAACTTTGATATGATGCATATAATAATGGCTAACATTGTATTATTCCCTGTATATTAGGTGTTGTACTTTATTTCAATTGATCTCTGTATAAATCATATTAGATGTCTTATTATGTTATAGTAAAAAAAAAAAAAACCCACTAAATCAGCTAAGTTACCTGGGATACCCAGCATCATACAACCAGCAAATGGCAAGGTTGATATCTATTTGATTTGACTCCACATCCCATGGCTGTAACCACTATTCCAGAATGCTTCTTATGGAAACTGGTTCCTCTCCCTAACACAGACACTGAGAGAGAAAGTGGAAGCAAGTTTCAAAGTCTGGTACATAGTCCATAGAGCATATTAAATTAGAAAACTAGATTTTAACCAAGGCTCCATCAATAACAAAGTATGATCTTAGTTCACTGAGGTTTATAGACTAATAAAATGGAATGATAGCATTAAATAAGTTCAGTTAAATATTCATTAATATTCCCTGTCACAATAGTTCTATAAATTATCATTTTCTTAAAAATTATGTACAATGCTTATACTGGCGAAAAGAAATTTGGATGTTTATGTAACCACAAATTTAATATGAGTCAATGGTATAATCTTATTGCTCAAAATTACCAAATTTATAGTTAATTTGGAGTGTGTTCACAAAATAGAAGTGGTAGTGAAACAGGAGGGAAGGGGGCAGGGCACACCCTTTGAAAGAATGACGTAGCCCAAGGACACAACATAAACATTAGAATCACATGGGTCCGAGATGGCAGACAAGTCAACCTTGACTAGACCTTGATCCTCACTGTAGGCTTGCTGTGATGAATCAACAAGCTAAAGACACACCCAGGTGTGCCAAGACAGTTCCAAGTGCATGCGCATTCAGTTGTGTCCAACCCTTTGCCACCCTGTGGACTACAGCCCACCAGGCTCCTCTTTCCATGGGATTCTAGGCCAACCATCATAGATCAAAAAGTGGGTGGTGGCTCGATTTCTGGAACTCTCTGCCCCTTCCCAAAATATTTGGAATAGTCCTCCCATTCATTATAGAGCTGTCTGTGGCTCATGCTGTATCTGCCAGCAATGTAGGAGACCTGGGTTCCATCCCTGAGTCAGGGAGATCCCCTGGAGAAGGGAATGGCTACTCACTCCAGTATTCTTGCCTGGAGAATCCCATGAACAGAGATCCATGGCAGGCTATGGTTCATAGGGCCACAAAGAATAGGGCACAACTGAGCAATTAACACTTTTACCTCCTACTCATTGTTGCTGTTGTTCAATTTCTAAGTCATGTACAACTCTTTGTGACCCCATGGACTGCAGCATGCTAGGCTTCCCTTTCCTTCACTATCTCCTGAAGTTTGCTCAAACTCAGTCCATTGAGTCAGTGATGCCATCCAACCATCTCATCCTCAGTCACCCTAGTCTATAGAATTACCCAGTCCATAAAAGCTACCACACTATATTTTGAGGCTGCACTCACCCTCTCTGGTGACCCACACTCTGTCTATGGAGTGTGTTTTCTCTAAATAAATCAACTTCTTACTTATCACTTTGTCTTTCACTAAATTCTTTTCAATGAGATGTCAAGAACTTGAGCTTCATTAAGTCCTGAAACTGGGTTTGTGATCTCAGTTGGAAGACAGTCAGTTTTGACTGGGTTGGAGTCCTGGAATCTTGGTGCAAGTTTCTATCTGAAATGAATGGTTTTAACAGCCCCAGTGAATTGTACCTGGGTCAGACAACACCTTCAGTGTCCTTTAAATTCTGGACCCAGAAAAATGGGAGAACTTACTACAAATATGTTGGGTTGGAATTTCAGGAGCCAAGTCAGGATGCAGGATTTGTATGGAACTGACCCAGAACTAGGAAAGTGTGAAGATTAATTTTATGTGTCAACTTGATTGGGCCATTGGGTGTCCAGATATTCAGCTAAATGTTTTGAGGTGTATCTGTGAGGGTGTCTCCAGATGAGATGAGCATTTGAATCAGTAGACTGAATAAAGTGAATGGCCCTCTCTACTATGGGTTGGTACCACCCAATCTATTGAGGGTTTAAATAAAATAAAAGTCAGAGGAAGGGAGAATTTGCCTCTCTGCCTTCCTGCTTAAGGTGTGACCTCAGTCTTTGTCTTCTCCTGTTCCAGGACTGAGACTTAAAACTGCCAGCTCCCCCACTTCTCAAACCTTCAGATTTGGACTGGAACCATATCCCTGGCTTTTCTGGGTCTCCAGCTTGCAGATGGCAAATCTTGAGACTTTTTAGCCTACAAAATTGAGTGAGTTGGTTTGTCATAATAAATGTCTAGATAAAATGAAATATCTCCTATTTGTTTTGTTTCTCTGCAGAAACAAAAGGCATCAGTTAAAGTGGAGATATATCAATAGATCAAACTGAGTATCCAAAAAAGGTTTAATTCAAAAGGACCAAAGTGTTATAAACCCGGAGTCAGACTTCTCTGTCTCTCACTAGAGCCACATCTGCAGCAGGAAAGTGCAAAATTGCAAGACTGAATAATTTGTAAGGAAAAGGGAAGAAGGGAGAGAGAGAAGGAGGGAGGGAGGGAAGGAGGAAGAGAAAGAAAAAGAGAGAGGTAAGACAAAGAAAAGGTAGTAGGCTTGGCAGATAGCTTGGCACTGTAGCATGCTTTGGCTATGGAAGAACATTTGCCAGGGGGCACCTTGCCTACAGAGAAATGCTGAGTGAAGGCAGATACTCTGGGAGAAAGGAAACCTTTTCATTAGTGTCAGTGCAGATTATTCCACATCTTTCCATGACATGTACTTTATAGATGTTTTGCTAGTAGCAAACTTAATCACCAGTAAAAGATAATATTTTCTATGTGCAAGAAATAGCTGAAGACACAAGTTGCACCCTCTTCTTTAAAAACATTTCCGCAGCTTCATTGGACTGGGAGGCTTCCCAGACTTCGGTTTCTCCCTTTTGGGAAAAAAAAAAAACAATTGACAGTACTCCTCCTATCTTGTGTGGTCTAACACAGGGAATGACTGGCATTTGTCAGCACTTGTGCTGGGCCAGTGGCTAGCATCATCCATCGTAGTTATCCGACGGCTTAGCCCAGATGGTGTTCCCTGGGAAGAGCTTGGCAGGAGCTTCACCAACAGCAGGTTCATTGCCTCTCTCTAGGTCAGAAACACACCTCGAAAGGCCCTCTACCAATCGCTTCTCGGCCTTTTGGCTAAGATCAAGTGTAGAAAGGCCCTCTACCAACTGTATCTTCTCTAGCTCCCCGATCACATCACTTCTTTGACTCTGTCTCTCTCTCTCTCTCTCTCTCTCATTACTTCTCTTTTCCTGCAAACAAATCTGCTTAAATTCCCATACATTTATCTTTTCCCCAAAAGTCCTATTGGCAAATCCCTCTCTCAAGCCATATCATTCTCCCTCTTTTTTTTTTGTTTAAGATATATTTGATTTTAATTTTTGACTGTGGTGGGTCTTCTTCATTGCTGCAGACAGGTTTCCCTACTTGTGGTGTACAGGCTTCTCATTGCAGTGGCTTCTTTTGTTGTGGAGCACAGGCTCTAGGGCACACAGGCTTCAGTAGTTGCAGCACTGGGCTCAGTAGTTACAGCTTCTGGGCTCTAGAGTGCTGACTTAATAGTTGTGGTGCATGGGCTGTTGCTCACATGTGGGAACTTCCCGGAGCAGGAATTGAACTGGTGACCCTTGCGTTGCAAGGTGGACCATCCTCCCTGTTCTAGGTTCATTAAGTATTTATTTTCTCCAGAAGAGTTTGCTGACTGATTATACAAGACCCATATCATCTCAATCTCTATTACTGGATAAGAGACTCTAGATATTACATGCACACAGTGTGATTAATATCACATAAAATGAGTAAAGTAAGTTTTCTCTAAATTCACTGTATAAAGTAAAAAAAAAATAATTTAAGGAACACTTCTAAGTCATGGATATTTTTGAATCGCTAACTTCTTCAATGGCTGTCAAGAATATTTTGCCACTTTTCTTTTCCAAGTGATCAGTTCAGTTCAGTCACTCAGTCATGTCTGACTCTTTGCGACCCCATGAACCGCAGCACGCCAGGCCTCCCCGTCCATCACCAACTCCCAGCATTTACCCAAACTCATGTCCATTGAGTCAGTGATGCCATCCAACCATCTCATCCTCTGTCATCCCCTTCTCCTCCTGCCCTCAATCTTTCCCAGCACCAGGGTTTTTTCAAATGAGTCAGCTCTTTGCATCAGGTGGCCAAAGTATAAAACGGAGTCTAAAACAAGTTACAAAATGTCCCACACTCATGCCAATGGTAGTAATAGAAACTGAGATTCAAGCCTGTACTTTTTACTCCAAGCTCAAATTTCTCCATAATAATCACAGCTGCCTCAAGAGAAAACAGAGATATATTTTTATGACACAACTTAGACAAACAGTATGCTTTAGACTTTGTTGCTTAAACACGGATGTGGTAAGATGATTAGATAGGAGTCATATACAGGTAGTCTGACCTTAAAAAAAAAAATTACAGAAATGTAGAGGAAGTCAAAGGTGGAAAAACAAAATTTAAACAAAAGTTGTAGATCAGGAAAACCCAAACTTGGAAAAGAAGTTAAAATGGTGATCTCACATTAGTCTGAAGGGTGATGCCATCTATTCCTCATTAAGAACTAAGAAGGACGAGAGGATTAAAAGCAAAAGTCTTTTTTTCCTACCATAGTCTGCTTCAGTTTGCTGGCTTTGAAGATTGTTGATGAAGTGCTCCCTGGGAAGTTTACATTCTCTATCCTAAGAGATGGCAGAAATGACTCCCAGAGTAATCCCACATTTCTCACCTTCTCCAGAGCCTTCATGAGCTGGGCCTTCTCATATCATTCACTAGGACATTAGTGAATATCTGATTTTCACTGGGAACTCAATTTAAGTACTTTTCAGAGAGAATGACCTAGAGGGAGACAACAGAATCCAGGAGCATTGTTGGTATAAAACAAATGTTGGCAGGGCTGAGGATGGGAGCCAGCGTCAGATTTTTCATTGTTGTTGTTGTTGTTGAGTCAGTCAGCCCTGTCCGACACTTTGTGACCCCATGGACTGCAGCGCGTCAGGCTTCCCTGTCCTTCACTACAGGACAAACTCCCAGAGTTTGCTCAGATTAATGTCCATTGAATCGGTGATGTCATTCCAACCATCTCATCCTCTGTCTTTTTGGTGACCCTTAAAACTAACAATTTTAAACACCAGAAGGGGTCAGAGTTTATGGGCACATTCATCCTTTCCTCTATTTTTTCTGAAGAAATCCTGGCCCCAAACTTGGATGCCTCCTTCAGCAAAATGTAGTTAAATTGATCTAACTCCCTCTGGAAGTATCAATAGATTGCTGACTGTTTACCAGCTGATAATAGATTACCAGCATATATCCTCTCAGGGGAGAGGAGGCTGGGAAAACCTCTTCCCACTGCCCTGCCTCCTGAGAGGTGTTACAGTTGCTAAGAAATCCTTAACACCCTTACATGTCCAATGATTAGTGTTCCAACAATGATTTAGCAACTTTTCTCGGTTAAAGCCTGGAAAACTGCCAAGCTGGCTATCCCTTATTGCTCTGGATGCATGGATGTGTACATATGCCCTTCTTTATGTTAGGAGGCTGGTGTAAACCGAGGTAAGCACTTAAGTATCTCAAGAACAGATTAATATGAGGTGGTTTTGAAGTTTTCTCATTCATCATTCTTCACTCTTCCCAGTTTCCTGAGGTACGTATGATTTGTATTTACCATTTTGATCTTATCCTCACCTCCAATTGTTCCACTTCCCAAACCCCTCAGTCAAACAGGCCCACTCAGATCACACCTTTCCTACCTCCACTTGCAGGCCCCACCATGAGCATTGGATGTGAATTGAGTCCTACAGCTTTTTGATTCCTTTACTCGTTCCCAATCCATGTCCCAAGGGCCTTATTCCCTTTGGATTCCATGATCCATCATTTCAGCAATACTCTTGACGGTATCCTGAGGTCCTCTAATTAATGTGTTCAGGGCCAGAGGTTGTGGACACCCAGGTTAAGTGTCCACTGTCTAAATCACCTTTTGTTGTTCCTCTTGGCACCTGTCTCAGAGTTAACAGTTATTAAACTGAAACTCTCTTTAGTTATTAAACTAAAATTCTGTTATTAAAGCTGAAATTTAATAAATGGAAATGTTCTGTAAATGGATTATTCCAGATTAATTCAGTGTTCTCATTAACTGCAAATAATAGAATTCTTGATATTCATTTTTTTTTTCATATTGAAGATTGGTTTACTTTGTTGCCTTAGGAAGTAGGTTATATTAAATAAGACAGATTTTTTAAAAGTTTACATATTTAGGGCATATATAAAATTGTATGGTAAAGAGACTAGTAGGTTGGAAAGTTGTTTTCTGAATAGGTACAAATGTGAAAATATTCTCTGAAAGTTCTTACTGGAAGTTTTTAAAGTAAAGTTTTGTTATAAGCTTATTTTTTGTATGCTGACTCATGTTTTTTTCCAGCTTTTTGAGAAAAAAAAACAAAGTTAATTAAGGGTTCCTCTTAGATGGGTTAAAGTTAATCAAGACTGACTACACTGGAACAAAATTTTTTAAATGACCAACAAACTTGGTTAACTTGTTTCTTTTGAGGCCACATATTGCTTTAAAGTCAGTAGTTATATATCCCATCCATGATAAATGGCAGTTTTCTTTTGCCAACATCATTTTAATTGTAAGTTCCAATTTCTTCAACATTTTTTGTTTGTTGGTATGAGCCTAACTCAACCAGCACCTTGGTTTGCTGTCCCAGGTAATATTTTGGTTTTCTCTCTTGCCCATAATTTAATTCAAGTAAATATAACCCCCAGCCTACAATTTGTAATTAGTAGCTAAGTATATGAAATTCTCCATTAGTTATATTTCTATATTTAAAAAATCTTAATATAAAAATTTTGTTAGCAGTCCATTTCTTAAAAGTCTAACTTGTTATTTTAAATAATAATAGACTTTTTATTATTTTATCACTTAATGTAAACTCAAATCCTTTTACCAATAGTTATAGCTTTTATTTTATGCTATGTAAGTAATTTCAGTTTTAGGGACAGAAATTCCAGTCCTAGTATTATTTTACAGAAATACAACTTATATTTTCCAATTTTTCTTTGTCTCTTATGCTAAATGTAGACACATTCCTATTTATTTAAACAAACAGTGGTAAGAAGACAGTCTTGAGTTTCTCTTTATTTGATCCTGCTCTGTATTTCTTTAGTATAAAATATATTTTACTAAGGAAAAGTAGTTTTCCCTTTCCTGCAAGTGAAATGGATCACTCATCCAGCAATGACATAAAAATATAAAGTAAATTTTTAGTCAGTATACGTGACAAAGTTACACAAGTCCACCATGGCTGAGGTCAGTGAGACAGAAGGATGGCTCCCGGAAAAAGATCAGTCATCTTACTGCTGCTGGCTCAGGTAGCTAATTCATTATCACCATCCCCGAATGAAAACTTCCAAGAGGGGGTTGGTATATGGGCAGGATAACCAATCATCTGGCATGCTGGCTTTAAATATTAATACAAATTCACAGACCTCACTTCTAGAGTTTCTGGTCAGAAAGTTTGGAGTAGGGTGCAATTAACACCACTTTAATAAATTTATTACTCCCCATGGCATCTACCACATGTTATTCTAAAGCAGATGGTACCCGAACCAGACCTTGAGAAAAAATATCCTAGACATCGTACTTCTGTGTTGAGATTTTCTTCTGCTGTTCTAGTCAAAATGATCAACTAGTAGCAATTTCCTATGACTAAAACTAATATTTTTCCTGCCATATTTATTATATTAAAACATAAAGTTGGCTTGCCCACAGGTTGGAGAACCCAGTGTTGTGATGGAATAATATTTTGAGCTATTAACCAACATATGTCCCCTATATTTATGGTACCTTGTGGACCTTTGGCATTAGGGCAGCTAACGTGCAGCAACAGTTGACTTCTGGAAGAAGTCTACTTGTAGAATCAAAGAACAGCCTGTTGAGGATCAAAAGCTTATGGAAATATTTTCATGGGCAAAATGTACCCAACAAGTGAACTCAAGGCACAAAGAAACTAGATAACTCAAGTGAAATTTTACTTCTCTGTTTCCTTCACTCTCCACTTTCCCCACTCCAAGATGAAAAGTTAACTCCAAAAGATGGAGGGAAGAAAGAATGAAAAAGAGAAGTAGGAGTGAGTGGACATAGTGGGGTCTGAAGTGAAGATATCCATGCTCTGCTGAGCAAAGTCTTAAGGGACTTCTGTTTTGAGGGACAGGAGGACTCCAGATATTTTGTAGAAAACAAGTGGAGAGGGAACCTTTGCCTCATTTTTCCTGATAGAGGTGAAGAAAGGGGAAATTTCTGAGTCAGACTGGGTTCAAATAGATCCATGAAGCCTTCTCAATTTCTTTACACTAGGTGTGGATGAAAACTCAACAGTGGTCACAGGACTGGAAATGGTCAGTTTTCATTCCAATCCCAAAGAAAGGCAATGCCAAAGAATGCTCAAGCTACCACACAATTGCACTCATCTCACATGCTAGCAAAGTAATGCTCAAAATTCTCCAAGCTAGGCTTCAACAGTATGTGAACAGAGAACTTCCAGATGTTCAAACTGGATTTAGAAAAGGCAGAGGAGCCAGAGATCAAATTGCCAACATCCATTGGATCATAGAAAAAACAGAGAATTCCAGGAAAACATCTGCTTCATTGACTACACTAAAGCCTTTGACTGTGTGGATCACAACAAACTGTGAATAATTCTTCAAGAGATGCGAATACCAGACCACCTGACCTGCCTCTTGAGAAATCTGTAATTAGGTCAGGAAGCAACAGTTAGAACTGGACATGGAAGAACAGACTGGTTCAAAATTGGGAAAGGAATACATCAAGGCTGTATACTGTTACCTTGCTTATTTCACTTATATGCAAAATACATCAGAAAAATGCTGGACTGGATGAAGCACAAGCTGGAATCAAGATTGCTGGGAGAAATATAAATAACCTCAGATACGCAGATGACACCACCCATATGGCAGAAAGCAAAGAGGAACTAAAGAGCTTCTTGATGAAAGTGAAAGAGGAGAGTGAAAAAGCTGGCTTAAAACTCAACATTGAAAAAACAAAGATCATGGCATCCAGTCCCATAACTTCATGGCAAATGGTTGGGGAAACAATAGAAACAGTGACGGACTTTATTTTCTTGGACTCCAAAATCACTGTAGATGGTGACTGCAGTCATGAAATTAAAAGATGCTTGCTCCTTGGAAGAAAAGCTATGACCAACCTAGACAGCATATTAAAAAGCAGAGATGTTACTTTGCCAACAAATGTCTGTCTAATCAAAGCTATGATTTTTCCACTAGTCGTGTATGGATGTGAGAGTTGGACCATAAAGAAAGCTAAGTGTTGAAATACTGATGGTTTCTAGTTATGGTGTTGAAGAAGACTCTTGAGACTCTTGAGAGTCCCTTGGACAGCATGGAGATCAAACCAAGTAATCCTAAAGAAATCAGTCCTGAATATTCATTGGAAGGACTGATGCTGAAGCTGAAGCTATAATACCTTGGCCCCCTGATGCAAAGTATGACTCATTGGAAAAGACCCTGATGCTGGGAAAGATTGAAGACAGGAGGAGAAGGGGAGGACAGAGGATGAGATGATTGGATGGCATCATTGACTTGGTGGACATGAATTTAAGCAAGCTCTGGAATTTGGTGATGGACAGGGAAGCCTGGTGTGCTGCAATCCATTGGGTTGCAAAGAGTTGGACACAGCTGAGTAGCTGAACTGAACTGAGGAATGGATGACTTCCTTTTCCCTGGTAATCAGGAAGGAGTAAAGAGCTATATGAATGAAGCCACATTGAGCTTCTGTGATCTCAACACAGACAAGAATAACAGAGTGACTGTGTGCACTCAAGAGGGACCCAAGCTTTGAGTCATCACATGATCCGTGGAGCCTCTGGACAAGATTAAAGGGTGTCACAGCAGCCATCTGCATAGGCAAACACACAAAAACCAGACTAAACAAGGCGGCTGCGGGGGAGGTTGGGGTGGAGAGGTTGGCCACCTGGAACAGATGTCCTCCAGAACTGCACGGCACAATGTTAGCTCCTTGAAACAGTATAGCTGCAAGCCCAGGGAAGGGGGAGTGGGTGATTTTGCAAACTGGTGAAGGGATGGCTACATAGTGTGATAAGAGCTCATGTTAGATATATCAGTTGGAGGAAAAAATTTTGATTTCTTTCTTAAACATCTGAATTTTGTGGATTAAATTTTGTGGATGAAATGACAGCTTATTTTGAGAATCCAATCTGTATACAGTAGCAATACATTTCAAACCGAAGCAGATGATTAAAGCCTTTAACTACCCCTTTAACCCTGGATTGGCAATGCTTTGAGTCCATAGCCATTTTAAGTCTTTCCAGAAAGTAGTTGTACTTGCTCTGTCTTCCTTTTACAGCCCCAACTCTACTTATTATGTCTTAGCTGCATCCGGCGCTCAGTAGCTCAGTCGTATCTGACTCTTTTGCGACTTTATGGACTGCAACCCACCAGGCTCCTTTGTCCATGGAATTTTCCAGGCAAGAATACTGGAATGGGTTCCCATTTCCTACTCCAGGGAATCTTCCTGACCCAGGAATCAAATTCCCTTATCCTGTGTCTCCTGCATTGGCAGGCAATTCTTTACCTTGACGCCACCTTAGAAGCCACCAAAATAGGTTCTCTTTTTGGCTTTTGAGGAACTCACTGCTTCTCTTTCTACTTTAGTGAGTGCCATCAAGTGCTGTTGCTCAAGAATATATTTGTTTGCCTCACTTCCTCCTCTTATATTAACATATGTGTGTATGGGCATGTTTTTACTTGTGTTTTTATTTCTCGTGTTCCTTCATCCTGCTTTACTAGATCTGAGCCCATTTATATTAAAGTTGTATAAACATGAGGATGAGAAGTTCTGACTTTCAGAAACTACAGTACAAAAATTCAGTTGCACTAGTGTTATGAAGAAATTTCTTTATGCTTGTGATATTTTAACAGCCAGCTTCTTTGTAATACACTGTGAAAGAAACAATTCTTGCCATTCCACTGAAAGCATGGCTCTACACAGCAGATCACTGCTTCTGTGCTAAGAGAAAGGAATTCTTCATATTTGCAACAGAACTTTCTTTTCTGCTGAGGAGATGCACAAAAGGGTTTTGCTTGTTTTGTTGCTGTCATTGTTCCAGTGATTTTAGAGGAATGGAAAGAACAGGTGTTAGCTGTACTGACTGCTTGAAACAACTGGAATTCAAAAAAGTTAAAAGTTCTCTGATCTGTTGTCACAGAATAAAAGTCAGAGACATGAAGCTGCCTCCTGGAAAGCTTGCTTGCTCTGTGTCATGTGCTTAGTCGCTCATTTGTGTCTGACTCATTGCAACCTCGTGGACGGTAGCCCACCAGGCTCCTCTGTTCGTGGGATTTCCCAGGCGAGAATACTGAAGTGGGTTGTCATTTCGTTCTCCAGGGGATCTTCCCGACTCAGGGATCGAACCCTCATGACAGGTGGGTTCTTCACTAGTTGAACTACCAGGGAAACTTGTGTTACATCCAGTGTTAAATCTCACCTTTCTGTAAGACTTAGACCACCTCAATTTCATGTCGCATTAAGTATTCTAACAGGATGTCCTAACTTCTCAGTCTAGAAAGTGACAACCATGTGGTTGATGTTTCTCCATGACCTGGTATAGAGGGTCCGTGTGAAAGCTTGACTATAACTTCACTTTTCCAAAACCAGTGTCTTTTGCAATCTGGGTTTATTCTAAGAACTTTGTTAACTGGTTGTGATAGAAAAAAAATCAAAGAGAAAAAATCAAAATTTCAAGCAGGTAATCATCTTTCTCACACAAAACTATTTTTTACATGTCTTCATAGGTATATAATTGTCCTTGCATGTACTTAAATATTTTTATCAGGTGTTTCCTAGCGGCAAATAAACACTTGCCTGTCTAAATTAGAGAACAGAAATAACTGAACAAGCCTAGGGGGAAAGTGAATTGCATTTTCAACATAATTAGCACTTTAATTGTCAGGCCCAGCTTACTCAATGTATCTAGAAACAAAATTAATTATGATTTATTTAAACACTATTTAAAGTGAATTATTCTTCATTTTCTAAAAGCTGAATTACAGAAGGAAAAGTCCAGTCTTAGAATCAGTAGTGTTTACAAACATCTTATTATGATTTTTTAATGTTAATACACTAATTATAGTTATCAGCATTGCCTATATGTAACTTTAAAAAGAAAACAGCATATACTATAAGCCTCTACAAATTACAAGAAAAAAAAATCAACCTGTTTATATCAAATCATCTCATAACAGAAATATTTCTACTTAGATAAATAACCCAAACATTTTTATACCAACACACTCTAATCATAATTAATATATTTATTGTGGTTGAAAAACAAGTAACATAAAATTTACCATCTTAACCATTTTTAAGTGTACAGTTCATGTTAAGAATGTTTACATGTTTATATTTGGAGTTTACAAACTCCAGAACATTTTCATCTTGCAAAATCAAAGCTCTCTACCTGTTCAACAAATCCTCATTTCTGTATCAACTCCCAAGCCCCTGACAACCATCATTTTATTTTCTATTTATATAAATTTGACTACTCTAGACACCTCATCTAAGTGGAATCATATAGTGTTTGTCATTTTTGTGATTGGCTTATGCCACTGGGACACATTCATTCATGGTTTGACTTTTGTAAGAATTCCCTTCCTTTTTAAGACTGAGTAATATTCCATTGTATGTTTATACCATCTTTTGTTTATCCATTCATCCATTAATGGACCCTTGGTTTGTTTCTACCTCTTGGCTATTGTGAGTAGTTGTGTGATGCCATGAACATAGGAATACTATATCTCTTCAACTCCTGCTTTCAGTTCTTTTGGATATACCCAGAAGTGAGATTGCTAGATCATATAATAATTTTACTTTTAATTATTTGAGGAATGACCATACTGTTTTCCATAGTAACTGCATCATTTTACATTCCTATCAACAATATACAAAGGTTCCAATTTCTCTGCATCTTTGACAAAGTTTGTTATTTTCTTTTCTTTATAGTAGCTGTCCTAATCTGTGTGAGGTAATACCTCATTGTCATCTTGATTTGCATTTCCCTAATGATTAGTGATGTTGGGCATCTTTTCACATGCCTGTTGGCCATCTATATATCATCTTTGGAGAAATATCTATTCAGATCCTTTGCCTAAATATGATTATTTTTTTAATCAGCCTCATATATTCACTATATTTGCTAAACAAAAGACAAGAAATTCTTTTTCAAATAATCAGGATTGGACCTGGTGGTCCAGTGCAATGCAAAGGACACTGGTTCAATCCCTGGTCTGGGAGGATCCCACAAGCTACAGAGCAACTAAGCCCGTGGGCCACAACTATTCAGCCCATGTGCTGCAATTGCTCAAGCCCACTTTCTTAGAGCCTATGCTTTCCAACAAGAGAAGCCACCACAATAAGTTGGTGCACGGGAGGTAACTAGAGTATACCCTGCTCGCTGCAGCTAGTAAAAGTCCACGTGCAGCAATGAAGACAAAACACAGCCAAAAAATATAAATAATAAATAAATAGTCTTTAAAAAATCAAGGGTAATTAGGTTTAATGTCAGAATACAAGGAATTTGTGAAATTTTATTTTGTTTTACCTTTTATTTTGTCTTCAGATCCCTTAGAAAAGGAAATGGCAACCCACACCAGTATTCTTGCCTGGGAAATCCCATAAACAGAAGAGCCTGGTGGGCTGCAGTCCATCGGGTCGCAAAGAGTCAGACACAACTAAAACAACAACAACAACTAACTGATTAAAAAGAGGAAAGGAAAAGATTTGTGTATTGATCATTCAATTGGGTTTGCAGAAAATAAAACCTGACCTAGGCTTGATTTGTGGCTCCCTTAGGTAGAAGTAACAACACAGTCTTTAGTTCTTCTAAGATCCAGCAGAATGTCCTGCCAGCCCTCAGGCTATGGTCCTTTGAAGAACACTGGGAGTTTCAGGGAAGTTTTGAATCACTCACTGGCCTTAACTTTATTTCGAAAGAGTCTACAACCCAGGGGCTTTAAACTGCTCCTTTCACAGAGATCTAACCTCACTGCCTAGCCCATGCCCTTGTTCTGATGGAAGGAGATAGTTTGAATATTCTGTGAGAAATACAACTCTGTACATGTTGAGAAAATCCTTTGTATTCTTTGCTCCCATTAAGGGTAATCCAAAACAGACCAGAAAAATCCCAGGGCAACACTTCTAGTCATGAACTAATCATTATTTTACACCTCAGTATGTTCATGCCTGCTTCAGGCAAATTTCCATGAGAATTTAAATGTTTTGATTTCTCAATAACCACTGACAAAAAAGCAAGGGGCCTGAGCACCCATAGCAGGCCTCCCCTGTGAATTTCCAAAACCTACTTATTTGCCAACAGCTGCAACAGTCTTCTGATCTCCAAAGGTACATTTGCTTGGAGCCCAGCCTTTGTTTAGATCAATTAAAGTGCCTTGGGCAAAATGTATGTCTTTTCCTTTAATGTTCTTTTACGTCTGAGTTGCCTGCAATGTATTTACTGTAAAGAAAACTTAACAATATGAAAAAGCTTACGGGGGGCAGGGATGCAAAGCAATACTGAATTCTAGAATGTCATCGGAACCTTCTACGGGGGGAATTTGTTCTTGAATCCTGTGTCAGTTACTAATTGAAATAGATTGTTTCATAGTAAAGGAGATACAAGCATATTCTGGGTAGGGGGAAAATATATGTCTAAAGCTTTGGCTTTTCTATTTTGATTGAGCATCTTCAGGGAACATATGCCTTTTCCAGTCTGAACAAACTTAAGGAACACTTTGAAACTATTAGTACCCAGTGCATGTGAAGGGTGGGTGTGGTCCTCAAGTTTAAGCTGGAAGAAAAAATAGAAGTGACAAGTTAACTATAAGGATCCCAATGATCAGGGCTCCCCCAAATCAATAAAAGACTGAGTTACAGGATGGAAAACGCAAAGCGATATTGCTACAGCCCAAGGTTACAGGAAGGCCGACCTGAACAAAATGCAGACTATCAACTGCTGTCATAAAATTAAATTCGCTTTCAATATTTGAACATAGTTCTAAATTTTTCTCTCTTCATTTTGCCTGATTGTTTTCTTCCTTATAAATGTTCGAGATTTCATGCCACCTGATGATTGGGAACACAGCTAAGTCACTTCAGTCGTGCCTGAGTCTCTGCAACCCTGTCCATGGGACTCTCTAGGCAAGAATACTGGAATGAGTTGCCAAGCCCTCCTCCAGGGGATTTCCTGGGATCGAACCCATGTCTCTTCTGTCTCCTGCATTGGCAAGTAGGTCCTTTACCACTAGCACAACTTTGGAAGCCCACCATTAATCCTTAAGTGTAACTAAAAGACAATTAACAATACCATATTTATCGTTGCTAATTTGTGGATTGCTGTGAAAAGGCAGGAACAGGTATTTTGGTTGTAGTTTGAATGAATGCAAACACTTTCAATTGTGGATTGGTTTTTTAGTTGGTGTTTTGTTTTTCTTTGTCTTGGTAAATGACACTGAGTGTATATCAGGGCCCTGTTCCTAAATCAGTTTATATATAATAGCTCATCATTTTTTCATCATAGTTCTTGCCTATATTCAAAGACAACCTATTGCCTATGGTAACTGTTTCTCTCCCTCCACATTCAAAGCCCTGTTGACAGCCAGCCAGATTCTCTTTCCAAAACTTGCTGGGAATCCTTCTGGAGGTTTCCTTAAAGACTGAAGGTCTCTGCCTACATGTCTGAGAAAGCAAGAAGAAAATCGTATGATCATCTGGCCCCTGGTTCACTTTCACCACTTTTCCCATCTCATAACTGAAAGTGAAAGTGGAAGTGACTCAGTCGTGTCCAACTATTTGCAACCCCATGGACTGTATAGTCCCCCCTGGAGTTTTTCAGGCCAGAATAGTGGAGTGGGTAGCCTTTCCCTTCTCTGGGGGATCTTCCCAACCCAAGGTTTGAACCCAGGTGTCCCACATTGTAAGTGGATTCTTTACCAGCTGAGCCACAAGGAAAGACCAAAAATACTGGAGTGGGTAGATTATCCCTTCTCCAGTAGATCTTCCCCACCCAGGAATCAAACCTGGGACCCCTCATTGTAGGGGGATAATTTACCAAATGAGCTAACTAGGAAAGCCAATCTCATAAAAGATAGTAATTAAGAGATCATTTCTTCTCAAATCCTCATTACAGGCAGATCTTTTGCAGCAAAATAATATATTTTCATTTTTAAAAAATTTTCTAAGGATTATCAGCCTTAAATTCTCCTATGACAAAAATCATTTATTATAAACACTAAACATGTTTAATGCAATTTGTACCCATTTTTCTTCTTCTCTATGTAAAGTTATGGAATAACTACAGAACATTTCCTTGTGGATTTTATGAATTTGGAGATACTATGCATTGTAGGTAGATTCTTTACCATCTGAGCAAACTGGGAAAGACCACAATTAAGTCACCCTGTACTTTTTCCCCCCACATTTTACAATCTTGGTTTGCTTGACTGTTGTCCATGGACACTAAATTGTCACCTATTTCTTCAGCTTTTCCTTCAATTTAAATTTAATATTCAACAGTGACATACAAACTCTTGGCTCTGTCTTTTTACTTATTTTGTTGACAATGAACACATTACTAAACCTTTTTAAAACTATTTCCTTAATTCATAAAATGTGGGTAGTGAAATGTATTCATAAAATTTTGTAAGGATTGAATGCAAAGTTAACTGCATCCAATCCATTTAGCACAAAGCCAGACATACAAACACTTGGTAAACAGTATACGCTCCATAACTCCTAAGCTGAGGAAGAGTACCCGGAAACTCCATAACTTACAAGATATTTCTTTTTTTAAAGAAGAAAGAAAACCACTAAATTAGCCTTTAGCCAAAATTCATGAATTCCCAAGGAAAAGATCTTCTCTTCGTTCCGGTCACTTCCCAAGTGTTGCCTGTCCTCTAACTATCCATTGTGAATCTGATGTTCACTGGGCAGAGGCTGTGTTTCAGGCTTTGACTATTGGCCTTGTCCAAAGTAGGCTATTTCTTTGCAAATTTGTCCTCTGATTGCTTTAACACCCATGTGTTCGCCTGCTGTTCTCATTTCCCCAACTCCTAAACTGATGTTACTATTCTTCAAATTGAGGGCATCCTGAGGATGGAAACCTACAGGGCAGCAGAATGAATTTAATCCCATTGTTAGTTTCTGTTCTCAACTGCTCAGCAAGCAAAGAGCAACTCTTTATAGAATGTGTTGCTCCTAGGAGTGAAAGCGTAATGAACTGTAAAACCAGATGGTTCCATCCCCTGAAGTCATTACAGGGTTAACTCCACACAATCATGGGAGCAGCAAGGGTGCCATCTCCTGCCAATTAGCTCCTCAAATTCCTGGGATAACCAACTCACCCTGTGTCTTCAAAAGAACTCACCTTTGATTGGGAAAAATATTAAAACTTGTTGCAATGAAGAAGGAAAAGAAAAATGCTCAGTTCCTTGCTGTAAAAAACTGATAGGTACTGTTTAATTTTCCTCCCAGTGATTCCAAAGGGTTAACATTTTAATCTGGGAAGGTGGATGGTGGTTTTTGCTTTCAGATAGAAAGAGAATACAAATACAAGTGATGCTTACAACTATCTACTCTGGAAGAGAATTCATGCTTCGTACATGATTTTTACTGTGACGTTTTTTCCCCTCTCTTACTCTGGCTTTTCTGTTTGTAATTTGAATAAAGAATTCACCTTCACTGCAGGCACAAGTTCCCTATAAAAGGCTAATAAGAATGGTAAATGCACATCAAGGGAAGGCTCTTTTCATGGGAAAAAAAATGAAGCTTTTACTGCAAATAAAATTGAAAATAATAACCCTGGTCCTTTCTGCTTTCTATATATCCTATTTTTAAATAATTTTTTTTAGGGACAATAAGTGGGACATTTATGATCTTATTATCAGTCAATGTGGTTCTAAAGACTTTTTTTTTTTTCTCGGAACTTGAGAAAGTGCGTTCATCCAACAAAGGCAAGATGAGGAAAAGAAAGAGAAATCTTAAGTTTGTTCATTTGGTCTATATTACAACCTGCATTGCCCTTTGGCTTTTTCAAATTGTGGTACTGTGCTAAACCAAACACAAATCTTGCAGTACTATTTTCCTTAGAGATTGTTCTCAAAGGTAACTATTCACTTATGACTTGAAATTTCAAAATACTTCAGAAATTTAATTGGGGGAGCAAGAGCCATCATTTTGAAGAAGTGTTTACCTATGTCTCATCTGCAAATCTCAACCTAACAGCTGTAAGTTTCATCACTAGTCTCTACAAGTCTCAGCAATCTGTTCATGGGGATTCCCAAATAAATCACAGGTTCCCACTGAAGGACCTAACCTGAGGTTTCATTTTCCAAAGTAGAATATTTCAGAATATTTATTAGTCTTTGAAGAGAAAGCTTATTGCTAATGCCACTTTGGCTTTTAATCTGCTTTTGTCTATTTCTTATTTATCTCTATTTTACCTTCATTATTAACATGACATTTATGAGGTATAACATTTTGTGCTGCCGTAGTCACTAAATCAAAGTCCACAGCTGTATACACTACAATTAATCCTGATTAGTCAGGGGGAAAAAGAGTCTGCATACAAAAGTCCATTTAGCTATTTTGATGGAATTAACTTGTCCTACAAAATCCATAAACTAGCAATCAGTCAACATTTCATGAAGGAATATGCTGTTTATTTCAATTAGTTACCAAGATTGAACATGCATAGGCTATATCTCTAGTCTTAGTCACATACCAGGAAAAGCAAAAATCTGATATGGCTAAGGGTTAAATCAGAACTATTCACACTCAGTCATCATCAGTCACAATAAAAGTTTTTAATGAATGCAGTAGGGATAGTTATTTGATTCAAGCCAGTTAATTTAGAATATCATTTGTTAAATTTGGCAAGTCCTATGGGGAAAAAAAAGGAAAAAGCAATTCACATTTGTTTGGTGCCTTAGCAAGGGTTTTACATATTAACTCCTTTAATCTTTCCAACCTTCTAGTGAAGGTATTATTATCTTCTTTTTGGGAAAAGGAAATGGAAGCTAAGAGAGGTTAAGTAATTTGCCTGCAGTCATACTGCTAGGAAATAGTAGATTCTGGATTTGAAATTAAGGCCAACTTGAAAAGTTCACACCTTTCTCCAGGCCTGAAGCCCAGGCAGGAAACACATCCTTAGCTAATTCACGGGGTTGCAACAGGGTACACTGAAGTGATGTCCTAATGAGTCATCATGGCATGGGTCCTTCTGACGTACAACTTGGCAAATGGAGCCTACTTACTTGCAGGAAAGAGAAGAGATGGTCTTATGGTGAATGAATAATATTTTAAAATATTGACCTAAAGAATAAGTTAAACATATTTCTTTTATTTCCTTGGCTTTTCTTTTTGAATTGGGAATAAGCTCACTTGGTAAATAACTAAAAAGTATTATAGGGCTTCCTAGATGTCACAGTGGTAAAGAATCCTTCTGCCAAGAGGGAAATGCCAGTTCGATCTCTGAGTTGGGAAGATCCCCTGGAGAAATGTCAACCCCCTCCAATATTGTTGCCTGGGAAATCCCATGGACAGAGGGGCCTGGCGGCTGACAGCCCATGGGGTTGCAAAAAAGCTGGACATGACTTAGAGGCCAAACAACAAAGCAGGCACGTTTTCAGCACGAAGTTTTTTCCTCACAGGACAAAATATCTTGGCGATTCCTTAGTATTATGTTAGTATATAGAACTGCCTCATTCTTAGTTGCAGTGTTCATTGTATGGATAGGCAATAATTTATTATTTATTCTACCGATGGACATGTTTTCCAAACTTTTTCATTTCAGTGTTCATTTCTTTGCTTTCATTTTTGTCTGCCAACTCTATTATTCAAACCGTGCTTCTTCAATGAATAAACTTGTACCTTCATCATTTCAAACATGTATAGGCATATCTGCAGATAGAAGTAGGATTGCTGGATCAAAGAGTAAAAAAGCTTGCAGTTTTCTTATCTAGGAAACTGCTTTCTGTAGGGACTGCCACAGGTTTATGCCTATCTGTGATACAGGAGCATGCCTACTTTATCATGGACTTAAAAAGATTTTTAAAATATCAAATTGGGGGATTTCAGCCATTCTGAAAGATCAAAAAATGCCATTTATTGCACTTCTTTCATTATTTGTTCCTCTTGGTTATTTTTTGTTTGTGTGAAAGCTACTGAAAGTATGTATTAATTGTGTCCCTCATTGCTTTATTGAAATCTCTAATTGTCTGTGGTAGATTTTCCAGTTGATTCACTTGAGTATTTCCAAGCATATGACATTGTCTGCACACAGTAATAGCTTTCCTTTCTTTAAACTCAACCCTTTCTTTTTTATTTTTCTAATTGTGTTGGCTACTAACATCAGAATAACTTTTATAATGGTGGTGATAGTGAATTTTATTGACTTATTCTGACTTTAATGGCAAAGTAACTCATATTTATTGAGCATAAAGCTGACTTGTATACTAAGAAACAAATTTTATTCTATTTTTGTAGTGTTCTTCTAAAGAACTATTGTTGTCATGAGTCATCTGCCTTTTCAGTAGCCGTGAAATATACATGCTTTTCTTTTTAGATATGTAATGAAAAGAACTACTAAGTTAATAACTTTATGGATATTAAGTCTTGCTCAGATTCCTGGAATAACTCTACTGGTTATAATAAAATATTTTTTAATGTGGTGCAGGTTTCTGATTGCTAATATTTACTTAAGGTCTTTTGCATCAAAAATTCATAAGTGAGATCAGTTTATTGGTCTGTTAATTTCTTTTTTGCATAAGCTTTGCCATGATTTGGGATAAGTTTATACATGCAGTCCTCACTTTATGCTGCAGTGTGAAACTGTAAAAATTATCATGCATACTGAAACCTTACACAGTGATGGTCATAATTCTTGGAATCTGGGTGCAAGTTTCACAGCAGTGTAAATATTTGTGTTAACAGTTTCACCAGATAACTTCACATAAGTAAATTCACACTGACTTCTGAGAATGACCAAAATAAGCCTTTACTGACTGTGAAAGGTCTTTCTTCAGTCTCCTCATGATCCCTGTTTTCTTTCAATGCAGCAACTAATTCTAGCTTTTTAGTTTGAATCCTAGCTAAACTGTTTGGAATTTTCTATACAGTCTCCACTTAAAAGTAGATGCAAATGCTGTTTAAATCATAGTGGCTTTCTGTGTGCTTAGTACATTTTATTCCAATTTTTTTTTTTTTTTTTGGTGTCAAGGAGTGGAATTTGGGATCTTAGTTCCCCAACCAGGATCAAACCCATGCCCCCTACAGTGGAAGCACAGAATCTTAACCACTGGACCAC
The DNA here is from genome assembly GCF_023699985.2 of Odocoileus virginianus. NCBI lineage: Eukaryota > Metazoa > Chordata > Mammalia > Artiodactyla > Cervidae > Odocoileus > Odocoileus virginianus. The sequence goes on along the minus strand of NC_069685.1, from coordinate 30,864,603 downwards.
CAGGGAAGTCCCTAGTACCTTTTAGATCAAAGGATGTTAAAGAGAGTTTAGCTTGGTTTGTATCATTATCAAACATTTTCAACATGGTATGTTCCATAACATCATGCAGATCTAGATCTCATCCTATCTTTGCTTCAATGTTGCCATTTTCACATCTTCTAATTACATCCAATCCACTCTAGCATCATCACTTCCCATGGTGTGACTTTGCCACACTTAAACCTTTTTCAAAAATTTCTTCTTTCCATAATCCAGTTTTGAAAAATGTCTCATAGGTTTATCACTGGGAGATAAGGAAGCAACACAATCGCATGTGTTGCTGTCTGTGTATGAAATGAGTAACAGATAGTGACCAACTGACCAACTACCAACAGACTTTGAAAGAGAGGATATTCTGGTCACTAACCAAAATGCATATCTGTTATGTACATGTTGCTTTGTGAACTAAAGTCCTATCCACGAAGTTTCTACCTATATAATTTCTCATAGTTAATACATCATGGTGACTGAAAGTTTAACCCTGCTATTGAGGAACTTGTGTTACTTAACTAAACTGTAATAACTGAAATTCATGTATATTGGAAACATGTAGTGTGAAGACTACATGTAAAGTGTATGGAAGTATTTTTAAATAGCATTTTAGAACAGTTTTAAAAACATTAGACTTTTCTGCTTAGTATCAGATAGAATTCCTCTGTAAAACCATCTATTCTTGTCTCCTTTTTGTTTTCTTTCCCAAGATAGCTAAATTTATTCTATGGAAATCAGATGCTTAGATTTTAAAAAATCTTTCTGGCGTCATTAAAGAAGGCTGAAGCACCAAAGAATTGATGCTTTCAAATTGTGGTGCTGTAGAAGATTCTTGAGACTCCCTTGGACTGCCAGGAGATCAAGCCAGTCAATTCTAAAGGAAATCAACCCTGAGTATTCATTGGAAGGACTGATGCTGAAGCTGAACCTGAAACTCCAATACTTTGGCCACCTGATGCAAAGAGCCAACTCATTGAAAAAGACCCTGATGCTGGGAAAGAGGAGAAGGGGGCAACAGAACATGACATGGTTGGATGGCATCACTGACTCAGTGGACATGAATTTGAGCAGACTCCAGGAGATTGTGAAGGACAGGAACTCTGGTGTGCTGCAGTGCATGGGGTCTCAAAGAGTCAGAGAGGAATTAGCAACTGAACAACAACAACAAAGGAAATGACTAATTGCATCCAGGTTTCTAAATTTTTTTAATTAACATTAAACATTACCTCTCTGGGTATACAGCAGATATAAGTTGATTGCCTCCGTTTGATCCCTTACCTTAAGAAAGTGCACTTTTGCTGTTTTTTGTTATTATTGTTGTTGTTTGTTATCTGGGATCTGTTGTCATTGGACCATCCTGCTATCTACTTTCCCTGAAACAATATTTGCTGCTGTTCATTACAAAACAATTGGAGGCAGTCTCACCTGTCATGACAGACCTTACCTTTTAAAGGAGTCTGAATTATCTGTCTTCTAATTTCACTGAAAATGAAGCATGCAGATTTTGTTAGTATTCATCTTGTAACTTTTGCATAATATTCAGAAGAGAAAAGGGAAATTGCTGCCTTACATTTCATGATTACACTAAAAGTAGTCACTGGCTTTTTTCAACACAAAGCTAGATAATTTCATTAATTAATATATACATCTAATCAATGACATTGAGTTTTTAAATTGAAATTGTTTATGAATTCTTTTGTCATTGTAGCAACTAGGGGCTTGGTTTGTGGGAAAAGTGTGGTTATAAAAGGAGAGTAGGTAACAGTTTTAGGTGGGGGAGTGATGGGGGGGTGATGAAACAGTTCTGTATGCTGATTGTGGTGGTGGTTATATGAATCTATGTGTATGATAAAGTTTCATAAAACTATTAAAACATGAAGAGTGTATGAAAAACTTGTGAAATACAAAGAGGTTCTAGAGCTTTTTATAACTGTCCCAGTATCAACTTCCTGGTTTTAGTAAGTATACTATGGCTATGTAATATGTTATCATTGGAAGAATTCAGATAAAGAATACAAAGGAACTCTGAACCATTTTTGCAAGCAAAATAGAAAGCTTGCTTGCATTTGAGCAAATGTTTGCTCTAATTCTTTGATCGATCTGTTCATACAGAAACATAAACTTTTTAGATAGTTAGATATGATTGTAGATAGTAGGAAACTCAATAATATTGTTTAGTCTATGCTCATTCAAGGTTTAGAATGTGTTTCAAATGTGTCACGGCTGTATTTTCATATAGCATGATTGTCTGTCTTCACTTGAAAAATTGGATTAAAAAAAAGATTGCAAACAATTGGGTTATACACTGCTGTTTTCTATATTGATCTCTGACAGGAAAACAGGAGCATCTCTGTTCATAACAGGTTGAGAAAGGAAATATGATCCACTGTCCTTTGGAATTATCAAAGTTCCCAGTGGATTCCCTGTGGAAATGGAAGTATGTCAGAACAATCAACATGAAAAGGGGAACAAAAAAATCTTAGAAGTTGGGGCGGGGATGGGAAACTATTCAGCTTGGCTTAAGAAGATTTGTCATATGACTGAGACCAAGTTTTCTGAGTCATTCTGTTAAAGAAGGAAGCTGAACTAGATGACCCAAGGCAGTGCTTCACAAGCAAGGCTGAAATCCAGAAAATACTGTTGCTAAAGTGATTCTGATGGCCAGCTGGGTTTGGAAAGCCTTTGATCCAAGATAAATTTTACATTAAAAAGTATTGTTTTAAGCAGGACTATAACAACTTTCATTGCAGAGATAATGTTCCCAACTAATAACCAATTAATTGAAAAAATGTGACAGTTTTTAAACCAATCCATATGTGCATTTCCAGACTTATTTAAAAATTATTTTTTATCCACTGGAAATTCTGGATCACCTTCGAATCTTCATTCTTAAATGAAGAGTGTATTTGACTGAAATATAAATAGCAGTTTTATTGCAAGGAAGTCAAATTCTCTTTGATATATTATAAAGTACTGTGAGTAACTCATTACTCAAGATTTGAATAGGGTCACTACCAAAAAAGGAGAAAATACTTTGATAAAGCTTCTATATGACTTTATGAGTGATTACACATTTCTTGCTTAACGTGTTTTATTTTATATTCTCATTAACTCTTCATTGCCTCATTTTCAACATTGACTGAGAAGTTGGTTTTTTTTCCTAAAAATATATGTTTTATATTGTTCGTTGTGTTGTTGTGTTAATAGCTCTGTCACATCTGACTCTTTGTGACCCCATGGACTGTAGCTCGCAAAGCCTCTCAGTCCATGGAATTCTCCAGGCAAGAATACTGGAGTGGACTGCATTCCCTTCTCCAAGGGATCTTCCCAACCCAGGAATCGAACCCTCATCTCCTGCATTGCAAGCTGATTCTTTACCATCTGAGCTATGATGGAAGCCCTTTATACTGTTTAACTAGAGCAATTTAAAATAGTTTAGGTAGAAGAATCTACCTACACAGGGTTAACTGCTTTAAATCCTGACTCTTTACTTCAATCTATATTACTGCTCACTTCAGTTTAAAAATGTTTACCTTCAAATTGTTTTTTTCTTTAATACTATATTTTACCCTTAAGCCACTGACATATTTTAAAAATAGAAACCAAGAGCTGTTTCTTCAAACATTCCTAAGGGGCACAGTACAAGAGAGACAATGGGCAGGCTAGCGAGAGACGTTGCCCACACTTGCCCATCTTCTCGCATTAAGGTTCTCGGGTGTCACTCCTGGCTCAAGGCCCACACTGTACTCTCATCACTGCCCGTGGGAAGGACTGAGGTCTGCACTGCAGAGAATGGCTTTTTTCCTCCCAGGAACCTGTAAGCCTTGACCGAGAAGGCATCTGCATCATATACAGTTAGGCTCCAGGAGGAAAACATCTCAAAGCACAATGACCAGAGTCTTCTTTCTTAGGAAATTATGAAAGGCCCAAATGTTACTCTGGGAATTAATACCAAAGAAGAGTCCTTTCAGTGCAGCATCACAGGCAAGTGATCTGTCATTAGGCAACGGCAGAAGGCTGATCTCTGGCTTGAATCTCAAACTGAGCTCTGGCTGATCTCAACATGTTCCTGTATATTCTTCATCTGTGCTGTGCTGAGTCGTTCAGTCATGTCTGACTCTTTGTGACCCCACCGACTGTAGCCCGCCAGGCTCCTCAGTCCATGGAACTCCCCAGGCAAGAATACTGGAGTGGGTTGCCATGCCCTCCTCCAGGGGACCTTCCCAACCCAGAAATTGAACTGGCATTTCCTGCATTGCAGGTGGATTCTTTACCAGCTGAGCTATTAGGGAAGCCCTTATAGTCTTCATAAATACATGGGTATAATTCTTCAAGCACTACCAAATAGGTGGAGGCACAAACTGACAAAATGTCCACCAAGGATATGAACAGACATGACTCCCAGCATCTCCCTTCCCTCTTACAAAAGCAAGACTGATGAGGTTTGTGTAGCTCACAGGGAGGAGGGTGTTTTGCACTATCGGTGGTGCCCAGAGTCACACAAGTTTCACAATATTGGTCTAGGAGAGAGTCACACCCTCAGCCAGTGTTCTACCTTAATATAAGGAACTTCTTGCTATGCCATTTATTTCCAGGTGATAATTCTTATAATGTCTGGGCATGGCTTATCTTTACTACAGAGCGGTGATAATAGCCAAAATCTAAGAATCTTTTAGTGTTATATACACCTCTAACTCCTCATAACTGTTATGACAAATGGGATTTTCACTAAGTCTATAAACACTCCTTACACTTTCCCCCCACAAAGTATGTTATTGTCTTTAACATAGTACATTATTAAATAGCACATTTAAATATAAGTATTTTTATAGGAGTTAAAATTAGACTCATTATGTTAAGATAATTGGATAACTGAATGGAACCTTTAGGACATTTTAAATAGATTGCAGCATGCAAGTTATTAAACAATTATTTATTAAGAATTTTAGCCTAATACACTGAGAAAACTAACATACAATACTCCATTTGCTATAATGATGCATTTATCAAGTGTTTTTGGTAGTTGTTAAAAATCTTAGGTCTAGAGTGTCCTTTCAGTTAGCATTTGGACATTTCATAATACATAAAGATAGAGCTACTTTTCAGTCACAGCAAGAGAGTCAAACAGTGGTTAGTCATATAGGTACTAAAGCTAGACTGCTGATGTTCACTCCTAGCTTTTTGACTCATTTACTATATGCTCTTAGGCGAATTACTTAAACTTCAGTACAAAACTTGGGTGTCTCACTCGTAAAATGATGATGATACTAATGCTTACCTTTATTGTGAAACTAAATGAGTATATAATATGAAATATCCAAGCCAAGTAACAAGTTGAAATTTCACATTTAATATTTAAAAACCTGTAAGATCCTCCTGAAATAAAAACTATAATTAGAAGTGAACAATTCTTTCAATAAGATTATAGGCAGACTGTACACTGCACAAGAAAGTTAATGAACTTGAGATGGTTCAACAGAAATTATCCAAACTATAAACGTACAGAAAAAAAAATTAGTGAAAATAAACTCACAGAATAGAGCATCCAACTCTGGGACAATATCAAACAGTCTAATATGTATATAAAATTGAAGCCTCAAAAGGAGAAGAGAGAAGGGGGAAAAGAACTAATTTGAAGGTGGTATAGTCAAGAATTTTCCAAAAGTAATGAAGAAAATCAAATCATATATGCAAAAATCTCAGAAAGTTCCAAGTAACAAGAAAGGAAAACACATCTAGAGACATTCTCCTAAGCAATCTTCCCACCCTAGTGATCGAACCCATGTCTCTTATGTCTTCTGCATTGGAGAGCAGGTTCTTTACCATTAGTGCCACCTAGAAAGCCCACTAAAAGTAATACACAAAAAGGAAATCTTGACGGCAGCCAGAGGTTGTGGGGGGTGGGGGAGAACAGTAGCGGAGGTCAGAGGTGGGATTAAATACAAAGAATGACAGCGTTGATCTCACTAGAAACTTTGGAATCCAGAGAACAATGGAGGAACATAAAAAAACAACACCACAGGTGTAAATACTCAGAAAAAATGTTTTAAAAAATTGAATAAAAGTGAAATAATAACTTTTCAAGCAAACAAAAGTTGAAAGAAATCACTGCCAGAAAATATGGGCTATAAGAATTGTTAAAGGATTTCTTGATCATAAGAGAGATGGCAAAAGAAAGGAAACTGGATCTGAAAACAGAGAAATGAAGAGTGCTAGATATGAAAAAGGGCTTCCCTGGTGGCTCAGATGGTAAAGAATCTGCCTGAAATGTGGGAGATCTGAATTCGATCCTTGGGTTGCGAAGATCCCCTGGAGAAAGGAATGGCTGCCCACTCCAGTATTCTTGCCTGGAGAATTCTATCAACAGAGAAGCCTGGTGGACTACAGTCCATGGGGTCACAAAGAGCTGGACATGACTGAGTGACTAACACCACCACCAGAAATGAAATAAAGGCAGGAGGGGAGTAAAATAAAGGCTTCATTTTTAAAAAGATCTTTAAAAATAATTGAATGTCTAGAGGGAAAATATTTAAGAATATGTTGTGAGATTTACATCATGTTTAGATAGAAAACTATGATAATAATAAGAGGATGGGAAAGAGAAAATGGAAATATGTTATATGTAAAGTGTAATCTTATGTGAAGAAACACAGTGATAAGGTAAAGATATGTACAGTAGACCCTAGAGCAATCATTAAGAAACAAAATTAAGAGCTATAAATAGTAACCAATAGTTGGAATAACATGGAACCATAAAATAATACTCCAAAATCTATTTAGCTCTAGTCTAGCTAAAATTTCCTAGGAGGCACAGGCCCTAGAAATTCTGGAAAAGGTAATATTGGAGGAATCATGCTATTTCATATTAAGGTTTACTGAAAATCTACCACAATCAAGATTGAGCAGTATTGGCAGAGTAAGATTTACAAAGATCAAAAGACAGAGAACCCACAGATAGACCCACACAAAGATGCAGAACTGATTTTTGACAAAGGTGCAAAAGTGGTGAAGAAAGAATAACTTTTCAACAAAACTGCTGAAGTACTGGGATTTCATAGGTGAAAAAAAAAAAGAACCTAACCTAAACCTGAATATGAAATGTAAAAATTGTAAAACATTTAGAAAAAAAGGACAAAAATCTTTAGGGTCTCAAACTAAGAAAAGGGTTCTTAGAGTTGACAAAAAAAAAAGCACAAACTATAATTTAAAAAATGATAAACTGAAATACATCAAAATTTACAACTTCTGCTCTACAAGAGAGCATATGAAGAAAATGCATACAAGCTACAGACAGAAAATATTTGCAAACCATGTACCTGACAAAGGATTAGTATCTAGAACAAATGAAAAGCTCAAAACGCTACATTAAAAAAAAAAAAAAAAAACACCCAAAATCCAATTGGAAAATAGGCAATCGACACAAACATTTCACTGAACAGAATATTCAGATGGCAAATAGACACATGAAGAGATGTTCCACATCATTAGTTATTAGGAAAATTCAAACTGAAACATGAGTTACTCCTATATACTTATCAAAATGGTTGAAAGAGAAAAACAGTGACAATACCAAATGCTGGCAAGGATGTGAGGAACTGAAGCACTCACATTGCTGATGAAAATGTAAAATGATATAGTTACTTTGGGGGCTTCCCTGGTACCTCCATTGGTAAAGAATCTGCCTGCAATGCAGGAGACCAGGGTTCGATCCCTGGGTCAAGAAGATCCCCTGGAGAAGGAAATGGCTACCCACTCCAGGATTCTTGCCTGGAAAATCCCATGGACAGAGAGCCTGATGTGCTGTAGTTAACGAGGTCACAAGAATCGAACATGACTTGGTGTCTAAACCACCACCACTAGTTACTCTGGAAGTTTGGCTGTTTCTTATAATATCAAACATGCAATTACCATGTGACCCGACAATGGAAGTCTGGGCATTTATTCCAGAGAAATGATACTCTATCTCTGCAAAGAATCTATACACAAATATTAATAGCAGCTTTATTTATAACAACTCACAACTAGAAGAAACAGCTCACATGCCAAATTGTGAGATGTAGATACCATGAAATATTATTCAGTAGTAAAAAGAAAATCTACTGACATACACAACTTAGATAAACCTCAAGGGAATTCTGCTGAGTGAAAAAAAGACAATCCCTAAACATTATATACTCTGATTCTGTTTATATAGCAATTTAAAAATAATAAAATTATGAAAATGGAGCTTAGATTAGTGGTTGCCAGGAATTAGAATGGAGGGGCTTGGAAGAAAGCAGGTCACACAAGGGAGGCACGAAACTGTTTTGTATTTTGACTGTTATACGGGATACAAGAACCTATGAAAATTAGTGTTAGTTGCTCAGTTGTATCCGACTCTTTGAAACTCCATGGACTGTAACACACCAGGCTCCTCTGTCCATGGGATTCTCCAGGCAAGAATACTGGAGTGAGTAGCCATTCCCTTCTCCAGGGGATCGTCCAGACACAGGGAACTAACCTGGGTCTCCTCCATTGCAGGCAGACTCTTTATCATCTGAGCCACCAGGGAAACTATTACCAGTGATAAAATTGAATAGAACTAAATGTCCACATGCCTGGGCTTACAGGCACACACATGAGAACATGAAAACCTGGGGAAATCAAGTGAGCACAAGTAAAATGGGAGAAATTTGAATGATTAGTGGATATCACTATCAATGATAATATCTTGCTTGTGGTATTAGTCTGCAGTTTCTCAAGATTCTACGGTGGGAGGAAATTAGAGAAAGGTTACATAGGATATCTATTATTTTTTTACAATTGCATATGACTCTACAGTCATCTCAATAAAAACTTTAGTCAAAAAGATTGACAATTCCAAGTGTGGGTGAAAATGTGGGAAAACTAGAAATCTCATCCATTGCTGATGAGAATGTAAAATGGAATAGCCAACTTGTAAAGATTTTATTAATTTATTATAAATGCAAAGGTATACTTACCTTGCAACTCAGCAATACCACTCCTAGATATTTACCCAAGACCAGTTAAACCATGTGAAGTGAAGTCACTCAGTCGTGTCCAACTCTTTGGGACCCCGTGGACTGTAGCCTACCAGGATCCTTAGTCCATGGGATTTTCCAGGCAAGAATACTGGAGTGGGTTGCCATTTACTTCTCCAGGGGATCTTCCCAACCCAGGGATCGAACCCCGGTCTCCCGCATTGTAGGCAGATGCTTTACCATCTGAGCTACCAGGGAAGCCCATAATTAAATCATATCTTGACACAAATATCTAAATGCAGATACTCATAAGAGCATTATTCATAATAGCTAACAGATGGAAAAAAACAACTCAAAAATCTGTCAACCAGTGAATGAACAATAAAAAGAAAATGTGGTATAGCCTTACAGGGGAATAAAAAGCGTTAAAAGCCAGGCTACTCAACATTAAGAGCCAGGCTACACACTACAACATGGATGAATTGCAAACCTTTATGATAAGTGAAACAAGCCAGGCACAATTGCACCTATGTGATTTTATTTATATTTCTAAAAAGGCGAAACTTAAGAAATCAGACCAGTGGTTGTCAGAGGCTGGTAGGTGAAAGGAGAAAGTTGATTTCCAAAGGGCATGTAAAAAGGAACTTTTTGAGATCATGGACATATTCTATATCTCAATTGTGATGGTGTTGATATTGTATATGTATGTCAAAACTCATCAAACTATCCTTAAGAAAGGATGAATTTTATTGTATGTAGGTTACACCCCACATAAAAAAATTCAGTAAGACTTATGAATACATCATCAATATACTGAAATAAACTATTTCTATATATAGCAATAAATAGAAAAAATACCATTTGAGGCAGCATCAAGAAGCAACAAATTACCTAAGAATAATAGATGCACACACGTCTGCACAGAAAACTGAGAGACGTTACAGCAAATAAAGATCTAAACAAATGAAAGATACACAGGTTCATTGGTTGGAAGACTAAATGTGTAAACAAATCAATTCATCCAACTCCAAATTGATCTGCAGATTCAATGCAATCTCAGTCAAAATCTCCGCAAGTTTCTTTTTAAAATGACAACTGAGAAGCCAATTTTTCAGGTGGAGAGGGAGGTGGAAGGGGGGACCGGGATGGGGAATACATGTAAATCCATGGCTAATTCATTTCAATGTATGACAAAAACTACTGTAATGATGTAAAGTAATTAGCCTCCAACTAATAAAAATAAATGGAAAAAAAAAATAAAGAGGAAAAAAAAAAGAAAAAAAAAAGTTCTATGAAGATGCAAAACACTAAGAAGAGCCAAGGCAGTCTTGAAGAAATGAGTGTGAAGAGTCACACTACTGTTTATTAAAACTTATAAAGTCATAGTAATGAAGTGTGTCTGATATTGGCTCAAGGATGAACAGAAAGATCCAGCCATGTAAGAATATCTGATTTATGATGAAGTGATACTAAAATACAGGGAGAGAAATAGATGATGCTGGGTTAATTTGATCTTTCATCAAGGTAAAACAAAAACTTATTAGAAAGAAACATAGGAGACTATCATCATGACTTTGAACCAGGCAAATACTTATACAACAGGACACAAAAAGCATAACTTCTAAAAAATATTAAACAAGAACCTCTATTAAATTGTGCCATTATGAGTGAAAGGGCAAAGCACAGAATCAGTTATTTGCATTGTGTATATTATACAAAAAATTTCTCGGGACCAAGAAAAGCAAGGAGGAAGAACAGCAAAGTTCTTCACGAGAAACCTGCTGCAGGTCAAGAAGCAACATTTAGAATGGGACATGGAACAACAGATTGGTTCAAAACTGGGAAAGGAGTGCCTCGTTTGTAATTGTTACCCTGCTTAGTTAACTTATAAGCAGAGTACGTCATGAGAAACACTGGGCTGGATGAAGCACAAGCTGGAATCAAAATTGCCGGAAGAAATACCAATAACCTCAGTAAAGCAGATGACACCACCCTTAGGCAGAACGTAAAGAGGAACTAAAGAGCCTCTGAATGAAGGTGAACAAGGAGAGTGAAAAAGCTGGCTTAAAACTCAACATTCAAAAAACTAAGATCATGGCATCCAGTCTCATCAATAAATAGTAAATAGACGGGGGTAAAATGGAAACAAAGACATTATATTCTTGGGCTCCAAAATCACTGCAGATGGTGACTGCAGCTGTGAAATTAAAAGACACTTGCTCTTTGGAAGAAAAGCTACAACAAACCTAGACAGTGTATTAAAGGGCAGAGACATCAGTTTGCCGTCAAAGGTCCATCTAGTCGAAGCTATGGTTTTTCCAGTAGTCATGTACGGATGTGAGAGTTGGACCATAAAGAAGGCTGAGCACTGAAGAACTGATGCTTTCAAACTGTGGTGCTGGAGAAGACTTCTGAGAATCCCGCAGACAGCAAGATCAAACCAGTCAATCCGAAAGGACATCAGCCTGAATATTCATTGGAAGGACTGATGCTGAAGCTGAAGCTCCAATGTTTTGGCCACCTGATGTGAAGAATTGACTCACTGGAAAAGATCCTAATGATGGGAAAGATTGAGGGCAGGAGGAGAAGGTGGTGACAGAGGGTGAGATGGTTGGACGGCATCATTGACTTAAGGATGAGTTTGAGCAAACTCCAGGAGATAGTGAAGGACAGGGAAGTCTGGCATGCTGCAGTCTATGGAGTCACACAGTCGTACACAAATGAGTGACTGAATGACAACTTCACAAGACAACATATACAAATGAATGAAATTCATATGTAGAAGTGTCTACTTTCTTTAATCATCTGAGGAATGCAAACTCAAACCTCAAATGCAATACTAGTATACAACCAAACACAATGACCACAAAAGAAAAAACTAAACAATACTAAGTTTTGACAAAGATGAAGAACAATAAGAGACTATTGATATGGCTGGAGTGCATAAAAATGGATACAACCACTTAGGAAAATTGTGTGACATTATCTATTAAAGCTAATCATACACATAAGACCCAGTAATTTCACTCTGAAAGCAATGCTTACAGATGGGACATCAAAAATATCCACAAAAATGTTACTGCCTGCAGAATTTCTAAGAGCCCAAAGCCAAAACAATCCTAATGCCTATTAGTAATAAAATGGATTTTTGAAAGTATAGTAAATTCACACAATGCAATGTTATATAAGTTTGAAAAGACAGTAATATATAGCATTGAAAAGGGGCAAACCACTGTTATATATACAGAGTGTTTAAGTTTTAGAAACATAACATTAAGGGGAAGAAAATAGCACACAAAAAGACATTGTTTGATTCTATTTCTATGAAATTTAAACAAGTAGTCAACACCAATATATGGCGAAGAATAGTGGTTTTCTTTGTTGGAGGTTATGTCCAGGAAGTGGTCAACTTCTTGATCAGGGTGATGGTTCAACAGGTATGTTCAGTTTTTATAAAAATGTATAGGACAGTTACTTAGAACCTGTGTATTTTTCTGTATACGTTTGTTTACAAACAAAATAGGAGTAACAGACACTCATTAAAAATGTAGCATCAGTTCTTTTGGGACATATTTTAGGATGTTTTGCTGTATTAGCAAGACAGGCAGTGACCCTATCTTTTTGTGTTTGCACGCATTGTGCTGTTTTATTTTTTAATTGGAAGATAACTGCTTTACAATGTCCTGTTGGTTTATGCCAACACAGAGATCCTATCTTAAAGATGTGTTAGTAGTAATATTTGCATGATGAATAAAATTTTCCCAGAAATTCGGGAATCTATGCCTTTGGTGTGTAGCTCACTACTATTAGTTGGATTGCCTCCAACTGTTAGGCAAAGGAGCAAAAACATTAGTCATTGCCAAGTTCCCAGTGTATTTCCTTGGACCGCCAGCTAGAAAATTCCATGTGCGTTTACTTAGTCAGCCAGTTTAAAATTATTCTATGTATAGGGCCATTTCTGTTAAAAATTAAAAAATTTTAGAGTAAGACTTTTACTATTCTAACAACTTTATAAAGAATGTAAGATAATTACAATAGAACCCTGTAATTACTGTAGAATTACCTATCAGAACATGCCTTGCTGACTTTACAAACTATTTGGAGTACACACACACACACACACACACACACACACACACACACATGCTGTGTTCTGCTAGAGGAAGCAGAAAGTCATAAAGAAGTGACTTAAGTTTACTGAGTGAAGGATAGAAACTTATTTTAAAAATGAATGACAAGTTTTGTAACAAAACCCCCAATATACCAAATTTAAGATGCCCACAGTGTTCTGAGGATCAGGGAGCATACATGCATACAATTTACTGGATTACTGTGATTTCAGAGGTGGGAAACCTGAGTAGTGAGAGATACAGTATGTTATTGGGAGAAGGGTAGAGAATATTAAGTCCTTATAAAAGCTTTAGGAAGATACTAAGGCTAGATCTTTTTAATTTCTACCTTCCTTTGAAAGTTTTTCTATCTCATTTTTTCTTTGTAAAATGTTTCCAAATTCATCTCCTCAGTACTTAAAAGAAGTTAAGAGACAGTTGTTTCTACTGTAAGCATGTCATGCACCTTCTGCGGATTCAAGGATAAAATTAAAACAAGGTATTCTCTGTAAAGCAAATATATTTATTATGCACTTTCATTTACATATGGATTTCTGCTTAATATAATACAAGGAATAAAATAAAACTTTTACAATGTGAAATTCAATGTACATTTTTAGGCTATTTACATACCCCCAAACCAAGGGAAAAATTCAAAAAGAAAAAGCATTTGTCTGCAACTACATTTGCTGCAAAGTGTAATGGAGGACATTAAAGTAAAACAAGTATTTGCATAGGCAAACAATATTGGAAAAAGTACTTACTCCTGTTTTTTTGAGCAGTGAACTACTTTTGGTGAGGATTCTGGTGGGCATGGGGGGTGAGGGTGAGGGACACAACATAACTGGCTGTATTCTGCAGAACACACTGAGTTCTGCTCCATTTTCCTTCCAAAACCTTTCCTACGCACATGGACATTTTAGTTTTCATTACTTTATTTTTTTTAAAACTCACTTCCTCTGCTATCAACTCATGACTTTTAGGAAAGGAACACAAATGGAGGGGTATAGAGCTGTTTAAAAGCACACAGACCACGGCTGTATTGTGGCAGCAGGCGATTTACAAAATTTAATGTTTAAAAAATAGTTATTTAGGAGTTTTCTATTTATGGGACTATGTTTACTCTCAATGGAGCAGAAGCTATTTTCAGTCATGGTATTAGATAAATCCCCACAGAAACCAATAAGCAAAGCAGGGCTTCTTCGACCCGCGTGTTAGCCTTACCCCAAGTGAAAGCCATTGCTGTTCTATTCCAAAACTTAGTTCATGTAAAAACATCCGGAGGAATATTTACTTCCGAAAAGCGTATTTTTCCAACAGGTTCTCTTCCTACCAACTGTTTCAAGTGAATAGAGTACGGATATGAAAACACTGAGCTCTTCAGAAAACAGAAATCCCTTGTGTCACGAGTCATATCTTTGCCCGCTGGCCACAAGGTGCATTTTTGTAAAAACAATAAAATTAAATAAATACAATTCCAATAATTCAAGGTTTAATAGAAAAACTGGCAGCTTTCAAGATTCTCTTTCTAAAGAAAAATACACCTAATAAGAAATTAGAGCTTTCTCTTCTAAATTACGTAAATGTACTGTATTTGAGATATGAGTAGAGTTGGTTCTAATAATAGGATGTGTTCATAGTTATTAACAGAATCATTAACACTTTTAAGGCTACTTTGCAAGAGTCCTATTAAGTGTATTTAATAAATGTCCCATAGGGACAAAAATTCAACACTTGAAACATTCACATTCGAGTTATAAATATTGCCATGTCACCTTAATATAGATTGAACTTATCTCCTATTCTGATTATGACTTACCGATGATATAAACACCCAAGTTTCGCTGACTTTAAAAAACAGAAGCAAAAACAAAAGCCTTACAGGAAGATCAAGTGAAACATTTATCACAACCAACTACATATTTCTGTTTCTGTGAACAATGCATCATGCATGTGTCCTTCATATATGAAGATGACATTACTGACCTCAGATACTAAGACATTTTCTAAAGATTTTTTTCCAGTAGCTGCAATGGTTTTGTGCTGAATCTCCAAATTCTCTTTCCTATTCCTCTTCATCAACAGCACATGGAAAGAATAGAATTTCTGGGTTTTGTAAGATCCCAGGGCTTTTGTAAAGATCAAACCTGCAACCTTGGTTTCTAAACAAATTTGAACCTCTCCAGACATGCATACACCAATCTAGCTCAACTGGTTTAAGTGTCCATCCAGGAGGTCAAGGCAGTGGGTCACATGCTCATCTGAACAGCTGACTTTGTTTTCCTTGGTTACAGACTTCACCCCTAACCCTGGCATCTATCATTCTAGAAGTGATTGTCCAAAGAGTAAAACAGGAAAGAGTATGTGGACAGAAAAGTGCAAATCCATTACTACTGTTTAGCAAATAGCAATAAAAAAATACATCTGTACTATGGCCGATAGGTTAGTGGTGTCATCTGTGAAGGAAAACACATATTCATCAAGAATATTCATCCAACTAATCATTAAAATTGATCCAATTGATTCTGAGTGGGGGGCTATTTCAGACATGCAGTGATTTACAAAATAGAAAGAACAGAGAGAAGCCGGCATCACAATCTACAGTGGTAAATGTTTTACATAACTGGATGGAAGAAAGAAGGGTAGTCAGTGAATTGTTCAGGGATCAAAAATCTACCCTCAGATAGACAGGTGCATCTCCCTCTATACACATGCCACTGAGGCCTGGCTCTGTCCCTGAGAATTTTCATGCCTCAGGAATGATCATCTGTCTTCTTGGATGTGGAATGACAAGTGAGAGGAAGGTGAAACTGCATCCCAGTGAATGAAACAGAACTTTGTTCTGCCTATAGTCTGTGTATGGGTTTTTTCCTTTTTTTTCCCACACCTTTAGCTGAAGATTAGGAGGATTACACTGAGAAGTCCAAATTTAAACTGCTTAGAGCAGCTCCCTAAAATACTAGACTTTTCGAAAATCTTTCATGAAACTATTTTTTCACCTTGATGTAGCATTAAATAGAAACACATTTTTAACCAATGCTGAAGGTGTAGTGAACATAAAAGAGTTGCATGGTTTATTTTATTGAGTGACATTTTTAAGGATACAGGAAAACAAACTATACATTACAACAAGGTAAGTGTGACTGAAACAGTATGCTTAAGTTTCATTTGCCACAGAAAGAAAAAAATAAATACAAGGAACACTGCCTTTTCATATATATTTGATCATGGCACATGCACACTTATCAAATATTAACTTAAAATACTCAAAATATTTTTCATCTTTTATCAGGGAACTGCAGTATATATCTGCATTTAGAAAAAAAAAAAAGTGCTTACTCTTGGGTAGTGAATACAAAGCACACAAAATGAAATTTTTTAAGCACAGAGGGTTACATTGAGAAGGCAGCCTTACTACTTAGGCACGTGACAGTATTTAAGGTAACTGTACTGCAGGTATCACATTCTTCTTTTTTTTTTCAGCAAATCAACAGGCATTTTATGTTTCCATCCAGTAGCTGAAGAATCACTCCAATCACAATGTCTTCTGTTTCACAGAATAGGAAACTAATACAAAAGTTAAAAAAAAAATTAATTTCTACATTATACTTTTTAAATATAACTACATATAGTTTTCAAACTCTACATAAGAAAGGGTTCGATCCCTAGGTTGGGAAGATCCCCTGGAGAAGGGAAAGGCTACCCACTCCAGTATTCTGGCCTGGAGAATTCCAAGGAGTGTATAGTCCATGGGGTCGCAAAGAGTCAGGCACAACTGAGCGACCTTCACTTTCACTTAAGAATATATATATATATGTGTGTGTGTGTATATATATATATATATATATATACACATACATATTTACTATGTAAAGCACAAAAGGAGACCTATTAGAGATTCACTAAATATAAATTACTTAAATATTCCACAAGTGCTCACCTTAATTCATATGTTTTATTGTAAAATATATACCCACACTTAATATTTACAAAAGATATCATGAGAGTTAGAGGGCTGTACCATCAGAACTAAATATTTTTAAAATAAATCACATTGGAGAATGAATGAACTACTTTCATACAACTTATGTTTGAATGAGATTTCACCAGTCCTCCATATATTCAATTTGAAGGATGTTTATTATTAGAATGTATAGGAAATACTTGTGTATAATTAAACACATGTACAAACATACTTGTGTATAATTTAGCAAAAATGCCTAATGAAATCTTGAATTTATCTCAAATATGAGAAATGTATTTCTGAAAAAGTATCCATAATATAAAACTATAAATCAATTTTCCCATTAACCTCCCCTCTATAATTAGAATAGTATCCACTGTAGTAGAAAGGAGAAAGTTTTTATTTAATAAATATAACTTTGAGGTTTAAAACAATTCTCACACCTAAATATTGGGCCCTGAATACCCTAAATATATCCATTTATCTACTTTTGATATGTGTACATTTCACTTGAAAGATTCTTAAGAGATTTGTCATAACAAAAATTACCTTTTATGATTAAATTTTTTATTTCTTCCAGGGTGAAAAATGGAAGGAAATTAACATTCACTACCTACCTACTGAGCATTACATACACTACTTTATTCAAACCCGAAAGGGAAATAGCCCCACCTCTGTTATCATAAAAGAACTTTTAAGGTGGGGAAAATGATTGTATAGGAAGGAATCTTTAATCTGAGATCCATAAATAGCATATTCATTCATTCACTCATACAAAACATTTTTACCCGAGAAACTACATGGGTCCAAGCAGTATTCCAAGTACACGGAATACAGTGGTAAACAAGAGAGATTAAAAATGCCTACCCTCACAAGGCTGACATTTCAGATGAGAGGGGACAAATAATAAACACAATAAAGTATATAAACCATGTTAAGAAATAAGTACCATGGCTAGTGTGAAGCAGAAAAGGGGGAAAGGAAGTGGTGGAGGTGGGGGAATTCAAATTCCAAAGGGTAACGAGGGGAGGGTCTTGCTGAGAAGAGGACACAGATAGTGATGAGGTGAAGGAACAGGCCATGTGGATTAGGGAAAAGAGCATTCTAAGGGAACAATATATGGAGGGAACCATACTTTGGATGTTTATTCTTTATGTTGATGAAATGTTACCTTTTATAATGGTGTTTCCTTTTTATAGTTGAAGCTAGGGTCAGAACCCTCAATCTGAAGCTTCAGAGCTTGTTTAAGGCTTAATTCCGTCTCCGAGGAAGGGTATCCTTCTAACACTTCCTGATGCCCTCTGTCTTGTATTGTCCGTGGGACTGAAACCCTACCGAGAAAAACCTGGTTGCTCTGCAGATGATAATTTGGATTTGTCATTATTCCGTTTCTCTTCTTCTGTTCCCCACTTTGTTGGTGAATAAGGAACTGCTGCTGAGATCGGCCTATTTCTGGCTGAGCTGAAGGAATCATGATTTTACACTGTGAATCTGCTGGCATCTGCTTAGATGGTGCACTGGTCCCAGATTTGGCTGTGGGTCCTCTTTTATCAAACTGTGTCATTTCATATTCTAAGACCTTCGGCTGTGAAGAATTATTTTGTTTAGCTTTTTTCCCAGCTGACCCAGATTTGTTGGAATTTTCTGATTTCCCCCCTTTATTCGTCTTCGTTGACTTCAAGCTGGGCTTGACTTGACTCCACTCAAACTCACTACTCGGTGAATGATGGCTCTGGCCCAAGGACTGTGTTGTGGAAGATGGGGAGACAATCGACTGGCGACTTCTACTGCGTGGCAACGAGTGCTGCTGAATTTGTTCTGTAAATGACAAGCTGTGGAAGCTGTCAATTGGCACTGTTTGAGCCGTTGCTGTAGATGAAGTAGTTCTCAAAGATGAATTTTTTGAGCTTTTCAAGGAATTATTTGACAATGATGACTTTTGCCGATCAACTGTTGAATCAGGCGATTCTGAAGGAGAACTGAATGCATGAGCTGGCCCATTTGGTAAACTGCGCAACGAAGGCTGCACTTCCCCGCCACCAGTGCTGCCTGAGCTGTTTGATTTAATTGTTAGGGACTGCATCTTCGAAGACACTGACTGTAGAGGTTTTTGCTCCATCGTGTGAACAGGAGATGGAGAACAGCCATTCAAACTGGATGCACCATATTTTTCTAATAATTTAATTATCTGAGAGTGTCCATTTTTGGCTGCAACTCGCATAGCAGTGCGTCCAAATTGATCAGCATGGTTTGGATCGGCACCATGCTCTAATAAAACCTGCACAACGTCAATGTGTCCTTCCTGGGCCGCAATGCAGAGCGCGGTGGCGCCCTGATTACATGTGTGGTCCACCACGGCGCCATGCTCAATGAGAAGCTGCACCACTTTTACGTGGCCCTGCCAGGCTGCAGACTGCAGTGCGGAGCGCTTCTCATTGTCAGCAGCATTGACATCAGCATGGTAGGTGATCAGAACCTGCACCATCTCCAAGTGGCCTTGCCAGCACGAGACATGAAGTGCTGTCCTGCCTTCAGCATCACTTGCTTCCACGTTTGCACCATTTTCCAAAAAATACTCAGCCATTGTAAGCTGATTTTCTAAGGCCAAAATATAAAGTGTCGGCCTGCCATCAGCATCTTTGTAGTTAACATCAGCTCCGTGGCTAAAAAGCAATTCAACAATGTCCCGGTGTCCTTCTAACGCAGCAACCCGCAGAGCATTTCTTCCATCATAACCTCTCTGATCAATGTTGGATTTATTCTCCAGTAATATTTGAACACAGTCATAATGACCCTCTTGTGACGCTAATATGAAAGGTATCCGCCCATCGTTGTCGATCTCATTTGTTCTAGCACCTTGTTCAATAAGTGCTTCACATATTAATCTGTGGCCTTCAAAAGCTGCCATGTGCAAAGGTGTCCATCCAGCATCATCTCTGTGATTTTCATCTAAGCCCCGGTCCAACAGAGTACGGACTACTTCAACGTTTCCCTGGGCTGAAGCTATGCTAAGCACTGTTCTCCCTTCACTGTCAATGCTGTCCACAGCAGCACCCCAAAACAAAAGCGTGTTTACAACTGAGGCATGACCCATAGAAGCAGCAGCTAGGAGGGGTGTACGCCCATTGTTATCCGTGTGGTCGACATCAGCTCCCCCCTCTAGAAGCAAGTCAACCACATCGACATGTCCTTCATAGGCAGCCACCAGGAGGGGCGTCATGCCATCTTTATCGCAGTGATCCACTTCAGCACCTCGATCAATCAGAAGGCTAACGACCGATGCATGTCCTTTACTTGCAGGAACACAAAGTGCAGCCACAGAGAGTGCAGTCCTGCCGTCAACATCCTCATGATTCACTTCCGCTCCGTGATCCAGCAGGTGTTCCACGATCTCTCTATGTCCCATATAGGCAGCCGCAATCAAAGCAGTTCGGCCTTCGTTGTCAGCTTTGTTGACTTCAGCACCATGCTGGAGCAAGTTCAGCACAATATCCTCATGTCCTCCCCAGGCTGCTGCTCTCAGAGCTGTTCGGCTGTCGGCATCTGCACAGTCCACTTTTACGCCAGCATAAAGCAGTGCAGACACAACCTCAGTGTGACCACCCCAAGCCGCGGATCTCAATGCTGTCCAGCCATCCTGATCGGTGTGATTAATATTTGCTCCACAACCAATCAGACAATTAACCACCTTGGTATGTCCTTGTCGAGCAGCCAGGGTGAGTGGCGTGTGTCCGTGAGCATCTTCTATTTCCAAGTCTGCTCCCCTAGAGACCAGTAAATTCACCACATCAAGGTTGCCACTGTAAGCCGCATTAGCCAGTAATGTTCTCCCATTAGAATCACACTGATTTACTGAAGCTCCATTGTCTAGTAATGTCCGAATGGAATCCTCTCTTTCTAAGGCCTGCCGAACGATGCATGATGTGCGATCATCTTCGCTGTTGACATGAGCGCCAGCTTTCACCAACAGCTGCAGCACTTCTTGTTCCTTGGGTATTAAAGTAGACAGGGAGTCTCTGACAGGTGTGCCATTCCATATCATCCACAGAGCCAACTCAGCTGTCTCTAACTGTAAGTTCGAATTAATTAAGTGCAGCGCAAATTCTTGTGCTTCCAATGGTGTTAAATTCTTGGCTTGACAGGTATAACTCATAGCCAACATTCGGTGTCCTTCTGCTGCATTGCATAAATACTTTTGAGTGCAGTGTTTCACATCCAGGAGCCACTCTGCAAAACTGTAGTGAAATAGTATTTTAGTATCTCCAAGTCCATCAACAAGAAGTTTGGAGAGGACATCTAACTTGCGTTGAAAATCTTCCAAGGTTAATGACATATTTTTTGTCCATACTGCATGATATAATTCTGTTATGGTCAGAGGCCGGCAGGCTGCAAGAATCACATTCAAGATAGGCTGAACCTTTGCAAACTGTTTTCTTACAAAAAGTCTTTGACACAGCCAGAGATACAGACCATTTAGAGTTCCTGGTATGTCACGAATCTCTCTCAACATAATAAAATTTTCTACAACTCCATCGAGAACTCGTTCTAGATAAAGAAAGCATCCGCTGCTTTTAATGTGCAGTTGATTTAACATCTCTGCAGTTTCTTTTGTGAGGTGTTGTCGCAAAGCTTCTTCTTGATCTAAACGATGAAGGATGTACTGCTGAACATCCTTAACGATATATGCCTTCCGAAGATCATCTAAACTTATTTTTCGAAAACCTAAGGACAAAAAAGTAGGTGTCAATTGAAAATGATTATCAAAGTTGCCATATTTCAAAGAGAATGTGTTCAACATGTGATAAATTAATAATCAAATAAATTAATAGTAAGTCAATTAATACTAATAAACAAGTCAATGAATACCTAGAAATATAATAATCAGATTTGGTTTTTTTTTTCCTTCTGGGAAAACACGCTAATGGCAGATAAATGATTTCATTTTACTATCTACAAAGGGAACTATTTATTTGTTTAGTGGTTCAGTGTTCCTCTCAACTTCAACTAAACTCATCATTATAGCATTAGACGTCTTTAGCTATATCCAAACACTTTTGGAAGTTTTTTTGATCCCTCTCAAATGATTAGGAAAGAAAGTTGCAGAAGACATAAATAAGATTTGTTTTTATATGCTGATCTTTTCCATATGAAAAATTTACATATTTCTATCCACATAGCCGAATGTGCACTAGTCTTAGTTATGGAATTGAATATTTGCATACAACTAGAATAGCACTTGTCACCACCTTTAAATTACATTATTTTACATGTTACCAAATTTAAATAATTAAATCTTAGATTGTCAAAAACAGTTCCAATCTGAAGATACAACTTGGTTAAACCACATTAACAAAACTTCAGCACTGTAAAAATAAAGCAGCTTAATAAAATTCAAACCAACCTAAAAACATACTAGTTAACAGCTATTCAAAACTCACTTTAAGTTCTTTAAAAGGAATCATAATCTCATTTTTGGAAGGGAGATGATATCTTGTTTTATAGATATGGATTTACTAGACAATTGTGTAATTCACCTTCCAGAAGAAAAAACTGCTGAGTGAATGAACTCTTTCTTAAGAGGAATAAATCTAGAAATGCAGCAAAGATCAGTGATTGTCAATTAATCCTGAGTAAAATACTCTCACTCAATTGAATAAAACAAATATGAATACACATACAAACACACACACACACACACACACACACACACATATATATAAAACCTACTATATTCCAGGTACTATGTGAAGAAATGAGACTTGGATTTTGTGATCAGAAGTCAGTGAGAACCAAGACAATAATGTGAGCAGATTTGTATTCTGAAAGACTATTCTAGCATCACTAAAGACAAATAGCTAGAGTGAGTCAACACTTGGGGCAAAACTTTTTACAGAGTCTGTATTAAAGTCTACATAAGAATCACTAAAAGCTGCAGATAAATAAAAGTTGGATTTGGGAATCAGTCAGAGGGAACATCAAGCACAAGCCCCTACAGCAGAAAAAACAGATCTGAAAATAGCGAACGTTAACTGACAAACAGAGAGAACGGGAAATTTCATGTTTTCCTGGCAGGAATATAAATTATTTCAAGCACACTAGACAGCAGTTTGTCAAAATTAAAGCTCAAAATGTACACACTCTATTCCCTAGTAATTCTACATATATTTTTATAGTATAAACTTATAGCGTGTATGCAAGAAGGTGTGTTTAAGCACATTCACGAAGCATTTCTTATAATAATGAAAAACTGAAATAATGTCCATAAATAGGATAATGGAAAAACTAGAGATTTATTCATGGGAAGGAATAATATACAGCAGTTAAAAGCAATGAACTGGGTTTAAAAGTAGTAATAGAAACAAGGCTCGAAAACATTGTTTTTGATATATTGTTTTTTGATTTTTTTTATATGGTGAAATGATAACAATAGTAGTGATACATTTATGAAGCACTTATTATGTACTTAGGCATTGTTCTAAGTGCTTTACGTGTAACTTGACATTTAGACTCACACACAAAAATACCCTATGGGGAAAGTAATAGAAACATGTAATAACCATCAATGCATAGATGAGGGCACTGAGGCACAGACTGTATTAGAAGCTGCATAAGGTCACACAGCCAGTGAATGGGAAGAGCTAGGATGGTGCATGCAGTGTTTCACTTATGTGAAATACAAAAATAGACAGAATGAAAAATATGAGATAAAAGGACAAAAATAAACTAATAACACTGGTGGTCTCAAATGAAGAAGGGAAAGAAATGGGATGACATAGACCAAAAGGGGCTTCAACTTTACCTGTACCTGACATACTAAGAGATATCTAAGTTCATCCTATACATTCCCTGACTTTTATCAACTCAATTTCCAATAACAACAAAACAGAATAGCATAATGGAAACCACATCAAAAGGTATTACTAGCAAGGCAATCAAAAAGAGAGGGAATAAATCTGGTTAAAGGAAGCCATTTTAGCAAATTAGTAAGATTTCACCCTTATGTAAGATGTACAGAACTATTTTAAAGTGATATAGCTAATTAACCAATAACTTAATTATTATCTTCCCAATTACACTCTAAATCCTGTGAGTGGTCCTTGTTTCATGCTCCTTTTCATTCCCACAGCACAAAAAAAAAGTATTTTGCATAATTTAATAGGAGTAAACACTTTACTGTGGTAGTTAAAAAAAAGAAAAAAAAAGGTAAAGTCAGGAAACAAGAAAAGAAAAAAAAACCTGATCATGTACTTTTAAACATTACATAGATTGCTTTCTCACACATTGGAAAAGGGTTTAAAAAAATAAAGGATCTACTTTAAGAGGTATCCTAAAAGGCTCTCCTCTAAAACCAGGAAAAACATCGTAGACAAACTGCCATTGATTTTTAAGGAGGCATATTCCATACTCTCAGGATGCTCGGTCTAGTTAGAAGAAATATAAGTCGATTAGGAAACATCAGCATAAAATATGTAGCCCTCACCTTTGCTAAGGAAGTTATTAGATAAAGAATCTTGAAAAAAGAAAGTTACTATTAAATTAACTTAAAATATTTTATGGCCTGTTTTTAATACCACTTTAAAAAGTTGAAAATCACTAACAGAACAGAACAACAGAGAACAGCAGAAGCAAGGATCAAATTTTCAACTGAGTACTCTCCTCTGAGAAAGAAATACAAGTCTTAAGTTCATCAATGAAAAACATTTGCAGATGGTAGGAATTACACTTACCAGTAAACATTTTAGTAACAGCTTTGCTCTGTTTTCGGGCAGAACAGAGAAGCAATAGCCACGGTGGAAAGAACTCGTGGTGACCAGCCAAAAGCTCTGCCACAGTCCCAGATAAGCTGGTGGACATCTGTTCACCCTCAGTAACGTTACACCCTTCGTCCACAGAATCCACGAGAAGATAGAGGCTTTGCTGCGGCGGCTTCATCCCCAAAAGAGGGAGCAGGACACACCTGTAAACCACATCCATACAAACACTTTCAGACTTATTGGCTATATTAAGATTTATTATCTGAACACTAGAACTACAGGTTATAAATATTGTTTGAAGAAAGATGAAGTTTTAGAATAAAAATACCGTACAAGTTTCAATTCCATACCTTAATAAGAATACTGGTCCTAAATAGTTCACTTTTTCAAAATCAACAATTTCCACAATAAAGTGTATGAGGGTGTGGGTGAATTAGTGATTCAGTGTAGTCTTGCCTGGAAAATTCCATGGATGGAGGAGCCCGGTAGGCTGCAGTCCATGGTGTCGCAAAGAGTCAGACACGACTGAGGGACTTCACTTTCTTTCCCTTTATAGTTCCTTTTGGAGAAAGAAATGGCACCCCACTCCAGTACTTTTGCCTGGAGAATCCCATGGATGGAGGGGCCTGGTGGGCGACAGTCCATGGCGTTGCACAGAGTCGGACACGACTGAGCAACTAACACACACACACTTCAGGAAGGCAGTAGGAACTTGAGAACACAAAACTTCAATATTCCTTTTCTGATTTTTTATCAATAATAAAAGCTTGAAATGTTTATAACAAAGCTAAAATGTAAAGAAAAAAAACTGGGATCACTGCCATAATATAAAAAAAAAATCAAAGTTTCTTTATAGAAGATTTTATCATCATGTCTCTCAGAAACAGGCTGCACTTGATCTAGTTTGTCACACACAAATCTTATTTGAAAAGACTTTTCAAAGATAGACTGCAGCCTGGGTCCCATTTGATGTATGCTCAAACTTCAATGTAAAGAATAAATTATTAGGTTTAATCCCACAGCAGAACACATCTCCTACTCAGACTGTTTATACTGAAGATGGATGCAACTTTTTCCTAACTAAAATAATACTCATTCATTTTCAAGAAATATGTATAGGAGCATTCCATTTGCTCCATGAAGTACTAAAAGATACAATGGTGAAGAGGACAAACTCCATCAAACTCCATATGAACACCAGAAATTTACAGATGACCCTTTCTACAACTCTCTTCTTAATCTTTCAATCCCAGTAGCAACCAAGATCCAATTTATCACTAAGTCTTGTCAATATTTATTTATAAAAATATCTCAATCCCACCTTGGTCTGTATTATCACTGTATTCCAAAAACTACTGTCACGTCTTTCACCCGGGAACCATAACAACGTACGTCTTCACCCACTCCCTCCAGAGTTCCTACGGTGGCAGAGTAAACCTTTCACAAGGTTGCTCCAGCCACGCTAGCTTTCTTTTGCAGACCCCTTCTCCCTACTGTTTTTGAGATATATTTGTATACATCTTGTGACAGCTCTTAACAATAAGAGAACTTCTTTCCTTTGCAGGCTAGTGTATCCAGTGTTTAGGTTTCTAAGAAATCTCCTTATGAATCAAGAGTTATGGGCATGAACAACTTTTTTGTGCTTTCGTAACTCTCTCCAGCCAAATAAGATGAGAAGCTGTGGGGATGTACATAAGGCAGCCTTTCTCATCACAACCGCCTCCTCACAATCCTCAAATGTCTAATTCTCACATACAGCTCATCTGTGTGACTCATTCTTCCCTGCCCTCTTTATTCTTCCTTTCTGCTTAACTGGGTCCAGGGACACTTCCAGTCTAAGTCTCCTGTCTCCATAGTTCCAAATGAGAGCCTTTGTGTTCGTGATAATGTTATGGTATGCATATAAAAATGTTCTGTCAGTTTTGTCTGCACCTCCATTTGACATTAACTTCTATGTTTATCTTGAGGTTGGGGTTTACAGGTCTCTTATAGTTTTACTTTCTTGCCATTTGACTGTTTCCCAGGACTCACTCAGTCATGTTAAAACCATAAGTCAATCTAGGGCCTTAAAAATGTTGAGCAATTTTTCCTAGCCTTGCCCTCACCCCTAAACTCAAAGCTGCCATCTCCTTGTGGATGTCCTACAGGCATCTCAGATTTAATATGTTTTAAAAAGTATTCTCTTTCAATTTACTCCCTAACTAAGTTCCTCCCCACTCATCTCTCCATGTCAATTAGTGGTATCCCATCCCCCCTAGTTTCTTAAAATCCTAGGGCTCATTCCTGAGATCTCCCTTTTGTTCCAGCCACACTGCTATCCTTTCAGTTCTAACACCAAGCTTTCCTCCAGTCAGGGTCTATGTACTTGGTACTCCCTCTGATTAGAAAGCTCCCCCAGGCAGAACTGCTCTTCCTTCAGGTTTCAACACAAAGTTTATTCCTGAAGAGGCTTTCCCTGATCTCCTGCTGCTGCTGCTAAGTCACTGCAGCCGTGTCCGACTCTGTGCGACCCCACAGACAGCAGCCCACCAGGCTCCTCTGTCCCTGGGATTCTCCAGGCAAGAACACTGGAGTGGGTTGCCATTTCCCTCTCCATTTCCCTGATCACCATATCTTAAATAGTCTTCGTCATGTACTGCCATCGCCCTAACACCTGATCCTGTTTTCCATGCATTGTTGATCATATTCTCAAAGGAACTTACTGCATTCCTTGTGTACTGGTTTCACTGTAAGGCTGGAGCGAAGCTCCTCCACTTCCATGCTGCCCCCCACCGGACAACGCCTCTCCTGTGCTGCCAGAGGCCCAGCATTCAAAACCATTATTAGCACATCATCAACACTCAATAAAGTCTGCTTCATGAGTGAATGACAATTAATAGGAAAACTGTTACTTCAAAACACTAGATAGAAATTTTACGAGACTCAGAATTCCCATCTTCAGTTTCCTTTCATTTATTTCAACAAAGCACCATATGGGGATACCTACACCACGAAGTTAGACACAGATCCACCTTTTCTACCAGGTTACGTTTTATCATCTTCTAAAACGACAGTCCATCAAAGTATGTACACACAAAGCCCAGAGTACTTTAGATAGTCTAAAACAGATCTTCCTCTGTTTATGAATATATATGTGTATACTTATAATCTTCAAAATGAGATAATGTAATAGTACTAAGTTGTCACATTCAGATAAAGAATACCACCATCTTTAAAAGCACCAGCAGGCGACAGGGTTTTTACTTTGTATATGTATGTTATTAAATGTCCCATATTTCTTAGCTACATTTTTAAAATTTGGAAATTAAGTATAATATTCTTAACATTGCTGAGTTTAATTTATAGTTCTTGAGCAGCTTTCCCACTTGCAATTCTATCTTGAGTGTAAGCACTGGCAGCACCACGCTTCTGTAGCTGGCCTTCTCGTTTCCAGCTCAAAAGGCAGCTGAAAGACCATCAGGGCGATTCTGAAATGAAATTCACTCTTTTTTAGTTTTTAACACAGTGAATTTACCTACTGCCCCTTTCTCAGGAGGCTAACTAACTTTAAAAAGCTGTTACAAGTATTAAGGAATATACTAATAGACACCACATATACAATAGTTTCTTAAGGTTTTCACTGTTGAACGTGGGGTTTCATCTCCTTCTCTGGCTTGCTCTCTCAGGTGTAGACAAATACTTACACCTTCCAGTCTTACACTAAAGGTCTTTCTTCCACCCTTACAACCAAGTAAGCCCGAGAAGCTGCAAGTTCAAGACTTTTCTTAAACCCATGAGAGCTTAGGTCAGAGGGCAACCAACTAGCCCCAAACTGAAGGTGACACAGGCTCTGTAGGCAGGTATAGGAGATACATCTGCTTACCTGGGCAGATGCTCCTAGACACTGGAAAGCAGCCTGAATTAAAAGTAGGCAAAAGACCTGAACTGACAGCTCACCAAAGAAGCTATACAGTGGCAAGTAAGCATATGAAAAGAAGTCCAACATCATGTCATCAAGGAACTGCAAATTAAAATGAAAAGCACTGCTACATATATTTTAGAATGGCCAAAATCCAAACACTGACAACAGCAAATACTGGCAAGGATGTGGAGCAACAGGAACTCTCATTCATTGCTGGTGGGAATGCAAAATGGTACAGCAAGTCTGCAAGACAGTGGCAGTTTCATAGAAAACTAAATATACTCTCATACAAACCAGCAATTGTGTCCCCTGGTATTTACCCAAATGAACTGAAAATTTATGTCCATGTAAACCCCTGCACACAGATGTATATTACAGCTTTATTCCTAATTGCCAAAATTTGGAAGCAACCAAGATGTCCTTCTGTGAATGTTAATAATCAGTTAACAAATATCTGTTAATAAACATCCAGAACATGAAATATCATCAGCTCCGAAAAGGAAACGAGCTATCAGGACATGATGAGGCAAAAAGATAAGACGCTGAGAGATGAACTCCCCAGGTCAGTAGGTGCCCAACATGCTGCTGGAGACGAGTGGAGAACTAACTCCAGAGAACGAAGAGACGGAGCCAGAGCACAAACAGCACCCAGTGTGGATGGGACTGGTGATAGAAGCAAGGTCCGATGCTGTAAAGAGCAGTGTTGCATAGGAACCTGGAATGTTAGGTCCATGAATCAAGGCAAACTGGAAGTGGTCAAGATGGCAAGAGTAAACGTCAACATTTTAGAAATCAGCAAACTAAAATGGACTGGAATGGGTGTATTTAACTCAGATGACCATCCTATCTACTACTGTGGGCAAGAATCCCTCAGAAGAAACACAGTAGCCATCACAGACAACAAAAGTGTCAAAAATGCAGTACTTGGAGGTAGTTTCAAAAATGACAGAATGATCTCTATTCATTTCCAAGGCAAACCATTCAATATCACAGTAATCCAAGTCTATGCCCCGACCAGTAACACTGAAGAAGCTCAAGTTGAATGGTTCTATGAAGACCTACAAGACCTTTTAGAACTAACACCCCAAAAAGATGTCCCTTTAATTAGAGGGGACTGGAATACAAAAGCAGGAAGTCAAGAAACACCTGGAGTAAAAGGCAAATTTGGCCTTGGAGTACAGAATGAAGCAGGGCAAATGGTAATAGAGTTTTGCCAAGAGAACGCACTGGTCACAGCAAACACCCTCTTCCAACAACACAAGAGAAGACTCTACACATGGACATCACCAGATGGTCAACACTGAAATCAGATTGATTGTATTCTTTGCAGCCAAAGATGGAGAAGCTCTATACAGCCAGCAAAAACAAGATCGGGAGCTAAATGTGGCTCAGATCATGAGCTCCTTATTGCCAAATTCAGAATTAAATTAAAGAAAGTAGGGGAAACCACTAGACCATTCAAGTATGACCTAAATCAAATCCCTTACAATTATACAGGGGAAGTGACAAATAGATTTAAGGGGCTACATCTGACAGACAGAGTGCCTGATGAACTATGGACGAAGGTTTGTACAGTAGACAGGGATCAAGACCATCCCCATGGAAAAGAAATGCAAAAAAGCAAAATGGCTGTCTCAGGAGGCCTTACAAATAGCTGGGGAAGGAAGAGAAGTGAAAAGCAAAGGAGAAAAGGAAAGATATACCCATTTGAATGCAGAGTTCCAAAGAATAGCAAGGAGAGATAAGAGAGCCTTCTTCAGTGATCAGTGCAAAGAAATAGAGGAAAACAATAGAATGGGAAAGACTAGAGATCTCTTCAAGAAAATTAGAGATACCAAGGGAACATTTCATGGAAAGATGGGCTCAATAAAGGACAGAAATGGTATGGACTTAACAGAAGCAGAAGATATTAAGAAGAGGTGGCAAGAATACACAGAACTGTACAAAAAAGACCTTCATGACCCAGATCATCACAATGGTGTGATCACTCACCTAGAGCCAGACATCCTGGAATGTGAAGTCAAGTGGGTCTTAGGAAGCATCACTACGAACAAAGCTAGTGGAGGTGATAGAATTCCAGTTGAGCTATTTCAAATCCTAAAAGATGATGCTGTGAAAGTGCTGCACTCAATATGCCAGCAATTTTGGAAAACTCAGCAGTGGCCACAGGACTGGCAAAGGTCAGTTTTCATTCCAATCCCTAAGAAAGGCAATGCCAAAGAATGCTCAAACTACTGCAAAACTGCACTCATCTCACACCCTAGTAAAGTAATGCTCAAAATTCTCCAAGCCAGGCTTCAGCAATACTTGAACTGAGAACTTCCAGATGTTCAAGCTGGTTTTAGAAAAGGCAGAGGAACCAGAGATCAAATTGACCACATCTGCTGGATCATCAAAAAAGCAAAAGAGTTCCAGAAAAACATCTATTTCTCCTTTATTGATTATACCAAAGCCTTTGACTGTGTGGATCACAATAAACTGTGGATAATTCTGAGAGATGGAATACCAGACCACCTGACCTGCCTCTTGAGAAACCTATATGCAGGTCATGAAGCAACAGTTAGAACTGGACATGGAACAACAGACTGGTTCCAAATAGGAAAAGGAGTACATACATTGTCACCCTGCTTATTTAACTTATATGCAGAGTACATCATGAGAAACGCTGGGCTGGAGGAAGCACAAGCTGGAATCAACATTGCCGGGAGAAATATCAATAACCTCAGATATGCAGATGACACCACCCTTATGGCAGAATGTGAAGAACTGAAGTGCCTCTTCATGAAAGTGAAAGAGGAGAATGAAAAAGTTGACTTAAAGCTCAACATTCAGAAAAGTAAGATCATGGCATCCGGTCCCATCACTTCATGGCAAATAGATGGGGAAACAGTGAGAGACTTTTATGTTTTGGAGGGCTCCAAAATCACTGCAGATGGTGACTGCAACCTTGAAATTAAAAGACTCTTACTCATTGGAAGAAAAGCTATGACCAACCTAGATAGCATATTAAAATGCAGAGACATTACTTTGCCAAGAAAGGTCCATCTAGTCAAGCCTATGGTTTTTCCAGGAGTCAAGTATGGATGTGAGAGTTGGACTATAAAGAAAGCTGAGTGCTGAAGAACTGATGCTTTTGAACTGTGGTGTTGGAGAAGACTATTGAGAGTCCCTTTGGCTGCAAGGAGATCCAACTAGTCCATCCTAAAGGAGATCAGTCCTGGGTGTTCATTGGAAGGACTGATGTTGAAGCTGAAACTCCAATACTTTGGCCACCTGATGCAGGAATGTGACTCTTTGGAAAAGACCCTGATGCTGGGAAAGACTGACGGCGGGAGGAGAAGGGGACGAAAGAGGATAAGATGGTTGGATGGCATCACCGACTTGATGGACGTGGGTTTGGGTGGACTCCGAGAGTTGGTAATGGACAGGGAGGCCTGGCGTGCTGCGATTGATGGGGTTGCAAAGAGTCGGACACAACTGAGCGACTGAACTGAACTGAATCTAAAAATTTATTAGAGTGAAAAAAGTCAATATGATTTCTATCAAACATTCTGGAAATGGCAAAACTGGAAAAAGAACGCTCACAGGGTGGCAAAGTTCAGGGAGGCAGTGATGAGTAGACAGAGCACAGAGGATTTTTAGAGCAGTGAAATATCGTGTAGTTTTACCATATAGAACTATACTGTAATGGTATATACATGTCATTATACATTTCTTAAAACCAACTGGATATACAATACCAAGAGTGAACCCTAATGTCAACTATGGACTTTAGATGATAATGATATGTCAATGCAGATTCATCAATTATAACAAACACACCACTGTGATGCAGGATGTTCATAGTGGAGGAGACTGTGTGTGTGGAGGTATGGGGATAAACAGAAACTCTCTGCACTTTCCACATAAGAAGAAAGCAGTGAACCTAAAAATGCTCTAAAAAATGAAGTTTACAAGTTAAAAAAAAAAAGTATGGTATTTGCAGAATACCATAATGACACATTAAATCTAAAAACAAACCACTGTAAATATAGGAAGCTGATTTTTCGCAGTGTTGCAAAGATAATTGAGAAAGAAAGTTTTTTCCAACCTAAAAAATTATACACAGTATTACTAGATTACCTATTTTGAATTCTGAAGTCTAAGATCTTACTACTAGGCTTTTCTCGCGATCCCATGGCTAAGCATCCTCCTGCCAATGCAGGGGACACCAGTCTGAGCCCTGGTCCAAGAAGATCCCACATGCCACAAGGCAACGAGGCCTGTGCACCACAACGACTGGGCCCGTGCTCTAGAGCCCTCAGGCCACAAGGACTGAAGCCCACTCACCCTAGAGCCTCTGCTCCACAACGGAAGCCACCACAAAGAGAAGCTGAAACACTGCAACCAGGAGCAGCCCCCACTCGCTGCAAAGAGAGAAAGCCCCCATGCAACAACGAAGACCCAACATAGCCAAATCTCTAAAAAATTAAATAAATAAAATTTTAGTACTACCTGGTGAAATCTGTCATCAAAATATTATACATTTTAAGTTTACCAAGAAGGTTAATCCTATATACCTAGCACCTTTCCAAAATCATCTGGAAGTACAATACCGACATACCAGCCTGTCATTTTATTAATGAAATATTAAATTCTTTCAAAAGGCTATGCTTTAAAATAAACGCTTTAAAAACATGAGAAATAGAAAAACTAAATCACTAATAATTCTTACTTAATATATCTTGTCTTAGGAAAACAGACCCAGGTTCTTTTCTTTTTCTCCAGTTTCATTAAGATATATACTTGACATACTACATTTTTAAGTTTAAGGACTATAACACATGTATGTACATACTGCAAAATGTTACCACAGTAAGATTAGTTAACACCCATTATCTCACAGTTATAATGTTTTTTGCTTATGATGAGAACTTTAAGATCTATTCTCCTAGCATCTTTCAAATATACATTATTGCCAACTATAGTCACCCTGCTGCACGTACACTCCCAGGACCTATTTATCTTATAACTGGAAGTCTGTACCTTCTGACCACTTTCATCTAATGCCCCCAACTTCTAACCCCTGCTTCTGGGAACTACAAATCTAATCATTTGTATTTCAATGAGTTTGGTTTTTAGATTCTGAATATAAGTGAAAACATACAATATTTGTCTTCCTATGTCTGAGTTATTTCATTCGGCATAATGCCTCATGATCCATTCATGTTGCCACAAATGTTTCTTATGGCTGAATTGTGTGTGTGTGTGTGTGTGTGTGTGTGTGTGTGACAACTTCTTTATCCATTTATCTAAAGCGATGCACACTTAGGTTGTTTCCCTATCTCCTTTTAGAAATGAAATTACCCTCCAATAAATCATGTGAAAATGTGGAATAGGGTATAACTGATACCTCAAACCAGTCAGGGATCACATATTATATAGTTATTAAAAAATCTAACGAGTATAATTGATAAATTAAATCAGGGCAGGACTTCAGCCAAAATATAGGGTGAAATTTCTCTCTAGACATTGACCAGGATATTGTTGGGACTTCATGAACTGTTTCTCCATTAACTAAAATACAGCAGGGAATTATGAAATATTAAAAGAAGAAGAAAAAAGGAAAATACCAGAGTCAAAAATAAAATAAACATTTCAAAGTATCAGAAACAGAAAAGAAGCAAAATGCTATAAGCCTAAATGAGCCTAAAACTTCATTCAGCCTGTCAAACAAGTCTGCAATGGCAGCCCGGAGATTAGATGGTGGAAGTGAAAACTGTGACAAGTTCTGCTGCCTCTACTAATAGAACTCAGACTGTTTGAAACTAGGGGCTGGAAGAGGGGCTCTCCCTATGAATAATGAAAGAAGGAAACAAAAAGCACAGACTACCGCCTAGGGCTACGGCTTTTAAGAAGCAGCAGGGAGGGCAAAAAATCAGCCTCCATGGAGACAGGAACTGAACCTAAAAAGATCATGGGTCAGTGGCTAAATCTACAAAATCACTTGTACGGACTTGGAGTAGGAGCTTCATATCTCAATTATTGACCATCATCCTAGACTGTACTGATGGTAGGGAGTCGTGGGGGCGATCAGCAATTAGAGCAAGAACAGAGGTAGAAATGGTGATTCAAAAAGGAGAGTGAAAAAATTATGAAATTCTTAGCGCTTTGAAAGAAAGCAGCAAATGGAACAATCAGAATATGGGTTCATGTCCAAATGAAAGTAACTTATAAAACTGCCAAAGAATTTAAAGAAAACCAATCTGTGATGTTCAGACAAATAAAAGATTATTTTACTTATTTTAAAAAGAAGTTACTTAACAAGCAAAGGCACAAATCAAGTAAAACGGGAGAGAACCAGAGAAATTTTCCTCATAGGGACTTTCACTGCCAGATAAAATGCAGTAGGTGGCAGCAGCCCAAAATTCCCACTGCAACAGCTAGAAAATAATGTTATCCATTACAAAATTTACATTTTTAAAGACATGAGAAGGTTGTTGAAGCAAGACAGCAAAATGAATTAGAACTCCAGAGGACAGGAATTCATCCAAAAGGAACAAAACAAAAAGAAACCACCTGCTGATTTCTTCTAAGGGGTCATTTGCTGATTTGAGGCATGTAGTGATTTTAGGTATGGATTAAGAATCAGACTTGGGCTACTGCCAAAGAAATAAAATCACCCCAACTTTTACAGGTCAGACATTTCTCTTTCAGAGAGCAGAGTTAAATCTGAAGTGTCCCTAACAACAGGCTGATTTTCTCCAAGGTATCTCTGCTAAATTCTGGGTTGTACTTTAAAAGTTGGGGAACTAGGATGACTGTGTCTAAAAGTCCCCCACAGTCTGTATGCTAAAGACAAAATTCTATCAAAGGGAGGAAACTTGCTTTAAACACAAAAGCCACCCTCTTCAAGACATTTGTTAGAATTTGAAGGTATAAAGAGCAGGAAGTCAAAAAACTAAATGAATACTTCTTCGAGAAGAAGTGAATTATCAACAGTCCTTTTGGAGCTCTCAATCAGAAGCTGAGAAGGTCCACACCAAAATGAAAGAAAGAAACTAGCAGTCTCAGTAAGACTTCAAAGGAGCCCCAGCCCAGCTCAAGCTCTACTTAGAGCAGCTCCTCACTCTCTCTGCCCAAATGAGAAAAAAGAAAACCTCCTCCAATGAAAGATATTGTCTGGAACTCGACAGCATTTGACACACTGTCTGACATACAATCAAAAATTATCAGACAGAAAGAGGGCAGAAATATGTGACTGGTAATTTAGAGGGAAAAGAAACAATAAATACAGATTCCAATCTAGATACTATTGTTAGCATAGACTAAACTAACCATAATTAAAATGTTAAAGAAAACAGATTGGGGAAAAAATGGATAAAAGATGAAGAATTTCAGCCAAAAAAACTCAGAATCTATAAAAACAAAGAATTAAAATTCCACTTTAGAACTAAAAAACTATGTATTTGATGTTAGAAATTCTTTGGGTATATTCAACACCATCCTGATAACAATGGAAGATGAGATTAACAAATTCAAAATAAAGGCCAAAAGAAAATACCCAAACATGAGAAAAGAAGGCTAGAACAGAGTAGTGTGGAAAATACATGACGAATGCATTCGAAAGATACAACTTACACACAATTGTGGTCTGCAAAGAAAAAGAATCAGCTCGAAGTAAACAGATGAAACTTTTCTAAAACTAATGAAAAAAATTAATCCACAGATTTAGGAAACACAGTAAATCCAAAAACAGGAAAACTACCAAGAAACCACACTTACACAAGACAAAGTCAAACTACCAAAAAACAAAGAAAAAACCACAAATACAGGAAATCTTAAAAGGAAACCAAAACAAAGAGAGAGAAGGCATTATCAAAGGAGCAAAAACATGTCTTCAAGAAACCTTCCAACAGAAATGAAGATGTATAAGACATGCCAAAGGTATTTTTAAAATGCTGAAGGAAATGCGCCCATGTGCGTGCACACACACATACACACACACAACACACACACCTTCTACACCTCTAACTCTGTACCGATTGGAAATATATTTCAAAAGTGAAAGTGATTAGAGAATAACAATGAGTGGACTGCACAAGACTGCTTTGTGACAATGTCAATATATAAAAATCACTTGAATCCCTACATGCTAACGTTTTAAAAAACACATAAAATAGTATTTACAAATAATATAATTTATAATAGTATCAAAAAAAAATCAAATACTTGAAAAATCCAATCCAAGATGTACTGGCCTATATAGTGGAAACTATAATACACTGCTGAGGAAAACTGGAAAAAAAAAAAAAAAAGAAAAAAACAATCTAAATAAGTTGAGATGTACCATATCCATGGATTAGGGGGTTCACCATTGCAAACAGGTCAATTTCCACAAATTAATCTAAAATTCAATGCAATCCTAATAAAAATCTCAGTCAGAATATTTGTGCACTCAATCTCTCATGTGGCCCTCACCATACCCTCAAAAGAGAGTGAGAGTGAAAAAACAAATACTGTGTTATGTGTTAGTGTTTTTTTTTTTTAATTGACCTTGCAGGGTCCTACACCACACTTGGAGAAGCACTAAACCATCCATGCCCCACTTGCCTAGAGGACTATTTTACACTTTCCTCTTCTCAAAGTCCATTCCCAACTACTGACCTTGCTTCTTAGATAAAAAATTATTTAAACACTTCTCACTACCTCCACCACTTCACCAAAGTCCAAGTACTGTCTCTCAACCTTAACTGCTGCACTAGCCACAAACTGGTTTCCTTGCTGGCATGTTTACCACCCCAGTTCTTAGCACAGTAGCTAGCGTGACCCTTTAAAACCGTACGTCATATGATGCTTTACTACTCTGTTTCAAAGACTTAATGTCTTCTCATCTCCTCAAAGTAAAAGTGAATACCCTTATCATGGCCTCCAAGTCCATATATTCTGTCCTAACTACATCTCTACTTGTCTCTTAGTTTCCCTTTGTTTTTCTTGGATAATTCTAAGCCAGTTCCCACCACAGGACTCTGCACTTGGAATTTCCTCAGTCTGAATACTTCCTACAGAATATTCTAACTTTCCCTATATAAATAGCAACTCTTTGGCCCCCAACCTACTCAGCACATCACTCCTATCATCCTTACTCTGTTTTGATTTTTCACATACCACCTATTATCTAGTGATATGCTATATATTATACACGGTCTTCTTAACTTTTCACTTTTCTACCAACTACCCACCCCAACCAACCCTCAAAATATAAACTCAATAAATACAAATGATACTTGCAACATTTTAACTAATATAACCCAGTATTAAGAACGCACCTGGTACATTCCTGCTATCTAATACATATTTGATAAAACAACAAAAGAATGACTAAACCAAAGTTGAATAGAGAACTCAGAAATACACGCATGTGTGTTTATGTCTATGTGATCTGACTGCAGTAGTATTAAAATCAACAGTGAAAGATGAGCTGTTCAACAAGTACTACTAGAGCAATCAAGTAGAAAGTGAGTTTTTAAATTTTAAGACCCCAAAAGGCCAAACTATAAAGGAAATCATAAAAAGACTGATATTATATTCATTTTGTACATTTCAAAACAAAAATTGCACAAGCAGAATGACAAGGCACAGGATCAAGGATATTTAAAATAATAAGATACCATTTCACATTCACCTTCTAAAACAGAAAGAACTCTGACAATACGGCAAGTGTTGGAGATCTAGTAGAGTAATGGAAACTCAAATTACAGACTCTCAGAAGAGTATAAACTGAAGAAATTTTAAAGAGTAGTTGGTACTGTCTCCGAATTGAAGATGGATATACACACCTTAAGATCCAAAATTTCAGTTAAAACTTGAGTATTTAATTCAACTTGGAATCACCCTTCATTTCTTTATTCTTAATATATGCACACTAGATATCCGAGAATGTTCTTAACTGTTTTGTAAAGTTAAAAAGTTGAATACATCTTAAATGAGTATCAACATGACAATAAATGAATTATAGTATAAAGAATGAAATTATATACTGGATAGTGGGTTTGCCAGGTGGTGCTAGTGGTAAAGAACCTGCCTGCCAACTCAGGAGACCTGAAAGACACAGGTTCGACCCCTGGGGGGGAAAGATGCCCTGCAGGAGGGCACAGCAGCCCACTCCAGTGTTCTCGCCTGGAGAGTCGCATGGACAGAGGAGCCTGCTGGGCTATGAAGAGCCGGACAAGACTGAAGTGACGGGGCACGCATGCATGCACACTGTATAGTAAGTGAACCATGTAGATCCACATGCAACAACACGGCTAAACAAACAAACAACAATATTACAAAGAAAATACTGCAGGATAGTACTAGCAACACAGTACTATTTATACAGAACAATGTTTTTCAAAGTGTACTATGGGATCCCTAGAAGTCCCTAATCAGGGTTACAATAAAACTAAGATGTTATCTGCCTTTTTCACTCTTGTTCTTTCTCAAGGATAAATGGACTTTTCCAGAGTCTGCATGCAGAAACGTAAGCATGATAGTCCAGCTATCTTTTATTAAGACTAATATTAAAAAGATTTGCAAAACAATGTAAAACAATGCTGCTATGTGTTTTTTTTCCCTTTTGTCTTGGGCAATTCAGGTATTCTTTCATTAAAATATTATGTTAATGTATAAGATTTATTACTATTAAATATGTTAATATATATTAAGTATTAGTTTAAATTTCAAATAAACAAATATTGATACCCAGACATAACCCACATAAACAAATTCTTTGTGGTACTCAATAATTTTTAAGGGTATAAAGGGGACCTAGAATAAAAAAGTTTGAGAATTGCTGATGTGGAATTAAAAATGTACAGAACTAAAGCATGTAACAAGTATGTATAAATACATATGTATCTCCCCATGTATATAAACTAGTCAAACTACATATGCATAACAAGTAAATTCACAGATGGGACACCTAGGGGGTCACCTAGATCAGAATTAGAATGGGATACCTTGGTGGCTTCAAATGTGGATTTTTTTTTTTAAAGAAACAGAAAACTCAGATTTAGAGTAAATGTGGCAAAATGAGTAGGTGCATCCATGTTTGTCTTTCTAGTTTATTAATTTTCCTGTATAACTGAAGCTTTGGGGATGGAAGAAATCTATCATTCCGTCTATAATTTATTTTCTACAATTTCTTCCCCTTTAGTGCCATTATTGTTTACCTTACAATTCCTGTGAAGTCCACCATTTTGCAAGTTGCTTCTCTCTCTAAGGTAGCAACTTAACAAACATATTAACTGAGATTTAAACTGCAAAGGTTTTTTCTCCTTTCTAAGTGAATATGAATTTTAAATGATAATGTCTGAAAGAATGATAAGAGTTTCAAGATGAAACTATGGATTTGTAGAAGAGAGGCAAGAGGTGACATGTGACTCACATACATAACATAAATCTGATGTTGTTAGTAAGTTTCCATTTGATAAAAATTAATTTCAACATGAATTGTAAGACACTAATAAAGTCATCAAAATGCTGATTTTAAATACTTTTCATCTACAATTATTTTATCTATATGTATAGATTATTCCACAGGAAAACAGAGTATTTCCAAGCTGAATATGTTTAGAGAAAATTATCAATGTGACAAAATTATTAATGCAAGAAGTAATGAGTCTCTGCTATATTCTAAGCCCTAGAGATATAAAGGCACAAGACAGACAAGTACTTTGCCTATTCCAGAGGCTAGCTAGAAAGTCAAAGTATGCACAAAATAATTCCCAGTCATGACAGACACTGAAAATTAAGACAAAAAGAAAGCAAAGTGGGATGATGCGATTTAAGAAAATGATTGCCTAGGGAGACTCAATGGACAAAGGCAGCTCTCCAAGGAAGAAACATTAAAGCTGGTACACCTAAGTGATATCAGAGCAGGGAGCTGTACAGATACCTGTTGGCCAGAACGTGACCTATTATAGAACAATAATAAGGACAACGGCGATGAGGAATAAGGAACAAGGCTGAGAACAGTACAGGTCAAAGTCAATGGCTAGGCAAGGGCCAGACCATGTAAAGCTTAGAATTTATTATGAAGGTGATGAGAAGCTATCTGCAGGTTTTAAGTAGAGAAGTAACAAGATCTGATACCCTTAACTAATCTGTGAAGATAAAAGGGATAACAACAGCAACAAGAACCCAGTTAGGGCATCACTGCAAGGGATATGGGAGTAGCAGCAATGGAGATGAAGGAAAATTGAGGTATTTATC
Organism: Odocoileus virginianus; assembly: GCF_023699985.2. Lineage (NCBI taxonomy): Eukaryota > Metazoa > Chordata > Mammalia > Artiodactyla > Cervidae > Odocoileus > Odocoileus virginianus. Next base: position 30,823,630 of record NC_069685.1, on the reverse strand, counting down.
TTGGAAAGAGAACAAAAGTAGCTGACAGAATCAGGGAAGGGGAGGAGTGAAACAGGGGGATCAATGAGGACTCTCAGATTTTTTATGAAAATTAATGATTTCCTATTTGAAATATCATTTCCTTAATTTTTGGATTGTTAGTTTTTTCCACAAGACTGGTATACCACAACCACCTCAAAACTCAGGAGCTTAAAATAACAATCATTTATACTTTGTCCTGTGTCTGTGCATTTGTTGTATTCCAGACTTAAGAGTCAAGCTTTGAGTTGGGTCAGGATTGCACCACATCCCCCTCATCCTCTTGGGACCAACTACCTGGCCAGAACATATCCTTCTCAAAGTGATGAGCCTCAAAGAGGAGAAGCCCAGTCACTCGTGTGCCTGCCGAGTCTCTGTCTGGATCACGTCTACTAACATCCCCCATATCACATGGCTGAGCCAAAATCAAAAGGCAGAGGACACTTCTCTAGTAGAAGCACTTCAATATCATGTGGAAAAGACCAAGGATACATAGAGAGAAAAACAAAAGCAAATAATTCAATCCACAGCAGTATCTACATATTCACTTCTGGAGTCACAACTGTAAAAAGATTACAAGTTCTTGAAACATTTCAAATCGTTTTTCAAAATAACTACAAATAAGATATAATTAACTCTTATTTTCATTAAGTAATTACATGAACGTTTTCAAATTCTACATTATTATCAAAGATTATTTAGCTACACTGGGCTTCCTGGGTGCCACCTGTGGTAAAGAATCCGCCTGCCAATGCAGGAGACTGAGAGAAGTGGGTTCCACCCTTGGGTCAGGAGATCCCTGGAAATGGCAACCCACTCCTGGATTCTTGCCTGGAGAATCCAGTGACAGAGGAGCCTGGTGGGCTACAGTCCATGGGTTCGCAGAGTTAGACACGACTAAGCATCTGAGCACAGCACTGAGTTACAATACAGGTGTTGTAGAAGAGAAAATGATAATAGGGATATTTCTGAAATTAAGATAACATGAAAGAGAAGCTGGTTTGAAATTTAAAACAATTATATATAGTATAGTCAAAGACAGAACTTTCCCGGTGGCTCAGACACTAAAGAATCTGCCTGCAATGCAGGAGACCAGGGTTTGATCCCTGAGTGGGGAAGATCCCCTGGAGAAGGAAATGGCAACCTATTCTAGCATCCTTGCCTGGGAAATGCCATTGACAGGAGCCTGGTGGGCCACAGTCCATGGGGTTGTAAACAGTCAGACACAACTGAGAGACTAACACACTAACACAAAGAAAGCACTAAAACAACTAGAGAATAAAGACAGGCAGCCAATCAGAATACACTTCAAAGGTTTTTTTAAGGCAAGAAGAGTGTTTACTTATTTTACTTTATAAAATCAAATCATTTCATTGTATAGAAACCATTTAAGCAAAATTGCTAAAAACAAAGTTAAAACTAAAAAAATCTGCAACATATAACAAACAAAGGTCCATATTCTTTCTAAGTATATTAAGGTTCTTACTAAACAATAAGAAAAATGAGAATATTCTTACTCATATCTCTTATCAACTTTAACATTGTCATAAGCTTAAAAATATTTCCTGAAAGAATAAATGCGCTTAATGTGTTCTGGTGAAGTCTGGAAACATAATACATACTTTAGATGGAACAGAACCAAATTGTAAAGAACTTTTAAAGTCAAGTAGACAAATTTAAATTTGTTGTTTACATTATCACAGGCTCAGAGGAATGACCTAAAGAAAGCACTGTTTTACTTTGGCTAATTGGCCATTACCAAAAGGAATCACAATATAGAGATGCTAAGGTTAAGTAGAGCACCGAGGAGGTGATGAACAAAAATTCTAGATTAGGATAAAAGAATTCAAGAACCATTCCAAGACAAAGATGAGATACCATGGAATAGAAAAAGATAACAGAAAAAAGTCAAAAGAAAACTCTAGTATCTACACTGAGCAGTGCTTCTCAAACTTCAATGCGCACAGAATTCACTTAGAAATCTTTTTTAAAGGCAGATTCACTTCAGTAATTTAAGATTCTGCTTTAATAATAACCTCCCAGGATATGCCAATATTGTTGATCTCAAAATCATACTTTTAAATAGAAAGGGTTTAGAAAATAAGAGTAATTATGGAGCAACTTAGATAACAATCAAGCCTTATATTGTATGTTTTCTTACTGGCCTGTGTCCCTCCTTCTTAGCACTTAGCAAAGCTGCATTTTTTAATTTTTGTGATTATTTGTGCAATGTATTTCTCCCCACTTCTCAGTGTCCTGTTTGGTTCACCACTTCAGTCCTGTTATCTGCATATTAGCACACATCTGGCACACAGCAGGTGCTGATGTTTTGTTTAAGAAATAAATCAGTGTCAATGAATAGAAATGCTAAAAAAGAGATAATGGGTTGAACAGAGGTAAGTCGGTGAGGGACACTCCAGTGAAAAGATATATGTTTATCAGAATGAAGAGAAAGGTTGTTGATGTAGACTGGATTGCTATCATGTTAGACATAAGCATTGGTAGCCATGTAAGTACATTATTGAAGGAGTGTTCAAACAAATGGAGATGACCTAAAGGGGCTTTGTTGAACAAACAGCCAGAGAGAACCCAGAGAAAGCACCATCAAAGAATATAGTCAGACAGAGGATTCTGAATAGAAGAAAGCACTAATAATGAAAAAAATTACTAACATACATCATCTAAGGCTAAAGATAGATTAAAAGTGGATTCAGAAGCTCTTAGGTTTAAACATCTTTCTGTAAATATGTAGATATCATAGTAGTTAAGAGCACTTATCTTAAGTAGTCTTAGATATACAAAACAGATAGTGGAAAGGAACTATTTTGTCCTGAAAATACCCCACAACTGAGGGTAAGAAGGAAGAACACACCCCAGTCCCATTCTGTCCTTTGCCCCTTTGTTTAGTCTGCCAAAAATACCTGGAGTCAGTTGAGACAGAAGATAGACATCTGGCCATGTAAAACTATCTGAACCAATGCCAGTCATACATGCTAGAGAGCAGACATCAGGTTAATAAATTAATAATCACTATATCAGCCTGGTCTGCATATAACACTCACCTAAATGATGTAACATTTCAATTTCCTTTCTTATGCGAGAGCTTCAGCTGTCCTTCAATCAGGTTCAAACATATTCTAGATAGGTAAGTAGCAGTATTCACTCACTCAAACGATACTCATAACAACACTTACGATATGCAAAATGCTGTTCAAAGTGCTGTCATAAACATAAAATATTAATCAGTCACGAATAATGTTATGAAGAAACATATGCCTAATAGAGGAGATAACAAAACATGTATGCATAAGTAATTACAAAAGATAGTTAAGAATCTGAAGAGCTATGAGGGAAGAAGTATAAAATGTTTAAGGAGACAGAAAGATTAGAAAGAAAATTCCACTATTCAAGGATTCCTATTCAACATAAGGAACAAATGTCAGAGTCCAGTCTTCTAGCTCCCAATCTTTTTCTAACAAGCCATTGTTACCTTTCACCACTTTTCATAAAATTTTTGTGCTACACTCTCAAAGTTTAGAGTTGTTCATCCTTAATTCTTCATCACAACTTTATTCCCTTTATACTTAATTTGAGGTTACCACTGAAGATGTTTAATAATTCCTATCAACTTTACCTGTAGCTCAGATGGTAAAGAATTTGCCTATGATGCAGAAGACCCGGATTTGACCCTCGGGGTCGGGAAGATCCCCTGGAGAAGGGAATGGCAACCCACTCCAGTATTCTTGCCTGGAGAATCACATGGACAAAGGAGCCTGGCAGGCTACAGTCCATGGGGTCGCAAAGAGTTGGACATGACTGAGCGACTAACACTACTACTACTGTCAACATCACAAAGAACAAAATCTTTTTACCCAACTTGGAAAATTGACATCACACAGAAAGTTCACATCTGGCCTTGCAGATTGTTAACCAGAAATAATAATATCTACTAGGAACAAAGCTTTGTACTTCCACTCCACATCCATCTCTCTCTCCAAAAAGACCCTAGCCTTGGGGATGGGGGGTGGTTGAAAAAATAACTATCTTTCATTGTGCTTCTGAACCAATCACAGGATCTAAAACCACTAACCCCTCCCTCATTCCTTAACTTGATCCTTTGGTCAAAAACAACTGGAATTTGTTTTACAGTTACAGGACTACTAGGAAACTATCTCTACCGCTAACTCTAGAAAAGTCAATTCAACACAAAATGCAAAGTTTTCCCGTATAAGCCTGAAACGGGAACAAGTAAAAATGTGATGGTTGTCATCTTAGTTCCATCAATAGAAACAGAAGAAATATATATATATTCTAAGTGTAGTAACAACAGCTTTGCATTTTAACCCGTGAAGAAAGAAAAATGGAAAAGAACAAAAATAAGAAATTAATGTGTCTTCATCATTCCTTTTAATGGATGATCCAGTTCCATCAGTGTTAAAACGTGTGTGTGCTGCATCTACACAATAGCAAGTATTTACCCAAAGTATTATTTTTTTATAGAAATAAGATAAATGTTAGCATTAAGAACTTAAAACTCCATGAAGACAGTGTATTTTGTCTGTTCTATTCACTAATTTATCTATAGCTGAATTCTACCTAACACAGACAGTTCTCAATAAATATCTATAGCTGAACTGTGCTTAAAACATAAAAAGCTCTCAATAAACATTTGCTGTAAGAATGAATGAATGGATATCAGAAGAAATTTCTTGACAACTAAATCTCAGAATCAAGAGTATATTCTACTATGTCAGAAAAAAAAAGAAAGTAGCAATATTTAACTAAACATGAAGTTATTTTCAGTCTTTTTTAATCACGAAAAGAACGCGATCTCAAAAAACTGGTAACTAACAAGTTACTACTTAAGCTATGTGACTCCATGTAAGAAGTTAGTTTGCAGCACTGCATATTATATCCTGTATCATTAAGGGTAAAAAAACAAGGATAAAAAATTAGGAAGTAAAACTGAAGAAAAGTAGATAAAAAAAGCATCAGTTACTGAACCACTCTGAAATTTCCCCAATTTTATGGATCTGTGAAGAACTATATCAAATTACCATTACTATTAAATTATTTCACACATAAATATATGAAGTCACCAGTATTGATTAGCAAGTGTTAGATGTTAAGAAAGTAACAATACACAATCTGGTTTGGGAGATTGTTTTTGTTAAAAATGAAAAAAATAATTACTTTTCTTTGTATTTTACCTCCCATCATGTTATGATTAACTACATCCATCTCTGTCTCCCTCAAAATATTGTTTAACTCTTTGAAAATAATGACTTTTTGTTCCATTGTCTACTTGCTGAATTACATCTATCCCTGCCGAAATAAAATATATGCCTATTAAAATTCTCTAAAGGATTTATTTAACAAGTCAATCAAACACCAGTAAAAGCCACAATAAAATCTTAACTATTTGTCCAAAAGCAGAGGCCTAGATCATCTAATGCCATAGACTATGTAAAACTATCTTTTAAACTGTTAAGTATGTCTGCATTTGACGATGTTTATATTACTGCTTCACAGTCTCAAAAAAACATGTAGCTCTATGAATTATCAAAAACAGCTTTTCCAATACCAAGGGGTTACCTAGTTTATTTAAAGACTCAATCATCATTGAGCACGCTGTCTCAGTCATGTCTGACTCTTTGCAACCGCATGGACTGCAGCCTGCCAAGCTCCTCTGTCCATGGGACTCTCCAGGCAACAATACTGGGGTAGGTTGCCATTTCCTCCTTCATTTCCTCCTCCCCCTCCTGGCCCAGGGATCGAACCTGTGTCTCTGGTGTTTCCTGCAATGGCAGGCAGATTCTTTACCACTGAGCCACTTGGAAGCCCACTGATTCATTACTTAAGTGAAAAAGAAAGTGACCCAAGTTTTTGAAAGACCCAGTAGAAAACTATAAGAGTACCAGAATGGTACAAGTAGAAATACTAGACTCTCCCTCCCCAAGTACAGAATGATTAGATCCTTCTGTCCATCAGAAAATCAATATTGATGTGGTTTTTACACACAGCTGTATCTGCTTCTTATTCACCTTCAATTAGTAACTAAAATTCACCCGGGAGGGAAAAATATAGAAAAATGATCTGAGTAGAAGGATCTTTTTAAAGAAAATCTCTGCTACTATAGAGAAAGATTTGCTCGTGATCAGAATATATCAAAAATATACAGTTATCAGACTTGATTTTAAATATTTTAAAATATTAAAAATTTACATAACTAATTTCAATCAAACTACATAATTACATACTTTAGACTAAGTTCAACTTAGACTAAGCTTTTCAAAACATTTTCTAAGATTTCAATAAATCCACAATTCATGAAATTACTTATCGGAAACGAAAATTCAGCTCTTCAACGAGTGACAGCACCTCCAGAAAAAGTAGTAAGTCAAGAGGAAAAGATTCGTTTATGCACACTTACATCTCTTAAAAAGTAGAGTTTAATATTCAGGTTTGCATTATTGATTATTCCATATTGAACACTGTCCATCAAGCTTGGCATCTCAAATTTGTCATATAGGTATTTGCCTAACAGATGTGCTCATTAATTTCAGAATGATATAACAGATTTTGATGGCTAACAGCAGAAGAAAACAGATTTGCCCTGAGTTTTACTGGATGGCACTCATGTGTTAAAAAGTCTGCAAAAATACCACACCTCTCTAGGTTTCTTCAGTGCTTCACACTCTGTTATTAAACAAGTAAAAGATATACTTTTAATTAATATCCCTACAATACAAAGCTTAAATTTTGTTTCTTTCATTCAAAGTATACAAGTGTTTCACAACCACAGATTATCCCCAAATACACAGAGTAAAAGTACTGGCAAAATTAAGAAACAATACAAAACAGCAAAAAAACAAAACTTTAATTTTTGCAAAGAAACAGAACACCATGACCATGACTTGTTACCTTTTAAATGCTTCCGCTGGGTTTCTCTCACATTCCCCGGGTTGTAGGAGGCTTTGAACTGCTGGATCCCTTAGTTTGTCCTCATATCCTTGGAGTAGTCCACTACGGCAGATCTGAGCAACCAGACCTCTAATAAACCCTCCAACACACAAAGTGTCAGAGTCCTGCGCTTTGCAGAAATGAAAGGCCAAAGCCTGGCGATGTAAACCTCTCTGCAAGCTTGTAGGTGAGCTTGGCCACAAGAGTTCAGTGCATAAGGCTGTCTTGCCACTACCAGGCCCTCCTACCAGTAACACACCCCAGGCAGCTCCTTTCCCAGAGACAACACTAGCGTTATTCCCAGAATTCATTACAAGGGGTGGTGTGTTGACAGCACTGTTGCAGCAGTTAGTCTTCTCCTGGAGGCAATGCTGAAGCTTGTGGAAAACCCACTCCCTACAGTAAAACTGCTTCCCCTGCAGTAAACTCGTTTGAGCCATTTTGCAGACTTTCTCTTCCCAAGGATTAGTCATAATAGGTTTCTTATCGTCAACATTTGCTAGCATCTGGGTACATCAACACAGATCTTTACATCCATTTGGACGGAACTTGCATATTAAGTTGACTTTGAATGGCAGAGTAACCAGTTACAGTAAAATTGAACAGCCACAGAGTCCATCTGCCAACAGAATGTGCATGACTTTATTTGGCTCTTTATTCCTGATAATCAGCAGAGAATATATGTTTATATTAATTGTTGAACTGGTGGAAAACTGCCTGGTTCCGAACCTTGGCCACACTTTTCCTATATCTTGATGGGTCGCGTAACTCCATGGTTACATCTGGAGTTTATGTGATTGTGGATATTTCAAGTATGCAGATGAGACAATACATCTGGAAAACTGAAGAGAAAGCCCAATCTTTCAATTTGTATAAAATGCTTCTCCAGATTTCCAGCGTTAACTCTGTATCTGAAAATTAGATGCAGAAAAACGTGTCCATTACAGTTAAATGCTATCAAAGGGATTACATTTATACAGTAGATTCTTAGTGCTATACTTCTTGTTGAAGGATAGTCAAAGTACTAGACCCTACAGGTTTTAGGTATCTGGACAACTGCCAGAGAGTGAACTGCTTCAGATTACTGTCTCTTATGTGGCAAAAATGGCAAACCACTGTTAACACCTTCTTAATTCAAAGCATTCATAAAATGCATTTTTCAAGAGAGATTCTTAATGAACCTGTTCACAAGTTTCTGCGTTTAAGATGTCCAGGTAATCAATAATTCCCACTAGCAACTAAATAAAACAAAAATATCTTCGTGCAAAATATCACATGCTAAAAAGCTTATTTGTCAAAGAATACAATTATCCAGTTACAGTAATCTCAAAAACTCATACACTTCATCTCTGGCACTTTCAAAAAGTTGGATAACTACACCAAAATCATAATTATATTTTCCTTTCTGTACTTCTCTTCCTCTATAGTTAGGCTTCCCAAACAGCTACACTTGAATCAAGTTACCCTGGATTTTTACAACCTCACTGTAGAAAGGAGAAATAAAGACTTTAGGCACATGCAGTATCATCCTTAACTCTAGCCAAAAAGGTCTTTCCGACAAGCTTGGCCAAATAGCGCCAGTTAAGGAAGCTCTATCAACTTGCACAGACCAGCCACTCAAAGGGCTCTGCTGACTTGACTGGCCACGATCCTTTGTTGATAGTTTGCAAAATCTAGCGGATGAGTATCAGGGTTGCGGCTGGATGGGAACGGGTTAAAAAGAAAAAAGGGGAAAGGGGTGAGCTTACATGAATGATAAAAATTCAAACACAAGGTACTACACGAATCCTTCGTTCCTCTGCGCCAGAGGAAGGTTTCGGAGAGGAGGTGAGGCATGAAATTTACTACTGTGGCCGGAGAAAAGGCTGCCGGGGAGAATTCCTTCCAGGCAGGAAAGGGATAAGGAATAGATGGCTTGGGCTGGTGGGTGTTTGCCTACAGTTCCGGCCTCTAGTTTCAGCTGATAGACAAAAGAAACTCCGGGATTTCCAGCGACAGGAACCTCCTTCGGGTTCAGTGGCCCCAAGGAGCCACAGGAGGGCCACCTCGGAGAGGCCACGGACCGAGGTGCAGCCTGCACACTGAGGTCTTCCTTCCAGAAGGCTGGGAACGCCTAGACACTTAGACACCCGCCCCGCCCCGAGATCGGGGTGTGTCCTCTGAAGGGGGAAGGGGTGCCCGACGTCCTCGCCAGTCCTAGATGTGGGGTCGCCTCGGGTCGGTGTCCAGCTCCGCGCCCCCAACCCCGGGCGCTGCTCCCGCCCCCGCCCGGCCCGCGGCGGAACGACGCGAGAAGTCGGGTCTGGAGCCCAGGGCTGAAAAGGGTGGGTGGGTGGGTGAAGTCCGAGCCCAGCCACAGCCCCCGAGATTCCGACCTGAAGGTGGGGCCTCGTTTCCACCGCTGCTGCCGACGCCGCCCCTCGGTTACCTCGGTCCCGGCTGCCGCCGCCGCCGCCGCCGCTGCGGAGTCTCAGTCTCAGACACTTGCTTTGCTGAGAAGCCACCGCCGCCAGCGTTCCCTGAACTCCCACTGCAGCCGCCTCCTCCGCCCGGCCCGGAGAACGCTCCCGGCTCCAGATCCTCCTCTTGGCCGCCGGCAACTGCCAGTTCCAGCTGCCCCAGCAGCTCCGCCGTGCTCCTCCCAACCCCCACTGGCCAACCGCCGTCGCTGCCGCCGCCGCCGCCGCCGCCGTCAGGGCTGTGACTGTCTCAGGCAGCCCGGGACCGGCCGGCTCCGCCCCGCCCCGCGGCCCCGCCCTCTCTGCCCAGGCCCCGCCCCTCCCGGCCGCCCGGCCTTTCTTCGGCCGCCGGCTCCGCCCCCTGCCTCGCCCCTCCCCCACTGTACCGTCCCGTCGCCGCCGGTGCCTGGGCGTGTGCAGCCGCTTGGGACCAGCTGCTTTGCACCGCGGGGAGACCTCTCGGAGGGCTGACTGGCGGCTCCGCCTTTCTCGAGGATGGGGGCGGAGAAGGGGGCGGGGGCTGCGTTCTCACGTCCCCGAGCTCACGCGAGTCGCTGCCCCCACCCACCCCGTCACCACTCGGCCCTGAGCCTTCCTTTGTCTTCCAGTCTGAGGGACTCGCTGGCTTTTGGGGCCGCTGCTAGGAGGGGCACTTGAGCTAGGAGAGTTGCCCCATGCCACTCCCTTAACCTTTTTGTCCCCAAAGGGCACTCCAGGCCGGTCCTTTTCTTCAGTCATCCGGGTCCCCATTCAACCTATTGAATTCCGGTGATGGTTTAACTTTCTCGGTCTGGGACTAAAAGAAACAAGTAAGGACCGGGAAGGAGGTTGTGAAAACTAAAAATAGTATGGGTATGGGGCGATGTTCCCACTTGCCTCATGAAAAGGACATGGCCTCCATCAGATCTAGTTGAAGGCTATCACTATTGGATCTCAGGCAGCTTCCCTTCTGGACAGATTGATTACTCTCAGAGGCCACTATGGGAGAAAAAGACCGCGATCGAGGGCAGAATGCAGAATAAGATGAACTACCCTGGAGGACCTGACCACAGCAGTTACTTTTGAACTAGATGAGCCAGTTTGCATTCACGTGAACCTGGATGAGATTCCAAATTTCTGCTGGGAACGTACTGTCAACTGATAGATTAGGAAATGTAGTATCTTTTTTATTATTTATGCTAAAACCATCAGCTCTCCTCCCAGCCTCCATTAATTTAAATGTGCTTCTATCTGACATGCTGAACCAGTCTCCCGTCTGTTTTTAGGAATTTCGAAGTATAGCTATCACTCTTAATTAGAAAAATGGACTGTACTTACGCTTACTCTTCCATTGTGTTTATTCTCAAGCTATCTATGGCAGCTGAGTTTTGTTGATCTTTAATTTTAATGCATTTGTTGCAAATTCTGAGGCTTTTTTCCGAGAACAGAAGCAGAGTATAAATTCTCCAGAATTAGTGATAAAAATTGATTTTTAAAAAGATACAACTTTGATGTGCATTTTGCTTAAACCGTTTTAATTACCACTTAACTGGTCATACATTATTGCCATTGGAAAAGTTGACTCCAGTTGCATGGTTGTAAAATTGTATGTTTAGAGGAAATTTTAAATACCAAATATGTACATTGTATAATCATTTCCATTAAACTATTTGTTAATATATTAATTAAAATAATTTCTGTCCAATAGAGAAGTTACACAAACTTTTCGTTTACTGAGCCTGTTTTTTTTTTTTTTCAGATAACTAACCATCATGGAATTCTGTTTTAAATAACTTCAGCAATAACGAAGCTATAATCTTCAGACTCATTTAAAATTTTTTTCCTTTAAAATTTATTGCACATTTAATTTTTATGACTTTTTGCTTTCCCTAATAGAAAAACTTCTGAAAAGAAAGGACTATGCCCTCCACACCCTTGTAGGTTTGTAGCAAGTTTCTCTGCATGTAAGGCGTGTCTGTTCTTTTATTCCACACTCAACTTACATAGAGATTTTCTACATACACGGTATTGTGTTGGGCATAGTGGTAACTTATAAAAATGAACAAACATGGTTTCTTCAAGTTTGGGAGGCTGTTGCAAGGCAAAGGTAACATGGGACTGCTCTAGCCATTCTTTGTTTTCAGAACACCCATTTATTTTACCGGTTTTTATGTGAAGCAATGATTTTTTTAAGCTCTTTCCAACTCCTCTTGCCCAAATTACTGTCTTGGTCACCCAAAGTTGGAAGTCTCCACTGTTGCAAACAAACCATATGGTGGCTCACAGAGTAAAGAATCCACCACAATGCAGCAGACCCAGGTTTGATCCCTGAGTCCAGAAGATCCCCTGGGGAAGGGAATGGTAACCCACTTCAGTATTCTTGCCTGCAGAATTCCATGGACAGAAGAACCTGGCAGGCTACTGTCCGTGGGGTCACCAAGAGTCAAATACAACTGAGCACCTAACACTTTCACTTTTCATATACGGCTTAGTGGGCCTATTAATTGACCCAACTGGGACATTTTTTTAAGAAGAGAAGGAACTAATAAAAACAAAACTATGCAGTTCTTAGGTATACTTATCTATTAACCAAAAATTTGGTTCAATGATATTTGGTAGAGCTACTAAATCGTTCTATTTAAACATTATTTTCCAAAAAATAACAATAAAATATATATTAAAACATAAATATGTATTTACCTACCAGATTTTACAAAATGTCTTTTTGTCAATTACCTAAATGCCATTTTTTTAGCATTTGTACTTACTCTCAGTACATTTTCACATACTTTAACCAGTTTCTTAGCATATTTTCTCCACCACCAAATACTGGTATTTTTCTAAAAAATACATTTTGTTAAATACAATTTTCCTTTTTTTAATTTATTCATAAAATTGCCTGAAATTTTCTTCATGGATACAGTAACATTATATCATTGCCATCTTCAATGAATGCTTCTTTATAGATCATAATATTTTTTTAATTTTTATTTCGTATTGAAGTATAGCTGATTGACAATGTCGTGATAGTGTCAGGTGGATAGCAAAGGGAGTCAGCCATATATATACATGTATCCATTCTCCAAACCCCCTCCCTTCTACATAACATTCCTCTTCCTCTGCCACATGACATTGAGCAGAGTTATCAGTGCTATACAGTAGGTCCTTGTTGGTTATCCATTTTAAATGTAGCAATATGTACCTGTCCATCCCAAACTCCCTAACTAACCCTTCCCCCATCCTTCCCCACCCCTAACCATAAGCTCATTCTCTAAGTCTGTGAATCTGTTTCTGTCTTGTAAGTTCATTTGTATCATGTCTTTTTATATTCTGTGCATAAGGGATGTCATGAGATGATTCTGTTTCTCTGTCTGACTTCCCTGAGAATGACAGTCTCTACACCATAATGTTTTTAGTTGAAAATTTTCTCTATAAGTACTGAGCTACCTAGTAAGTTCAAAGCAGATTCTGATTTTGAAAAATATATTCTTATGAAATATATTCTAATTTCTTTATATTGAAATGCACAAATTTTTCAGCTCAAGTCTTTTTACAGGTGTGTCTTTTTTAAAACTTAACAGTAGCATCTCTCAACAAATATTTTTTCAAAACAAAACTCCTTATATAAATTTTCCTTTTGTTTATGTTGATGGTTTCAATTAAATTTAGATATTTCAAAATTATAGGTCTTCTGGTTTTTAACCCATTTGGATATAAAATATAATTTTATCCAGTTAAAAACAGAAGCTCCATCAAAAGATTCTCCCCACAAGATGAGTTATTCCAAAGCCCAGTTTTAAATTTGAAAACTAGATCTTTTACAAAGTTTATATACTCATGTAATATGTTTAATTTCTTCTTTGATTGGTAGAGAAAAATTTCAGTATCTTCCTATTTGCAGCCTTTGTATTTACAATTCTTTAAAAAGCTGAGGAAGACAAATACTTTGATTTTAAAGTTTCAGTGATTTTAAATGAAAGGCTGTGAAAATTTAGAGGGCTCATTTTAGGCTTCTAATTAGTGTAGGTCACTCAGGTTGGTTTACAGAGTAATTCATTTTATTAGATTGAAATAGAGTTGCTATGCAATGTTATATTAAATAATGTAATTTTAGTTTAGGTGTACAACATTCAACATTTTTATAGATTATACTTCATTTAAAGTTATTACACAACTAATAAAAATAAATGGAAAAAAAATAAAATAAAGTTATTACATAAAAATGCCTCTATTTTCCTGTGCAGTACAATATATTCTTGTTGTTTATCCATTTTATACGTAATAGTCTGTGACAAAGAAGAACTTATCACTGGCAGTCTTTCAGATTCTATCACAAATCTAAAGAACTCTTTCGTTGAACAGGAGCATTCAGTCTTGATATATGCTCTATTACAGGGTGACTCAGTTTCTGTTTCACAAGTTTCAGATATACCTTACCTTTACTTTTCCACATTTACCACTGATTCTCAGAAGCAGCAGCCTGGTGGTTTCATGAACGTCTAAGGTGGCAGCAGCAGGCTAGGACACACCTGACTAGCACACCAAATACCTGGTAGGATCAGCAGGCTGGAAAGTTTCACTGATTGCCCCCAAGAGAAGGAGTTAGACCACTTTCCTGGTGGCTCAAAGGGTAAAGAATCTGTCTATGATGCAGGAGACCCAGGTTCAATCCCTGTGTCAGGAAGATCCCCTGACAGAGGAGGGGATAGCTACCCACTACAGTATTGTCACCTGGGAAATCCCACGGACAGAGGAGCCTGGCTACGGTTCATGGGGTCGCAAAGAGTCAGACACAATGAAGGCACCGGAGCACACACGCAGTCTCTCCTATCAAGCTGAATTTTGTTTTTTCAGCTAGTATCCTGCACACTATCCCTGAAAGGAAGGGGTGAGTTACTTTGCATCTGGAAAGAGTCCAGAAAAAGTTATTGCTGGCTGTCTTTCAGGTTTCCCCACACATTTAAAGAACTCTGTTCATTGCTAATGTATCTCACACACTATTAAACATGACCATGGCAGAAGCTGGAAATAAATATGAAGGTCTACCAAACCCATGCCAGGTTATTTTAATACTGCTATTAATAACAGTGCTTGGTTTACGTAAACATACGCAAGTTACGTTAGTTATGTTAATTGGACTTGATGTGGTGCTAGACTAGAGAAAGTCTTTGATTGACAGAGTAAGCATAATGATAGGAACATCCGGCTGTGGCTGCCCTCTTAAATACCCTTCTTAAAAGAATGCTTATTTAAGACTTACATGTTCAAATTACTGTCGCCAGCTCTATTTGTTCCTGTTCTTGAAAACAAGCCTAAAAATAGTTTTGTGCTTATAAAATGTGTAAGGTAGAGGCCTTTCCCCCGAAGAATTAAACAAACTCCAAAATAAGATGCATTTTGCAGAATTCCCAGCCAAAGGAAATCCAGACTCACTAGCCGTGGTTATTGAGTAGCTGGTTACAGTGCTCCACCTTATCCTACAGGCTTTTAGAACAAAAACTCTCAATAGACTCCAAAATTACACCTGCAGTCCATATGCTAGAATGAATCCAAAATTCATCATCTTGTGCACCTCTCCAATACAAGAAGGAATTTAAAGAAGCAAATTAAGATCCTCTAAAATACGTCCCTCCAACGGATTCTCGTAATTGCATTTTCCTACTTTTTCTTCCAGAAGACCACACCCAAACAGAGTCACCATCACCTTTTCATCAAATATTTCTTTCTAATAAAGATCATTCATGAAGTATCTCTGAACTTCATTTTGAATATCTGAAGACAGTGGAAACTGATACAGCAAAATTACCTTCCTGACTCCTATGTTACATCCTTATATGTAAAAATAGCAATTGTTCAGTTGTTTAGTCACTAAGTTGTATCCGACTCTCTGAAACCCCAGGGACTGTAGCCTGCCAGGCTTCTCTGTCCATGGGATTTCCCAGGCAAGAGTACTGAATTGGGCTGCCCTTTTCTTGTCTTCCTTCTCATTTCTTCTGAGAAGGTCCTTCTCGGAGGATCTTCCCAACCCAGGGATTGAACCTGTGTCTCCTGCTTTGCAGGTGGATTTGTACCACTGAACTACAAGGGAAGCCCCCCAAAATACCAACAATTAGATATAATAACAGTGATCTGAAACTAATGCTAAATGTCATTTTTAAAAGATGACTTCCATAACTTTATTATGTACACTATGCATTCTTTGACCAAATTACAGTGAAATACTAAGTGCAATTAATTTCTTGATTTGTTGCACATAGTTATTGACTTAGGTTCCTAGGTAAATGAGAGAGATTGTTTTATTTATTGTCCTCAGTCTTTCTGGTCATCTAGAAGCCTCTCTTGTTTTGTCTTTTTCCAGGCCTTGTCACTCACTAGGCCAACATACCATGGTATTTGCAATCTCTGGGAGGTAGGTTGTATTAATTTGGAAGATAAATATTATATACTTGAAAGCATAAAAAGAAACTGAACGAAGTGTCTGTGGGCGTACCTCATCTTGGAAGGCATTTTTCTAAGGTCACGGAGGCTCCTGGGAATCCCACACTTCCCATCCCATGCACGTTGCCAGGGAACTCATTTATCTTGATGATGAAGATGGAAGCAGAGACAGTTGTATCACACAGCAGCACAAGAGGCCTATGGCAGGGAGGTTAACTTCTCAGAAGCTCGTTTTGTTTTGTTTTTCTGTTAGGCTAGATGTCAAATAACCTCCATAAGGTAATTGATGATTTTCTTACTAGTCAGTTTTATCTGGGTGTCTATATTTCTTCTTTGCCTTTTTGTGGGCAAAAGTGCTGAAGAATGTTCAAACTACTGGACAGTTGTGCTCACTTCCCATGCTTGTAAGGTTATGCTTAAAATCCTTCAAGCTAGGCTTCAGCAGTACTTGAATCAAGAACTTCCAGATGTACAAACTGGGTTTAGAAAAGGCAGAGGAACCAGAGATCAAATTGCCAACACTCATTGGATCATAGAGAAAGCAAGGAAATTCCAGGAAAGCATCTACTTCTGCTTCATTGACTATGCTAAAGCCTTTGACTGTGTGGATCAAAACAAACTGAAAAATTGTTAAAGAGATGGTAATACCAGACCATTTTACTTGCCTCTCGAGAAACCTGTATGTGGATCAAGAAGCAACAGTTGGAACCTTATGTGGAACAGCTGAATGGTTCAAAATTGGGAAAGGAGTATGACAAGGCTGTATTTTGTCACTCTGTTTGTTTAATTTACATGCAGAGTGAGTGCATCCATTGTTAAGTTGCTTCAGTCATATTTGACTCTTCGTGACCCTATGGACCGTAGCTTGCCAGACTCCTTTGTCCATGGGATTTTCCAGGCAAGAATACTGGAGTGGGTTGCCACTTACTCCTCCAGGGGGCCTTTCCAACCCAGGGATCAAACCCACATTTCCTGTGGCTCCTGCATTGCCGGTGAATTCTTTTCTGCTGAGCCACTGGGGAAGCCCCTATATGTGGAGTCATAATGAGAAATGCCAGAATGGATAAGTTACAAGCTGGAATCAAGATCGTGGGGAGAAAAAATACAATAATAATAATAATAAAGATTTCTAGGAGAAACATCACAATGTCAGATATGCAGCTGATACCACACTAATGGAAGAATATGAAGAGGAATTAAAGAGACTCTTGATGAGGGTAAAAGAGGAGAGTGAAAAAGCTGACTTAAAACTCAGCATTTAAAAAACTAAGATCATGGCCTCCAGTCCCATCATTTTTTGCAAATAGATGGGGAAAAAGTGGAAGCAGTGACAGATTTTTCTATTCTTGGGCTCCAAAATCATTATGGATGGTGACTGTAGCCATAAAATTAGAAGACGCTTGTTCCTTGGAAGAAAAGCTATGACAAACCTAGACAGATAGAGACATCACTTTGCCAACAAAGGTCCATAGAGTCAAATCTATGGTTTTTCCAGTAGTCATGTATGGATGTGAGAGTTGGACCATTAAGAAGGCTGAGCATGAAAGAACTGATGCTTTCGAACTGTGATGCTGGAGAAGGCTATTGAAGGTCCCTTGGACAGCAAGGAGGTCAAACCTAAAGGAAATCAGTCCTGAATATTCATTGGAAGGACTGATGCTGAAGCTGAAGCTCTAATACCTTTGCCACTTGACACAAATAGTTGATCTTTTCATTGGAAAAGACCCTGATGCTGGGAAAGATTGAAGACAAAAGGAGAAGAGGGAAGCAGCAGATGAGATGGTTGGATAGCATCACCAACTCAATGGACATGAACTTGGGCAAACTCAGGGAGATAGTGAAGGACAGGGAAGCCTGGAGTTCTGCAGTCCACGGGGTCACAAAGAGTCAGACATGACTTAGCAAATGAACAAGAACAACAACATGTTTCTTATTAGCACTCCTCAGTTAGCCTAAAATGTGATCATTCCTTTATATTATTCCTTATATTTTCATTTGATTTTGAGTAATCCCCCTCTGTTTTTAGAAATTCTTCTGACAGAAAAATGTAACTAGCATCCTAAATCTGGAACTGAATTGGTTGAGGTGCACCATATACCAAGTCTTTTAACCATGAAAGATAGCAAATACCCTTCCAGAGATATTGCTATACTGGAAATATACTGAAATTACCATCCAAAATTATTTTCTGAAAGCCACATGTTTAGATCCCCACTCTCCTGAAATAAGAAAAGCAATGTTTTTATGTCTTTTTCCAACTGTGAATACTACCAGTCCAAACTAGGTAGAACAGAGATACCCCCAAGGAACCATACCTGATGACATGTATACCCTTAAACAGGTGTCTTGCATTGTATCTGGTCTGACCTGTGACTTGCATTAACCAATAAAATGTGGCAGGAGTGATTTTATATTCATTCCAGACCTTGATCTGAAAAGGACTGGTAGCTTCTATGTCACACTTTGGAACGCTCACCTTTAAGAATCACTATTAAAGAAGTCTGGCTACCCTGCTGAAGGGACCATGTGGAGATACCATACAAGAAGGCCATATGGAGAGACCTTGAGTTCAGATGAGAGACAGAGAGACCCAGCCAGGCCAGCGTCTAGTTGGTCCTCCTGAAGGCTCCAGCCCCAGCCACCATTAACTGCAGCCTCACAAAGAACCCCAAATGTACCCCATGGAGACACTGTCAGCTGAGCCCAGTCAAACCACAGAACCACAAGAGCTGTCAAAATGATTGCTGTTTTAAGCCTCTAAGTTGTGGAGTCATTTCTTGTTGATTAGTGGCTAAGTTGCACTGCAAACCCATGAACTGTAGCTTGCCAGGGTCCTCTGTCCTTGGGCTTCTCCAGGCAAGAATATTGGGGTGAGTTGCTGCTTCCTCCTCCAGGGGATCTTCCCGACCTGGGGATGGAATCCACGTCTCCTGCATCGCAGGCAGATTCTTTACCACTGAGCCACTGAGACAAGCCCCAGAGTCATTTGTTATATAGTAATACACAATTAAAACACTACCCAATGAAAATAAGAAATATCCTATTGTTCTGCCATTATTACATTACTTTTCTGTCTCTCTCTTCATCTTGTCTCTTGGACGATTGAAACAGTTCTGAAGAACTGAAACATGATTCATACCATCCCAGTTTTCTATACACTATCCTTTTGAGAAATAATTAAAGAAGTGAGATAGAAGTTAAGTGAACTTTTAAAATTATGTAGACTGAATGAGCATTTGTATTTATTTCCAAGTGTCTTTTCTCTCCACTGCATATTTCTTATCACATTAGAGGCCTTTGCTCAATAAGAACATCTCCGGTTCTAGCCTGCCAGACAGTCATATAATACTTTCAAACAAAAAACATCTGGCTCCAGCCAAGTGCCTTATAATAAATGAGAATCAGAAGCTGTACTCTCAATTTACCAGCATGGTTTTACATATAATTGGGCTGGTGTGTCAGGGGGTGATCTGAATCAGAAGCACATTCTCTCAATAATGTTGATTTAATTTCTGAATGCCTAGACATTGACTACTTCAAAATTTAAAAAGAGTAAAACATTTTGGTTTAGACTTGGCCTTAAGTAATGAAAGCTTTTGTTTCATTTCTGTTTCTTTTTTTCTTAGGAGATACTATACTTCGCAAAGAACACATTATTAAGAAATTTAGACAGATGGAAGATATATCTAAGTTTTGGATGAACAAGCTGATTAATAATTTATTCAACATTTTAATAAAAATTTTAATTAAAGTTTTTAAAAAATTTAATAGTAAAACTGAATATTTTTCAATCAAATAAGGTGAATTAAGAACCCAGATGAAATGGAAAGAGTAGTGACCAATTTTATCCTGGGACTATGGTTTGGAGATATTTTGAGAAGTGTATCAGCATTGTCTGTAAGGTTGAATCGTGGTTGGAACATTAGGAGGTTCACAGCTTTAGCAAAGTATAGTTTGGGTCGGGGTCACCATATACAGTTGCATAGGCTGTTCACTGCACAACTGGAGGTGACATCATTCATACGGACTGTGATTCGATTCAAACTGACCAGATTGTATCAAGGTAGTGAGTGCAGTTAGAGATCATGTTTGAGCACATGTAACAGAACCCACATTCAATGGTTTGATACATAAGGGCTTATTTCTCTTGTGTAATAAAAAGCCTGATGGTATGGCTTATAGTAAGTAGCTCAGCAATACTCAACCCTTTTATCTTTCCCTCTGCTATCCTAAATATCTTTTACTTCATTGCCCTCATGATAAGATGACCATTTTGTCTTGGTTTTAAAACTGAAAGTTACATAGCTGAGAAACCTCCTTACTCCCTGGTAAACCAGGACTGTTGTTCAGCCTACCTGGGCTCAAGATGGCATTCTACCTCCAGCTTCTCATATCCACTGGGGCCAGGAAGAAAATGAGGGAAGAATTAAGGAATAAGAAATGGATGGCACCTGTATCAGAAAGGTAAAACTTTTCCAGTAATTCTCAGCACACATCTAATTTACCCGAACCGTAGAAAGTAGCCTGGGAAATTGTGTTAGCTAGACACATTGCTGCCCTGAAGAAAATCAGGGTTCTATTGTAAGAAGTGGAGACAGTTTATTAGGAAGACAATTAGCAGTATCTGCTTAGTTTTGTGACTTTTTCTAGGAATGCTCAGCATTCTTGGAGCAGGAATGAAAAAACAGACAAGGAGGGCAAACCAAAGTTGGTGATTGTCTTGAAATGGCTCATTATGCAGTACAGATTGGGGAAGAAGTTCAATAAAGCTAGGAAGGATGTCACCTCCTGAGAAAAATGATAGAAGACTAATAATTTGGAATAAAACATCATGACTTTTTTTAATCCTAGGGAAAAAAATTTGACATGAGTCAATAATTTCTTTCATTTTATTGGCATCAGATTATTTTGCTTCAACTTAATATTCATCAAGTAATTCTATTTTATTTATTTTAAGATTCTGAACTTTAGGGAGGAAATTTTACTTAAATTTATCTTAAAATTATAATATTATAAAATTATAATATATTATAAATTTATCTTAAAATATAATATTATAAATTTATCTTATAATTATAATATTTCTGTTACACTGATAATAAATCAATAGAGACATTAATGATGAAAATTGAATATAAAAACAGGTGGGGAGTTCATAACTGAAAGGTTTTTTTAATTTTATTTTAATGAAAATACATGTGAAAAGCTAAGTTAAGCGTTTTGATGTCACTGGACAATTGAATAAATGATAGATTGAAAAGCAGCTCCAATTATGTGTAAGTCATCAGTGACAACTGAATTGAGATCACCTTCTATTTAAGTTAGACCACATTTGAATTCATATTATATGCATGTATTCAGACTAGGAATAAACAGGTCAAAGAAGATATAGAACAGATGGTCTAAATATATGATTATTTTCAGTCAAGGCACAGTGAATATAAAATGATAAATTTTTCAGAGGGAGAATCGTTGCCTAAGATAATTTTTAAAAGTTCAGATTGGAGATTCTATATGTTTTCTTAAAGAAGGGCAGGAACTTCTACTAACAATGTTGCAAGTATTTGAGATGAAAATTAATAAGACCCGCTTCCTAGTTACCTTGCATTCCCTGGTGGCTCAGAGGGTAAAGCATCTGTCTACAATGTGGGAGACCTGGGTTTGATCCCTGGGTCAGGAAGACCCCTGGAGAAGGAGATGGCAACCCACTCCAGTACTCTTGCCTAGAAAATCCCATGGACAGAGGAGCCTGCTGTACAAGGGGTCGCAAAGAGCCAGACATGACTGAGCGACTTCACTTTCACTTTCTTTCCTAGGTATCTGAAGAAAGCAATGTCATAGGTATATCTTGGTTTTCAATCTGCAGGAGGAGAAGGGGACAACAGAGGATGAGATGGTTTGATGGCATCACCAACACATTGGACATGAGTGTGAGTAAACTCCAGGATTTGGTGATTTGGTAAACTCCAAGACAGGAAGGCCTGGCATACTGCTATCCATGGGGTTACAAAGAGTCGGACATGAATGAGCAACTGAACTGAACTGAACTGAGGGCAGGTGGATTGCTTTTCCATCTAGAAAACAAGTTTTCCTAGATGGGTGTAGATCAGTTGGACCCCAAAGGATTTTTTACTTCTCTATGCCAAGGAAGAAAAATCAAGGAAAAAAAAAAGAAATCAGGCAATAATTGGGGCAGAGCAAATATTCAGAGAAGCTGAATATGGATTTAGGTCTGTGAACTTTTTAAAAAAAATTTATTAATCTACTGATTTATTTTTAATTGGGTGCACTGGTTCTTCATTGCTACGTGATGACTTTCTCTAGTTTCAAGTAGTAGGGGCTACTCTTCATTGAGGTGAATGTGCTTCTCATTGCAGTGGCTTCTCTTATTGCAGAGCTCGGGTTTCAGTAGTTGTAGCTCTCGGGCTCCATAGTTGTGGCTCAGGTCTCTAGAGGATGGGATCAGTAGTTGTGGTGCATGGGTTTTAGCTGCTCTGAGGCACCTAGAATCTTCCCATATAAAAGATCAAACCCATGTCCCCTGCATTGGCAGGCAGATTCTTAATCACTGGACCACCAGGGAAGTCCAGGTCTGTGGATTCTTGTATTGGTAAAATAATCCTGGAAACTTTGATTTCTTCAAAGGAAATTAAATCTACATCTAACTTTTATTTAATAAAATTTAATTTTAATATATTTTATTACAAAAGTTTTGTAAGGTAATACATTTTTCTGAAAGTCAATACTAAGTCCTTTTGACTTAGAGAGTAGAAGAGAAATATTATCATCAAATGCTGATTAGAAGTCCCCTTTTTATCATTTGTCAAAAAGTCTCTGTAGTAAAGTGAAAAGATTTGTAGGTGAACTTGCTTTTTGCCTCTAAATCAGTTTTTTGTGGAGTGTTAGATTTTCAGTGTATCAGTCATCTCTTGCTACATCACATACCCTAACCTAAATGGTGGCTTAAAATCACACTGATTTATTGTTTCTCACAATTCCTTGGATCTAACGGGTGGATCCTCTGCTGATCTCCTCTGTGCTGTGTGTGCTGTGTTACTTCAGGCCTGCCAAATCTGCGAGCCCATGGACTAGCCCACCAGGCTCCTCTGTCCGTGGGGTTCTCCAGGCAAGAGAGCTGGAGTAAATTGTCATCACTCCCTCATTTAGGTGCATCCAGCTGATTTCACTCTGATGTTTGAGTCACCAGCTAGGTTGGCTGCAAAGAATGAAGTGATTTCTCCGTTGCTTCTTCACAGCAAAATGTCCGTGGAGTTCTGTGAGAGCTGAGGCAGGATCTGGAATACCTCTGAGGCCATGCTCTGGAAAACACCCAGTGTCCCTTCTGCCATATTTTATAGGTCAAAGAAATTCACAAGGACAGATTCAGGGGGGTGGGGAAAGACTCTTTTGATGGGATGGTCATGTTCTTTTAAGTACGGCGAACAAAAATCTTTAAGAATTTGACAAATAACATAAGCTCTTCACCAGAAGAAAAAAAAAATGTACATATACACAAAGTCTGCATTAATTTTAAAGCAATAATGCCGTTCTATGTCCAAGGACTCAAGATTAAGAAACTAAGAAACTCTGCTTTAAACATCTTCCCCTAAATTCAATGTGCCACTTAAAAGGAATAAACAGGAATACAGTCAAAAGATAAAAAGCATATGTCCATCTGCACTGACATTTTTCAATGTTAGTTTTTGTAGTTATAAAAAATTATATTTTTATTCCACGTAACAGGAATTTGAGGAGCTAATCCTCAGAAAATGTGAATATCAGAGTTGAATAGAGATGGATGATTGTTTGACCTTGAATGGAATATTACTTATATAAATTATTATATAACAAAAGACAATATTCTAATTCTATAAATATCCTGCTTATTTTAATCAACTTATTCTATCTCTAATTAAATTCTTTTAAACTATGAAGGTTAAAAGGAATTATTTATATCTTCTTTAGTTATGGTGGTTGAAGGAAATTCCCTCTAACAGGACAGTGAAGTAGAATTTTTGCTTAATTTTAGTCTTTGTTTAGCTTTAGTTAATTATCAAAAAATTAACTGGTGTATGTTGAAAGATACATCAATGTGAACATTTTTCAAAAATAATTACTGAATAGTTACTGAGTATGTAATTATTCAATGGTAAAGAATTTGCCTGCCAGTACAAGAGATATAGAGATGCAGGTTTAATCCCTGGGTTGGGAAGATCCCCTAGAGGAAGAAATAGTAACCCACTCCAGTGCTCTTGCCTAGAAAATCCCATGGATGAGGAGCATGGCAGGCTACAGCCCATTGGGGTCACAAAGAGTCAGACATGACTGAGCATGCATGGTTGTGAACTGACATCAGCAATATCTTCTTAAGATATATTTCTTATTTAATATAACCTTTATAATGTTAACAGGTATTATAATACATGGTAGTTTAATTTGGCTAACTTCCAATTAAAATGAATATAAAAATTTTTTTCCTTGTATTTGCTTGTATACATTCATTATTTGCTTTCAGAATAATTTAGAAATGTTACGTAAGTAAGAACCTGGCATTTCAGTCTATAATCTGTAATTGATTAGATGAAAGCAAGACTTTCAGGTAGGTACACAGGTTACATAAAGGAAATTCTCACTCAGTTCTTGAAATTCAAGTGGAACAAGGTGCTGTTATTTGATAACAAGAGCAAGAGCTAGGAGAGAAGAAAATATTTAATCAAGGTTTGCTCTCAGATGAAGCAGAAATGATTATTGAAAAGCCCATGGGGAGAGGTTACATCAGAACCAATGTCCACAAATTATCCGCTAACTAGAAATGAAACACCACAGTTGAAGCCTCACAATATAACTAAACAATATTGCCAACAATAGATGGCAATTTTCAGATAAAGTTTGTCTTCTTTTTTTTTTTTTGATACAGAGAGCTTGGAGTCAAAAGGATTTAATGCACCATTGTTGCCTGTGGAGAAGGACAGGGTTGTGTGCTAGGACTAGAGAGTGACTTCGAGGAGCTAGAACTACCCCACAATACTCATCTCACATGCTAACAAAGTAATGCTCAAAATTCTCCAAGCCAGACTTCAATAGTGCATAAACTGTGAACTTCCGGATGTTCAAACTGCATTTAGAAAAGGCGGAGGAACCAGAGATCAAATTACCAACATCTGATGGATCATTAAAAAAGCAAGACAGTTCCAGAAAAACATCTATTTCTGCTTTATTGACTATACCAAAGCCTTTGACTGTGTGGATCACAACAAACTGTGGAAAATTCTTAAAGAGATGGAAATGCCAGACCACTGGACATGGGACAACAGACTGGTTTCAAATCGGTAAAGGATTATGTCAAGGCTGTACATTGTCACCCTACTTATTTAACTTATACGCAGAGTGCATCATGAGAAATGCTGGACTAGATGAAGCACAAGCTGGAATCAAGATTGCCGGGAGAAATGTCAATAACCTCAGATATGCAGATGACACCACTCTTATGGCAGAAAGTGAAGAACTAAACAGTCTCTTGATGAAAGTGAAAGAGAAGAGTGAAAAAGTCGGCTTAAAACTCAACATTCAGAAAACTAAGATCACAGTATCCAGTCCCATCACTTCATGGCAAATAAATGGGGAAACAATGGAAACAGTGAGAGACTTTATTTTCTTGGGCTCCAAAATCACTGCAGGTGGTCACTGCAGCTATGAAATTAAAAAACACTTGCTCCTTGGAAGAAAAACTATGACCAACCTAGACAGCATATTAAAAAGCAGAGACATTACTTTGCCAAAAAAGGTCAGTCTAGTCAAAGCTATGGTTTTTCCAGCAGTCATGTATGGATGTGAGAGTTGGACTATAAAGAAAGCTGAGTGCTAAAGTATTGATGCTTTTGAACTGTGGTGTTGGAGAGGACTCTTGAGAGTCCCTTGGACTGCAAGGAGATCCAACCAGTCAATCCTAAAAGGAAATCAGTCCTGAATATTCCTTGGAAGGACTGATGTTGAAGCTGAAACTCCAATACTTTGGCCACCTGATGTGAAGAACTGACTCATTTGAAAAGACCCTGATGCTGGGAAAGATTGAAGGTGGGAGGAGAAGGGGATGACAGAGGCTGAGATGGTTGGATGGCATTGCTGACTCTATGGACATGAGTTTGAGTAAGCTCCTGGAGTTGGTGATGGACAGGGAAGCCTAGCGTGATGCAGTCCATGGAGTCACAAAGAGTTGGACACGATTGAGCAACTGAACTGACCTGGACCTGGGACCTGCTTGAGCCTGTCTGGACTTCTGATATGTGAAATTTTGAGATATAGAAAATCTGATATAGAAATTGTGAGATACTAAGTGGATGCTTTCTTAAACTCATAAGTTTGTAATCATGTATTTTGCAGCAAAAGGAAGCTAATACAGATTTTGCTACCAAGGGTGTCTCCGTAACAAATGCCTAAGGAAGGTACTTTCCCGGTAGTTCAGTGGTTAAGAATTTGCCTTCCAAAGTAGGGGACCTGGGTTCAATCCCTGGTGGTGGTGGTGGTGGGGTGGGGTAGGGGGTTGGGGAAGTGGGGGGGTGGGAGGGAAACAAAGATTCCACATTCCTCAGGGCAACTAAGTCTGTGTGCCACAACTAGAGAAGCCTGCATACTGAAATAGAGACCCAATAGAGCCAATAAATAAATAAAATGTAACAATAATAAATGCCCAAAAATGTGGAAGGGATTTTGAAAGGAGGCAGTGAACAGAGGTTCTTAGAATTGGGAAGAGCATGATAGAAAATGTCTAGATTGCTTGAAAAGAAAGATAGCACCAAGTGACATCCTACTCTTATGATCCCATGAACTGTAACCTGCCAGAGTTCTCCATCCATGGGATTCTTCAGGCAAGAATACAGGAGTGGATTGCCATTTCCTTCTCCAGGGGAACTTCCCGACCCAGGAATTGAACTGAGGTCTCATCACTGCAGGCAGAAGCTTTACTGATTGAGCTATGCCAGATAAGAGACTGTTAGTAGAAATATGGACACTAAAAATGCTACTGGTAAGAACTCAGAAGGGAGTGAAGAACACATTACTAGAAATTAGAGGAAAGGAGATCCTTGTTATGTAGCAGTGGGAAGTTTAGGAAAATTGTTTCCTGCAGTTATATAGAAAGTATAATTTGTAAATAATAAACTTGGATATTGAATTGAGATTGTTTGGCAAACAGGAACCAAAGCATGCTGATTTAAGATATTCTCAGCCTATAGAAGGCTTCCCAGGCGGTACAGTAGTAAAGAATCTGCCTGCCAATACAGGAGATGTGGGTCAGATCCCTGGGTTGTGAAGATCCCCTGGAGAAGGAAATGACAACCCACTCCACTATTCTTGCCTGGGAAATCCCATGGACAGAGGAGCCAGGCGGGCTACAGTCCGAGGAGTCACAAAGAGTAGACATGACTGAGGGACTGAGTACTCATTCACACAGCCAACAGAGATGGCAAAAGATGCTAAAATTAAGAGATTACTCCTGAAAGGCTGGATAGAGTAAAAACTGTAGGTGTGGCTGTAGAATCTTCTGCTGCAACCCCGGGAAGATCAGAAGTTCAGGGTATTCAATCACCAGAGGTTAAAGGTGTGCTTCACAGTTCAGAATCAAACCAGAAAACCTCTAAGAAGCTTATTGGCAGTGTCCTTCAGCCATCTCAGCTGAAGCCCAAAATAGAAAAGGAATTATTTCAGGAAAAAAAAAAAAAAATCTGTGGATGAGCCTTTTGTCCAATGGATTGATCCCCCAGAAATCCACATAAAGCCACAAGGTACCTGGGAATACTTAATCAGCAGGATCACTGCCAGATGAGGTTGTAAGGGATAGAAAGAATACAAAATAAAAGGAGACTCAGCATCCCCGAGTTCTCTTGGCTGGAAGCAGAGTAACTATTCAAATACAAATAGGATTTATCTTTCATTAGAAAGGGTCTTTCAGACCTCCGAAGTAGGAGAGGAAAGACAGTTAGGATATTTCCAGTCCTGTAAAGCTAATGGAGTCTTCCAAACAAAATATAGAGCCGATTCCATTCTGTTTGGGGGCCAGAGTGTTTATAACCGTATTAGTTTTCTATAGCTATGCAACAGATTACCTTGAACGTAGTAACTCAAAACAACACACATTTATTGTTTCCCAGTTCTCTAGGTCAGAAGTAGGCTGAGGAAGAATCTGCTTTCAAGCTCCTTCAGACAGTTGGCTGAATTCAGTCCCTTGAAGGTCCTCATTTCCTTGGAGCAGCCAGCTGAGGCCCTGTCTTATCTCCTAAAGACCACCTACATTCCTTTTTGTATGACCACCCCCTCCTTCAGAGCCAGCAAAGACATCAAATCCTCCATATGCTTTGAATCTCTCTGCCTTTCTAGCCTTGATTTCAGATTTTATCCTGTTATTTGAGTGTGTTTGTGTGTGTGTGTGTGTGTGTGTGTGTGTGCTCAGTTGCTCAGTTGTGTCCTATTCTTTGCGACCCCATGGACTAAAACCTGCCAGGCTTCTCTGTCCATGGGATTCTCCAGGCAAGAATACTGGAGTGCATTGCCATTTCCTCCTCCACGGGATCTTCTCAACCCAAGGATTGAACCCGGGTCTCTTGCATCTCCTGCACTGGCAGGCCGATTCTTTACCATGGCGCCATCTGCTCATGGGATTCTCCAGGCAAGAATACTGGATTGAGTTGCCAGTTCCTTTGTAAGCCATCAGAAGCATTCAATACCGCAATGACACAGACAAATCTGTCCCCTCGGTTGACATCAGGAGACAGCGTCTCTGCAGGAGCCACTCTTTGATTGTGTGTGTCCTCTCCTACAGACACACCTTCTTCACTGAATGTTATCTGAAGAGCCTTGATGAAATAAAGTGACATAGTGAGTTGTAATTTGTTGTGAAATAAGATGACACAGTAAATTGTAGTCTAGTCTGTGAAAGAGTAAGTCCTATCAGAAGAGTAAGTTGGAAACCCAGAGAGCAGGTTTCTAATTCTAATCTTGGGCAAATTAAATAAATTATTGGATCCATTTTTCATCATAGGAACGTTTTTGTAATAATAACCATGAGAAACTTATTACTAAATAAAGGCAAAGCAATGTATTATTACTAAATACTATTTTCTGTAACACTGCTGCTGCTATTGCCCTTACTGATATGAAAGTAGTTTCCACATTTTTTAAAGATCTCATTCATGATGACCCCAATTGTGTTTCCCTAGACAGGCCGTTTGCTCTCATGCTTCCTGAATTTTTACTCTGCCCTATCCTGCAATTTCTGGAGTAGGAAATGCAACCCACTCTAGGATTCTTGCCTGGAGAATTCCATGGATGGAGGAGCCTGGCATGTGCAGTCCATGGGATTGCAAAAGATAGGCCATGACTGAGCACTGCACTGCACCCTGCAATTTCATCTTTTTTCATCTGTACTTTTCATCCTTTAGCTATCAGATCACTAAATCTCTGCCACTTCACTTAATATTAGGTACCTTTTATGTGGTTTATAGGGCTTCCTGGTGGCTCAGCGGTAAAGAATCTGTCTGCAAGGCAGGAGACACGAGTTTGATCCCTGGATTTCATGCTCTCCAGAGGGCATGGCATCCCACTCCGGTATTCTTGCCTGAAGAATCCCATGGGCAGAGGAGACTGGCAGGCTACAGTTCATGGGGTCACAAAGAGTCAGACACAACTGAAGTGACTCAGCACGTCCTCACATGTGCTTTATATAGACTAATTAGGTCTCCTCTTCCTCCCCAAGTTCATATGTTGGAGTTTTCATCCCCAGTCTGACTTTGTTTGATAATAGGGCCTTTAAAAAAATAATTAAGGTTAAACAAGGTCGTAAGGGTGAAGCCTTAATCCAATACAATTCCTGTACCTATCAGAAGAGGAAGAGACACCAGGTATATGTGTATGAACAGAAGGAAGGCCCTGTGAGGACGTAGCTAGAAGGCAGCTGTCCGTCAGCAAGGCAAGGAACGAGATCTCACCAGGAACCAAATCTGTTAGCACCTTGATCTTGGACTTCTAGCCTCCACAATTGTGAGCAATAAATCTCTATTTTGTGGTAGTCATTTATAGTAGTTGGAGCATACTGATATGGGCTTCCGTGGTGGCTCAGATGGTAAAATATCTGCCTGCAATGCAGGAGACCTGGGCTCAATCGTCGGGTCTGGAAGATCTCCTGAAGGGCATGGCAACCCACTCCAGTATTCTTGCCTGGAGAATCCCATGGACAGAGGAGCCTGGCAGGCTACAGTCCACAGGGTCACACAGAGTCAGACACGACAGAGTAGCTAACACATACGTGCACAGCATACTGATACAGACTGTGTAGCTTCTTGTCTAGAGCTGATAGTTTCTTTTTTCCAAATAGTAAAACCAGACCTATACAACAGCAACAGTATTCACTTGGAAGCCCAACTAGGTGGAATTGTTAGCTTTTGTCCTTAATTTCAAGCTTTCCAGGTTCAATGTTTCCAATTTCCTACCTCCCGCTTTCTCTGAAATTTCTAGTCATTTCGCTTTTACTTTCACAACCCTGCCAAAACTGCTTCTGGTTTTGCCCTTAACGACTTCCTAAGGAGCTGTTCCTTACTCCTCATTTAGTCAGTTCTACCATGTGTTCATTGGAGGGACTGATGCTGAAGCTGAAACTCCAATACTCTGGCCACCTCATGCGAAGAGTTGACTCATTGGAAAAGATCCTGATGCTGGGAAAGATTGAAGGCAGCAGAAGAAGGGGATGACAGAGGATAAGATGGCTGGATGGCATCACCGACTCGATGAACAGGAGTTTGAGTAAACTCTGGGAGTTGGTGATGGACAGGGAGGCCTGGCGTGCTGCGATTCATGGGGTCACAAAGAATCAGACACGACTGAGTGACTGAACTGAACTGAACCATGTCAGAGCAACACAGTTGAACATTCCCTTATTTCTAAGTTATAGCTCTGTTGTTTTTTTCTCATAAACTTTTGCTCATATATTTTCATCTGTGTTTCCTTTAAACATAGACATTCCCCAGGATTCTATTCACCGTCCTCTTCTTTCTTTGTTATTGTTGGTTTTGTTGTTTAGTCATTAAGTCATGTTCAGCTCTTTGAATCCCATGGACTGTAACCCACCAGGCTCCTCTGTCCATAGGATTCTATAGGCAAGAGTACTGGAGTGGGTTGCCATTTCCTTCTCCAAGGGGTCTTCCTGACTCAGGGATCAACTCACGTCTCTTGCATCTCCTGCATGGTCAGGTCGATTCTTTACCATTGAATCACCAGAAAAGCCCTTTTTTCTTTACATGTTCCAATTCAAATCTTCAGCTGCTGCTACTGTCTGTATGTGAAGGATCACCCTAACAGATAGACCCATGCATATCTGACCATGCTCTCTACAGCACATTTCTGCCTGGATTTCACATAGGATTTCAAGTTCAATATATTCAAAATGGAATGCCAATAATGATTTTAAAATAGAGGAAATTTCTCACTGAGAACATAGAAGGGAGATAATGTGTAGATCTTAGAGTAAATATTTTTCCCGTGCAACTCTGCTAGAGACAAAGTGAGCTACAGCAAAAGGCAGCAAATCCAAGTCTGCAGTTCTGAAGGAGAAGTGGGAGGGTTGGTTGACTGTCAGTTAAAGTGATCTCTAGATTTTGTTATGCTCTTGTTATCAGGGGCAGAACTAAAATTATGACACCTTATATTATGGAGACAGGTCAGACAGCACTCTTGAATATTTCCAAGTAAACTCTAATGTAGATTGTTTGGATCAGTCACTTACATGTGTTTTTTTCCTCTAAAACATTTGTGTCCATTCTTAGGAATTTTGTTTGTTTGTTTGTTTAAGGATGCCTTTGTACTTTTAATAGCTTCTGAGTCAGCTAAAGGACTGTGTTTGTGTATATTATATCTACAGATGTTGTTGTTTTCCAGTTGCTAAGTCGTGTCTGACTCTTTGAGACCCCACGGACTGCAGCATGCCAGGCTTCCCTGTCCTTCCCCATCTCCTGGAGTTTGCTCAAACTCGTGCATTGAGGCGGTGATGCTATCTCACCATTTGTCCGCTGTCATTACGTTGACTTCAATCTTTCCCAGCATCAAGTCTTTTCCAAGGAGTCCACTCTTAGCATCAGATTTCCAAAGTATTGGAGCTTCAGCTTCAACATCAGTCCTTCCAATGAATATTCAGAATTGGTTTCCTTTAGGATTGACTGATTCGATCTCCTTGCTGTCCAGGGGACTCTAAAGAGTCTTCTCCAGCACAGCAATTCAAAGGCATCCATTCTTTGGTGTTCAGCCTTCTTTATGGTCCAACTCTCACATCCATACATGAGTACTGGAAAAACCATAGCTTTGACTATACGGAACTTTGTTGGCAAAATGATGTCTCTGCTTTTTAATATGCTGTCTAGGATGGTGATAGCTTCCCTTTCAAGAAGCAAGCAGCTTTTTATTAGAACTTGAAATGAAATATGTAAATATGCTATGTTTAAATAATACAGTGTAAACCCATTATGTTGAAATAGAAATAACATAACTTTATAAAAATAAGTATATTTTCCAAAATAAATGGTGGTGGACGTCAGTGTTTACATTTTGCAAGTGTCTTTAGTAAAAACAGCTGGACTCTCCTATCTGCCTATGCCCACACTCTATTGTGATACATTGTTTTGGCTGAAATATGTAAAAATAATCTAGCTTCCCATAAATAAGTGATGGGGGAAAAGGAAGTATTTTAATAGTTTTTTCAGATGTTTAATATTCTTTTTATACTATACCAAAACTTGGCAAGTGGTGACAATTTAAAACTTTAGTTTCAATATGGCATCTGAATCCATATTGACAAAATTTTCATATCTTGTTATAATAAATTTAACTGGCATCTTAGTCTGTTTGGACTGCAATAATCACAGCATAGAATACCAGACTGGGTGGCTTAGAAACAACAGAAATTCACTTGTCATAGTTTTGGAGTCTGTGAAGTCCAAGATCAAAGCACCCATAGATTTGGTGTCTCATGAGAGCCTACTTCCTGGTGCAACAGTCTTTTCTCTATGTCCTTATCTGTCATAAGGGGTAAGGGATCTCTCTGGGGACTCTTTTACAAGGGCACAAATCCATTAAAATAATCTAATCATCTCCCAAAGGCCTCACTTCCACATCCCAACACAATGGAAGTCAGGTTTCAACATATCAGTTTTAGGGGACACAAACATTCAGTCTATAGAAATTGGTCTGTTTTGAACTTCGAATTAATGTTTTATTCATACATTATTTTATAACATCATAGATTGATCATTTGGAAAATATTAACTCATTGAGTTATGCAAACACGTTTTGTTATACAACATAAGAAAAAAATCAATTTGTTAATGTCACCACAAGTGACATCACAAAAGTTGGCCAAGTTTACAGAGATGGAAACTAGTATTCTAAAAATTCTGATTTCAATCTGAAAGCTTAAATTTTCTCATTGGCAATAAATACTGTCACCTAGTTTCCTTAAAGTGACAGGCTCACTTCATTCATTTTTGAAAAAATATTTGCCAGATATCCAAGTCTAAATAACCCTGTCAGTTGTTCTTGTCTGCCAGTTGTTCTTTCAGTTAAAAATGGTGTTCCATGAAAAAGAATGGCTAGTTCAACTTACAACTCACACCACACGCAAGTGTTTTTCATTGAGTTAACCATCATAACTTGGTATGCAGTAGAGCATGTACTCAGTCATGGGATTTAATGAAAAATATTATTTTTACTGCTCAATCACAAATATTCTCAGGTGAAACTAGCTGTGTGTGTGTGTGTTTAAACTGTATGTTGCGGCAGTAAAAATGCAGAGATTTCTAAAACCATTTGGGGCCATGGCCTTTAAATCACATTAAGATGCCAGAAGTTTTACTATCACTTTTGGACCTACCTGTGCAAATATCAACACAGTTCAAGAGATTCTTAGTATTTTTATAAAAGTAATTTTGACTAAGACAATCCCCTGAAAGCATCTTAGGGACACTTAACAGTTCAAAGACTATATCTGAGAATGGCTAAACTATATCACTCTTGTGTCTCCAGAGATTAGATGATACTAGAAGATAGGAATAGACATTATATTCATTATATTTTTATCTAAACTGATTCCTCTGCCCATAATCCCTGTCTTAGTTCATGGTGAAAAAACTGAAATGTTAGTTGCTCAGTCATGTCTGACTCTTTGTGACTCCATGGACTGGGGCTCAGCAGGGTCTTCTGTCCATGGCAAGAATACTGCAGTGATTTGCGATTTCCTTTTCTAGGGGATCTTCCTGACCCAGGGATTGAACTCAGGTCTCCTGCACTGCAGTCAGACTTTTTACCTTCTGAGCCACCAGGAAAGCTACCACTTATCAGTTAAGGCCCTGGAAGGAAAAAAAAATGACACATCAAACTGTCATCCATAAGGATCATAATAAAGAGGCTAACCAGAAATGTATAGGCAAGATATAGGGAAGCAAAGAAAATATAATGTAGTACCCTGAGGCTTCCCTGGTGGTTCAGTGGTAAAGAACCCTCCTGCCAATGCAGGAGACGTGGGATTGATCCCTGGGTTGGGAAGATCTCCTGGAGAAGGAAATGGCAACCCACTCCTGTATTCTTGCCTGGAGAATCCCATGGACAGGGGAGAATGACAGGGCTCCTCTCTATAGGGTTGCAAAAAAGTCAGTAGCGAATTAGTGACTACACAACAACCACCCTGAGATTGACAATGGCAGAGTGTTATCTCCCTAGGCTGGAAGGGACAGGTGGAGAGAGTAGTAACGGGAACCCGGAGTTAGCAACATAGGAAGAGGGCTGCCTCACACTGGCTTGGAGGACAGAGCCAGCCTGTGGTGAACCCAAAGGAAAAGAGCTATAAGAATATCCTAACCTATTATTCCCTTCTCCCATCTTCTCTCCCTTCTTCTCCCTTAGCTAACTTAGTATGAAACCAGAGGGTAAGGATGGAGTTCAGATGGATTATCAATGGATGTATCTTTTGTTCTTTTTTTTTTTTTAGTCTATGTAATTTGTTTTATCTATGAAGCCTATTTTCTATTCAAAGTAGACAGTGAATATCCATTGCCTCCAGGGAGGAATGATTCCACCAGAAGGGAAAAAAAAAAGTTTTTATTTCTGAAACAAAAGCTTTTGACGTGTAACATCCATGTATAATATCTTAGGTATCAGAGCTTTGGAAACTAACCCTTGAAAAATGCAGATTATCAATTTTATGCCCATAGGCTTGGAAAAATGTCTGATGACATAAAAGGAAAATTTCCCATTCTAGAAGAAAGAAATATTCTATGGACTGGGGAGAAATGAGAGAACAAGAACGGAAGTGGAGAGAATGAGTTGCTGGCTGCATCCTGAGTGTGAATCCTAAGCCCTATCTTTTTGGCCTCGTTTCATAGGAAAATACAATGGAAAGCCGAGAGAGCTTGAGAAGGATGGAACATGAGAGCAGAGAGGGCACATGGCTGCCAGAGTGGTTCTCTGAGGGGTGAGAGGAGCAGAGACAAGATGAATTAATAAGAGTTTTGGGCAGAAGTGCCTGAGACAGACTCCAGAGTTTGCTTGAACCCACTGTGGTGTGGAAAAGACCCTGATGCTGGAAAGATCGAGGGTGGGAGGAGAAGGGAGCAACAGAGGACAAGTTGGTTGGATGGCATCACTGACTCAATGGACATGAGTTTGGGCAAGCTCCAGGGGATGGTAAGGACAGGGAAGCCTGGTGTGCCGCAGTCCATGGGGTCGCAAAGAGTCAGACACGACTGAGCAACTGCCCAGTGTAGTGTGAGGAAAAACCGGTGGTTTGTTATATGCCTCACAAGTCTTCATAAATAAATAGATAACTGGTCTTCTGGATTGGGGTTCAAGTAGGATTAAAAAAGAAGCAGAAACTTGCATGCACCAATAACTAGACAACCAATGGAAATATGAACATTTTAGCAAAGACCTGTATGAATAGAGGATGACAGCTATTCATCAGATTGTCCTCTTTTTCTTCCCCACTGCCTCTTCCTTCACTGTATCTGGGCCCTGAGAGATCCCTTAGAAGATAGCTGTAATCAGTGGGAGGGTGGACTCTGAACTGACCGGGAAAATTCTGAAATGACTACGGGAATTCAAAAGGTTTCCTGAGGCTATCCCAAATTCACTGACATTCTGAGCTTGAACTTCGTGGTTGTCGAGCGGTTAAGAATCTGCCTGCAATGCAGGGGACACAGGTTTGATCCCTGGTCGGGGAAGGTTCCACATGCCCCAGGACGACTAAGGACATGTGACATGGCTGAGCCCCAGGGCCCTAGAGCCCCTGAGAAGCACCCACTCTCTGCTCTCTGCAACTCGAGAAGGCCCCAAAGGCACCAAAAATACATACATAAGAACATAGAGCTAAAAGGAAAAAGAGCTTAATTTCTGTAGAAAGCGAAAACAAACACACACTTCTGTTAACCAGTAGCGTGCTGTATTTAGTTGCTCAGTCATGTCCAACTCTTTGTGACCCATTGAAAAGTAGCCCACCAGGCTCCTCTGTCCATGGAATTCTCCAGGCAAGAATATTGGAGTGGGTTGCCATTCCCTTCTCCAGGGGAATCTTCCCAACCCAGGGACCTTCTGAACCCAGGTCTCCTGCATTGCAGGTGAATTCTTTACTGTCTGAGCCGCCTGGGAAGCCAACAGAATGAGAGTCAAAATATAAATAAGTTGAATTACAGAAAAAACACAATCACATGTTGTGCACTTTGAGTTTGAAAACAAAGATTTTTTTCCATGTTGAACTTCTAATATGGGTTTTATAACACTTTCATTTATCTGTTTGCAAGTCCGTCTTCCTCACCTAGAATATAAACATTTAAAAGTCATCAGCTTTGTCTGTTTTTCTTTTTTATAACCAGTGCCATTGCCTGCACCAGTGCCTGCACAGAATGCTTGTCCACTCTGGTTGTTATGTGTGTGGAATTAATATAAAAATTTTGATTCTTTCATGAATAAATGGAGCTATTTCAGAGTGGTCATTATAATGATTTAAAAATATAATGTTGATCTTCTTTGTTCATTCATTTCACTTTTCTTTTTTGACTATGCTGCTAACATGAAGAAAAGTGAAAGAATAAGAAAAAGATTATGTTTTAATGATACAAAAATTGGAGAATAAAAATTGGGTTCTAATCTTCAGTATCCATATATACATATTGAAAGTAGACAGTGAAACTCTGGCTCTTTTTATGAGAATGCTATTAGCCTTTGGGAGTTAATTAATAGAGACATAAATTAATTCCACATAAATGGAAAAGAAAAAAGGATAATGATCCATATAGATTCTTTCATACTATAAGAGTGAATCAGCAGAAATACCTAAAGGATTTTACTCTCACTTTTGTTATTTTTATATCTTCACATTTTTAATAAGCATTAATTAAACATTTTATAAGTATTATAATTTTATAATTTATAAGTATTAAACATTAGAGTCTCTTGGACTGCAAGGAGATCCAACCAGTCAATACTAAAGGAAACAAGTCCTGAGTATTCATCGGAAAGACTGATGCGGAAGCGAAAACTCCAGTATTTTGGCCACCTGATGAGATGAACTGACTCAATGGAAAGACCCTGATGCTGAGAAAGATTGAAGGCAGGAGGAGAAGGGGATGACAGAAGATGAGATGGTTGGATGGCATCACCAACTGGATCAACATGAGTTTGAGTAAGCTCCTGGAGTTGGTGATGGACAGGGAAGCCTGGTGTGCTGCAGTTCATGGGGTTGCAAAGAGTAGGACATGACTGAGCGACTGATCTGAACTGAACATTTTTAAATAAGTATTTGAAAAAAGCATCAAATGCCCAATAGTACAAGACAGGGAAGGGACTTCTCAGGTAGCCCAGTGGTACAGAATCTGCCTGCCAATGCAGGAGACATGAGTTAGATCCCTGGATCGAGAAGATCACCTGGAGAGGGGAATGGCAACCCACTCCAGTATTCTCACCTGGAGAATCCATGGACAGAGGAGCCTGGTGGGCTATAGTCTATGCGGTTGCAAAAGAGTCAGACATGATTGAGCATGCATGCACAAGATAGGAAAGAATGGTCACGTATATGCACTTGCTTGTGAATTTCCTTTATCACTTAAGTGAGCTTGGGGGCAAGAAACATTAATTAGTTATAATATATAGGCATTTAATAACATCTGTGTGAGTGTGTGTTTGTGTGCACGCTTGTGCATGCCCAAACATACAATATATATATACATAAATATCAAACCTCTTAAATCTAAATTGAAAACTCTGGATTTATAAAATCTGAAATAGATCAGCCATCCAATAATAACCCTTTAATTGTCTACTTGAAATTATGTTAAACTTTGTGGGAGAATACAATGTTAATTGAAAACACTGCTTGACTTGAAGTAGTTTGGTAAATGAATAAAGAAAACATGTACTAATAAAATAATAAAAGAATATCTGTAGAATATGACATGAAATAAAGTAACCTCCACAGTTAAGACTTTTCTATGATTTACAATTTGAAATCAAACAAGTACTTCATTACCATTTGCATTCAATTTAACTTTATAAATTCAATATGATCATAGCA
This sequence comes from Odocoileus virginianus, assembly GCF_023699985.2. Taxonomy (NCBI): domain Eukaryota; kingdom Metazoa; phylum Chordata; class Mammalia; order Artiodactyla; family Cervidae; genus Odocoileus; species Odocoileus virginianus. Next base: position 30,785,179 of record NC_069685.1, on the reverse strand, counting down.
GTTTTTTAACAATAAACAGTTCATTATACTAATTTTCTAAAAGTTTCAAGTGTATTCAATGAAGAATGTTTTGCTTTAATTCATTTAACTTTCATTGTATTAATGTTTAATATAATTATGGTTTTATGTATCTATGTTGCTTTTACAGAAATGCTATTTATATGTCATCTTGAATTAAAAATATGCACTACCAACAATTGATGTCTAACGGGAAAATTGTGTTTGTGCTGACACTTTGATGACACTCAGAGGTTGTAATGAACAGATTGCACCAGGCGGCCACATTTTCCACATGAGACACCCTGATCCCCATATGATCTTAGCTAACAGGACCAAGAATGAGCAGCTAACTCAAGTCAGGAAATTTATCGATTAGCCAGGATACCTAAAAGGTGACTAAGCCTTAAAAGCTCTGCAAAAACTGGGATAATTGGGCCAATAACACTGAATATTCTGGAGCAGATATTAAGATCTACAGATAAAATCAGTCAAGTAAGAGCAAGAGCTAGAAGCAAAAGGATGCAGGGAGCCTGAGAACTCAAACAAGGAGCATAATGCATTAGGTTAAAGCAGATGTATAAGAATAAGAATGCTTATTATCAATAAGCATAAAGTATAAAGAGAACTATAAAATCAGTTTGTTGTAGAGACAAAAAATGATTCTAAAGGAAAAATTGGTAAGAAGGTAGTGGGCTCATATTCATGGCCTGTCTTTAAAGGAAACAGCCATAAGCTCTTGCTTCTGAGCTCCCCGTTGCCTCTAACTGCGTTCCAGTCCCCATTGCTGCCTCGAATCACGTTCCAGTTCCTATATGTCTTGATCCTATTCTGGATCTTTGTTACCTATTTCAGTGTAAGCCTCAGCTCTCTTACTGAGCCTGATATTAAACTTCCATTTCTGGAGGATGTTTAAATGATTTTGTTCATTGAAACCAAAAGAGTCTGACCAAACAGTCAACACTGACACCTATTAATACTGTGGTTCTAGGTGCTTGCGGCTTCCCTGGTGGTTTGGATGGTAAAGAAGTTGCCTGCAATGTGGGAGATGCGGGTTCGATTCCTGGGTTGGGAAGATCCCTTGGAGTAGGAGATGACAACCCACTCCAGTATGTTTGCCTGGAGAATTGTGTGGACAGAGGAGCCTGGCGGGCTACAGTCCTTGGGGTCACAAAGAGTCAGAGCACTCTTTGTGTGCTGAGCAACTAACACTTTCACTTTCTAGGCGCTTGAGATGTAAAGATAGTTCTACACTCACAGGGTTCAGTCACCTGAAGTAGGATGAACATAAATAGGTGATTCAAAATATTTTGGAAAGACAAAATAATTATTTTTATACTAGAGATCATTTATTATTGATTTTCATCACTCTGCAAATCTATAAATCCAGGCTTTAACTCTTTCTTTGAGTTTTTGTTTGCAAAAGGTGGCTAGACAACATCATTTGAATGCTTCCAGGCATTCATCCTTGTCCTTTTATTATTTTTCTCCTAATATATATATATAGAAATATATATATATATTTTCTATAGTTCCAGTGTAAGTTAATGTCCCTATGATACATCCAGTAATGTTAGTTGATGATACTCTAGTATCATCATTTATTTCGATTCTTCACCTCAAACAATCAGACGAGTCCCATGGATTGGTCTTCCTCTTGTCTGCTTTGTTTCTGTAATAGCTACTCTTTCTAGGTAAGCCCTGATGACAATTTAACAGCCTCCCTGCTAAGCCAGCTTCAAAATTACTCTCAATGAGAACAGTTCTAGTAGGTCATTTATTGCCTTTCTCAGAAATTCTCAGTAGACTCCATTGTTACTAAGTCCTAATTCCCTGGTCTCTTTCAAGGGCAAATTGTAATTTTCCCAAATTACTGCTCACTGCTACTTTAATTTCCACATCAGTCAAACTGGGTAACCACAAGATGTTTCCATGTGGTTTTTCACTCCTTGCTCATTCTCTTCTCTTTACTTAGAATCCCCTCCCTGAATTTTCTATCAAACTTCTTTTCCTTCTTTTAAATAAAATATAATTTAAATCTCATCTTTTTTTTTTTTTCAAGTATATTTACTGGAACTTGCCATTAAATATTTTCTCTTTCTTACCTGAATTCTCATGATAATGCTTTTAAACATCTCTGAAGACACAAACTTATCATTTGCACAATTTATTGCCACTCTCCTACTCAACTATAAGTTTCTTAAGGATGAGGGCCATGCATATTTATTATTGCACCATCCACCCTCACCCATCACCCTGTCTTGGCATTGTTATTCCTCTGCAAGGTTGTTGAATAAATAAATGCACAATGACTAATGCAGAGAGCCATGGAGCTTCTCTTATAAAAAAAAAACAACCTCATTTAACATACCCACAACATGATATTTTCATTTTAATTCAAATGAACATATCTTCTCATCCCACACAAATCTGTTCCTCCTCCTGGATTCCCTCTTACTGTTTGGCTACATAATCCGTTTGGTTGCCCAAGTCCAAATGTAGGAATCACCCTACCCAGGTTTCCTTTCTTTACTCTTCATATTAAATTCTATTTTTTCTCCTGTTTATCTTTTGTATCTGTCCTTACTTCTCCTCGTTGCTTATTAGTTCAGATTCTTTCTCTTCTGCCCTTCCTACTTCAAGTCGCAACCTTCTGCAATCCATTTCAATCTACACTATTGAAAAAGTAACCTCTTGAATACAGACAAAATCTGATCATCATGCTCCTGTGTTAAAGTTTTTTTTCTTTCCCATTGACTGTCTTTAAATTATGTAAGAACTGAGCTCCTTTGTATAACTCTTCATAATATGGCATCTCACTAGCATTCTTAATTCTCTCTTAGCTTTTTCCCCTAGACACATTTTATACATTCTAGGTTACTTGAACTCTTTATATTGATACCTTCAGACCTATTGAAGCATTCTGTCAATATACCTTTGATTCAACAGAAACACTCCTGCATGACCTTCAGTTTTGTTTCTTTGTGAAACCTTTCCTGAGGTCAGCAGTCTCAGCTATTCCTTGCTCTGTGTTTACACTAAACGTGTTATGTTTATTCCATTAAAGCTGTCACGCTGTGTTTGTCTACTTTGCCATTAGATTACTCCTTAGGGACACAGTTTTTTTGTTTTTTTTTTTTTAACATGTACCTTTAGAATCTACTGGAAGATATTTCATACAGTCATTCAATAGTCATATACTAAATTCTTGTGAAAAACTTGAATAAATTAATATAAACTATAGGAAATGAAACCTCTGCATTTGTTAAATTTCAATTTATACATTCTATTGTCAGTTATTGTTAAGTCATCTTTTGGGTTGTAAAAGAAGCATTAGGTATAATTTGTTCATAGCAAGCAAACAGCCATGAATAATAATTATAACATTAATCAACAATAATATAGCCAGAAATTTTATTTCCTTTAGTAATAAAAAGTAAAAGAGTAATCAACACTAAATATAAAATACTAGATTGTCTAAATTTAGTTTCATGAAATTGAGAAACATATATGTATAACATTTTGCACTATCTTAAAGAACGCCCTGAAACACCTATATGTTCACTTTCAATGGTGAGGATAACTGAATTGGCTTTTTCAATAATGATTAGCATCATTTTTGTCATGCCAATGCCCTTAAAATCTATAAAAGTTAAAGAGAGAGGATGAAGGAATGTGTGTCCCTAGGATGATGCATAAGTTTTTTGGCCCTTAGCAAAAACTACAATGTAATAATAATAAATGTTTTACTTCAATAAAAAGTGAATACATTTCATACCACAATGGTTGAATTGGGCAACATCCTATTTATGGCTCCCACTTTATAATCACTCAAGTATTCTAAAGAATTAATCAGCTCCATAATCTTACTATCATAAAATTGTAGCCTTTATTCTCCATTGTAGCTAAAGGTATATTCATTTCACATTCTGTTTTAGAGATGTAAGTCAGAATTTTGAATATGATTAATACAATTAACTTTTAAGGGTATGTAAATGTGTTAATTATCTAGAGTTAAGACAGGTTCTTTGGTACACAAGTACATATCCCAGTGTCAACAAGTTATACCAAGGACACGGTAGTAAACAAATGAACAGATGATTTTTTTTAATGAAAGAAAAGACCTTGGTTTTAATGTCTGAAAAGAAATATTCCAATATAATACACTGTAAAATATTCACTTTCTCTTAAAAGGATCGTGAAAGACTATGATACTGAAATGATTCAGCTGTTTGTTTTATAGCTTTATAAATCAAACTTCATTATCTATTGGTATAAAAAATCTAATTCTTGAGCTCTTACTTCAATGATGTGTGCTGAATCCTAAAAATACATTATTTTAGTTAATTATCACAATTATCTGAAGTAGGTACTATTACTACTATGTTACCAATGAGGAAACAGAAGCATAGATGAATAAATTTTCCCATGGTCAAGCAAAGTGATAGTGGATTTGAAACCAAATAGTCTGAATCCAGTTTGTATACCTTATTGCTCAGTTATACTAGGATACATATGATTATATTTTAGATCAATATTGGAAGGTGTTCAAGAGGAGAAGTATAGTGATTGCAGAGAACAGTTAAACATTAGATTGGAAGTGGGATTAAACAGTATAAGGATGAGTCTCTCCTTGTATTGAATAATTCCATAGGGCTGTGTCTACCTTCATTGTAACCCTATTCTCTCAGCTGGACAACTGCTTTCTTCCTGTCTCTGATTTCACTCTGTTCTAACGCCACTCTATTTGCCACACTGCAGTTAGAACCATTTTCTAAATCTATGTGACTTAACAATTTAAAGTTCTGAAATGTTCAATAGCTCTTAAAAATGATTTTTAAAGCCAACATAGGTCTACTTTTGTCTATCAATTCCAACATTTCCTTGCAGTCCTGTTGGTCCTCTGAGTCATACTTGCAGAAGCATTGCTGTCAGCTATGAAAGGGGGCCACTGGGCACCATTCGTAGAACCTTCAGGAGTGGGGAGCATCAGTCAAGGTGAGCACCACAATTCTGTCAAAAAGTCTTTCGAAGATTATTTCCTCCGCATGGACTGCTGTTCCCTCCACTCTTGCTTACCCCTTATTTCCCAGTTCACTTGTCATCTTCCAAGGTCAACCTTCCTTGAGGCAGAAGTTTAGATCAGGCTCCTTTTCTCCAGTTCAAAAATTATAGAATTGATAATGTAATCATCTGAATTACATCTTTCTTCCAAATTGGACCCATGAGAACATATTGGCATTTGCTACCATTGTATCCTCTATACCTAACAACTGGGCTTCCCAGGTGGTTCTAGTGGTAAAGACCATGCCTGCTAATGCAGATGTAAGAGACATGGGTTCAATCTCTGGGTCAGGAAGATACCCTACAGAAGGGAATGGCACTCCACTCCAGTATTCTTGCCTGGAAAATTCCATATCTAGCAATGCAGGACAGAATAAATGCTCAAAATGTATGTTGAATAAATGACAATAAAATATTAATTTAGGTCTCCTCCTCTATGAGTTATGGAGAACATATCAAGGCATTCTTTGAATAATTTTTAAAAATGTGGCAAAACGGATAAATTGTCTAGAATAACATACATCTTGATTAATATGTATCTTGAATATTTCTAAATGTAAATGGTTTTATAAAAATGTCTCTCAAATTTATGTACACATGATCCTTACTTTTATTTAAAATTTGTATTTCAAAATTAAAAAATAATGTTTTCTGAAGATTGGGAATGAGCAGTTTACAATGAGCAATATTCAGAAACACTAAATATCACTAACACTATAGAAATGTATAACAAATTTGATAATTCATGTTAATAAAAAATTGAGAATTTGATGATGAAAAGGTGACATTTTTCCCTCTAAGTTTAACTTTCCCCTTAAACCCTCACCCAGGAGAACAATGTAAAATATTTACTAACCTCCAGAATATAGGCATTGGCCAATCAGAACAGATGTTTTCATACCTGTAATGAAAGGCAACTGAAAGTAATTGCTTCAACTATACCCATCCATCTCTGTTGATTACCAGCACCGACTGTATTTCCCATCTCCTTGGTCCAAGTCGGGCATTTTGAAATAGCTATTTTGACACTGTTGTATTTTTTTTTCATTCATTCATTCAGTGAATAGTCATTGTGTCAGGTATTGCGCTGGGTAAACAAAACTATGTGTAATTCTCGTCTTCCGGAAGTTCTTAGTCTTCTGGCACAACTTCCATGATTCCCAGGCTTCTAGAAGCCAGCCCTGACCACTCGTTAAGTCCTTTCAGTCAGCCTATTTGGTAAGAGGTTGTTTTGGAGATCCAGAGGCTCCTTCTACGTCTCTCTCCTCTCTTCTCTAGCTGGTTCTCACTTTATCATGGTCATTTACTCTATTAACCCTCCCCACCTCCTCTCTCCCATCCTCAGCGTACTGCCGAACATGCAGGTCCTTAAACAAACATTCAGTGTAAGGAAAGGAGGCCTCATTTGGCCTGAGGTCAAGTCATGTTCTCCTGCTGAACTTTTACCAGGCAGTCCCACATCATCCATCATATCATGCTTGCACAGATTAATAAAATTGGTTTTCTTTTTTTATTTGGCTAATGATCTTCTTGAGTATACGCCACGGGTTTGGACCTGAATGGGGAGATTAAAGGAGAGGTACACCAAATTCTCAAAGATTTCAGGCTATATCCCAGGAGTGGAAATTCTAGATCAAGCAGTTTGCATAGAATTAGGGCTCACTTCCTGAATTCACCTCATTTTTTTTCATTTTGTTACTTCTCAATCTATTACAACTTGACTTTCACCCACATTGAAATGGTTGTCGAGATCATCAGTGATTTATTAATTGCAAATCTCACAGTTGATATTCAGATCTCAAGTGAAATGACTCATTCTTGGTTATAGAAATTCAAAGTCTTTATACTGTTATTCATAATACTTGAAAATCATGCCCCAATCTATTTTTAGTCTGTTTGAAATATTTTCCACTATTCTTAAGTAATTGTATCACTTCATCTTTCTTCATTATCAGTTGTTAAGAATGTGAAGAAAAAGCAACCTTAGTATGCTATGGTGGCAATGTAAATTGGTATAGTCATTATGGAAAGTAGTTTGGAAGTTCCTCCCAACAAAGTTCTCCCAACAAAACCTGCCAGTAGGTCAAGGTTTACCTCCATCCCACTACCCAAAAAATTAAAAACAGAACTACCATATGATCCAGTAATCCCACTTCTGGGTATATATCCAAAGGAAATGAAGTAACTATCCCAGAGAGTGCATTCCCATGGGAACTGCATTCCCATATTCACTGCAGCATTATTCAAATAGTCAAAATACAGAAACATTTAAAGTGTTTGTTCATTGATGAATGAGTAAGGAAAATGTGATATATATATATGTGTATCTATATGTGTGTATACACACACACACACACACATACACACACAATGGGATATTTCAACCTTAAAAAAGAAGGAAATCCTGCCATTTATGACAATGACAGCATGGATGAACATGGAGAACATTATAATAAATGAAACAAGCCAGACCAAGAAAGACAAATACTGCATGATCTCATTTACGTGAGGAATCTAAAACAGTAAACTCACAGAAACAGAGAGTATATGGGTGGTTACCAGAGGATAGGAAGCTTAGAGGCTAATGGAGAGAGATATTAGTCAAAGAGTACAAACTTTCAGTTTTAAAATGAATAAAGTTCTGGAGACAATGCATAGCATGGTGACCACAGTAAATAACAGTATGTTGTATACTCAAAATTTGGTGAGTATTTTTACCACACACACACACACATACATACACACACAATGCTGACTGTATGAGATGATAAATAAGTTGGCTTGATTGTAGTAATCATTATACATATATATATATATATATATAATGTTTTGATGTATATATGTATCACAGTGTACACTTTAAGCATATACAGTTTTGTCAATTATACATCAAGAAAGGAGGACTGCAGGGAGATCAAATCAGTCAATCCAAAAGAAAATCAACCCTGAATGTTCATTAGAAGGACTGATACCGAAGCTGAAGTTTCAGTACTTGGGTCACTTGATGTGATGTGTTGACTCATTGAAAAAGACCCTGATGCTAGGAAAGATTGAGGGCAGGAGGAGAAAGGGGTGACAGAGGATGAGATGGTTGGGTGGCATCATCAGCTCAATGGATATGAGTTTGAGCAAACTCCAGGAGATAGGGAAGCCTGGTGTGCTGCAGTCCATGGGGTTGCAAAGAGTTGGACACGACTTAGCAACTGAACAACAACAAAGCTAAACAGTTTCTTAGAAGAATGAGCTAGCTTTATACGTCACAGATAAAAACTATCAGATGGATACCACCTCAACTCTCTTTCTTCCCTGCATTGTCCCTTCTCCCAACAAAACCTGCCAGTAGGTCAAGGTTTACCTCCATCCCACCACCGAGTGGAAATAGGTGTTCCTCCTTCTGTTTAAAGCCAGTTCTTACACCATCTTTTCAGGAACTTCACTACATCATCTCCCAACTTTTTCTCATAAACTTCAACATTTCTTTCACTTGTGCATTTAACAGTACTTAACATATCAAAACAAGAGGTGTCTAAGACCCATCCCAGATCTCTTACAATTGCCCCCAGATATGACACATGAGGAAGGCAGAGGGTAGGGAAATCCTTGGATTATTCATATCCTGAACACACGTTGAGTAACCTCTATGCAGGAGGCACTGTTCTTGGGTTTTACTAGAGATAAACTGCAGACCAATCAAAGGAAACTTGGGCTAGACAAAGTGTGATGATCAAATCTTTCTGGTGAGATATTTTAGTGTAGATTTCTAAACTTACAAAGCAGAGTTGTAGCAACAACTCTTTCCTACTTCTGTGTCAAAACCCGTTAATTGTTATTTTGCTTGTATGTGAGTCAGCTAAGGAGGAGGAGTTCCTAGATAATAATCCAAAGTATCTTAAAAATCCTCACTGAGGGAAAAAAAAATGTCTGCAACAAAAACCATTTATAACTATAATTTCATATAGGGTAAGTCTGATTGATAACTTTCTTTATATGCTTTAAAAGTGTATGAATAACCTAGTTTTGAAGGAAATCATATTAAATAACCTATTTTAAAGAATCTGTTTGTGTTCTTGTTTATTGTAAAGAGAAATCCATTCATTTAGTTCACAAGGACCTACCTTATACAATTTGGTGCTTTATTTTTCATAATTACTATTATCTAGGGAATCAGTTTTTGCATGAGCAATGAGGTAGTACTTTTGGAGTTTTTTAGTGATACTTAATATTGGATCTGTGATGACTAGCTTGTAATTTCTGCTGCATAAATTTTCCATCCTGCTGGACTGTGCCTTGCAGAAGATAGTGGTACAGCATGGGTCAAGAATGGCCTGCTCAGGACCATTGATACATTGCTATGAGTGAAAAAAAAAATTAAAAAGGACTTTCAATCTTTAAAGAAAATCTCATTTAGCTAATAAAAGAAGCTGGGTCAGTGAACTATGTTGACTCAGGATAAATTAAAGTCTAGTCATTTTGATGGATTTCAGATCACAAGGTCAGCTTGTAAGAACTGTTCCAGTGACCTGTTTCATAAGATACTAAGCTTCATTGTGACAGTTTTGCACAAAGTACCTGGCAAAATATATTCTGTTACATATTTTAAGAAATGAGTGTTTATATTGTGCAAAAAGAAGAAAAGGTAATTTCTCAATAAGACATTAGAAGATGAATCATCCAGATACAGTTTTTTCATAAGGCCTGTATATAGGGGAAATGATAAAGTATGCCTGATGAAAAACTGAGGTTTTCAACCTTGTCAGTATTTACAATTTTAAAGTTCTCTTTAGCTTGGCAGATGCATTGAATTAAATAAGTGGTTTAGAAAATAAAATAATGAAAGCAACTCTTCACAGTAAAGGTGATAAAGACATGTACTCAAGGTTCAGTTTTTTTTAAATTACAACCATGTTTTAAAAATATTATGCCTAAATCTATATTACTTATTCTTGACTCCTTTGGAAGGTTTCCGATTTTTGATTTCTTAAATAGAAAAATAAAAATTTAGTATTTTTTAAAAAATTCTTGCATTTGAACTCTCTTTTCAATGTAGTCAATAAGTATTACTTTTTTTCTAAAGAAAAAGATGAATGTAATATGGTGCACACACTATGGTGGTGGTTTAGTCACTAAGTTGTGTCAGACTCTTCTGTGACCCCATGGACTCTAGCCCTCCAGGCCCCTCTGTCCATGGGATTTCCAGGCAGGAATACTGGAGTCTGTTGCCATTTCCTTCTCTGGGGATCTTCCTGATCCAGAGATCGAACCCACGTCTCCTGCATTTCAGGCAGTCTCCTGCGTCCCAGGTGGTATTTTTTACCACTGAGCCACCGGGGAAGCCCCCACAGACAATAAACACTGCTAAAATTCAAAAGCACGTTTAAAATGATGTCACTCATAAACATTTAGCACCGGCACTCAGAGTAAAGGCATGGCCTGGTTCCATTTGGTCTTCTGGACTCTCCTTCCTCTTGGTCTGAGGAGCTTCTCAGGTGCTCTGATGCTTACAATCTTATCTTTCTATTTTAGGTCAGAAGTACTTTTCAACCAGGCTTGTAAGCTATTTGCTTTATAATTAATAACTTTAAGGTCTGGATGTCAATGATCAGAATAACATTTAAGTTACTAATACTGTCAACATGCTAAAAATTAAGAGGCATACAATATCTTCAGGGTTTCCATACTATATTTCTCTTTATTTCAGTGAAAGGTATCAATTTTGTATAGTGGTGTTTTTGGAAACAAAAGGGCCCAAAAAACTTTTATTTGTGGTTGTGTGCTAACTTCTATTCAAATACATCCACGTTGATAATCCAATACAGAACATTTCAGTCATCTAGGTTGTTGGGAGTGAACCAGAAAGATACTAGAAAATAGTATGAGGTAGGTGGGAACTCTCTAAGGCCAAGATGTGGCCTAACATCTACTTTGCCAAGAGAAGGATTAGCTTACTGTAGTTTTAAAGTTTAGTAGTAATGACTTTAAACGCAGCTGCACAATCAATAATCCTTTGTTGCAAGTTGTATACAGAATACTCAATACAGTTTAGCATTTTAAAGATTTTAAAACACCAGTTCATATCTTAAACTTATCAACACTCAGTTCTTGGTTTCCAACAGCTTATTTTGCTTACTTATAAAAGACATGGCACTGAAACCCCTTTTTACTCTTTCTTTTCCTTTTTCTTCTTCAGTTGACTTGAACACATAGGCGAGAAAAAGCCAGAGAGGCTAAAACAGTGTTCTGTTCATATTCTCTCGTTTTCCTCTATCTCCCAATTCATTGCATGCAATTTTCATGTCACCAGGGAATTGTCTTAACATTGGGATGATTCTGTTGTGCAAAATGTGCTTATATTTCTCTTACTGTATTGAGAATGTCATTGAAAATATTTCAATTACGTCATTGTTAAAGAACTTTCCTTCTCTAGATTAGAAAAGAGAAACCCAAAGTCTTTTGTGCAGCACATCAAGAAAAAACTTCAAATAGGATTAGTAATGGAGTTAAATGAATGAGGCAATGTGTTTGGAAAAGGGGAAAGAAAAAAATCACAAACCAGTTTCCATTGATTTCTCGTTGTAACTCTCAGGCTACAACACTGCCAATGTGACTGAGGAATCTTTTCCTTTCTTCCTTCCTTTAACTCCATTTTCGTTTGCAAATAAAATTAAACTTAAAATCATTATTTAAAACAATTCTCACTGGACAACAAATGAGGCCATAGACAAATTTTAAATAAAACCTGAACTTGATGGATTTTATTAAATGAGATTTCATGGGATATGACTTTGTGGAATTTGAATTTCAAGTCATAAGAAATGTAAATACCAGGTGGATGTAAAATGAAACTGATGAATCTTTGGCTTCAGGACTCCTCACTTGGTCAGTCCCCTTGTAAGTCAGTCATTATTTATTTCTGAGTAATATTGTCTATTTCTATGAGAAGAGCTATCACATGGGAAACATGGTTGGTTCCAGGGTAAAATGTCCTGTTTTTTCACCAGTTCCTATACTTTAGAATTTTCTGTTTACACCATTCATTCAAAGAGAAACGATCTCTTTTATTTCAAGAGGCTGTTAAATTTTTTTCTTGAGTTGATAATTATGCTTTTTATTTTAAAAAGTCAAATTGAATGAAGTATAATTTGCATAATGTAAAATGCACAAATAGTAATGGTACCACATTGACAAATGTATGTATCCATGTAATCACCACCACAACTAAAGGCATAAAGGATCACAATGCTTGAAAATATTCATAACCTTTTATCTCCTAATCTCACTGCCAGAAATCTATCTTAAGAAAGTAATTCTAAATGTCATTAAAGATTCAGGCATAATGATGTTCATCATCAATTGTATAATTGCAAAAATTGAAAAAACTAAATGAGCCAGAGTAGGGGAATGGTTAGGTCATAGTACATTGAAATGATGAATATTGTGTTAATAAATATCATTAAAGCGTTTGCAATAAAAAATTGGAGACTTTTTTTTTTGCAAAATCGTTAAGTAGAGAAAGTGAGATACAAATTGATTGTATGATATGACTTCTTCTTGGTAAACAAAAAATGAATAGAAACGTATTTGAAAAGAAATACTTCAAAATGTTAACAGTGGTTCTTTTGGATCCTGGGATTCTTTCTTGCTCATATTCACTTTTTTTTAAAAATCAATATGCCCTTATTATTATCAGAATAAAATATGATTGAAGTATAAACATCTTTTAAAAAATCAAGATCTTATTCATCTTAGTTTTTGTGATGATATTTGTGAGAAAGCTGTTCATGATCATGGTTTGTTGAGCTGTGCTAATATTCTTTTCAAGTTTCCTGTCAAAGATTTCTTAAGATTCATCAGCTTCCTTCTTCTCATGACAATGAGGCTAACTAGAGCAATCCCTATAGTAACTAAAAACAGCCATCAACCCCTGAAATTTTAATTAATTTTAACACTTTGCAGCTATTACATGCAGTTCTTTCAAGCATCAAAGTATTCAATAAATCCAGAGCAGACTCTAGAAAAAGTTGTCATGGGGATGGTTTTCCTTCAACATCCTACCTTTTTTTCAAGACTGTTATCCAATTTCCATTGGTAAATTATTTCTCAGTTTATTCCTCTGCCCATTTGCATACTATTGACTTCTTTCTGGACTCCACTAGAAGCTGCCCTTCTCCAAGAGTAATTCTTTATTTTCTAGATCTCTTACCCAGTCACCTCCCCAGTTCATTTTCCACTAAAATGAATTATCTTCTTCACATCTCCAGTGAATTAATTTTTGCTAAAGTAAAATTATATATATATACATATATATCACAACTGGGTGTGCTATAACCCCTTCCACCTAGATAACATGTATATTTATTGAGGTAATGTAGTAGGAAAAATAAACAATGGATTTATACATTAACATTTATTTTGTATAGTTTTTAAATAAAATAGTACATATAAAACTATATGTTTTTCTATTTATAAGAATTCTCTTTCTAAAAATAATTTTTAGTAAAAAAAACTCATTAAATTCTTTATCTAATTCAGTTCAGTTCAGTTCAGTCACTCAGTCATATCCGACTTTTTGTGACCCCATGAAACGCAGCCCACCAGCCTTCCCTGTCTATCACAAACACCCGGAGTTTACTCAAACTCATGTCCATTGAGTTGGTGATGCCATCCAGCCATCTCATCCTCTGTCCTCCCATTCTCCTCCTGCCCTCAATCTTTCCCAGCATCAGGGTCTTTTCAAATGAGTCAGCTTTTCGAAGCAGGTGGGCAAAGTATTGGAGTTTCAGCTTCAACATCAGTCCTTCCAATGAACACCCAGGACTGATCTCCTTTAGGATGGACTGGTTGGATCTCTTTGCTGTTCAAGGGACTCTCAAGAGTCTTATCCAACACCACAGTTCAAAAGCATCCATTCTTCAGTGCTCAGCTTTCTTTATAGTCCAACTCTCACATCCATACATGACCACTGGAAAAACTATAACCTTGATAGACGGACCTTTGTTGACAAAGTAATGTCTCTGCTTTTTAATATGCTATCTAGGTTGGTCATAACTTTCCTTCCAAAGAGTAAGTGTCTTTTAATTTCATGGCTGCAATCACCATCTGCAGTGATTTTGGAGCCCAGAAAAATAAAGTCAGCCACTGTTTCCACTGTTTCCCCATCTATTTGCCATGAAGTGATGGGACTGGATGCCATGATCTTAGTTTTGTGAATGTTGAGCTTTAAGCCAACTTTTTCACTCTCCTCTTTCACTTTCATCAAGAGGCCCTTTAGTTCTTCTTCACTTTCTGCCATAAGGGTGGTGTCATCTGCATATTGCGGTTATTGATATTTCTCCTGGCAATCTTGATTTCAGCTTGTGTTTCCTCCAGCCCAGAGTTTCTCATGATGTACTCTGCATAAGTTAAATAAGCAGTGTGTTCAAAATAACACTTATTTTAACTTATTTAATAAGTTAAATAAGCAAGATGACAATATACAGCCTTGACGTACTCCTTTTCCTATATGGAACAAGTCTGTTGTTCCACGTCCAGTTCTAACTGTTGCTTCCTGACCTGCATACAGGTTTCTCAAGAGGCAGGTCAGGTGGTCTGGTATTACCATCTCTTTCAGGATTTTCCACAGTTTATTATGATCCACACAGTCAAAGTCTTTGGCACAGTCAATAAAGCAGAAATAGATATTTTTCTGGAACTCTCTTGCTTTTTTGATGATCTAGTGGATGTTGGCAGTTTGATCTCTGGTTCCTCTGCCTTTTCTAAAACCAGCTTGAACATCTGGAAGTTCATGGTTCACATATTGCTGAAGCCTGGCTTGGAGAATTTTGAGCATTACTTTACTAGCGTGTAAGATGAGTGCAATTGTGTGGTAGTTTGAGCATTCTTTGGCATTGTCTTTTTTTGGGATTGGAATGAAAACTGACCTTTTCCAGTCCTGTGGCCACTGTTCAGTTTTCCAAATTTTCTGACATATTGAGTGTGGCACTTTCACAGCATCTTCTTTGAGGATTTGAAATAGCTCAACTGGAATTCCATCACCTCCACTAGCTTTGTTCATAGAGATGCTTGCTAAGGCCCACTTGATTACTCTTCAGAGTTTTTCGTTTGGGTGCCATCATCTATAGCAATGTTCAGAAAAGTCTTCCTGTGAAGAGCCAGACAGATAATATTTTAGATTTTGCAGTAGGGTTAGGGTTAGGGTTAGGGTGGGTTAGGGTTAGGGTTAGGGTTAGGGTTAGGGTTAGGGAGCCTATGTGATACCTCTTGCAATGAGTCACTCTGCTTGCACAGTTTGAAAGCTGTCATGAACAATACTTAAGCCAATGAACATAGCTGTTTTCCAGCGAGACTTTATTCACAAAAGCAGGAGGCAAGTCAAATATGATCCATGGGCAAAAGTATATCAACACTAGTTTATGAGATAAAGACTAATCCATAGAACATGCCGTTAATGGCCCTCCCAAATCTGCCTATAGTCCACTGTTTCCTGCACACCCTTATTAACTCTTTTCTCTTTTTGCTTGTTGTTGTTTAATTTTCCAAAATACCCTCTGCCTTCTTTCTTTCTATTCTTTCCAACAACAAATTCTAAAATACTTAAGTTGTAGACAAAATATCACACTTTCTCTAATCCTCTCTACTCTCTCCTGTATTTTTATAAGAACTTTTTGTGCCTCTACTATGATCCTTTTTTTGAGGTTACTATCAACTTTATTCCTCTATATTTTCCCCAGGTTTGTTAAGTGTTTCTCTCTCAGCTGTGTCTGACTCTTTGTGACCCCATGATCTGTAGCCCGCCAGGCTCTTTTGTCCATGCAGTACTGGAGTAGGTAGCTGTTCCCTTCTCCAGGGGATCTTCCTGACCTAGGGATGGAATCCTGGTCTCCCACTTTGCAGGTGGATTCTTTACCATCTGAGCCACCAGGGAAGCCCTATCCCTCTATTCTATATTTTCCCCAGGTTTATTGAGGTATAATAGGCAAATAACATTATATACAGTTAAAAGGAACAATGTGATGATTTGATATCAAATATACAAGGTGAAATGATTACCACAATCAGATTAATACACCCGTCACCTCCCGTGTGTGTGGCAAGAATATTTAAGATTTACTCTCAGCAAATTTCAAATACACAATACAGTATTATCAACTATGGTCACCTTGCTATACACTCATCTTATTACAGACAGTTTGTACCCTTTGAGCAACATCTTCTCAACGACTCCACTCCAAACCCTTGGTAACCATCATTTTACTGTCTGTTTCTATGTGTTTGACATTTTTTAAAAGATTCCACAAATAAGACCCTATAGTGTTTATCTTTCTCTGAATTATTATTTCATTCGTGTTGTCTTACATGGAAAGATTTCCTTCTTTTTAAGGCTGAATAATATCTCTATCTATCTATCTGCCTTCTCTCTATTCATTCATCTCTTAACAGAACTTAGGTTGTTTGTATATTTTGGGTATTGTGAATAATGCTACAGTGAACATAGGAGTGCAGATATCTCTTAGAGATAGTGATTTCATTTCTGTTAGATACTTACTCAGAAGTGGAATTGCTTGGTCATAAGGCAGTGCTATTTTTACTTTTTTTATTGGTAACTTTTTATTTATTTATTTTTCTTTGGTTACACTGAGTCTTCATTGCTGCCCCTGTTTTCTTAGTGACTGCCTCAATGTACAGTCCCACCAACAGTGCAGAAGGGTTGCCTTTTCTCTACATTCTCACCGACATTTGTTATCTCTTGTCTTTTTGAGGATAGCCATCCTAACAAGTCTGAGATGATGACTTATTATGGCTTTGATGTGAGTTTTCCTGATGATAAGTGATATTAGAGTTGCCTTCCCAATCTCTGAGCCTCAGTCATGCAGATTCCCTCAGTGTTCTGGGTGAAGCAAGGAAGAAGCGGGTCCCTTTGATAGCATCCTACACAACTAGGGAAGCTAGGAGTTCACACATTGTCACCTTTCCCCTGAAGGAGAGACTGAGGCTCAGTGGATCTCTAAACAAGGAGTTGTGCCTCCTTGGGGGAGAAACGACAGGGGAAAATGGAAAGTCTTCCTTTACCCTTTTTAATGGGTCTAGCTTCAGGTTTCTTTTTCTCTCTTTTGCTCTCATAGTGTGTTACAACTTCTTAGCTGGACGTATAGACTCCTATAACATATTCTTCTTTGTGAAGTGAAGTAAAAGTTGCTCAGTCGTGTCTGACTCTTTGCAACCCCATGGACTATACAGTCCATGGAATTCTCCAGGCCAGAATAGTGGAGTGGGTAGCCTTTCCTTTCTCCATGGGATCTTCCCAACCCAGGGATCAAACCCAAGTCTCCCGCCTTGCTGGTGGATTCTTTACCAGCTGAGCCCCAAGGGAAGCCCAAGAATTCTGGTGTGGGTAGCCTGTCCCTTCTTCAACCTATCTTCCTGACCCAGGAGTTGAACCAGGGTGTCCTGCATTGCAGGTAGATTCTTTACCAACTGAGCTATCAGGAAACCCTCTTCTTTGGGGGTGATTGTCAAAACCGGTGGTCTTCGTAGGGAAGAGGGTAGAAATCTGGTTAGAAATCTCCTATTCACAGTCTTACTGATGTCACTCTAGATTCTAGATTATTTAGGGAGAGATGAACTAGTTTTCACACACTACATAAAAATCTTGTAAATCAGTAAAATGTCTTTTAAAAGCTTCTATTATTTTGGATTATAAAGAACAAAAGACCTCATATTGCATCTCATATGGAATGTGAAAGCCAGTCTCTTTTGCACAATAGATATATAGCTCAATAATTTAAATGTTTGATTTAATAAAAAATACAGTACTTTACATTGAGTAAAACAAGCAAGAATTTAGAACAATTAAAAGAGGAAGGGACTACTGAACAACTTGAATTAAACTGACTAAAGAATCACTTGATTTATTGTTTACTTGAAAAAGATAAACAATTTATTTCTTCTGCAATTTTATCCAGTTTTATAAACAGTTTAAAAAGGTAAAAAAAAAAAAAAAATCATGAATTCTTTTTCATAGGATGACTGCAAGAAGGTAACTCTGGTTGGTTTGTCCAAACAAATGGGGGCAAGAAATTCCAGCATCTGAGTTAATCTGCTGTGGAAAGAACAAACTTTTCCCTTCTCATTCTTGGAATGTTAGATAACATCTCTAACATATCTTTTGGCAAATTACCTGGTGAAAATAACATTAATGTGTGTCTTGACTCTTATATGCAAGAGTCAGGGTTTGAGTAAGTTTTGAATAATTTTTGTCAACATGATTGAATAATTTTGTAAATCCTGATAATAACATCACACAATACTGCATTGCTGGGCACTCTTCTATGCTTAACATTTATTAACTCATTTGATCCTGTAATAACACTCGTTGACAGTTGATAGAATAAGCACAGCAAGTTTAAATAAGTAGCCCAAGATCACACAGGTCCCAAAAGGCAAAGCCAAGACAGAAAATGAGACAGTCTGGCTCCAGAGATTGTGCTCTCAACCACTGTGCTTTGTTTTCCAAGAAGGATTATCATCAATAAGGTAACACATGGAACTGAATACATATGATATGTACATATGGGAGGCAATTCTGATTAAATATATCAAATCAGTTTTATACATGCTGAAATACTCTCTTTCTGCTCTCCTACTCCATTTATGAGTTAATGGAAATTTGACTCTCTGTGATACTATTTTTGTAGTTTGTAGTTAGTTCTGCCTCCCCCACCCCCAACTGTGAGACTATGGAGACTTCAAATGTAGTGAGCATTCTTATTCCAGTTCCAAATCTTTTGGCATTCAGAACTTTTGCACACTGCTTGGAATTTAGGAGATTGTCCAACAGAATGCTTGTTGAATGGATGAATAAATGATAAAAATGCAATGAATAATATTTAAGACATCTGAAAGGACTCAATAACTAGAGTCAAATTTCCCTGCTCAAGTTCTGAAGTAATGACAAAAAAAAAAGACAAAAGATTCAGCATTTGAGAGGTAAAATTTCAACTCTGTTGTTTCAAGCTGATATTGAAGAATATAGTCTATGTCTGATAACAGATGTAAGACTCAAGGACACTTAATCTTTGATATGGATTACCTATTGTTGTGTAAAAATTATCTCAAGATTGAGAAGCTTAAACAATCATAAACACTTTTTCTGTCACATTTTTTACAGATGAGGATGAAGAATTCAGAAGTGTCTTAGCTGGGTGTATTGACTCAGGGTCTCCTATGGGGTTGCAGTCAAAAATGTTGGCTTGGGCCACAGACGAACGCTTGACTGGATCTGATTCCAAGAGAGCTCAGTCTTATCGCTGATAAGTTGATGCTGGCTATTGGCAGCAAACCTCGGTTTCTTTCAACTGGACTATTTGAATATTTTCCTGATGTTGGCAGGAAAGGGGGAAAGTTTCCTGTTAAGTGGGAAACTCAAGAAAGAGCATGATAGAAGACACAATTTGTTTTATGACCTTAGCTCAGAAGTCATACATTGTCATTTCTGGGTTATCTTATTGATTTTTACAAGGCAGCTGGTTTCAGGGTGGAAAGAGACCACACCAAGGCAAGAAAATTAGGAGAGTGAGTCATTGGTGGCTTTATTGGATGCTGGCTACCAAGCTTCCTGTCATTAGCAGTCTTGAACTGGAGTAGACCTCCTCCATCAGCCATGAAACCTGCCCCTGGGAGAACCCAATATAGGAAGCAGACTTTCTAGAGTGCTCACTACCAAAAGAGAGAGGAAGGAGGGGCTAAACTATAGCAAATATCTACCATGATGATTCACCACTTAATAACTTATTTGCTTTTCTGATGGATTCCTCCTCGACTCAGTTACAAGCTGTAGGAATCAGGGACCCAGTTGCCTTGGGCACCACTGAATGCCTGATACTCAGCATCAGTTCAGTTCAGTTCTGTTCAGTCGCTCAGTCATGTCCGACTCTTTGCGATCCCATGAATTGCAGCATGCCAGGCCTCCCTGTCCATCACCAACTCCCGGGTTTACTAAAACTCATGTCCATCGAGTCGGTGATGCCATCCAGCCATCTCATCCTCTGTTGTCCCCTTCTCCTCCTGCCCTCAATCCCTCCCAGCATCAGGGTCTTTTCCAATGAGTCAGTACTTTGCATGAGGTGGCCAAAGTATTGGAGTTCCAGCTTCAGCATCAGTCCTTCCAACAAACATCCAGGACTGATCTCCTTTAGGATGGACTGGTTGGATCTCCTTGCTGTCCAAGGGACTCTCAAGAGTCTTCTCCAACATCATAGTTCAAAAGTATCAATTTTTCGACACTCAGCTTTCTTCACAGTCCAACTCTCACTCAGCATAGCCTCTCATTATTACAATACACTTTGGTTGAATCTTGAATGAGTAAACTACTGTAATCATGATCTGTATCCACACATAGGAATACCTGGAATTTAATGGTTAATGGAAAGGATTATCTTCAGAAGCTTGAGGACTTCTGTTTCCCACAGACCTCTTTTGTTGTTATTGTTTAGTCATTAAGTCATGTTGACTCTTTGCGACCCTATGGACTATATCCACCAGGCTCCTCTGTCCATGGAATTTCCCAGGCAAGAATAATGGAGGAGGTTGCCATTTCCTCCTCCGGGTGATCTTCCTGACTCAAGGGTTGAACCTGCATCTCCTGCATCGGTATGCAGATTCTTTACCACTGAGCCACCAGGGAAGCCCACACAAACCTCTAGGCCTACGCTAATCTTCCCCATTTAAAATTTTAAAAACAATAAGTGCAAAATAATGGCAGTTAATAATTCACAGGAGTACCTTTGAGGTATTATTTTATAATGTCATCCTTATTACTGGCCAACTTGAATGTTTTTCATGTGGGAGATGTTCTAAAAAGTAAACAAAGAAACAGTAGCTGATATAATTTATCTTTGATAGAAGGACAAAAATTCTTGCTTAAAAAATTTCAAAAAGATCCTTAAGAAGAACTTGAAAAATTAACTTCACTGATTAATGTTTCAAGAAAAATAAAACCTCTAATTATCTTGGACTGTTTAGCATCAGAGCAAAGAATTGTTCTAAGTAGCATCTGAAGAGAGAGATTTATGACATTAATTATATCCAGTCCTGGCTTAACAAGACATGGTAGTGGCCATATCCCTCCCATTCTTTTATAAAGTTCTAATCCATCTTCATATTTGAAGCCCAACCCCCCCTCCAACTCTATTGGAGATAGAGTTTGAGGTGGTGATTAAGGTTAAATGAGGTCATAAGGGTGGAGCCCTGATCTGATAGAAATGGTGCCCTTCTAAGAAGAGAAAGATACATCAGAACTCTTTCTTCAGCAGGTGAAAAGACAGCCATCTGTGAGCCAGGAAGAGAGGTTTCACCATAAATAATCATTCTGGCACTCTGATTTCAGATTTTCAGCCTCCATGACTGGGAGAAAATAAATTTCTATTGTTTAAGGCTTCCATCTATGGTATTTTGTCATGGCAGTCTAAGCTAACTGAAACAGTATTTGCTATACAAGAAAACTAGTTTTATTTGAAAGAATATCCAGGGCCTGTATTAGATTGGGTGATTAAGGAAAGCTTCTCCAAAGAGATGTTTAGGCTGGATCTGAAGAATGACTAATAACCAGCTGTGAGCATTGCAGACTGAGGTCACCAGGTTAATAAAGATTTTCCTGCATTTGGTTTGACTCTATATCTGTGAATGTATGGTTAGACAGAATAACATGTTTGTTATCTCTGTCTGGAAAGCCTTTCTAGTTCTTACCATGACATCACTACATTATTTCTGTTTTAGAGATGTTGTTTCACTGAGGAATGATATGAGAGTTTAAATAGGCCCCAAATCAAAACATAAATCTATCAGAAACATCCAGAAAATGCATTATTTCCAACATATTTTCTAGGTCTAAAATTGGATGATTTCCCATAAAATTTTCAGTTGAATGAACAATTCAAATGTGTTTATTGGGTAGTGAAGTTGTTTTTACAAAACAATAACTTAAATTTGGTAAGCACTTTAAATCTGTAAGTCCTTTTATTTTCATTTGTACAAGACCTAAAATAATGTGTATACATTATTATCAATGTGATACATCTTTAATTCAAGTAAATTGTTATGATCCTTTTATTATTTAAAAAAATAAATTAAGCTCTGCTTCTGATGCTTTTAATACAATAAACCTTAAAATAAAAAAAAACACCCCTCCCCTCTTGTTTACCTTATTTGTAGTATCTACATCAGGTTTTAATTTTTCTATTTTCTGTTTATGTATTTTCAGATGCTAGGTGTTGTCTTATCTATTTGTCTGAGCATTTCCAAACCCTAGCATGTTATTTGACACTTGCTGAGTGTTTAGAAAAGTTTTATTGGCATATCCTTTTTAAGTTAAAAAGGTAAATATTGTGTGATTATCTTTTTAAGTAAAATATAACACATTGATTGTGAGTAGATAACTTTTAGGTTTCTGTACCAAATAACTAAATGACAAGCTTTGATGCCATCATTGTTAAATATGGGTCAAATATTTCCCTTGGATGGAATTAAAAAAAGTGCTTTCAATTGATGATAAGATATTTTATTTTCATATCATGATATTTTTGGTTCAAAGGGATTGCTGCTGCTGCTAAGTCACTTCAGTCGTGTCCGACTCTGTGCGACCCCATCCCTGGGATTCTCCAGGCAAGAACACTGGAGTGGGTTGCCATCTCCTTCTCCAGTGCATAAGAGTGAAATGTGAAAGTGAAGTCGCTCAGTCATGTCTGACTCTTCGCGACCCCATGGACTGCAGCCCACCAGGCTCCTCCGTCCATGGGATTTTGCAGGCAAGAGTGCTGGAGTGGGGTGCCATTGCCAAAGGGATTAGATGACTAGAAAAACGCAGGGAAATGAGAACTGTGGGGTTTGGGGTAATTTCTCTTGTAGCACTATAATCCATAGAATGCATTTGGGAGATTTTTGGAGTAAAACTTCTTAATTAGGAAGGTGAAGAAAGCCACAGCATATGATCTGGATTTTGTGAAATAGTATCTCTCTTCCTTTTCACAGAGCAAGCGTTTCCTGTTACATACATAATAGTAATAGTCCTACGTCATTTGCCTGAAAACTATTAAGATCATGTTGTTTTGGGACCTTTAGTTAGAAACATGTCAGGGCCATTGACTGTGTAGCTAGATTGCCAAGGTTAGAATCCTGGCCTCGACATTAACAAGCTATATATACTTGAACAAGTTAGTTACCCTCTGGATCTCATTTCTTCACTTGTAAAGCAGAGATAATGCTAGTGTCTGCATAACAGTTTACTGAAGGCCAAGAACTTTATGTATGCAAGATACTAAGAATAGTATTGATAGCTTGCCATAGTTAGTGCTGCAAGCTTATTTGTTCAATAAATAATAATGAACATTCATAAAATATGAATGTATTACAATAAATTTTAGACAAAGGAATTGAAGAATCCTTAGTAAGTGCTTTAAATCATTGAATGGAGTTCATGGGAGAATAGCTCAAATCCAAAGCTTCTGATTTTTAAGTCTGTCAGCCATATGTGTGCCTGCTTTTTTTTCTAATTAAGCTTCACAGATTTAGAAATTCTCTGCTACAGAGGGATGAAGTATAAGAAGGGTTATATATAGCTCTATAAAGAATAAAGTCAAAGAGCTCTAGGGAAAACTGATCTGTGTGTGGAACATAAGGGTTACTCCCAAGAATGTGATGGGCTGCCTCATGGCGAGCTGTTGGGAGGTGAATTGCTTCTTTTTACTCTGAGAAGGAACAAAAAGCTTTAAGTGGAAAAAAAATAATTGTCCAGCTCATAGCAAAAGAACATAAAATTAGCTGTCACTGAAATCAAGTGATCAACACTTTGCCACTTAAAATTCCTTTTGGAATGAACAAGATATAAATCAATGACAAATGGATTAAATTATTTATTACAAAATACTTCAAAGAATACTTTTTGAATGTATAAATTAATGAAGACTCTGAAAAGGTCAAAACAAAGCCAACAAAGAATTCCTCGGGCAGTTTCGACAGACAGGAATTAGCAGGCTGGGCTGATGTTTAGCCCCTGGATGGTGAAGCTGGGAGAACCATTGCAGGCGGTGAGAACCCACTGAGCCAGATGGAGTTGCTAAGGCTGAAACTTCATACTGGGAGGCTCATCTGACTGATGAAACAGCAGCTGCCTAACTGTCTACCCTGACCTTTGTTGCTCATTTATGATATTATGAAAAGTAGAACTCTAGATTTCAGGGAGCTGTTAGAATTAGTGAGATACCTAAAGGACTTGGAGCTATGGACTATTACTGTCACCAAAATATGGGAGGGGAGTTTGCGGGAGAATGGATACATGAAATATAGCTGAGTTTCTTTGCTGCCTACCTGAAACTATCACAGCATTATTAATCCAATATAAAATAAAAAATTAAAACAAAATGTGTAAAAATGTATAATGATTCTTGACATGAGGTTTGACTAGATTGTTTTCTGATATGCAGAAATGAACATGGAATTGCAATTGAGTCACATTTACGTCACCCCAGCCAATTCCTAGTTTAATGAACTTGGGTAATATTCTCTTTTCTCCCCCACCCTTAGTCTTGCTTTCTTGAAATATTTACCCTTCAGACATGTTTTAAGGTCTTTGCGTTTTAATGGCCATTATTTTCTAGGCTAGTACAGTCTAGAGGCTCCAGTACTATGGCCACCTGATGCAAAGAGCCGATTCATTGGAAAAGACCCTGACGCTGGGAAAGACTGAGGGTAGGCAGAGAAGGGGGCAGCAGAGGGTGAGATAGTTAGATAGCATCACTGACTCAGTGGGCGTAAGATTGAGCAAACTCTGGAAGAGAGTGAAGGACAGGGAAGCCTGGTGGGCTACAATCCATAGGGTCACAAAAAGGCAGACGTGACTTAGCGACTGAACAACAACAGGCTACACATACAAAAAGAGACAGAATTCAGTTTAAGTGTTGAGAAGCTGTTTCAGTAAAGGTTTCTCACACACTAATAGATCAGACACGTTAGAAAGTTGAATAATGTCAAGTGCTGGCTGAGATACAGGACTGTGGGAATCCTCAACCATTCTGGAGAAGAGTATGGCATTATTTGGAAATATTTAGTTATAAACATGGCTTATCACTCAGCAGTTCTCCTTTAGGATCCATGTACCAAAAATGTTCTTACATGTTCATAATGGGGCTTTTGGGGAATGATCATTACAACATTCATGCATGTGTACAGTGAGTGTGTATGAGTGTGTGTACTTGTGTGGTGTGAGTGTGCATGCAAATGTATGTACGTGAATATGAATCTGTATGAGCGTGTATGTGTGTGCCTGTGTATGTGATGGACAGCTTGTCTAGGCAACCCAAGTGGCCAGCATTGAGAATAAACACACCATGGATTATATACAACAAGTAGATACAAAGATTTCTTGGAGTAAGAAAAACATAGCTGGATCGTAAATACACAGTAGTTGGTGAAAAATAGAAACAATGAGTGCTTTAATACAGCACATTTACATACTTGAAAGCACATGTGCTTCTATACAGTTTGTGAAATCTACAAATAAATAATGCTCACTAAATGTAATGAATAATTGCAGTAGTTGCATGTGGTAGAGGTAGTGACAGGTGTGGATGAGGGGCTCAACGGTGGTAAATAAATATCTACAGAAAGAGGGGGATCTTGTTCGGACCCATGAGGATAACGTGGCATGGAGTGGGCATAGGCACAGACTTGAGTATATAAATAAATAGAATGACTGTCATGAGGGGCTTCCCAAAGGAAGTGAAACTTAAGATGGGTTTTGTAAGGTTCTGTAGGAGTTGACCAGACAAGATGGTAGAGGGGGAAGTCTTACTAGAGAAAAGAGGACTTGAGCATCTTCTGAGCAGTAGAAGCTACAAATTCAATGATCTGAAGTCAAAAGCACTTGCCTTCTCCTTGGAGTTGCACAGAGCAAGTGTATGACAAGGTATAGACCTCAAAGTGAAGTTGTGGGATGAATGGACAGAGAGGCAGACACACTCTATATGATGCAAGACTTGATAGTCTGCTTCCAAGTCTGCATGGGATTCTGATGGTGATGGGGAGGATGTTCAGTGATAGGATCCTTCCTTGTATTTTAAATCTTTTTGTCTCTACTTTAGGGGAATCTTATCTATATATAAAACCAGCTCAAGTCTTATTTTATCCACAAAGGCTTTTCTTAGTCCAGTTCCTAACTGAATTGCATATTATCTATTTTTGGGAAATTCTTTCATATTTAGGGCTTTCATATGCACTTAGCTTATTCTTTCTTATAATTATATGTCCTTCCTTATCTTTGTTTTTGACATCTAGTAAAGCAGACCACCTGGAGGAGGGCATAGCAACGCACTCCAGTATTCTTGCCCGGAGAATCCCATGGACAGAGAAGCCTGGCCGGGCTAGAGTTCATAGGATTGCAAAGAGCAGGACACGACTGAAATGACTGAGGAAAGTAGACCACACTTTTATAGATGGAAGCAAATGCCAAATCATCTAACATTTAGGACCGATCAAAATGAAATAAATCACGTGGGAAATGGTTTAAAGGTGGGAGAAGAAATTTTACTTAATATGACAGCTCAGTTTAGTTCAGTTCAGTCGCTCAGTCGTGTCTGAACCTTTGCGACCCCATGAACCGCAGCATGCCAGGCTTCCCTGTCCATCACCAACTCCCAGAGTTTACCCAAACTCATGTCCATCAAGTCAGTGATGCCATCCAACCATCTCATCCTCTGTCGTCCCCTTCTCCTCCTGCCCTCAATCTTTCCCAGCATCAGCGTCTTTTCAAATGAGTCAGTTCTTCACATCAGGTGGCCAAAGTATTGGAGTTTCACTTCAACATCAGTCCTTCCAATGAACACCCAGGACTGATCTCCTTTAGGATGGACTGGTTGGATCTCCTTGCAGTCCAAGGGACTCTCAAGAGTCTTCTCCAACACCATAGTTCAAAAGCATCAATTCTTCGGTGTTCAGCTTTCTTTATGACAGCTCAGATGGAAGCAAAAACAAAAAAACAAAAAAACCAAAAAACAATGGAGGGAAATGCAGTAAGATTTCCTTGGGATATGTAATCAAAGAAGACAGGGGAAGGTTAGAGGGAAGAGAGTAAAACTGAAGGAAAGTTTTATTTTCCTGGAGTGACTTTTGATTTCAAACAAAAAATTGTAATCTTTTGAGAATTTAGTGAGCACAGGCTCCATCCCTTGGAATTTTCATTTTATCTTACTAATTCTAATTACCTGGATTGAAAAACACAGCAAGTACTATATAGCCAACCACAATGTCAAGACTAAGTTCTCTGTTAGCAATGGATAGACAATACAACCTTCAAAAATATAGAATGCAAAATTCTGGAGACACACTGAATTCTTTAATTATTTGAAATAAAAGATTAATACTTTTATTAATGATAATAAAAATTTGATGAGATAAATATAATACAGGAAAAGTTTCATCTTTTCCTTGAATTCAATTGATCAGTTTATGTATTATGAAAATTTCTCTATCCATCACTTAGAATATAAAAGACAACTGAAGTCTTTTATAAATAGAATTGGTAAATCAATTTCTCAGCTATATCTTTCCCTGTCAGCTCAGCCACAGAATTCAGAAATAAATTTAAATTTCAAAACGTCAAAATTTTCCGAAAGACTTTTTTAGTGCAGTAATAATTCCCAAATAATTTGGCAATGGGCCCATGAAAATATTTAATACTTATCTCCCCTGTGTCCCTAAGTTCCCACCATCTCTTCCTGCCCCACCTCTTTCTCCTTTAACCCTCCCTATCAGCTAGGAACTCTCATGGGGTTTTCATGGCTTTCTATTGGAAATGCTGATAAAAACTTTTGTGTAGTTTTAGTTATGTAAGTATTTCCAAAAATCTGTGTCTGGTGCTGTGTTCCTATCAGTGATAGGCTTCTGTACAAGTATTTGGATGAGTCTAGTCCCATTTCACTACACTCCATTTGACAGAAAAAGGCAACCTTTGCCAGATTTGGTTCCAGCAAAGTGGAGGGTTGCCCAAGTGTTTGCTTCATTTGGAATATTCTTGTAGTCAAATATTTACATGGAGCCCCCAAATCCTCTGGCTTGAGTCTTTCACATAACTTCCAACTCACTGTCTATTTACAAAACCATTTAGTTTGAAGGGCGGCATAGAGCTGGACTTGTTTCCAAGGGGGAACAGTGAAAGCACCATTGCTGGCCACTGTTAAAACAAGATTAGCCAACACATTGGGAGTTGTACAAACAGAAGAAAGCTTACCCATTCTAAAGTGTTCTTGTTTCTTCACAAATTTATCTTTGAAATACACTGACATGCACAGCTGTTTTTTTTTTTTAATTAGTTCTTGGAATCTTATTCTGAAAGTTTCCTGAAGTTGTGACTGATAAAGGCTACTTGGAAATCTGTAGAATAATTTTAAAAGAAAGACTAAAAAGTTAGCTTCTTGGGAACTTATGACAGAGATGTGAAAATATTTGAAAATTTGCATGAACAGAGGATCATATTTTAGTTAAGAAACTATTACTTCAAATGCAATTACCTACCATTACTGCAAAGTCAATATTCATAGGCATGCTGTAGATAAGAATGTATTATGTGGAGGAAAGAACAATGTGTTTTATATAGAATTTTAATTTCATGTTCTGGCTTAATATGCTAGACAAGTTCTAAGTATGCTATATGTCAACTAAAAGTATAATTCATATTGATGAACTGCATGAGATGTTCAGGTTAATGAGTAGCATTACTGCATGTGAAATTTACAGACTAAGGAAATTTTTACTCTGAGGACAGAAGATCATGTCTAATTTCATTAAAGATACACATAGTTTTAAACAGCAGTGAGCATACCAATATATATCTACAAGCATTAAATTGTATATTGTCCATCTATTGTTTACCATGTAAGCATTGTTCATTCTGGTGCTATTTCTGCTATATTGTCAACAAAACAAGTAGTTTAATGATTGCTACTTGGCCAGATGAATCACAAGCTGGAATCAAGATTGCTGGAGAAATATCAACAACCTTAGATATGTAAATGATATCATTTGAATGGCGCTTCCCTGGTGGTTCAGCGGTAAAGAATCCATCTGCTAATGCAGAAGACATAGGTTGATCCTGATATGGGTCAGGAAGATACCCTGGAGAAGGAAATGGCAACCCACTCCAGTATTCTTTTCTGGGAAATCCTATAGACAGAGGAGCCTGGTGGACTAGAGTCCACAAAGTTGTGAAAAGTCAGACATGACTTAGCAAATAAGCAACAACCACTCTGATGGCAGAAAGAAAAGGAACTCAAGAGCCTCTTGATGGAGGGTGAAAGAGAAGAGTGAAAAAGTTGACTTGAAACTCAACATTAAAAAAAAAAAAAAACCTAACACCATGGCATCTGGTCCCATCACTTCATGGCAAATAGAAGAGGAAAAAGTGGAAGAAGTGACAGATTTTATTTTCTTGGGCTCCAAAATCACTGTGGATGGTAGCTGATGCCATGAAGTTAAAAGACACTTGCTCCTTAGAAGGAAACTTATGACAAACCTAGACAAGCATATTAAAAAGCAGAGACATTACTTTGCTGACAGAGGTCCATATAGTCAAGGTTATGGTTTCTCCAGTAGTCATGTAGGAATGTGAGAGCTGGACCACAGAGAAGGCTGTGTGCCAGAAAATTGATGCTTTCATTAATTGCCGGAGAAGATTCTTGAGAGTCGCTTGGACAGCAAGGAGATCAAACCAGTCAATCCTAAAGGAAATCAATCCTCAATAATCACTAGAAGGACTGTTGCTGAAACTCCAAAACTTTGGACACCTGATGTGAAGAGCCAACTCATTGGAAAATATCCTGATATGGGAAAAGGTTGAGGGCAAGAAGAGAAGGGGATGACAGGAGATAAGATGGTTGGAAGGCATCATCGACTCAATGGACATGAGTTTGAGCAAACTCTGGGAGATGGTGGAGAGCAGGGAAGCCGGACATGGTGCACTCCATGGAGTCACAGAGTCAGACATGACTTAGGGACTGAACAATAGCAACTTGGTCAGAACCAAGTGTTGCTAAGAGATACCATCTCTTTGATGGTGAGTTATTTGTCTGCATAAGGGAAATCACAGCCTTGGCCTTCTGATTTTATATTTTTCTTTAAAAATCCTATGCAAATATGCTGATAGACAATTAATTTGCAAATCACTATTTTTAAATTGTGTATTTATATTGCTAAACTAAATTCAATTTTATTATCTTGAACAATGTTCTCAGTGCAATCATTTGGTTTTCCTTGATCTAGACTCTTTCAATTATTGTACAGTTCACTGCATCTGTTTCCACTGCAATGTACCATCATCTTTTTAGCATAATTTTCTTAAATAAATCTGCTCCCAGGTTACCTAGTTGAATTCTCTGTTGCAGGAAACTGTAAACTAAACTCTTTATTTTCAATGTGGCCTAGAATCTGGTACACTGTAGAAATCTGATACATGTTTCATAAATGTTGAATACGAATTACTTTTCAAAGTACAGCTACTTCCTTCTCAAATATGCATATGGCAAGAATGAATTCTATTAATTGCTTCACTGATTTAAATTTGATGTTCTCTCAACCATTAATTTGTGTCAATGAAAGTAAAATAAAGGAAATACTGATACTAGTTTGAGCTGCTTTTTCTTGAACTTTGTAATAAATTAAACTGCGAAAAGTTTAGACAAAGCAGGTCCTTGAAGCAATAGTTTTGCAAAGTCATTGAGTATTAGACCTAGGAAACCTTACATCTTCTGCAGAACAGTAAACTTGCTTCACTGATTGCTTAAGACAGCACATAAATATTATTCTTGGTTTCTTTGATATCAGTGGAGTGCACCACACTTGCCTTGATAGTCTTTAAACATTTTAACAGATATTCCCATGGATAAATTTGCCTCTTTCCTTTTCTGCCTCATAAAAGGAAAACCTTGGCACTTCTTAAAAATATAAATTTCATATGCCCTCCTGAATAAAGATATATTTTTTAGATGCCCAAAGACTTGGCATTTTATAAAGGAAAGGAAAGTGAAATAGCTCAGTTGTGTCTGACTCTTTACGACACCATGGGCCGTAACCTACCAGGCTCCTCTGTCCATGGGATTTTCCAGGCAAGAGTACTGGACTGGGTTGCCATTTCCTTCTCCAGGGGATCTTCCCAAGCGATCAAACCCGAGTCTCCGGCATTGCAGGCAGATGCTTTACCGTCTGAGCCTCCAGGGAAGCCATAAGCCTCTCCCTGATGTTTCTTATTTCAGTCAAGTTTAACAAACCCTGGACAAATGAACTTAAAACTCATTCTGTGCTGTGTTTTAAACAGCTGACATCTGTTTTTAGGGATGAGTGGAGGAGGTTGACAGAGAGAATTGAGATATACTCAGTATTAGCAGGGTGAAGGAAAACTTTCTCAAGCACCAGCATGATTGGTGATCTGTGATTTGTTACTTGGTTATAAACTTTACAGGGGATATATAGTACAAATGAAAAGGCTTAAAATGGTGCACATGTTTTGACTCCTCATCTCCTCTTCTAAGAATTTGTTCTAAATCAGTTTTATCATAAATTTATGCAAATATTCAGCTCTAAGGATGTATGCTGGATTCAGCTTTTTAAATAACAGTTAAGCCTTGCAAACAATGTGAATATCCAAGAATTTGATTAAAGGAAATATGCTACAACACTAGATTTCTGTTTCTTGACCCTGGAGTAGGCTACATCCTGTACCCTCTTAGCACTGTGCTTATCTTAGTCCCCTGTACACTTAATAGTATTTTGTTTATATTTGTTTTTCTCCTTATATTATAAACTCAATAGTGACAGAGACTGGGTTATTAGGTCTTCAATACTTGGAATAGGTTATAGGTATTGCACATTATAGATATTACAGTGTTTAGTTGCTCAGTCACGTCCGACTCTTAACAACCCCGTAGACTGTAGCCCACCAGACTTCTCTGCCCATGGAATTCTCCAGGCAAGAATACTGGAGTGGGTTGCCATTCCCTTTTCCATGGGATCTTCCTGACCCAGGGATAGAACCTGGGTCTCCTGAATTGCAGGTGGATTTGTTACCGAGTCACCATGAAAGCTCTAACACTGAGAATAACAATTGAAAAATAGGCAACTAAAAAAAGAAATATGTGTTAAGTGATAAAGAGGAACTATGCTGCCAGAAAATATTCTAGAATATTTTCTAGATACAGGTAATATTAGAATAGCATTAGAATATTATACTGTAGTATTCTAATATAGTATTAGATACTGTTATTAGTATATATTATAGTATTAGAATACTAAATATCTTGGAAAGTTAATGATTTTTTCAGTTGTTGAAAAACAATTAGAAAACAGTTTCTACTTTACATCCTTGCCTTAGCAAAATGGATTTGTGCATTAAAACTTGGAAGTTTAAATACTAAAAAGAGAGCATTGATTACCTTGTAGGCTTGTGCTTATTGATGCATTTTGTGAAATAAGGTATTTAAAGAAAGACAAAGAGGAAGATCTTGCTGGGTCTACATCCACGAGTGAGCATTCACTCTTATGCTGAGGTGTCTGAGACGCTCAGAGAGGAAAGCAAGAGTTTGCTCCATTCTGAAAGAAGCTCTTTGAAGCTTGATGGTGTTTTCATGGACCGTTGCGGCAGCAAGGGCTGGAATAAGAGGTACAGCTTCAGGATGTGAAGGAGCTTACAAGGTGTCTAATTTGCAGGACCCAGCAAAACACAGACTTAAATTACGCAGTAATTCTTGTCTTCCATTCCCCATCACACATATGTGTGTGAGTGTGTGTATTCAGCTGCATTCTTTAGACACATAGTCACAGGACATAATTAGGAGCACCGGTAGCAAGTACAGACCTTTTCAGTGAATTACAGAAAGTGCTTTTGTGGGTAGATGAACAATAAAAAGATGTTCCTTTCTGTGGGCACTTCAGTCCCATCCTAGGGGGTAAGCTTTCACAATGGTCACAAAATGCAGCAGCCCATTAACAACACAGAGGCTTCCCAGGTGTGCTAGAGGTGAACACCCTGCTTGCCAGTGCAGGAAACAAGGGTCACGGGTTTAATCCCTGGGTAGGGAAGATCTCCTGGAGAAGGGCATGGCAACCCATTGCAATAATCTTGGCTGGAAAATTCACATGAACAGAGGAGCCTGGTGGGCTACAGTCCATGGAGGTCACAAAGAGTCAGACACAAAAGAAGCGACTTAGTAAGCAGGCATGCACACATTAACAACACAGCAGCAAGAGATAAGACAGGGCATTAAACTAAACAAATGGTGTGTAAAGAAAGATGTCTAGATTTAAATGTCCAACTCCTATGTATGAACATATAAATTAAAATAGAGTCAAATCCTATTGCTCTAAATTCTGTTAGAATTTTGGTGAAATTATTCTTGCAGCTTTTCAATTAGTTGGTTTTAAAATTAGTTTGTCTACACTAGTCTTTCTACTTCACTAGATTATAATGAATTGATAAAGTCATCTTATTCTTTGAATTTGTCATGAAGTGTGAGTTTCTCTTTAAACTTAGAGTCAGTCAAACACTTCTGGCTCAGAGTCAAGAGAAAATTTTTTATAAAGGGGTGATATTTTAACCAAATGGCTACAGTAGCCTCTTCATTCTTAAAAGTTTTGATGTTCTGTTGTTCATATCTGTATTCAGAAACATACATTATCAAGTAGTTTCATCAATATATATGCCTGTATATATGGAAATTAATTTTTGGATTATTTAACTTAGGGAATACGTTAGCAAATAAACTATTGTATTTGGGCTAAATTTTAAAAGGCTCATCATTATAATTTTAAAATACTTGTCACTTGTTAGTAATAGCTGACACTATAAGCAAAAATATCTATTATCCCAGTAACATTTAAATGATACTTATTACTATTAACTCAATGTTTAACCTGTATCAAAAATTTTGAAATACTCCTGCACTAACTTGTCTTCTTTCTTTCTCTCTCTCTGAATACATGTTTATTTATACAGTTATCTACAACCAAGCAATTTAGAAAAATACGTAATTCACTAATGATTTGATGGATGGTTTGACTATACCGGTTGAGCACTAAGATTAAAGATCCCTCTGGAAATCAGTGTCGCCATTACATTACCTTACCACCTGCTGATATGATGAACATGGTTAGTGGGATACGTAGAACCAGTTCTCCAGCTTTTTCTTACGTAAAAAATAACAAACAGCTTAATCCCAGATGCTATTGAATTACTTCTCATGTGCATGTGTGTATGTATGTGTTTTTTTCTTGGACCTTTTTACTAGATATGATTACCTTAATAACACTGGAAAGTCATCTTTTATATTCACTTATTAAAAGATAAACAAATAGGACTATATCAACCTAAAGAGCTTCTGCACAGCAAAGGAAACCATCAATAAAATTAAAGGTGATCTACTGAATGAAAGAAAATATTTTCAAATCATGTATATGATAAGGGATTAAGACCCAAAATATTTGAAGAACTCATACAACTCAATAACAAAAAAATAAGTGACCCAATTAAAAAATAGTTCGAGGATCAGAATAGATATTTTTCCCAAGAGGGCGTACAGATGGCCAACAGGTACATGAAAAGATGCTTAACGTCACCAATTGTCAGGAAATATAAATCAAAACCACACTGAGATATGATCTCACACCTATTGGAATGGCTGTTATCAAAAAGATGAGATAACATATGCTGGTGAGGATGCAGAGAAAAAGGAACCATTGTTCCCCATTAATGAAAATGTAAACTGGTGCAGTCACTATGGAAAGCAGTATAGAAGTTGGTCAAAAATTTAAAAATGTAAGTACCAATATGATACAGAAATCCCACTCAGGAATTCTGCTATCAGAAGAAAACAGAAATACTAGCTCGAAAAGATATATACACGCCCTGTTTATTGCAACATTATCTACAACAGCCAAGATAAGTGTTGTGCTGCGCTTATTCACTCAGTCATGTCCAATTCTTTGCGACCCTATGAACTGTAGCCCACCAGTCTCCTCTGTCCATGGGGATTCTCCAGGCAAAAATACTGGAGTGGGTTGCCATGCCCAACTACAGGGGATCCTCTCAACCCAGGGATCGAACCCAGGCCTCCCAAATTGCAGTCAGTTTCTTTACTGCCTGAGCCGGAAGACCATGATTACTGGAATGGGTCACCTATCCCTTCTCCAGGGGATCTTCTGACCCAGGAATTGAACTGGGGTCTCCTGCATTGTAGGCAGATTCTTTACCAGCTGAGCTACCAGGGAAGCCCAGCTAAGATATGAACCAAAGTAAATGTTTATCAATGGAAGACTAGATCAAGAAAATGTGAAATAAGTCTACATATATTGTTCAACCATAAAAAAGAATGGAATTTTGAAACTGGTGACAACATGCATGATCCTTGAGGGCATAAAGCTAAGTGAAAGAATTCAGAGAAAGACAAATACTATATGATCTCACTTATATGGGGATGTGAAAAAAAAAAAAAAAAAAAAAAAAACCCCACAGACTCCCAGATACAGAGAACAGATTGGTATTAGCCAGAGATGAAGGGTGGTGATCATTTTGTGATATATACAAATATTGACTCACTATGTTGTGCACCTGAAACTAGTACAGCATTGCATTTCAATTATACTTTAACTAAAAAAATACAGAATTCTAAAAAGCAATTTACTAATAAGCACAAATAGATGCAGGTGCTATCATATATGTGAATTTAAGGTTATATGACAGTTTGTATTAATAAATAGTATTTATAAACTATTAAAGTATATAAAACTCTCATAAATATGCTAAATCATTTATATACCTGAAAAACCAGTGTCTTTTAATCTTTTAAAATATTTACTAGCAGTTCATCTTTACTTCTTTGCAATAAAACATTAAAGGGGAAACATTTTTTGAAATTAAAAAATTTGTGAGTCTTTGTGAATCTTTGAATCTTTGCTAGGAATGGCTTATGAATCTTTGCCAGAAACGACAAGACCATGAAAAGCAAAGAGTGATGACATTAGATTAATAAAAACTGAAATGCAGTCTGAACTCTGCCTCAGACCAGCTGTGTGATTTGGGAAGTCACTGAACCTCTCTGGGTTATTTTCCACTAAGTATTCAGAATGATCAATTCTAAAACTTCTTTCAACTCTAGTCTCCTACATAATTAGTTGGTTCTGATAGATAATTTAAGTTGGGAGTAAAGAGTAAGAAAATGTGTTTCAGTCACCCTATTCTTTTCCATTTCCCTCTGATTTCATGCCTTGCTCTGCCAGTAATAATAACAATAATAACAATTATCATTGGATGCTCAATTTGTGCCAAGTTCTGAGCTGAGACTTTTGTTTACCAATTTTCCATCCTAGTTGTCCTCTGAGTGAGAGCCTACTTGTACTATTTCAGACCTCCGTAAACTGGAACATGAAGTTAAGCATTCCTTTGGAGCTTCCCTGGTTGGCTCAGACAGTAATGAATATGCCTGCAATGTGGGGACCCAGGTTCAATCCCTGGGTTGGGAAGATTCCCTGGAGAAGGAAATGGCAACCCACTCCACTACTCTTGTCTGGAGAATTCCATGGACAGAGGAGCCTGGTGGGCTACAGTCCGTGGGGTCACAAAGAGTCAGACATGACTGAGTGGCTAACACTTTCCTTTTCCTCTGATGCTTATACAGTGTTTAAAGCAGAGCTGGTGTTGACATCTGGGTCCAGAACCCATGCTCTAGTGGACCCTTTGCCAGCCTGGGGGCAGTTGGGGTTCCCATAGCCTGAAGAAGAACCTCTGCTTCTACATCTGTCATTGATTTCAGCCAGAGATCCCTAACTCTGCCATACTCTGAAGGCTATGTGTTGCAAAATGGAATGTTGTAAGAGGTCAGAGAGATGGAGCAGGGACTCTTAGAGACAGTGTCTGTTTTCAGGACTATGGACCCAGTTGCTCTTGGACTATGGGTTGGCCTCAGTATAACTGTAACGATCCTGCAACTAGGTTGGGAAAAACATGAATGGGAACAGAAGCTAAATATTTACAGTTTCCCTTTGGTCTGTTTTCTGACCCCAGGGCTTTCAAAACTCTGGGACATTGACCAGCCAATTTAGATCCATTTAGTGATTTTCACCTAGCTTTCAAAAATTAAATAGAATCAAACATCCTAGAGTTCATCGTATTAACAGTAAAGAAAATAGTATTTTTTTTTTTAAATGCTTGTTTCTTGAGAATGCATGTGTGTGTGCCTGTGT
The DNA here is from genome assembly GCF_023699985.2 of Odocoileus virginianus. Lineage (NCBI taxonomy): Eukaryota > Metazoa > Chordata > Mammalia > Artiodactyla > Cervidae > Odocoileus > Odocoileus virginianus. Next base: position 30,747,853 of record NC_069685.1, on the reverse strand, counting down.
TTGCTTGCTGGGTCATAACATAAAAGGTATTTCTCATATTCAGAAAAGCTTGAACTCTACTGTAAAGATAGAAAGAGGAAAAGGGTGAAGATCAAGCTTACTGTGTTTGTTTTTACAAGGTGATCAGAATGTTCTATTTACACATCATGAGAGTTTAAATGTGAACCAACTATACCTTCTCCACCTAGATTTAAACTCTTCCTCAAATGATGTCATTTCAGTGATCTTAGCCAAGTAGAAACAAAACATGATTATTCTCCTACCAATCGGATTTGTAGGGAGATCTGAAAATATCACTCTCCTAATCCATTTTGCCTTGAGAAGAGATGCTTATTGTTAGGCTATTTTTCTTCTCTTTAACTTTTCTTTGGCCAATTTTTTTTTCAGACTTGTTTTCCTCAAGTGTAATGCTCCCCCAAATATCATTAATCCTGTACAACAAAGATTTTACTAGTTACATATTTTAAAACAAGAAAAGAAAATACAAGGAAATAACATGAGTGTTCAAGTTCAGGATGGTTTGTTTCTGAATATACCAATTCCACTTATGAGCCGTGTTACCTCGTATAACCTTCCCAAGCCCAGTTTCCTCATACGTGAAATGGGGTCAATAACAATCATTGTTCCTCATGCCCCTGTATCACCCACGCCCCTGCCTCCAGCATCTTCCTCCCCTATCACTGCACTAGACTGCTGATAGCATACCCACTTCACCCTTGCCCCCTTCTGGTCTGGCTCCACTTAGGGGACAGAGTAATCTCTCTAAAATATGAGTCAGACCACTTCAGTTTCCTGTCTAAAAGTTTCCAATGGGTGTATTCAAGTATATTTTAATTTTGGTTATGTCTGCCATCATCTCTTAACTCTCTTGCCCAAACTCATTCTATTCTAATAATTCGTAGCCTTCTTCTTGTTCCTTCATCACTTGGAACTCATTTTTACTTTGGCGCACTTACTCTTGGCTTCCCTGTCCCATTTTCTCCCAGGTATTTGTTTAACTAAGCTCTCACATCATTTCTGTGTCTGGTAAAATGCCATTTCCTTAAAATACACCGCCTCTGCCTTCACCCTTTATCTCCTTGTCTGATTTAGTATCATCTTAGCACTTATCACTAACTAACATTGTATCACGTATTTGTTTATTGATCTTTTGTCTGCCCTGGGCTTTCCTGGTGGCTCAGACAGTGAAGAGTCTCCAGGCAAAGCAGGAGACCTGGGTTTGATCCTTGTATCAAGAAGATCCCCAGGAGCAGGGAATGGCTTCCCCATCCAGTAGTATTGTCTGGGTAAGCCCTTGGACAGAGGAGCTTGACAGGCTACAGTCCATGGACTACAGTTGGACATAACTGAGTGACAAAGCATCCACACAGTATTACCTATCCTATCTCACTAGAATATCACTTCTATGAAGGCAGGAACTTGTTTACTGTCTTGTTTGTGCACAATCTCCCAAACCATGCCTGGCATACTGTTGTTGAATAAATACTGGCAAATTGTTATTGAATAAACAATAAAATATTTTTTAACTGCCTGCGAGGTTGAATGTGGATTAAATAAAGTGATAAAAAAGTATCTGTGATAATGTTTGGCACAAAACTAGCACGTAATGAATGACAGCTAATGTTGTCAAAGCTAAATTTTATTTTCACATACAGTTGGTCCTTATTAACAGGATAAAACACAATACATATTTAGTTTTCTGTAGCAGTTAGGTTGCTGTGATTTTTTGTATCACTGTATCTGGAAAATGATATCCTATTTGGTCAGACATTCTGGATGTTTTTGTGAGGGTTTTTTTTTAACTTGAATTTTTTTTTAATTAATTAATAAATTACTTTTTGGCTGTGTTGGGTCTTCGTTGCTGAGTGCTGGCTTTCTCTAGCTGCTGTAGCGGGGACTGCTCTTCATTGCGGTGGCTTCTCTCGTTGTGGAGCGCAGGCTTTAGCAACCAGGCTTCAGTAGCTGCTCTCGTGTGCTCTAGAGCACATACTCAGTTGTGGCACATGGGCTTAGCTGCTCCACTGTGTGTGGGATCTTCCTGCACCAGGGATCGAACCCATGTCCCCTGCATTGACAGGTGGACTCTTGTCCACTGCACCACCAGGGAAATCCATCAGGGTGTTTTGGATGAGTTTATTTACACATAAATTGATAGACTTTGTGTAAAGTAGATTGTCATCCACAATGTGGGTTGATTTCATCCAATCAGTATGAAGGCCTGAATCCTCCTGCTGACTGCCCTTGGACTTCCTCAGCAATATCAACCCTCCCTGGTTCTACAGCAGGGTGACTTTGGACTTGCGAGTCAACTCTCTCCTGAGTCTCCAGCCTGCTGACCTACCCCACACTGTTTTGTTTCATCAAGACTCCTCAATCATATCTGTCAATTTCTTAAAATAAACCTCTTTCTGTATGTATGCATGGATGCACAGTCACTTCAGTGTGACCTGTGACAGTTCATAGGGTCAGACTCTTTGTGACCCTATGAACTGTAGCCCACTTGTCTCCTCAGTCCATGGAATTCTCCAGGCAAGAATACTGGGATGGATTGCTATTTTCTCCTCCAGGTGATTTTTTATGACCTAGGGATCGAAACTGCATCTCTTGCATTAGAGGTGAATTCTTTAACACTGAGCAACTGGAGAAGCCCCTTTGTATGTATACATGCTGTTGGCTCTGTTTCTCTGGAAAACCCAGAGAATACCCTAACACAAATAATTTCCATCTACCATCTAGTCTCTATTATATCAACTAGCACCAGAGACTAAAACATTAGGGATCTTTTTCTTTTAATGTGCCATGTTTGCCTAGCAGCTCAGGATGGCAGCTGCCTGTTACCCTCTCGGTCAGTCTGGGTTTTTGCATTATAGTCACAGTATGGCAGCTTCACTTTAAAAAATTATTGAGTCCTCACACAGCCATATCAAAGTTAGGAAAAAGCAAATGGTGCACAATCTAGTATTGCTCTCTTTCATCAAAGAGTAAAATCTTTTTGTAGATGTCTCCCAAATTGCTACCCTTTATGTCTTACCAACATGAGTGTCTTCACTTTCCCATCCCTTACCTGCAAGAGATACTGTGAAAGTGCTGCACTCAATATGCCAGCAAATTTGGAAAACTCAGCAGTAGCCACAGGACTGAGAAAGGTCAGTTTTCTTTCTAATCCCAAAGAAGGGTAATGCCAAAGAATGCTCAAACTACCACACAATTGTACATATGACATACTGGCAAACTAATGCTCAAAATTCTCCAAGCCAGGCTCAACAGTATGTGAAATGTGAAGTTCCAGATGTTCAAGCTGGATTTAGAAAAGGCAGTGAAACCAACCAAATTGCCAACATCCCTTGGATCATCAAAAAGCTAGAGAGTTCCAGAGAAAAATCTAGTTCTGCTTTATTGACTATGCCAAAGCCTCTGACTGTGTGGATCACAACAAATTGAAAATTCTTAAAGAGAAGGAAATATCAGACTACCTGACCTGCCTCCTGAGAAATCTGTGTGCAGGTCAGGAAGCAACAGTTAGAACTAGACATGGACCAACAGACTGGTTCCTAACAGGGAAAGGAGTATGTCAAGGCTGTGTATTGTTACCCTGCTTATTTAACTTATATGCAGAGTACATCATGAGAAATGCTGGACTGGATGAAACACAAGCTGGAGTCCAGATTGTCGGGAGAAGTATCAATAACCTCAGATATGCAGATGACACCACCCTTATGGCAGAAAGTGAAGAAGAACTAAAGACCCTCTTGATGAAAGGGAAAGAGGATAGTGAAGAAGTTGGCTTAAAACTCAACATTCAGAAAACTAAGATCATGGCATCTGCTCTAATCACTTCATGGGAAATATATGGGGAAACAATGGAAACAGTGACAGACTTTATTTTTTGGGGCTTCAAAATCACTGCAGATGTTGACTGCAGCCATGAAATTAAAAGACGATTGATCCTTGGAAGGAAAGTTAGGACCAACCTAGACAGCATGTTAAAAAGCAGAGACATTACTTTGCCAATAAAGGTCTGTCTAGTCTAAGCTATGGTTTTACCAGTAGTCATGTATGGATGTGAGAGTTGGACTATAAAGAAAGCTGACGGCTGAAGAATTCATACTTTTGAACTGTGGTGTTGGAGGAGGCTCTTAAGAGTCCTTTGGACTGCAAGGAGATCCAATCAGTCCATCCTAAATGAAATCAGTCCTGAATATTCACTGGAAGGACTGATGTTGAAGCTGAAACTCCAATACTTTGTCCATCTCATGTGAAGCGCTGACTCATTTGAAAAAACCCTGATGCTGGGAAACATTGAAGGTGGGAGGAAAAGGGGATGACAGAGGCTGAGATGGTTGGATGGCATAATTGACTCAATGGACATGAGTTTGAGTAAGCTCCGGGAGTTGGTGATGGACAGGGAGGCCTGGCGTCCATGGGGTAACAAAGAGTTGGACATGACTGAGTGACTGAACTAAATTGAACTGAACCTGCAAGGGAAGTTGGGTAGTGTATTTCTGAGCCAGTTATTTAATTTTTATGAGTTTTTATAATCCTAATTGTATCATATAGGATAAATAGAAACACTAATCTGATCTTCTCATGCTACTTTATTTGAAAACAATTTTTTTCACTAAAATTTCTTGAAAAAGACTGTAAAATTAAACCTTTACTTAAATTTTTAATTTTTATTTTATTTACAATTAATATTTTATTTATAAAGACTTTTTATTCTTTATGGTAATATATCCGAATGTTTCAAATGCCTAAAGATAATTTGATTAACAATTTGAAAAGAAAATATTACTATAAATTTTAACTATTTCAAACATTTGATGTTAGTTGCTCAGTCATGTCTGACTCTGTGACACCATGGACTGTAACCAGCCAGGCCTCTCTGTCCATGGAATTCTCAAGGCAAGAATACTGTCATGGGTAGCCATTCCCTTTTCCAGGGCATCTCATTGACCCATGGATTGAACCTGGGTCTCCCGCATTGCAGGCAGCTTGTTTCCCATCTGAACAAACATTTAGTTACATTATTTATGTTACTTATTTGTGAAAAAACAAAAAAATTTAAGCAGTTTATAAAAATATAGTGTAAACTTATTTAAAAGATTTAAAAACAAAGTCAGAGACCATTTATTAAAGAAATGAACATGAAATTCCCCTGAAATTTGTTACTGGAAGAGAATACAAAATTTAGCCCTATATTTCTTAAAGTAAAAATAAATAAATAAACAATGTGTCAGATCATTACTGTTCTCATAAGAATAAAGACATATGCATCTTTAAAATATTTTAGGACAAGGAACCATTTATTTTTCCATGTTTGTATCACTTTGGCCTGGGCAAATACCTTGAATTTTAGGCCTTAAAACATATTTGTTGAACTGAACTTAACTGTCACCAAAGCTATCTTTTATGTGATATTTATTCGAGAAAGATATAGCATGGCTACTGACATAAAGGACATCAGTAAATATAATAGGCAAGGTATTTCAAAACAGGTTTGAGAAGATGCAGAAATGTCTTCAAATAGTACTTTTTCAATTCTAGTATATATAGGATTTAATCTTGGTAAAGCCAGTTTTAAAGAGCTAAGCATGGTCTTAGAAATTCTTATTCAAATATAATATTGCAGTTAAAAATTTATTTACTATATAATTGGTTAAAGCATTAAAGACTTAGATATTTTAGATCTGGCCTTTGTAGGCCAGGAATTCACAAGACAGCTAATTTGGAATTGACTTTGCTGACAAGCTCTGAAATGTTGATGTTCTGTAAAAGTTTGACTAAAGATAAGGCAATATAATTTATATCTGCTATTTCTGCTAACCAAACCTAATGTATATTTCACCCAGACTCAAAGAGCTGTCCAAATTTTGCACAGAAAACTATGCCTCTGTGTCCAAAACTGTCCATAAGGAGATGGAACTGCTTGAATTCTTGATTTTGATCCCAAGGTCTGGTTCATACAGAATAAAAGAGGGAAGTTGGCTTAGGAATTCAAAAGCGGGCGCTGTCAATTGGCCATTTCAATCACCAAAGATCCTTAGTGTGGCTCCCAACACAATTAAAGCGTCTGCCTGCAATGCAGGAGACCTGGGTTCGATCCTTGGGTCAGGAAGATTCCCCTGGAGAAGGAAATGGCAACCCACTCCAGTATTCTTGCCTGGAGAATCCCATGGACAGAGGAGCCTGGTGGCCTACAGTCCACGGGGTCGCAAAGAGCTGGACACGACTGAGCGACTTCACTTTCACTTTTCAATGTCACATAGTAATGATCTTAACCAAAACTAATAGGAATATATACATCCACATTTGACTTGAATTGCTGGATTCAACATTAGTATTTATACCGGAAATTGGGAAAATATGGAGCCAAGGTCAACAATTTTTGTTGCTGTCCTTTTTGCCAGCAAATGGTCAACAGATTTGACTGCTTCGGAGGGACGATTGGCCTATACTACTGAAATAAGACAAGGGCACTGAAAAAAGTGGTAGGCGTGTGTAGTAAACAAATTCTTAATTGCTCCTTAAGAGTTCCTTCCCCTAATGTTTACACACCTTCTCCTATTCAATTAAATGCTGAGCAGGTACTGCTTTGAACTGATTTTGGTTTTGTTTTGGGGGAGCTTTTCATTGTTGTTGTTATTTTCTATGAATTGATTTTAAAGATATAATTAAGGTCCCAAATTGGCTGATTTTATTATGGGGAGATTATCAATGTGGGTCTTTCTTTAAAATTATAGAGCTTTCTCTAGAAGGTTGCATTAATGAAAGTCAGAGACGTACTTTATGTGACCTGGAAGAAAGCAATCATTCACATTGTCATGGGCTATGACAGCTACCTGGCAAGAAGCTGCAGGAAAGATCTAGAAGAAGAGAGTGTCCATGGTCAACAGCTAAATGGAAAATAGGGACCTCAGTTCTACAACCACAAGAAAATGAATACTGCCCAAACACAGTGAGCTTGGAGAAGAACCTGAAACCTCAACCAACACCTTAATTTCAGTCTGGTGAGATTCTGGGCAGAGAATCATTCGTGGTGTATTAGACTCTGACCTATAGAAACTGTGAGATAATAAATTTGTGCTGCTTTATGCTGATAAATTTGTGGTGATTTGTCACACAACATGCATTTTAATGCAAAATAATATGCATTAGTTTAACAGAGACAAGTTATTAGATACATTAAGAGTAGATTCAACTATTTTATATATTTTAGAATCTCTGCTTAAAGCATACAGAAGTCACTTCTTCTATTTTTAGTTTTATATACAATAATTTAATTCCACATGTAAAAATGTACAGAGAAAGAAAGGCATTGAACATATTTTGAGTCCACCAAGTAGTCTCATTAAGTTGTTGTGTTAGGATTTGAAAGAAATTGTATACAACACTGGAAATTTCAACAATAACAAAAAAAGAAAACCATGTCAAGGATGACCAACAAAGGAATTCATTTATTATTCAGTGGCAATGTAAGCTACTGAACATTTTGGAGTGGTTGGCAGGCCAATTAGGGTTGTACAGCAGGAAGATTTCTCCTAACTGTAAGGCATAGTGAATGATGAAGCTATCGTAATAGACCATGTTAAATATTGTGCCATGAGCCTACATGTAAATAGTAGGATAGATATGTAGTTTTAAAGTCTAACATTCTAGTGTTTAGGCTTGAGTGTGATTATGGTGATTGTAGTGCTATTAACAAATATATATAAGTCACAAGTAATAAGTTTTAGGACAAAAATGATAAATCAAATTTGAGATACTGGGAAATCATACAAATGATGGGATGGACAAACAATGGTATGTTGACAAAAATTCCAAAGAGAGATAATTGCTACAGAGATCATAACTTCAAATCTTTAAACAGATTTGAAGTTATTAGGGTGTGAGTTTATGGCAGGTGCCCATTAAATGGGGAAAAAGACAAAAGTGAGGAAATAAGAACATATCAGTGAGAAAATGCTACATCCAAAAGATAGAAAGAGAAAAAATTTAAAAGGCTATAGCTTTTATAAGAGGATGTGAGAACAGTTGTCATGGTTTGAGGGACAGGATATTCTTTAAAGAATATAATGGTAAATTAGTCTGGCTATCCCAGAATTACAGCATAGAGAGTAATGACAAAAAAGTTTTGAATTTTGTAGCTGGAACATATACAGTGAACTTCCAAACAGTTTTAGTAAAATAATAAGAGAAGCAAAACTTGCATAGACTTCTTAGAAGGCATTTACTGCATATGAACTTTTCTTTAATGTGAGGTTGAAGAGAGATATAATAAGAGGGGGGTCATTTAGTCATTCATTTATTTTTCTGCTAATAAATTCTAAGAAAAGTGTTGAGCATAGTCTCAGATAAGGATAAAACCAATTTATGTGTATATAATGGATTCTGATTGCAATTCAGTGCATCTTCAATGTTATATGAATATATACATAAACAGATACCTACACATATATATGGTATTACACATACATAGCATACATGTATGTACATGTGATACTCAATCTACTAAGATAATTTAATAATTTAGTTTTTACATATTAAATTAAACTGTTTATTTAATATTTTTCCTGAATATTAAAATGCTTTGCAAATAATTCATTAATTTTTGTATTTTCTTGAAGAATAATTTATCATTATTAACAACAATTTTTCCAGTATAGAAATAGGCTTACCCTCAGGTCTATTTCTTGAATTTTTGTGAAACCAGTGAATGAATGCATTGTTTTAAACCTCAAACATAGTATATTGCTATTGAAATAATTAAAATTGAGGATATTTTGTATTTAATCAAACTGAAGTTATGGCCAGCATAGATTCCATTGCAAAAGCACATAAATGATTAGCAATAATTGGGGTAAACTTACAATTTTATGAAAGGCAGATACTTATAGTCAAGTTCTTTTTAATATATTCACATAAATCAAATAAATTTCTATTTCCCCCAAACAGAAGAAGAAGCTTTTCCTGATGCTGCATTTGAAAAAGACTATTCATAGTATCAGTGATTAAAGACTGCACTCATTGAGGAATATCTATAGAGGAAGAACAGGAAGCATGCTTCTGCTAAACATAGCACAAATACTGTATTCAGGAGACAATTTTTAGGTTCACAATGTAGTGCATGAAAAGTGACTGCTGAAAGCTTGAGAATCTGAAGAAAAAAATAAGCGTATGGTATGAGAAGTTTAATTCAAGTCTAAAAGGGGGATTTTTAGAATTTAAATCTTAATGATATATATACACAGGTCTCTAATCAGAAAAAAGCAGTACAACTCACTACTGTCCTGAATTAACTTCTCTGAGGGAAACTTGCCCTTGCTAACAATCCAGGGTAGAATCTTGGCTTTAACCACAGAACTCATTCTCCCATTAGTCTCAGTAGTTCTCATCCCCAAGCGTAACTGGGAAACAAGTGAAGTTCTATTCAAGGTACAGCATAGCAGGATCTCAAACTCCTATGGACACTATGTCATTATTTTTTCTCAAGTTGCTTTATGCTTTGTAATAAGTACTCAGACTACTAGTGACATTTCACCTTTCACTCCACTAATGGAACGCTTGTGGGTTTTTTCACACAGTCTTTACTTTCCAAAGTAATACAGAAAAATTTTGATGATTTTGTCAGTGCTAAAGTGTTCACTGGGAGGGTTACAATTATATGAACTTTCAGGAGTCTGCTGATTTCCAATACCAAATATTAAGATTTATTTTTAAAATCTAAATCATTTTTTTCATAAATTTTTTAAAATACATTTTTTAATTGGAGGAAAATTGCTTTACTATGCTGTGTTGATTTCTGCCATACAACAATGCAAATCAGCCATAATTATACGTATATCCCCTCCTCTTGAGCCTCCCTCCCCTCCCCCAAACCCACCTCCCTAGCTCATCACAGACTGCCAATCTGGATTCCCTATGTTATATATATATAACAACTTCTCAACAGCTATCTGTTTATGATAGCTAGGACACGGAAGCAACCTAGATGTCCATCTACAGATAAATGGATAAGGAAGATGTATTACATATATACAATATTACTCAGCCATAAAAAAGAATGAAATATTACTCATCCATAGTAAAGAATGAATTTGAGTCAGTTCTAGTGAGGTGGATAAACCTAGAACCTGTTGTACAGAGTGAAGTAAGTCAAAAAGTCTAAACCTTTTAAATGTCCCCATATGAGTAATTGTATTTTTAATACACCCTGATTGCACTGATTACAGAAATCCATTGTCCATATAAACTCAAGAATCCTTTGTAGTAACCCATGGTCCCTGTGATTCAAACCTCAAAGGTCAGAAATCATCAATCTAACCTAATTCTCTCATTTGGTGCTTGAAAACACTGAGGTGTAGAGAGGTTTAATGACCTACCCAATGTATCCTGTCTAATTGGGCTAGAACCTAGGTCTTTTTGACTCCTAGAAATGGGTCAATTCCACTGTAACTCTTTACACGATTCTCTCCTTTTTTATGGAGTCAAATAGCATAATGTAGTTTTACATTGGAGTGCAATTGCTTTAAATGCTGTTTCTGCTATATAATGAAGTGGATCAGTTATAAGTATATGTAATATCCGCTTCCTCTTAGACTTCCTTCCCTCTGTCCAACCCATCCCACCCTTCCAGGTCATCAGAGAGCAATAAGCTGAGCTCCCTTTTCTGTAGAGCAGCTTCCCATTAGCTGTCTATTTTACACATGGTAGTGTGCACATGTAAATCCTAATCTTCCAATTTGTTCCACCCTCTTCCCCTTCCCTCGCTGTGTCCACACGTCCATTTTCTACATCTGTGTCTCTATTCGTGCCCTGAAAATAGGCTCATCTGTACCAGGACCAGATGTGTAATGTAATGTTAAAACCTGCTGGTCAAAGACTACTAGGAATACACCTGTCATCAAGGAAGTTTCTAAAGTAAGAGAGAAGGTGCATCATAGGGACTATGGGATGCTGTGCTATGAGGCAATAGGAAGGGGCTTACTATAATATTTGGAGTTAGGCTGCTGATTCTAAACAGGATTAAAGAAAGCTGAGTTCAGTCTGTGTTGGGTGCTCTCTGCAAGTGGGGGCATCTTGATAACTTTTATCTAGAAGGAGGGGGTACTGAAGTGGGATGAGAGCTGTCTTTGGTGAAGGAGCAGAAGTCACTTGTGTTAAGAAGAAGAAGGGTATGTTTAGTTAGACTTGTGGCTGCAAGATCTTTATCTCTTATCTCAGACATGGTCACCGAGTGGCATGTTCTCTGTATTGCTCCCTTCCAGTCATAGCATGTCCTGCTTGGTCATTTTTTATGCTGTTCATATCTTGTGGCCCATATTTATGTTCATTAGGGAACATTGGAGCTTAGATGTCAGCTGCCAGAACCATTTTGCATTTTCTCTGTCATGTGTAGGACAGGTTATGTTGCTTCAGAAAGCATGTTTAAATCAATAGACAAAGTAGGGAAAAGGAACACTCTAGTTCAATAACAAGAGACAATTAGGCACCTAAAAATGAAATGATTTGTCTCTCAAAACTGTGCATTCTCTGATACTGAAATGATTTGCAAGTCAAGATCCTTTGGTAAGAGGATGATTGGAATATATGTGGTCTCCAGTGCTAAGATTTTATACTTTTAGGCCTAATTCACAAACTTGCCATAATCATAAAGATTTGGGGCTCAGTTGGAAGAGACAGTCATGGCTGAATGAATTTAATAGGCATTAGCTTTCATTTCACACTTCCCAAGTAAAATACAATATTTTGCCATCATAAGGGCTCTCACTGTAGCTCAAATATTGGCCTAAGTCATATATGATTTTGTCTCTTACTGTCTTACACATTATATTTCATGAGAAGAAGATCTTTGTAGAAGCAGTACATCTACTAAAATTGGAAGAATACACAGAACTTTATCAAAGTCCTTTCTGCTAGGATAAAATGTACATTCACAAAAAATTAACTTTCTTGAACACTTCTAACTTTTTCCTTTGTTAATATATATGATTAACACAATTTCTCTCTTTCTCCCATCTGTGCCTATTAAATTACTATCCATTCATATCATCTGGTAAAGAATCCACCTGCAATGCAGGAGACCTGGGTTTAATCCCTGGGTTGGGAAGATCCCCTGGAGAAGGGAAAGGCTACCCACTCCAGTATTCAGGCCTGGAGAATTTCATGACACAGCACAGACAAAAAATAAAAAGATCCAACTTAGGAATTCAAATGTAACCCCCTGAATGCTGCCTTCTCTGATTCTGACTCTCTGATTACGGTGTAAGGTCTATAATTATGGCCTGGAATTGTGCAGCCTTAACATCTGGGGAAACTGAGGCCCTCAAGGAGCCTAACTGCAAGTCTCCCTCCCCACCTTCTTCCCACAGATCAGGTCCCCTCGGTAAACAACCCTCCTTATCAAGGGGACCAGGCACAGTTCCTGTTTATCCCTGAGTGGATAGTTTCAGTTCCCTGCAAACTCGTGGGCTTACTCAAACAAGACAGTAACATCCCCCCACAGGAACCATGGGGCTTCTCAGCATCCCGGTACTATAACTCCTGCCTCCCACGATCCCTAGTTGTTTACTGTGTCCCCGAGTGCAACTCCCACGTGGCCCTCTGTGCGGGGTAGTCTCCCCCTTCCCACAGGCTGTGGGAAGTAACTGCGACTAGTAACTAGTAACTGTGACTAGTAACTGTGACTAGTAAACTGCTGTTGATCTCATTTGTCCAGTGTTAGGTGTTGTGTGTTTGGCCATCTCCATGACCTTAGGGCAGGAATCCCTCTATCACCAACAGGGTGAAGAGGAGGTAATTAACACATGGACTCCACTCTCCCTAAAGCAAGAATGAGTGTTTTTCTATTTTCCTAACATTTGGTATGCCCCAACCCCATTTATCATCTTGCTCATGGTCAGTGGTGTCCAACTCTTTGCGACCTGTGGACTGCAGCCCGCCAGGCTCCCTTGTCCATGGGATTTCCCAAGCAAGAATACTGGAGTGTGTTGGCATTTTCTTCTCCAGGGGATCTTCCCAACCCAAGGATTGAACTTGCATCCCCTGCATTGACAGGTGGGTTCTTTACCAGGGAAGCCCATCATTTATTTATTATATTGTGACTTAAATTGTAGCTATAATTTGACAATAGTGACTCCTTAACTGCAAAGTGGACAGAGATTTGAGTGTTACTCAGCTGTATATTTTCTCTAGCTTCCCTTGTAGCTCAGTAGGTAAAGAATCCACTGCAATGCAGGAGACCCCGGTTTAATTCCTGGGTCAGGAAGATCCCCTGGAGAAGGGATAGGCTACCCACTCCAATATTCTTGGGCTTCCCTGTGGCTCAGCTGGTAAAGAACCCACCTGCAATGTGGGAGACCTGGGTTTGATCCCTGGGTTGGGAAGATCCCTTGGAGAAGAGAACAGCTACCCACTCCAGTATTCTGGCCTGGAAAATTCCATGGACTATATTCATGGGGTCGCAAAGAGTCAGACATGACTGAGTGACTTTCACTTTTCATATCAGGGTTGACCAAGGCATCTTGTAGATAGCATAATGATTTTATATTATATTAGTACATTAGTGCATTATATCAGTTCACATCATATTAGTACTTTTGCCTCTTTTCTAATTTTATATCAATTTGTGTCTAATTTTTATCATAAGAAACACTTTCTTGCCTTTGTCTAATTGAAACAGTTTACTCTGTAAAAAAAAGAAGTACATCAAAAAAGAAATCTCTTACTGGATCAGCCTTGAGGCCGCAATATAATTGTGACAGGAGCCACTTCAGCAAATTTTATTCTGTGTCCAGCTGGAAACTGGTGCTAAACTAGTTGTTCATTACCAGTCCTATTGGGGTGACAGTTCTTATTAATCCTTCTTTATTTTGATCGTAATGGATACCATACATCCCTGATAAGGCCAAGACTATAACTGACACATCATTGTTAGAGATGGAGCCGGTTTTATAAGTTTAGGCCATCTCCAAAATTGTTTCTTGTTGTTCGATTTTGCTTTAGTGGCAAAAAGTAATTTAGGCACACACACATAGCTAGGAGAACAGACTTTTAAGCAGAGAAATAATGGGAAGAAACTTAAGCTTTCTGGAGATCATGATGTAATTTACAGGACAAGGGAAAAGTAATACTAATGTAATAATCTAGAAGTGAAAGAATTCAGCCTTGTGGTCAGATGAGATTGAAAAATAAAGTTGTTTCTCAAATGTCTAGGCAATCTTGCCTTAGAAATTCCCGGCAAACATCCATTATATTCTGATTTTTCCCCCCTTTCTGATAGTCATATGTTCCCTCACCACACCTGCTGAATTTTAAAATTTTATTGGTGTAAGTGGTGCTCTTTAAATATTTCATTTTGTATGCTTTGCTTCTTCAATAATACTGGAAAATTGAGAACATAGATAATATTTCATTTCCATCCTTATGATGTCTGGAAGGATGTCAGTGGGGACTTCATGAGTTCTTGCTGGATTTGAAAGGTAAAGTGATTTTGCAGGAGTCTGAAGAATGCATTTAAGAATGGAAGAGAGAAATATCTACATATCTGCATATAGATATAGAGATATACACATGTACATATTTTACATACACATTCATATTATACACAAATATATTTACATATGCAATATGTTATATATCCTATATGCTTAGATACATTCTCTATATACTTATGCTTATATATTCAAATATATACATTCTCCCTGTACATTTCTATATATACAAGAAAGTGTTCTAAAATGTTCTTTATATGTTCTGTCAATTGGTCTTATAATTGTCTTGGTGAAACACTTGTGTCTCTTTATTGTGAAGGAAACAGGCTTAGAGAATGTGCCTACTATGTGCTTAAATCTGAAAGAAATCTAGACCAGACTGACTCCATTATGTTCTCATCAACATATTACCAATGGCTTTTACTGTCTCTATATTGTGGAACTATTACTAGACTACCTCAGTACTGTCTCTTTTCCCAAATATATGATTTGGGAATATGAATATATGATAATGATTTTTATCTTGATAATTTAAGTGGATGATAATTTTGGTTAATTTCTACTAAAACGATGAGAAAGTTAGATACAAAAAAATTCATGGACAACTTTGTTTTATAATTGTCTTAAGAAAAATGTTATAATCACAAACATATGCCAATTACATGGCCAGACTTTGAAAGACTTAAGGTTTAGTGGTTAAGAATTCTCCAAAGTACAGTCATGTAAAAGTCACGAAATCTTTCCACTTGCTTGAAATTTTGAAGTTTTCTATATAATTATTTCTTGAAAACTCACATTTGCTACATGAGGATGGAAGGGAGAAACATATATATAGATATATATTCTATCTTTTCATCTATCTATGGCTCACACTGGCTATATCCAATATGAGAATCAGAGCTTGACACTCCTAGAACTTGTTTAATTAAATTAAATGTGAACTCTGATCAATAACAGATGATTATAAGTTATTACCACACTTCACAACAACATCTATCTGTTGTTTTCATCTTTCAAATTACAGGCAAACATTTTCTGAATATCAATTCACATTCATGGTGAACCAGAAGCTTTTTTGTTTTGTTTCTTTGAAAAAGATATATCCAGCATTCAACAGTCCTCAAGTCTTAGCTATTCCTGTTGAGTTTTGAAATGCTGAGAAATGAAAATTTTTATTAAATGTTTACCATTACAGATGGTGACTGCAGCCATGAAATTAAAAGACACTCCTTGGAAGGAAAGTTATGACCAACCTAGACAGCACATTGAAAGCAGAGACATTACTTTGCCAACAAAGGTCCATCTAGTCAAGGCTATGGTTTTCCCAGTAGCCATGTATGGATGTGAGAGTTAAACTATAAAGAAAGCTAAGCACCGAAGAATCGATGATTTTGAACTGTGATGTTGGAGAAGACTCTTGAGAGTCCCTTGGACTGCAAGGAGATCCAACCAGTGCAGTCCATCCTAAAGGAAATCAGTCCTGAATATTCATTGGAAGGAGTGATGTTGCAGCTGAAACTCTAATACTTTGACCACCTGATGCGAAGAGCTGACTCACTTGAAAAGACCCTGATGCTGGAAAAGATTGAAGGTGGGAGGAGAAGGGGATGACAGAAGATGAGATGGTTGGATGGCATCACCGACTCAAATGGACGTGAGTTTGGGTAAACTCTGGAAGTTGGTGATGGACAGGGAGGCCTAGTGTGCTGCAGTCCTCATGGTTGCAAAGAGCCAGACACGACTGAGCGATTGAACTGATGACAGGTGTGTGTGTGTGTGTGTGTGTGTGTGTGTGTATATGTATATCCTGGGGGAGGAAATCACAACCCACTCCTGTATTCTTGCCTAGAGAATTTCATGAACAGAGGAGCCTGGTGGGTTATAGTTCATGGGGTCACGAAGAGTCAGAGACGAATAAGTGACCTAGCCACAGCACTATGTATGTATATATATATATATATATATATATATATAGTAAATTAGTCTGCCTATTATAAAATAAGAGCTGGTATGTACCTACCATGTAAGACTATTTTTAAAATCTGAGTCATTTAATTTAACATTTAAAGATTTATAAGGCTGGATGACAGTTATGTAAATATAAATCATTATTATCATTGCTATTTTCAGGTTTTAGTTGGACTTGCAAAAAAAGAAAAAATCTTGTCTCTTTTGCTTTGCTCTGAAATCTTAAGTATGCTTTAGTTCCAAAAAAGAGGAGACAGCAGCAAAAGAAAAAAAAGAGCCAACTGGCATTAGTGAGAAGAGAAAAACCCTCCGTGCATTCCAGTGTCTCTTACTTCTTCTGCCAGTGAAGCCATGTGTTCGTGTTACTCAAATTGGATGCAGGTGTGTGCCCATCCACACTCCTAAAATCACATAACAAATGGAGAAAATGGAGCAAAACAACAAACTACTCAGAGACTGTGGGAAAGAAAGTGCCCAGCGATGAAGTTTACTTCACTTTCCTTATATGTACATTCAGTCAGACTTCTCAGTGTATACAATTAAGTCCTGAAATCCTGGTTTTAAGATTGAGATCTCTTGTAAAGAGAGCCAAGGGAGCTCAGATCCCCGGTGGACATGCTATTTGATGGCCTCTTTTCAATGTGTATCATTTTTTTAAAAAAAATTCGATTATTGTTGTTCCCCAAAGCTGGGCCTATTTCATTACTATTTTGCTAACTGCAATCATCTATTTCTGAATGCTTATAATAAGCCAGTTTCACTAAAGTGTAAATATTTCATCTTATACATGCCATAAGATCTATTGATACCCTTATATTCTACACTTGAGGATTTTTGGAACTTTCCTCCTCTTGGGGAAAGATGAGTTATGCTGTGACTGGTTTAGTACTCTTTAAAAGCACTTGCATATAAAGAAACCAAAAGAACTCTTTGTGTCCTTTTTCTTTTTCAGAGTTCACAAACTTTGCTAAAAATTACACCATTCATCTAACTCTTTGAGCACATAGAGCATTGTTAATTTTTTATTCTGTTTTCCATATGACACTGTTATTTGGTGCCATGTGAAGGATGTGTCAGATGCTTTTTTGAGAGGTGATCTTTTAAGAATGAATTATGGACACTAACGTTTCTCTGTGTTACTAGTCTTTGCAAGTTGACTTCCATTGTATTTCTCAGTTGTATCTTTGAACTCCTTTTATTTACATTTATTTTCCTTTAAGTTACTCGTGGTGTCCTATTTCAATGAATAGGTTTTGAGTAGATTTGTAACTAGTCCATTAATGAAATATTATAAAATATTATACCCCTGTTTGTAAGATAACTTATGATTGATGTTAAAGAGAGAAGGAAATTGAAGAGACAATAAAGGAAATCAAACTTTCTTTATTAAGTAAATATTGTAAGAATGAACAAATCAACCATATAACTTGTAAATCAAACCCTCTGAAAGGATATTGGGAACGATACAAAGCTTTAATTTCTGAGGCGTTTGTACATGTTCTCTGATAAAGTCATAAACTGCTCATTGTAACTGAATATCTACAAGCCTTTCTCTCACGGAGGCATAACCACACGCAAAACCTCACTGAAATGGTACATTCTTAACTTTTTCATTTTACTGCTCATAATATTAATATTATTCAAATTACATGTAAACTGAATCTCCTTTTTTAAGCATATTTTTATTCTTTCTGACACTTAGAAAAATCTCTCAATATCAGTGTTTTAGTACCAGCATGACAGGTTGGTTATTAATCTACTTGTCATCCCCAGGTTTGATTCAACAATTGGCTTGGCCTTTGAGTCATTATATTGTACTTTAGGTTAACTGTACATTTATTTGTTGCAACTTACAAGATGTGGGAATATACTAGTTACCTTATTATTGATAGTAGGAAAAAGAACATAAGACTGACATTAGTCTAGGAGACCACTGATTTGAATCTGGAGCTAATGAATTCCAATTATTAATGAATTCCAACTTGGAACAAAGAGTTTGAAAATTTGATTCATAATCATATATCCTAATTTGGGATGTAAACAAGTGAGTAAGTTAGGATGATGCTGAATTAAGTCTTGAATGGACTGAAATAGTTGATGATCATCAATTAAGTACTAGTTTTAAAGATACCATATTTTAGCTCACATTTCCTCATTATTTTTTAAAATAGTGCAAAGCCTAAAACAAAAACTATATATTATAATATAATTATGAAAAATATGTGAGGTAAAAATCCTCTTGTCTGGAAAGCATGTTCTACTTATCCAAGGTTCTATGAAGTGTGGGCATTAAACTTTGTTTAACTTGGTTACACAAGGCAAGATCCACCTGTTGTGGCCAGAACACAGTGGTCTTTGCTCTCGATCTTAACCTCTTTTGATACTGTCTCATTATCTTACACTTAGGGAAAAGTTTGCTCTCTTGAGTAAAAATCTAAATATGAATATTAAGTCTCAGAGCAGAGGAAATCAGATATCCCAGGCTTTACATTCATGTCTTGACTGCCAAAAGAAACCAAGGTTCACTTCCTACTAGAAGCAGTAAGTTTTATAAGAGTTGAAAAGGAAGGAAAGAAGAATGGGAGACAGAAAATGTGAAATGATGGCAGGAAATGGAGAAATATTCAGAAAGGAAACAGACAGTTTAACATTATGAATGCAGAAACAAAGATTCATTCTTTGTATCAACATGTATACTTATTTTCTGTTTTACTGTGGATAGTAATGAAATTCACCAACATATATTTCCCAATTTCTATACTCAATTTTGTCTTATGTATTTTATATATTCATTTACTTACATTGTCAAACTATATATTTTAAACCACTTTTTTAGATGGAGCTTATATGGTGTTTGAAAATTTCTTGCCTCACATTGTTTAAGGATAGCTTAACTGTTTATATGACCCTAGACTAGTCATTTTTTTCCCCTTGACATACATGGATAATTTTAGCCCAATGCCTTATATAATCTATTTTTACTACTAAGATGTTAGCTATTATCAGTCAGAAGACAATATTTCTTTTCTCATTGGTAATAGTGAAAATTTTCCTTTTATCCTGGCATTCTCCAGATCTCTGTGTTGTATAAAGGTGGGACTTTTGTTTCACTCTGCTCTGCACTTTCAAATCAAGAACTACATTTTACTATGTTGCCTTATTTAAATTTTCTGCCACTTTTAAAAAATGCTCTTTCTGTCATTTCCATTTTCATCTTGAACTTAGAAATATGTTGGAGATTTTTTTTAATCTTATACTCTTTTTGTTTCTTAACAGGTTTTATCTCCCCCCGCCCCCGCACCAACCCGCCCCCGGCCTTACTGGTAAAATCCCAGAGTGAAGTGAAGTGAAGTGAAATTAAAGGTTGCTCAGTGATGTCCAACTCTTTGAGACCCCATGGACTGTTGGAGTGGGTAGCCTTTCCCCTCTCCAGGGGAACTTCCCAAACCAGGGATTGAACCCAGGTCTCCCACATTGCAGGCAGATTCTTTACCAGCTGAGCTGCGGGGGAAGCCCAAGAATACTGGAGTGGGTAGCCTATCCCTTCTCCAGAGGATCTTCCTGACCCAGGAATTGATCTGCATTGCAGGTGGATTCTTTACCAACTGAGCTATGAGGGAAGCCAAATCCTAGGGTAATATGTTCTAATTCATTAATTTTTACTATCAATATATGGTGGGCACAATCTAAGGTTACTCCAATGGGTTATGTCCTTGTATGAACCACTTCTGTAAGTACAGACTGAATCTATGACTTGCTCTTAACCAAATGAATATGGCAAAAGTGACGAAGCATCACTTCATTGATGAGGTTGTATTATCTAAACTCTGTTTTAGCAGATGATTGTGGAAGACTCTCCTGGTGACCTTGAAGAAGCAAACTGCCATGCTATGGAGAGTCTGTGGAGAAGACCATGTGGTAAGGAATTGTGGCTGTCTTCCAGGATTTGAGGACCTCAGTCCTACAGCTGCAAAAAATTCTGCCAGCGACCATATGAGCTTTGAAGACAACCCCTGAAATCAACGGAGGACATAGCTCAGCCAATATATGTTATTAGCAACCTTAGGAGTTCTGAGCAGGAAACCTAGCTCAGTGTTGCCCAGGACCTGATCCACTGAAACAGTGAGATAATAAATGTATGTCACTTTCAGCTGCCAAATTTATGGTAATTTGTTACACAGCAATAGAAAGTTAATACAAACTAATAGTTCCTACCTGATGTTTATAATTTTCAAGGTGTCCTTTTACTTCAATGAGTGTAATTTTTTCTTTGCCAGGATTTCTAATTTACTGTTTTAATATAATATCTGCTTCTTTTGAAAAATTTCCACCTGGTTTTGTTTCTATTTTATGGCTCATTTTTTAGATGTTCTTCTTTCATTTGGCTCAGGGAAGATCCAAACGATATACACCTTAAAACAGTTTCTGAGGATCAAGTCTCAGCAAGGCAGCACTGAGACTTCTGTCCTGGATGTTTTGGAGCCATCACACATGTAGTCGTTGGGTCTAACAAGTGGCTTGCCTCATTTCCTGGGAGAAGGGCTTTGTTTTTGATCTCCCACCTTCCTGGACACTGTACTTGTTCTAAAGGACAGCGTCATGGCAATTGTTAGTATCTTTTCATAAGAGGGGACTTGTGCCCACACTCTAAATTCAAGCAGTGAGTATGTTTCCAGTCCCTGCATCTGGGTACCTTCGTTAGTCCTCTTACTCTAAGGCCACTGAACATCAGATGCTTCTCTCTTACTTCTACCCAGCATAGCATTCCAGCCCTGTTTATTAATCTGCATTTCTATTCCTCTTCCTATTTACAAAGTTATTTGTCTTGCTTTGATCAACTTATTAAACTTGTTTCTTTTTCCTTTAAAAGCTATTAATCTAAGATGGAGAGATAATTGGAGTACACTCCGGAAAGGAGGGGAAAGGGGGCATTTTTTCAGCTACTACATTTGTCAGTGTATACTTTTAAGTGAGCTGGAAATTCATTCATTTAGAACCATTTTCTTTTTTCTCCTTTTCAAGTTTAAAGCACATCATGTGCATCTGTTTATACTTCTGATTACTTAGGCTAAGGCTGCATTCATTCTTGCAATTATACAAGCTTGATGTGTTTTTATGGATAGCAATTTGGAAGAGCAAAAATTGAGATCATACACAGCATAAGATTTAATAATTTCAAATTGTGCCATGTGGTTTCTATACATGGATACTATAGTGATTAGGATTTGACTAGGAGAGGGAAGGAGTAGGAGAGGGGGATGACAGAGGACAAGATGGCTGGATGGCATCACCGGCTCAATGGACATGAGTTTGAGCAAACTCTGGGAAATAGTGAAGGAGAGGAAAGCCTGGCATGCTGCAATCCATTGGGTTGCAAATAGTCGGATACGACTGAGTGACTGAACCACAATAAAGTGCAAGAAAAACCACTTATTGACTCCAGTTCACCCTTCTTATTTACTCTAAAGCTGGACAGAGGTAAGGGACAATTTAGAGTCACTCTTATTCTAGTTTGCTACCCTTTTTAGAAAACTTTGAGCTTTGAAATTCATACTGCATTTAATGAAACTACCAAAATTATATAGCAACAGTTCAATGCAATATTAATTAAAATGTAGACTTCCTAACTGGTCTTTCTACCTTCAGTTACTCCTGGATGATTAGAGCAATCATTTATGTAAGATTTCCTCTGATTATAACAAATAGGGCAAGAAGTCCATTTAATTGGAGGGCCTTTGAATTTTTATAAATTAGTTTTGGAGAAGAGGCACCAGGACACTCCCAATGCTCCCCTAGCAGATCTTCACATGATGTTAAGTGTCTTGCTAGTTTTCTCATTTTACGAGCTTCCCAGGTGGCACAGTGGTAAAGAATCTGTCTGCTAGTGCAGGAGATGCAAAGACATGAGTTTGATCCCCAGGTCAGGAAGATTCCCTGGAGAAGGAAATAGCAACCTGCTCCAATGTTCTTGCCTGGAAAATCCCATGGACAGAAGAGCCTGGAAGGCTACAGTCCATGGGGTCACAAAGAGTCAGACCCAATTGAGCACACATCAGCTATATTGCCCCTATCCAAAGAAGCCAGATAAAGCTGAGAATGGTGGGGTAGACTAGAGAAATGAATGCCAGCCAGCTCTCATCTGTTTTACTCTTTCCAGTAATGTACAGATTACTATTTACTATTGTAGTAATTCTAAAGTATATTCTCCCCACACCCCAATTTCTGATATCAGGATATCTTATCAATTACTATTGATCAAAAATGGGTAAATTCCTAGAAACATACAACCTGCCAAGAGTGATTCATGAAGAAATAGAAAATCTGAACAAATCAATAATGGGTAAGGAGATTGCATCACTAATCAAAAATTGCCCAAAAAAGAAAGGCCAGGACTAGATGGCTTTCCTGGTGAATTCTACTGAATATTTAAAAAATAACAAATACCTCCCCTTCTCAAATTCCTCCAGAAAATTGAAGAGGAGGGAACTCTCCCAAACTCATTTTACAATGTCAGCATTATCCCTATAATGAACCCAGATAAGGGCATTATAAGAAAATAAAACTTCAGGCAATATCCCTGATGAATATAGATGTAAAATTTCTCAACAAAATATTAGCAACCTAAATCAACAGCATATTGAAAGGATCATATATCACAATCAATCAAGAAAGTTTTATCCCTGGGATGCAAGCATGGTTCAACCTATGCAAACCAAAAAATGTGATATACCACAGTAGTATTGATAAATCAGTTCAGATCAGTTCAGTTCAGTCGCTCAGTAGTGTCTGATGTTTTGCAATCCCATGGACTGCAGCACACCAGTCTTCTCTGTCCTTCACCAACTCCCAGAGCTTGTCCGTTGAGTCAAGTGATGGACTCAAACTCATGTCCATTGAGTCACTGATGCCTTCCAACCATCTCATCCTCTGTCATCCCTTTCTTTTCCTGCCTTTAATCTTTCCCAGCATCAGGCTTTTTCCAAGGAGTCAGTTCTTCGCATCAGGTGGCCAAAGTATTGGAGCTTCAGCATCCTTCCAATGAATACTCAGGACTGATTTCCTTTAAGACTCCTTTAAGACTTTGCAGTCAAAGGGACTCTCAATAGTCTTCTCCAACACCATGGTTCAAAAACATCAATTAATAAAATAAAAGATAAAAAAAATCATATGAGGCAGATAATAGATGCATAAAAATCATTTGACAAAATATAGCTATTTTATGACAAAAACTCTCCACAAACTGGGTAGAGAAGGAATACATCTCAATATAATAAAAGCCAAATATGATAAGCCCATGGCTACCATCATATTCAACGCTGAGAAGTCAGACTTTCCTGAAAGTTAAGGAATAAAACAATGGTGCCCCTCTCAATTTCCCTATTCAACATAGTTCTGGAAGTCCTGGTCAGAGCAATTAAGCAAGAAAAAGAAAGAAAAGGCATTCAAATCAGAAAGGAAGAGGTACAATTGTCTTTGTTTGTAGATGATATAATCTTGTATATAGAAAACCCTGAAAACTTCACTGAAAATCTGTTAGAACTAATAAATAAATTCAGTAATGTTGCAGAATGCAAAATTAACAAACAGAAATCAGTTGTGTTTCTATACATTAACAAGAAGCTATCTGAAAAAGAAAGAAAACAATACCATTCAATAGCCTCTAAAACTATAAAATATATAGAAATTTAACCAAGGTAGTGAAAGATTTATACATAGAAAACCATAAGATTTTGATGACAGAAA
Organism: Odocoileus virginianus; assembly: GCF_023699985.2. Taxonomy (NCBI): domain Eukaryota; kingdom Metazoa; phylum Chordata; class Mammalia; order Artiodactyla; family Cervidae; genus Odocoileus; species Odocoileus virginianus. The sequence goes on along the minus strand of NC_069685.1, from coordinate 30,723,653 downwards.
TAAAAAAAGATACAAATCCTATGTTAATGGATAAAAATAATTAATATTGGTAAAATGTCCATACTGCACAAAGCTGTCTATAGATTGAATACAATCCCTGTCAAAATTCCCACATTATTTTTTCATAGAAACAGAAAAAAAAATAAAGAAATTCATCCAAAGAATAAACAACAAAAACAAAAAGAAGTGAAACCACATTAAATGAAAATGCTTCTTCACAGCAAAAGGAACAGTCAACAAAATGGAAAGGAAACCTACAGCATGGTAGGAAATATTTTCAAATCATATTTCCGATTAGAGGCTAATTCCTAAACTATAGAAGGAACTAACTCATACAACTCAACACCAAAAAACAATCTAAATTAAAAAAATGGGCAGAGGAACTGAATAGATACTTTTTCCAAAGGAAGCAAACAGATGGCCAACAGACACATGAAAAGATGTTCAGTGTCACTAATCATCAGGAAAATGCAAGTCAAAACCACAATGAGATATCACCTCCCATCTCTAAGAATGGCTGTTATCAAAAGAATAGAATATAACAAGTGTTGGTGTTGATGCAGAGAAAAGGAAACAATTTTCTGCACCCTTGTGGGGAATGCAAAGGGTGCATTGTACAGCTGTTATGGAAAACAGCATGGAGTTTCCTCGAAAGTTAAAAATAGAATGACCATATGATTCTGCAATCCCTCTTCTGGGTATATTCCTAAAAAAATGAAATCAAGATTTTGAAGGGATATATGCACTTCCATATTCATTACAACATTATTCAAAATGGTCAAGATACAAACGATCTAAGCACCCTGCTTATTTAACTTATATGCAGAGTATATCATGAGAAACACTGGGCTGGAGGAAGTACAAGCTGGAATCAAGATTGCCAGGAGAAATATCAATAACCTCAGATATGCAGATGACACCATCCTTATGGCAGAAAGTGAGGAGGAACTAAAGAGCCTCTTGGTAAAAGTGAAAGAGGAGAGTGAAAAAGTTGGCTTAAAGCTCAACATTCAGAAAACTAAGATCATGGTATCTGGTCCCATCACTTCATGGCAAATTGATGGGGAAACAGTGGAAACAGTGGCTGACTTCATTTTTCTGGGCTCCAAAATCACTGCAGATGGTGATTGCAGGCATGAAATTAAAAGATGCTTATCCTTGGAAGGAAAGTTATCACCAACCTAGATAGCATGTTAAAAAGCAGGGACATCACTTTCCCAACAAAGGTCTGTCTAGTCAAGGCTATGGTTTTTCCAGTGGTCATGTATGGATGTGAGAGTTGGACTGTGAAGAAAGCTGAGTGCCGAAGAATTGATGCTTTTGAACTGTGGTGTTGGAGAAGACTCTTGAGAGTCCCTTGGACTGCAAGGAGATCCAACCAGTCCATCCTGAAGGAGATCAGCCCTGGGTGTTCACTGGAAGGGCTGATGCTGAAGCTCAAACTCCAGTACTTTGGCCATCTCATGAGAAGTGCTAACTCACTGGAGAAGACCCTGATGCTGGAAGGGACTGGGGACAGGAGGAGAAGGGGATGACAGAGGATGAGATAGTTGGATGGCATCACTGACTGGATGGACATGAGTTTGAGTAAACTCTGGGAGTTGGTGATGGACAGGGAGGCCTGGCATGCTGCAGTTCATGGGGCTGCAAAGAGTCGGACATGACTGAGCAACTGAACTGAACTGAACTGAACTGAATGGTACTTCTCATTCTCAACTGATAACCAGACCAACAATTTTGCTTGTTAAAAGAATTATCTTTTTTAAAGATAAATTATCATCATCATTTTAGAAAACACACATGGCTATGATTAGTTTTATAACTATTAAATTGTTTCTCTTTACCTATTATTTTCATATTTTCAACTGCCTGTAGACTTTATCTCTTGGATGCCCTATGCATGCATGCTAAGTTGCTTCAGTCGTGTCCAACTCTTTGCGACCCTATCGACCATGACTGCTATGCTTCTCTGTCCATGGGATTGTCCAGGCAAGAATAGTGAAGTAAATTGGCATGCCCTCCTCCAGGGGATCTCTTAAATCTCCTGTATTGGCAGGCAGGTTATTTACCACTAGCACCACCTGGGAAGCCGTGATGCAACTCAAATTGACAGTTTTAAAGAATAAAATTCAAAATGTTAAAAACTAAACTCATCATAAAGACCTTCAAAACCTCTTCCTCACTTTTTGGTCATTATCTCAGATAATGAGATATCTGAGGTGATCCCCTCCCACCTAGCTGTCCAGATTTATAATCTGGGCATCACCCTAGATTCTCCTGTCTTAGTCAGTCCCCAAATTCCATCACTACATTTTATCCATTTCTACATGGTAGAATTTCTGGAATCTGTAAAAGTTTTCTTCACTTCCCCTCTTTTAGTGTAGGTTAGTATCAACAACCCATCTCAACTTCATGTCTCCATTATTTTCTACCTCCAGTTAAGTGAGATTCTGATAGGTGGAACCCAAGGTTGCCTCGTGATTTCTACCTCCTGGTGCTCACAGCTCTTACCTTGAGTTTGGTGGGATCTGTGATTTGCTTTACAATAGCAGAGTAAATAACTAATATAAATAATATGAATAACAAGAATATGGCAAAAGGGATGAGGCATCCCCACTTACTTTACGTTGCGTTATACAAGAATGTCTTTCAGACTCGCAATTCCCTCTCTCACTTCATTCCTGACTTTGAAGAAATAAATTGCCATGTATCCTACAGCCACAGAGAAATGATTTCTGCCAACAACTTGGAAGAGCTTGGAAGATCTTTCCCCAGCCAGGCCTCTGATGAAAGCCCAACTTGAGAGACACCTTGCCTGAAGGCTGGTGAGACCCTAAGCAGAGACCCTATCTAAGCCATACCTGGATTCCTGAACCACAAAACTGTGAGATAATAATGTGCTTTGTTTTCAGCAGCAAGTTTGCAGAGATGTTACATACAATAAATAGCTAACATATATTTCTTATATAAAATATGCAATCAGGTTATGAAAAGTCTATTAATAACTTATCATGTCCTCCAGGACCAAGCCAAAACTCTTCACAAGACCCTTCAGTCCCTGACCCTTACCTCAATTTGTATGAATGCTAAATTTCTCTTAGCTTATTGAATTAAGCATTCTCTTTTTCCTCTTTAGATCTTTGCATGTATTCCTCTTTCTATTTAGACTATTCACGTCTGGGTGCTTATCTTTCTCTAACATAATCCCTTCTTTTGTTCACTAACTCCTCCTCTTCAATTCTGGTTTAGATCTGACTATTACTGGAGAGCTTTCTCTGACCCAGGAAGTTGGGGCACCCTCTCCTTATTCTTTCCATCAAAGTGCTTTTCATACATCATTATAATTGCTGATTTAATTGTCTCTTCATCTCAATGAACCATGAGAGAAAAGATCATATCTGTTTTGCTCATGAATTGTATAGTCTCTGCATCTGACCCAGAGTTAGGGCTCATTAATTACCTATTTCATGAATAAATGAATGACTTCAAAATAGAGAGTAAACTTGACAGATATCACATGCAGTGCCCATAGTTAGAACCACAGGACACTGTCTTGATGGGGAATCATAGGCATGTCTATATTATGCAGCCCAAAGGTATTTCCTAAGACTCAGACTACTTTCCCATCTTCTGTCTTTTCTTGCAGCCTCAGCTAGCTTTTATCCTTCCCTCTAACATCTATCTACTCTGTTCTTTCCCTAATAAGACAGTATCCATTTGTCTCACAAAGGAATGTCCATACATCCTTTTCTTTTGAAAGGCAATTGTCAATAATAAAAATAGCTTGGAAGTCGCAAAAGTTATGTAGCCTGGTTTATATGGTCTTAGTTCCATGATCAAACTTACGAATCCCCTTTTGCAATAGTAACTGGAACTTCTTGAAGTTTCCTTTCTAATCCCCTTTGGACTTCTAACTTTCGAGTTTATTCTACAGATGGAACTCAAACATCCATCCTTAAATTCTGATTTCAAAGATAAGCAGGTACTGATTTTTCCCTATCTTTACAATGAGAAGTCAGAATAGATCAGTAGTAAATTTTTATCTTAATGGATAATTTTCATCCCTGAAGATTTCTGTTTTATCATGACCTCTTCTCTACCCAGAACAATCCTTTTGAATCATCTGTCGTGAACATTTCCTGGACTTGCTGCTAAAATTTATTATAAATGACCTATTTAATCAGAATGTACTTAGAATTCTTTGAATAAACTGTGATTTTAGTCATATCTCAATCATATTGTGATGATGGAATTATATTAAATAATACAGAAACTGACTAGCATAATTAAGAATAGATAGAAATACTGCCAAGTATATGAATCTCCCCACATCCCACCCAGTGGTTAGAAGTTAAAAAGCTATTAAAATTAATAGAGTGATGAATTCACATTAGAAAACAACGTACTCTTCTATAAAATGAAGGGGGTAGAAATCACATTCTTCATTATATGAGCAAAACTATTCTCTGTTGGTAACTAACTGCAGTAGTATTACAAATCAGGACACATTAAACCGAAGTAAATAAAAGCCTCGTTACAAAGAATTCCATTTCCTACATGTTATTCTTTTAATATTTGAAAAATAAAAATACTTATCTTAATCTTCTAAAGTGTTGAGTCTCATACTACAAAATAAAAATTACATATTTTATTGTTGTCACTTTTATTGATGACATTTTTTAATATTATTTTTCTTTTTGACACATCTGACAGTCTAGCCAGTAAGATATTGTGTTTCCTTCTTTCCTGTTTCAATAGTTAAATATAGAGAGGCATATTTTACCCTGCCTTTAATATGAAAGGCCTTCTATGCCATGATTTATTTTATATACATAAAAGAGCCTTGGCTAGACCTTGAGGATTACATTTTTAAATAACAAAGGGATCAGTGTGAGTACCTCTAGTTTTTCTACTTTGAAAATAAATCAAATGCGAGTCAGACTTCTTAAACCACATGCTAAATTAAAAATATCATTGTCCTGGTAATGGATATTAAATAGCTTATGGCCTTATTTTCAGCATTATCATTTTTTCCCCAAAGGATTCAAACACCCTTAGTTGTGATTTGTAGGCAATATGCTTAGTATTGATTGCTACTATTAAAATCTGCATTGTATGTTCATTACCTAGCAACAAAGAAAACAAGAATCCTACCAGAGTAAAACTCATTTTCAGATTGCTGCGGTTTGTTTTTAAAGAAAGGTTTCAAATAATATTTTATTTGTATATATTTGTTGAGCCCATATTTTATACCAGACAGTCAGCTGCATATTGTAGGTTTCAAGTCAGATCAGACATAATTCAAGCATTGATGGGATTTAGATCCTAGAGAAGTAGTAAAATTATTCTGATGAAAGACAGTTCATACTTCTTGAGTAGTTTAAACTATGCATACAGAAGAGAATGCATCTAACTATGACAGTTCAGGATGTTGCATGGAATCAACGCTAATCTGAATATTCATAGCTCCTTAATAGAAGGGGCTGGGACTTCAGTTGATAACTGTGGGAATGCAGTGACAATTCTAGGTAAAGAGAAAGGCTAAAGCAAAGACATAGAGGTGGAAAATGCTGTAGAATGTTGGATTTCATTAACCGATATACAGGTTCTCTGTAATGGCATTTAAATGAATCATTTGGGGGTTTTTTGTTAATTGTTTTAATTGGAGCTTTACAACACTGTGTTAGTTTCCACTGTGCAGGGACGTGAATCAGCTACATGTGTGCATATCTCCCCTCCCTCCTACCCACTCTCACCCCACCTACCTAGGTTATCAGAGGCAGAGCTGAGCTTCCTGTGCCACATGGAGCTTCCCACTACCTGTCTATTTCACACCTGGTAGTGTATATATGTCCATCCTCATCTCCCAGTCTGTCCCACCCTCTCTTTTCCCCCTGTGCTGTGTCCACACGTCTCTTCTCTATGTCTGTGTCTCTATTCCTGCCCTGAAGATAGGTTTACCCGTTACCATTTTTCTAGATTCCATATTTAAATACAATAGACAAAGCCTTATGACATTGCATAAACAGAAAAGACCACGTGGATGCTCTGACCCAGCACTTCTTGAAGCTTAATCAAAAGAAATCCATACTTTCTATATAGTAAGAAATCCTTGTTTGGATCTATAAATGCATGCGTGTGTGCTAAGTCATGTCAGTCATGTCCAGCTCTTTGAGACCCCATGGACTGTAGCCCACCAGGCTCCTCTGTCCATGGAGATTCTCCAGGCAAGAATACTGGAGTGGGTTGCCATGTCCTCCTCCAGGAGATTTTTACCACCCAGGGATCAAACCCATGTCTCCTGTGGTTCCTGCCCTTGCAGGCGTACTCTTTACCCCTGAGTCAGTGGGGAAGCCCCTATAAATGCATACATAGGCTCAATTATAGTAATACAAATTTAAAACTGCAATGACCTATGGACTGATTGGGCATTTAGAAGTCAGTAATTTGGAACTCAAACCCCAATTCTGAATTCACATCTCAAATCTTTCACAGGTCCAGACTAACACCAAGGCTTAATAACCCCAGTTTGGTTGTTGTAGACAAACCATAATATTGTATGCCAATTAAAGAGCTGTTTTGAAATCTTAATAATAAAGCTTTCATTTGGTTTATATTAAATTGTAGAGATGGATGGAGTATTTGTATACACATACCCACACAAGCTGTGATTTTTCAAATTTTAGAAAAAATAATTTGTTTAAAATTCAATTTTTTAATAAATATTTTATATTTACTATTCCTTTTCACCAAAGTCTATTGCAAATTACTTTATGCTATACAACATTAATTTGTCATGCTCCAGTTGGGCAAATAAAATTGGGGCTTATGCCTCTCTAAGTAGTAATTTTACAACCTATATCTGACAGTGTCTTTTACTTTTGTCCCATCCCAACTTACCTAGGAAATATTGGATTTTGGAATTCAAGCATGTCTCAGATATAGAAATAAATGATTCAATTTATAGACAAATTTTTTTATAGACAAAAAAATTATTAAGTTAGATTCAGATTATCTAATGAATAGCTCACTTCAACTGAGTGGAAATTAAATTAATTGATATTCAGATTCATGAGTCTTTACTTAAAATACCTAACCTAATTAGGACCAGTAATATTTTATAGTAAGCTTGAGATATGTATGTTTGCAAAATGGCATATCCATTCTTGTTAAGTTTCTTTCATGTAAAAGCAGTAGATTCAGAAGATGCTAAATCTAATTAGGATATAGAATCTCTGGAAACCATGCAATATCATATATGTTTGCCTGAAATATTTTTATTGTAAAGATCTAGGTTTCAACTGATATTAAGTAAATAGATTGAACTCTACTTCTACCAGCTCCTTTTTAGTAATTGTAGCTAATACAAAATAAGGTGCTATCCTTTCCCTCTTGCTCATTGTTACTACTTGGAGAAGCTATTACTTATGAGATTATAGTGACTGAGTCTGTAGTTCTCAGAATATCTACCATGGTAAAACTGATTAATTTAGTAGACCTAATTTTAGTTATGAGACATCAATTTACATGTTATGAGCTAGCACTGTGATGTTCCTGAAGACAAGCTTCTTTTGTGGTTTATATTAAATTGGTTTATATTGACTCAAGTCCATGCTAAGCACAAGGCCTGCCACATGGTAGACACCTATTTTGAATATTCAAAATACTAGAAGCACATGTTTAGCCTATTTCATAATATTTCTGAACCCACATAGACTCAGGACAAAGCAGGTAGTTGTCTTAATAATGTGATGGGTAATTATGGAATCATCAGGAAGTAATTTACAAAGAAACACTTTTAGAATAAGTTCAAGTCTTTGTTTTCACAAATTAGGTCTTTTAATGTTTTCTGTTTCTTAGGTTGCTCAATTTCAAGGGGTTACTTAGAGAAAACACATTTTCTTTACTTCTACTTCAAGATAGCAGCAGGGAGTCTATAAAAGATGGATTTTATAAATTATTGTACTTGGATAAGAGCTTGACATTGGCAATGAAAATCTTTGATGAATTATCAATGATGATGTATATAATTACTCATTTCACAGTCAGTAACATAAACTGAAAAATGTATTCTCTGAAATTAATAATCTTTATTATAACATGACATTTCCTTATGAAAAACCAACTTTGAATCTGGTGCAACACAGGCTTATTTTTCTGCTTTTAATTTATTTAAAATTTTTAAAATCTAATTTCACCCAAGAGAGTATTTTACTGTTATAAGTACATTGGATCATATTTCAAATGACATATGATTATGATTAGTTAAATTCAGTAGATAGAATTCACTTAGAATAGCTTTTTTTTTGAAATGATGTTCCAAGTCATTTCAAAAGATAATTTGCCCTAGAAAATATGAAAAGAGTTCATTTACAACTGCATAATTGTTTAATATTTTTTCAATGCAGTATTTTTACTCATCTAATTATATATCTTTGTCTCTCACCCAAATAAGACAAATTCTTTTTAGTGGTATTATTAAGGAGAGGAAGGCATTTTTAAGGTGCTCAATTAATTAAGCTTAATTAATTAATTAAACTGCTTAATTAATTAAGCTTAAAGTACTTCCCACTTTAAAGTTGGTAAAGAATTTGCCTGCAATGCAGGAGACCTGAATTCGATCTGTGGGTCAGGAAGAACCCCTGGAGAAGGAAATAGCAACCCACTCCAATATTCTTGCCTGGGAAATCCCTTGGACAAAGGAGTCTGGTGGGCTATAGTCCATGTGATTGCAAGAATCAAACATGACTTAGCAACTAAACCACCATCAAGTTTAAGGTGGGCTTCCCAGATCTTTGTCTTTTCAGTAAATCTCCATCATGTGTAAATTATTGAAGTGAGTCTTGCTGGGGACAGAGATGAACCTGCCTCAGTTCCACCAAGCATTCATACTAAGGAGGGACACTTACTTATCTACACAGGACTGTATTAACAGGCAGACTGTCAGGGCTTGATGGAGCCACAATAGATACTATAAAATGTGATAGAGAAAAATATGAAGTTATTATAGGGAAATTGGAAAAAACTTCTTGGAGGACACAGGATCTGAGTTGTTCAGTTGCTCAGTCATGTCTGCCTCTTTGCAACCCTATGGCCTGCAGCACACCAGGCTCCCTGTCCTTCACCCTCTCCTGGAGCTTGCTCAAACTCATGTCCATTGAGTTGGTGATGCCATCTAACCATCTCATTCTCTGTCATCCCCCTTTCCTCCTGTCTTCAGTCTTTCCCAGTCTCAGAGTCTTTTTCAATGAGTCACCTCTTCACTTTAGGTGGCCAAAGTACTGGAGCTTCAGCTTCAGAGTCAGTCCTTCCAATGAATATTCAGGATTGATTCCCTTTAGGATTGACTGGTTTGATCTCCTGGCAGTCCAAGGGACTCTCAACAGTCTTCTCCAACATTACAGTTCAACTGAGAGCTGAAGAACTGATATAATATTTGTAAGGATAGTCAAATATGGAATATGTGAAACATAGGGGAATGGATAAAAAGTGAAAACTATGATTCAGACTGTGGGAAAAAATGTTACTGCCTGTGTTTCTACATTCTTTGTTTTATATGTTATATATATGTATATACATATATATATATGTCATTATTTTCCAAAGTCTAGCTTCCTTGGTGCTGAAGCAGCATAATTTGCTATTTTCCTAATAAAAAAGAATTTGCATGTGGTTGGGGAGGGTGAGAGGAGATAGTTGAGTACACTGTGTTTAAACCCAATAATTTTCAATAATTGCCATAATTTTCTCCCTGCCTAGTGAATGCCAACTGGAATCAGCAATACCTATGAAGTACAATGGTGGAAAATGTAGTGTGCCTTAGTCTAATTATTATGCTTTAAGCCTTTAGATAAAAAATTTATTCAAGCAAGTATGGTTTTACTGTGTGCAGTCTATCAAGCAGAAAAGAGCATGGTTCTTAACAAGTTACACTACAGGAATAATTTCTCAGATTAAAATAAGTATGTTATTTGGTCAAGTTCATCTTTTATTTACTTCAGCTTTCAGAACTCATGCCTTCTAATTTTTAAACAGTCTTGTGAAAATTATTTATCAGTTATTTAGTTCTTGAATTCCTATTATACCCAAAGTATCATAAATTGTTCCTATCCCCAGTATTGCACTATTTAAAGACCAAATAAATTGTACTCTTTCATGATAGATATAGAAAATATGACTGCTATTTAGATTTTCCTGGTCTTTAGCCTATGATAATTCACCATATTCAATAGTTTCACTATTAGCAATAGCCTCAATCTCCAAGGAAGAAAAAAATATTCTTATCACTTGAATAAATGTAAGTCTAGTTATCAGCATTCAACAGATAGTATTTCTCTTCAATATTTTAAAAATGGCCTTGTTTAGTGTTTCATTTGATTACAACTTATTTATGTATACATATGAGCTTCTCAAGTAGTGGTGAAGAACCTGTCTACCAATGCAGGAGACATAAGAGATGTGGTTTCAATCCCTGGGTGGGGAGAATCCCCTGGAGAAGGGAATGACTACCCACTCCAGTATTCTTGCCTGGGAAATACCATGGACAGGGGAGCCTGGTGGGTTGCAGTCCATGGGGTCACAGACAGAGTCATACATTACTGAGCAACTAAGCAATAACAATGCATAACCTATATATATATATATATATATATATGCATATGCATATGTATTTATGCATATAAATATACATAACATATAAATATGTATGTAAATATGTAGGTGAGTGTACATACATGAATCTATTTTAACATGTTATTAATAATGAATATTTCTATTTTTTTGTAGAAAACTTAGAAAATCTAGAAAAACATGGCAGATAAAATAAAGGTCATACATCTTTCTACATCCAAAAATAAATTAATCTAGATCCTATATAAACTGATGTAATGTAACTAGAAATCTCAGTATTTGAAATGATATTTGATAAGAAAGGCCAAATGTGTTAAATCAGCTTCTTCTACTTTAAAATAATTTAAGAAGTAGTTTTGGGCTAATTTAGACTAATATGGACTAATATTGTGCAGAATTTTCTTCCTAATATTAATAGAAAAGTTGACCAGTGTTTCACAGGGCAATGATCAAAATTGCTTTAGAGCAAGACTAGCTAATTTTCATAGACATAATGTGACATCCCAGCTCTATGCAATTTGTTGTAATGACAGTTGCTATTTAGTGAACAATATTTCAGACTGAAATGCATTGACTTTCAACTTTCCACTTATGGTATACTGTTCTTGCCTGTTTGTATCATCTGTGATGTCAAACAGGCACAAATAATATGTCGTTAATAGAAGTTAAAATACTTGAAAGTACTATTCAGAAATAAAGCTTCCTCTAAAATAATGTCACTGTTACTTTCATTCAAATGTCCATTCTTGAAATTAAGAGAATGAGCAACAGAGAGAAATAGAATGTAGTACTATCCACAGCATGTCCTAATCATGTTATAACTGTTAACTATATCAATTGCATTGACACGTTGCTTTCTAATAGTGATAACTAATTATTATAGTGCTGACCAAAATATTTTGAGTGTTATTAAACTCTTGGAGCACTGATTGACTTATATTTGCTCCTTGCATTGCAATAGGAAATTCACTACTTGTGAGTGCTTTTCAAAAAGATTGAATCTTGAAGGAATCCATATACTGAATGCAAGAGTTTAGTTTCACAGTGTTCACCAATCTTTCTAAATTCAGATCTAGCTATTTTAAGTTGTGTCCTAATCGAAATGTAGAATGTTCCTGGATAAGAAATAGCATGATGGTGCTAATTTATAATGCATCTTTTTAAAAGCGAAAATAATATTTGACTTGTTGGTCTTTTGTAATTTAATCTTATTTTCCATTGTATGGCACAGACATAACAGGTGCTCCTGTTTTTCAGGTAATGAGACAGAATGCCCCTCATGTTGAATGTGAATAAATCCCCCAGAGTAAAGATGATCTCATGAGAGGTTTAATCTCTATGTAAATCAATCTGTAGCACATGCTTAAAAAGTAGTCCTTTCCCCTCGGACAAGAGAGGCCAAGTAGTGGCCAACTGTGTGTTGGTTTTCTCTTTACATTTATGACTTAGTCATCCTTTGAGTACCCCTTAAATGTAGTGTCCCTTACTAAATTTAGTGATTTGCTGGCCAGTGTGATAATCTCCTTGGCTTACCTTGAGTATCAATATAAATTTTGCAATTTATTTCCTTGCTACAAAGTATTGAATACATCAATAGACTTATATAGGTCTCTTCAGATTTTCACTTGATTTTCTCAAAACAGCATCTATGTGACTTTTGTTTGTTTGTTTGTTTTGATCTCTTAAAAGCACAGTTTGGAGAAGTGTTCCGTAAGAAGCAAACCAAGCTATCTCCCCCTGAAAAAATCACAATTCCCCAAGCCCTCTGGATATAACTGTGGTATTTTTTGGAGATAGCTTGATTTGCTTTTTTAAACCTGTGGATATAATGGGCTTCTCAGGTGGTGCAGTGGTGAAGAATCTGCCTGCCAGTGCAGGAGACTCAAGAGAGCTGGATTCGATCTGTGGGTCGGGAAGATCCTCTGGAGTGGGAAATGGCAACCAGCTCCAGTATTTTGCCTGGAAAATCCCATGGACAGAGGAGCCTGGTGGGCTACAGTCTGTGGAGTTACCATGAGTCAGATGCCACTGAGTGCACACGGGTATGATAACAATTTTTGTTAAGACAGATGAAGAGGAAAGGCTTTTCTTGAAGGACTCCTATAGCAAATGGTAAATAAAGCTATCTTCTTTTTGTGTGTGTACACACAACCTTTTCCATCACACACACACAGTATCCTAGATTCAATTGGTAATTCTCATTCCTTCTGTCTCCTAGACTTAAAATACTTACCTAGTATATAGCATTTGATTTTCTTAGAGTTATCCTTTATTTTAAACTTAATCTGAATTGCCAGTAAGTTCAGGTCTTTTCAAGAAGTATTTATGAAATGCCTTTATTTATGTACCAGATATTACTCAAGGCAGGGGGCATGCACTAGTCAGATGAAGTCTCTGTCCTTAAAATACAAAAAATATTTAATTAAACATTTAAAAAATCATCCCACTGAATGTGTTACACATCAAATTATACAAATGCTTATGATTTATTTGCTATAGTTTAATGTTTTATGAGTAGCATAGAAAGAGCTTTTAAAGCTTGATAATGAGCTGATTTTTAAAATAGGGGTTTACTCAAACTGAGTAGAAGGGAAACTGTCTTAAAATTCAAATACCATTTCAAGCAATTTGGTGAAGTCTTGACACTCCCAAGGAAAGACTAAGTATTTCTTGTTGACAGTTAAAGAGTTTGAACTGGAATATCCAAGTTTAGAAAAAGAAATAGTGCCAAATAGCACAGTTCCGAGCACTCAGCAGATGCTCCATAAATACTCGTTGAAGTGGACTGCAGATAATCCCCTCTTACATTTACACAGGGAATTTTCCCCAATATGGTCCCAACAACTGTACTTTACCTCTTCCATCATCTGTTTTTACTTGGCTACAACCACTGTTACTACAGAGGCATATACTCAAAATTATAGGGTATTCAGAGGACAGAAGGGGTGCTCAGATATTTACATCCCTCTTATTAGTATATAATGAACATATCCTTGCATGTTTCTAAGGTAACTATATGATTTGGAAATTAATTTCATGGCATTGAATTTGTCATTTTGTAAAAGCAAATACATCTCGCATGATTTTTAAAAAGAGCCATCAATATAGTTACTAAGTGAAGTAAATTTATAGTCCATTTAGCTCAACTTTATCATTTTAGATACATATAACAAAATTAGTATGCCTTTTTTTTTTTTTAAATCAGTTCTTTCCTTTTTATCTAAATGACTTCTGGCTATTTCTTGTTTTTTTTTTAAAAATCCCCACCCATAAAATGTAAATATTTAACACCACAGGACAATTTTTTTTGAAGTACTGTGAAGGAAATTCCAAATGAGAATTTTCCAAGTTATTTGCAAATGTCAGTGTCATTGGAATACAAGTATCCCCTGCTTTTTTGAAAGTTTATTTTAAGCAATTTTGCTTTTATGAAAGATCTATATTAGTACTTGTTTTGCTAACCAAAAGAAATCCAAAGAGGATTTTTTTCCTTTTTTTTCTGAAAACAGGTGAAAATAGTGTTTGTTTTGCTGGGGGCCATTACAGGGGCTTTGCGCTCTCCGAGCACCAGTGAGGGTGGCGATCCCAAGCTCCTTCTCCAGGAACTGCACTCAGCCCCTCAGCATCAGCCTGCCATCCTCTGACCTGTGTCCCTGAGCATCCCCTTTATCTCAATTTGTTTTCTGTATCCCTTAGCAAGATGTATCCTAAGGTTATGGCTTCTTTGCTCTATTCCCTTTTGGTTTACTAAAGGTTCCAGGGGAACACTGTACTTCCAAATAGCTGTGTGTCACTAATGTTCTAAAGTGATACTGAACGTAGATGGAATATGTTTGTGTGTGTGTGTTGAGTTTTATTATCTGTGTGCGAATAAATAAAAGTAGTTAAAAAAATTAAACCCAAGAATTTCAACCCAAAATTTGGACAGTACAATGCCAAAATACTTTATTTTAGGAAGTAAGCAATAAAGAAAAACACAAAGTTTTCTCTGAAAATGTCAAGGATAGCTAAATTTATTGTGTGCTAGTTTTATCAATTATCTTATTCTGTTTGCTTTACAAATGGTTTTTCTTTTCTTTTTTTTTTTTTTTTTTTTACAAATAGTTTTTCTTACACATAACAAAAGATGGTTTTACTTTCATTTGCTGTTGAGGTTTTGGATAGTTGTATGTGAACTTGTAGGGTGTACAAAAAAACACAGCTAGTATTGGAACCAAGGCTGAAACTCAGGTCTTCTTGTCTCTAAGATTCTTATTCTTAGAAGTATCCCAAAAAGCCCCTTGAAATGTCAATATAAGAATCATTGACAAGCATATATTTATCAATAGGTCCCAGGTCCTAGGTATACTAATTTTTTTAAGCTGACCTAAACTTTAAGTTTGACACAAAAACTTTAATAACAAAATCTTGAAATTAAAACCTTAAACTGGTTTTAAAGCCTGGAATTCTAGCTTTATAATGTAATTCTCAGTATTGAGATTTTAATTTTGTATTATGATCACAAAATTCTCATGATCTGATTGTAAGAGCACATTTTTCTGAGAAGAGGATAGTAGTCAGGAAGTAAAGGACAGTCAGAATAAGAAATGAAGAATCTGAAAATAACCTTGAATCTGTTTGTGACTACCCTGCATTATCTTAGATGAAAGAAACAGAGAACCAAGAATTATGATTGTGACTTGAAATTTTACTTAAAATCCTTTTTGTCCAAAGCTAGGTTTCTTGTTGGTCTGAACATGTAGGCTTCTGCTAATTTGCCTATTTCTTTTATTGAGTTTCCTTTCTAGAAAAATAATTTTAGGAGTTCTATAACACTGAAATCATTTTCACACATATATCATCAGGAAAATTCTGTGTATCAGTCTGTTTATTGCAAATGGTATACCATATGTAAAAAAAATCTGCTTTGAAACATTCTGAGTGATTTAACATTCTCATAGTAAAAGTTGATGACAGCTTGTATATTTATATATACAACTCAAATTTTTATTCTGTCAGTTTTAATCAATGATGATTTCTTGTTACTGATTGGGATTATATAATCTGAATTTTAAAAATTCATATTCAAAGATTTACTTTATATCTGTATTAGAATAGTTTAGACGTTTAGCACAGAGGTATGTTTTGAAATTTGTTAAGTGTTTGCTAAAATTAGTCATGTATTTTCCAGTTTTAAATTATGTTCTGAGTTCATGTTATTTTTTGTTAATTTTGAAAATATTTTTCTTAAAGTCCATGCTAATTTTCCCATGAAGAATTACTTTCCTATGTTTCTCCTTGTTTTACTAGAATCATTTTAAACCCCACTGCTTTCAGGAAATCCTGACCTAGTTTCTTTTGTTCCTTTCCTTTTTTTTTCTAATTAGTCTAGTACTTTGCCTGTACTGTACTATCAAATTATTAGACACTGTTTTTAATCATACTGAATGGAGATGTACAACTTTGAAATAACTTCATCTAATTAGAATAGGTTCTTATCTATGGCCTTACTGCCCTGAACAGAGCAGATCACTTAATTAGAATATCTTCTTGAAGAAAGAACTTTAGGAATCAATTGGTATGTATATTGTTAGTTCTTTGAGGACTAGGAAATTGTTTTGTATACTAGATATCTAGTGTTCAGACTTCTGAAAATGCTGTCTGTCTAGGAAAGAGTCTTTTAACTCAGAAAAGATAAAAATTAGGTTGAAAACAAAGGCAAATAATTGTGTATAGACAGGAAGAAAGTTAATCATTGTGAAGCAAATCATTCTCCAGAGTTTTTGACTTAGATTACAGGAAGAAGTATACAATTTTAGTTTTAGTTCCTCAGTACTCCAACTAAAGGGTATAAATGATATTACAGAATTGAGGAATGGGGAGGGGGCACTACTTGAAGCAGATAAAATGACTGTTCAGAGAAGTCTATTTAAAGTCTTTGTGGTTTGTTTTCCCCTATGTTTCATGCAACTGTAGAATATTTTCATAATATAATTATTTTGTGATGACGGTGATGGCAGTTTTATGATTATATTATGATAAATATATAATATACCATATATTATTATATAACAATAATCATAATGAAAAATAAATATGAAATTTTAGATTACATAACTTAATATTTTGAGTGTTTATAAATCACCAATTATAATCTTAAATTAGTTTAGATTACTGTTTTTGATACAGAGAAAGAAACAAAGATGAAATTATTTTGAAGAACATAGCATTCTACACAATGAGGAGAAGGTAGGTGGAATGAACTGGGAAAGTGGGATTGACATATATACACTACCATGCATAAAATTAGGTTTCTCTGGTGGTTTAGTTGGTAAAATTTTGTCTGCAATACAGGAGACCTGGGTTCAATCCCAGGGCTGGGAAGATCTCCTGGAAGAGGAAATGGCAACCCACTCCAGTATTCTTGCCTGGAAAATTCCATGGACAGAGGAGCTTGGCAGACCACAGACCAGTGGGGTCACAAAGAGTTGGACAAGACTGAGTAACTAACACTTTCACTTTCATGTGTAAAATAGATAGCTAGTAGGAACTGCTGTCTATCACAGGGAGCTCAACTAGGTGCTGTCTGATTACCTGGAGGACTGGGATGGGGAGGGTGGGAGGAAGGGTCAGAAGGGAAGGTATATATTTGTACATATAGCTGATACACTTTGTTGTATAGCAGAAACCAACACAACATTGTAATGCAACTATATTCAAATTAAAAAAAATTAAAAATCTATGGTGCTCTTGGTCAAGGTACAACTGCTATAAAGTGATCCCAAAGAATAATGGATTAACAAAGTGGGACTCTTTTTCCTCTGATGTAAAGTTTGGCATCTCAGCTTCTGAAGCAACTCTGTCCCACAAGGTCAGTCAGGACTCAAGTTTTTTCCCATTATATTGTGTCTGCCTATACCTAGGCTGTTGGCATCTCCATCTGCCCAGTGAGAAGAAGGGAACAAAAATGGACCTCCAGGAAAAGTCATTGCTTTTTAAGCAAACAATGTGAAAATTGTAGATACCATTTTCTTTCCTATTTTATTGTCAAGGACTTAGTCACATGGCCGCACCTTCAAAGGAGACTTGAAGATATTTTGACTGTAATTTGGTAATTATGGGAAAAGGAGGTAAGAAACTTTGGGAAAAAACTAGCAATCTGCTGAAAGGAATGCTGTTCATTTGCCTTCTCTTTTTAGAAGTTGTTACTTCAAGCTATAGTGTTTGAAGATTGAATAGGAAACTTGTAATTCATTTTAATATACTTTTAACCTAGGATGCCATTTTTAATTAAAATAAGAAATTTATTTAATATTGTTTGTTTCACATTGTGTGCCATAACTACAATGGAAAAGTAGGAAAGAAAAGGTTCACATGGAAGACTACAGGCTCTTCTTATATATGGAATCCAAAATGAGTTGTCTTATATCAATTGGACAGAAGAAAGCTTTTATATAATAATACATTTTTTGAAACATTATAATTATCCCTTCAGCTCTAATATAACCCAAGAAAATCATGGTTATAGGTACATCCTATAAAATTCTGCATTCAACTTTAAAATAAATAATAGGTTATAATAAGTTATAATTAAGGTTTTGACTATGTTTTATTGTCATTCATAGATGCTCCTGAGTCTGTCTTTGAAAGCTATCAGTTCCCATGCTGGTTTTTAGCATGAAAAGGTGCCATTTGGCAACATTTCTAAAAAAATAGAAGTTCTCAAATAATAAAGGGCATCTTTATGTGTTTTATCTAAGCTGACTCAGCTTTAAATGGCCAAAAGAAAAAAGAAAAACGAGGAAACCATAAAAAGTTGAACTGACACATAGAAAAATAATAAGAAAGACTTTGGACAAATAATAGTTCAACAGAGAATAGTCTAATGAGAAACACCAACAGAATGAGCCCTTGTATAATTTAAGACTTGAAAATTAAGTGCAACCCTAAAAATATATGTATGTGTAACTCTACAAATATCTAGTAAGCCAAATGAAAACTTAATAAAAAATAGATTCTGCATTCAGACAAACTTTTTACTTTGAAATTTAAGCATCATAATCTGCTATATATAGTCTACCAAAAGTTCATCATGAAAAATTAAATTAACAGAATCATGTGGGAGAAACTAATCTAGATAAGTCTAATTATTCTAGAAACTTAATATGAAGACTTTTATCCTCAACATATATATTGACTAAATGGTTTGGTTTAGTCACTAAGTCATGTCTGACTCTTGCAACCCCATGGGCTGTAGCCCACCAGGCTCCTCTGTCCATGGGATTTCCCAGGCAAGAATACTGGAGTGGGTTGCCATTTTCTTCTGCAGGGGATCTTCCCAACCCAGGGATCGAACCCAGGTCTCCTGCATTGCAGGGAGACTGTTTACCAACTGAGCCACCAAGGGAGCCCTACACTGATTAAATAAGGTAAACAATTTGGACTTTAACATAATGACATTTGTAATTATGAAATCTCTATTTATAAATATATCTCAGAGATTTTGCAAGTTTGGTTCCAGACTACCACAATAAGGTGAATATTACAATAAAGCAAGTCACATGAATTTTCTGATTTCCCAGTGTATGTAAAAGTTGTGTTTGCACTATGCTGTAGTGCATTGTGTGATAACATTATGTCTAAGAAAGCAATGTATATGCCTTAATTAAAAAGCACTTTATTGCTAAAAACTGTTAAATATCATCTGAGTCTTCAGTGAGCCCTAATCTTTTTGCAATAGTAATATTGAAGACCACTAATCACAGAGATACCATAACAAATACAATAATAGTGAAAAATTTGAAGAAATGCAAGAATTACCATTATTTGACAGGAGACACAAAGTGAGCAAATGCTGTTGGAAATATGGTGCTGATAGACTCACTTGCAGGGTTAGGGTTACTTACTTTTGGTATAGGGTTGCCACATACTTTCAATTTGCAAAAAGTGCAATGTATGCAAAATTCAATAATGCACAATAAAAGTGAGAGATGCCTGTACACAATTCCTTGAAGAATAATTGTACACAGTAACAATAGTTGGAATAAATGTACAATGCTCAAGAAATACAATGAGGTATAATATATAGTGGGAAATATTACAAACAAAGGGGACTAAACTTGGGTTTAGACACAAGAAGAAATGACCCTTATCCTTATTAGGACTAATTCCCTGGAGGGTGGCTGCCTCACTCTTCCTCCAGTGACTGTCTCTGGAACCCTATCCTACTGGTCAGGCCTTATTCAAGATATTAACTCTTCCCCTTTTTATTAGTCTCTCCATGAGTTCTAACAAGAATAGTTTCCCTGTTTTTATGAAGTAGAGGACTTTCAACCAATTAAAGTACCATTGTATCAAAGGCTTTCAATAACTTGTTTACCAGCTGTCTCTTCAGCTCTCAGAACTTTACCTTCTGTGTTCTGTGCTTACTTGATCAGTTGTGTCTGACTCTTTGCGGCCCCATGAACTGGACCCCACCAGCTCCTCTGTCCATGGAATTTTCCAGGCAAGAATACTGGAGCGGGTTGCCATTTCCTTCTCCAGGGCATCTTCTCGACCCAGGGATTGAGCCCACATCTCTTGCATTTCCTGCACTGGCAGGCGAATTCTTTATCACTAGTACCACCTGGGAAGCCCCACTGGGGCTTGAATTAGTAATACAAACTTACCATCCCTTCTTACTTATCACTCCTTTTTAATACTAAAACTGCTCACATGCATGCCTGTGCATTCTATTTGTCTGTGTGTGCTAAGTCGCTTCAGTTGTGTCTGATTCTTTGCAGCTCTATGGACTGAAGCCTGCCAGACTCCTGTGTCCATGGGATTTCCCAGGCAAGAATACCGGAGTCAGTTGCCATGTCCTTCTTGGGGGAATCTTTCTGAACAAATCCTTTCTGAACAATCCTTTCTCAGGGATTGAATGCACATCTCCTGCGGCTTCTGCATTGCAGGCAGATTCTTTACCACTGAGCCTCCAGGGAAGCCTCTGATTCTTTTCCTTCACAATCAGTTCACTTCTGAGAGGCAGTCTGGCATTCCTGCTCAACACTCAAGGGGAAATGTGTTCTCTGCCATCACCCAAATTCTCATGAGTTACCAAAACTCCTCAGCTCTCATTCTCCTCTGATGACCTTGCTGCCCTTGATATTAAATTTAATTTTTCTAGATTATTTTCTATCTCTCAAGCTTCAACTGCCATTCCTTGGAGTTCAGTTTCTGATCTTTTGTTCTTCTCTGTATTATAAATAACTCAGAGTCTCTTTAATGCAATTGTCTCTCAAATCAAAATTTCATATTCTAGTTCAAGTTGATGAAGTATTATGTATTTATATTTTTTCTACTTAAAATGCTCTGTTTCTACATTGCAAATTCTTGCTTCTTCACTGAGATTAAGATCGTCATGAAAGCATCAACTTCCTTATGGAGCTCTGGCTTCATCATGGGAAACCTTGAAGGAGTTTTAAGCAAAGGCTTACATGATCACATGCTGTCTTCCTTTTGCTACCCCAGTACTTTCCTATCTGTTTCACTTTCTCCAGGATGCACCTGCAAAATTCTACAGCCTTTTCCTTATATGGAAATTTATTGACAACAGTGCTCTTTACATGTTTACTACAAAAAGCTTCCAGAGATTTTTAGTCATATCTATCCTCTTTTTTTAGTGAATTTTGTTTCTTAAAGTTTGTAAATTTTAAAATGGATGGCAAATTTGTATTAGCTTATCAGCTGATATTTATTGGATAAATTACTTAATTAGAAATGAGTGAAAGAATGCAAATGTTGACTTCTATTTTTTTCTTCTTATAATATAATATAACCTTATGGATATGAATCATCTACATCAGAAATAGGGATTGTTAAGATTTGTCAACTGGGCCTATGCATACCCGGTCAGGTCCCCCCATCTTCCCTACATTTCTCTGGCAGTGAGTAAGAGAACCACCAAGTAAATAGTGACTCACCCCTTTCTTCACATGTCCTAATACAACCCAAACAGTTAGCTATAAACGCACTCATATATATTCAACCACGATCATTCCTATCTGACTGGTCTTTGTTTCTCTCTCTATCATAATATAAGCTCTTGCTTATCATTTCCTAAGATGATGGAAAGCTGGAATATTTCCTACATTATGAGCAGAAATTCAGTAGCTCTCAGTATCCTGCATAGAAAGGATGATTTCTTGGCCTCTTTTATAGTATTAATGTATTCATTCTGACTCTCAGAATTTTCATGATTGTCATAGCACCCATCATCAGAATAATTTAGGAATAATTTTCTATATTTCAGTAAGAATGGAAGAGGAGGCTTTCCAGATAGATGTGTTCAAAATGCAGAATCAGAGATGTCACATTTCCCAGGTCTGGGCGCCGGGGTTTGCTGGGGGGAGGGTAATGAAGACCTGCCCTTCACAGCTGCAGCTATCTGCCAAGCTTTGTCTTCCTGGAGACCAAACTAAATTCAGGGCTATTGAACTCTTCTGCGAAAACACGAGAGCTTTGGGCCAGCAAGGCATTGCACTGCAAAGCTTCCTAGGAATTCCTAAGAATTACTTCTCTTGGTTGCTTTGCCTTTCTCGGATCTATGAATCATTTTGTTCTCAGCAAAGATCCTTTGATCTTCCTGTTTTGTCCTCCTCGTTCGCCTCTATCTCCTGGTTTTTACTATTTACAAGCACCCTGATTCTACAGGTTCTTCAACTCTATGAAGTGAGTCAGAGGCTCACATGCCTATAGGCTTATGTTGGTTGACACAAATAAAGAAATTCAGCTTAAGTAAAAACAGTGGAAAACTAGAGGGAACATGACTGCATTTATTTCAGATTACTAGTTGTCACTGGGAAAAATGGGATAAATATAGCCAAAATTAAAAAGGAATTTTTTAAACTCCACAGACTAATTAGAACATGTTTGTGGGCACATTTGGCCTATAGCTGGCCTTTTTTTCCCCTTAAATTTGATACTCTAGGATTAGTCCATCAATTATACTGATACAACTGTAGGAATTTATATCTCAATGCCAACTTTATTTTAGTCAATTCTCTTACTTATATTGAGTCAGGAAATTAGGTTTCTCACTGTTCAAAATTATCATTTTATGTCCAAATCAATAATTATGTTGTTGTTTTCAGTCACTCAGTCATATCCTACTCTTTGTGACCCCATGGACTGCAGCATGCCAGGCTTCCCTGTCCTTCACCATCTCTAAGAGTTTGCTCAAATCCATGTCCATTGAGTTGATGATGCCATCCAACCATCTCACCCTCTGTCACCCCCTTCTGCCCTCAATTTTTTCCAGAATTGATTACATACCTTAAATAAAGCATAATTGGGTTTCTGAAACTATTATATGCACCACTTGAGCTAAATATTTATTAGATTGGTGTAAATGTAATTGCAGTTTTGGACTGTGAATTTTAATTCATAGAACAGCATTGAAACATGTATATTATCTAGGGTGAAACAGATCACCAGCCCAGGTTGGATGCATGAGACAAGTGCTCGGGCCTGGTGCACTGGGAAGACCCAGAGGGATCGGGTGGAGAGGGAGGTGGGAGGGGGGACCGGGATGGGGAATACATGTAAATCCATGGCTAATTCATGTCAATGTATGACAAAAACCACTGCAATGTTGTAAAGTGATTAGCCTCCAACTAATAAAAATAAATGGAAAAATATATATATATACACAGTAAAAAAAAAAAAAATCATTATAATCAAAATAGGAACCCCTATGATCAACACATTTTGCCAATAAGAAATAAGTTTGTTTATTCCTGTAGCTTAAAAATCCATGCTTTGGGATTCCATGAACTCCTGTAAAGCATTTTAGGCCTCCTGCTGGTTACAGAAGCATTTTCCCTGCAAAAGGTCGCCGAGATCCTTGAAGAAGTGGTAGTTGATTGGCAAGAGGTCAGGTAAATAGCAGATAAGGCAAAACTTGGTATCGCAATTCATTCAACTTTTGAAGCCCATTGGTTATGGGACATCGGTTGGGTGTTGTTGTGGGGAAGAACTGGGTCCTTTCTGTTGACCAATGCTGGATGGAGGCATTGCAGTTTTTGGTGCATTTCATCAATTTGCTGATCATGCTTCTCAGAGGTAATGGTTTTGCTAGGATTCAGAAAGCTGTAGTGGATCAGGCCAGCAGCAAACCACCAAACAGTGATCATGACCTTTTTTGGGTACAAGTTTGGCTTTGGGAAGTTCATTGGAGCTTCTTCTTGGTCCAACCACTGAGCTGGTCATCACTGGTTATTATTAAAAAAAAAATCCACTTTTCATCACACATTACATCCAATCAAGAAATGGTTTGTTGTTGTTGTGTAGAATAAAAGAAGACAACATTTCAAAAGGATGATTTTTTTGGTTTGCAGTCAGCTTTTTCACCTTTCCAGTTTGCTTCGAATGCTGAACGACTGTAAAATAGTTGAGGTTGCGTTCTTTGGCGATTTCTCATGTAATTATAAGATCAGCTTTGATGATGGTTCTCAATTGGTAATCGTCAACTTCTAATGGCCGGCCACTATGTTCCTCATCTTCAAGGTTCTCCTTTCCTTTGCAAAACCTCTCGAACCACCACTGTACTTTACATTCATAAGCAGTTCCTGGGCCAAGTGCACTGTTGATGTTGCAAGTTGTCTCTGCTGTTTCTAGGACTCATTTTGAACTCAGATAAGAAATTGCTTGAATTTACTCTTTGTCTAACATAATTTCCCTAATCTAAAATAAATATAAAATAAATAGCAAATAATTCTTGCCTGGAGAATTCTGTAGACAAAGATTGTGGCGGGCTACAGTCCATGGGGTTTCAAAGAGTCTGACATGCCTGAGCTACTAACACAAGGGTGAGCTGCAGTGTCATAGAGCTGGCAGTAATAAAGACATCTTGTCTGAATCAAGGCTCAGAGCAAGACCATCTAGTTCTGATTTACTGAGTTTTCTATTCTGCCATGGTAATTTTTCAACAACTACTTTCCAGGGTAATTTACCATTTTGTTAAATCTTAAATATTGATAGGAGCTCTGTCCTGTAATTCTCATGTTTTTTTTTTTTTTTTTTTAATGTCTCAAAGATTAAGATGAAAGCATTAGTCATTGGTCTAAGATGCCTGATGATATTTAAGTCTTTGAGCCTGGTGATGAGAGGTGTACAGATGAAGTTCTCATATCCCAAAACAGACAAGTCAAATCTGATGCATGGAAATTGTTACATCCTTTGCTTTTGTGCTGTAGAAGAGATTTTTAATAATGGTCATTCATAAGATACTGTGCTAGGTTGGATTTTTAAAATTCTTAGCCAATGATAGTTAAAATCTTAAGTGAACATCTATTATGTGCAAAGCATATGATAAATATTTTATGGAATTAACTATTTTATTTTTGTAGCAATCTAGTAACTTAGATGCTATTATTTTATCTGTTTTAAAGATATGAAGACTGATAGTTTCACAATGTAAGAGATTTGCCCCCCAAAATTTGTTTAGTACCTAGAGTTAGCCAAACTTGGGGCTAAGAGCACAGTCTTACAGACCACCAGAGTTTTCCCAAGACTTGTGACACCAATTGCAAGTTTGGCAGTTTCCCAAAATAGAGAGTTTCTGTAATTTGCTAGTAAGACTCACAGAGATCACTGAATCCTACTATAGTCACAGTCTTCTTTATTACAAGCAAAAGATGCACATGAAACAGATGCATAGAGTGGAATCTGGGAGTGAGAAGGCTCCAAATGCAGTTTCTAAGTCTCCAGGTTTGCTTTATCCTTCTGGCATCAGTGTGTATCACAATACATGCACGCATTAGAGTCAACCCAAGAAGTTTTTAACAGACAGGGTGTCTTCATTATATAGATAGGATGGATTGAATTTTTGCCCAAATGATTGAACTATCATTTCATTTAATATCCAACTATTCTGGAGGATAAGCTGATAGCACAGTAGCTAAAGCCACATCTCTCTCTCTCTCTCTCTCTTGCCCACCACCACCCCCAGCCTGGCCAGCCCCCATCCTGAGACATCTCATTAACATACACTTTCATATCTAGGGGCCTGGTCATCTAAACATTCAGATGTGGCCCTAGGGGCCCACTGTAAATAACAAAGACACTCCTATCATTCAGGAAATTCCAAGGGTTTAGAGGCTGCCTTCCAAGAACCAGAGACAAAGATCAGCTGCATTCTTTATTACATACTCAGTTAATAAATATAAGAATTGAGATTTAATATTAGATCTAGTGGGCTCCAGACAGTAGGATGTGCATTTTTTTCTCATTTGCCTAGCACAGTACCAAACACATAGTAAGTGCCCAATAAATCTTAATTAAATAAAAGAACAAGTTGGATTTTTTTTTTTCCTTCTGCACAGACAGGGTAAAATTTCATAGCATAGGTAGATACTCCCAAGGGTGGGTAATTTTGTCATTTTATGAATGATATTCTCAGAGTCAGTTGTTAATTATAAAACCCTTAAAATGAACTTTTGTTCTCCTAAAAACAACTTGCTATACTGTGTTCAGTTGTGTCTGATTCTTTGCAACCCCATGGACTGTAGCCCACCAGGCTCCTCTGTCCATGGGATTTCCCAGGCAAGAATACTGGAGTGGGTTGCCATGCCCTCTCCAAGGGATCTTCCTGATCCAGGGATTGGACCCAAGACTCTTGCATCTCCTGCACTGGCAGGAAGATTCTTTATGATTTGCCACTTGCTGTGGCTAAATAGAATCATCAAGACAAGAGAGAGGGTCTGGAAAGGGGGATATAATGCTTGCGACAAGTGATTACAGATGAGACTGAGTATAAACTAGTTCTTGGGTGAGAAAATATCATTTCTTAAGAGAGCTTGCTCTCTTGAGTAATGCATGAGTATGATCATATGAGATTTTCTTTTACATAAGGTATAAGCTCTGCTATGTCTTTGAAAAAAAAAAGAGTACTTACATTTAAGTAAGATAAAAAATATATTATGAAAGGCAAACTAATAATCAGCCAATTAGGGTTTGTGTATGTGAGCTCAATGGAGAAATATGATCGAGGAAAACACTTTTTGCAAGGGAAATCAGGATTTATTTAAATTATGAAATTCAAATCTGTCTTAAAAATCTCTGTATGTTGCTATAAAGAAAGGCTCTGATCCAGTTTAATTAAATAGCCTCCATGAAGTCTTTAGTCAAAAGCAGATTATAGGAAACCATGTTTATCTTTTATCTTTTCTCTACTTCATCTATTGTCCTTTTCATTTTTCTGTATATTATACCCTCAAATGTAATCAAAGGAAACAATGCAGGAGACCTGGGTTCAATTCCTGGGTTGGGAGGATTCCCTGGAGAAGGAAATGGCAACCTACTCCAGTATTCTTGCCTGGAAAATCCCATGAACAGAGGAGCCTTGCAGGCTACAGTCCATGGGGTCACAAGAGTTGTACACAGCTTAGTAACTAAACTACCATAGCAGAATTTTATTAACAGATGCATTGCACCTACCTCATGGGAGCACATGGTGATGAGTAAACCCAAAGGGGAGGTTAGAACTTGGGCTTAAATACCATCTTAGGCTAAAGAAAGAAAAAGGGGTTTGGGACTTTTAGATGGTGGAGGCAAGTTGTGGGAAGATGACTGATGCTATGCAGGGCCCTGTGGGGCTCTTGGACCTTCCCCCAATTCCTTGGTTACAGGAAACAGCCTTCATTCAGCCTCCACACCTTTCAAGAGTTCTTCGAGGGCAGATTCAAGCAGTTGTTAATTAGGGAAGGGAGGAAATGGAAGGTCAAGGGGAAAGAGTCAAGAGCAGCCTTCGGGCAAGGTCCTGTTTCCTCATCAAACAATATTTTTGAGCTATTCAGCAGGTACTGAAACCCCCTCCAGGTAGGAGAAGGTAATGATTAACAATGGTATATTGCCCACAGGGTCTTACCTGAAGGTTCAGTGAGTAAAGAATCTGACTGCAATACAAGAGAGGTAGGAGACACAAGTTCAAATCCCTGGGTGGGGAAATTCACTGGAGGAGGCCAGGGCAAGCCACTCCAGTATTCCTTCCTGGAGAATCCCTGGCAGGCTATAGTCCATAGGGTTGCAAAGAGTCAGACACAATTGCAGCGACTGAGCATGCACGTGCACACACACACACACACACACCACACACACACACACCCTTTTGTCTGGCAAAGCAATAAAGTTATTCTTTTCTACTTCACCCAAAACTCTGTCTCTTAGATTGGATTTGACATCATGATTCAGAATGGTGTGGTCAAGGAAGTTTGTTCTAGTAAGGTTTCTTTTGCAGATTTAAGTTGGTGCCTTCTCCATTAATAAGAGTTACTTAGAGTTCTCCTCTTAGCTCCGGAGAGGGTGAGAGACATCTTTACAAATGTAAATTTTCTCTACTAAAGGAAAATGCAGGCACTGTTTTTAGAGCTTTTTCTGCATTCACTTGTTCTTAACGGCCTTTAGCTCAAAAAAGCCACATGCTAAAGAGGCATGTTTTGGGACAGCTTATTTTGTACTCTTCACAGAGAACTGCTACTGTTGCTTGCTAATTTGTAATGAAGGGGCATAACTTTGGTCCAGACATAGTTCATCCATTAGAGCTTAATTCATCTTTTTTTTTTTTTTCACTTTTATTTTCACAAAAGGTAAAGGATTTTTAAATCTCATTTATTTTACATATGTGTGGTGTCCATTAAATTTCTCTGAATCACTTTAAAGTTAATAGGGTAATTTTGATTGAATATATAGCTGATTGCATGTACCAAACTGCAACTGAATATTTAGCTAGAATGACTAATAGTATAATATAAATGTATGTGGCAAAGAGGAAAGAAATAGAAGAATTGAGTTTCTATGGCAATATTGAGAGTTTATCTTATGTAAAATATTTAGATTGGTCTAGGTGCTTAGTGCGTGCGTGCTAAGTCATGTCAGTCATGTTGAACTCTTATGACCCTCTGGAGTGTACCCCTCCAGGCTCTTCTGTCCATAGGATTCTCCAGGCAAGAATACTGGAGTGGGTTGCCATTTCCTCCTCCAGGGGATCTTCCCAACCCAGGGATTGAACCTGTGTCTCTTATGTCTCCTGCATTGGCAGGCAAGTTCTTTACCACTAGTACCACCTAGGAAGCCCAGGTGTTTAGTGAGTACTGGCAAAAAACATATAAACAAAAACAAAATCAAGGATCATCACAAGAAAGAATGACACTCAAGTAATAACTGAGGTGGTTATTATTATTGCAGTTTTTAAACTGTCATCTTACCAATAGGAGTAATGAGTCTGATGATTATTGCTATTGAGACTGTTGTAGCCACACGTTCCAGAAACAAATTCACTCAGAAGGACAATGCAGATAGTGGAGTGCAGTTTATCACACCTGCTGGCCCAAGGCAGAGTCTCCTCTTAGCCAAGGGCCCCGACCAGTTTTTGTGAAAACCTTATTTACCCTAAGTGTACTTGCTCAAACCCACCTCCCCAAATTCCTTGAAACTAGTCTGGACAAGGTAAAAGAGACATGATCAAAGTTAACCCATGATTCATGTGTCACAAGACTAGATAAACAGTGGATATTTATCAATAGCCCTGTGGTCATATCCCAATAAACGTAATGGAATTTACCACTTTGTTCTGTTACAGAGATAATTAGCATATTCTTTTAGGCAACAGAGAGTCCAAGTACAAGTCCTGAGGCTCTTTTATCCGGGGGTCTGGTTTCCCATTGGTATGCCATTTCTATAGACACCGGGCACAAAGTTCAGAATCCATTGGAAGGGTGACCATGCATGTAGCCCGATGTTCACAGCCTGGCCTAAGATGGAGTCCAGCTCTGTCTGTTTCCTCCTTCAAGACAAGGTATAATTTTTGTCTTATTAAATGCATATTCTAGATGCTCATCAGACCGAATTAAGTCTGTTCCCTGGTGTTTCTGCATTAGTGATTTTTTCCGATTATTTTTCTGTTGCTAAGAATACACATTGTGTAACTATGGTCTCTTTGTGACCACTGGCTGTCAGTGACAATTATAATTTAAATAACCCAGGCAAGGAAAATTTAAATTTGAACTAGCCAATAGTTATCATCAACACATTGCTGAAACAAAGTCATTTAGACTGAGCAGGCTAAGAATGAAAATAACTGAATTTAAAATATCTAAAATAATATATATTTTTTTCTTTTTAGTAATCTTGGTAAATTTATTTCTAAGTAAGATAATTTTTAAAAATTATTTATTTAGGCCATGCTGCCTGGCTTGTGGGATTTGGGTTCCCTGATCAGGGATCAAACCCATGCCCCCTGCAGTGGAAGCTTGGCGTCCTAACCACTGGACTGTGTGGGAATTCCTAGATAATTGGGTTTTGATTAATCAGAAAAAGTTGTCCATAGCATGAAATAAATTCAGGCAGAGAAATAAGAAATTTAAATATCATTCAAGGAATGATAATAATTTTCCTGTTTTAGTGGGCAAAGCTTTCTTTATCTATTAAAAGAAACAAACACTGCTCTTAACAGCAAAAAAGGATGCTTTGAATCTCTCAATAGAAATGCTTTAAGTATTGCTTGTGCAGTTGGGGTGATGAATTTGCATTAAGCATCCCCAATCTCAACTTATTTCCTTCATTTTAAAGAACACTGGCTGTGGATAATTGGTTAATGAATAAGGGAAAGTATCAAGAGTTCCAAGAGGGCCAGAATAGACCACCCCAAAATATGCTGCTTTGAAATAAGGATTATGTTAAGCTAAAGATCATTAAAAATCACAGATTTAAGAAGAGCTGTTTACCCCCCACTAACTGCCTAAAAAATAAAGCATAAATTCCCTCTTTTGTATAGAGAATTTACATTAGTAAAGTAAATTTCCACTTTGTAAATCAGTCTGTATACCAGGAAGAGTGCTACTCCTGGAGACAACACTTATCACCTGAGAGAATCTCCCCTATATAACAAGACAACCCTTACTTACCACACGGTTTTTTTCCTTACCTTCCCACAACTTGCTTCCCCTACCTGGAAGCCCCATACCCCCGTTGTTTCCTATTTGTGACCCAAAAAGGTATGTGTGTGTGTGCTAAGCCATTAAGTCATGTCCAACTCTTTGCAACCCTTTGGACTGTAGCTCACCAGGCTCCTCTGTCCTTGGAATTTTCCAGGCAAGAATACTGGACTGGTTTGCTATTTCCTTCTGCAGCACATCTTCCTGACCCAGGGATCAAACCCAAATCGCCTGTATCTCTAGGTCTTCTGTATTATAGGCGGATTCTTTACTCACTGAGCTGTTGAGGAAGCCCTAAAATGGTATACAGGTTTCAGTCATCTGACTCTCCACAAGTCTCATTTCTTTTTGAAACTACCATGCATAGGAAACAAAAAACAAAAAAAAACAAACAAAAAAAACCCAAACCAAAACAGGGAATAATATATATATACATACAGCTGATTCACTTTGCAGTACAGTAGAAACAACTTTGTAAAGCAACTAGACACCAGTAAAAATTAATTAAAAAAATAAAGAAGAAATTCAGTAAAGGTGATTGCACCAAGAAAAAAAAAGAAAAGAGAAGAAAAAAGGAACTCCTGTGCATACACATAATTAAACATTTTTTTCCTCTTGTTAATCTGTCTTGTGAGTTTGGTTCCCATGTCCCAGCTGCTGAATCTAGGAGGGTGGAGGGAAGAAATGTAACCTCTCCTACAAGTTCAAAGCACACATGGTAAGTAAAGAAAGATGCTCCTTGAGGTTGCCAGGAAGGAGAAAAGGAATTCCTAAAGAAGAAACTTTCTGAGCTGAGTCTTCAAGATTGACTAGTTTTCTAGGGTAGGATATACTGGGAAATAAGAAGACATAAGAGAGGAAAAGTATGTTGTAGTACCATGAAGTCAAGTTGAGCATGGTGTGTTTAACCTGTTGGAGAAAAAAACCACTGGCTTCAAATGACATCACTTGTGCTAAAAGCCCATGATACCAAATCTAGATTCAATACTTGACCTAATTATGGTTTTGATCTTCCCCAGAAATGTAACCTTGATCTCTGGTGGCCACTACCTGCAGTGACTTGAAGCAAGATTTTGGTTCCCAGCCACAGACTGTAGTCAGGCCTCAGCGGCGAGGATGCTGAATTCTAACCACTAGATCAGTGGCCAGGGACCCATCAGCTGTCTAGAAATGAATCCACAGAGAGACAGAAAGTAGTGAAACAAGTACCGTGTTTGTTAGGAGGAAAAATGGTACATGTGGATAATGGGTACACACAGACAGGCTGAGAGAGAGAGAGGGTCATGCCTGCATGAATCACTTTAATGGGGCATTTCTTCAGGGTTTCCTTTGGTGAATCGCCTTGCTTTGCCTGGCTCTGAATTTGTATTTGGTATATCTCAGGGTCCCCCCATCTCTTAGCCAAGATGGATTCCAGTGAAGAAGCCTATAGGTAGTTGATACCATCCTTCCTGTTTGACCTTCAGGGGGCCTTTCTGCACATGTGTAGTTGGGAAGGTTTCTTTGACTTGAGAATGAGGAATCTTGTCTTTTATCTCTTATCTGGGCAGGGCTTAACTTTTCCTCCCTCCCGCTATTTTGGAGTATCTGAACTCCAGCTGCTTAGCCTGGGAACATCTGTCTCCTGCCTCAATCTTAATCAACCAGTGTGGAATTTTCTGGTCAGCACTAATGTGGTGACCTCTCATATATGCCCTCTTCATCCCTAAGGAAAAAGAGGCAACCTGCATGATAAAAGCCTGTGCTAGTCCTTTCCCCCAGTAAGATGCCCTGGCCTAAAAAGTCATCCTCTTCTTTTTCATCTCATGTAGCAACTAGATGAGATGCGGCCTGATTCATAAATTGTTGAATAAAACCAATTAGAACTTCATATTTACTCCGTTGAATTTTGTTTCTTAACAAAAGACAGTTGGCTGTAGTTGAGGATCCCCGGGGTGGAGGGTGTTAGGAAATGCATACAGGCTTTTTAAGATTACACTTGTTCGAATAGCATCAAGAAGATAATAAGTTCTTTTAACTAAACTATGTGTGTAAGTGGTTATATGATAAGTGTTTTAAATTTTGTTTTGTGGCTTTTTAATTTTATTAAAGTTACATACATAAATGCTTTTAAATGACACTATTTCGATAAACTTTTGGTAATAAACAAGTTATTTTTTATTCCATTTGTTCTCCATTACTCCATTCCCCTCCCTTCTCTACCATTCCCTGGAAGTAGCCCCGGAAGTGACCATCTTCAGCTCTTAATTATTGCCTCCTGTGTTTGCTCTAAATACCTAAGTAACATACTTGTGTTAATTTTTAGAATTAGTTTTATATATATTTTGATTTTTACTATAGGAAGATGAAAATTTAATAGGTTGTCTTAATTCGTTCAGTCGGCTGTAACAAAATATCACAGACTGGGCGGCTCATAAACATTTATTTCACACAGTTCTGGAAGTTATAAAATCAGAAGATTAGAGTATCAACATGGTCCTGTGAGGGTCTCTTTGGGGTCCCAGATTTCCTATTATAGTCTTATGTTGCAAAAGGGCAAGGCAGCTTTCTCAGACTTCTTCTTTATGGGCACTAATAATCCTTCTAAATAACCCACCTACCAATGTCACCAAGTACAACTTCATGTGGCACACAGTGAGGCCAAGCAAACCTAAATGTTGGAGTTTTGGAGCAGAAAAAGGTTTATTGCGGGACCAAACAAGGAGAAAAGTGGTCCATGCTCAGAAACTCCCAATTTTTGGATGGTTTTGGGGGAGGTGATTTTAGAGGTAAAATGTGGAGTGAGGGATGCAGGGTGTGTGACTTTCTTCTGATTGGTTGATGGTGATCCTCTAAAATCAACTTCCTTCTTGGCTCGTGATTCTATCTTTTCTTGTTTCCTGAGTAGACTTCTTTTTGATTCTAGCATCCTCAGGCACATAACTGGAGCTATTTTCAGTGTCCAAGAAATGCATTTCTTTTTTTTTTTTCATTTATTTTTATTAGTTGGAGGCTAATTACTTTACATCATTGCAGTGGTTTTTGTCATACATTGAAATGAATTAGCCATGGATTTACATCAAGAAATGCATTTCAAAAACATAAACTTATTAAAAACTATATAGTAAAATCTCATAAAATGGAATTCAAATTTTATAGCCTGGCAATTATATTATCTGTAACTTCTTAAAAATGTACCTACCTGTGGCTTAGACATATGGAAATTTCTATAGGGCTACCCCAGGGTTTATAGGTAATTAAAACCTGCTCAGGGCTTCCCAGGTGGTACAGTGGCAAAGGATCCACCAGCAACGCAGGAGGTGCAAGAGATGGGGGTTCAACCCCTGGCTTGGGAAGATCCCTGGAGGAGGAAATAGCAACCAATACAACAGTATTCTTGCCTGGAAAGTTCCACAGTCAGAGGAGCCTGGTGGGCTATAGTCCATGGGGCTGCAAAGAGTCAGACATGACTGAGTGAGTGCAAGCATCCAAAACTGAGTGTAATATAAATTGGTGGCAATTGTGGACAACTGCAGAGTGAACGGTCCATCTAAAAGTGAACACCCTGATAATGTTAATAAATGTCAGCTCTTAAAAAAAAATCTGTACTTGAAATATATCCTATTTTTATGTTAATAATAAGACTTTTTAAATGGCCAAGAATAAGGATATATGGCCAAATTGAAATGACTGGAATAAATAGCAGAACCTTAAAAAAATAAATAAATAAATAAAAGTGAACACCCTCTGCTTAGTTCCAGCAGATTTTTGTCATGTGGACATTTGGGCCAATTTGTCAGATACTTTTAGAGCTAGGTAAAGTCTCTCTCTCTCTCTCTCTTTCTCTCTCTAAAATGTGGGCAATTAGCAAATATTTGAGAACTCCTGTCTTGCCAAACAAAACCAAAGGTAGGATTCAGTCACCGGTTGCGACCTCTGCCTGCTCAAAGTAAGTTTATTGACTCTGCCCCAGGCAGGAACACATTCCTATTTTTTTAGCCTTTCTCATGTTGTTCATTTCACTTTAAGTACTTTTTCCTCTGTATCTATTCAACTATACCATTTTTCAAGTTCTAGGTCAATTTTCACCTCTTTCCTTTTCTTTCTGCTTCAGTATCACCCTCCACTGGGATAATATATGTCTATAATCTGATGATTTCTTTTGTGAATTTATCATGAACTATCTTTGATTTTACTATTAGTTCTGCCACTATTTTTAAATTAAATATGAAACTTTTTTTTGTAGAGACACCCTTAAGAGATTTGTAGCCCAACACCTATTATGTAAAGAGAAGAGGATAAGTAAATTCCCTAACATCATATTGTAAGGTAGTTACAGATTGCAGAGGCTTTTCAAAGCGCCTTGCATATAGTTAAGTATTGGATACATAAATGCTGATTGGGGGAAAAAAAAGTCTATTGATGTAATAAATGCCTTCTTTAGAGTTTTGTTCCAATTTCTTAACATTTAAACATAAAAGTCTAGAATCAGCAATAAAAAAAACCATATTTTGCAGTGTTATCTATAAACTATAGTTCGGTTCAATTGCTCAGTCATGTCCAACTCTTTGAGACCCCATGAACTGCAGCATGCCAGGTCAGGTGGCCAAAGTATTGGAGTTTCAGCTTCAGCATCAGCCCTTCCAATGAACACTCAGGACTTATCTCCTTTAGAATGGACTGGCTGGATCTTCTTGCAGTCCAAGGGACTCTCAAGAGTTTTCTCCGACACCACAGTTCAAAATCATCGATTCTTTGGCACTCAGCTTTCTTTATAGTCCAATTCTCACATCCATATATGACTACTGGAAAAACCATAGCCTTGACTAGATGGACCTTTGTTGGCAAAGTAATGTCTCTGCTTTTTAATATGCTGTCTAGATTGGTCATAACTTTTCTTCCAAGGAGCAAGTGTCTTTTAATTTCATGACTGCAGTCACCATCTGCAGTGATTTTGGAGCCCGGAAAAATAAAGTCTGCCACTGTTTCCACTGTTTCCCTATCTATTTGCCATGAGGTGATACGACCAGATACCATGATCTTAGTTTTCTGAATGTTGAGCTTTAAGCCAACTTTTTCACTCTCCTCTTTCATTTTCATCAAGAAACTCTTTAGTTCTTCACTTTCTGCTATCAGGGTGGTGTCATCTGCATATCTGAGGTTATTGATATTTCTCCTGGCAATCTTGATTCCAGCTTGTGCTTCATCCAGCCCAGCATTTCGCATGATATACACTGCATATAAGATAAAAAATATCTTGAGGTTACAACATCCAGCCTTGAGGTTCCTTTTTTCCTGATTTGGAACCAGTCTGTTGTTCCATGTCCAGTTCTAACTGTTGCTTCTTGACCTGCATACAGATTTCTCAGGAGGAAGGTCAGGTGGTCTGGTATTCCCATCTCATTAAGATTTTCTACAGTTTGTTGTGATCCATGCAGTCAAAGGCTTTGGCATAGTCAATAAAGCAGAAATGTTTTTCTGGAACTCTCTTGCTTTTTCGATGATCCATCAGATGTTGGCAATTTGATCTCTGGTTCCCGTGCCTTTTCTAAATCCAGCTGGAACATCTGGAAGTTCATGGTTCACATCCTGTTGAAGCCTGGCTTGGAGAATTTTGAGCATTACTTTGCTGGCATGTGAGATGAGTGCAATTGTGCAGTAGTTTGAACATTCTTTGGCAATGCCTTTCTTTGAAACTGGAATGGAAACTGACATTTTCCAGTCCTGTGGCACTGCTGAGTTTTCCAAATTTGCTAGCATAATAAGTGTGGCACTTTCACAACATCATCTTTTAGGATTTGAAATAGTTCAAGTGGAATTCCATCACCTCCACTAGCTTTGTTCGTAGTGATGCTTCCTAAGGCCCACTTGACTTTGCATTCCAGGATGTCTGGCTCTACATGAGTGATCACACCATTGTAGTTATTTGGGTCATGAAGATCTTTTTTGTAGAATTCTTCTGTGTATTCTTTCCACGTCTTCCTAATAGCTTCTGCTTCTTTTAGGTCCATACCATTTCTGTCCTTTATTGTGCCCATTTTGCATGAAATATTCCCTTGGTATCTCTAATTTTCTTGAAGAGATCTCTAGTCTTTCCCATTCTATTGTTTTCCTCTATTTCTTTGCATTGATCACTGAGGAAGGCCTTTTTATCTCTCCTTGATATTCTTGGGAACTCTGCATTCAAATGGGTATATCTTTCCTTTTCTTTTCTCAGCTATTTGCAAGGCCTCCTCAGACAACCATTTTGCCTTTTTGCATTTCTTTTTCTTGGGGATGTTCTTGATCACTGCCTCCTGTACAATGTCACAAACCTCCATCCACAGTTCTTTAGGCACTCTGTCTATCAGATCTAATCACTTGAATCTATTTCTCACCTTCAATTTATAATCGTAGGAGATTTGATTTAGGTCATACCTGAACGGTCTAGTGGTTTTCCCTACTTTCTTTAATTTCAGTCTGAATTTGGCAATAAGGAGTTTATGATCCGAGCCACAGTCAGCTCCTGGTCTTGTTTTTGCTGAGTGTATAGGTCTTCTCCATCTTTGGCTGCAAAGAATAGAATCAGTATGATTTTGGTACTGACCATCTGGTGATGTCCATGTGTAGAGTCTTCTCTTGTGTTGTTGGAAGAGGGTGTTTGCTATACCAGTGTGTTCTCTTAGTGAAACTCAATTAGCCTTTTCCCTGCTTCATTCTGTACTCCAAGGCCAAATTTGCCTATTATTCCAAGTATCTCTTGACTTCCTACTTTAGCATTCCAGTCCCCTATAATGAAAATAATATCCTTTTTGGGTGTTAGTTCTAGAATATCTTGTAGGTCTTCACAGAACTTTTCAACTTCAGCATCATCAACATTACTGGTTGGGGCATAGACTTGGATTACTGTGATATTGAATGGGTTGCCTTGGAAACAAAGAGAGGTTATTCTGTCATTTTTGAGATTGCATCCAAGTACTGCATTTTGGACTTTGTTGACTGTGATGACTACTCCATTTCTTGTTAGGGATTCTTGCCCACAATAGTAGATACAATGGTCTTCTGAGTTAAATTTATCCATACCAGTCCATTTTAGTTCACTGATTCCTAAAATGTAGACGTTCACTCTTGCCATCTTTTGTTTGACCACTTCCAATTTGCCTTGATTCATGCACCTAACATTCCA
Organism: Odocoileus virginianus; assembly: GCF_023699985.2. Lineage (NCBI taxonomy): Eukaryota > Metazoa > Chordata > Mammalia > Artiodactyla > Cervidae > Odocoileus > Odocoileus virginianus. The sequence goes on along the minus strand of NC_069685.1, from coordinate 30,685,931 downwards.
GGTTCCTAGGCAATATTGCTCTTTAAAGCATCAGACTTTGCTTCTATCACCAGTCACATCGACAACTGGGTGTTGTTTTTGATTTGGCTCCGTCTCTTCATTCTTTCTTGAGTTATTTCTCAACTGATCTTCAGTAGCATACTGGGGACCTATTAACCCAGGAATCTCATCTTTCAGTGTCCTATCTTTTTGCCTTTTCATACTGCTCATGGGGTTCTCAAGGCAAGAATACTGAAGTGGTTTGCCATTCCCTTCTCCAGTGGACCACGTTTTGTGAGAACTCTCCACCATGATCCGTCTGTCTTGGGTGGCCCTACACGACATGGCTCATATTTTCATTCAGTTAGACAAGGCTGTAGTCCGTATGTTCAGATTGGTTATAAAGCCAAAAGGCTTTGAAGCGATGGTCTCCAACAAACTATGTGATCCTACCTATGTGATTATCAGCAACTATAATGAAAGTGATTTCACACAAACTCCTGGACTAGCCTTTAAAAGTACTGCTCTCATGATCTGACTTCCTTGCTGGAGAAATCTTGTGGGCAGGCCCTGAGTATACAGTTGAGCAGGAGAGCTTCCCAGGTAAGTCAAGGCTTCTAGTGTCTCTGCTAAGGTGTCAGAAATGTGAAAGGATAGGTCTTGATCCTAGAGATCAACGCAGCTACTGATATAATACTTCTAATTTTGTCTGTGTATACAAAGCCGGCACAGGTATTGCCTACTCAGGCTTCTCCAGAAATCCTTACTCACAGACACATGAGCAAAATGGAAGATCATTGTTTTTAGCTGCTAAGTTTTAGAGTGGTTGGTTATTCAACAGAGACAACTGGGACAACAACTATATTATTGTGTTTAACGTAATTTTTTCCTCCAAATGTGTGTGTTCTTACAAAATATGTGTATCTTTTGGGTGAATATTTAATTTTCCTAAATGTTATTATAAAATGTATCTAATTTTCTTTTCCACTAAGCACAACGTTTTTGATATTCATTCGTGTTGGAACCTAGACATCTATTTGTTACTTTAATTTGTTGTGTAAATTCATACGTTTATCCACACATTTTATTTACCTTCTTTTCTTCTAGAGACTGACATTCATGTTGCCTCCAGCTTACAGCTGCTACACATGATTTTGTGATAAATATCCTAGAGTCTCTCTTTACCTACTTGTGTGAGAATTTATTTGAGTTTATGAACAGAAAGTCTCTATCGCAAGCTGTGTCTACACTTTATTTGCCTCAGTAATGATAGATTCTCTCTAGTATGGCTGTGCCAGTTCATCCTTCCACTAGCAATGTATGGGAGTCTTAAAACACCACCTTCTTTACAATAATTGAAATCATCCAGCTTTCTCATTTTTTCCTGTATAATATTTTAAAATGAGATCTATTTTTAATTTTATGTTTCTAATTACCATTGATTTCTAATGGCATTTTTGCACACACTGATCCTTTGTGTTTCCTTCTTTTAACTATATTTTTACCTTTCTCATTTCAGTATTTCTTTTGCCTAGAGTACATCCTTATATGTAGTGTTAGATTGGAATCTCGTTTTCTTTTTGCCATACAAGGAACACTTTCCTTCCTGTCTTTCTACTCACCAAACTTTACTAAACAGTATGTCCTTCCCGCACTGATGTGTGGTATCTTTTCTATCTTATAGTGAAAAAAAACTGTTAGGCACTCAGTGACATCCACCTCTTTGTGACCCTATGGACTGTAACGTTCCAGGCTCCTCTGTCCATGGGGTTTTTCAGGTTGCCATTTCCTTCTCCAGAGGATCTTTCTGATCCAGGGATCAAACACATGTCTCCTGTGTCTCCTGCATTTTCAGGCAAATTCTTTATCCTTGAGTCATCATATACTATTGCATATATGATAGCTTCTTAAATACCGTTGCATAAGAAATTCAACGTGAGTTATTTTATTTGATAAATCATTGAACAAAATCCCAATAAAGCAGTCGTATTTATTGTTCTTATACTGAACTTAAGATAATTAATTATTTTATTGGGCTATATGTTGGTGTTTAGAGTTTTTGGTTGGAAAATATTCTATTTAATTTATTTGTATTTGCCTTACTTGTCTTTATAGACATAGTTGTTTTTATGAGCTCTATAAAATCCTAGATCCAAATAAAAATGTATTTGGTAATATATTTCAGTATAATTTTATAGAAAATTAAGTGGTGTTTTATCTACATATGTTACATATTTTATATGAAGGCATTAACAGAATTATTTAAGCATAATTTTTCTACATATCATATATGAGAGCATTACATGCTTAAATGGTTCTTAATAATGACCTCATACAGAGAAGACCAGTGAAAATACTTTAAAAAAACAGCAAGCAGTTCTAGGAAAAAGGACAACCTAGAAGAACAACAAGGAGGTGGGAGGGGGGACCGGGATGGGGAATACATGTAACCCCATGGCTGATTCATGTCAATGTATGACAAAACCCACTGCAATGTTGTGAAGTAATTAGCTGCCAACTAATAAAAAAATGAAAAAAAAAAGAAGAACAACAATATCTGTCTTAGAACTGTCAGTTGATTTTTAGCAATAATTTGGGGAGCACTAATGACATAGCCTGAATTCATGTGTTTCAGTTAAGTGAGGTATAAATAAAAACACAAAAGCTGGAAATTAGATTTATTTATTAATAGTAATTCTAGCCTGCCTAATTCAAAATGCCCAGAATCTTTCCTAATATTGAGCTTTCGAACTTCAAAAGCCCGTTTTGTTGATAAAAATGGGCAATATTCCTGAGTCTGTGGCCTCTAATCTGGTGACATTAAAGGGAGAATTTGGGGACATGAAGTCCATGACTTAAAGCCTTATAACCTTCCTGGAGGTTGTCTTCTCCAACAGTATGTCATGAGAAAAAAAACAACAGCCCTTCTCACTGTCATACCTCTAAACAGTACAAAAGATCAATATGGTTCAATCTTAATATTACATGTTTGTCTTACACTTAAAAAAGAAATATACACTAACAAAATGCTTTGATGGCATTGCTCTCCAGAGAATCAAACTTTATGCTGTTCATTATCTTTGAGGGCTTTATTCCTCCTAGGAACAATAGTGTTTGATGGCAATGAAGACCAATAACACTAGAGACAAAAATCTATTCATCTATTGAATGTGGGTGAATGAACTTGGGTTGAAAGTGTGTATATTAGAATGTTTCCAGTTTAGATTCTTAATAGAGTATCCCTTCTTTATGTTTCTACAGGATTTAAAACCAAACTGAAATCCAGATATTGATAAGCAGCTGTTTCCCATAACCAACTACATGGTATGTGTTTAAGCTTGTGTTAAGGCACAACGAAAGATAGCAAATCTTAAGGTCTTATTTCTTTTTTCATGGAAAGCATATGACTTTAATTCACATGTACCTTTGAAATCTTGCCACTGTTTGTGTACATCAGCAGTAGCATTTCAGTAGAGCATTAAATTATAGTATTTCTGTTTTATTATTATTGGCAAGATTAGAAATGAAAGAAAATAAAATAGTGTGAATGTGCTGTATATGGGAGTTATTTCAATAGGGCCAATTTTACAGATTGTTTGCAAAAGATTCTCTTAAACTTGCAAAATAGTGTTTATTGTTTCTCTATCTTACATGCTTTATGAATAGCTGTGATTTTTTTTCTCCTTTTGCTTAGAAGTCCCAACTGAAACTGGCTTTATTTCAACACTTCAAAATGAATTCCTCCAAATGGAATATAAATTGAATTGCTCTCAGGAATAAAATCACTTAGCTGCCATGAATCACAATTTGAGATTTTAAATAGCAAAGCATTCTGATTAGTGTGTGTATGTTGCATGTGTGTGTTCCAACATGTGTTCCCACTTATATACCAGAAGGAGGAATGATACATTTTTGACTGAACTATGAAATTCACTTGGAATATCACTTTTATAGAAGTGGAAGACAAGTTTTATCTTTGCCATGACTGATTTTGACAGTCAGAAATGGTAATGTGTGATGATATTTTATAATATTCTCCTCTCTCCACTCATTTCCTAAGCTTTAACATAGCAAATATTATATTAGTGTACTGTATTATTTTCAAATATTTAACATATTTGACATATTTTAGGATGCAAATAACATCAGCATCACCATTTGTTCCTTATTTTCAGGTATTTAAATAATGTTAATACTTCATTTTTTGGCTTTTCAACTCCATTCAAACACACACTACTCCTGAATTTGTGAAATATAAATGATACCATCAATGAAGTATCAGTATGTTATATTTAAATAGCTATTCCAAGAGTGAAGTTTATCAACATGTACTTGTTTTTCTAGTAATTGGAAGCTCCTTTTCTGCAATTGGAGGCTCCTATCCTAAGAATTATTATTTCTAATTTTTTATTTCCATTCTTTTTCTTGAAGAAAGATTTATAGGGAATATTTAGAGGAGGGTATCAATTGGCAGATTGAGTTACCTGGTTTCATTGCCTGAATTCCCCAAACCACCAGAGTCTTTCAAAACACGTTGTAAACAGAATTAGGTACTCAGAATTCTTAGACTGCATTTCAAACATGCCCTTCCTCATTGTCACTCAAGTAGTTTTTTTTGTGTGTGTGCTGTAATCTACTTTATTATTTTTCAGGCAATTAATGAATTACCTATACATGTAATTGACCAAACTGTAAGGTACTATTGTAAAAGTTTTACTCTTTTGTATAGTTTCCTCCCTTTATATAAAAATCATTAATTTTGCTTTTGCAACTTTATTTTGGTTAACATTTTCACAGTATGAAGTTTTCTTCCTTTTACTTTGAACCTACTTCTTTATATTTAGTGTGCGTTTTTGTAGACATGTATAGCTGAATTTTGATTTTTCATCAAACCTGATGTCTGTGTTTTAATTGGTATGTATAGGTTGCTTATAATTAATGTTATTATTAAAGTGGTTGGAATAAAACCTACCATCCTACTGCTATTTTCTATTAGTTCCATTTTTTAATTTATTTTCTCTATTTTCTGCCATCTTTTAGCTTGTAAAAGGTGTAATTTACAGGATTCCATTTAATCACTTCTAATTTTTATTTAACTTATATGCAGAGTACATCATGAAAATGCTGGGCTGGATGAAACATAAGATGGAATCAATATTGCCAGGAAAAATGTCAATAACCTCAGATATGCAGATGACATCACCCTTATGGCAGAAAGCAAAAAACTAAAGAGCCTCTTGATGAAAGTGAAAGAGGAGAGTGAAAAAGTTGGCTTAAAAATAAGACCCAGAGGGATGGGATGGAGAGGGAGGCGGGAGGGGGGATCGGGATGGGGAATACATGTAAATCTGTGGCTGATTCGTGTCAATGTATGGCGAAAACCACTACAATATTGTAAAGTAATTAGCCTCCAACTAATAAAAATAAATGGAAAAAAAAAAAAACAAACAAACAACATTCAGAAAACTAAGATCATGGCATCTGGTCCCATCACTTCATGGCAAATAGATGGGGAAGCAGTGGAAACAGTGGCAAACTTTCTTTTTGGGGGGCTCCAAAATCACTGCAGATGGTGACTGGAGCCATGAAATTAACAGACACTTGTTCCTTGGAAGAAAAGTTATGACCAAGCTAGACAGCATATTAAAAAGCAGAGGCATTACTTTGCCAACAAAAGTCTGTCTAGTCAAAGCTATGCTTTATCCAGCAGTCATGTATGGATGTGAGAGTTGGACTATAAAGAAAGCTGAGCACCGAAGAATTAATGCTTTTTGAACTGTGGTGTTGGAGGAGGCTCTTGAGAGTCCCTTGGACTGTAAGGAAATCCAACCAGTCCATCCTAAAGGAGATCAGTCCTGAATATTCACTGGAAGGGCTGATGCTAGAGCTGAAACTCCAATACTTTGGCCACCTGATGCAAAGAACTGACTCACCGGAAAAGACCCTGATGCTGGGAAAGACTGATGGTGGGGGAAGGGGTTGAGAGATGAGATGGTTGGATGGCATCACCGACTCAATGGACATGAGTTTGAGTAAACTCCGGGAGTTGGAAATGGACAGGGAGGCCTGGCATGCTGCAGTCCCTGGGGTCACAAAGAGGTGGCCATGACTGAGCAACTGAACTGAACTGATTGAATTATTATTTACATCTTGAAAATTTATAATGATTGCCCTCAGATTTACAATATATATCTTTAATTAGAACATACATTCAAACCATCTTATATAGATGTGTGGAAAAGCCTCGCAACAGTATACTCACAATTCCTTCATCCCATTTTTTGTACTATTATCATCAGATATTTTGTTTGTGTATGTGCTATCAACTCAGGATATCTAGTTAGCTTTTTTAGCTTTAGACAGTTTTCTCTTAAAGCAATTAAAAGTAAAAAAAAAAAAAGAAAGAATTTTATAACATTGTCACTTATTCTATGTCAACATTCTCCCTTTCTTTTTATAGATACAAGTCTTGGCATAACATATATTTCTGTCCCTCCCCCAGGGAAAGATAGTATTTTACTCTTCCCTTTGCCTTTCTGCAGTGGTTTTTCATCAGAAGCTGAAAGGACAGTGTATTTTCCCTTTATCCAGTAGCTGAAGGTCTTTGATTTATAGCAGAGGCTGACAAGGATACAGATAAGCACAGTGCCTTGCCTTTCATGGCTATTTGCGCCTCTTCCCTAAGTCTGCATCACAGGGATGCATTCTCATAATAGTCACCCTGCCCGACCTGTTCTTGTGAGTATCCAGTGAGATCCATAACTGCAAGACGGTACAAATTCCTCTTTTATCTGCTAATTCCAGAAGTTTCCAGGAGTTGGATATTCTCTAAATCACATACACTTTGCCATTCTTAAACTTCTTAGTTGAAGGCTTCATGTTGGTATCCAGTGGCATGTTCCCCAGTAAGCAAGTGCTCATGTTTCATTGCTCATTTGAGGCACCTGATTTTCTTTAGATTTCAGCTTACTTTGTTGACTTGTCACCTAAACTCTTTAAGAAAAGTTGTGAATTTGTAAGTTATATTTTATTACTTTGGTTGAAATAGTGCGAATTTTGCTCTTTCCATCTTTCATAAACATAACAAATTTTCCAATTTCTCTGCAACTGAAAAATTCTAACTATCCTACAAAAAACTTTTTGTAGTATAGTTACAACAACCAAACCAAACTTAAGTTTTTGTTATTTTTTTAAATTAAGTCTAATGTGTTCTTGTATGGGGCTGGTAAAGAATCTGCCTGAGATGTGGGAGACCTGGGTTCAATCCCTGGGTCAGGAAGATCCCTTGGAGGAGGGCATGGCAGCCCACTCCAGTATTCTTGCCTGGAGACTCCCATGGACAGAGGAGCCTGGAGGGCTACAGTCCACGGGGTCACAAAGAGTTGGACACAATTGAAGCAACTTAGCCCAAGTTTATAGTGTAAAACAATCTTTATCACCCTTACAATATCTCCATCATTGCCCAAGAATCACTTCCCGCAAGACTAGAAATATAAAGGAGCATACAAATATGTCTCCTGGGCTTGAACTCCACTGACATAAATTTCCACAAAATAATGTTATCTATTTTGTCTGTTATATCTTCTAACATGCCACAGAAAATGCAAGTTAAATTTTACGTGGTATTTTTCTCAGAGTCTCATGTGGGAAGCTAATAAATTCTTAATTATTTTATAAATTTCATATTCAATTAACTTTTTAGTAGAATGAAATAGTGTGTCTTGACAAAGTTATTTTGAATACCAGATGGCAAATATCAAGAAAAAACAATCTCTCCTTAAAATTCTTAGACTACAGTTTACAATAAAACTTTGTTAGCTGAATTGTATAATATTCTTTTGTACCAAACAAGTAAACTTTTTAAAGAAAATAAACTCAGTGTTCCATATTAATATATTATAATTCATTTCATTGGAATCCAAATGCAATCTAAAATAAACTTTAGTGCATTCATGGAAACTTAATGAACAAACATACTTATGATGGCCAGAGTTCCCTACAGCTCATATCATTATTTCTTAGTTGAAATTAATATCCATCAAATGAGAGCTTTTTGTAGGATAGTTAGAATTTTTCACTTGCAGAGAAATTGGAAAATTTATTATGTTTATCCATTTAATAGTGCCTCAAGATATGATCTGTTTTAGTTTAGCTTCTTCTTTTTTTTTTTTTAACACACACATGCTTAGGGAAAATGACTGGAACTATTTCTAATTATTTTTTAATAGTACAGTGTTAGATTGTACATTCCTTTGCCTGTTGGGACGACACAGAATTGGTGTTGTGTTTTGTTTTGTTTTATAAAAGGACACCCAGGCAGATAGTCAGATGAATATATGAGCAATCAGGTGCGAGATAAGACTCCATTATTTTCCCAACACTCCCAAGAAACTCTTAACTCAGTGCAACAAAAAAGGAAAATGTGGGAAAATGTTTTATTATTCTTAGATTTTAAGTGGAATCTACCTTGGTATAAATGTTGGATTGTTATAATGTACAGGAACAATTCCCAGCTTGACTTCTTTGGCCACTCTAATTTCTTCTTTCAGTAGGTTATTAACTTTAGGTCTCTTTCCCCCCCCCCCTCCTTTTTCCTGTTTCTCTTAGACTGGCTGGATTTTTCTATCCCATGGTTAGTATCTGTCATAAAATGAGTTCTCCAGAAGCAGATTCTGTGACGGAGATTATTATACAGGAGATATATTAAAGGTATTCCTGAAACCAACACTTAATGGAAAGAAGGGGGAGTACTGGACAAAGGAGAAAGTGGACTGCATTAGGATCTCAACGAAGGCCTCAGAGAATCCCACAGAGGGTCTTGAATCTTGAATGGTCCTTCAGAATTGTCATGAGTTGGGGTGAGGAATTCAGCTTTACACTCCCATGTTGATTAATCATTGCATGTGAGCCAGGCGAGAAGTGAATTTGCCTTGGGTGAAGCAGATCTCTTTAACAAAGGGACTCCAGTTCAGAGCTGACTATTGAAGGATCTCTTCATGAAGCCCTCCCAGAAGGTGGAAGATTAAGTCTTTCATCCTCAAAGGGTAACAATCACAGCATGCAAAAGAGTTCACCCCTGGCACCACTGAGAATCACATCTTAAATTTCAGTACAGCTCTTTCAGATTTCTAGGGGCTCTTAATCCTGTAAAATTAGTGAGAGGAACTACGGCTTCCACCACTATAGCTGATCTCTGGCTACAACTGATACTCCCTGTCTCCATGCTCTATCCTTTCCAGATTTTTTTGACTTTAAACTAGTATCTCTACTGCTGTTGGTTGCTTACCTGGTGATATGACCCAGACCCCCATCACTGAAAACTCTGAGCCCTGTGCAATGCACTTTTCTGAATCATGACCGCTGCGTTTTTTCCCCTAATTACTATAAAAGTTGTGGGCAGATTACAAAGAGGCACCCAAGTAGATTTCCTTTGTTGGAACATATTTCTCCCTGATCCATTGTGTAATAGCAGCTCTACCTGATGATTAGGATCAGTTATCCTTTCTAACATGGTGAATCCTCTTCTTGATTCCTGGTCTCTCAGCACAAGGAATCCAAAGTGATCCAGTTTCAACTGATCTTTATAGTTAAATGGAACTGCTTTGTGTTCCCTTATTCCAATGTTTCTCCCCCTTTGGGAGCCAGAACTTCTAAACCCCCACAGTTCAAAGCTGTAGGCATAGAAAGCACATATTCTCCAATAACGCCGCTAGTACTGATAGTAGCAGAGACGCTCCTCTTCTTACCACTCAGATTTTGGGTCCACGTAGTCCACCCACTGAAGAGACAGCTCCATATAAAGGTCCCTGATAGAGAATGTGCACTGCATCCTGGAAGATGGCATCAGATCCTCTCAAGCTGACTCCAAGCTGGTGCTTCGGCTGTGTTTTTACTATCTCTTTCTGCCATTTCTTTTTTATGTTTTTTTAAAAAAAATTATTTATTTTAATTGGAGGCTAATTACTTTATAATATTGTGGTGGTTTTTGCAATACACTCACGTGAATCAGCCATGGGTGTACCTGTGTTCCCCATCCTGAGCCTCCCACCCTTTTGTTTCCCCATCCCATCCCTCAGGTCATCCCATTGCACCAGCCCTGAGCACTCTGTCTCATGCATTGAACCTGGACTGGCGATCTATTTCACATATGATAATATACATGTTTCAATGCTATTCTCTCAAATCATCCCACCCTCGCCTTCTCCCACAGAGTCCAAAAGTCTGTTCTTTACATCTGTGTCTCTTTTGCTGTCTCACATATAGGGTCATCATTACCATCTTTCTAAATTCCATATATATGCATTAATATATTGTATTGGTGTTTTTCTTTCTGACTTACTTCACTCTGTATAATAGGCTCCAGTTTCATCCACCTCATTAGAACTGATTCAAATACATTCTTTTTAACAGCTGAATAACATTCCATTGTGTATATGTACCACAACTTTCTTATCTATTCATCTGCCGATGGACATCTAGGTTGCTTCCATGTCCTGGCTATTGTAAACAGTGCTGCGATGAACATTGGGGTGCACGTGTCTCTTTCAAATCTGTTTTCCTTGGTGTGTATGCCCAGCAGTGGGATTGCTGGATCATATGGCAGTTCTATTTCCAGTTTTTTAAGGAATCTCCACATTGTTCTCCATAGTGGCTGTACTAGTTTGCATTCCCACCAACAGTGTAAGAGGGTTCCTTTTTCTCCACACCCTCTCCAGCATTTGTTGTTTGTAGACTTTTAGATACCAGCCATTCTGACTGGCATGAGATGGTGCCTGGTGGTTTTGATTTGTAATTCTCTGATAATGAGTGATGTTGAGCATCTTTGCATGTGTTTGTGAGCCATCTGTATGTCTTCTTTGGAGAATCTTTCTGCCATTTCTTTAAGCCAGAAGCTTCTGGGTGGTATAGTTGTAATAGAATCAGTGAACACCACAGTCAAGCTCATACCAACTCTTCTTTTGCTATGAAGTAGTACCCCGTGCTGGTAGACTAAACAGTCTTTAAATCCTGGGAAAGTATTGTTGATGGAGATCTTGTAGTCAGGAAGTGCAAATCCATAATGAGGATGTAAGTTTATTCTTATCAAAATCAGTAGCTGCCACCTCTATCATAAAAGATGTTCAATGTGTTCAGTTTGACACCATGAGCCTAACTGGTGACCTTGAATGTTTGTACCATATTAAAACCCATCATTGGTCTCTATCACTGGCTTTTGACCATTCAGAAATGGCAGTGTTTAATCTACTGCAGAAAGTTGATGCTAGTATTGTTTGATCTTTCATAGCCCCCATCCCTACTTCTATGATTATTCTAGTTATGCACCTCTTTTTTAACCACCAGGATGGTTGATGACCAGGTATAGCTAGGGTCACTGGTGGGTAGTTTTGTCGACTTTGTTTTTTAATTCCTGTTTTCTAGTGTGAATGACCAGCTGTACTGCCTAGAACTCTGCTTTTAGGAAAGATTTTCTCTTATCACCTTCTTTCAAGGTCACCTTCTTATAAGTGCGACCTCTAGCCATTTCCAGCTTGCATCCTTATATGAGTCAAGCCATCCATGATTCATGATTACTTTCTGCTTCCTCTGCCAGTTGCTCACAACAGAACCCCTTCATTAGTCATTAAACATAAGCTGCCTCTGGGCCTGTAAATTTGGGAGAAGTAGTTCTTCTTAACAGAGGCAATTCCCCCAAATGGCAAACAGTTGATTAATGTCTGCCATCAGCTCTCCCACAGCTGGGGAAATAAATCCTTCATTCTCGAAGGGAGATCTAGGCAGCTAAAATATCATATATATTTGCAACTAGGAGAAAAATTTCCCAAAATAAGGAATAGAAAATGTGACTAAATTTTATCCTAAGATGAAAAATGTCTTGATGCTTTGCCCCACTAAACTTCAAACTCAAGAGATTCACAATGAATGATTATCCTCGGACTGTAATTATGATAAAATATAGAACACTGAGCCTTCTGAGCCACAGCGTTTCTGTATCAGTATTCTTTCTCACTTAAGTGCAAACTCCCATAGTTTGGACATCAAAAGCTCTCTATAGTCTGGTCCCAACTGATTTCAAACTGAATTTTCATTTGTCTCAACCATTTACTATATATTCTCAGTGCTATCAATTTCAAATTCACAAGAATGCTATGAATTAGATTTCATTATCTACATTTTACAGGCAAGGAGGAAAAGGCTTAGAGAGGTTTAATAAATTGCCTAAAGCTACATGTTTGGTCTAGTGACAGAAGTGGGAATCAATCTACCATTCTTTGTAACTCCAAATTTGTATTCATATTGCCTTGCATGTTTGACAAATACGTGACTGACTCAGTAATGGATCTGTAGTCCAACCCATAAACAAAAATATTTAACCCATAACAAAAATATTTAACTGTTAAAAAAAAACCTCCCAATTTATTAATGCATTTATCTTTCTAATCAAACTAACAAAATTAATCCATTCTAGTAGTCTTTTAATAAGCCAATATGGAAAGTAAGTGTATGAATAGGTAGTGATATGCTGTTTTTAAGGATCCAGAGTTCAATAAGTAGCTGTTTATTTTGTGCCTTTGACTTTATACAATGTAGACAAAGTAAATTCCCTGCAGAATTTATAGGCTCTGAGGTGCATAACGATAATAGGAAGAGTAGGGGTGTTTTTGCTTTAGTTTATCAAATATTCCTTAATTGAAATCTCCACTGTGATTTGAATTAATGACAAAACATATAATCTTCTGATTTCTAAGATTTTCAGTTTGGGAGGTTTAACCACAGTCAGTTTATAATCCAATGCTAGTCCTTTCTGCCTCCAAATGGCATGTTCTGCTTAGGGTAATCTATTAGTTTGTTAAGGCTTCCATAATGAAGTTTCATAAGCTGGGTGTTGTAAACAATAGAAGTTATCTTCTCACACTTCTAGAGGCTTGAAGTCTGAGATCAAAGTGTTGGCAGTGTTAGTTTCTTCTGAGGCCTTTCTCCTTGGCTCCCATGTTCCCCTCCTTAGCTGTCTTTATGTTCATAAGGTATTCTTCCTCTATGCATGTCTTTGTCCAGATTTCCTTTACTTATAAGGGCATTTGTTATATTGGATTTGGAGAAGGTAATGGCAACCGACTCCAGTGTTCTTGCCTGGAGAATCCCTTGGACAGAGGAGCCTGGCGGGCTATAGTCCTTAGGGCTGCAAAGAACTGGACACAACTGAGTGACCGAGCATGTCATATTGGATTAACACCCACCCCGATGACTTCATTTTAACTTAATTAGCTCATAAAACTGCTATCTCTAAATATAGTCACACTCTAAGGCAATGGATGTTGGGACTTCAAAATTTTAATTTGGGGGAAATACAATTCAACCCATAACGAGAGGAGAGCTCTTGTGGAAGCCACAGGGTTGATAGACCATGCTGGGGCTGGGTTGGCTTCTGGGCTCTCTGGTGGGCCTTAGGGTGCATATTGTCAAGTCTGGTCATCAGCCACAAACTGAGCTTTACCTGTAAGATCCATAGGTCTTTCTTCTGACACTTTGACCATCCATGAGACTGCTGGGTCTGTGGACTCTCCATCTAGTTAACTTCTATATCCTTCTGGAGATGGGGGGAGGTTTGAATCTTATACAGATTGCACAGGCTACAGGAAAGCTGCTGATTCTGCCTTGGTCTTTTTCTTTCTGCAACACTCCAGGTAGCATTTGCTGCTCTTTAACCCAGGGAGATCCTTCAAGGCTACTGCCTTCCTGGGAGCAGACACCAGACCCCTTTGCTTTAAAATCGCTGGAATTGTCTGCCCGTTTATCTTCTTTATCTTGGAGCAAATATTGATCAAGTCTGCTTCTTAATTGTTCTCCTCTCAATGCTTTCCTTTCTTCCTCATCTTGAAGGATTCTTTTCTCTTTATATGTAAGAGCAGAAGAGGGAATGGAGAGATGAAGAACAACTTCTCCCTGTATATGGAATATTCTGCAATCTATCCTTTCTGGATCACGGCTTTTAAGCAAAAAACTGGGAACTTTTTCCCCTTGGACTTTGGTTCCTTGAAGATAGGGTTGTCTCATGTCTTTCAGCTGAATGGAGCATCTTACACTTAAAAGGAGAGGTCAGGTAAAAAATACATACGTAGTTTAGTTTTCAGAAGATCTTCTTCTCCACAGTGTCTATCACAAAAAGCAGTAGTAGTCAAGAGCTCTGGTATCTGATTGCAGCTCTCCTAGTGAGTTTAAGCTTGGCGCTTATTTTTTATGGACCTCAGTTACTCATCTGTAAATGAAGAGGTTGATGTAGATAATGTCTGAAGTCCTTCCCAGCATTAAAATTCTATGCCTCTGTGATGATATATTTAAGTCAGCTTCTAAAGGACTGCTTTCTATCGGTACTTTAAAATGAATAGAAGTAAAATGCCTTATGTTTTCCCAGTTTTTAATTTTATGATTGCCCGTGGGTTTTTACAAATACTCTTTTTCTTTGACTGTTAGCGTTACAAATGATTATAATTTTATGTGACTTTCCAGGCAATGCCACTGCCCTCAAAAATTTTCAGGACCTATCATTTAAGAAAAAAAAAAAGCATCATCAATGCACAGAGCTCTGAGAGGCTTTTTCTCTATGAGAGCCCAGATAAATAAAATTACATGTGGTCAATAATTCCAAAATCAGCTATAAAGAAGTCATATTTCAAAATAGTACCTTATTCAGTTACTTGTTTTGAATATCTTGGAGTCCAGCCCTGCTTTTGTTGACAGTATTTCTGAGAATGTTGACATTCCAACAGCAGCACCCATCAATTTGGGGGTAAGTGTTTGGAGTATGGGACAGTGTAGGAGATTGTAGCTCACCCTCTACAAAATCTGCTAAACTGGTTTTACCTGATTCTAGCTCTTAGGAAGTTTTTAAGGGAAAGCCCAAGTGTCTGCCTTGAGCAAAACGTTAGGGTTGAACTATAAAGCCTTCAAAAATGTATAGAATTATAATTATTGATGATGAGTGAAATTTTAAATGGTTGAATGCTCACTTTGTATAAGCACGTTGAAACCTGATGTGATATATACCATTCCTCTGACATTTCCCAGAAAACTTCACCACAGCAGATTTCTGTTGTCAGGTCTACTATTGCTGTTTGCTGGCCAAAGAGTTGGCAAAATTTCAATAAGAGATCTGCCCAAGTCCAAAACTTGTCCCTGAGGATACAGTGGGAAAACGTAATGAGAGTGCTGTGTTATCTGGAGGAAAGCAATGTAAAAATCTAACAGTTAACAACAACAACAAGTTAGCCTGTTTTCTGGTTCTATTAGTAAAAATAATAAAAATTTATCATTCGGTCCTTATTTTTCTTGTCACTTGGAAGCCTGGTCGACTGTTGATTGACAGGCTACTACATTTCTCCACGCCGATCTTATCCACCGGCCTCCATCCTGCATTATTTCTTCCTTTATTCTCTGCATTACTAACTCCACTCACCTTTCAAGATTTGGGAAGTTGCTTCTGGTAGGTGATGACTTTCTCAAACAGATCTCATTGATCCTTTCTCTACTGTGTTTTCATAGCATTTTCACACCTATTTTGAAATATGTATTACATCTTGCTACAGTAGACCTTTTTTCCCCCCTTTCTTCCTCACTAGACTGGAAACTTCTCAAAGAGAAAGCCTTGTCATTCCCTGCCTTTCTCATGAGTTTGTGTGCTTAATTGCTCAGTCATGTCCAACTCTTTGTGATCCCATGGCTTGTAGCCTGCCAGGCTTCTCTGTACAATGGAATTCTCCAGGCAAGAATACTGAGATTGGTTGCCATTTCCTTCTCTGGGGGATCTTCCCAACCCAGGGATCGAACCTGGGTGGATTCTTTACTGACTGAGTCACCAGGGAAACCCTATTTTAAATGCTCAAGTGTTAATGGAGTGAATGACTACTTTCACAGGGATAGATTGCATGTCTGATCAAAGACTAGTTCTCCATATAGGTGGGAAAAAGCTTAGGTTCATGATAACAGTAGCATAGTTCTCCCTTGTATAGTCTTAAGGCTGGAAAAAAGAGAAGGAACAGAAAAATGAGTGATGAAATACCAGATCTTATTCACTTAAGTGTGCTCATGGGCATAAATACAGCAAGAGCATAATTCTTGTTCTATTACTAATTTCTATTGGAAGGAACACAATTCTTGAATTTGGCATACCTATGACGTAGAAATAACAGTTTTATACTACATTAAAAACATTCAGTTCCATTCTTCCTTATGGACATAATCTTAAAGATCATTTAATTTACTGTTTTTCACATTGTTTTCCTTGGAGGATCCATAAAGATGGTTCAGGAGCCACCCAGATGGACTAAGCCTGATCAGTGGATAGGTGTAAAGGCTCCCATATACATTTCCAACAGTAGGGTAGATTTTCAGTCATGCATTTTGAATATTAGCTCAGACCTACCTTTCACTCAAAACCAAAGTGAAATTGGTTCAAGCCCACACCAAGTCAAGAGACTGGATTTGAAATTGTATTACATCTTGCTACAGTAGACCTCTTTTTTAAAATTTGTTACATATTTTTTGAAAATTCCAGGGGCATCTCCATCTCTGGATTCTTGAGTATCTGTGTGCTGATTTTGACCTCCATGTGACAGTAAGATTCATTGATTTACACAATAAAAAAAACTCCCTGCAGAACCTAAGCTTTTATAACTACAGTAGGTCTCCTCTCTCCTTTTTTCCTTCCCAGACCGTCCTAGGAACACAAACTCCTTTCACTACTTATGCTTATGTTTGGCTTCAGCCAACACACGAGCATTCTGTCAGAGCAGGTGAAGCAGAAAATTCCCCAGCATCAGTCACAGTTTATTTCTCAATAAAACAGAGAGTGAGCCTGCTTCCTAATTCTGTCACACTTTGTCACTTGAGCCACAAAACCATGCTAGCACTTAGAGATGCACAGAATGTCACGTAAACACCTTCTTCAGTCTTTGCTTTAATTTCCTACCCCAGTGGGGATATAAACCTTCTCATGCTGAATGAGGACAGATTCCAGGTTTATTCACTCAGCTCTTTTGCTTTTACTTCTTTCTTCCTGACTAGCCCTAGTACTAGTGCTGGACACACACACACACACACACACACACACACACACACTTTTCTCCCTCGGCCTGAAAATAAAATTCCTCCCCCCACAATAGCACATATAAATAGATTTCTGGAGTAGTCATCATCTCTCTGATTGGGCAAACTGATTCTAAATTGGTCTGGACAGTGTACAACTGGCACATCCTGCTACATTTATGTTTTTATAGCATACGACCATCTATAAAGAGCTTTCACATACTCAATTCTCTCATTAACCCTAAAAATACTCGGTCCTTATCTATCACCAATTAACAAATTAAGAAATGAAGGTCAAGAAGACTACCAGGGTCACAGAAGGAATTAAAGGTGTGTGATGTGTTAATTTTATGTAACTGGGCTAAGGGATGCTCAGATAACAGGTGAAACATTATTTCTGGGCCTATCTGGGAGGGGGTTTCTACACAGGGATTAGCCTTTGAATATGTCGATTGAGTGACTTCCCTGATAGCTCAGATGGTAAAGAATCAGTCTTCAGTGCAAGAGACCCAGATTTGATCCCTGGGTCGGGAAGATCTCCTGGAGGAGGGCATGGCAATCCACTCCAGTATTCTTGCCTGGAGAATCCATGAACAGAGGAGCTTGGCAGGCTGCAGTCCATGAGGCCGCAAAGAGTTTGGACATGATTGAGCGATTAACACTCACTTTCAGTTTTGTCAATTGAGTAAAGGAGATCATCCCCACCAAGCGCTGGGCATCATCCAGTCTACTGAGGGCCTGAATAGAACAAAACGATGGAGGAACGGCAAATTTGTGCTCTCGGCTTGAACTGAGAGCCATCTTCTCCTGCCCTCAGACATCGGAGCTCCTGACTCTTGGGCTCATGGAGTCTGACCAGAACTTGCACCACCAGCTCTTAAGGTTTTCAGGCTCACTGAATACACCACTGTCTTTCCTGGATCTCCAGCTCACAGATGGCAGATTGTGGAATTTCTTGATCTCCAAAAACATGTAAGCCAATTGCTACATTAAATATTTTCTAACTCTATCTACCCTTCTGGCTCTGTTTCTCTGGAGAACCCTGGGTAATACATGGTGCATCTGCAGCTTTGACTCAGGCCTCTTGGCACCCGCATACCAAGTTAATGATGATGATGGGATGACTTTAGCATGGAGTATTCTTTAGGGATTAGATTTTCTAATATGTATTCTATTTTAGTTTTAGCCGATTTTTCATTTTCTCTCCTCTCTCCTTCTTCTCCCTTCTCTCTCTCTCTCTCTTTTAAGTTTTAGCCACTTGAGGCATGGTGGGAGGGAAGAGAAAGAATAGGGGAAGAAGAATCATCTGCTGAACCTCAATATGCTCAGATACTTTGAGGACTAGGCAGGCTTCTTGGACCATTATTTTGAGACTTGTGAATTGGGCTTTAATAGTACATCATGCATCCCAAGTTGGTACCCTTAGGAGAGATCTCAGCTAGTAGTTCCCCATGAACCACCTGGTATTGGCAGACACAGTGGCTTCTGTGGGCTATTTTATTACCAGCAGCTCTGAGTTCACTGGGAGTAGGTACATTTCAAGGAGTTCCCACAGTGCCTTGCACAATGCTAGGCAAAATAATTATTTGCTAAGCTGATGGAAATTAAAAATGAAGGATGAGGACTGGCCTGGTGGTCCAGTGGTGAAGAGTCCACCCTCCAATGCAAGGGACACGTGGGCTCGATCTGTGTTCAGGGAATTAAGATCCCACGTGCTTCAGGGCAGCTAGACATATGGTGCAACTGCTAAGCCAGTGGACCTCAACCAACACCTGACACAGCCAAGTAAATTATATAAGTAAATGAGTATTTTTCCTAAAAAAAAGAAAGATGAGAATGAGTAATGTTTATAGTTACTTTAAAAGACTTGGAGTGTGAAAATACATGGCAGTAAATATTAAATAAATACATGTGTTTTCATTTGTCATAAAGGCTACCTAGGCTAGATACCTATAGGAAAAAAAAAAAGACAACATAAAGGCCTTAGGTAAAGGAAAGTTATGATTTCAATTTTTTCTGCTTAAAAGCAGCATAATAAGCTGGTGTATAAGAAGTATTATCATCTCTTTAGAATAATTAATACAGAAAAATGACATAGAATTTTTTATATTTTAAATCAAACAGTTCTCTTTTGGAAGTATGCCTGTTGAAGGTCTGATGAACAAAGAAAATACATTGACCAAATTCAACGCTCTGCCCATGAATGGCCCTGATGCTCTCAGGTAGGCACTGTTTCTGTGACACATAAGACACGTATTTACTTATTTTTATTCTTTTTCACATGAATAATTTTCACTTAAAATAAAAATAATATGTGCTCACTTATCATTTTTTTTAAAAAAATCAAACTATACAAAGAGTAGGGAGGAAAAAAATCAAAAGCATTGCCTACTTATCCCCAGTTCACGTTATTCCTAATGGATGATTTTAGTAAGAGTTCAGAGAATTTTCCACACTTGGTTGTGATACACACAGTCAAAGGCTTTGGCATAGTCAATAAAGCAGAAATAGATGTTTTTCTGGAACTCTCTTGCTTTTTTGATGATCCAACGGATGTTGGCAATTTGATTTCTGATTCCTCTGCCTTTTCTGAATCCAGCTTGAACATCTGGAAGTTCACTGTTCACATACTGTTGAAACCTGGCTTGGAGAATTTTGAGCATTACTTTGCTAGCGTGTGAGATGAGCGCAATTGTGCAGTAGTTTGAACATTTTTTGGCATTGCCTTTCTTTGCGATTGGAATGAAAACCGAAGTTTTCCAGTCCTGTGGCCACTGCTGAGTTTTCCAAATTTGCTGGCATATTGAGTGCAGCACTTTCACAGCATCATCTTTTAGGATTTGAAATAGCTCAATTGGAATTCCGTCACCTCCACTAGCTTTGTTCGTAGTGATGCTTCCTAAGGCCCACGTGACTTCACATTCCAGGATGTCTGTCTCTAGATGAGTGATCTCATCATCTGATTTTCTTGGTCATGAAGATCTTTTTTGTATAGTTCTTCTGTATATTGTTGCCACCTCTTCTTAATAGCTTCTGCTTCTGTTATGTCCATACCATTTCTGTCTTTTATTGAGTCCATCTTTGCATGAAATGTTCCCTTTGTATCTCTAATTTCCTTGAAGAGCTCTCTAGTCTTTTTGTAAAGATATGGGAATACCTGACCATCTTACCTGCCTTCTGAGAAATCTGTATGCAGGTCAAGAAGCAACAGTTAGAACTGGACATGGAACAACAGACTGGTTCCAAATCAGGAAAGGAGTAAATCAAGGCTCTATATTGTCACCCTACTTATTTTTTAACTTATATGCAGAGTATATCATGTGAAATAGCAGGCTCGATGAAGCACAAGCTGGAATCAAGATTGCTGGGAGAAATATCAATAACTTCGGATATGCAGATGACACCACCCTTATGACAGAAGGAGAAGAACTAAAGAGCCTCTTGATGAAAGTGAAAGAGGAGAGTGAAAAAGTTGGCTTAAAACTCAACATTCAGAAAACTATGATCATGGTATCTGGTCCCATCACTTCATGGCAGGTAGATGGGGAAACAATGAAAACAGTGAGAGACTTTCTTTTTTGGGGCTCCAAAATCACTGCAGATGGTGACTATAGCTGTGATATTAGAAGATGTTTGTTCCTTGAAAGAAAAACTATGACCAACCTAGATAGCATATTAAAAAGCAGAGACATTACTTTGCTGACAAGGTCTGTCTAGTCAAGGCTATGGTTTTTCCAGTAGTCATATATAGATGTGAGAGTTGGACTATAAAGATAGCTGAGGGCCAAAGATGTGATGCTTTTGAACTGTGGTGTTGGAGAAGACTCTTGAGAGTCCCTTGGACTGCAGGAGATCCAACCAGTCTGTCCTAAAGGAAATCAGTCCTGAGTATTTATTGGAAGGACTGATGCTGAAACTACAATATTTTGGTCACCTGATGCAAAGATCTGACTCATTTGAAAAAACCCTGATGCTGGGAAGGACTGAAGGTGGGAGGAGAACGGGGCGACAGAGACTGAGATGCTTTGATAGCATCATCAACTCAATGGGCATGAGTATGAGTAAACTCCAGGAGTTTGTGATGGACAGAGAAGACTGGCATGCTGCATTCCATAGGGCCACAAAGAGTTGGACACAACTGAGCAACTGAACTGAACTCAGAGAATTTTGTAGAGTTGTTTCCTTTTCTCATAGTTGATCTGAGAGCAAGAAAGTTGGCTCAAGTGCCCATAGCATGCCACCTGCCTCATCAGAATTCTTTTTCTTTCCTGCTTCTGCTTTTGGAGGTTAATGGTTTTCATTTGTTCTTATTTCCTTATTTGGTTGCTGCTTGTGAAGAAGTTTTTTCTTTTCTGTTTTTCTTTCTCCATTTAAAAACTATTTTTGCTCATTTTATTAGCATGGAGGAGGGCAATTTTATGTCAAAGTGTCAGTCAGCTGGTAACCTCAAAACTCTTGTTTGGTTTATAAAGCTAAAATATGAGCTAGATTAAGATTTCTTTAGAGTCTGAACTTGGTGTTCTGCCTCTTCAGGGTCTGAGGTTGACATTGGAGGATTGGACGAATAAAGGAAAAAGGTTATGTTTTGTTTTAGTCTCACTCGGATGAACTGGAAGAGTATAGAATTAATCAGACCAATCTTTGAGCTCCACTGACAACTTCGAAAATAACTAGCTTTCAGAGTTCGACCTCTATATGCAGTATACCCATGAATAGAGAGTGTCACATGTTACCTTCCAGAGGTTACAGTGAAGGTGGCAGACGCCCTGAGGTGTAGGCATCCTATTTCCTGAAGAACTTGTCACCGCAGCTGCTGGGAGTCTTGTCATCAGGCGTCTTCAACTCTTAGCTCCTTCAGGTATTGTCTCCCTTGCAGCCAAATCCAATATTGGGTCTCAATGGGAGAATAAAGGCCTGGCCACTTTGGTCCAGTTGAGAACAACCCTGAAGGCCCATTCTAGCTTCAGATTCTCATGGGAGCAGCAAAACCTATCATTGACCCCTCTGTTCTGCCCACACTTACAACCTTCCACTCCTTATGCAAGTCCTGATCCCGTAGGTACTCCCTAAAAAGTATCCAATACTATCCCTCTCAGAATTTGCATCCAAGGAAGGTGAGTGCTTTATCTAGAGAATCAGGATATTACTATCAAACTTGCCTTGGTCAAAGGTTCAGATAATCCAGGGCTAGAAAATTAGCACCTGATCATGACTCAGGAATAGTTCAGTCAGTGTGAATTTCAGGACATGGGTGATTATAGAAAACAATACTGCTATCTACCCAGATGTGAATCAGATTGCTTTCAATGGCTGCTAGTATCCAGCTTCCAACAGTGATGGAAACCAACTTGTGACGGTAACACACAAAGGACAGAAGCACCGAAGGGACGTTGAGAAAATGAGCTAGGCCTGGATGCAACTATGCCTGAACCCTGTCCTACAGGTGGTTGTAGGTGCATATTTATCAGGATGGTGGTCTTCATTTTCTTAACAAGAATCACCTCAGAAACAGCATATTAAATGAGTCTGAGTTCTCTTACAGGATAATTGACTCTTAAAGAGTGAAAACATCAACCTGGCCATAAGTTGGTTTATGAAACAAACCTCTTAGTTTTCAGGGTAATTCTTGTTGCCTTATTATATGAGTTAAACCCACATAACAAGACAAGACACTGGGGACAGCTGGTATTTCATAGTAACTTGGTCACATATATCTGTGTATGTTGGTCATGATTTTATTCCTTTTAGCTTGAAGCCATTGCAAATGAATGGTGATTATATTAGCCAGATAATGGATTTTTTTTTTTAATACTCTGTCTTTCACACATTAAAAGAAGCCAGTGATTACCAAAAAATGGCTCAAAGCTTAGAAGTGCAGTATGAGTGCATTAATTTCTGCTGTAGTTTAGCACTGGAAGAATGCAGACTGGGTCATTTACATTCTCAATTGAACTGCACTTAAATGGAAATTTATTAAAGAGTTTTTATGTAAACAAATGAGGCATATAGATACAGGCCTGAGATCTTAGTCAACTTTTGGGTATGTTTTACTATATTGTATTTTTTACTTTATTCTGTCTGATTTATTGTAAGAAAATGTATAACACAAATGGGAAATAAGTGTTACTTAGTAATATTCATGTGACAAAATTCAGCTAACAAATGAGTGTGAGTTTTCTGGAGATCCAGGTCAAAATTATGTGTGTAATCCAACAAAGGACAAAAAAGGGAACAACAGTAGCAGGGATATAAAAATAATCACTTATTCTTGAATGTGTGTTATATGTATGCTTATGCTTAATTGTTCAATTGTGTCCAACTCTTTGCAACACTATGGACTGTAGCCCATCATGCTCCTCTGTCTATGGGATTCTCTAGGCAAGAATACTGGAGTGGGTTGCTATGTCCTCCTCCAGGGCATCTTCCCTACCCAGGGACTGAATTCATATCTCCTGGTTCTTCTCCATTCTAGGTGGATTCTTTCTTCACGGCTGAGCCACTGGGGGAAGCCCAAAACTACACTAAATGGGGAAAAAAAGAAGGTATAACACACAATTTCTAACATGGAGACTTTCGCACCATTTTATAGTATTGAGATTATATTTTAGCTTAATGAATAAGAACATGATATAGGATTGAAATAATTAAAGGGAAAATAACTACTTATTGACTGACTATATAAAATTTTCCTTTTAATTATGTCACTCAATTGCTTAAAATCACTTGATAGCTTCTAACTGCCTATGGGGTAAATTTCCAAGGGAGTATCTGGGCATTTAAGCCTCTCCCTAATCGTAGCCTCCATCTAATCTAGATTTATGTCTCCCTCTGTGGCTCAGCTGGTAAAGAATCTGCCTGAAATGCAGGAGACCTGGGTTTGACCTCTGGGATGGGAAGATCCCCTGGAGAAGGGAAAGGCTACCCACTCCAGTATTCTGGCCTGGAGAATTCCATGGACTGTATAATTCATGGGGAAGCAAAGAGTCAGGCACAACTGAACAACTTTCACTTTCACTTTCCGCATATCCTTCTCTAGAGTCATACATGTCTCCTTGTCAATCCATCAGATTGCTCAGCATCATCTCTTCCTCATGCCTTTGCCTTTCCTGTCTCTTGGCAAGAAAGTCTTCTGAAACATCCCAGCCAGAACACCTTTCTTCTCCAAATCCTCATCCTATGCTGGAAAGGGCAAAAGATACATCTTGCTCCCTATTTCAGAATCCAACTGAACAAGAGAATCGGTTTTTCTTTTTTTTTGCCTAGAAACAAACAATCTTTAAAAAATTACTGAGGAAAAAGGTGAGACTCTAAAGTTTTGTAAATAAACCCCAAAGCTAGAAATACTCTGACCAAGTATAAACAGGAAGAGAGAGAAGTGAGAAGGATGCCCATACCTGAGTGATGTAGTGCAGAAGGGTGGTGAAAGAAGAGAGAAAATAAACTGACTTGCAACATAGTAGATTTACTTTGGACAGTTTAGAAGCCAGAATATATGGTCTTCTATGTTAGACAGTGTATCTGTGATATTCTAATCTCTAAAATCTTTAGTAGATTCTGCCACACACAAAAGGCCTATTGAGCATTTTTTCTGTATTTCCTTTTGAAACAGAGAAAGCAGAAAGTCCACATTTGTTTAAATGTCATCGAGGAGATGAGTGAAGAATCTTAAGATTTAGGGCAAAAAGAAAAAGAAACTCAGGTGAACAGGAAGTAGGAGCAAGAGATGGCGAGAGAAATATCTTTTCCTTAGGATGTAGCAGAATCCTTAGGGACAGCATAGACTTTCTACACGGTTTAAAAATGGGACTATTGCTCAGTCTTACTGTAAAGTGACCAATCATCTCAGTTTGCTCAGCCCTGAAGGCTTTCCAAGGATGGGCACCATCAGGGCTCAAAAGTCCCAGGCAAATTGAGATGGGTAGTTTGTTGTTGTTTAGTTGCTAAATTGTATCCAACTCTTTTGCCATCCCATAGACTGTAGCTCCCCAGGTTCTTCTATCCATGGAATTTCCCAGACAAGCATACTGGAGTGGCTTGCTATCTCCTTCTCCAGGGGATCTCCCTGACCTAGAATTCGAACCTGTGCTTCCTGAATTGGCAGGCAGATTCTTTACCACTGAACCACCAGGGAAGCCCAAGATAGGTTATTTTATCATGGTCAAAAAGGACAGAAGCCGCCAACCTACACTCCTGTGTCACAGAGGACGCACGTACGGCACCTAACACAGAGTATCTTGAATTGTTAGTTATCATTCTCTTTGTAAAATATGTGATGAGAAGACAATATAATATTTCTTCGTTTTGGTTCAAAAAACCCATACACCTGATCTATAATCTAAATCTGCACTCCTCCCCTAATAATTACCTAAAAAGATTTTAACCTTAAAAGTTACCCTGATAATTCATTCAATGCATTTTTTGTCACTTTCCTTTTAGGGTCACCTTTGGGCCATTGATTCTCACCCGGTGGCAATTTTTGCCCCTTTCCCCCAAAAGACATTCTGTTAATGTCTGGAGAAATCCATGACTGTCACAACTCATATGAAGGGGTGGCCACTGGGATTCAGTGAGCAGAGGTCAGGAAGCTGCTAAATACCTTGCGATGTACAAGACAGCTCCTCAACAACAATACCATCCCAACAAAGAATTTTCTGGTTAAAAAAAAAAAAGTATAAATGATTCTTAAGCTGAAAACCCCTGATTTAGAGCCTAAATTTTTTTTTTTTTTTTTTTATCATAGTGTTGGCAAACACTTAGCTGGGACATGAAGATTTGATATTTGAAAACCTTCAAAATCGTTTGAGGGGAAAGTGAAACTGTGAAAGCTTGTTTTAAAAAGCACCCTTTCCATGCCAGATACAGAGCGATGGCAGGTAAAATAATTTTAAAACATCAAAAGAAGTGTCCGTAAACACAAGATAAAAATCTTTATGGACCAGAAATGGAATAGAAACACACAGCTGTAGCCTGGGCTTGCTGGGATCTGGCTCCGAAAGCAAACAAAGGCAGCCAGAGTTCAATTCTGCGGGGGAAACAGGATCCCCAAAGCCCTGTGCTGGCAGAGGACCAGAGCCAGATTCAACTCTGAGAGCAGGGAGGCAGTGGTTGTTGCAACAATCCAGGAGAAAGAGAAAACCTCTTGCTACACCTATGAGCTGCGGATTTTATAAGAGCTGTATGTGTCAGTAGAGCCTAGATTATGTTGTTGATGAGCAGCTCCCAAACCTATAGGTGTAAAGCCATGAAAGCTTATGTCTGCTCAGCTACATGTGCATTATAGGTTGATAAGGAGTCTATGCATATTGCAGTTTGTCATTCTAGACATGGGCTAACAAGAAAGCTACCACTTGTGTATGTGCTGACATCCTGATGAAGTGAAAAAGGACCCTAGAAGTCTGGTATCAGTGAATCTATGCACTGGCCTAGTAGGGAAACACACCACTTCAGACCAAAAGTTACTGGCTAACTAATGATGACTGTTGGCTTCCCTGGTGCCTCAGGTGGTAAAGAGTCTGCCTGCAAAGTGGGAGACCCAGATGGGTTCCCTGGGTCAAGAAGATCCCCTGCAGAAAGAAATAGCAACCCGCTCCAGTATTCTTGCCTGGAAAATTCCATGGACAGAGGAGCCTAGTGAGCTATAGTTCATGAGATCGCAAAGAGTCAGACAAGACTGAGTGACTAACACAACAATGATGATGTTAGTTACCAAGCCTGAAGAAATACAATTCCTTCATGTGCTGGAAAAAGGATCAACTACACTAGTGAATGCCACAAGCTCTTTATCTACATTCTAAGAAGCAGCATAAAAAGCCAAGAACCCAGTCACCAGCGAAGTTGCTTGCTTATTCATTGACCACATCTCCGATAACTCCCGTTTCATAATAGGTTAGAAACAGCTATCAGATGAGATCTGGGCATCAGGAGAGGGCTATTGATGAGGCCAGGAAGAAGCCAACTATGTTCCGCTTATACAGGTAGTCAAGAGTGAAGAGAGAGAAAGAAAATAGCACCCCCTCACTTAAGATCAGCCCTCACTTAAGCTCAATCTCAAAACACATAGCAATGTTTGTGGTTCTCCTCCCTTTGGACAAATGGTAGGATTTCACAACCTTGCTCTCTTGTAGTTAGGGCTGGCCTTTGAGAAGGCATGTGTTTCAATTCTGGATTGAAGATTGAAGAGCTGGTGTATGATGTTCCTTTCTTTCCTCCATATAAACAGGTACTTTGCAAATATCACAGGGTCTGATAGCCTAGTATATGAATGTGGATAATGTAGAGTGGATCTCCCTGTAGACTTGAGATGGACATATAGCTTAAGTGAGTTGTCTGCCTGTATTGTTTTAATCCGTTGAGATTTTGATGCTATAAAATTTTGGTAAATTTTGCAGCAAATTTATCTTATCCTAATATAGTAGTTATTCAAGAAATATTTATTGAGAACTTAGAAAATCTTAGAGCTGGTAAGTGTTAAGCTGGATTTTAAGAGTGTAAAATGTAAATTAATGAAGATCATGGTAGCAGACATTCTAGAGTCTCTGATTAGCAGAGGTGGAGTGTTAGCACAATGCCAATGTGATAGGACAAACAAGGGTGCTTTGTTTGGCTGTGCAGGTAGAGATCAGCTGGAAAGAAAATTTCATGCATGGGAGAGAAATAAGAAGTAAATTGCAACAGATAGGGAGGAATCAGTTAATACAGAACTTTTGTTTAGAGTTTGAAGAATTTGAACCTTGCCTTCTTGAGAATAATTTAGGTTATTTTGGAGATGAGTGCCACATTGAGAATATTAGTTGTTTTTAATGATGATTACTCTAATAGTCATATTTAGGATGGTTTTGGAAGTGGAGAAGTAAGCAAAGAAATTATTATAATAGCTAAATGTGAAATAAAGAGCATAGTTTCGATGTAGATATTTTATATTTCAGGTATATTTCAGGATAGTGGGAATAATATAAATTTGAGAGTGACTGACAAAAAGGAATATTTAAAAAAATGTTTTGATTAGTACAAATCAGAAAGTTAGAAGGGGAGCAAGTTTAAGAAAATCAGTCAAAATCAGAATCAGAGTCACACATCTGGAAAATGAATAAACCATTTGGATTGCCAGAGAAGACAACAGATTGAACTCTAGATTTTCAGGCTGGGAGAGCATTTCATAGCAATATGATATACCAAATGCAGTTGTAATTCTATGGCTTGTATGGGAGGCAAGCCTCGAAGATGTAGATTTATTTTCAAACATTCCATATATTCCATTGGTGTGGTTCATATTCACTAGACAGGTGAGCAATAGTTTTAGTGACTCACTTATGCAATACTCAGCAAAGGTAAGAGCAACACCAAGTTTGTAATTATGTTGTTAGATTTATCACTGCCAGGCTTTAGTGTTTCAGTTTTTTTTTTTTTTTTTTTTAATGGCTATCATGCAGATAAAGGAGAAAAGGGATTGCCAAAATATATGGATTTTTACAATTTATACTTGCTCCTTTTTACTCAGCTTATAGGAGCTTAACTCTCAGCTACAGAATTGGCTTCAGGCTGATCCAAAGAACAAAGAACTTACTGTGTGAGATGATCTTTTTTTTAAATTAGCTCCTTTAAAGTTTTAGGTTATATACGTGCATTTTGAAGTCCAGTCACTGTAGATACTGCTTCTGAAACTTTTGTTCCCTTTTAATTCAAGACTAGATTTACTGTCATTATGAGTATCCAGAAATAGGCTATACTTAAGTGAATTTACATTTGAGTTCACAAATGTTGAAAAGATGAATATTTTCTTCTTGGGTCATGGCATTTTATGATATTTGCTGCTTTGGTGAGAAACTCAGAAGCACAGTGTTAACTTTATATAAAATACATAATACAAAATAGTATAGTCTTAAAAGTGTTTCCTGTGACCTTGATAGCATGGAACTAATCAAGAAGCAAGCAACTAACCCGTGTGGATTTTGTTATGCTAACAAAGGAACTGGCATATATACAGGCAATATATGGCAATCAGTGTTAAAGTCTTTTAAAATTATGTTCATTATATTTTTATTGGATCAAAACATAGAGAAATTTCCACTTTAAGATTTCAGGAATCTTGACAAATGCTGCACAATCTTATGTGTTAGTCACTCAGTCGTGTCCAACTCTTTGCGACTTCTTAGACTATAGTCTGACAGATTCCTCTTTCCATGGGATTCTCCAGGCAAGGATACTGGAGAGGTTGCCATTTCCTTCTCCAGGGGATCTTCCCAACCCATGGATCAAACCCAGATCTCCTGCATTGCAGGCAAATTCTTTACCATCTGAGCCACCAGGGAAGTTTGCACTATCACAAAGGTTAACTTAAATGTTGCTGACAATACCATATGTTAGCTAAATTATTTAAAGTTAAATAATAAAGTGCCTGTGATTGAATGTGTATTAATTTTGCTTTTGGAAAGAAAGGTTTTTCTGACACAATTATAATTTAGTGAAGAAAAAACTCTAAACTATAAAATCTAAAAAAGAGAAAAGTAAATAAATCATGCATGATCCAAGTATTTAGGATTCCTAATTCAAACATTTTTCTGAGTTTTTATATGTTTTAAATTATACGACAGTTTCCCAAAATGTTTTAGCTGTTAATACTGCCTTCAAACAGTGAAAACTTCTTGAGAATTACATGTATTTTTCTCTTCAAATTTCCAAAAAATGTACATTTAGCCATCAGGTGATTGAAATGCTGCTAGACCCAGATGGACCAGATTCTGCTCCTCCATAATCCTTTAAAAATTATCCTATTTACATATGGTCTGGGGCTCTGTTAGGGGAGTTTTAAACTATTAAGAAACAAGTGCTTAAGCCATGTCTGAAAACAGATGCTTGCAAAACTGATGGCTAATTTCTCATCCTATGTGGGAGAATTCTTTGCATGTGACATAGGATGAGGAACAAGCCAGATGATCTCAAAACAACATCACTGGAACGTTTTAACTCCATGAAACATTTATTTCCAAAGGGAGATTCTGAACACTGTGGAATTTGTTTTTCCTCCTTTGTGGGGCAAAGAAAACACTTTCCTTTTTCTCCTTTAAAGTTTTAAACAACAACTAGAAAGTAGTCATGTGTGTTTTTCTAGTAGTGCCATTTTTCTGATAGCTGAGACATTCCTAAGTTTCACACTACAGTGCTACAGAAAGAACATTATTGATTTTATATTTCAGGTATGCTCGGGATTCAGTCTTCACGGTGGCCAAGGGAGGAACTTGAAAAATGTTATGCCAACAAGAATTACTGTGAAAATCAAGAATCTCTCTGTTCTATACATCTGCGTCTCTTTTTCTGTCTTGAAGACTTTTGGACTCTGGGGGAGAAGGCGAGGGTGGGATGATCTGAGAGAAAAGCATTGAAACATGTATATTATCAATTGTCAAACAGATCGCCAGTCCAGGTTTGATGCATAAGACAAGTGCTCAGGGCTGGTGCACTGGGATGACCCAGAGGGATGGGATGGGGAGGGAGGTGGGAGGAGGTTTCAGGATGGGGAACACATGTAAATCCATGGCTGATTCATGTCAATGTATGGCAAAAACCACTACAATATTGTAAAGTAATTAGCCTCCAACTAATATAAATAAATGAAAAAAATAAAAAATAAAAATAAAACATATATTAACTG
Source organism: Odocoileus virginianus (assembly GCF_023699985.2). Classification (NCBI taxonomy): domain Eukaryota; kingdom Metazoa; phylum Chordata; class Mammalia; order Artiodactyla; family Cervidae; genus Odocoileus; species Odocoileus virginianus. Next base: position 30,655,225 of record NC_069685.1, on the reverse strand, counting down.
TAAACAAAAAAAAAAAAGAATCTTTCTGATAGCTGAATGAGGTTCTCCATTTCGAATCATAAAAGAAATATGGAACTTTGTTGAAACAGGATAGAAATACCAATCATATTTTCTGCTGTTAACCTAAACACCTAGATATTTAAATGCAGAAGCACTCTGGCTCCAGCTGCTTGTCATGGTGATTGGGTAGAAATTGCCAGTATTCAAATATCATAATGTAGAAAAGAGATGATCACTTCTTAACCAGAATTTATTGATTACATAGCACCTATATAGCACTGTTTAAAGTAGCTAAAAATACTAAATCATAACAACCCTGTGAAATAGTTACTTTTTTATTTTTTTAATTAATTTATTTATTTTAATTGGAGGCTAATTACTTTACAATATTGTAGTGTCTTTTGCCATACATTGACATGAATCAGCCATGGGTGTACATGTGTTCCCCATCCTGAACCCCCCTCCAACTTCCCTCCCCAACCCACCCCTCTGGGTCATCCCAGTGCACCGGCCCTGAGTGCCCTGTCTCATGCTAGTTACTCTTATCCTTGCTTTAGAGAAAAGGAAGCTGCTTCTTTTAGCAGTTAAGTGACTTGCTTAGGTTCTAAGGTTAGAAACAGCCAGGCAGTATTTAAATTGGGCAGATCAGCTCCACAGTCTCCATTTTTAATCAGCACGCACGTGTCTCTCAAAAGAAACCTGCAGTGTATCATGCAGTCACAATTATTAGTGCTCCTACGACATCAAGGCTGCGTATTGTGACTCCGTTTATTTAAATTATATGCATAGTGCATCATGATAAAAGCTGGGCTGGATGACTCACAAGCTGGAATCAAGATTGCCAGGAGAAATGTCAACAACCTCAGATGTGGAGATGATACCACTCTAATGGCAGAAAGTGAAGAGGAACTAAAGAGCCTCTTGATGAGGGTGAAAGAGGAGGTGAAGAAAAAGCTGGCTTAAAATTCAACATTCAAAAAACTATGATCATGGCATCTGGTCCCATCATTTCATGGCAAATAGATGGAGAAAAAGTGGAAATAGTGGCAGATTTTATATTCCTGGGCTCCAAAATCAATGTGGCTAGTGACAGAAGCCATGAAATTAAAAGATGCTTGCTCCTTGGAAGAAAAGCTATGACTAACCTAGACAGTATATTAAAAGGCAGAGACATCACTTTGCCAACAAAGGTCCATATAATCAAAGCTACAGTTTTTCCAGTAGTCATGTACAAATGTGAAATTTGGACCCTAAGGAAGGCTGAGCACCGAAGAACTGATGCTTTTGAATTGTGGTGCTGAAGAAGATTCTTGAGAGTCCCTTGGACAGCAAGGAGATCAAACCAGTCAATCCTAAAGGAAATCAACTCTGAATATTCATTGGAAGGACTGATGCTGAAGCTCCAATAGTTTTGTCACCTGACATGAAGAGTCAATTCACTGGAAAGGACCCCGATGCTGGGAAAGATTGAGGGCAGGAGGAGAAAGGGGTGACAGAGGATAAGATGGTTGGATGGCATCACCAACTCAGTGGACATATGTTTGAGCAAACTCTGGGAAATAGTGAATGACAGGGAAGCCTGGCATGCTGCAGTTCATGGTATCACAAAGAGTCGGACATGACTTAGCAAGTGAACAGCAACTGCTTCATCCATCATCTTTGAAAGCTGTCACTTTTCCCATTGGTTCCTGGGCTTCCCAGGTGGTGCTAATGGAAAAATTTACCTGCCAGTGCAAGAAACAAAAGAGATGTGGGTTCGATCCCTTGGTGGGGAAGATTCCCTGCAGTAGAGAATGGCAACCCACTCCAGTGTTCTTGCCTGGAAAAATCCATCCCCTTAGTTTTATGCAATATGTGGAGAAAACTACAGTCAAATAATAAAGTTTCTTCATTTTTGATCAATGTAAAGTAGAGAATGATTGTCATTTTCCCTGGTTAACAGACAACTGAGAATGTGGTAAGCTGGACTGAGAATTCATCATTCTAGAATATTTACATAAAGAAGTATTGTCTGAATAGAGAAAAGTTGTTTTGAAATCAGTGTTAAGTCTTGAAATGATAGAATTATGTAAGAGAAAAGAAGAAATTATGAAGAAAGTCTATCATCTTGGTGCTAATCTTGACAGAATCATATCTGTTATTGTTTATAGACCAGTGGGAATGATTTCTGATTGGCTGCCACAAATATTGCCACACATATATACTGTACATGGGTATACACTGACACATAATCACTTATGTAGCTAATTTAATACAACATTTTCTAATTAACTTTTATGGGAGAATTCTGTGACAGAAATTTTATTCTCATGAATGTATTATGTTGAGTGTTTTGGTTCCAAGGACTATAGTCTGAATCTTTGTGGCTCTTGAAGCCTTACCAGAAAACAATATGCTTTTCAACCTTGCTGAATATGTCATGCTTTCAGCAATCATGATATATACGAAGCCACTGGTTGAACTATTTCAAAAACAACTCTGGATTGAGAAATGACTTACTGGACTGAGAAATTATTTACTCAAATGAAGTCCATATAAACCAGTAATCTCATGAAAATTGCCACAAGTATCAGGTGAATGATGTCTAGATAATTCTGTAGCTACAACTCCAGCAAACTAAGGATGCCAAAGCATTTATAATATTATTCAACAAAGAAGATTCATTGTATTTTTTTTTAAGAACCAAAGTCCCTGTTCTCCTCAATCAATGCAGCTTCTCAAAAGTAGCAAGAAGAAATCATTCTAGTTCCCCTTGAAATTGAAGGAAAGAAAGGATAGGACATGTATGTACCAACTTCTGAACATTGTTTCCTGGGAGATCTGAAACATGTTTGTTCTAGAATATTGAAAATAAAGTGTCTATAGATCAAACAAATGTGATCCAGAAATACTTAGTGTGAAAATGGAAATCATAATTCAGAATAAGTGAGTGTACATTGTCTACATTATTTATCAATAGAAGCAGATGTGGGAAGGGGTGTTTGATGTGACAGGATGGTTGGAAGGTGGGAGCATTATTGTGATGCGGCAGGAACCTATTTTCAGCTTGTTTCTCAATTGCAGAATTTTTCTGATGCAAAAGTTCTCATCACAGCATCTTGAGATAACACAGAAGCTGTTGCTGAAGAAACTTAAAGCCCTAAAATTAGAGAAAGATGGAAGATCGAAGACCACACAAATTGAAAGAGAATAATTCTGTGGTTTTAATATTTAGTGACAGGAATTTTGCAGAGAAAATGAGAAGAAGCCACTCCCTGCCCACCCTCAAGAATAGAATTAATAAAATATGTTAGCAATATACACAACTGGAAAACTCATAAAACTTCAGAAACAGAAGAATCCAGCTCAGAGATCATTCATCTAACAACACCAGAGAGAGCGACTCAATTTTAACTTATTAAAGAAGAAATTAGAAATGAGAACCCTATAACATATGATCAGAAGTTTGTGATATATAATTTTTCTTGCATAACCTGCAGTAAAATCCTTGTAGTTCTCTTTTAATTGTGTGCTGTTCAGAGGCCAGACAATATTCAGATGTCACTCTTAGAAGGGATAATTGAAGAGAGTTTTATAAAGGCACTATTTACAAACTGTGGTAAGGGCCAGGGGAACCCACACTGCGTGATTAAGCACTCTAGGGCTGGTACCAGCTGGACAGTTACCAGACCCATTGAGAAGGGTGGTTGGGGGAGTGACCACAGCAGAAGATGTGACTCTCATTAGAAAAAATCAGCTGGGGTCTGTTCCAGGGTCCGCAGGGAGGTAGCTTAAGGAATAAATATCCAATGTGTATTTCTTCCTCTGATCTCTTAGCTGTTTTTGCCAAATAGAATCCAGAAGGAAAGGGAATTTGGTTGATATACTTAGAAGAAGTGTGACTACCCAATGCTTAAACAACAGGGTAGACAAGGTCGAGAGCAGGTATGGAGAAGAGAATCTTGAGCACATTCAAAAAACATTTTTGTAGTTTTCACGCCTTGGCTTAAGACAGAATTCATGGGGGGAATCCAGTGGGGTCAAGAGTCTGGTACTCAGAACATGTAAACCCAGTAATCAGCAACTGTTACAGAAAAATTGCTTTAACAAGACGGTTTCTTCCTAGGTGAACTTCAACATTCAAGGGGCAATTTTTTAGGCCCTACAAAAATATGAATTTAGCCTTAAGTATTCTGGGAAAAGATTTCCAGTTCTGAGATCTCTGAGATCTTTTTTTTTTTTCTTCTTTCACTTTAAATAGCACAGAAAATTTTTAATTTGGTTGCTTTAAAAGAATCGTATGCTTGAGCCAATAGATGCCCTCATTTAGACTGCCAGGTAGAAAAGTCAGAGTGAAAAAGGTATTTTTTTATATTACTATGAAATAATCTCTGGGGCCCCATGTGTATGTGCATATATATTTTTAAGCAGAGTGACTAATTAGGTCCTCTGCCCTAAAGGAAATTTACTTGGAAAGGACAATCTGTTCACTCTTAATATCTTTTTAAAGGTAAAATGTGACCAAAAATTCTGTGTGAAGAGTAGAGATACAAGTACTACTGTCTTGACCAAAAAAAAAAATCTTTTTACTTTTGTAAAGACTATATATTACTTTATGAGCATTTATCAAAGATACACAAAACTCCCTGAAAATTCAAAGTGTGATCTTTTAAATCAATCTTACCCTAGAAGTTGAGACAGCATTTTATCAGTCACTTCAAGAAATGAGAAATTTCAAACAATATGCAAAAAATTTCAAATATGTGAAATGATCCTCCCCCCCTTTTTTTTTGTTCTGACTCTAGACTCATGTTAATAAAAGACAAGACAACGTGAGTCATGCATCTTCTCCATGCTCATCACTGTCAGATGGTTCCTGACTCTTGGGTAGAGAGTTTTTATCATCTCCAGCCAGAGAAACACACAGAATAGTTTCTATGTTATGTGCTGATGGTTATTTAGCAGCTTCAGGGAGTTCTCTATTTTCTTGCTTGGTTGAAATAGACTTGATGATCTTTCTACCTGACAACAGCAAAGGTCAGCACTTGCTTCCATGTCTTCAAAATACAACTGACACAATTTTAAGCCTTGCAGGACTGAATACTTGCAAAAGAAGGTTGAGAAGTACAGTCTTTTTCCTGATTAATAATGTTTCACATCTCGTGTGCTCAGTTGCTCAGTTGTGTCCGACTCTTTGTGACCCCATGGACTATAGCCCACCAGGCTTCTCTGTCCATGGGATTTTCCAGGCAAGAATACTGGAGTGGGTTGCCATTTTCACATCTTAGCCTCCTATCTATCCCTTAAAGAAATCATTTTATGGGTCTTCTCAAGTATAGTGCTATCACAGTAATATTCACTAGATTTCCTTTTCATGTTGGAGGTGTGTATAGTTATATAAAAATAGTATCTACTATTACCTAGAAATAGCCTTGATATCTGAATTGATGCCAAATCAGAGCAAGAAAGTAAAATACTGCCACAGGTTTACTTTTAGTCTTGATCTAGGATGGCCTAGAGAAGGAAATGGTAACCCACTCCAGTACTCTTGCCTGGAGAATCCCATGGTTGGAGTAGCCTGGTAGGCTACAGTCCATGGGGTCGCAAAGAGTCGGACACTAATGAGCGACCTCACTTTCACTTTCACTTTCAGGATGGCCTAGGCCTGCAGCAGTTTGAAGTGGGGCTTCAGTTCCGGACCAGATACTGAAGTCAGGCCTCAGCAGTGAGGGCGCTGAAGCCTAAACACTAGACCAGTAGCCAGTGACACGGTCCTTGGCCTTTCAGCTTTACAGAAATGAATTCCCACAAAGACAAAAAGTAGTGAAACAGTTTATTAGGAGGAAAAGTAGTACGTATGGATAGACACACTAATAGAATCAGAGTCTCGCCCTCGTGTTAGTTTGAATCACTTTTATGGGGCATTTCTTCTGGGTTTCCTTTGGCCAGTCATCTCGCTCTGCCTGTTTCTGGGTCTGTATTTGGTATATCTCAGGCTCCTCCCATACGTTGCATGCATCCTTTAGCCAAGACGGCTTCTAGCAAAGAGGCCCATGGGTGGATTGACATCGCTTGTTTTTTGACCTCTGCGGAACCTCTCGGTGCGTGTCTAGTTGGGAGCATCTCCTTGACCTCGAGAATGAGAAATATGTGGTCTCTATCTTTTATCTGGGCAGGGGTCAACTCCTCTCTCGCTCTTGCTGTTTTGCAATATCTGTCGACAGGGGACAAACTCTAGTTGCTTAGCCTGGAGCCCATCTATTTCTTGCCTCAGTCTAACCTCAGCTTTAAAGAAATCACTGTGAATTATGTATTGATATATAGCTATAATAGAAAATAATCATAATATTAAAAGCTGAGGTTTTTTTTTGGGGGGGGGAGGGGTTTAGTTTTGTTTTTCTCCCAGGACCTGAGAAAAATTACCTGTAATCTGTCTCCTCTTTCTCTCCGCAGGGAAGTGAAACTGTTAAAACATGGGTTAAGAGTGGAGCTCACAGCAATGCCTGAAATTTGTGATTCCAAGCCAAGCATGTGACCTCTGTGGGGGACTCCAGGCTACAATGATTTCTTCTCAACTCTAGCAGCCAGTTTTCACCACATAGTAGCTTAGAAAACACGTAATCTGAAGAGCACAGCATAGGTTTCTTTCATAAGATTTAAGGGAGGCTTAATTTATTTGGACAGGCAGTGTAACTAGAAGAGAAAACTCAGAGGCTGGAGCAAGGCATGCCCACGTGGAAGCTGCCTCCTCTGCAGGTTAAAAATATGTGTGATGATGTGAAGTGAGGGCAGCTTGTGAGTGATGAAGAGAGTATGTTCATTGGTAAATCGATTCCTAGAGTCTTTGTAAAGCATTTATGAGAGCCATTAAGGCCTTCAGGTTTTTTTTGTATGACACAGTACATTTTTCGTCCTTACTCAAGGTCTCACAGTTAATGAGTGATGGTGGTGGTGGTTAGTCACTGTGTCATGTCCGGCTCTTTTGCGACCCCGTGGACTGCAGCCCACCAGGCTTCTCTGTCCATGGGATTTCCCAGGCAAGAATACTGGAGTGGGGTGCCATCTCCAGCTCCAGGGATCTTCCCAACCTAGGAATTGAAGCCAGGTCTCATGCATTGCAGGTGGATTCTTTACCAAATTATTCATAAGGGAAGCTCTAAATGAATAATACCAGAGATCCTATCTCTTGACCCTATTTCAGTGACCCTTCTCTTAGCTTCAGTACCAGTTCTCTAGGAATTTGATTTCTGGGTAAGTCCAGGAGAGAACTGGAGAATTTGGAGGATAGCTTTGTTTATTTGGGATCTCTCACCTTCAGCTGTCTGGTCTGATAAGCCAACACAAAGGCATATTTTCTTTCTTCACCCAGAAGCATGACATCTGATTATTCCTCTGGCTGTCATAATGACATGATGTGTTTAAGAGGCAGAATTGAAAATGGGAAATTATTCAGTGTATCATGTGGTGAAAGAGAAGTAAAGGACATAAGTTAAATGGTCATCAAATTCAGATAACTTTTTGTGAACTTGGGGTGTTGATAATTTAAAATTTAAGTAGAGAATCAGCAAATATATTTGATGTTGTCTTTTAGTATTTTTCCACACATTTAGACTTGGGGCAACTATATTTGCTCTCTCTCCTTTTCTTTCCTTCTTTCCTTCTTGGCATAACAAATGCTTTAAGTCTTAATTGTAATAGATAGATTCAACCTTATATTTAACTTTAATAATAATGTTAATGAGAAACATTTATAACATGTCACATTGTATCTTAATTTAGTACATTTCATTGGAAACATATTTTTGATGTAGCATTTTTTATTTGAAAAGCCCTACAGCTTACCAAAGAGAATACATGGGTATTCAACGTCCTCTGTTCTTAATAAGAAGCCAGGAAAACCAACACAAATACTATTACAGTGATAACTATAACAGACTTTGTATTGATTGAAGTATTGGCTTGCTATAAATGGAATCTCTTTTAGTCTGTCCAGTTCACCTTATCTGGCTGAAACATATTGATATACTTTTCTTTAGAATTTGTTTCAGCTTGCTTGCCTTCCCGCTCTATCCTTGGCACATACTTCAGATTACTTATAAAACATTGTATTAAGAAAACACCATGATTAAAAAAAAACAAAAAATTTTTAAATAAGGTATAACTCAACAGAGTAGAGTGGACCATTTTATGAATTGTTACAACTGTGTAACTACCACACACATCAAGATACAGAAATATCCATAGTTCCAGAAAGCTCCCTTGAGCCTCTTCACAGTCTCATTCCCAGAAGATACCTACTTTCTGACTTCTACCATCATAAAATTGTTTTGTCTGCATTTGAATTTTCTACAAATGGAATCATATCATCTTACTCTTCTGTGTTTGGTATTATTTGCTTAGTATTATGTCTGTTAGATGGTTTTTAAGAATTAAAAGCAGAGGCATCACTTTGCAGACAAAGATCTGTATAGTCAAAGCTATGGTTTTTCCAGTTGTCATGTACAGATGTGAGATTTGGACAATAAAGAAAGCTGAGCGCTGAAGAATTGATGCTTTCAAATTGTAGTGCTGGAGAAGACTCTTGAGATTCTCTTAGACTGCAAGGAGATCAAACTGGCCAATCATAAAGGAAATCAACCCTGAATATTCACTGGGAGGACTGATGCTGAAGCTCCAATACTTTGGCCACATGATGGGAAGAGCTGACTCATTGCAAAAGACCCTGATGCTGGCAAAGAATGAAGACAAAAGGAGAAGAGGGCAGAAGAGGATGAGATGGTTAGATAGTACCACTGACTCAATGGACAGGAATTTGAGCAAACTCCGGGAGATAGTGAAGCACAAGGGAGCCTGGCATGCTCCAGTCCATGGGTTCACAAACAGTTGGATATGACTAAAGCTACTTAGTACGCAAGCAAGCTTTAATACACTAACCTTTCTGAAAGTGTCAAATGTGAGTCACAAAACCACTAAAAAAAGATTGCTCACTTAGCTATGAGATCAAGTTGATAATAACTTCACTTTGTAAAGGTTAATAAAAAGGAAACCTGGTTCAGACCTTCACATTCACCTACCGACCCCTGCCTCACACCCATATTACAGAATGCATGCATGCCTGCGCTCAGTCGCTCAGCCATATCTGACTCTTTGCACCCCATGACCTGTAGCCCGTCAGGCTCCTCTGTCCATGGGATTCTTCAGGAAAGAATACTGAAGCTGGTTGCCATGCCCTCCTCCAGGGTATCTTCCCAACCCAGGGACTGAACTTGTCTCTTACGTCTCATGAGTTGGCAGGCGGGTTTTTTAACATTAGCGCCACCTGGGAAGCTCCACATTACAGAATAATTACACCTAATTAAGTACCAGTTACATCAAAATTCTGGAAAGACTACTTAAGGCTTCAGCTTGACACAGGTTGAATCACAAGTTCTCAATTAGCTGAAAATTATTTTGATCATTAAGTGAAACGGTAAAAATTTAAACTGAGCTTGTGTGAATGAGGTGATTAATTTTGTGTGTTAACTTGACTGGGCTACAGGGGTGCTCAGATATTTGGTCGAACATTCTGGGCACGTCTTTGAAAGTGATCATGAAGAAGTTTAACATTTGAATTGGTAGACTGAATAAAGCAGATTAACCTCCCTAATGTGGGTGGACCTTCTTCAATCAGTTAAAGACCTACATAGAACAGAAAGGCTGACCCGCCTGTGAGTAAGAGAATTCCTTCTCTCTGACAACTTGAGCTATGTCATTTCTCACCTTTCTGGACTCAGACTGAAACATCAACCCTTCTTGGGTCTCAGGCCTGCTGTTCTCTGAACTGGAACCACACCACCCGCTGTCTTGAGTCTCCATTTTGCCTGTTTGCAGATCTTGGGACTTTGTACACTTCCATAATCTTGTAAGCCAATTCCTTATAATAAATCAGTCACCCTCTGTCTCTCTCTCCACACACGCACATTCTGTGGTTCTGTTTTTCTGGGTAAACCTGAATAATACCATTTTGATACTAAGAATTTGGTTTTAGGACAGAATTTTAGGTTTGAGGTTTCTAAATTGATGCTGGGGTTTCTGACATTGGCACTCTAATCTGATTAGATTTAAAGACACGAGTGGTTGTCTAGTAGTAAAAAGAGCTCTGAGATTCCATGGTGAAATATGAAAATGGAGATACACAAAACATTGCCACTGGACACTCCTAATCAACCACTTAGGAGAAGCAAAGGATCTGGGTGACTGTATTTACAATACTTTTCAAACATTTTTGACAAACTAATAAATATAATGAGATAGACTGGTTGCTCCTAAAGTTGCTAGACAAAATGAGGGAAGAAAAGGATGAGCTCAGGGATTTGAATTCTCAATTAAAGCACAACAGAAATAATCTTAAGACTTTTATGTGTGCCTTGAAGGAGAGCCTTATTTCCTAGCTTTAGGATTGAAATGATTGAAAATGAAACCCAGAATCTCAGCCTGACTGGTTGAATCAGAACACAAGTTGAATTCTTATCCTTGTAGTGTGTCTACTGTTAAAGTGTGGACACTGATTAGAAAGAAATAGTATCCTAAATTTAAAATGAGAACATATGGGAAGACTGATGAAGTTGAAACATTGAGTCCCTAAATTCTGATGAGTCTTCTTTGTCAGAAAAAGCCACCACTACCCCGCCCCAAGAGAGTTAACTCTGTATTTTCTGCAAAACCTGTAAAGGTCTCCCTCTCTTGAGGCAGTTGCCATGCAATGCCACTCATCTCCACCATCCTTCTTTGCTTCCATGAGTTTCTCTGGAGAGCTCTGACTAATAGAGTAGTTGAAATTATTTGGAAGACTATATACAGTACTCTCCTACTTTTCTTTAGATTGGCTAATAATGCACAGTAAGTTGCAATATCAAAACAATTTCCTGAACAATATTAGCAAAAAATTACCAAACTGGACTACAGAAGAAATTACTTTTCTAAAGAAAAGCACAAATTATATTGGAAATTCCCTACCATTCCAGGGGGTAGGACTTGGTGCTTTCATTGCAGGGGGCAAGTTTGAACCCTAGTCTGGGAAATAAGATTCCATAAGCCACAGAGCATGCCCAAAGGGAAAAACAATAAAAAGGCTTCCCAAGCAGCTCTAGTGGTAAAGAACCCGTCTGCCAGTTCAGGAGATATAAGACACACGGGTTTGATCCCTGGGTCAGGAAGATCCCCTGGAGGAGGGCATGGCAACCCCTTCCAATATTCCTGCCTGGAGAACCTGTGGACAGAGGAGGCTGGTGGGCTACAGTCCATAGGGTTGCAAAGAGTCAGACATGACTGAAGCAACTTAACACAGCACAAAACAGAGCAAATTAGAAAGACAGAATGGATCAAAATTAAAACATATATTGTGTTCTTTTAGGAAGCATCTTTTATGAAGAGTTGAAATACACTTGTACCTAGTCAGGCTTTAGGTGAGATGAACTGAAATTCATCTGAATGGAGTAATGATTTGCATTGAAAAGTAAGGGTTGTATGCAACGAAAAGAAGAGCCATTACTACTTTCCAAAGGATGAATTTCCACATTTGGAAGAGCCTTAGAAAAATTAAACTCAGATTCATAGTAGAGAAGAGATAGATGTTGGTATTGAATTGAAAAGTGTCAATAAATTTAATGAACATTATTTTTCTATTAAAAGATTTACTCTCTGAAAACAGGGTTGAAAAGCACTACATTTGACTAATTAGAAAGGGAGCCTAGTTTGATTTAGGAAAAAAAAAATCTTAATTATAGAGCTTTTGGAAGTAGACATTTTTCAAGGTAAAATTTTAAATCAGAGGTGAAATTAATATTAAACAACAATTGGTAATACATAGAACTAGGGACTCAGGATGAATGCTAGCTATAACTGGGGCAGAGTTCCATGGAACCCCTGCTCTGCTGGGTAATGATTCTGCTTTAGGAAAATATCTGGAAAGCCCTGGAGAAGAAACAATATTAGAAAAGGGCAAAGGGGAACATGGGGGCTCCAGGCAACCAGAATGAAAGGACATAAATATTTTAGCTAATGTTTTGGCCTTATCTGGGGTTAGTGGTTGAATGTCAGCTCTACCTTAACTTCACTGTTTACATAATCCTAGCTGGCATTTTCCCTTTTAGTTAGATAAGGAGGAATCTCTAAAATTGAAACACTAGTTTGTTTTTGAACACCAAATTCTTTGAAGGAGTTTATTTGCTTAGATTGACTAAAACCACACTCTATGTGTATTCTTTTTAAGCTTATTGGTCTCTTTTTTTTTCTATGTAATATTAATATAAAGGAGAATCAATATAAAAACTTCAGTATCTCTACTAGAAAATGTTGTATTGTAATTAATGTTGTATTTATTTGAACATTCATTCATTCAAGGATGCATTTTTTCCTGCAACTATTCGCATAGTCAACATCCTTTGAGAAAAACATGAGTGTCTCTTCAGTGTTGTTATTGCTGCTGTTATTTTAGAATATTTAATAGTCTATGTTTCCTAATCTCTTTTGTATATAAAATATTTCTCTGGTTATTAGACTAGTATTTGTTCCACCTGGAAAATATACAGAAAGCATAGAAAGTTTTTGAGGATATAATAAATACCGTTGCTAACACTTGCTAATACTGCTTGGTGAACTTTGAAATTTTTTTAGAAATAATATTGTAATTTAAATTGAATATAAGATTGTATCAGCATTTTGGCATGGGCATTTCATGGGATGTCAAAAACAGCCAAACCATTATTTTAGCATCATACAATATTTCATAGTATAAATACTTCATTATTTACCTAACCAATCCTTTCATGTTGGACATATAAGTTATTATAAACAATACTATGATGAGTATATTTATGCATGCATATGTGCATGCATTTGTGAATTTTACTTAGGAAGTGTTTTAGTTACATTTATTTTGGAATCATGGTGAAACATTTAAGAATCTTGAAACATTTTATAAAATTAATTTCCAGAAAAGTTGTATAGAGTCCTATTATCTCTGATAGGTTATGATTATCCTTATCTTACTATAACCTTTCCAAGTGTTGCATATTATTACCAATAAAAATAAAAAATAACCTTTGGTTTTTGTTATATGATGATGATTAACCCTAATTTGTTTATTTAAAAAAGATGATTTTTGAAGCAACATTTTAATTCTTTTATTTTACCATTTTTGCTTTCATTCTTATCATTTTCCAAGACAACTCATTTCCTTGTTCTTCCTTGGTGTTCAATGCAATGAGTGATTTAAAAATTTTCCCCAATAAAACTAAGCTCTATCTCAGGAAGACTGTTTTGCAATCTTTGTATTAGCTTTCTGCTCCTTCATGCCTAGACTATTAAGAGACTGAATAAATGAGTAGGCTACAAATCATCAACCAAGTAATAAGATGTTTCATATTATGGTACTTTTTATAGTGTAAAATTCTTCCAGGTTTCCAAGTCTTGAAACAGTAACAGAGAAATCGGCTACTTTAACTTCAGCTGGCTTTCATGGAATATTTTAAAAGAAAATAAAATACAGTATTTATTTACTACTGCATTTGAAGATTTATGCACAATATCATTAGAGGAAGAAAGAATGAAAGCAGACTCACAAAGACTATGAAGTATCATAAGAAAAATATTTGCATTCCAAAATATCTGGAGTACACTTGAGAAAATACTACATCTTCTATGTAGTGTTTATGCTCTTTTTAACACATTACTTCAGAATACTTTGGTTCATACTGGAATGCAACTGGGTGCTTTTCTTTATGCTCTTGAGAAAAAAATAGCAACCATAAAGAAAAAAAAATTGCATCATCTGTAATTTCTACCTTGTGCTTTAAATCTTATTTTTCTCTCAGTAATGACAGTTTGCCTTCCTTTCCTTCAGCCATATATAGTTTGAAATAATGCTTTTCGTATTGGAATTTCCCATTTAACACTGGAGTTTCTGTCTCATTTAGAATTCCTTAAAATTTTAACAGTCATTAAAATATGCTGAGGAAGGACATTTTGATACATAGATTTCATTATGACATGAAGAGATATTACTAGTTAATTTTCTTACAAGTTGCTGCTCTTTGAAACTTATGTTTATTAAATAATATTTGGAAAACAGCTATAATAACAATATATAGTGAACATATATCAAACATTTACATCATAAATTAATAAAGGAAGTAGCGGGATGACAAATTTGGTTCAAAACAGCACACAAGAGACTAAAGTGTATAGCCAGTCAAAGAAAAATAGCTGAAATAAGTCATCTATTGTAGATTCAAAACTGTTTAACAAGACAACAAAATCATAACCTTTTTTTTCTTTTCCCTGCTCGATGGAAAGCATCTGCATCTCTACAATTGTTAACATTTATTTGCAACTTATCCATTTTCTGTAAGTTAAAATTCAACTTTGCAAAATCTGAGCTTTGTCCCCACTGCTGATTTGTGAAGTGCTTTAGGGTATAACTGACTTAAGTAGTTTATGAGTCTTCCTTAGTTTTCAGTGGTAAAGACTGCCTTTCAACGGGGTGTGGATTTGATCCCACATACCTTATGGCTAAAAAACCAAAACATAAAAAACAGAAGTAGTGTTGTAACAAGTTCAATAAAGACTTAAAAAAACTGTACAGTGCTGTGCTAAGTTGCTTCAGTCGTGTCTGACTCTTTGGGACCCCATAGACTGTGGCCTGCCAGGCTCTTCTGTCCATGGAATTCTCCAGAAGTGAATCCTGGAGTGGGGTTGCCATCCCTCCTCCAGGGGATCTTCCTGCCACGGGGATCAAATCTGCATCTCTAGTGTCTTTATCACCAGGGAAGCCCTTTTAAAAGAAAATGGTTCACATCAAAAAATTCTTTTAAAAAAGTAGTTTGTAACCTTATACGTCTGTTGTTGAAGGTCTGCTTATATTTTGTCTTTCTCTTGTTTTCTCCTTCTCCTATTTGCAACAAAAGAATTATCTCATAGTCCTTTGATGCTAGATATTACATATCTGTGATCCCTTCATCTATGTGAATTAGAATAGAAAAAGTAGTCGAAGAAAGTTGGCATTTTATGACTTCCTACTTACAACAATGTCTGTGAGCACTAATTTTAAAAGGTTTTTCTAAGTTTCTCTTAATGTCCTCGTATTGATGTGGATAACAAATATAAATCTTAAGTTTCTTATTGAGAAAAAAATGACAAACATATCAAAATCATGAAAGCAATATTAGAAAGAGCAAAATGTGTCAAAATGACTCACTTATATAGGTGATAAACTCTGCAGTAAAGGTTATCCCTGCTGATAACCATCCATGGTGGAAATAAATCCTATTTGAACTTGTTAAATTAGATCATAACCTGGCCAGAAAAGTAATTTCAGTCTATAGACCATGCCCTCTGAGTTTCATTTCAAAAAAAAGGTAACTGTTTGGGAAGATTATGGGAGGTTTCCACCTTACTGAAGCAGACCAAAGTTAGGGAAAATCACATCTTGAAAGTCATATTATTGATATGCATATCATCCTTTAATTAAAAGTTCAAGATCTAAATTTTAGTAAAATATGCTCCTCACTTCAGATACCTATAAATAATTAAAACTTACTCCCTCCTGAGGCTTACACATCAGTGACACAAGAACATTAACAGGGGATTACCAAGGTGAAAGTGGACCATGTGATTCAACGGTGCTGGCTCAAAGGTGGCGAACCCCTAGATAGGTGGAAACAACAATCCTTGTTGTCAGGATTGGGAGATCTGGGCTTATTTTTTTAGGGAACATAAGGATTTCCTTATACCTCACAAATAAAGAAGCTTTATGTTGTCTTCTGAAAGGTCATCAGTGCTATTAATTCTTCATTGTGTCAGACAGAAAAAATCAATTGAAATACAGTTGGTAATAATGAGAGAAAAGCCTTGGGGGAAACCTGGAATTAATTCCACCCTTTCTTACCTTGTTGCTAACACAAATAATCCTGCCATCTGTCTCATCAGAAGAAAGAATGGGTGCCTTGTAGCTACTTACCTATCAGTAAAGTGTTAAAACAGAGGCTCCATCACTCAGCAGAAATTGTCAAAACTATTAAAGTATAAAAAGGACAGATTGGAGAAAGCTGACTTTTATGCTCCTCAGTTTGATGTTCTGATTTTATATTTAAATGCATATAGAAAATGATGTATCTAGCAAAAACCTTTATCTTTTCTTTAAAAATTAATAGTGACTTTTAATTATAATAAGACTTTCTTCTGAAAAAGCCTGAATAATTTTGTTTTTACAGCTCATTCTTATTAGGGTCACACATTTTCTACAAATAGAAATGCAAAAAATTTCCACAAAAGTGCCCCCATTTAATTCCAATAAGCTATAGTAGAAATCTTTTTATTGTTTAATTAATGATATTCTAAAGAAACTTGTATTGAGTTAATATTTTTTGTAGATTTATCATTATTCATAGGAACTTATTATAACTTACAATTTGCATATGTTCCACGATTTAATAGAGAATATCTAAAACAAGTAAAATGAGAGAATAGGGTTGTTGTAGAAATAAAAAATTAATTATGCCATTTTTTACCATCTTTACACATGTATCATATAATTGCTTAAGCTAGTGCTCCTCGCAGAGACAAAGAATTGTCATTCTGCCTAGCTGATGGATTTATACTGCTAACTGGTGGATCATATAAATCTTTGAATTATAAAATTTATGACCTGAATTATATTGAGTTGGGAAAACGAGTTTCAAAGTCTTGGTGTAAGAGGAATGGTTACTAATAGAATATCATTTTGACTTTTTGAATTACCCAAAATTCTCTATAGCAAAGCAGAAAGATAGAGTCATTAGTTTCACAAATTTATTCCTTTTTTCAAATACTCAACACTTTAAGGGACATTTTCAGAACACTCAAACTGTTCTTTTTTTGGTCTATAGTTCGTTTCTCCATCTCTGCAATTTGCTTTCTCCATCTTTCTCTTGGCATTTCAAAATATCCAGCTTTTACTATGCAGTAGTTAAAATATGATGGTTCAGATGGTAAAGAATCTGCCTGCAATGCATGAGACCCGGGTTCTATTCCTGGGTTAGGAAGATACCCTGGAGAAGGAATTGGCAACACACTCCAGTATTCCTGCCTGGAGAATTCCAAGGACAGAGGAGTCTGGCAGGCTACAGTTTATGGGATCGCACGACTGAAGAACTAACTCACTTTCAGTTAAAATATGGGCACCATCTTAAATTAGGCAGAAAAATACTAAAAGAAGAGCCCAAGTTACTGTATCCTGGCTAGCTTCTTGACAGCAGTAGAGAAAGAATTCCATATACATTGGAGACATGAGACAAATTAATGCCTGAATTTCCAACTACTTCATTGAATTTAAAAGTATTAATTGGATTGTACATTTAAGAAACATTCAAACATCAGCTGGGAATCTTCAAAGCCAAATCATAATGTGAAGGCAAGGGTTATATAATGTGCAAGGGCTATTTATGCATATGAAGTATGATATGAAATATTAATATAAGAAGTATGCATATGAAGGCAGGAGGAGAAGGGGACAACAGAGGATGAGATGGTTAGATGGCATCACTGACTGGATGGACATGAGTTTGAGCAAGCTCCAGGAGCTGGTAATGGACAGGGAAGCATGGCCTGCTGCAGTCCATGGGGTCACAAACATTTGGATGCAACTGAGGGACTGAACTGAACTATGCATATATGTTTTTAATATCTCAGTGTATATATCAGTCAGGCTAGCCAATATCATCACCTCTTGTAGCCTTTCTATAACTTTGAAGGTTTAATTAAACTTTATTGTTACTTTAAATGTGTGTGTATGTGCATAGCACAACACTTTACTCACATAATCTGCAGCGTCAACCACTTTAAACCTTCACAATTTCCTAAACTTGGTATCGAGTAATGGGGGTTATCTTTTAGCCTTTTCTTACTGTTCATGGGGTTGAGCACTTGCTCCTTGGAAGAAAAGTTATGACCAACCTAGACAGCATATTAAAAAGCAGAGACATTACTTTGCCAACAAAGAACTTACTCATTGGAAAAGAACCTGATGCTGGGAAAGATTGAGGGCAGGAGGAGAAGGGAAAGACAGAGGATGAGATGGTTGGATGGCATCACCGACTCAATGGACATGAGTTTGAGCAATCTCTGGGAGTTGTTTATGGACAGGGAAGCCTGGAGAGCTGCAGTCCATGGGGTCACAAAGAGTCAGATATGACTAAGTGACTGAACTGAAATGGGGGTTATATTTATTAATTTGGAATTCTTGTTGCAATTTATTTCGAACATCATGTTTTTCCATTTTTGTGTCTTTTTAAAAAAGAAAATCACAGATTCTTATTTTTGTAAATAACTTTAGAACCAGAAATCTTTGCTAGAGAAAGCTGAAGTTTCAGTGGGAACATTAGCCATAGGACAGCAAATCTTTAGAATCCAAACTAGCTGGAAGAACATTCAAGATAAATGATTTTGCTTCATCTTAGTACTATATACCTGAGTTTCATGGAAGTACTATATTTTTTTCCTTCTCTAAAATCAGCCTTGAATTCTTCTAACCATCCTCAGAGAGATATTTTTTTTGGCAGTAGAGATAACACCTAGAAAACAGAACACTTGTGAGCCATATACTATTACCCTTGGAGAACGGATCTTTCTCATGGAAGAAAACTACTTTCCCAAATTTGGCTTATGTTTACAAATTATGACATTATATATTAGTCTGTTTCTCCAGAGAAAGAAGAAGTAATAGAATATATTTAAAATATTTATGATGAGGAATTGGCTTACACGATAACGGAGGCTGAGAAGTTCCCTTATGTGCCATCTGCAAGCTAGAAACCTGGGAAATTCAGAGATGTAGTTTGCAGTCTGAGACTGAAGGCATAAGAACCAGGAACTTTGTGGGGTAAGTCTCCTGCCCTTCTCCTGTAAGGGCAGGAGAAGACTGATATCTCCGTTCAACAGTCAGGCAAAGAGTGAGTGAGAGAGAGAGAGTGAGAGAGAGAATTCTCCCTTCTTCAGCCTTTTCATTCTGTCCAGGCTTCCAATGGGTTGGGTGAGGCCCACCCAATTTGGGGTGGGCTGTCTACTGTACTCAGTAAACTGATCCAAATGCTAATCTCTTCCAGAAACACCCTCACAGACACACTCAGAAATAATATTTTACCAAATATCTGGTCATCATGTGCCCAGGCAAGTTGACATATAAAGATAACTGTGATGTACTTGGTATTTCAAAAAGTCAGATTTCAGTGTCTTCAAATATGAAGTATTTCCTGCTCTATCATTTTATGACACTTTTCATTATTTCAAACTTTTGGATTATGTCTAATTCAATCCTGTTTTCATAGCAATGAATATGTAATGAATTTCTCTTATGTGCCTGCTTCTATTATGTACTTTTATTTAAGTTATTGTCTTCTGAAATGCTAAATGTGATTTAAATTTGGTAAATTTGGGAATGCTGGTAGGAAAGAGAAAAGTTTTATCTCAAGGTGGTTAACAGTACAGTTCCCCTAGAA